>NC_084469.1:61570832-62770832 GCF_027409185.1 Cynocephalus volans
CCTCTCCATGTCTGGGGTAAATTGCTGTTTTTAACAATTATCCAGACTAGCCGCCGCCACCAATAGATATAGATTACCCAAATGTTATTGCAAATTATGCAATGTGACCCTCACTCTTTCTTTGTTGCCAAGATCCTGAAATTTATGATGCAAAGAGCAATGTATAGCCAATCAGCAGCTTATGTTGTTTCAGTGAACCATTGTAAGTTCTTTGAAACAACTTTGGAACTACAGCTTAACTTCTTCTCTCTTTATCTCTTTAAAAATCTGTTACTGCCACCAAAGGAAGCACATATTCAGGGCAACTTGAAAGTGTGGCGCCCAGGCGGCAGTCCGTGAATTTGGTGCAAATAAATTCTTTGTCTTATTTTGTTTGCTTCAGTTGCTTCTTTTAGGTCAACACGAGCTGAGCTCTGGAAGTCTATGGTCCTGGGTGTGAGTCAGCACTCTCCATTTACAAGCAGAGACATGTTTCTTAACCTCTCTGAGTCACGGTTTCCTCATCTGTAAATAGGGTAATACTATGAAGTCTATTCTAAAAGTTTTTGCAAAATCAAAAGGAAATAAATCTTGAAAAGAGAATAGAATAAAATCTGGCACACAGTAATCACACAGTGTTAACAGAAAGGAAAGAGGGAAGGAAAGAAAGTTGGATTTTAGTGAGAAGTTTATACCAGAACTGAATGAATAATACAAGTATTTATGTAGGTTTATATAAGAATAGCTAAATGCAGCAGGGTTATTCCTTATCTATTGCTACGTAACAAATTACCACAAACTGAGCTGCTTAAAACACCATCCATTTATCCCCTTATAGTTTCTGTGGTCTGTGAGTCTGGGAATGACTTCGCAGGGTTCTCTGCTCCAGGATCCCATCTGAAAGCTGCAATTAAGGTGTCAGCCAGGGCTACAGTCTTATCTCAAGTCTTGGGCAGAGAAGGATCCACTTCCAAGATTACATAGTGGAATGAAGTCAGTTCTTGGAGCCTGTTGGGCTGAGGGCCTCCCCAACATGCTCACTTGCTTCATCAAAGCCAGCAAGAGAGTCTGCCAGCAAGATGTGCACTACAGTCTCGTATAATGTAATCACTGAAGTAACGTCCTGTCACCTTTGTCACCTTTTCTATTCTATTGGTTATAAATAACTCATAAGTCCTCCCCACACTCAAGCGAAGGGGATTACATAAGGGCTTGAGCACCAGAGGTGGGAAAATTTGGGGTATTCTTAGAGTTTGTCCTCCACACAGGAATTCTCAGCTATCCAAATCTACATTTATCTGTTTCTAAAGTTGGAGCTCTGGCATATTTCTGGCACCCATTTGGGCCAGCTAATAAACCCAGGGTCTGTCTATTGGCTGGGGAAGGAAAACATATCGGGCTACGTAAAATGAATCTACTAAAAATGGTGACCTGATTTTTATTTATTTATTTTTTTTTTATTTATTTTTTTTTTAAAGATGACCGGTAAGGGGATCTTAACCCTTGGCTTGGTGTTCTCAGCACTACACTCACCCAGTGAGCGAACCGGCCATCCGTATATGGGATCCGAACCCGGGGCCTTGGTGTTATCAGCACCGCACTCTCCCGAGTGAGCCACGGGCCGGCCCGTGACCTGATTTTTATAATAATTACCAGAAAGGAAGTGTTGATTGGGACTTTATCTTTAAAATGAAACCAAAAATTATGAAAAAATTTTCATATTTTATTTTTTTAAGTGTAGACTTTTACTGCAACCATTTTCTAACTCTTAAAAAGGGAGGATTCAAGTATTGATATTCTTTCAACATAAATATACGGGAGCATAATGTAGCTTCCTTGTATTTTGTCTTTGGTTTACACAGAGAAATTTTGTAAAAATATTCCAGGCTCATTAGTTTTCCCAAAGGCTTCTCACAATCTTTTGAAATTCAAATTATTCTCTCTTAAAGCCACTTTTTGTTATTTTACTTGTTAATTTTCTCTTTGTTAATTTTCCCAACTCATCCGGACCTTCCTTTGTGACTGGCTTTGTGGATTAGAATAATTCTCCAACAATACTCTTATCAACTTCATGAAATCCTTCATCTTTCATAAGATTACAATTTCCCTCCGCAAAAGACTCACCAGCAAAGACACATGGGTAAAGGGTCAAGAGAGATGAACTGTTAAGAATAGAAGGGTGCAATTTTTAAAAGGGAAATTCTTAGTTACAATCTAACAAAACATGTGCAGGATCTGTATGCTAAAAACTACCAAGCACTGATGAAATACATCAAAGAACACACAAATAAATGGAAAGATATGCCACATTCATGAATTGGAAGGCTCAAAATTATTAAAATGTAAGTTCTCTCCAAGTTGATCTACAGATTCAACCTAATTACAATCAAAATCCTAATTGCTTTTTTATAAAAATTAACAAGCTGATTCTAACACTCATAAGGAAATCCAAAGAACCTAGAAAAGAGCCAAACAACTTTGAAAAAAGAGGAACAAACTTGAAGGACTTATACTATCTTATTCCAAGACTTATTATAAAGCTATAATCATCAAGTCAGTATGGTACTGGGAAAAGGATAGACACATTCAATGTATCTGCCTATCTACATACCTATGTGGAACTTTAGAGTTCAGAAATAGATCCAGACAAATTTGGTCATTAAATTTTCACAAAGGTAAAAAAGCAATTTAATGGAGATAGGATAGTATTTTCAATAAACAATGCCGGTACAATTGGACATCCATAAGCAGGAAAAAATAGTCTTTAACCTATATGTTACATTTTACACAAAAACCAATTCTAAAAGAATTATGAAACCTAAATGCAAAACATAAGAACCATAAAACTTGCAGAAGAAAACATAAGTGAAATCTTCATGACCTGAGGTTAGGCAGAGTTCTCAGATATGACACCAAGAGCTTAATCCATAAAAAGAAAAAACTGACAAGTTGGATTTCATTAAAACTAAAAACTTTTGCTCTATGAAAAACGGTACTAAGAAATTAAGACAAGCCACAGACTCACGTATCTGACAAGGGATATCCAGAGTATATAAAGCACTCTTAAAACTCAACAATAAGAAAACAAACAACCCAGTATAATAATTGGCAAAACATTTAAATAGACACTTCATCAGAGAAGATACAGACATGGCAAATAAGCACATGAGAAGATGCTCAGCATCATTAGTCATTAGGGAAATGTGTAGAAAAACCACATTGAGATACCACTGCAGACCTATTATAAGGGGAAAAAACAACTGACCATACCAAGTGCTATGTATGCAGAGCAACTGAAGCCCTCACACACTGCTGATGAAAATGCAGAATGTACAGCCCCTTTAGAAAAGAGTTTGGCAGTTTCCTATAAAGTTAGACATACACTTACACATGGCCCAGCAATCCCACCAAATACCCACATAATAACCTCCTTAACATGGAAACCTGAATTCATACATGTACAACAGCGTTATTCATAATACTGAAAACTGGAAACAACCCAAATGTTCCTCAGCTGGGGAATGGTGCTATGGTCTGAATGCTTCTTTCCACGCCCTCTCACCACCAACACCACCACATTAATATGTTGAAACTTAATCCCCAATGTGAGGGTATTTGGAGGTGGGGACTTTGGGAGGTGATTAGGGCACGAGGGCAGAGCATGAATGGATTAGTAAATGGGATGATTGAATGGGATTAGTGCCTTTACAAATGGACCCCAGAGGATTCCTTTCCACCATGTGAGGACACAGGTAGAAGGTGCTGCCTATGAACCAGGAAGTGGGCCCTCACAAGATACTGAATCTGCGGCACCTTGATCTTGGACTTCACAGTCCCCAGAACTGTGAAAAATAACTTTCTGTTGTTTATAAGCCACTCAATCTATGGTATTTTGTTATAAGCCCAAACAGAAGAAGACAACTGGATAAACCAACTCTGGCACAGCCATACAATGAATAAATAAATAGAATACCACTGAGCAATAAAAAGAAAGGAAACACTCATACATGCAACAACTTGGGTGAATTTCCAATGCATTATGCTATGTGGAAGAAGACAGATTCAACAGACTATGTATTGTTGATTCCTTTTATACAGTATTCTGAAAAGGTAAAACTATAACAACAGAGTACAGATCAGGGTTTCTTGAAGTTGGGGAGGAGGGAGGATTTCACTAACAAAGAGAGGCTGTATGAGAGAGAGTTTTGAGGTGATGGAACTGTTCAACATTTTAATTTTCGTATTGGTTACACAATAACATACACTTGTCAAAATCATAGAACTGTACTCCAGAATAAGTGAATGGTAATGTATGTAAATTAAAAGTAAGTTTTTAAAAGTCACTGAAAAATTTTAAAAGGATAGGGATATATTTGACCAGGGTCTGTCTAACTTTATAAATGATCGATTTATTGGTCACTTCATTGGTGCACAAGGTTGAGATGCACCCTTTCACTTATTCATTCATTCATTCTTTACAAAATATCTGTTGAACAATGTGTCAATCAAATTCCCTTGATACTATTCCTGACATACCTGAAAGCCCTCTCCTCTTCTTCTCTACTGTTCCAGCCTTACTTTGGGCCCTCTTCATTCTCTCTCCTATAATATTCCCAAAACTTCCCAACTGGACTCCCTATCTGTAGCATCAGCACCCCTAGGCATTCTCCTGATGCCACTGAAATGATTTTTTCTAAAGAGCAAGTAAGATCTCCTGGCTTAAAACTCCTCAAGAGAATTTTTCAAACCTTCAGTGGCTCTTCACTGCCTAATGATAGCACCCAAACTCTTCTTTATCATTGGTTATGAATATTCATGAGGTACAAAGCTGACTGTCACCACTTGTGCCCAAGATGTGATGGCTAGATCAATACCACCAGTATGCCCATTACCACAAATTGCGATTATTCCCCGTGTCCCCCACAGAACTAATCCCCAACCTCCCTCCTCCTCCCCACTTCCCGCACCCTGCTCTTCAACACTGGGTGTGTTCTCTCCCTCTGCAAGTCCAATTTACCACTGTGTTCTTTCTGTCCTTCCCTCTCTCTCTTTTAGCTCCCACTTATGAGTGAGGATATGCAGGATTTTTCCTTCTGTGTTTGGCTTATTTCACTCAACATAAGTTTCTCCAAGCTCATCCATGTTGTTGTGAATGTGCCCAAACTCTTTAGCCTGGTACCCAAGGCCCTACATGATCTAACTTCTCCTTCACATTTTAATCTCTTTACTGTTCTATCCACCCTCATGCCATAAACTCTAGTATTAAGCTATTAGTGTTTCCTCAAATATATGGTAGGTTGCACTCTTGGTCAAAATATTCACTGCCCTTTTCCGTGGAAGGATTATATGTTTCTGACCCACTAATGTCAAGTTTGGCCTTGTGACTCACCTTGTCAAATAAAGTGTGAGTGGAAGAGAGGCATGCCATTTCAGAGCAGAAATTTAAGAATTAACACATGGTTCCACCATCTCTCTTCTCTCTGCCACCAGCAATGAACATATAACGTGAATTAAAAATAAACCTTCATTGTCATAAGCCACTGATATTCAGGACTTGTTTGTTACCACAGCATAACTTAGCCTAAGCTGACTGAAACACTTGGATTATAAGTACCATAATTGTTCACTTTGTAATCTCTGTGCATAGCACAGACACATATCTGGCATCCAATACACATCTGTTGAATTAATAAATATAATAAACAGTGACCCCTGGGACTTTGCACATGCTATTCTCTCTGTAAAGAGTGACCATCCCAACTTCCTCACTTGCCCAACTCATCCCCAAGTCAAACCACAAAGATCTCCTCTAAGAAGACTTCCCTGCCCATCTGTCTTAGCTCATTTGTGCTGCTATAACAAAATACCACAGACTGCATAATTGATAAACAATAGAAATTTATATCTCACAGTTCTGGAGGCTGCGGAGCTCAAAATCAGGGCAATAGCATTTGGTATGTTCTGAGGGCCTTCTTACTGTGTCCTCACACGGCAAAAGGGGGCAGGGCAAAAAGGGCCTAAGCTACTTCCCACCAGCCTTTTTACAAGGCAATAATCCATTCATGAGGGCAGAGCCCTTATAACATAATCACTTCCTGCAGTGGATTGAATGTCCCGCCAAAACTTAATCCCCACTGAAACAGTGTTAAGAGAGTGGGAAATCCTATTACAATAATCGAAAGGGGGGGCCTTGAAGAGGTGATTAGATTGTGAGGACCATGTCCAGGTAAATGGGTTAATCCACATCAGTGGTGGTCATGGGCATGGATCTGAGGGCTTTAAAAGAAAAGGAATGAATAGTTAGCCTTCTCTCTGCTTCTGCCATCTGCCATGTGATATCCTCCTTTGATGTTAAGGGTCACTACCCACCAAAAAGGCTCTCACCAGATGTATGCCTTGGGATTTGGATTTCCCAGCCTCCAAACTGTGATCAATAAATAGTTTTCCTTCATAAATTACGCAGTTACAGGTATTTCTGTTATAAGTAACAGAAAGGGACTAATATACTTCCCAAAAGTCCCCAACTCTAATTACCACCACAATGGAGATTAAGTTTCAACACACAAATTTTCGGGGACATTCAGACTATACCACCAACCCTCTCTCCTTCCCAAAGCGGTTGTGTATATTTCTGCTCTCATGATAATTGTCTGTCTCTCTGCCCTGATTTTGAGACTCTTAGGCAGGACCAGGTCAGCCTCACCTTGGTGGCCACTGTGCCCAGCACAGTTCCTGGACCAAAACAAGTGGATGGATGAATGAATGAAGGAGTGAGAGCCTGGGGAGTGTTCAATTCTTCCAAGTAGCCACAAATAGCTTTCTCCACTACTTCTAATTACTGTATCTGTCATCCATCTACCCTACTGCACACGGAAGGATCTGCTGTACTCTTCCCACATCACCCATTTTTGGCAGCTTCATGGATTTTTCCCAGATGTTTGAGTCAGATCTGGTAGCTCAGCCGAAAGCCGATTCTCTTTCTCAACCAAACCACGCCCCGCTCTCCTTCTGCAGCCTGGTGGAGGTGCCCCAGGGTGACTCTTTCTTCTGCCCTCAAAAGTCAAAAAGCTTCTTCATGGTAGAAGACAGCAGCTTCAGAAGCCCGTCCCCTCACCTGGCCCCTCGGCTCTTACCCACTTCTGAAGCTGATATGAGTGAATATTACTCAATACTCTTATGTAGAAGCCAACCTCTCTGCCACAACAGCACCACTCAAAAGCCTCCCATTCAGAACGGTAACCAAGCAGCAGGTCTAAGCACAAGTGAGCATGTGCACAGAGCACTGGCGCCCAAGAGTTCTAAGAGGACTCGTGCAGGGCCCCGGGTTAACCAATGGTTGCTGAGTGATGTCAGAAGTCACTAGGGAGATTGAAAGTTGCTTGTCATGGGCGATATGTTGCCATGGCTACAGATCAGTTCTTTCCTAAGCTTGAGGCAACCTTAACCATACGTTTTCCGCTGAAAATATTCAGGCTTACTTTTGAGTTTCAGGAAATTTTAAGCTAAAGGAGAATACAACATTGAAATGCATAGAAATGCCTCCACTTACTCAATATAGAGATTTACAGAATTGAATGCAAGACAGATATTTCCAAGGATTAATACTAGCATTTCATACTGGTATATGTTTCCCATGAGCCGTTAAGTGTTCTATTGTACAAATTCCTTCCTTCACAGTTGCATCTGTTTTAAAGGAGGGAAGGAAAGCTTTCATCGACATTAAGTCTAGGATTTCAAATTGAAACCTGTCCTCTTGCTCACACTGGCAGATTAAGAGGACATTTTTAAGGATAAAAGTGTTCTGAGAGACAACAGAAATTGTCTTCGACATAACAGGTATTCAGGTTATGCATGAAAAATAGGTGCATTGACTGAATAAATAAATAGAGTTGACGGGTTCAATAATTTTAATGAAAATTTCGTAAAGTTAAGCAATACTTTTGGATGACTGGTAATCCTATGTATGTTTGCTTTTTGTTTCCAAAACTATACAAACAAAATGATTAACCTATTGTGGTCTGCTTAAATAGGATACAGCTGTACACAACACAAACATACGTGTAGAACCAAATGTGTACATAATAAAGTCTACATGCACGGAGATAACGTTTCCCTTTACTTCTGATGTGGCTGCAAATTGGCAGAACATACAGATCCACAGAAAATAACAATGATCGAAAGTGGGAAATTGTTTTGATTTGTGCAAGATTCACATTCCTACATTTCCCCACGATTATTTCCTTCCAAGGAATGACTTACTGAGACCGTTATCCATGTTCCTTGTAGAAATCACAGATACGAAAAAGGAAAAGGGAATTTCACTTTGAATTCAAATGTCCAGAAAAAAACTATGCATTCCCTTAGCACTTTGGTACATATTTTCGGCTAACTTAAGACCATAATCTGTTTGTGCATGTGTTTAAGCAATCTTTGTTCTCATTTAATATACCAAAGTACGTCTTCACCTGTCTACATACAGCTGTATCTACTTCAAAAATGTAAATAAATAAACTGTATACGTCGGATGGAATGGTGTGTGACCACATTTTTTTATAGAACCTATTATACGGATTCTTCCTAATGCATTGCTGTTTGAAGCAGTCATGAGAAAAGCAACTCACATGCATCTCTCATCATTACATATAGATATTTTAGTAGAACGTAATTGATGGGTAAAAGGCATAAACGTTTGTGAAATGTAGTACTCCCACCAAAGTTCCTACTGGTATACTCATAAACAGCTTAAATTTTAAGCAACGGCATAGGTACCACTGCTCTTCATCATCAAATCCTTGCAGAGGGGACACCATTTCTAAATTCTTGCCCATATGTGGGCGTTTCTGGATTTTCCATGCCATTTTGTTCATTTACCTGTCTTTTCAGCTGTTAGTGAACAACTCTTTTGCGGACAATTAGAACACTTTTTGATCTCTAAAACGACAAGTCTTTGCTCATCACAATACAAAGGTTGTCTTAAAGTCACCCCAACAGTAAAAGATAGCATGCGTTACTCAAAAATTTTTAAATCTCCATATTTTTATTGGCCTGAAGCAAAAAGGATACATTTTAAAAGAGCTCGCATTTTCAAATACACGAGTTTCCCTATACAACAATGTGGAGCTATCTTCCTAGTTGAGGGTTTCCTTCTCCCATCCTTCAGTAAGAAACACATAAGAATAGATGGAGACTGAATTACAGTGCATATTGGAGTTGATTCAAAGAATTTTCAGCCCCCGGAAATTGATGTATCGTGGGAAATGTACACCCCATGCACTTTCTTTTAACTTACATTGTTTAATGGTGTTTGAAAACATGTACTTGACAAATAATACGCTGTATGGACTTCATTTTGTTAGTTAAGTCACTTCCCGGTCTTCAATAAAGTGCTTTCTAAGGAGAATTCTCAAGGCATCAAAGAACAGCGAAAGTTTTGTTTCTGTTTTGCTGCTCCAATACACGGTTTGGGGACTTGAACACTGCAACATTTCACCGTCCCACCTCCTAAGGAATTTATGGAGGGACGAAAGCCTAGCATCATCGGTAGCAGGAGAATTCAGGCCCAACCATGGAGAGCCCAGAAAAGTGTGCTTTCTCCCTCATCCACCTCGCCTCCTCCACACCGGACATCACTGCCTGGCTCCGCCCTCTACTTCTCATGAAACCCTGTCATCCACGTCCGTGACTCCACACGGAAGGATATGCTGTCCTCTTTCCACATCACCATTTTTGGCAGCATGATGGATGTTTCCCAGATGTCTGAGTCGGATCCAGTAGCTCAGCTGAAAGCCGATTCTCTTTCTCAACCAAACCGCGTCAGGGCTTGACTCCTGCAGCCTGGTAGAAGTTCCACACCCCTACACCACACGGAAGGATCAGCTGTCCTCTTTCCCCATCACACTTTTTGGCAGCGTGTTGGATATTTTCCAGATGTCTGACTCGGATCTGGTACCTCAGCCGAAAGTCGATTCACTTTCTCAAAAAACCGAGTCCGCACTCGCTTCCTGCAACTCGGTGGAGGTGCCCGAGAGTGACTCTTTCTTGTACCCTCAAAGGACTAAAAGCTTCTTCATGGGAGAACACAGCAGCTTCAGGAGCCCGTTCCCTCCCCTGGACCCTCGGCCCTTACCCACGTCTGAAAACGATTTCAGCGAATATTCCTCGATAATTTAACGTAGAAGCCACCCTCTCTGTCACAACAGCACCACTCGAATTCCTCCCGTTCTGAAAGGTAACCAAGCATCAGCTCTAAACACGAGTGAGCATGCGCACACAGTCCTGGTGCCCAAGAGGTCTAAGATGTCTCTGAGGGGCCCCGGGTTGACCACTGGTTGCTGAGTGACGTCAGCAGTCACGAAGGAGATTGAAAGTTGGTTCTCACGGGCTATTTCATGACTTGGCTACAGATCAGTTCTTTCTTAAGACAGGGCCTAGCTCCGCCCCTACTTCCCATTCCACTCTGTAATCCCCGTCCCCTACTCCACAGGAAAGGATATGCCCTACTCTTTCGGCAACACCGTTTTTGGTAGGGTCATGGATCTCACCCAGATGTCTGAGTCGGATCAGGTAGCTCAGCCGAAAGCCGATTCACTTTCTCAACCAAACGGTGTCCACGCTCCCTTCCTGCACCCTGGTGGAGGTGCCCGAGAGTGACTCTTTCTTGTACCCTCAAAAGAGAAAAAGCTTCGGGCCGGCCTGTGACTCACTCGGGAGAGTGTGGTGCTGATTACCCCAAGGTCACGTATTCGGATTGCATATAGGGATGGCTGGCTTACTCACTGGGTGAGCATGGTGCTGACAACACCAAATCAAGGGTTAAGATCCCATTACCGGTCAAAAAGCTTGTTCATGGGAGAAGACAGCCGCTTCCGAGACCCGTCACCTCACGTGGCCCCTAGGCTCTTACCCACTTCTGAAACCGGTAAGAGCGAATATTCCTCCACACTTTTACCTTGAAGCCACACTCTCTGCCACAACAGCAGCACTCAAAAGCCTCCGGTACGAAACGGTAATCAAGCAACACCTCTAAACACAAGTGAGCATGCGCAAACAGCACTGGTGCCCAAGGGTTCTAAAACATCTCCTGTGGGGCCCCGGGTTGACAAACGGTTGCTGAGTGACGTCAGCCGTCACTAAGAAGATTGGAAGTTGGTTAAAGGGCTATTTCTTGACTTGGCTATAGATCAGTACTTCCCTAAGATTGGGCCTAGCTCCGCCCCCTACTTCTCATTCTATTCTGTCTTCCCGGTACCCTACTACACACGAATGGATATGCTTTACTCTTTCGACATCACCCTTTTGGCAGCGTGATGGATCTTTACCGGATGTCTGAGTCAGATCTGGTAGCTCAGCCGAAACCTGCTTCTCTTTCTCAAACAAACTGCGTCCGAGCTCGCCTCCTGCACCCTAGTGGAGGTTCCCGAGAGTGGCTCTTTTGATACCCTCAAAAGTGAAAAAGCTTCTTCATGTGAGAAGACAGCAGCGTCAGAGGCCGGTCCCCTCACTTGGCCCATCGGCTCTTACCCGCTTCTGAAGCTGAAATGAGCGAATATTACTTGGTAATATTTTGTAGAAGCAAACATCAGTGCCACAGCAGCACCTCTCAATAGACTCCCGTTCTAACGGTAACCAAGGAGCAGTGCTAAACACAAGTGAGCATGCGCACACAGCCCTGGCACCCAAGAGTTCTAAGAGGGCTGTGCGGGGCATCTTGTTGACCAGGGGTTGCTGAGTGACGTCAGCAGTCACTTGGGAAATTGAAAGTTGTTTCTCCCGGGATTTTCTGCCATGGCTACACATCAGTTCTTTCCAAAGCTTGGGCTTGGCTCCGCCCCCTATTTCTTGTTCCACTCTGTCATCCGCGTCCCCTACTCCATAGGACAGCAAGTGCTGCACTCTTTCCACATCACCCTTTTCGGCAGCCTGATGGAACTTTTCCAGATGTCTGAGTCGGATCTGCGAGCTCAGCCAAAAGCCGATTCTCTTTCGCAAACAAACTGTGTCCGAGCTCGCCTCCTGCGGCCTGGTGGAGGTGCCCGACCACTACTCCAACTGGAAGGATCAGCTGTCCTCTTTCCACGTCACCCTTTTCGGCAGCCAGATGGAACTTTTCCAGATGTCTGACTCAGATCTACGAGCTCAGCTGAAAGCCGATTCTCTTTCGCAAAAAAACCATGTCCGAGCTCGCCTCCTGCACCCTAGTGGAGGCGCCCGACCACTGCTCCACACGGAAAGATCAGCTGTCCTCTTTCGACATCACCCTTTTTGGCAGTATGATTGATCTTTCCCAGAGTGAGGGAAAGTGAGCACGCGCACACACCGCTCGCGCCCAAGGTTTCTAAGAGGTCTCCCTCGGGGCCCCGGGTTGACCAATGGTTGCTGAGTGACGTCAGCAGTCACTAAGGATATTGAAAGATGGTTCTAATGGGCTATTTCTTTTTTTTTTTTTTTTTTTTTGTCGTTTTTTCGTGACCGGCACTCAGCCAGTGAGAGCACCGGTCATTCCTATATAGGATCCGAACCCGAGGCGGGAGCGTCGCTGCACTCCCAGTGCAGCACTCTACCGAGTGCGCCACGGCTCGGCCCTAATGGGCTATTTCTTGACGTGGCCACAGATCAGTTCTTTTCTAAGATTGGGCCTAGCTCCGCCCCCTACTTCTCGTTCCGCTGTCATCCCCGTCTCCTACTCCACACGAAAGGATCTGGTGTACTCTGTCAACATGACCCCTTTAGGCAGCGTGATGGATCTTTCCCAGATGTCTGAGTGGATCTGGGAGCTAGGCCAAAAGCCGATTCTCTGTCTGAAACAAACCTCGTCCGAGCTCACCTCCTGCCACCTGGTGGCAGTGCCTGAGAGTGACTCTTTCTCCTACCGTCAAATGTCAAAAAGCTTTTTCATGGGAGAAGACAGCAGCTTCAGAGGCCCGTCCCCTCACCTGGCCCCTCGGCTCATACCCACTCGTGAAGCCGATATGAGCGAATATTACTCAGTACTATCTTCTCGAAGACAACATCTCTGCCACAACAGCACCACTCAAAAGCCTCCCGATCGAACGGTAACCAAGGAGCAGTGCTATACACAAGTGAGCACGCGCACACACCGTTCGCGCCCAACGGTTCTAAGAGGTCTCCTGCGGGGCCCTGGTTGACCAATGGTTGCTGAGTGACGTCAGCACTCACTAAGGATATTGAAAGGTGGTTCTAATGGGCTATTTCTTGACGTGGCCACAGATCAGTTCTTTTCTAAGATTGGGCCTAGCTCCGCCCCCTACTTCTCCATCCACTCTGTCATCCACTTACCCGACTCCACACGGAAAGATCTGCTATACACTTTTAACATGACCCCTTTTGCAGCTTGATGGATCTATCCCAGATGTCTATGTCGGATCTGGTAGCTCAGCCGAAATCCGATTCCATTTCTCAACCAAACCGCTCTCGCGCTCGCCTCTTGCATCCTGTTGGAGGTTCCCGAACCCTCCTCCACACGGAAAGATCAGCTGTCCTCTTTCCTCATCACCCTGTTTGGCAGCGTGATGGATCTTTCCCAAATGTCTGAGTCGGATCTGCCAGCTCAGCCGAAAGCCGATTCCCTTTCACGAACAAACCGCGTCCGTGCTCGCCTCCTGCAGCCCGGTGGAGGTGCCAGAGAGTGACTCTTTCTTCTACGGTCCAAAGTCAAAAGGAGTCTTCATGGCAGAAGACAGCAGCTTAACAGGCCAGCCCGCTCACCTGCCCCCTCGGCTCTTATCCACTTCTAAAACTAATTCCAGCGATTACTTGGTACTATTCTGTAGAAGCCAACCTCTCTGCCACAACAGCACCACTCAAAAGCCTCCCGATCGAACGGTAACCAAGGAGCAGTGCTAAACACAAGTGAGCACGCGCACACACCGCTCGTGCCCAAGGGTTCTAAGAGGTCTCCTGCGGGGCCCGGGTTGACCAATGGTTGCTGAGTGACGTCAGCACTCACTAAGGATATTGAAAGGTGGTTCTAATGGGCTATTTCTTGACGTGGCCACAGATCAGTTCTTTTCTAAGATTGGGCCTAGCTCCGCCCCCTACTTCTCGTTCCGCTCTGTCATCCCCGCCCCTACTCCACATGAAAGGATCTGGTGTACTCTGTCAACATGGCTCCTTTAGGCAGCGTGATGGATCTTTCCCAGATGTGTGAGTGGATCTGGGAGCTAGGCCAAAATCCGATTCTCTGTCTGAAACAAACCTCGTCCGAGCTCGCCTCCTGCCACCTGGTGGCAGTGCCTGAGAGTGACTCTTTCTTCTACCATCAAATGTCAAAAAGCTTTTTCATGGGAGAAGACAGCAGCTTCAGAGGCCCGTCCACTCACCTGGCCCCTCGGCTCATACCCACTCGTGAAGCCGATATGAGCGAATATTACTCAGTACTATCTTCTCGAAGACAACATCTCTGCCACAACAGCACCACTCAAAAGCCTCCTGATCGAACGGTAACCAAGGAGCAGTGCTATACACAAGTGAGCACGCGCACACAACGTTCGCGCCCAAGGGTTCTAAGAGGTCTCCTGCGGGGCCCTGGTTGACCAATGGTTGCTGAGTGACGTCAGCACTCACTAAGGATATTGAAAGGTGGTTCTAATGGGCTATTTCTTGACGTGGCCACAGATCAGTTCTTTTCTAAGATTGGGCCTAGCTCCGCCCCCTACTTCACGTTCCGCTCTGTCATCCCCGTCCCCTACTCCACACGAAAGGATCTGGTGTACTCTGTCAACATGGCTCCTTTAGGCAGTGTGATGGATCTTTCCCAGATGTCTGAGTGGATCTGGGAGCTAGGCCAAAAGCCGATTCTCTGTCTGAAACAAACCTCGTCCGAGCTCGCCTCCTGCAACCTGGTGGCGGTGCCTGAGAGTGACTCTTTCATCTACTGTCAAAAGTCAAAAAGCTTCTTCTTGGGAGAAGACAGCAGCTTCAGAGGCCCGTCCCCTCACCTGGCCCCTCGGCTCATACCCACTCGTGAAGCCGATATGAGCGAATATTTCTCAGTACTATCTTATCGAAGACAACATCTCTGCCACAACAGCACCACTCAAAAGCCCGGCGATCGAACGCGAACCGAGGGGAAATGCTAAACACAAATGAGCATGCGCACACACCGCTCGCGCCCAAGGGTTCTAAGAGGTCTCCTGCGGGGCCACGCGTTGACCAATAATTGCTGATTGCCGTCAGTGGTCCCTAGGGGGATTGAAAGTTGTTTCTCATGGGCGATTTCTTGCCATGTCTACAGATAAGTTCTTTCCTAAGCTCGGGCCTGGCTCCGCCCCCTACTTCTCCATCCACTCTGTCATCCACTTACCCTACTCCACACGGAAAGATCTGCTATACACTTTTAACATGACCCCTTTTGCAGCTTGATGGATCTTTCCCAGATGTCTGTTTCGGATCTGGTAGCTCCGCCGAAATCCGATTCCATTTCTCAACCAATCCGCTCCCCCGCTCGCCTCCTGCAGCCTGGTGGAGGTTCCCGACCCCTACTCCACACGGAAAGATCAGCTGTCCTCTTTCCACATCACCCTGTTTGCCAGCGTGATGGATCTTTCCCAGATGTCTGAATCGGATCTGCCAGCTCAGCCGAAAGCCGATTCTCTTTCACGAACAAACTGTGTCCGGGCTCGCATCCTGCAGCCCGGTGGAGGTGCCAGAGAGTGACTGTTTCTTCTACGGTCCAAAGTCAAAAAGCGTCTTCATGGCAGAAGACAGCAGCTTAACAGGCCAGCCCGCTCACCTGCCCCCTCGGCTCTTATCCACTTCTAAAACTAATTCCAGCGATTACTCGGTACTATTCTGTAGAAGCCAACCTCTCTGCCACAACAGCACCACTCAAAAGCCTCCCGATCGAACGGTAACCAAGGAGCAGTGCTAAACACAAGTGAGCACGCGCACACACCGCTCGCGCCCAAGGGTTCTAAGAGGTCTCCTGCGGGTCCCGGGTTGACCAATGGTTGCTGAGTGACGTCAGCACTCACTAAGGATATTGAAAGGTGGTTCTAATGGGCTATTTCTTGACGTGGCCACAGATCAGTTCTTTTCTAAGATTGGGCCTAGCTCCGCCCCCTACTTCTCGTTCCGCTGTCATCCCCGTCCCCTACTCCACACGAAATTATCTGGTGTACTCTGTCAACATGACCCCTTTAGGCAGCGTGATGGATCTTTCCCAGATGTCTGAGTGGATCTGGGAGCTAGGCCAAAAGCCGATTCTCTGTCTGAAACAAACTTCGTCCGAGCTCGCCTCCTGCCACCTGGTGGCAGTGCCTGAGAGTGACTCTTTCTCCTACCGTCAAATGTCAAAAAGCTTTTTCATGGGAGAAGACAGCAGCTTCAGAGGCCCGTCCCCTCACCTGGCCCCTCGGCTCATACCCACTCGTGATGCCGATATGAGCGAATATTACTCAGTACTATCTTCTCGAAGACAACATCTCTGCCACAACAGCACCACTCAAAAGCCTCCCGATCGAACGGTAACCAAGGAGCAGTGCTATACACAAGTGAGCACGCTCACACACCGTTCGCGCCCAAGGGTTCTAAGAGGTCTCCTGCGGGGCCCTGGTTGACCAATGGTTGCTGAGTGACGTCAGCACTCACTAAGGATATTGAAAGGTGGTTCTAATGGGCTATTTCTTGACGTGGCCACAGATCAGTTCTTTTCTAATATTGGGCCTAGCTCCGTCCCCTACTTCTCCATCCACTCTGTCATCCACTTACCCGACTCCACACGGAAAGATCTGCTATACACTTTTAACATGACCCCTTTTGCAGCTTGATGGATCTATCCCAGATGTCTATGTCGGATCTGGTAGCTCAGCCGAAATCCGATTCCATTTCTCAACCAAACCGCTCTCGCGCTCGCCTCCTTCAGCCTGGTGGAGGTTCCCGAACCCTCCTCCACACGGAAAGATCAGCTGTCCTCTTTCCTCATCACCATGTTTGGCAGCGTGATGGATCTTTCCCAAATGTCTGAGTCGGATCTGCCAGCTCAGCCGAAAGCCGATTCCCTTTCACGAACAAACCGCGTCCGTGCTCGCCTCCTGCAGCCCGGTGGAGGTGCCAGAGAGTGACTCTTTCTTCTACGGTCCAAAGTCAAAAAGCGTCTTCATGGCAGAAGACAGCAGCTTAACAGGCCAGCCCGCTCACCTGCCCCCTCGGCTCTTATCCACTTCTAAAACTAATTCCAGCGATTACTCGGTACTATTCTGTAGAAGCCAACCTCTCTACCACAACAGCACCACTCAAAAGCCTCCCGATCGAACGGTAACCAAGGAGCAGTGCTAAACACAAGTGAGCACGCGCACACACCGCTCGCGCCCAAGGGTTCTAAGAGGTCTCCTGCGGGGCCCCGGGTTGACCAATGGTTGCTGAGTGACGTCAGCAGTCACTAAGGATATTGAAAGCTGGTTCTAATGGGCTATTTCTTGACGTGGCCACAGATCAGTTCTTTTCTAAGATTGGGCCTAGCTCCGCCCCCTACTTCTCGTTCCGCTGTCATCCCCGTCCCCTACTCCACACGAAAGGATCTGGTGTACTCTGTCAACATGACCCCTTTAGGCAGCGTGATGGATCTTTCCCAGATGTCTGAGTGGATCTGGGAGCTAGGCCAAAAGCCGATTCTCTGTCTGAAACAAACCTCGTCCGAGCTCGCCTCCTGCCACCTGGTGGCGGTGCCTGAGAGTGACTCTTTCATCTACCGTCAAATGTCAAAAATTTCTTCATGGGAGAAGACAGCAGCTTCAGAGGCCCGTCCCCTCACCTGGCCCCTCGGCTCATACCCACTCGTGAAGCCGATATGAGCGAATATTACTCAGTACTATTTTCTCGAAGACAACATCTCTGCCACAACAGCACCACTCAAAAGGCTCCCTATCGAACGCTAACCAAGGGGCAGTGCTAAACACAAGTGAGCATGCGCACACACCGCTCGCGCCCAAGGGTTCTAAGAGGTCTCCTGCGGGGCCACGCGTTGACCAATGATTGCTGATTGCCGTCAGTGGTCCCTAGGGGGATTGAAAGTTGTTTCTCACGGGCGATTTCTTGCCATGTCTACACATAAGTCCTTTCCTAAGCTCGGGCCTGGCTCCGCCCCCTACTTCTCCATCCACTCTGTCATCCACTTACCCTATTCCACACGGAAAGATCTGCTATACACTTTTAACATGACCCCTTTTGCAGCTTGATGGATCTTTCTCAGATATCTGTGTCGGATCTGGTAGCTCAGCCGATATCCGATTCCATTTCTCAACCAATCCGCTGCCCCGCTCGCCTCCTGCAGCCTGGTGGAGGTTCCCGACCCCTACTCCACACGGAAAGATCAGCTGTCCTCTTTCCTCATCACCCTGTTTGGCAGGGTGATGGATCTTTCCCAGATGTCTGAGTCGGATCTGCCAGCTCAGCCGAAAGCCAATTCTCTTTCACGAACAAACTGTGTCCGGGCTCGCCTCCTGCAGCCCGGTGGAGGTGCCAGAGAGTGACTGTTTCTTCTACGGTCCAAAGTCAAAAGGAGTCTTCATGGCAGAAGACAGCAGCTTAACAGGCCAGCCCGCTCACCTGCCACCTCGGATCTTATCCACTTCTAAACCTATTACCCGCGATGACTCAGTACTATTCTGTAGAAGCCAACCGCTCTGCCACAACAGCACCACTCAAAAGCCTCCCGATCGAACGGTAACCAAGGAGCAGTGCTAAACACAAGTGAGCATGCGCACACACCGCTAGCGGCCAAGGGTTCTAAGAGGTCTCCTGCGGGGCCCCGGGTTGACCAATGGCTGCTGAGTGACGTCAGCAGTCACTAAGGATATTGAAAGGTGGTTCTAATGGGCTATTTCTTGACGTGGCCACAGATCAGTTCTTTTCTAAGATTGGGCCTAGCTCCGCCCCCTACTTCTTGTTCCGCTCTGTCATCCCCGTCCCCTACTCCACACGAAAGGATCTGGTGTACTCTGTCTACATGGCCCCTTTAGGCAGCGTGATTGATCTTTCCCAGATGTCTGAGTGGATCTGGGAGCTAGGCCAAAAGCCGATTCTCTGTCTGAAACAAACCTCGTCCGAGCTCGCCTCCTGCCACCTGGTGGCGGTGCCTGAGAGTGACTCTTTCATCTACCGTCAAATGTCAAAAAGCTTTTTCATGGGAGAAGACAGCAGCTTCAGAGGCCCGTCCCCTCACCTGGCCCCTCGGCTCATACCCACTCGTGAAGCCGATATGAGCGAATATTACTCAGTACTATTTTCGCGAAAACAACATCTCTGCCACAGAGCACCACTCAAAAGCCTCCCGATCGAACGGTAACCAAGGAGCAGTGCTAAACACAAGTGAGCACGCGCACACACCGCTCGCGCCCAAGGGTTCTAAGAGGTCTCCTGCGGGGCCCCGGGTTGACCAATGGCTGCTGAGTGACGTCAGCAGTCACTAAGGATATTGAAAGGTGGTTCTAATGGGCTATTTCTTGACGTGGCCACAGATCAGTTCTTTTCTAAGATGGGCCTAGCTCCGCCCCCTACTTCTCGTTCCGCTGTCATCCCCGTCCCCTACTCCACACGAAAGGATCTGGTGTACTCTGTCAACATGACCCCTTTAGGCAGCGTGATGGATCTTTCCCAGATGTCTGAGTGGATCTGGGAGCTCGGCCAAAAGCCGATTCTCTGTCTGAAAAAAAACCTCGTCCGAGCTCGCCTCCTGCCACCTGGTGGCGGTGCCTGAGAGTGACTCTTTCATCTACCGTCAAATGTCAAAAATTTCTTCATGGGAGAAGACAGCAGCTTCAGAGGCCCGTCCCCTCACCTGGCCCCTCGGCTCATACCCACTCGTGAAGCCGATATGAGCGAATATTACTCAGTACTATTTTCTCGAAGACAACATCTCTGCCACAACAGCACCACTCAAAAGGCTCCCTATCGAACGCTAACCAAGGGGCAGTGCTAAACACAAGTGAGCATGCGCACACACCGCTCGCGCCCAAGGGTTCTAAGAGGTCTCCTGCGGGGCCACGCGTTGACCAATGATTGCTGATTGCCGTCAGTGGCCCCTAGGGGGATTGAAAGTTGTTTCTCACGGGCGATTTCTTGCCATGTCTACAGATAAGTTCTTTCCTAAGCTCGGGCCTGGCTCCGCCCCCTACTTCTCCATCCACTCTGTCATCCACTTACCCTATTCCACACGGAAAGATCTGCTATACACTTTTAACATGACCCCTTTTGCAGCTTGATGGATCTTTCTCAGATGTCTGAGTGGATCTGGGAGCTCGGCCAAAAGCCGATTCTCTGTCTGAAAAAAAACCTCGTCCGAGCTCGCCTCCTGCCACCTGGTGGCGGTGCCTGAGAGTGACTCTTTCTTCTACCATCAAATGTCAAAAAGCTTTTTCATGGGAGAAGACAGCAGCTTCAGAGGCCCGTCCACTCACCTGGCCCCTCGGCTCATACCCACTCGTGAAGCCGATATGAGCGAATATTACTCAGTACTATCTTCTCGAAGACAACATCTCTGCCACAACAGCACCACTCAAAAGCCTCCTGATCGAACGGTAACCAAGGAGCAGTGCTATACACAAGTGAGCACGCGCACACAACGTTCGCGCCCAAGGGTTCTAAGAGGTCTCCTGCGGGGCCCTGGTTGACCAATGGTTGCTGAGTGACGTCAGCACTCACTAAGGATATTGAAAGGTGGTTCTAATGGGCTATTTCTTGACGTGGCCACAGATCAGTTCTTTTCTAAGATTGGGCCTAGCTCCGCCCCCTACTTCACGTTCCGCTCTGTCATCCCCGTCCCCTACTCCACACGAAAGGATCTGGTGTACTCTGTCAACATGGCTCCTTTAGGCAGTGTGATGGATCTTTCCCAGATGTCTGAGTGGATCTGGGAGCTAGGCCAAAAGCCGATTCTCTGTCTGAAACAAACCTCGTCCGAGCT
This sequence comes from Cynocephalus volans, assembly GCF_027409185.1. NCBI lineage: Eukaryota > Metazoa > Chordata > Mammalia > Dermoptera > Cynocephalidae > Cynocephalus > Cynocephalus volans. Next base: position 61,591,732 of record NC_084469.1, read on the forward strand.
CGCCTCCTGCAACCTGGTGGCGGTGCCTGAGAGTGACTCTTTCATCTACTGTCAAAAGTCAAAAAGCTTCTTCTTGGGAGAAGACAGCAGCTTCAGAGGCCCGTCCCCTCACCTGGCCCCTCGGCTCATACCCACTCGTGAAGCCGATATGAGCGAATATTTCTCAGTACTATCTTATCGAAGACAACATCTCTGCCACAACAGCACCACTCAAAAGCCCGGCGATCGAACGCGAACCGAGGGGAAATGCTAAACACAAATGAGCATGCGCACACACCGCTCGCGCCCAAGGGTTCTAAGAGGTCTCCTGCGGGGCCACGCGTTGACCAATAATTGCTGATTGCCGTCAGTGGTCCCTAGGGGGATTGAAAGTTGTTTCTCATGGGCGATTTCTTGCCATGTCTACAGATAAGTTCTTTCCTAAGCTCGGGCCTGGCTCCGCCCCCTACTTCTCCATCCACTCTGTCATCCACTTACCCTACTCCACACGGAAAGATCTGCTATACACTTTTAACATGACCCCTTTTGCAGCTTGATGGATCTTTCCCAGATGTCTGTTTCGGATCTGGTAGCTCAGCCGAAATCCGATTCCATTTCTCAACCAATCCGCTCCCCCGCTCGCCTCCTGCAGCCTGGTGGAGGTTCCCGACCCCTACTCCACACGGAAAGATCAGCTGTCCTCTTTCCACATCACCCTGTTTGCCAGCGTGATGGATCTTTCCCAGATGTCTGAATCGGATCTGCCAGCTCAGCCGAAAGCCGATTCTCTTTCACGAACAAACTGTGTCCGGGCTCGCATCCTGCAGCCCGGTGGAGGTGCCAGAGAGTGACTGTTTCTTCTACGGTCCAAAGTCAAAAAGCGTCTTCATGGCAGAAGACAGCAGCTTAACAGGCCAGCCCGCTCACCTGCCCCCTCGGCTCTTATCCACTTCTAAAACTAATTCCAGCGATTACTCGGTACTATTCTGTAGAAGCCAACCTCTCTGCCACAACAGCACCACTCAAAAGCCTCCCGATCGAACGGTAACCAAGGAGCAGTGCTAAACACAAGTGAGCACGCGCACACACCGCTCGCGCCCAAGGGTTCTAAGAGGTCTCCTGCGGGTCCCGGGTTGACCAATGGTTGCTGAGTGACGTCAGCACTCACTAAGGATATTGAAAGGTGGTTCTAATGGGCTATTTCTTGACGTGGCCACAGATCAGTTCTTTTCTAAGATTGGGCCTAGCTCCGCCCCCTACTTCTCGTTCCGCTGTCATCCCCGTCCCCTACTCCACACGAAATTATCTGGTGTACTCTGTCAACATGACCCCTTTAGGCAGCGTGATGGATCTTTCCCAGATGTCTGAGTGGATCTGGGAGCTAGGCCAAAAGCCGATTCTCTGTCTGAAACAAACTTCGTCCGAGCTCGCCTCCTGCCACCTGGTGGCAGTGCCTGAGAGTGACTCTTTCTCCTACCGTCAAATGTCAAAAAGCTTTTTCATGGGAGAAGACAGCAGCTTCAGAGGCCCGTCCCCTCACCTGGCCCCTCGGCTCATACCCACTCGTGATGCCGATATGAGCGAATATTACTCAGTACTATCTTCTCGAAGACAACATCTCTGCCACAACAGCACCACTCAAAAGCCTCCCGATCGAACGGTAACCAAGGAGCAGTGCTAAACACAAGTGAGCACGCGCACACACCGCTCGCGCCCAAGGGTTCTAAGAGGTCTCCTGCGGGGCCCCGGGTTGACCAATGGTTGCTGAGTGACGTCAGCAGTCACTAAGGATATTGAAAGCTGGTTCTAATGGGCTATTTCTTGACGTGGCCACAGATCAGTTCTTTTCTAAGATTGGGCCTAGCTCCGCCCCCTACTTCTCGTTCCGCTGTCATCCCCGTCCCCTACTCCACACGAAAGGATCTGGTGTACTCTGTCAACATGACCCCTTTAGGCAGCGTGATGGATCTTTCCCAGATGTCTGAGTGGATCTGGGAGCTAGGCCAAAAGCCGATTCTCTGTCTGAAACAAACCTCGTCCGAGCTCGCCTCCTGCCACCTGGTGGCGGTGCCTGAGAGTGACTCTTTCATCTACCGTCAAATGTCAAAAATTTCTTCATGGGAGAAGACAGCAGCTTCAGAGGCCCGTCCCCTCACCTGGCCCCTCGGCTCATACCCACTCGTGAAGCCGATATGAGCGAATATTACTCAGTACTATTTTCTCGAAGACAACATCTCTGCCACAACAGCACCACTCAAAAGGCTCCCTATCGAACGCTAACCAAGGGGCAGTGCTAAACACAAGTGAGCATGCGCACACACCGCTCGCGCCCAAGGGTTCTAAGAGGTCTCCTGCGGGGCCACGCGTTGACCAATGATTGCTGATTGCCGTCAGTGGTCCCTAGGGGGATTGAAAGTTGTTTCTCACGGGCGATTTCTTGCCATGTCTACACATAAGTCCTTTCCTAAGCTCGGGCCTGGCTCCGCCCCCTACTTCTCCATCCACTCTGTCATCCACTTACCCTATTCCACACGGAAAGATCTGCTATACACTTTTAACATGACCCCTTTTGCAGCTTGATGGATCTTTCTCAGATATCTGTGTCGGATCTGGTAGCTCAGCCGATATCCGATTCCATTTCTCAACCAATCCGCTGCCCCGCTCGCCTCCTGCAGCCTGGTGGAGGTTCCCGACCCCTACTCCACACGGAAAGATCAGCTGTCCTCTTTCCTCATCACCCTGTTTGGCAGGGTGATGGATCTTTCCCAGATGTCTGAGTCGGATCTGCCAGCTCAGCCGAAAGCCAATTCTCTTTCACGAACAAACTGTGTCCGGGCTCGCCTCCTGCAGCCCGGTGGAGGTGCCAGAGAGTGACTGTTTCTTCTACGGTCCAAAGTCAAAAGGAGTCTTCATGGCAGAAGACAGCAGCTTAACAGGCCAGCCCGCTCACCTGCCACCTCGGATCTTATCCACTTCTAAACCTATTACCCGCGATGACTCAGTACTATTCTGTAGAAGCCAACCGCTCTGCCACAACAGCACCACTCAAAAGCCTCCCGATCGAACGGTAACCAAGGAGCAGTGCTAAACACAAGTGAGCATGCGCACACACCGCTAGCGGCCAAGGGTTCTAAGAGGTCTCCTGCGGGGCCCCGGGTTGACCAATGGCTGCTGAGTGACGTCAGCAGTCACTAAGGATATTGAAAGGTGGTTCTAATGGGCTATTTCTTGACGTGGCCACAGATCAGTTCTTTTCTAAGATTGGGCCTAGCTCCGCCCCCTACTTCTTGTTCCGCTCTGTCATCCCCGTCCCCTACTCCACACGAAAGGATCTGGTGTACTCTGTCTACATGGCCCCTTTAGGCAGCGTGATTGATCTTTCCCAGATGTCTGAGTGGATCTGGGAGCTAGGCCAAAAGCCGATTCTCTGTCTGAAACAAACCTCGTCCGAGCTCGCCTCCTGCCACCTGGTGGCGGTGCCTGAGAGTGACTCTTTCATCTACCGTCAAATGTCAAAAAGCTTTTTCATGGGAGAAGACAGCAGCTTCAGAGGCCCGTCCCCTCACCTGGCCCCTCGGCTCATACCCACTCGTGAAGCCGATATGAGCGAATATTACTCAGTACTATTTTCGCGAAAACAACATCTCTGCCACAGAGCACCACTCAAAAGCCTCCCGATCGAACGGTAACCAAGGAGCAGTGCTAAACACAAGTGAGCACGCGCACACACCGCTCGCGCCCAAGGGTTCTAAGAGGTCTCCTGCGGGGCCCCGGGTTGACCAATGGCTGCTGAGTGACGTCAGCAGTCACTAAGGATATTGAAAGGTGGTTCTAATGGGCTATTTCTTGACGTGGCCACAGATCAGTTCTTTTCTAAGATGGGCCTAGCTCCGCCCCCTACTTCTCGTTCCGCTGTCATCCCCGTCCCCTACTCCACACGAAAGGATCTGGTGTACTCTGTCAACATGACCCCTTTAGGCAGCGTGATGGATCTTTCCCAGATGTCTGAGTGGATCTGGGAGCTCGGCCAAAAGCCGATTCTCTGTCTGAAAAAAAACCTCGTCCGAGCTCGCCTCCTGCCACCTGGTGGCGGTGCCTGAGAGTGACTCTTTCATCTACCGTCAAATGTCAAAAATTTCTTCATGGGAGAAGACAGCAGCTTCAGAGGCCCGTCCCCTCACCTGGCCCCTCGGCTCATACCCACTCGTGAAGCCGATATGAGCGAATATTACTCAGTACTATTTTCTCGAAGACAACATCTCTGCCACAACAGCACCACTCAAAAGGCTCCCTATCGAACGCTAACCAAGGGGCAGTGCTAAACACAAGTGAGCATGCGCACACACCGCTCGCGCCCAAGGGTTCTAAGAGGTCTCCTGCGGGGCCACGCGTTGACCAATGATTGCTGATTGCCGTCAGTGGCCCCTAGGGGGATTGAAAGTTGTTTCTCACGGGCGATTTCTTGCCATGTCTACAGATAAGTTCTTTCCTAAGCTCGGGCCTGGCTCCGCCCCCTACTTCTCCATCCACTCTGTCATCCACTTACCCTATTCCACACGGAAAGATCTGCTATACACTTTTAACATGACCCCTTTTGCAGCTTGATGGATCTTTCTCAGATATCTGTGTCGGATCTGGTAGCTCAGCCGAAATCCGATTCCATTTCTCAACCAATCCGCTGCGCCGCTCGCCTCCTGCAGCCTGGTGGAGGTTCCCGACCCCTACTCCACACGGAAAGATCAGCTGTCCTCTTTCCTCATCACCCTGTTTGGCAGCGTGATGGATCTTTCCCAGATTTCTGAGTCGGATCTGCCAGCTCAGCCGAAAGCCAATTCTCTTTCACGAACAAACTGTGTCCGGGCTCGCCTCCTGCAGCCCGGTGGAGGTGCCAGAGAGTGACTGTTTCTTCTACGGTCCAAAGTCAAAAGGAGTCTTCATGGCAGAAGACAGCAGCTTAACAGGCCAGCCCGCTCACCTGCCCCCTCGGCTCTTATCCACTTCTAAACCTATTACCCGCGATGACTCGGTACTATTCTGTAGAAGCCAACCGCTCTGCCACAACAGCACCACTCAAAAGCCTCCCGATCGAACGGTAACCAAGGAGCAGTGCTAAACACAAGTGAGCACGCGCACACACCGCTCGCGCCCAAGGGTTCTAAGAGGTCTCCTGCGGGGCCCCGGGTTCACCAATGGCTGCTGAGTGACGTCAGCAGTCACTAAGGATATTGAAAGGTGGTTCTAATGGGCTATTTCTTGACGTGGCCACAGATCAGTTCTTTTCTAAGATTGGGCCTAGCTCCGCCCCCTACTTCTCGTTCCGCTCTGTCATCCCTGTCCCCTACTCCACACGAAAGGATCTGGTGTACTCTGTCTACATGGCCCCTTTAGGCAGCGTGATTGATCTTTCCCAGATGTCTGAGTGGATCTGGGAGCTGGGCCAAAAGCCGATTCTCTGTCTGAAACAAACCTCGTCCGAGCTCGCCTCCTGCCACCTGGTGGCGGTGCCTGAGAGTGACTCTTTCATCTACCGTCAAATGTCAAAAAGCTTTTTCATGGGAGAAGACAGCAGCTTCAGAGGCCCGTCCCCTCACCTGGCCCCTCGGCTCATACCCACTCGTGAAGCCGATATGAGCGAATATTACTCAGTACTATTTTCGCGAAAACAACATCTCTGCCACAGAGCACCACTCAAAAGCCTCCCGATCGAATGGTAACCAAGGAGCAGTGCTAAACACAAGTGAGCACGCGCACACACCGCTCGCGCCCAAGGGTTCTAAGAGGTCTCCTGCGGGTCCCCGGGTTGACCAATGGATGCTGAGTGACGTCAGCAGTCACTAAGGATATTGAAAGGTGGTTCTAATGGGCTATTTCTTGACGTGGCCACAGATCAGTTCTTTTCTAAGATGGGCCTAGCTCCGCCCCCTACTTCTCGTTCCGCTGTCATCCCCGTCCCCTACTCCACACGAAAGGATCTGGTGTACTCTGTCAACATGACCCCTTTAGGCAGCGTGATGGATCTTTCCCAGATGTCTGAGTGGATCTGGGAGCTCGGCCAAAAGCCGATTCTCTGTCTGAAAAAAAACCTCGTCCGAGCTCGCCTCCTGCCACCTGGTGGCGGTGCCTGAGAGTGACTCTTTCATCTACCGTCAAATGTCAAAAATTTCTTCATGGGAGAAGACAGCAGCTTCAGAGGCCCGTCCCTTCACCTGGGCCCTCGGCTCATAGGCACTCGTGAAGCCGATATGAGCGAATATTACTCAGTACTATTTTCTCGAAGACAACATCTCTGCCACAACAGCATCACTCAAAAGGCTCCCTATCGAACGCTAACCAAGGGGCAGTGCTAAACACAAGTGAGCATGCGCACACACCGCTCGCGCCCAAGGGTTCTAAGAGGTCTCCTGCGGGGCCACGCGTTGACCAATGATTGCTGATTGCCGTCAGTGGCCCCTAGGGGGATTGAAAGTTGTTTCTCACGGGCGATTTCTTGCCATGTCTACAGATAAGTTCTTTCCTAAGCTCGGGCCTGGCTCCGCCCCCTACTTCTCCATCCACTCTGTCATCCACTTACCCTATTCCACACGGAAAGATCTGCTATACACTTTTAACATGACCCCTTTTGCAGCTTGATGGATCTTTCTCAGATATCTGTGTCGGATCTGGTAGCTCAGCCGAAATCCGATTCCATTTCTCAACCAATCCGCTGCGCCGCTCGCCTCCTGCAGCCTGGTGGAGGTTCCCGACCCCTACTCCACACGGAAAGATCAGCTGTCCTCTTTCCTCATCACCCTGTTTGGCAGCGTGATGGATCTTTCCCCGATTTCTGAGTCGGATCTGCCAGCTCAGCCGAAAGCCAATTCTCTTTCACGAACAAACTGTGTCCGGGCTCGCCTCCTGCAGCCCGGTGGAGGTGCCAGAGAGTGACTGTTTCTTCTACGGTCCAAAGTCAAAAGGAGTCTTCATGGCAGAAGACAGCAGCTTAACAGGCCAGCCCGCTCACCTGCCACCTCGGCTCTTATCCACTTCTAAACCTATTACCCGCGATGACTCGGTACTATTCTGTAGAAGCCAACCGCTCTGCCACAACAGCACCACTCAAAAGCCTCCCGATCGAACGGTAACCAAGGAGCAGTGCTAAACACAAGTGAGCACGCGCACACACCGCTCGCGCCCAAGGGTTCTAAGAGGTCTCCTGCGGGGCCCCGGGTTGACCAATGGCTGCTGAGTGACGTCAGCAGTCACTAAGGATATTGAAAGGTGGTTCTAATGGGCTATTTCTTGACGTGGCCACAGATCAGTTCTTTTCTAAGATTGGGCCTAGCTCCGCCCCCTACTTCTCGTTCCGCTCTGTCATCCCCATCCCCTACTCCACACGAAAGGATCTGGTGTACTCTGTCTACATGGCCCCTTTAGGCAGCGTGATTGATCTTTCCCAGATGTCTGAGTGGATCTGGGAGCTAGGCCAAAAGCCGATTCTCTGTCTGAAACAAACCTCGTCCGAGCTCGCCTCCTGCCACCTGGTGGCGGTGCCTGAGAGTGACTCTTTCATCTACCGTCAAATGTCAAAAAGCTTTTTCATGGGAGAAGACAGCAGCTTCAGAGGCCCGTCCCCTCACCTGGCCCCTCGGCTCATACCCACTCGTGAAGCCGATATGAGCGAATATTACTCAGTACTATTTTCGCAAAAACAACATCTCTGCCACAGAGCACCACTCAAAAGCCTCCCGATCGAACGGTAACCAAGGAGCAGTGCTAAACACAAGTGAGCACGCGCACACACCGCTCGCGCCCAAGGGTTCTAAGAGGTCTCCTGCGGGTCCCGGGTTGACCAATGGATGCTGAGTGACGTCAGCAGTCACTAAGGATATTGAAAGGTGGTTCTAATGGGCTATTTCTTGACGTGGCCACAGATCAGTTCTTTTCTAAGATGGGCCTAGCTCCGCCCCCTACTTCTCGTTCCGCTGTCATCCCCGTCCCCTACTCCACACGAAAGGATCTGGTGTACTCTGTCAACATGACCCCTTTAGGCAGCGTGATGGATCTTTCCCAGATGTCTGAGTGGATCTGGGAGCTCGGCCAAAAGCCGATTCTCTGTCTGAAAAAAAACCTCGTCCGAGCTCGCCTCCTGCCACCTGGTGGCGGTGCCTGAGAGTGACTCTTTCATCTACCGTCAAATGTCAAAAATTTCTTCATGGGAGAAGACAGCAGCTTCAGAGGCCCGTCCCCTCACCTGGGCCCTCGGCTCATAGGCACTCGTGAAGCCGATATGAGCGAATATTACTCAGTACTATTTTCTCGAAGACAACATCTCTGCCACAACAGCATCACTCAAAAGGCTCCCTATCGAACGCTAACCAAGGGGCAGTGCTAAACACAAGTGAGCATGCGCACACACCGCTCGCGCCCAAGGGTTCTAAGAGGTCTCCTGCGGGGCCACGCGTTGACCAATGATTGCTGATTGCCGTCAGTGGCCCCTAGGGGGATTGAAAGTTGTTTCTCACGGGCGATTTCTTGCCATGTCTACAGATAAGTTCTTTCCTAAGCTCGGGCCTGGCTCCGCCCCCTACTTCTCCATCCACTCTGTCATCCACTTACCCTATTCCACACGGAAAGATCTGCTATACACTTTTAACATGACCCCTTTTGCAGCTTGATGGATCTTTCTCAGATATCTGTGTCGGATCTGGTAGCTCAGCCGAAATCCGATTCCATTTCTCAACCAATCCGCTGCGCCGCTCGCCTCCTGCAGCCTGGTGGAGGTTCCCGACCCCTACTCCACACGGAAAGATCAGCTGTCCTCTTTCCTCATCACCCTATTTGGCAGCGTGATGGATCTTTCCCAGATTTCTGAGTCGGATCTGCCAGCTCAGCCGAAAGCCAATTCTCTTTCACGAACAAACTGTGTCCGGGCTCGCCTCCTGCAGCCCGGTGGAGGTGCCAGAGAGTGACTGTTTCTTCTACGGTCCAAAGTCAAAAGGAGTCTTCATGGCAGAAGACAGCAGCTTAACAGGCCAGCCCGCTCACCTGCCACCTCGGCTCTTATCCAATTCTAAACCTATTACCCGCGATGACTCGGTACTATTCTGTAGAAGCCAACCGCTCTGCCACAACAGCACCACTCAAAAGCCTCCCGATCGAACGGTAACCAAGGAGCAGTGCTAAACACAAGTGAGCACGCGCACACACCGCTCGCGCCCAAGGGTTCTAAGAGGTCTCCTGCGGGGCCCCGGGTTGACCAATGGCTGCTGAGTGACGTCAGCAGTCACTAAGGATATTGAAAGGTGGTTCTAATGGGCTATTTCTTGACGTGGCCACAGATCAGTTCTTTTCTAAGATTGGGCCTAGCTCCGCCCCCTACTTCTCGTTCCGCTCTGTCATCCCCGTCCCCTACTCCACACGAAAGGATCTGGTGTACTCTGTCTACATGGCCCCTTTAGGCAGCGTGATTGATCTTTCCCAGATGTCTGAGTGGATCTGGGAGCTAGGCCAAAAGCCGATTCTCTGTCTGAAACAAACCTCGTACGAGCTCGCCTCCTGCCACCTGGTGGCGGTGCCTGAGAGTGACTCTTTCATCTACCGTCAAATGTCAAAAAGCTTTTTCATGGGAGAAGACAGCAGCTTCAGAGGCCCGTCCCCTCACCTGGCCCCTCGGCTCATACCCACTCGTGAAGCCGATATGAGCGAATATTACTCAGTACTATTTTCGCGAAAACAACATCTCTGCCACAGAGCACCACTCAAAAGCCTCCCGATCGAACGGTAACCAAGGAGCAGTGCTAAACACAAGTGAGCACGCGCACACACCGCTCGCGCCCAAGGGTTCTAAGAGGTCTCCTGCGGGTCCCCGGGTTGACCAATGGATGCTGAGTGACGTCAGCAGTCACTAAGGATATTGAAAGGTGGTTCTAATGGGCTATTTCTTGACGTGGCCACAGATCAGTTCTTTTCTAAGATGGGCCTAGCTCCGCCCCCTACTTCTCGTTCCGCTGTCATCCCCGTCCCCTACTCCACACGAAAGGATCTGGTGTACTCTGTCAACATGACCCCTTTAGGCAGCGTGATGGATCTTTCCCAGATGTCTGAGTGGATCTGGGAGCTCGGCCAAAAGCCGATTCTCTGTCTGAAAAAAAACCTCGTCCGAGCTCGCCTCCTGCCACCTGGTGGCGGTGCCTGAGAGTGACTCTTTCATCTACCGTCAAATGTCAAAAATTTCTTCATGGGAGAAGACAGCAGCTTCAGAGGCCCGTCCCCTCACCTGGCCCCTCGGCTCATACCCACTCGTGAAGCCGATATGAGCGAATATTACTCAGTACTATTTTCTCGAAGACAACATCTCTGCCACAACAGCACCACTCAAAAGGCTCCCTATCGAACGCTAACCAAGGGGCAGTGCTAAACACAAGTGAGCATGCGCACACACCGCTCGCGCCCAAGGGTTCTAAGAGGTCTCCTGCGGGGCCACGCGTTGACCAATGATTGCTGATTGCCGTCCTTGGCCCCTAGGGGGATTGAAAGTTGTTTCTCACGGGCGATTTCTTGCCATGTCTACAGATAAGTTCTTTCCTAAGCTCGGGCCTGGCTCCGCCCCCTACTTCTCCATCCACTCTGTCATCCACTTACCCTATTCCACACGGAAAGATCTGCTATACACTTTTAACATGACCCCTTTTGCAGCTTGATGGATCTTTCTCAGATATCTGTGTCGGATCTGGTAGCTCAGCCGAAATCCGATTCCATTTCTCAACCAATCCGCTGCGCCGCTCGCCTCCTGCAGCCTGGTGGAGGTTCCCGACCCCTACTCCACACGGAAAGATCAGCTGTCCTCTTTCCTCATCACCCTGTTTGGCAGCGTGATGGATCTTTCCCAGATTTCTGAGTCGGATCTGCCAGCTCAGCCGAAAGCCAATTCTCTTTCACGAACAAACTGTGTCCGGGCTCGCCTCCTGCAGCCCGGTGGAGGTGCCAGAGAGTGACTGTTTCTTCTACGGTCCAAAGTCAAAAGGAGTCTTCATGGCAGAAGACAGCAGCTTAACAGGCCAGCCCGCTCACCTGCCACCTCGGCTCTTATCCACTTCTAAACCTATTACCCGCGATGAGTCGGTACTATTCTGTAGAAGCCAACCGCTCTGCCACAACAGCACCACTCAAAAGCCTCCCGATCGAACGGTAACCAAGGAGCAGTGCTAAACACAAGTGAGCACGCGCACACACCGCTCGCGCCCAAGGGTTCTAAGAGGTCTCCTGCGGGGCCCCGGGTTGACCAATGGCTGCTGAGTGACGTCAGCAGTCACTAAGGATATTGAAAGGTGGTTCTAATGGGCTATTTCTTGACGTGGCCACAGATCAGTTCTTTTCTAAGATTGGGCCTAGCTCCGCCCCCTACTTCTCGTTCCGCTCTGTCATCCCCGTCCCCTACTCCACACGAAAGGATCTGGTGTACTCTGTCTACATGGCCTCTTTAGGCAGCGTGATTGATCTTTCCCAGATGTCTGAGTGGATCTGGGAGCTAGGCCAAAAGCCGATTCTCTGTCTGAAACAAACCTCGTCCGAGCTCGCCTCCTGCCACCTGGTGGCGGTGCCTGAGAGTGACTCTTTCATCTACCGTCAAATGTCAAAAAGCTTTTTCATGGGAGAAGACAGCAGCTTCAGAGGCCCGTCCCCTCACCTGGCCCCTCGGCTCATACCCACTCGTGAAGCCGATATGAGCGAATATTACTCAGTACTATTTTCGCGAAAACAACATCTCTGCCACAGAGCACCACTCAAAAGCCTCCCGATCGAACGGTAACCAAGGAGCAGTGCTAAACACAAGTGAGCACGCGCACACACCGCTCGCGCCCAAGGGTTCTAAGAGGTCTCCTGCGGGTCCCCGGGTTGACCAATGGATGCTGAGTGACGTCAGCAGTCACTAAGGATATTGAAAGGTGGTTCTAATGGGCTATTTCTTGACGTGGCCACAGATCAGTTCTTTTCTAAGATGGGCCTAGCTCCGCCCCCTACTTCTCGTTCCGCTGTCATCCCCGTCCCCTACTCCACACGAAAGGATGTGGTGTACTCTGTCAACATGACCCCTTTAGGCAGCGTGATGGATCTTTCCCAGATGTCTGAGTGGATCTGGGAGCTCGGCCAAAAGCCGATTCTCTGTCTGAAAAAAAACCTCGTCCGAGCTCGCCTCCTGCCACCTGGTGGCGGTGCCTGAGAGTGACTCTTTCATCTACCGTCAAATGTCAAAAATTTCTTCATGGGAGAAGACAGCAGCTTCAGAGGCCCGTCCCCTCACCTGGCCCCTCGGCTCATACCCACTCGTGAAGCCGATATGAGCGAATATTACTCAGTACTATTTTCTCGAAGACAACATCTCTGCCACAACAGCACCACTCAAAAGGCTCCCTATCGAACGCTAACCAAGGGGCAGTGCTAAACACAAGTGAGCATGCGCACACACCGCTCGCGCCCAAGGGTTCTAAGAGGTCTCCTGCGGGGCCACGCGTTGACCAATGATTGCTGATTGCCGTCAGTGGCCCCTAGGGGGATTGAAAGTTGTTTCTCACGGGCGATTTCTTGCCATGTCTACAGATAAGTTCTTTCCTAAGCTCGGGCCTGGCTCCGCCCCCTACTTCTCCATCCACTCTGTCATCCACTTACCCTATTCCACACGGAAAGATCTGCTATACACTTTTAACATGACCCCTTTTGCAGCTTGATGGATCTTTCTCAGATATCTGTGTCGGATCTGGTAGCTCAGCCGAAATCCGATTCCATTTCTCAACCAATCCGCTGCGCCGCTCGCCTCCTGCAGCCTGGTGGAGGTTCCCGACCCCTACTCCACACGGAAAGATCAGCTGTCCTCTTTCCTCATCACCCTGTTTGGCAGCGTGATGGATCTTTCCCAGATTTCTGAGTCGGATCTGCCAGCTCAGCCGAAAGCCAATTCTCTTTCACGAACAAACTGTGTCCGGGCTCGCCTCCTGCAGCCCGGTGGAGGTGCCAGAGAGTGACTGTTTCTTCTACGGTCCAAAGTCAAAAGGAGTCTTCATGGCAGAAGACAGCAGCTTAACAGGCCAGCCCGCTCACCTGCCACCTCGGCTCTTATCCACTTCTAAACCTATTACCCGCGATGACTCGGTACTATTCTGTAGAAGCCAACCGCTCTGCCACAACAGCACCACTCAAAAGCCTCCCGATCGAACGGTAACCAAGGAGCAGTGCTAAACACAAGTGAGCACGCGCACACACCGCTCGCGCCCAAGGGTTCTAAGAGGTCTCCTGCGGGGCCCCGGGTTGACCAATGGCTGCTGAGTGACGTCAGCAGTCACTAAGGATATTGAAAGGTGGTTCTAATGGGCTATTTCTTGACGTGGCCACAGATCAGTTCTTTTCTAAGATTGGGCCTAGCTCCGCCCCCTACTTCTCGTTCCGCTCTGTCATCCCCGTCCCCTACTCCACACGAAAGGATCTGGTGTACTCTGTCTACATGGCCCCTTTAGGCAGCGTGATTGATCTTTCCCAGATGTCTGAGTGGATCTGGGAGCTGGGCCAAAAGCCGATTCTCTGTCTGAAACAAACCTCGTCCGAGCTCGCCTCCTGCCACCTGGTGGCGGTGCCTGAGAGTGACTCTTTCATCTACCGTCAAATGTCAAAAAGCTTTTTCATGGGAGAAGACAGCAGCTTCAGAGGCCCGTCCCCTCACCTGGCCCCTCGGCTCATACCCACTCGTGAAGCCGATATGAGCGAATATTACTCAGTACTATTTTCGCGAAAACAACATCTCTGCCACAGAGCACCACTCAAAAGCCTCCCGATCGAACGGTAACCAAGGAGCAGTGCTAAACACAAGTGAGCATGCGCACACACCGCTCGCGCCCAAGGGTTCTAAGAGGTCTCCTGCGGGGCCACGCGTTGACCAATGATTGCTGATTGCCGTCAGTGGCCCCTAGGGGGATTGAAAGTTGTTTCTCACGGGCGATTTCTTGCCATGTCTACAGATAAGTTCTTTCCTAAGCTCGGGCCTGGCTCCGCCCCCTACTTCTCCATCCACTCTGTCATCCACTTACCCTATTCCACACGGAAAGATCTGCTATACACTTTTAACATGACCCCTTTTGCAGCTTGATGGATCTTTCTCAGATATCTGTGTCGGATCTGGTAGCTCAGCCGAAATCCGATTCCATTTCTCAACCAATCCGCTGCGCCGCTCGCCTCCTGCAGCCTGGTGGAGGTTCCCGACCCCTACTCCACACGGAAAGATCAGCTGTCCTCTTTCCTCATCACCCTGTTTGGCAGCGTGATGGATCTTTCCCAGATTTCTGAGTCGGATCTGCCAGCTCAGCCGAAATCCAATTCTCTTTCACGAACAAACTGTGTCCGGGCTCGCCTCCTGCAGCCCGGTGGAGGTGCCAGAGAGTGACTGTTTCTTCTACGGTCCAAAGTCAAAAGGAGTCTTCATGGCAGAAGACAGCAGCTTAACAGGCCAGCCCGCTCACCTGCCACCTCGGCTCTTATCCACTTCTAAACCTATTACCCGCGATGACTCGGTACTATTCTGTAGAAGCCAACCGCTCTGCCACAACAGCACCACTCAAAAGCCTCCCGATCGAACGGTAACCAAGGAGCAGTGCTAAACACAAGTGAGCACGCGCACACACCGCTCGCGCCCAAGGGTTCTAAGAGGTCTCCTGCGGGGCCCCGGGTTGACCAATGGCTGCTGAGTGACGTCAGCAGTCACTAAGGATATTGAAAGGTGGTTCTAATGGGCTATTTCTTGACGTGGCCACAGATCAGTTCTTTTCTAAGATTGGGCCTAGCTCCGCCCCCTACTTCTCGTTCCGCTCTGTCATCCCCGTCCCCTACTCCACACGAAAGGATCTGGTGTACTCTGTCTACATGGCCCCTTTAGGCAGCGTGATTGATCTTTCCCAGATGTCTGAGTGGATCTGGGAGCTAGGCCAAAAGCCGATTCTCTGTCTGAAACAAACCTCGTCCGAGCTCGCCTCCTGCCACCTGGTGGCGGTGCCTGAGAGTGACTCTTTCATCTACCGTCAAATGTCAAAAAGCTTTTTCATGGGAGAAGACAGCAGCTTCAGAGGCCCGTCCCCTCACCTGGCCCCTCGGCTCATACCCACTCGTGAAGCCGATATGAGCGAATATTACTCAGTACTATTTTCGCGAAAACAACATCTCTGCCACAGAGCACCACTCAAAAGCCTCCCGATCGAACGGTAACCAAGGAGCAGTGCTAAACACAAGTGAGCATGCGCACACACCGCTCGCGCCCAAGGGTTCTAAGAGGTCTCCTGTGGGGCCACACGTTGACCAATGATTGCTGATTGCCGTCAGTGGCCCCTAGGGGGATTGAAAGTTGTTTCTCACGGGCGATTTCTTGCCATGTCTACAGATAAGTTCTTTCCTAAGCTCGGGCCTGGCTCCGCCCCCTACTTCTCCATCCACTCTGTCATCCACTTACCCTATTCCACACGGAAAGATCTGCTATACACTTTTAACATGACCCCTTTTGCAGCTTGATGGATCTTTCTCAGATATCTGTGTCGGATCTGGTAGCTCAGCCGAAATCCGATTCCATTTCTCAACCAATCCGCTGCGCCGCTCGCCTCCTGCAGCCTGGTGGAGGTTCCCGACCCCTACTCCACACGGAAAGATCAGCTGTCCTCTTTCCTCATCACCCTGTTTGGCAGCGTGATGGATCTTTCCCAGATTTCTGAGTCGGATCTGCCAGCTCAGCCGAAAGCCAATTCTCTTTCACGAACAAACTGTGTCCGGGCTCGCCTCCTGCAGCCCGGTGGAGGTGCCAGAGAGTGACTGTTTCTTCTACGGTCCAAAGTCAAAAGGAGTCTTCATGGCAGAAGACAGCAGCTTAACAGGCCAGCCCGCTCACCTGCCACCTCGGCTCTTATCCACTTCTAAACCTATTACCCGCGATGACTCGGTACTATTCTGTAGAAGCCAACCGCTCTGCCACAACAGCACCACTCAAAAGCCTCCCGATCGAACGGTAACCAAGGAGCAGTGCTAAACACAAGTGAGCACGCGCACACACCGCTCGCGCCCAAGGGTTCTAAGAGGTCTCCTGCGGGGCCCCGGGTTGACCAATGGCTGCTGAGTGACGTCAGCAGTCACTAAGGATATTGAAAGGTGGTTCTAATGGGCTATTTCTTGACGTGGCCACAGATCAGTTCTTTTCTAAGATTGGGCCTAGCTCCGCCCCCTACTTCTCGTTCCGCTCTGTCATCCCCGTCCCCTACTCCACACGAAAGGATCTGGTGTACTCTGTCTACATGGCCCCTTTAGGCAGCGTGATTGATCTTTCCCAGATGTCTGAGTGGATCTGGGAGCTAGGCCAAAAGCCGATTCTCTGTCTGAAACAAACCTCGTCCGAGCTCGCCTCCTGCCACCTGGTGGCGGTGCCTGAGAGTGACTCTTTCATCTACCGTCAAATGTCAAAAAGCTTTTTCATGGGAGAAGACAGCAGCTTCAGAGGCCCGTCCCCTCACCTGGCCCCTCGGCTCATACCCACTCGTGAAGCCGATATGAGCGAATATTACTCAGTACTATTTTCGCAAAAACAACATCTCTGCCACAGAGCACCACTCAAAAGCCTCCCGATCGAATGGTAACCAAGGAGCAGTGCTAAACACAAGTGAGCACGCGCACACACCGCTCGCGCCCAAGG
Organism: Cynocephalus volans; assembly: GCF_027409185.1. Lineage (NCBI taxonomy): Eukaryota > Metazoa > Chordata > Mammalia > Dermoptera > Cynocephalidae > Cynocephalus > Cynocephalus volans. Next base: position 61,608,398 of record NC_084469.1, read on the forward strand.
GTTCTAAGAGGTCTCCTGCGGGTCCCCGGGTTGACCAATGGATGCTGAGTGACGTCAGCAGTCACTAAGGATATTGAAAGGTGGTTCTAATGGGCTATTTCTTGACGTGGCCACAGATCAGTTCTTTTCTAAGATGGGCCTAGCTCCGCCCCCTACTTCTCGTTCTGCTGTCATCCCCGTCCCCTACTCCACACGAAAGGATCTGGTGTACTCTGTCAACATGACCCCTTTAGGCAGCGTGATGGATCTTTCCCAGATGTCTGAGTGGATCTGGGAGCTCGGCCAAAAGCCGATTCTCTGTCTGAAAAAAAACCTCGTCCGAGCTCGCCTCCTGCCACCTGGTGGCGGTGCCTGAGAGTGACTCTTTCATCTACCGTCAAATGTCAAAAATTTCTTCATGGGAGAAGACAGCAGCTTCAGAGGCCCGTCCCCTCACCTGGCCCCTCGGCTCATACCCACTCGTGAAGCCGATATGAGCGAATATTACTCAGTACTATTTTCTCGAAGACAACATCTCTGCCACAACAGCACCACTCAAAAGGCTCCCTATCGAACGCTAACCAAGGGGCAGTGCTAAACACAAGTGAGCATGCGCACACACCGCTCGCGCCCAAGGGTTCTAAGAGGTCTCCTGCGGGGCCACGCGTTGACCAATGATTGCTGATTGCCGTCAGTGGCCCCTAGGGGGATTGAAAGTTGTTTCTCACGGGCGATTTCTTGCCATGTCTACAGATAAGTTCTTTCCTAAGCTCGGGCCTGGCTCCGCCCCCTACTTCTCCATCCACTCTGTCATCCACTTACCCTATTCCACACGGAAAGATCTGCTATACACTTTTAACATGACCCCTTTTGCAGCTTGATGGATCTTTCTCAGATATCTGTGTCGGATCTGGTAGCTCAGCCGAAATCCGATTCCATTTCTCAACCAATCCGCTGCGTCGCTCGCCTCCTGCAGCCTGGTGGAGGTTCCCGACCCCTACTCCACACGGAAAGATCAGCTGTCCTCTTTCCTCATCACCCTGTTTGGCAGCGTGATGGATCTTTCCCAGATTTCTGAGTCGGATCTGCCAGCTCAGCCGAAAGCCAATTCTCTTTCACGAACAAACTGTGTCCGGGCTCGCCTCCTGCAGCCCGGTGGAGGTGCCAGAGAGTGACTGTTTCTTCTACGGTCCAAAGTCAAAAGGAGTCTTCATGGCAGAAGACAGCAGCTTAACAGGCCAGCCCGCTCACCTGCCACCTCGGCTCTTATCCACTTCTAAACCTATTACCCGCGATGACTCGGTACTATTCTGTAGAAGCCAACCGCTCTGCCACAACAGCACCACTCAAAAGCCTCCCGATCGAACGGTAACCAAGGAGCAGTGCTAAACACAAGTGAGCACGCGCACACACCGCTCGCGCCCAAGGGTTCTAAGAGGTCTCCTGCGGGGCCCCGGGTTGACCAATGGCTGCTGAGTGACGTCAGCAGTCACTAAGGATATTGAAAGGTGGTTCTAATGGGCTATTTCTTGACGTGGCCACAGATCAGTTCTTTTCTAAGATTGGGCCTAGCTCCGCCCCCTACTTCTCGTTCCGCTCTGTCATCCCCATCCCCTACTCCACACGAAAGGATCTGGTGTACTCTGTCTACATGGCCCCTTTAGGCAGCGTGATTGATCTTTCCCAGATGTCTGAGTGGATCTGGGAGCTAGGCCAAAAGCCGATTCTCTGTCTGAAACAAACCTCGTCCGAGCTCGCCTCCTGCCACCTGGTGGCGGTGCCTGAGAGTGACTCTTTCATCTACCGTCAAATGTCAAAAAGCTTTTTCATGGGAGAAGACAGCAGCTTCAGAGGCCCGTCCCCTCACCTGGCCCCTCGGCTCATACCCACTCGTGAAGCCGATATGAGCGAATATTACTCAGTACTATTTTCGCAAAAACAACATCTCTGCCACAGAGCACCACTCAAAAGCCTCCCGATCGAACGGTAACCAAGGAGCAGTGCTAAACACAAGTGAGCACGCGCACACACCGCTCACGCCCAAGGGTTCTAAGAGGTCTCCTGCGGGTCCCCGGGTTGACCAATGGATGCTGAGTGACGTCAGCAGTCACTACGGATATTGAAAGGTGGTTCTAATGGGCTATTTCTTGACGTGGCCACAGATCAGTTCTTTTCTAAGATGGGCCTAGCTCCGCCCCCTACTTCTCGTTCCGCTGTCATCCCCGTCCCCTACTCCACACGAAAGGATCTGGTGTACTCTGTCAACATGACCCCTTTAGGCAGCGTGATGGATCTTTCCCAGATGTCTGAGTGGATCTGGGAGCTCGGCCAAAAGCCGATTCTCTGTCTGAAAAAAAACCTCGTCCGAGCTCGCCTCCTGCCACCTGGTGGCGGTGCCTGAGAGTGACTCTTTCATCTACCGTCAAATGTCAAAAATTTCTTCATGGGAGAAGACAGCAGCTTCAGAGGCCCGTCCCCTCACCTGGGCCCTCGGCTCATAGGCACTCGTGAAGCCGATATGAGCGAATATTACTCAGTACTATTTTCTCGAAGACAACATCTCTGCCACAACAGCATCACTCAAAAGGCTCCCTATCGAACGCTAACCAAGGGGCAGTGCTAAACACAAGTGAGCATGCGCACACACCGCTCGCGCCCAAGGGTTCTAAGAGGTCTCCTGCGGGGCCACGCGTTGACCAATGATTGCTGATTGCCGTCAGTGGCCCCTAGGGGGATTGAAAGTTGTTTCTCACGGGCGATTTCTTGCCATGTCTACAGATAAGTTCTTTCCTAAGCTCGGGCCTGGCTCCGCCCCCTACTTCTCCATCCACTCTGTCATCCACTTACCCTATTCCACACGGAAAGATCTGCTATACACTTTTAACATGACCCCTTTTGCAGCTTGATGGATCTTTCTCAGATATCTGTGTCGGATCTGGTAGCTCAGCCGAAATCCGATTCCATTTCTCAACCAATCCGCTGCGCCGCTCGCCTCCTGCAGCCTGGTGGAGGTTCCCGACCCCTACTCCACACGGAAAGATCAGCTGTCCTCTTTCCTCATCACCCTGTTTGGCAGCGTGATGGATCTTTCCCAGATTTCTGAGTTTGGCAGCGTGATGGATCTTTCCCAGATTTCTGAGTCGGATCTGCCAGCTCAGCCGAAAGCCAATTCTCTTTCACGAACAAACTGTGTCCGGGCTCGCCTCCTGCAGCCCGGTGGAGGTGCCAGAGAGTGACTGTTTCTTCTACGGTCCAAAGTCAAAAGGAGTCTTCATGGCAGAAGACAGCAGCTTAACAGGCCAGCCCGCTCACCTGCCACCTCGGCTCTTATCCACTTCTAAACCTATTACCCGCGATGACTCGGTACTATTCTGTAGAAGCCAACCGCTCTGCCACAACAGCACCACTCAAAAGCCTCCCGATCGAACGGTAACCAAGGAGCAGTGCTAAACACAAGTGAGCACGCGCACACACCGCTCGCGCCCAAGGGTTCTAAGAGGTCTCCTGCGGGGCCCCGGGTTGACCAATGGCTGCTGAGTGACGTCAGCAGTCACTAAGGATATTGAAAGGTGGTTCTAATGGGCTATTTCTTGACGTGGCCACAGATCAGTTCTTTTCTAAGATTGGGCCTAGCTCCGCCCCCTACTTCTCGTTCCGCTCTGTCATCCCCGTCCCCTACTCCACACGAAAGGATCTGGTGTACTCTGTCTACATGGCCCCTTTAGGCAGCGTGATTGATCTTTCCCAGATGTCTGAGTGGATCTGGGAGCTAGGCCAAAAGCCGATTCTCTGTCTGAAACAAACCTCGTCCGAGCTCGCCTCCTGCCACCTGGTGGCGGTGCCTGAGAGTGACTCTTTCATCTACCGTCAAATGTCAAAAAGCTTTTTCATGGGAGAAGACAGCAGCTTCAGAGGCCCGTCCCCTCACCTGGCCCCTCGGCTCATACCCACTCGTGAAGCCGATATGAGCGAATATTACTCAGTACTATTTTCGCGAAAACAACATCTCTGCCACAGAGCACCACTCAAAAGCCTCCCGATCGAACGGTAACCAAGGAGCAGTGCTAAACACAAGTGAGCACGCGCACACACCGCTCGCGCCCAAGGGTTCTAAGAGGTCTCCTGCGGGTCCCCGGGTTGACCAATGGATGCTGAGTGACGTCAGCAGTCACTAAGGATATTGAAAGGTGGTTCTAATGGGCTATTTCTTGACGTGGCCACAGATCAGTTCTTTTCTTAGATGGGCCTAGCTCCGCCCCCTACTTCTCGTTCCGCTGTCATCCCCGTCCCCTACTCCACACGAAAGGATCTGGTGTACTCTGTCAACATGACCCCTTTAGGCAGCGTGATGGATCTTTCCCAGATGTCTGAGTGGATCTGGGAGCTCGGCCAAAAGCCGATTCTCTGTCTGAAAAAAAACCTCGTCCGAGCTCGCCTCCTGCCACCTGGTGGCGGTGCCTGAGAGTGACTCTTTCATCTACCGTCAAATGTCAAAAATTTCTTCATGGGAGAAGACAGCAGCTTCAGAGGCCCGTCCCCTCACCTGGCCCCTCGGCTCATACCCACTCGTGAAGCCGATATGAGCGAATATTACTCAGTACTATTTTCTCGAAGACAACATCTCTGCCACAACAGCACCACTCAAAAGGCTCCCTATCGAACGCTAACCAAGGGGCAGTGCTAAACACAAGTGAGCATGCGCACACACCGCTCGCGCCCAAGGGTTCTAAGAGGTCTCCTGCGGGGCCACACGTTGACCAATGATTGCTGATTGCCGTCCTTGGCCCCTAGGGGGATTGAAAGTTGTTTCTCACGGGCGATTTCTTGCCATGTCTACAGATAAGTTCTTTCCTAAGCTCGGGCCTGGCTCCGCCCCCTACTTCTCCATCCACTCTGTCATCCACTTACCCTATTCCACACGGAAAGATCTGCTATACACTTTTAACATGACCCCTTTTGCAGCTTGATGGATCTTTCTCAGATATCTGTGTCGGATCTGGTAGCTCAGCCGAAATCCGATTCCATTTCTCAACCAATCCGCTGCGCTGCTCGCCTCCTGCAGCCTGGTGGAGGTTCCCGACACCTACTCCACACGGAAAGATCAGCTGTCCTCTTTCCTCATCACCCTGTTTGGCAGCGTGATGGATCTTTCCCAGATTTCTGAGTCGGATCTGCCAGCTCAGCCGAAAGCCAATTCTCTTTCACGAACAAACTGTGTCCGGGCTCGCCTCCTGCAGCCCGGTGGAGGTGCCAGAGAGTGACTGTTTCTTCTACGGTCCAAAGTCAAAAGGAGTCTTCATGGCAGAAGACAGCAGCTTAACAGGCCAGCCCGCTCACCTGCCACCTCGGCTCTTATCCACTTCTAAACCTATTACCCGCGATGACTCGGTACTATTCTGTAGAAGCCAACCGCTCTGCCACAACAGCACCACTCAAAAGCCTCCCGATCGAACGGTAACCAAGGAGCAGTGCTAAACACAAGTGAGCACGCGCACACACCGCTCGCGCCCAAGGGTTCTAAGAGGTCTCCTGCGGGGCCCCGGGTTGACCAATGGCTGCTGAGTGACGTCAGCAGTCACTAAGGATATTGAAAGGTGGTTCTAATGGGCTATTTCTTGACGTGGCCACAGATCAGTTCTTTTCTAAGATTGGGCCTAGCTCCGCCCCCTACTTCTCGTTCCGCTCTGTCATCCCCGTCCCCTACTCCACACGAAAGGATCTGGTGTACTCTGTCTACATGGACCCTTTAGGCAGCGTGATTGATCTTTCCCAGATGTCTGAGTGGATCTGGGAGCTAGGCCAAAAGCCGATTCTCTGTCTGAAACAAACCTCGTCCGAGCTCGCCTCCTGCCACCTGGTGGCGGTGCCTGAGAGTGACTCTTTCATCTACTGTCAAATGTCAAAAAGCTTTTTCATGGGAGAAGACAGCAGCTTCAGAGGCCCGTCCCCTCACCTGGCCCCTCGGCTCATACCCACTCGTGAAGCCGATATGAGCGAATATTACTCAGTACTATTTTCGCGAAAACAACATCTCTGCCACAGAGCACCACTCAAAAGCCTCCCGATCGAACGGTAACCAAGGGGCAGTGCTAAACACAAGTGAGCATGCGCACACACCGCTCGCGCCCAAGGGTTCTAAGAGGTCTCCTGCGGGGCCACGCGTTGACCAATGATTGCTGATTGCCGTCCTTGGCCCCTAGGGGGATTGAAAGTTGTTTCTCACGGGCGATTTCTTGCCATGTCTACAGATAAGTTCTTTCCTAAGCTCGGGCCTGGCTCCGCCCCCTACTTCTCCATCCACTCTGTCATCCACTTACCCTATTCCACACGGAAAGATCTGCTATACACTTTTAACATGACCCCTTTTGCAGCTTGATGGATCTTTCTCAGATATCTGTGTCGGATCTGGTAGCTCAGCCGAAATCCGATTCCATTTCTCAACCAATCCGCTGCGCTGCTCGCCTCCTGCAGCCTGGTGGAGGTTCCCGACACCTACTCCACACGGAAAGATCAGCTGTCCTCTTTCCTCATCACCCTGTTTGGCAGCGTGATGGATCTTTCCCAGATTTCTGAGTCGGATCTGCCAGCTCAGCCGAAAGCCAATTCTCTTTCACGAACAAACTGTGTCCGGGCTCGCCTCCTGCAGCCCGGTGGAGGTGCCAGAGAGTGACTGTTTCTTCTACGGTCCAAAGTCAAAAGGAGTCTTCATGGCAGAAGACAGCAGCTTAACAGGCCAGCCCGCTCACCTGCCACCTCGGCTCTTATCCACTTCTAAACCTATTACCCGCGATGACTCGGTACTATTCTGTAGAAGCCAACCGCTCTGCCACAACAGCACCACTCAAAAGCCTCCCGATCGAACGGTAACCAAGGAGCAGTGCTAAACACAAGTGAGCACGCGCACACACCGCTCGCGCCCAAGGGTTCTAAGAGGTCTCCTGCGGGGCCCCGGGTTGACCAATGGCTGCTGAGTGACGTCAGCAGTCACTAAGGATATTGAAAGGTGGTTCTAATGGGCTATTTCTTGACGTGGCCACAGATCAGTTCTTTTCTAAGATTGGGCCTAGCTCCGCCCCCTACTTCTCGTTCCGCTCTGTCATCCCCGTCCCCTACTCCACACGAAAGGATCTGGTGTACTCTGTCTACATGGCCCCTTTAGGCAGCGTGATTGATCTTTCCCAGATGTCTGAGTGGATCTGGGAGCTGGGCCAAAAGCCGATTCTCTGTCTGAAACAAACCTCGTCCGAGCTCGCCTCCTGCCACCTGGTGGCGGTGCCTGAGAGTGACTCTTTCATCTACCGTCAAATGTCAAAAAGCTTTTTCATGGGAGAAGACAGCAGCTTCAGAGGCCCGTCCCCTCACCTGGCCCCTCGGCTCATACCCACTCGTGAAGCCGATATGAGCGAATATTACTCAGTACTATTTTCGCGAAAACAACATCTCTGCCACAGAGCACCACTCAAAAGCCTCCCGATCGAACGGTAACCAAGGAGCAGTGCTAAACACAAGTGAGCACGCGCACACACCGCTCGCGCCCAAGGGTTCTAAGAGGTCTCCTGCGGGTCCCCGGGTTGACCAATGGATGCTGAGTGACGTCAGCAGTCACTAAGGATATTGAAAGGTGGTTCTAATGGGCTATTTCTTGACGTGGCCACAGATCAGTTCTTTTCTAAGATGGGCCTAGCTCCGCCCCCTACTTCTCGTTCCGCTGTCATCCCCGTCCCCTACTCCACACGAAAGGATCTGGTGTACTCTGTCAACATGACCCCTTTAGGCAGCGTGATGGATCTTTCCCAGATGTCTGAGTGGATCTGGGAGCTCGGCCAAAAGCCGATTCTCTGTCTGAAAAAAAACCTCGTCCGAGCTCGCCTCCTGCCACCTGGTGGCGGTGCCTGAGAGTGACTCTTTCATCTACCGTCAAATGTCAAAAATTTCTTCATGGGAGAAGACAGCAGCTTCAGAGGCCCGTCCCCTCACCTGGCTCCTCGGCTCATACCCACTCGTGAAGCCGATATGAGCGAATATTACTCAGTACTATTTTCTCGAAGACAACATCTCTGCCACAACAGCACCACTCAAAAGGCTCCCTATCGAACGCTAACCAAGGGGCAGTGCTAAACACAAGTGAGCATGCGCACACACCGCTCGCGCCCAAGGGTTCTAAGAGGTCTCCTGCGGGGCCACGCGTTGACCAATGATTGCTGATTGCCGTCCTTGGCCCCTAGGGGGATTGAAAGTTGTTTCTCACGGGCGATTTCTTGCCATGTCTACAGATAAGTTCTTTCCTAAGCTCGGGCCTGGCTCCGCCCCCTACTTCTCCATCCACTCTGTCATCCACTTACCCTATTCCACACGGAAAGATCTGCTATACACTTTTAACATGACCCCTTTTGCAGCTTGATGGATCTTTCTCAGATATCTGTGTCGGATCTGGTAGCTCAGCCGAAATCCGATTCCATTTCTCAACCAATCCGCTGCGCCGCTCGCCTCCTGCAGCCTGGTGGAGGTTCCCGACCCCTACTCCACACGGAAAGATCAGCTGTCCTCTTTCCTCATCACCCTGTTTGGCAGCGTGATGGATCTTTCCCAGATTTCTGAGTCGGATCTGCCAGCTCAGCCGAAAGCCAATTCTCTTTCACGAACAAACTGTGTCCGGGCTCGCCTCCTGCAGCCCGGTGGAGGTGCCAGAGAGTGACTGTTTCTTCTACGGTCCAAAGTCAAAAGGAGTCTTCATGGCAGAAGACAGCAGCTTAACAGGCCAGCCCGCTCACCTGCCACCTCGGCTCTTATCCACTTCTAAACCTATTACCCGCGATGACTCGGTACTATTCTGTAGAAGCCAACCGCTCTGCCACAACAGCACCACTCAAAAGCCTCCCGATCGAACGGTAACCAAGGAGCAGTGCTAAACACAAGTGAGCACGCGCACACACCGCTCGCGCCCAAGGGTTCTAAGAGGTCTCCTGCGGGGCCCCGGGTTGACCAATGGCTGCTGAGTGACGTCAGCAGTCACTAAGGATATTGAAAGGTGGTTCTAATGGGCTATTTCTTGACGTGGCCACAGATCAGTTCTTTTCTAAGATGGACCTAGCTCCGCCCCCTACTTCTCGTTCCGCTGTCATCCCCGTCCCCTACTCCACACGAAAGGATCTGGTGTACTCTGTCAACATGACCCCTTTAGGCAGCGTGATGGATCTTTCCCAGATGTCTGAGTGGATCTGGGAGCTCGGCCAAAAGCCGATTCTCTGTCTGAAAAAAAACCTCGTCCGAGCTCGCCTCCTGCCACCTGGTGGCGGTGCCTGAGAGTGACTCTTTCATCTACCGTCAAATGTCAAAAATTTCTTCATGGGAGAAGACAGCAGCTTCAGAGGCCCGTCCCCTCACCTGGCCCCTCGGCTCATACCCACTCGTGAAGCCGATATGAGCGAATATTACTCAGTACTATTTTCTCGAAGACAACATCTCTGCCACAACAGCACCACTCAAAAGGCTCCCTATCGAACGCTAACCAAGGGGCAGTGCTAAACACAAGTGAGCATGCGCACACACCGCTCGCGCCCAAGGGTTCTAAGAGGTCTCCTGCGGGGCCACGCGTTGACCAATGATTGCTGATTGCCGTCAGTGGCCCCTAGGGGGATTGAAAGTTGTTTCTCACGGGCGATTTCTTGCCATGTCTACAGATAAGTTCTTTCCTAAGCTCGGGCCTGGCTCCGCCCCCTACTTCTCCATCCACTCTGTCATCCACTTACCCTATTCCACACGGAAAGATCTGCTATACACTTTTAACATGACCCCTTTTGCAGCTTGATGGATCTTTCTCAGATATCTGTGTCGGATCTGGTAGCTCAGCCGAAATCCGATTCCATTTCTCAACCAATCCGCTGCGCCGCTCGCCTCCAGCAGCCTGGTGGAGGTTCCCGACCCCTACTCCACACGGAAAGATCAGCTGTCCTCTTTCCTCATCACCCTGTTTGGCAGCGTGATGGATCTTTCCCAGATTTCTGAGTCGGATCTGCCAGCTCAGCCGAAAGCCAATTCTCTTTCACGAACAAACTGTGTCCGGGCTCGCCTCCTGCAGCCCGGTGGAGGTGCCAGAGAGTGACTGTTTCTTCTACGGTCCAAAGTCAAAAGGAGTCTTCATGGCAGAAGACAGCAGCTTAACAGGCCAGCCCGCTCACCTGCCACCTCGGCTCTTATCCACTTCTAAACCTATTACCCGCGATGACTCGGTACTATTCTGTAGAAGCCAACCGCTCTGCCACAACAGCACCACTCAAAAGCCTCCCGATCGAACGGTAACCAAGGAGCAGTGCTAAACACAAGTGAGCACGCGCACACACCGCTCGCGCCCAAGGGTTCTAAGAGGTCTCCTGCGGGGCCCCGGGTTGACCAATGGCTGCTGAGTGACGTCAGCAGTCACTAAGGATATTGAAAGGTGGTTCTAATGGGCTATTTCTTGACGTGGCCACAGATCAGTTCTTTTCTAAGATTGGGCCTAGCTCCGCCCCCTACTTCTCGTTCCGCTCTGTCATCCCCGTCCCCTACTCCACACGAAAGGATCTGGTGTACTCTGTCTACATGGCCCCTTTAGGCAGCGTGATTGATCTTTCCCAGATGTCTGAGTGGATCTGGGAGCTAGGCCAAAAGCCGATTCTCTGTCTGAAACAAACCTCGTCCGAGCTCGCCTCCTGCCACCTGGTGGCGGTGCCTGAGAGTGACTCTTTCATCTACCGTCAAATGTCAAAAAGCTTTTTCATGGGAGAAGACAGCAGCTTCAGAGGCCCGTCCCCTCACCTGGCCCCTCGGCTCATACCCACTCGTGAAGCCGATATGAGCGAATATTACTCAGTACTATTTTCGCGAAAACAACATCTCTGCCACAGAGCACCACTCAAAAGCCTCCCGATCGAACGGTAACCAAGGAGCAGTGCTAAACACAAGTGAGCACGCGCACACACCGCTCGCGCCCAAGGGTTCTAAGAGGTCTCCTGCGGGTCCCCGGGTTGACCAATGGATGCTGAGTGACGTCAGCAGTCACTAAGGATATTGAAAGGTGGTTCTAATGGGCTATTTCTTGACGTGGCCACAGATCAGTTCTTTTCTAAGATGGGCCTAGCTCCGCCCCCTACTTCTCGTTCCGCTGTCATCCCCGTCCCCTACTCCACACGAAAGGATCTGGTGTACTCTGTCAACATGACCCCTTTAGGCAGCGTGATGGATCTTTCCCAGATGTCTGAGTGGATCTGGGAGCTCGGCCAAAAGCCGATTCTCTGTCTGAAAAAAAACCTCGTCCGAGCTCGCCTCCTGCCACCTGGTGGCGGTGTCTGAGAGTGACTCTTTCATCTACCGTCAAATGTCAAAAATTTCTTCATGGGAGAAGACAGCAGCTTCAGAGGCCCGTCCCCTCACCTGGCCCCTCGGCTCATACCCACTCGTGAAGCCGATATGAGCGAATATTACTCAGTACTATTTTCTCGAAGACAACATCTCTGCCACAACAGCACCACTCAAAAGGCTCCCTATCGAACGCTAACCAAGGGGCAGTGCTAAACACAAGTGAGCATGCGCACACACCGCTCGCGCCCAAGGGTTCTAAGAGGTCTCCTGCGGGGCCACGCGTTGACCAATGATTGCTGATTGCCGTCAGTGGCCCCTCGGGGGATTGAAAGTTGTTTCTCACGGGCGATTTCTTGCCATGTCTACAGATAAGTTCTTTCCTAAGCTCGGGCCTGGCTCCGCCCCCTACTTCTCCATCCACTCTGTCATCCACTTACCCTATTCCACACGGAAAGATCTGCTATACACTTTTAACATGACCCCTTTTGCAGCTTGATGGATCTTTCTCAGATATCTGTGTCGGATCTGGTAGCTCAGCCGAAATCCGATTCCATTTCTCAACCAATCCGCTGCGCCGCTCGCCTCCTGCAGCCTGGTGGAGGTTCCCGACCCCTACTCCACACGGAAAGATCAGCTGTCCTCTTTCCTCATCACCCTGTTTGGCAGCGTGATGGATCTTTCCCAGATTTCTGAGTCGGATCTGCCAGCTCAGCCGAAAGCCAATTCTCTTTCTCGAACAAACTGTGTCCGGGCTCGCCTCCTGCAGCCCGGTGGAGGTGCCAGAGAGTGACTGTTTCTTCTACGGTCCAAAGTCAAAAGGAGTCTTCATGGCAGAAGACAGCAGCTTAACAGGCCAGCCCGCTCACCTGCCACCTCGGCTCTTATCCACTTCTAAACCTATTACCCGCGATGACTCGGTACTATTCTGTAGAAGCCAACCGCTCTGCCACAACAGCACCACTCAAAAGCCTCCCGATCGAACGGTAACCAAGGAGCAGTGCTAAACACAAGTGAGCACGCGCACACACCGCTCGCGCCCAAGGGTTCTAAGAGGTCTCCTGCGGGGCCCCGGGTTGACCAATGGCTGCTGAGTGACGTCAGCAGTCACTAAGGATATTGAAAGGTGGTTCTAATGGGCTATTTCTTGACGTGGCCACAGATCAGTTCTTTTCTAAGATTGGGCCTAGCTCCGCCCCCTACTTCTCGTTCCGCTCTGTCATCCCCATCCCCTACTCCACACGAAAGGATCTGGTGTACTCTGTCTACATGGCCCCTTTAGGCAGCGTGATTGATCTTTCCCAGATGTCTGAGTGGATCTGGGAGCTAGGCCAAAAGCCGATTCTCTGTCTGAAACAAACCTCGTCCGAGCTCGCCTCCTGCCACCTGGTGGCGGAGCCTGAGAGTGACTCTTTCATCTACCGTCAAATGTCAAAAAGCTTTTTCATGGGAGAAGACAGCAGCTTCAGAGGCCCGTCCCCTCACCTGGCCCCTCGGCTCATACCCACTCGTGAAGCCGATATGAGCGAATATTACTCAGTACTATTTTCGCAAAAACAACATCTCTGCCACAGAGCACCACTCAAAAGCCTCCCGATCGAACGGTAACCAAGGAGCAGTGCTAAACACAAGTGAGCACGCGCACACACCGCTGGCGCCCAAGGGTTCTAAGAGGTCTCCTGCGGGTGCCCGGGTTGACCAATGGATGCTGAGTGACGTCACCAGTCACTACGGATATTGAAAGGTGGTTCTAATGGGCTATTTCTTGACGTGGCCACAGATCAGTTCTTTTCTAAGATGGGCCTAGCTCCGCCCCCTACTTCTCGTTCCGCTGTCATCCCCGTCCCCTACTCCACACGAAAGGATCTGGTGTACTCTGTCAACATGACCCCTTTAGGCAGCGTGATGGATCTTTCCCAGATGTCTGAGTGGATCTGGGAGCTCGGCCAAAAGCCGATTCTCTGTCTGAAAAAAAACCTCGTCCGAGCTCGCCTCCTGCCACCTGGTGGCGGTGCCTGAGAGTGACTCTTTCATCTACCGTCAAATGTCAAAAAGCTTTTTCATGGGAGAAGACAGCAGCTTCAGAGGCCCGTCCCCTCACCTGGCCCCTCGGCTCATACCCACTCGTGAAGCCGATATGAGCGAATATTACTCAGTACTATTTTCTCGAAGACAACATCTCTGCCACAACAGCACCACTCAAAAGGCTCCCTATCGAACGCTAACCAAGGGGCAGTGCTAAACACAAGTGAGCATGCGCACACACCGCTCGCGCCCAAGGGTTCTAAGAGGTCTCCTGCGGGGCCACGCGTTGACCAATGATTGCTGATTGCCGTCAGTGGCCCCTAGGGGGATTGAAAGTTGTTTCTCACGGGCGATTTCTTGCCATGTCTACAGATAAGTTCTTTCCTAAGCTCGGGCCTGGCTCCGCCCCCTACTTCTCCATCCACTCTGTCATCCACTTACCCTATTCCACACGGAAAGATCTGCTATACACTTTTAACATGACCCCTTTTGCAGCTTGATGGATCTTTCTCAGATATCTGTGTCGGATCTGGTAGCTCAGCCGAAATCCGATTCCATTTCTCAACCAATCCGCTGCGCCGCTCGCCTCCTGCAGCCTGGTGGAGGTTCCCGACCCCTACTCCACACGGAAAGATCAGCTGTCCTCTTTCCTCATCACCCTGTTTGGCAGCGTGATGGATCTTTCCCAGATTTCTGAGTCGGATCTGCCAGCTCAGCCGAAAGCCAATTCTCTTTCACGAACAAACTGTGTCCGGGCTCGCCTCCTGCAGCCCGGTGGAGGTGCCAGAGAGTGACTGTTTCTTCTACGGTCCAAAGTCAAAAGGAGTCTTCATGGCAGAAGACAGCAGCTTAACAGGCCAGCCCGCTCACCTGCCACCTCGGCTCTTATCCACTTCTAAACCTATTACCCGCGATGACTCGGTACTATTCTGTAGAAGCCAACCGCTCTGCCACAACAGCACCACTCAAAAGCCTCCCGATCGAACGGTAACCAAGGAGCAGTGCTAAACACAAGTGAGCACGCGCACACACCGCTCGCGCCCAAGGGTTCTAAGAGGTCTCCTGCGGGGCCCCGGGTTGACCAATGGCTGCTGAGTGACGTCAGCAGTCACTAAGGATATTGAAAGGTGGTTCTAATGGGCTATTTCTTGACGTGGCCACAGATCAGTTCTTTTCTAAGATTGGGCCTAGCTCCGCCCCCTACTTCTCGTTCCGCTCTGTCATCCCCATCCCCTACTCCACACGAAAGGATCTGGTGTACTCTGTCTACATGGCCCCTTTAGGCAGCGTGATTGATCTTTCCCAGATGTCTGAGTGGATCTGGGAGCTAGGCCAAAAGCCGATTCTCTGTCTGAAACAAACCTCGTCCGAGCTCGCCTCCTGCCACCTGGTGGCGGAGCCTGAGAGTGACTCTTTCATCTACCGTCAAATGTCAAAAAGCTTTTTCATGGGAGAAGACAGCAGCTTCAGAGGCCCGTCCCCTCACCTGGCCCCTCGGCTCATACCCACTCGTGAAGCCGATATGAGCGAATATTACTCAGTACTATTTTCGCAAAAACAACATCTCTGCCACAGAGCACCACTCAAAAGCCTCCCGATCGAATGGTAACCAAGGAGCAGTGCTAAACACAAGTGAGCACGCGCACACACCGCTCGCGCCCAAGGGTTCTAAGAGGTCTCCTGCGGGTGCCCGGGTTGACCAATGGATGCTGAGTGACGTCACCAGTCACTACGGATATTGAAAGGTGGTTCTAATGGGCTATTTCTTGACGTGGCCACAGATCAGTTCTTTTCTAAGATGGGCCTAGCTCCGCCCCCTACTTCTCGTTCCGCTGTCATCCCCGTCCCCTACTCCACACGAAAGGATCTGGTGTACTCTGTCAACATGACCCCTGTAGGCAGCGTGAGGGATCTTTCCCAGATGTCTGAGTGGATCTGGGAGCTCGGCCAAAAGCCGATTCTCTGTCTGAAAAAAAACCTCGTCCGAGCTCGCCTCCTGCCACCTGGTGGCGGTGCCTGAGAGTGACTCTTTCATCTACCGTCAAATGTCAAAAATTTCTTCATGGGAGAAGACAGCAGCTTCAGAGGCCCGTCCCCTCACCTGGCCCCTCGGCTCATACCCACTCGTGAAGCCGATATGAGCGAATATTACTCAGTACTATTTTCTCGAAGACAACATCTCTGCCACAACAGCACCACTCAAAAGGCTCCCTATCGAACGCTAACCAAGGGGCAGTGCTAAACACAAGTGAGCATGCGCACACACCGCTCGCGCCCAAGGGTTCTAAGAGGTCTCCTGCGGGGCCACGCGTTGACCAATGATTGCTGATTGCCGTCAGTGGCCCCTAGGGGGATTGAAAGTTGTTTCTCATGGGCGATTTCTTGCCATGTCTACAGATAAGTTCTTTCCTAAGCTCGGGCCTGGCTCCGCCCCCTACTTCTCCATCCACTCTGTCATCCACTTACCCTATTCCACACGGAAAGATCTGCTATACACTTTTAACATGACCCCTTTTGCAGCTTGATGGATCTTTCTCAGATATCTGTGTCGGATCTGGTAGGTCAGCCGAAATCCGATTCCATTTCTCAACCAATCCGCTGCGCCGCTCGCCTCCTGCAGCCTGGTGGAGGTTCCCGACCCCTACTCCACACGGAAAGATCAGCTGTCCTCTTTCCTCATCACCCTGTTTGGCAGCGTGATGGATCTTTCCCAGATTTCTGAGTCGGATCTGCCAGCTCAGCCGAAAGCCAATTCTCTTTCACGAACAAACTGTGTCCGGGCTCGCCTCCTGCAGCCCGGTGGAGGTGCCAGAGAGTGACTGTTTCTTCTACGGTCCAAAGTCAAAAGGAGTCTTCATGGCAGAAGACAGCAGCTTAACAGGCCAGCCCGCTCACCTGCCACCTCGGCTCTTATCCACTTCTAAACCTATTACCCGCGATGACTCGGTACTATTCTGTAGAAGCCAACCGCTCTGCCACAACAGCACCACTCAAAAGCCTCCCGATCGAACGGTAACCAAGGAGCAGTGCTAAACACAAGTGAGCACGCGCACACACCACTCGCGCCCAAGGGTTCTAAGAGGTCTCCTGCGGGGCCCCGGGTTGACCAATGGCTGCTGAGTGACGTCAGCAGTCACTAAGGATATTGAAAGGTGGTTCTAATGGGCTATTTCTTGACGTGGCCACAGATCAGTTCTTTTCTAAGATTGGGCCTTGCTCCGCCCCCTACTTCTCGTTCCGCTCTGTCATCCCCATCCCCTACTCCACACGAAAGGATCTGGTGTACTCTGTCTACATGGCCCCTTTAGGCAGCGTGACTGATCTTTCCTAGATGTCTGAGTGGATCTGGGAGCTAGGCCAAAAGCCGATTCTCTGTCTGAAACAAACCTCGTCCGAGCTCGCCTCCTGCCACCTGGTGGCGGTGCCTGAGAGTGACTCTTTCATCTACCGTCAAATGTCAAAAAGCTTTTTCATGGGAGAAGACAGCAGCTTCAGAGGCCCGTCCCCTCACCTGGCCCCTCGGCTCATACCCACTCGTGAAGCCGATATGAGCGAATATTACTCAGTACTATTTTCGCAAAAACAACATCTCTGCCACAGAGCACCACTCAAAAGCCTCCCGATCGAACGGTAACCAAGGAGCAGTGCTAAACACAAGTGAGCACGCGCACACACCGCTCGCGCCCAAGGGTTCTAAGAGGTCTCCTGCGGGTCCCCGGGTTGACCAATGGATGCTGAGTGACGTCAGCAGTCACTACGGATATTGAAAGGTGGTTCTAATGGGCTATTTCTTGACGTGGCCACAGATCAGTTCTTTTCTAAGATGGGCCTAGCTCCGCCCCCTACTTCTCGTTCCGCTCTGTCATCCCCGTCCCCTACTCCACACAAAAGGATCTGGTGTACTCTGTCAACATGACCCCTTTAGGCAGCGTGATGGATCTTTCCCAGATGTCTGAGTGGATCTGGGAGCTCGGCCAAAAGCCGATTCTCTGTCTGAAAAAAAACCTCGTCCGAGCTCGCCTCCTGCCACCTGGTGGCGGTGCCTGAGAGTGACTCTTTCATCTACCGTCAAATGTCAAAAAGCTTTTTCATGGGAGAAGACAGCAGCTTCAGAGGCCCGTCCCCTCACCTGGCCCCTCGGCTCATACCCACTCGTGAAGCCGATATGAGCGAATATTACTCAGTACTATTTTCTCGAAGACAACATCTCTGCCACAACAGCACCACTCAAAAGGCTCCCTATCGAACGCTAACCAAGGGGCAGTGCTAAACACAAGTGAGCATGCGCACACACCGCTCGCGCCCAAGGGTTCTAAGAGGTCTCCTGCGGGGCCACGCGTTGACCAATGATTGCTGATTGCCGTCAGTGGCCCCTAGGGGGATTGAAAGTTGTTTCTCACGGGCGATTTCTTGCCATGTCTACAGATAAGTTCTTTCCTAAGCTCGGGCCTGGCTCCGCCCCCTACTTCTCCATCCACTCTGTCATCCACTTACCCTATTCCACACGGAAAGATCTGCTATACACTTTTAACATGACCCCTTTTGCAGCTTGATGGATCTTTCTCAGATATCTGTGTCGGATCTGGTAGCTCAGCCGAAATCCGATTCCATTTCTCAACCAATCCGCTGCGCCGCTCGCCTCCTGCAGCCTGGTGGAGGTTCCCGACCCCTACTCCACACGGAAAGATCAGCTGTCCTCTTTCCTCATCACCCTGTTTGGCAGCGTGATGGATCTTTCCCAGATTTCTGAGTCGGATCTGCC
This sequence comes from Cynocephalus volans, assembly GCF_027409185.1. Classification (NCBI taxonomy): domain Eukaryota; kingdom Metazoa; phylum Chordata; class Mammalia; order Dermoptera; family Cynocephalidae; genus Cynocephalus; species Cynocephalus volans. The sequence continues at coordinate 61,626,498 of NC_084469.1, forward strand.
AGCTCAGCCGAAAGCCAATTCTCTTTCACGAACAAACTGTGTCCGGGCTCGCCTCCTGCAGCCCGGTGGAGGTGCCAGAGAGTGACTGTTTCTTCTACGGTCCAAAGTCAAAAGGAGTCTTCATGGCAGAAGACAGCAGCTTAACAGGCCAGCCCGCTCACCTGCCACCTCGGCTCTTATCCACTTCTAAACCTATTACCCGCGATGACTCGGTACTATTCTGTAGAAGCCAACCGCTCTGCCACAACAGCACCACTCAAAAGCCTCCCGATCGAACGGTAACCAAGGAGCAGTGCTAAACACAAGTGAGCACGCGCACACACCGCTCGCGCCCAAGGGTTCTAAGAGGTCTCCTGCGGGGCCCCGGGTTGACCAATGGCTGCTGAGTGACGTCAGCAGTCACTAAGGATATTGAAAGGTGGTTCTAATGGGCTATTTCTTGACGTGGCCACAGATCAGTTCTTTTCTAAGATTGGGCCTAGCTCCGCCCCCTACTTCTCGTTCCGCTCTGTCATCCCCATCCCCTACTCCACACGAAAGGATCTGGTGTACTCTGTCTACATGGCCCCTTTAGGCAGCGTGATTGATCTTTCCCAGATGTCTGAGTGGATCTGGGAGCTAGGCCAAAAGCCGATTCTCTGTCTGAAACAAACCTCGTCCGAGCTCGCCTCCTGCCACCTGGTGGCGGAGCCTGAGAGTGACTCTTTCATCTACCGTCAAATGTCAAAAAGCTTTTTCATGGGAGAAGACAGCAGCTTCAGAGGCCCGTCCCCTCACCTGGCCCCTCGGCTCATACCCACTCGTGAAGCCGATATGAGCGAATATTACTCAGTACTATTTTCGCAAAAACAACATCTCTGCCACAGAGCACCACTCAAAAGCCTCCCGATCGAACGGTAACCAAGGAGCAGTGCTAAACACAAGTGAGCACGCGCACACACCGCTGGCGCCCAAGGGTTCTAAGAGGTCTCCTGCGGGTGCCCGGGTTGACCAATGGATGCTGAGTGACGTCACCAGTCACTACGGATATTGAAAGGTGGTTCTAATGGGCTATTTCTTGACGTGGCCACAGATCAGTTCTTTTCTAAGATGGGCCTAGCTCCGCCCCCTACTTCTCGTTCCGCTGTCATCCCCGTGCCCTACTCCACACGAAAGGATCTGGTGTACTCTGTCAACATGACCCCTGTAGGCAGCGTGATGGATCTTTCCCAGATGTCTGAGTGGATCTGGGAGCTCGGCCAAAAGCCGATTCTCTGTCTGAAAAAAAACCTCGTCCGAGCTCGCCTCCTGCCACCTGGTGGCGGTGCCTGAGAGTGACTCTTTCATCTACCGTCAAATGTCAAAAATTTCTTCATGGGAGAAGACAGCAGCTTCAGAGGCCCGTCCCCTCACCTGGCCCCTCGGCTCATACCCACTCGTGAAGCCGATATGAGCGAATATTACTCAGTACTATTTTCTCGAAGACAACATCTCTGCCACAACAGCACCACTCAAAAGGCTCCCTATCGAACGCTAACCAAGGGGCAGTGCTAAACACAAGTGAGCATGCGCACACACCGCTCGCGCCCAAGGGTTCTAAGAGGTCTCCTGCGGGGCCACGCGTTGACCAATGATTGCTGATTGCCGTCAGTGGCCCCTAGGGGGATTGAAAGTTGTTTCTCATGGGCGATTTCTTGCCATGTCTACAGATAAGTTCTTTCCTAAGCTCGGGCCTGGCTCCGCCCCCTACTTCTCCATCCACTCTGTCATCCACTTACCCTATTCCACACGGAAAGATCTGCTATACACTTTTAACATGACCCCTTTTGCAGCTTGATGGATCTTTCTCAGATATCTGTGTCGGATCTGGTAGGTCAGCCGAAATCCGATTCCATTTCTCAACCAATCCGCTGCGCCGCTCGCCTCCTGCAGCCTGGTGGAGGTTCCCGACCCCTACTCCACACGGAAAGATCAGCTGTCCTCTTTCCTCATCACCCTGTTTGGCAGCGTGATGGATCTTTCCCAGATTTCTGAGTCGGATCTGCCAGCTCAGCCGAAAGCCAATTCTCTTTCACGAACAAACTGTGTCCGGGCTCGCCTCCTGCAGCCCGGTGGAGGTGCCAGAGAGTGACTGTTTCTTCTACGGTCCAAAGTCAAAAGGAGTCTTCATGGCAGAAGACAGCAGCTTAACAGGCCAGCCCGCTCACCTGCCACCTCGGCTCTTATCCACTTCTAAACCTATTACCCGCGATGACTCGGTACTATTCTGTAGAAGCCAACCGCTCTGCCACAACAGCACCACTCAAAAGCCTCCCGATCGAACGGTAACCAAGGAGCAGTGCTAAACACAAGTGAGCACGCGCACACACCACTCGCGCCCAAGGGTTCTAAGAGGTCTCCTGCGGGGCCCCGGGTTGACCAATGGCTGCTGAGTGACGTCAGCAGTCACTAAGGATATTGAAAGGTGGTTCTAATGGGCTATTTCTTGACGTGGCCACAGATCAGTTCTTTTCTAAGATTGGGCCTTGCTCCGCCCCCTACTTCTCGTTCCGCTCTGTCATCCCCATCCCCTACTCCACACGAAAGGATCTGGTGTACTCTGTCTACATGGCCCCTTTAGGCAGCGTGACTGATCTTTCCTAGATGTCTGAGTGGATCTGGGAGCTAGGCCAAAAGCCGATTCTCTGTCTGAAACAAACCTCGTCCGAGCTCGCCTCCTGCCACCTGGTGGCGGTGCCTGAGAGTGACTCTTTCATCTACCGTCAAATGTCAAAAAGCTTTTTCATGGGAGAAGACAGCAGCTTCAGAGGCCCGTCCCCTCACCTGGCCCCTCGGCTCATACCCACTCGTGAAGCCGATATGAGCGAATATTACTCAGTACTATTTTCGCAAAAACAACATCTCTGCCACAGAGCACCACTCAAAAGCCTCCCGATCGAACGGTAACCAAGGAGCAGTGCTAAACACAAGTGAGCACGCGCACACACCGCTCGCGCCCAAGGGTTCTAAGAGGTCTCCTGCGGGTCCCCGGGTTGACCAATGGATGCTGAGTGACGTCAGCAGTCACTACGGATATTGAAAGGTGGTTCTAATGGGCTATTTCTTGACGTGGCCACAGATCAGTTCTTTTCTAAGATGGGCCTAGCTCCGCCCCCTACTTCTCGTTCCGCTGTCATCCCCGTCCCCTACTCCACACAAAAGGATCTGGTGTACTCTGTCAACATGACCCCTTTAGGCAGCGTGATGGATCTTTCCCAGATGTCTGAGTGGATCTGGGAGCTCGGCCAAAAGCCGATTCTCTGTCTGAAAAAAAACCTCGTCCGAGCTCGCCTCCTGCCACCTGGTGGCGGTGCCTGAGAGTGACTCTTTCATCTACCGTCAAATGTCAAAAATTTCTTCATGGGAGAAGACAGCAGCTTCAGAGGCCCGTCCCCTCACCTGGCCCCTCGGCTCATACCCACTCGTGAAGCCGATATGAGCGAATATTACTCAGTACTATTTTCTCGAAGACAACATCTCTGCCACAACAGCACCACTCAAAAGGCTCCCTATCGAACGCTAACCAAGGGGCAGTGCTAAACACAAGTGAGCATGCGCACACACCGCTCGCGCCCAAGGGTTCTAAGAGGTCTCCTGCGGGGCCACGCGTTGACCAATGATTGCTGATTGCCGTCAGTGGCCCCTAGGGGGATTGAAAGTTGTTTCTCACGGGCGATTTCTTGCCATGTCTACAGATAAGTTCTTTCCTAAGCTCGGGCCTGGCTCCGCCCCCTACTTCTCCATCCACTCTGTCATCCACTTACCCTATTCCACACGGAAAGATCTGCTATACACTTTTAACATGACCCCTTTTGCAGCTTGATGGATCTTTCTCAGATATCTGTGTCGGATCTGGTAGCTCAGCCGAAATCCGATTCCATTTCTCAACCAATCCGCTGCGCCGCTCGCCTCCTGCAGCCTGGTGGAGGTTCCCGACCCCTACTCCACACGGAAAGATCAGCTGTCCTCTTTCCTCATCACCCTGTTTGGCAGCGTGATGGATCTTTCCCAGATTTCTGAGTCGGATCTGCCAGCTCAGCCGAAAGCCAATTCTCTTTCACGAACAAACTGTGTCCGGGCTCGCCTCCTGCAGCCCGGTGGAGGTGCCAGAGAGTGACTGTTTCTTCTACGGTCCAAAGTCAAAAGGAGTCTTCATGGCAGAAGACAGCAGCTTAACAGGCCAGCCCGCTCACCTGCCACCTCGGCTCTTATCCACTTCTAAACCTATTACCCGCGATGACTCGGTACTATTCTGTAGAAGCCAACCGCTCTGCCACAACAGCACCACTCAAAAGCCTCCCGATCGAACGGTAACCAAGGAGCAGTGCTAAACACAAGTGAGCACGCGCACACACCGCTCGCGCCCAAGGGTTCTAAGAGGTCTCCTGCGGGGCCCCGGGTTGACCAATGGCTGCTGAGTGACGTCAGCAGTCACTAAGGATATTGAAAGGTGGTTCTAATGGGCTATTTCTTGACGTGGCCACAGATCAGTTCTTTTCTAAGATTGGGCCTAGCTCCGCCCCCTACTTCTCGTTCCGCTCTGTCATCCCCGTCCCCTACTCCACACGAAAGGATCTGGTGTACTCTGTCTACATGGCCCCTTTAGGCAGCGTGATTGATCTTTCCCAGATGTCTGAGTGGATCTGGGAGCTAGGCCAAAAGCCGATTCTCTGTCTGAAACAAACCTCGTCCGAGCTCGCCTCCTGCCACCTGGTGGCGGTGCCTGAGAGTGACTCTTTCATCTACCGTCAAATGTCAAAAAGCTTTTTCATGGGAGAAGACAGCAGCTTCAGAGGCCCGTCCCCTCACCTGGCCCCTCGGCTCATACCCACTCGTGAAGCCGATATGAGCGAATATTACTCAGTACTATTTTCGCGAAAACAACATCTCTGCCACAGAGCACCACTCAAAAGCCTCCCGATTGAACGGTAACCAAGGAGCAGTGCTAAACACAAGTGAGCACGCGCACACACCGCTCGCGCCCAAGGGTTCTAAGAGGTCTCCTGCGGGTCCCCGGGTTGACCAATGGATGCTGAGTGACGTCAGCAGTCACTAAGGATATTGAAAGGTGGTTCTAATGGGCTATTTCTTGACGTGGCCACAGATCAGTTCTTTTCTAAGATGGGCCTAGCTCCGCCCCCTACTTCTCGTTCCGCTGTCATCCCCGTCCCCTACTCCACACGAAAGGATCTGGTGTACTCTGTCAACATGACCCCTTTAGGCAGCGTGATGGATCTTTCCCAGATGTCTGAGTGGATCTGGGAGCTCGGCCAAAAGCCGATTCTCTGTCTGAAAAAAAACCTCGTCCGAGCTCGCCTCCTGCCACCTGGTGGCGGTGCCTGAGAGTGACTCTTTCATCTACCGTCAAATGTCAAAAATTTCTTCATGGGAGAAGACAGCAGCTTCAGAGGCCCGTCCCCTCACCTGGCCCCTCGGCTCATACCCACTCGTGAAGCCGATATGAGCGAATATTACTCAGTACTATTTTCTCGAAGACAACATCTCTGCCACAACAGCACCACTCAAAAGGCTCCCTATCGAACGCTAACCAAGGGGCAGTGCTAAACACAAGTGAGCATGCGCACACACCGCTCGCGCCCAAGGGTTCTAAGAGGTCTCCTGCGGGGCCACGCGTTGACCAATGATTGCTGATTGCCGTCCTTGGCCCCTAGGGGGATTGAAAGTTGTTTCTCACGGGCGATTTCTTGCCATGTCTACAGATAAGTTCTTTCCTAAGCTCGGGCCTGGCTCCGCCCCCTACTTCTCCATCCACTCTGTCATCCACTTACCCTATTCCACACGGAAAGATCTGCTATACACTTTTAACATGACCCCTTTTGCAGCTTGATGGATCTTTCTCAGATATCTGTGTCGGATCTGGTAGCTCAGCCGAAATCCGATTCCATTTCTCAACCAATCCGCTGCGCTGCTCGCCTCCTGCAGCCTGGTGGAGGTTCCCGACACCTACTCCACACGGAAAGATCAGCTGTCCTCTTTCCTCATCACCGTGTTTGGCAGCGTGATGGATCTTTCCCAGATTTCTGAGTCGGATCTGCCAGCTCAGCCGAAAGCCAATTCTCTTTCACGAACAAACTGTGTCCGGGCTCGCCTCCTGCAGCCCGGTGGAGGTGCCAGAGAGTGACTGTTTCTTCTACGGTCCAAAGTCAAAAGGAGTCTTCATGGCAGAAGACAGCAGCTTAACAGGCCAGCCCGCTCACCTGCCACCTCGGCTCTTATCCACTTCTTAACCTATTACCCGCGATGACTCGGTACTATTCTGTAGAAGCCAACCGCTCTGCCACAACAGCACCACTCAAAAGCCTCCCGATCGAACGGTAACCAAGGAGCAGTGCTAAACACAAGTGAGCACGCGCACACACCGCTCGCACCCAAGGGTTCTAAGAGGTCTCCTGCGGGGCCCCGGGTTGACCAATGGCTGCTGAGTGACGTCAGCAGTCACTAAGGATATTGAAAGGTGGTTCTAATGGGCTATTTCTTGACGTGGCCACAGATCAGTTCTTTTCTAAGATTGGGCCTAGCTCCGCCCCCTACTTCTCGTTCCGCTCTGTCATCCCCGTCCCCTACTCCACACGAAAGGATCTGGTGTACTCTGTCTACATGGCCCCTTTAGGCAGCGTGATTGATCTTTCCCAGATGTCTGAGTGGATCTGGGAGCTGGGCCAAAAGCCGATTCTCTGTCTGAAACAAACCTCGTCCGAGCTCGCCTCCTGCCACCTGGTGGCGGTGCCTGAGAGTGACTCTTTCATCTACCGTCAAATGTCAAAAAGCTTTTTCATGGGAGAAGACAGCAGCTTCAGAGGCCCGTCCCCTCACCTGGCCCCTCGGCTCATACCCACTCGTGAAGCCGATATGAGCGAATATTACTCAGTACTATTTTCGCGAAAACAACATCTCTGCCACAGAGCACCACTCAAAAGCCTCCCGATCGAACGGTAACCAAGGAGCAGTGCTAAACACAAGTGAGCACGCGCACACACCGCTCGCGCCCAAGGGTTCTAAGAGGTCTCCTGCGGGTCCCCGGGTTGACCAATGGATGCTGAGTGACGTCAGCAGTCACTAAGGATATTGAAAGGTGGTTCTAATGGGCTATTTCTTGACGTGGCCACAGATCAGTTCTTTTCTAAGATGGGCCTAGCTCCGCCCCCTACTTCTCGTTCCGCTGTCATCCCCGTCCCCTACTCCACACGAAAGGATCTGGTGTACTCTGTCAACATGACCCCTTTAGGCAGCGTGATGGATCTTTCCCAGATGTCTGAGTGGATCTGGGAGCTCGGCCAAAAGCCGATTCTCTGTCTGAAAAAAAACCTCGTCCGAGCTCGCCTCCTGCCACCTGGTGGCGGTGCCTGAGAGTGACTCTTTCATCTACCGTCAAATGTCAAAAATTTCTTCATGGGAGAAGACAGCAGCTTCAGAGGCCCGTCCCCTCACCTGGCCCCTCGGCTCATACCCACTCGTGAAGCCGATATGAGCGAATATTACTCAGTACTATTTTCTCGAAGACAACATCTCTGCCACAACAGCACCACTCAAAAGGCTCCCTATCGAACGCTAACCAAGGGGCAGTGCTAAACACAAGTGAGCATGCGCACACACCGCTCGCGCCCAAGGGTTCTAAGAGGTCTCCTGCGGGGCCACGCGTTGACCAATGATTGCTGATTGCCGTCAGTGGCCCCTAGGGGGATTGAAAGTTGTTTCTCACGGGCGATTTCTTGCCATGTCTACAGATAAGTTCTTTCCTAAGCTCGGGCCTGGCTCCGCCCCCTACTTCTCCATCCACTCTGTCATCCACTTACCCTATTCCACACGGAAAGATCTGCTATACACTTTTAACATGACCCCTTTTGCAGCTTGATGGATCTTTCTCAGATATCTGTGTCGGATCTGGTAGCTCAGCCGAAATCCGATTCCATTTCTCAACCAATCCGCTGCGCCGCTCGCCTCCTGCAGCCTGGTGGAGGTTCCCGACCCCTACTCCACACGGAAAGATCAGCTGTCCTCTTTCCTCATCACCGTGTTTGGCAGCGTGATGGATCTTTCCCAGATTTCTGAGTCGGATCTGCCAGCTCAGCCGAAAGCCAATTCTCTTTCACGAACAAACTGTGTCCGGGCTCGCCTCCTGCAGCCCGGTGGAGGTGCCAGAGAGTGACTGTTTCTTCTACGGTCCAAAGTCAAAAGGAGTCTTCATGGCAGAAGACAGCAGCTTAACAGGCCAGCCCGCTCACCTGCCACCTCGGCTCTTATCCACTTCTTAACCTATTACCCGCGATGACTCGGTACTATTCTGTAGAAGCCAACCGCTCTGCCACAACAGCACCACTCAAAAGCCTCCCGATCGAACGGTAACCAAGGAGCAGTGCTAAACACAAGTGAGCACGCGCACACACCGCTCGCGCCCAAGGGTTCTAAGAGGTCTCCTGCGGGGCCCCGGGTTGACCAATGGCTGCTGAGTGACGTCAGCAGTCACTAAGGATATTGAAAGGTGGTTCTAATGGGCTATTTCTTGACGTGGCCACAGATCAGTTCTTTTCTATGATTGGGCCTAGCTCCGCCCCCTACTTCTCGTTCCGCTCTGTCATCCCCATCCCCTACTCCACACGAAAGGATCTGGTGTACTCTGTCTACATGGCCCCTTTAGGCAGCGTGATTGATCTTTCCCAGATGTCTGAGTGGATCTGGGAGCTAGGCCAAAAGCCGATTCTCTGTCTGAAACAAACCTCGTCCGAGCTCGCCTCTTGCCACCTGGTGGCGGTGCCTGAGAGTGACTCTTTCATCTACCGTCAAATGTCAAAAAGCTTTTTCATGGGAGAAGACAGCAGCTTCAGAGGCCCGTCCCCTCACCTGGCCCCTCGGCTCATACCCACTCGTGAAGCCGATATGAGCGAATATTACTCAGTACTATTTTCGCGAAAACAACATCTCTGCCACAGAGCACCACTCAAAAGCCTCCCGATCGAACGGTAACCAAGGAGCAGTGCTAAACACAAGTGAGCACGCGCACACACCGCTCGCGCCCAAGGGTTCTAAGAGGTCTCCTGCGGGTCCCCGGGTTGACCAATGGATGCTGAGTGACGTCAGCAGTCACTAAGGATATTGAAAGGTGGTTCTAATGGGCTATTTCTTGACGTGGCCACAGATCAGTTCTTTTCTAAGATGGGCCTAGCTCCGCCCCCTACTTCTCGTTCCGCTGTCATCCCCGTCCCCTACTCCACACGAAAGGATCTGGTGTACTCTGTCAACATGACCCCTTTAGGCAGCGTGATGGATCTTTCCCAGATGTCTGAGTGGATCTGGGAGCTCGGCCAAAAGCCGATTCTCTGTCTGAAAAAAAACCTCGTCCGAGCTCGCCTCCTGCCACCTGGTGGCGGTGCCTGAGAGTGACTCTTTCATCTACCGTCAAATGTCAAAAAGCTTTTTCATGGGAGAAGACAGCAGCTTCAGAGGCCCGTCCCCTCACCTGGCCCCTCGGCTCATACCCACTCGTGAAGCCGATATGAGCGAATATTACTCAGTACTATTTTCTCGAAGACAACATCTCTGCCACAACAGCACCACTCAAAAGGCTCCCTATCGAACGCTAACCAAGGGGCAGTGCTAAACACAAGTGAGCATGCGCACACACCGCTCGCGCCCAAGGGTTCTAAGAGGTCTCCTGCGGGGCCACACGTTGACCAATGATTGCTGATTGCCGTCAGTGGCCCCTAGGGGGATTGAAAGTTGTTTCTCACGGGCGATTTCTTGCCATGTCTACAGATAAGTTCTTTCCTAAGCTCGGGCCTGGCTCCGCCCCCTACTTCTCCATCCACTCTGTCATCCACTTACCCTATTCCACACGGAAAGATCTGCTATACACTTTTAACATGACCCCTTTTGCAGCTTGATGGATCTTTCTCAGATATCTGTGTCGGATCTGGTAGCTCAGCCGAAATCCGATTCCATTTCTCAACCAATCCGCTGCGCCGCTCGCCTCCTGCAGCCTGGTGGAGGTTCCCGACCCCTACTCCACACGGAAAGATCAGCTGTCCTCTTTCCTCATCACCCTGTTTGGCAGCGTGATGGATCTTTCCCAGATTTCTGAGTCGGATCTGCCAGCTCAGCCGAAAGCCAATTCTCTTTCACGAACAAACTGTGTCCGGGCTCGCCTCCTGCAGCCCGGTGGAGGTGCCAGAGAGTGACTGTTTCTTCTACGGTCCAAAGTCAAAAGGAGTCTTCATGGCAGAAGACAGCAGCTTAACAGGCCAGCCCGCTCACCTGCCACCTCGGCTCTTATCCACTTCTAAACCTATTACCCGCGATGACTCGGTACTATTCTGTAGAAGCCAACCGCTCTGCCACAACAGCACCACTCAAAAGCCTCCCGATCGAACGGTAACCAAGGAGCAGTGCTAAACACAAGTGAGCACGCGCACACACCGCTCGCGCCCAAGGGTTCTAAGAGGTCTCCTGCGGGGCCCCGGGTTGACCAATGGCTGCTGAGTGACGTCAGCAGTCACTAAGGATATTGAAAGGTGGTTCTAATGGGCTATTTCTTGACGTGGCCACAGATCAGTTCTTTTCTAAGATTAGGCCTAGCTCCGCCCCCTACTTCTCGTTCCGCTCTGTCATCCCCGTCCCCTACTCCCCACGAAAGGATCTGGTGTACTCTGTCTACATGGCCCCTTTAGGCAGCGTGATTGATCTTTCCCAAATGTCTGAGTGGATCTGGGAGCTAGGCCAAAAGCCGATTCTCTGTCTGAAACAAACCTCGTCCGAGCTCGCCTCCTGCCACCTGGTGGCGGTGCCTGAGAGTGACTCTTTCATCTACCGTCAAATGTCAAAAAGCTTTTTCATGGGAGAAGACAGCAGCTTCAGAGGCCCGTCCCCTCACCTGGCCCCTCGTCTCATACCCACTCGTGAAGCCGATATGAGCGAATATTACTCAGTACTATCTTCTCGAAGACAACATCTCTGCCACAACAGCACCACTCAAAAGGCTCCCTATCGAACGCTAACCAAGGGGCAGTGCTAAACACAAGTGAGCATGCGCACACACCGCTCGCGCCCAAGGGTTCTAAGAGGTCTCCTGCGGGGCCACGCGTTGACCAATGATTGCTGATTGCCGTCAGTGGCCCCTAGGGGGATTGAAAGTTGTTTCTCACGGGCGATTTCTTGCCATGTCTACAGATAAGTTCTTTCCTAAGCTCGGGCCTGGCTCCGCCCCCTACTTTTCCATCCACTCTGTCATCCACTTACCCTATTCCACACGGAAAGATCTGCTATACACTTTTAACATGACCCCTTTTGCAGCTTGATGGATCTTTCTCAGATATCTGTGTCGGATCTGGTAGCTCAGCCGAAATCCGATTCCATTTCTCAACCAATCCGCTGCGCCGCTCGCCTCCTGCAGCCTGGTGGAGGTTCCCGACCCCTACTCCACACGGAAAGATCAGCTGTCCTCTTTCCTCATCACCCTGTTTGGCAGCGTGATGGATCTTTCCCAGATTTCTGAGTCGGATCTGCCAGCTCAGCCGAAAGCCAATTCTCTTTCACGAACAAACTGTGTCCGGGATCGCCTCCTGCAGCCCGGTGGAGGTGCCAGAGAGTGACTGTTTCTTCTACGGTCCAAAGTCAAAAGGAGTCTTCATGGCAGAAGACAGCAGCTTAACAGGCCAGCCCGCTCACCTGCCACCTCGGCTCTTATCCACTTCTAAACCTATTACCCGCGATGACTCGGTACTATTCTGTAGAAGCCAACCGCTCTGCCACAACAGCACCACTCAAAAGCCTCCCGATCGAACGGTAACCAAGGAGCAGTGCTAAACACAAGTGAGCACGCGCACACACCGCTCGCGCCCAAGTGTTCTAAGAGGTCTCCTGCGGGGCCCCGGGTTGACCAATGGCTGCTGAGTGACGTCAGCAGTCACTAAGGATATTGAAAGGTGGTTCTAATGGGCTATTTCTTGACGTGGCCACAGATCAGTTCTTTTCTAAGATGGGCCTAGCTCCGCCCCCTACTTCTCGTTCCGCTGTCATCCCCGTCCCCTACTCCACACGAAAGGATCTGGTGTACTCTGTCAACATGACCCCTTTAGGCAGCGTGATGGATCTTTCCCAGATGTCTGAGTGGATCTGGGAGCTCGGCCAAAAGCCGATTCTCTGTCTGAAAAAAAACCTCGTCCGAGCTCGCCTCCTGCCACCTGGTGGCGGTGCCTGAGAGTGACTCTTTCATCTACCGTCAAATGTCAAAAATTTCTTCATGGGAGAAGACAGCAGCTTCAGAGGCCCGTCCCCTCACCTGGCCCCTCGGCTCATACCCACTCGTGAAGCCGATATGAGCGAATATTACTCAGTACTATTTTCTCGAAGACAACATCTCTGCCACAACAGCACCACTCAAAAGGCTCCCTATCGAACGCTAACCAAGGGGCAGTGCTAAACACAAGTGAGCATGCGCACACACCGCTCGCACCCAAGGGTTCTAAGAGGTCTCCTGCGGGGCCACGCGTTGACCAATGATTGCTGATTGCCGTCAGTGGCCCCTAGGGGGATTGAAAGTTGTTTCTCACGGGCGATTTCTTGCCATGTCTACAGATAAGTTCTTTCCTAAGCTCGGGCCTGGCTCCGCCCCCTACTTCTCCATCCACTCTGTCATCCACTTACCCTATTCCACACGGAAAGATCTGCTATACACTTTTAACATGACCCCTTTTGCAGCTTGATGGATCTTTCTCAGATATCTGTGTCGGATCTGGTAGCTCAGCCGAAATCCGATTCCATTTCTCAACCAATCCGCTGCGCCGCTCGCCTCCTGCAGCCTGGTGGAGGTTCCCGACCCCTACTCCACACGGAAAGATCAGCTGTCCTCTTTCCTCATCACCCTGTTTGGCAGCGTGATGGATCTTTCCCAGATTTCTGAGTCGGATCTGCCAGCTCAGCCGAAAGCCAATTCTCTTTCACGAACAAACTGTGTCCGGGCTCGCCTCCTGCAGCCCGGTGGAGGTGCCAGAGAGTGACTGTTTCTTCTACGGTCCAAAGTCAAAAGGAGTCTTCATGGCAGAAGACAGCAGCTTAACAGGCCAGCCCGCTCACCTGCCACCTCGGCTCTTATCCACTTCTAAACCTATTACCCGCGATGACTCGGTACTATTCTGTAGAAGCCAACCGCTCTGCCACAACAGCACCACTCAAAAGCCTCCCGATCGAACGGTAACCAAGGAGCAGTGCTAAACACAAGTGAGCACGCGCACACACCGCTCGCGCCCAAGGGTTCTAAGAGGTCTCCTGCGGGGCCCCGGGTTGACCAATGGCTGCTGAGTGACGTCAGCAGTCACTAAGGATATTGAAAGGTGGTTCTAATGGGCTATTTCTTGACGTGGCCACAGATCAGTTCTTTTCTAAGATTGGGCCTAGCTCCGCCCCCTACTTCTCGTTCCGCTCTGTCATCCCCGTCCCCTACTCCACACGAAAGGATCTGGTGTACTCTGTCTACATGGCCCCTTTAGGCAGCGTGATTGATCTTTCCCAGATGTCTGAGTGGATCTGGGAGCTAGGCCAAAAGCCGATTCTCTGTCTGAAACAAACCTCGTCCGAGCTCGCCTCCTGCCACCTGGTGGCGGTGCCTGAGAGTGACTCTTTCATCTACCGTCAAATGTCAAAAAGCTTTTTCATGGGAGAAGACAGCAGCTTCAGAGGCCCGTCCCCTCACCTGGCCCCTCGGCTCATACCCACTCGTGAAGCCGATATGAGCGAATATTACTCAGTACTATTTTCGCGAAAACAACATCTCTGCCACAGAGCACCACTCAAAAGCCTCCCGATCGAACGGTAACCAAGGAGCAGTGCTAAACACAAGTGAGCACGCGCACACACCGCTCGCGCCCAAGGGTTCTAAGAGGTCTCCTGCGGGTCCCCGGGTTGACCAATGGATGCTGAGTGACGTCAGCAGTCACTAAGGATATTGAAAGGTGGTTCTAATGGGCTATTTCTTGACGTGGCCACAGATCAGTTCTTTTCTAAGATGGGCCTAGCTCCGCCCCCTACTTCTCGTTCCGCTGTCATCCCCGTCCCCTACTCCACACGAAAGGATCTGGTGTACTCTGTCAACATGACCCCTTTAGGCAGCGTGATGGATCTTTCCCAGATGTCTGAGTGGATCTGGGAGCTCGGCCAAAAGCCGATTCTCTGTCTGAAAAAAAACCTCGTCCGAGCTCGCCTCCTGCCACCTGGTGGCGGTGCCTGAGAGTGACTCTTTCATCTACCGTCAAATGTCAAAAATTTCTTCATGGGAGAAGACAGCAGCTTCAGAGGCCCGTCCCCTCACCTGGCCCCTCGGCTCATACCCACTCGTGAAGCCGATATGAGCGAATATTACTCAGTACTATTTTCTCGAAGACAACATCTCTGCCACAACAGCACCACTCAAAAGGCTCCCTATCGAACGCTAACCAAGGGGCAGTGCTAAACACAAGTGAGCATGCGCACACACCGCTCGCGCCCAAGGGTTCTAAGAGGTCTCCTGCGGGGCCACGCGTTGACCAATGATTGCTGATTGCCGTCAGTGGCCCCTCAGGGGATTGAAAGTTGTTTCTCACGGGCGATTTCTTGCCATGTCTACAGATAAGTTCTTTCCTAAGCTCGGGCCTGGCTCCGCCCCCTACTTCTCCATCCACTCTGTCATCCACTTACCCTATTCCACACGGAAAGATCTGCTATACACTTTTAACATGACCCCTTTTGCAGCTTGATGGATCTTTCTCAGATATCTGTGTCGGATCTGGTAGGTCAGCCGAAATCCGATTCCATTTCTCAACCAATCCGCTGCGCCGCTCGCCTCCTGCAGCCTGGTGGAGGTTCCCGACCCCTACTCCACACGGAAAGATCAGCTGTCCTCTTTCCTCATCACCGTGTTTGGCAGCGTGATGGATCTTTCCCAGATTTCTGAGTCGGATCTGCCAGCTCAGCCGAAAGCCAATTCTCTTTCACGAACAAACTGTGTCCGGGCTCGCCTCCTGCAGCCCGGTGGAGGTGCCAGAGAGTGACTGTTTCTTCTACGGTCCAAAGTCAAAAGGAGTCTTCATGGCAGAAGACAGCAGCTTAACAGGCCAGCCCGCTCACCTGCCACCTCGGCTCTTATCCACTTCTAAACCTATTACCCGCGATGACTCGGTACTATTCTGTAGAAGCCAACCGCTCTGCCACAACAGCACCACTCAAAAGCCTCCCGATCGAACGGTAACCAAGGAGCAGTGCTAAACACAAGTGAGCACGCGCACACACCACTCGCGCCCAAGGGTTCTAAGAGGTCTCCTGCGGGGCCCCGGGTTGACCAATGGCTGCTGAGTGACGTCAGCAGTCACTAAGGATATTGAAAGGTGGTTCTAATGGGCTATTTCTTGACGTGGCCACAGATCAGTTCTTTTCTAAGATGGGCCTAGCTCCGCCCCCTACTTCTCGTTCCGCTGTCATCCCCGTCCCCTACTCCACACGAAAGGATCTGGTGTACTCTGTCAACATGACCCCTTTAGGCAGCGTGATGGATCTTTCCCAGATGTCTGAGTGGATCTGGGAGCTCGGCCAAAAGCCGATTCTCTGTCTGAAAAAAAACCTCGTCCGAGCTCGCCTCCTGCCACCTGGTGGCGGTGCCTGAGAGTGACTCTTTCATCTACCGTCAAATGTCAAAAAGCTTTTTCATGGGAGAAGACAGCAGCTTCAGAGGCCCGTCCCCTCACCTGGCCCCTCGGCTCATACCCACTCGTGAAGCCGATATGAGCGAATATTACTCAGTACTATTTTCTCGAAGACAACATCTCTGCCACAACAGCACCACTCAAAAGGCTCCCTATCGAACGCTAACCAAGGGGCAGTGCTAAACACAAGTGAGCATGCGCACACACCGCTCGCGCCCAAGGGTTCTAAGAGGTCTCCTGCGGGGCCACGCGTTGACCAATGATTGCTGATTGCCGTCAGTGGCCCCTAGGGGGATTGAAAGTTGTTTCTCACGGGCGATTTCTTGCCATGTCTACAGATAAGTTCTTTCCTAAGCTCGGGCCTGGCTCCGCCCCCTTCTTCTCCATCCACTCTGTCATCCACTTACCCTATTCCACACGGAAAGATCTGCTATACACTTTTAACATGACCCCTTTTGCAGCTTGATGGATCTTTCTCAGATATCTGTGTCGGATCTGGTAGCTCAGCCGAAATCCGATTCCATTTCTCAACCAATCCGCTGCGCCGCTCGCCTCCTGCAGCCTGGTGGAGGTTCCCGACCCCTACTCCACACGGAAAGATCAGCTGTCCTCTTTCCTCATCACCCTGTTTGGCAGCGTGATGGATCTTTCCCAGATTTCTGAGTCGGATCTGCCAGCTCAGCCGAAAGCCAATTCTCTTTCACGAACAAACTGTGTCCGGGCTCGCCTCCTGCAGCCCGGTGGAGGTGCCAGAGAGTGACTGTTTCTTCTACGGTCCAAAGTCAAAAGGAGTCTTCATGGCAGAAGACAGCAGCTTAACAGGCCAGCCCGCTCACCTGCCACCTCGGCTCTTATCCACTTCTAAACCTATTACCCGCGATGACTCGGTACTATTCTGTAGAAGCCAACCGCTCTGCCACAACAGCACCACTCAAAAGCCTCCCGATCGAACGGTAACCAAGGAGCAGTGCTAAACACAAGTGAGCACGCGCACACACCACTCGCGCCCAAGGGTTCTAAGAGGTCTCCTGCGGGGCCCCGGGTTGACCAATGGCTGCTGAGTGACGTCAGCAGTCACTAAGGATATTGAAAGGTGGTTCTAATGGGCTATTTCTTGACGTGGCCACAGATCAGTTCTTTTCTAAGATTGGGCCTAGCTCCGCCCCCTACTTCTCGTTCCGCTCTGTCATCCCCATCCCCTACTCCACACGAAAGGATCTGGTGTACTCTGTCTACATGGCCCCTTTAGGCAGCGTGACTGATCTTTCCCAGATGTCTGAGTGGATCTGGGAGCTAGGCCAAAAGCCGATTCTCTGTCTGAAACAAACCTCGTCCGAGCTCGCCTCCTGCCACCTGGTGGCGGTGCCTGAGAGTGACTCTTTCATCTACCGTCAAATGTCAAAAAGCTTTTTCATGGGAGAAGACAGCAGCTTCAGAGGCCCGTCCCCTCACCTGGCCCCTCGGCTCATACCCACTCGTGAAGCCGATATGAGCGAATATTACTCAGTACTATTTTCGCAAAAACAACATCTCTGCCACAGAGCACCACTCAAAAGCCTCCCGATCGAACGGTAACCAAGGAGCAGTGCTAAACACAAGTGAGCACGCGCACACACCGCTCGCGCCCAAGGGTTCTAAGAGGTCTCCTGCGGGTCCCCGGGTTGACCAATGGATGCTGAGTGACGTCAGCAGTCACTACGGATATTGAAAGGTGGTTCTAATGGGCTATTTCTTGACGTGGCCACAGATCAGTTCTTTTCTAAGATGGGCCTAGCTCCGCCCCCTACTTCTCGTTCCGCTGTCATCCCCGTCCCCTACTCCACACAAAAGGATCTGGTGTACTCTGTCAACATGACCCCTTTAGGCAGCGTGATGGATCTTTCCCAGATGTCTGAGTGGATCTGGGAGCTCGGCCAAAAGCCGATTCTCTGTCTGAAAAAAAACCTCGTCCGAGCTCGCCTCCTGCCACCTGGTGGCGGTGCCTGAGAGTGACTCTTTCATCTACCGTCAAATGTCAAAAATTTCTTCATGGGAGAAGACAGCAGCTTCAGAGGCCCGTCCCCTCACCTGGCCCCTCGGCTCATACCCACTCGTGAAGCCGATATGAGCGAATATTACTCAGTACTATTTTCTCGAAGACAACATCTCTGCCACAACAGCACCACTCAAAAGGCTCCCTATCGAACGCTAACCAAGGGGCAGTGCTAAACACAAGTGAGCATGCGCACACACCGCTCGCGCCCAAGGGTTCTAAGAGGTCTCCTGCGGGGCCACGCGTTGACCAATGATTGCTGATTGCCGTCAGTGGCCCCTAGGGGGATTGAAAGTTGTTTCTCACGGGCGATTTCTTGCCATGTCTACAGATAAGTTCTTTCCTAAGCTCGGGCCTGGCTCCGCCCCCTACTTCTCCATCCACTCTGTCATCCACTTACCCTATTCCACACGGAAAGATCTGCTATACACTTTTAACATGACCCCTTTTGCAGCTTGATGGATCTTTCTCAGATATCTGTGTCGGATCTGGTAGCTCAGCCGAAATCCGATTCCATTTCTCAACCAATCCGCTGCGCCGCTCGCCTCCTGCAGCCTGGTGGAGGTTCCCGACCCCTACTCCACACGGAAAGATCAGCTGTCCTCTTTCCTCATCACCCTGTTTGGCAGCGTGATGGATCTTTCCCAGATTTCTGAGTCGGATCTGCCAGCTCAGCCGAAAGCCAATTCTCTTTCACGAACAAACTGTGTCCGGGCTCGCCTCCTGCAGCCCGGTGGAGGTGCCAGAGAGTGACTGTTTCTTCTACGGTCCAAAGTCAAAAGGAGTCTTCATGGCAGAAGACAGCAGCTTAACAGGCCAGCCCGCTCACCTGCCACCTCGGCTCTTATCCACTTCTAAACCTATTACCCGCGATGACTCGGTACTATTCTGTAGAAGCCAACCGCTCTGCCACAACAGCACCACTCAAAAGCCTCCCGATCGAACGGTAACCAAGGAGCAGTGCTAAACACAAGTGAGCACGCGCACACACCGCTCGCGCCCAAGGGTTCTAAGAGGTCTCCTGCGGGGCCCCGGGTTGACCAATGGCTGCTGAGTGACGTCAGCAGTCACTAAGGATATTGAAAGGTGGTTCTAATGGGCTATTTCTTGACGTGGCCACAGATCAGTTCTTTTCTAAGATTGGGCCTAGCTCCGCCCCCTACTTCTCGTTCCGCTCTGTCATCCCCGTCCCCTACTCCACACGAAAGGATCTGGTGTACTCTGTCTACATGGCCCCTTTAGGCAGCGTGACTGATCTTTCCCAGATGTCTGAGTGGATCTGGGAGCTAGGCCAAAAGCCGATTCTCTGTCTGAAACAAACCTCGTCCGAGCTCGCCTCCTGCCACCTGGTGGCGGTGCCTGAGAGTGACTCTTTCATCTACCGTCAAATGTCAAAAAGCTTTTTCATGGGAGAAGACAGCAGCTTCAGAGGCCCGTCCCCTCACCTGGCCCCTCGGCTCATACCCACTCGTGAAGCCGATATGAGCGAATATTACTCAGTACTATTTTCGCGAAAACAACATCTCTGCCACAGAGCACCACTCAAAAGCCTCCCGATCGAACGGTAACCAAGGAGCAGTGCTAAACACAAGTGAGCACGCGCACACACCGCTCGCGCCCAAGGGTTCTAAGAGGTCTCCTGCGGGTCCCCGGGTTGACCAATGGATGCTGAGTGACGTCAGCAGTCACTACGGATATTGAAAGGTGGTTCTAATGGGCTATTTCTTGACGTGGCCACAGATCAGTTCTTTTCTAAGATGGGCCTAGCTCCGCCCCCTACTTCTCGTTCCGCTGTCATCCCCGTCCCCTACTCCACACGAAAGGATCTGGTGTACTCTGTCAACATGACCCCTTTAGGCAGCGTGATGGATCTTTCCCAGATGTCTGAGTGGATCTGGGAGCTCGGCCAAAAGCCGATTCTCTGTCTGAAAAAAAACCTCGTCCGAGCTCGCCTCCTGCCACCTGGTGGCGGTGCCTGAGAGTGACTCTTTCATCTACCGTCAAATGTCAAAAATTTCTTCATGGGAGAAGACAGCAGCTTCAGAGGCCCGTCCCCTCACCTGGCCCCTCGGCTCATACCCACTCGTGAAGCCGATATGAGCGAATATTACTCAGTACTATTTTCTCGAAGACAACATCTCTGCCACAACAGCACCACTCAAAAGGCTCCCTATCGAACGCTAACCAAGGGGCAGTGCTAAACACAAGTGAGCATGCGCACACACCGCTCGCGCCCAAGGGTTCTAAGAGGTCTCCTGCGGGGCCACGCGTTGACCAATGATTGCTGATTGCCGTCAGTGGCCCCTAGGGGGATTGAAAGTTGTTTCTCACGGGCGATTTCTTGCCATGTCTACAGATAAGTTCTTTCCTAAGCTCGGGCCTGGCTCCGCCCCCTACTTCTCCATCCACTCTGTCATCCACTTACCCTATTCCACACGGAAAGATCTGCTATACACTTTTAACATGACCCCTTTTGCAGCTTGATGGATCTTTCTCAGATATCTGTGTCGGATCTGGTAGCTCAGCCGAAATCCGATTCCATTTCTCAACCAATCCGCTGCGCCGCTCGCCTCCTGCAGCCTGGTGGAGGTTCCCGACCCCTACTCCACACGGAAAGATCAGCTGTCCTCTTTCCTCATCACCCTGTTTGGCAGCGTGATGGATCTTTCCCAGATTTCTGAGTCGGATCTGCCAGCTCAGCCGAAAGCCAATTCTCTTTCACGAACAAACTGTGTCCGGGCTCGCCTCCTGCAGCCCGGTGGAGGTGCCAGAGAGTGACTGTTTCTTCTACGGTCCAAAGTCAAAAGGAGTCTTCATGGCAGAAGACAGCAGCTTAACAGGCCAGCCCGCTCACCTGCCACCTCGGCTCTTATCCACTTCTAAACCTATTACCCGCGATGACTCGGTACTATTCTGTAGAAGCCAACCGCTCTGCCACAACAGCACCACTCAAAAGCCTCCCGATCGAACGGTAACCAAGGAGCAGTGCTAAACACAAGTGAGCACGCGCACACACCGCTCGCGCCCAAGGGTTCTAAGAGGTCTCCTGCGGGGCCCCGGGTTGACCAATGGCTGCTGAGTGACGTCAGCAGTCACTAAGGATATTGAAAGGTGGTTCTAATGGGCTATTTCTTGACGTGGCCACAGATCAGTTCTTTTCTAAGATTGGGCCTAGCTCCGCCCCCTACTTCTCGTTCCGCTCTGTCATCCCCGTCCCCTACTCCACACGAAAGGATCTGGTGTACTCTGTCTACATGGCCCCTTTAGGCAGCGTGATTGATCTTTCCCAGATGTCTGAGTGGATCTGGGAGCTAGGCCAAAAGCCGATTCTCTGTCTGAAACAAACCTCGTCCGAGCTCGCCTCCTGCCACCTGGTGGCGGTGCCTGAGAGTGACTCTTTCATCTACCGTCAAATGTCAAAAAGCTTTTTCATGGGAGAAGACAGCAGCTTCAGAGGCCCGTCCCCTCACCTGGCCCCTCGGCTCATACCCACTCGTGAAGCCGATATGAGCGAATATTACTCAGTACTATTTTCGCAAAAACAACATCTCTGCCACAGAGCACCACTCAAAAGCCTCCCGATCGAACGGTAACCAAGGAGCAGTGCTAAACACAAGTGAGCACGCGCACACACCGCTCGCGCCCAAGGGTTCTAAGAGGTCTCCTGCGGGTCCCCGGGTTGACCAATGGATGCTGAGTGACGTCAGCAGTCACTACGGATATTGAAAGGTGGTTCTAATGGGCTATTTCTTGACGTGGCCACAGATCAGTTCTTTTCTAAGATGGGCCTAGCTCCGCCCCCTACTTCTCGTTCCGCTGTCATCCCCGTCCCCTACTCCACACGAAAGGATCTGGTGTACTCTGTCAACATGACCCCTTTAGGCAGCGTGATGGATCTTTCCCAGATGTCTGAGTGGATCTGGGAGCTCGGCCAAAAGCCGATTCTCTGTCTGAAAAAAAACCTCGTCCGAGCTCGCCTCCTGCCACCTGGTGGCGGTGCCTGAGAGTGACTCTTTCATCTACCGTCAAATGTCAAAAATTTCTTCATGGGAGAAGACAGCAGCTTCAGAGGCCCGTCCCCTCACCTGGCCCCTCGGCTCATACCCACTCGTGAAGCCGATATGAGCGAATATTACTCAGTACTATTTTCTCGAAGACAACATCTCTGCCACAACAGCACCACTCAAAAGGCTCCCTATCGAACGCTAACCAAGGGGCAGTGCTAAACACAAGTGAGCATGCGCACACACCGCTCGCGCCCAAGGGTTCTAAGAGGTCTCCTGCGGGGCCACGCGTTGACCAATGATTGCTGATTGCCGTCAGTGGCCCCTAGGGGGATTGAAAGTTGTTTCTCACGGGCGATTTCTTGCCATGTCTACAGATAAGTTCTTTCCTAAGCTCGGGCCTGGCTCCGCCCCCTACTTCTCCATCCACTCTGTCATCCACTTACCCTATTCCACACGGAAAGATCTGCTATACACTTTTAACATGACCCCTTTTGCAGCTTGATGGATCTTTCTCAGATATCTGTGTCGGATCTGGTAGCTCAGCCGAAATCCGATTCCATTTCTCAACCAATCCGCTGCGCCGCTCGCCTCCTGCAGCCTGGTGGAGGTTCCCGACCCCTACTCCACACGGAAAGATCAGCTGTCCTCTTTCCTCATCACCGTGTTTGGCAGCGTGATGGATCTTTCCCAGATTTCTGAGTCGGATCTGCCAGCTCAGCCGAAAGCCAATTCTCTTTCACGAACAAACTGTGTCCGGGCTCGCCTCCTGCAGCCCGGTGGAGGTGCCAGAGAGTGACTGTTTCTTCTACGGTCCAAAGTCAAAAGGAGTCTTCATGGCAGAAGACAGCAGCTTAACAGGCCAGCCCGCTCACCTGCCACCTCGGCTCTTATCCACTTCTAAACCTATTACCCGCGATGAGTCGGTACTATTCTGTAGAAGCCAACCGCTCTGCCACAACAGCACCACTCAAAAGCCTCCCGATCGAACGGTAACCAAGGAGCAGTGCTAAACACAAGTGAGCACGCGCACACACCGCTCGCGCCCAAGGGTTCTAAGAGGTCTCCTGCGGGGCCCCGGGTTGACCAATGGCTGCTGAGTGACGTCAGCAGTCACTAAGGATATTGAAAGGTGGTTCTAATGGGCTATTTCTTGACGTGGCCACAGATCAGTTCTTTTCTAAGATTGGGCCTAGCTCCGCCCCCTACTTCTCGTTCCGCTCTGTCATCCCCGTCCCCTACTCCACACGAAAGGATCTGGTGTACTCTGTCTACATGGCCCCTTTAGGCAGCGTGATTGATCTTTCCCAGATGTCTGAGTGGATCTGGGAGCTAGGCCAAAAGCCGATTCTCTGTCTGAAACAAACCTCGTCCGAGCTCGCCTCCTGCCACCTGGTGGCGGTGCCTGAGAGTGACTCTTTCATCTACCGTCAAATGTCAAAAAGCTTTTTCATGGGAGAAGACAGCAGCTTCAGAGGCCCGTCCCCTCACCTGGCCCCTCGGCTCATACCCACTCGTGAAGCCGATATGAGCGAATATTACTCAGTACTATTTTCGCGAAAACAACATCTCTGCCACAGAGCACCACTCAAAAGCCTCCCGATCGAACGGTAACCAAGGAGCAGTGCTAAACACAAGTGAGCACGCGCACACACCGCTCGCGCCCAAGGGTTCTAAGAGGTCTCCTGCGGGTCCCCGGGTTGACCAATGGATGCTGAGTGACGTCAGCAGTCACTAAGGATATTGAAAGGTGGTTCTAATGGGCTATTTCTTGACGTGGCCACAGATCAGTTCTTTTCTAAGATGGGCCTAGCTCCGCCCCCTACTTCTCGTTCCGCTGTCATCCCCGTCCCCTACTCCACACGAAAGGATCTGGTGTACTCTGTCAACATGACCCCTTTAGGCAGCGTGATGGATCTTTCCCAGATGTCTGAGTGGATCTGGGAGCTCGGCCAAAAGCCGATTCTCTGTCTGAAAAAAAACCTCGTCCGAGCTCGCCTCCTGCCACCTGGTGGCGGTGCCTGAGAGTGACTCTTTCATCTACCGTCAAATGTCAAAAATTTCTTCATGGGAGAAGACAGCAGCTTCAGAGGCCCGTCCCCTCACCTGGCCCCTCGGCTCATACCCACTCGTGAAGCCGATATGAGCGAATATTACTCAGTACTATTTTCTCGAAGACAACATCTCTGCCACAACAGCACCACTCAAAAGGCTCCCTATCGAACGCTAACCAAGGGGCAGTGCTAAACACAAGTGAGCATGCGCACACACCGCTCGCGCCCAAGGGTTCTAAGAGGTCTCCTGCGGGGCCACGCGTTGACCAATGATTGCTGATTGCCGTCAGTGGCCCCTAGGGGGATTGAAAGTTGTTTCTCACGGGCGATTTCTTGCCATGTCTACAGATAAGTTCTTTCCTAAGCTCGGGCCTGGCTCCGCCCCCTACTTCTCCATCCACTCTGTCATCCACTTACCCTATTCCACACGGAAAGATCTGCTATACACTTTTAACATGACCCCTTTTGCAGCTTGATGGATCTTTCTCAGATATCTGTGTCGGATCTGGTAGCTCAGCCGAAATCCGATTCCATTTCTCAACCAATCCGCTGCGCCGCTCGCCTCCTGCAGCCTGGTGGAGGTTCCCGACCCCTACTCCACACGGAAAGATCAGCTGTCCTCTTTCCTCATCACCCTGTTTGGCAGCGTGATGGATCTTTCCCAGATTTCTGAGTCGGATCTGCCAGCTCAGCCGAAAGCCAATTCTCTTTCACGAACAAACTGTGTCCGGGCTCGCCTCCTGCAGCCCGGTGGAGGTGCCAGAGAGTGACTGTTTCTTCTACGGTCCAAAGTCAAAAGGAGTCTTCATGGCAGAAGACAGCAGCTTAACAGGCCAGCCCGCTCACCTGCCACCTCGGCTCTTATCCACTTCTAAACCTATTACCCGCGATGACTCGGTACTATTCTGTAGAAGCCAACCGCTCTGCCACAACAGCACCACTCAAAAGCCTCCCGATCGAACGGTAACCAAGGAGCAGTGCTAAACACAAGTGAGCACGCGCACACACCGCTCGCGCCCAAGGGTTCTAAGAGGTCTCCTGCGGGGCCCCGGATTGACCAATGGCTGCTGAGTGACGTCAGCAGTCACTAAGGATATTGAAAGGTGGTTCTAATGGGCTATTTCTTGACGTGGCCACAGATCAGTTCTTTTCTAAGATTGGGCCTAGCTCCGCCCCCAACTTCTCGTTCCGCTCTGTCATCCCCGTCCCCTACTCCACACGAAAGGATCTGGTGTACTCTGTCTACATGGCCCCTTTAGGCAGCGTGATTGATCTTTCCCAGATGTCTGAGTGGATCTGGGAGCTAGGCCAAAAGCCGATTCTCTGTCTGAAACAAACCTCGTCCGAGCTCGCCTCCTGCCACCTGGTGGCGGTGCCTGAGAGTGACTCTTTCATCTACCGTCAAATGTCAAAAAGCTTTTTCATGGGAGAAGACAGCAGCTTCAGAGGCCCGTCCCCTCACCTGGCCCCTCGGCTCATACCCACTCGTGAAGCCGATATGAGCGAATATTACTCAGTACTATTTTCGCGAAAACAACATCTCTGCCACAGAGCACCACTCAAAAGCCTCCCGATCGAACGGTAACCAAGGAGCAGTGCTAAACACAAGTGAGCATGCGCACACACCGCTCGCGCCCAAGGGTTCTAAGAGGTCTCCTGCGGGGCCACACGTTGACCAATGATTGCTGATTGCCGTCAGTGGCCCCTAGGGGGATTGAAAGTTGTTTCTCACGGGCGATTTCTTGCCATGTCTACAGATAAGTTCTTTCCTAAGCTCGGGCCTGGCTCCGCCCCCTACTTCTCCATCCACTCTGTCATCCACTTACCCTATTCCACACGGAAAGATCTGCTATACACTTTTAACATGACCCCTTTTGCAGCTTGATGGATCTTTCTCAGATATCTGTGTCGGATCTGGTAGCTCAGCCGAAATCCGATTCCATTTCTCAACCAATCCGCTGCGCCGCTCGCCTCCTGCAGCCTGGTGGAGGTTCCCGACCCCTACTCCACACGGAAAGATCAGCTGTCCTCTTTCCTCATCACCCTGTTTGGCAGCGTGATGGATCTTTCCCAGATTTCTGAGTCGGATCTGCCAGCTCAGCCGAAAGCCAATTCTCTTTCACGAACAAACTGTGTCCGGGCTCGCCTCCTGCAGCCCGGTGGAGGTGCCAGAGAGTGACTGTTTCTTCTACGGTCCAAAGTCAAAAGGAGTCTTCATGGCAGAAGACAGCAGCTTAACAGGCCAGCCCGCTCACCTGCCACCTCGGCTCTTATCCACTTCTAAACCTATTACCCGCGATGACTCGGTACTATTCTGTAGAAGCCAACCGCTCTGCCACAACAGCACCACTCAAAAGCCTCCCGATCGAACGGTAACCAAGGAGCAGTGCTAAACACAAGTGAGCACGCGCACACACCGCTCGCGCCCAAGGGTTCTAAGAGGTCTCCTGCGGGGCCCCGGGTTGACCAATGGCTGCTGAGTGACGTCAGCAGTCACTAAGGATATTGAAAGGTGGTTCTAATGGGCTATTTCTTGACGTGGCCACAGATCAGTTCTTTTCTAAGATTGGGCCTAGCTCCGCCCCCTACTTCTCGTTCCGCTCTGTCATCCCCGTCCCCTACTCCACACGAAAGGATCTGGTGTACTCTGTCTACATGGCCCCTTTAGGCAGCGTGATTGATCTTTCCCAGATGTCTGAGTGGATCTGGGAGCTAGGCCAAAAGCCGATTCTCTGTCTGAAACAAACCTCGTCCGAGCTCGCCTCCTGCCACCTGGTGGCGGTGCCTGAGAGTGACTCTTTCATCTACCGTCAAATGTCAAAAAGCTTTTTCATGGGAGAAGACAGCAGCTTCAGAGGCCCGTCCCCTCACCTGGCCCCTCGGCTCATACCCACTCGTGAAGCCGATATGAGCGAATATTACTCAGTACTATTTTCGCGAAAACAACATCTCTGCCACAGAGCACCACTCAAAAGCCTCCCGATCGAATGGTAACCAAGGAGCAGTGCTAAACACAAGTGAGCACGCGCACACACCGCTCGCGCCCAAGGGTTCTAAGAGGTCTCCTGCGGGTCCCCGGGTTGACCAATGGATGCTGAGTGACGTCAGCAGTCACTAAGGATATTGAAAGGTGGTTCTAATGGGCTATTTCTTGACGTGGCCACAGATCAGTTCTTTTCTAAGATGGGCCTAGCTCCGCCCCCTACTTCTCGTTCCGCTGTCATCCCCGTCCCCTACTCCACACGAAAGGATCTGGTGTACTCTGTCAACATGACCCCTTTAGGCAGCGTGATGGATCTTTCCCAGATGTCTGAGTGGATCTGGGAGCTCGGCCAAAAGCCGATTCTCTGTCTGAAAAAAAACCTCGTCCGAGCTCGCCTCCTGCCACCTGGTGGCGGTGCCTGAGAGTGACTCTTTCATCTGCCGTCAAATGTCAAAAATTTCTTCATGGGAGAAGACAGCAGCTTCAGAGGCCCGTCCCCTCACATGGCCCCTCGGCTCATACCCACTCGTGAAGCCGATATGAGCGAATATTACTCAGTACTATTTTCTCGAAGACAACATCTCTGCCACCACAGCACCACTCAAAAGGCTCCCTATCGAACGCTAACCAAGGGGCAGTGCTAAACACAAGTGAGCATGCGCACACACCGCTCGCGCCCAAGGGTTCTAAGAGGTCTCCTGCGGGGCCACGCGTTGACCAATGATTGCTGATTGCCGTCAGTGGCCCCTAGGGGGATTGAAAGTTGTTTCTCACGGGCGATTTCTTGCCATGTCTACAGATAAGTTCTTTCCTAAGCTCGGGCCTGGCTCCGCCCCCTACTTCTCCATCCACTCTGTCATCCACTTACCCTATTCCACACGGAAAGATCTGCTATACACTTTTAACATGACCCCTTTTGCAGCTTGATGGATCTTTCTCAGATATCTGTGTCGGATCTGGTAGCTCAGCCGAAATCCGATTCCATTTCTCAACCAATCCGCTGCGCCGCTCGCCTCCTGCAGCCTGGTGGAGGTTCCCGACCCCTACTCCACACGGAAAGATCAGCTGTCCTCTTTCCTCATCACCCTGTTTGGCAGCGTGATGGATCTTTCCCAGATTTCTGAGTCGGATCTGCCAGCTCAGCCGAAAGCCAATTCTCTTTCACGAACAAACTGTGTCCGGGCTCGCCTCCTGCAGCCCGGTGGAGGTGCCAGAGAGTGACTGTTTCTTCTACGGTCCAAAGTCAAAAGGAGTCTTCATGGCAGAAGACAGCAGCTTAACAGGCCAGCCCGCTCACCTGCCACCTCGGCTCTTATCCACTTCTAAACCTATTACCCGCGATGACTCGGTACTATTCTGTAGAAGCCAACCGCTCTGCCACAACAGCACCACTCAAAAGCCTCCCGATCGAACGGTAACCAAGGAGCAGTGCTAAACACAAGTGAGCACGCGCACACACCGCTCGCGCCCAAGGGTTCTAAGAGGTCTCCTGCGGGGCCCCGGGTTGACCAATGGCTGCTGAGTGACGTCAGCAGTCACTAAGGATATTGAAAGGTGGTTCTAATGGGCTATTTCTTGACGTGGCCACAGATCAGTTCTTTTCTAAGATTGGGCCTAGCTCCGCCCCCTACTTCTCGTTCCGCTCTGTCATCCCCGTCCCCTACTCCACACGAAAGGATCTGGTGTACTCTGTCTACATGGCCCCTTTAGGCAGCGTGATTGATCTTTCCCAGATGTCTGAGTGGATCTGGGAGCTAGGCCAAAAGCCGATTCTCTGTCTGAAACAAACCTCGTCCGAGCTCGCCTCCTGCCACCTGGTGGCGGTGCCTGAGAGTGACTCTTTCATCTACCGTCAAATGTCAAAAAGCTTTTTCATGGGAGAAGACAGCAGCTTCAGAGGCCCGTCCCCTCACCTGGCCCCTCGGCTCATACCCACTCGTGAAGCCGATATGAGCGAATATTACTCAGTACTATTTTCGCGAAAACAACATCTCTGCCACAGAGCACCACTCAAAAGCCTCCCGATCGAACGGTAACCAAGGAGCAGTGCTAAACACAAGTGAGCACGCGCACACACCGCTCGCGCCCAAGGGTTCTAAGAGGTCTCCTGCGGGTCCCCGGGTTGACCAATGGATGCTGAGTGACGTCAGCAGTCACTAAGGATATTGAAAGGTGGTTCTAATGGGCTATTTCTTGACGTGGCCACAGATCAGTTCTTTTCTAAGATGGGCCTAGCTCCGCCCCCTACTTCTCGTTCCGCTGTCATCCCCGTCCCCTACTCCACACGAAAGGATCTGGTGTACTCTGTCAACATGACCCCTTTAGGCAGCGTGATGGATCTTTCCCAGATGTCTGAGTGGATCTGGGAGCTCGGCCAAAAGCCGATTCTCTGTCTGAAAAAAAACCTCGTCCGAGCTCGCCTCCTGCCACCTGGTGGCGGTGCCTGAGAGTGACTCTTTCATCTACCGTCAAATGTCAAAAATTTCTTCATGGGAGAAGACAGCAGCTTCAGAGGCCCGTCCCCTCACCTGGCCCCTCGGCTCATACCCACTCGTGAAGCCGATATGAGCGAATATTACTCAGTACTATTTTCTCGAAGACAACATCTCTGCCACAACAGCACCACTCAAAAGGCTCCCTATCGAACGCTAACCAAGGGGCAGTGCTAAACACAAGTGAGCATGCGGACACACCGCGCGCGCCCAAGGGTTCTAAGAGGTCTCCTGCGGGGCCACGCGTTGACCAATGATTGCTGATTGCCGTCAGTGGCCCCTAGGGGGATTGAAAGTTGTTTCTCACGGGCGATTTCTTGCCATGTCTACAGATAAGTTCTTTCCTAAGCTCGGGCCTGGCTCCGCCCCCTACTTCTCCATCCACTCTGTCATCCACTTACCCTATTCCACACGGAAAGATCTGCTATACACTTTTAACATGACCCCTTTTGCAGCTTGATGGATCTTTCTCAGATATCTGTGTCGGATCTGGTAGCTCAGCCGAAATCCGATTCCATTTCTCAACCAATCCGCTGCGCCGCTCGCCTCCTGCAGCCTGGTGGAGGTGCCCGACCCCTACTCCACACGGAAAGATCAGCTGTCCTCTTTCCTCATCACCCTGTTTGGCAGCGTGATGGATCTTTCCCAGATTTCTGAGTCGGATCTGCCAGCTCAGCCGAAAGCCAATTCTCTTTCACGAACAAACTGTGTCCGGGCTCGCCTCCTGCAGCCCGGTGGAGGTGCCAGAGAGTGACTGTTTCTTCTACGGTCCAAAGTCAAAAGGAGTCTTCATGGCAGAAGACAGCAGCTTAACAGGCCAGCCCGCTCACCTGCCACCTCGGCTCTTATCCACTTCTAAACCTATTACCCGCGATGACTCGGTACTATTCTGTAGAAGCCAACCGCTCTGCCACAACAGCACCACTCAAAAGCCTCCCGATCGAACGGTAACCAAGGAGCAGTGCTAAACACAAGTGAGCACGCGCACACACCACTCGCGCCCAAGGGTTCTAAGAGGTCTCCTGCGGGGCCCCGGGTTGACCAATGGCTGCTGAGTGACGTCAGCAGTCACTAAGGATATTGAAAGGTGGTTCTAATGGGCTATTTCTTGACGTGGCCACAGATCAGTTCTTTTCTAAGATGGGCCTAGCTCCGCCCCCTACTTCTCGTTCCGCTGTCATCCCCGTCCCCTACTCCACACGAAAGGATCTGGTGTACTCTGTCAACATGACCCCTTTAGGCAGCGTGATGGATCTTTCCCAGATGTCTGAGTGGATCTGGGAGCTCGGCCAAAAGCCGATTCTCTGTCTGAAAAAAAACCTCGTCCGAGCTCGCCTCCTGCCACCTGGTGGCGGTGCCTGAGAGTGACTCTTTCATCTACCGTCAAATGTCAAAAATTTCTTCATGGGAGAAGACAGCAGCTTCAGAGGCCCGTCCCCTCACCTGGCCCCTCGGCTCATACCCACTCGTGAAGCCGATATGAGCGAATATTACTCAGTACTATTTTCTCGAAGACAACATCTCTGCCACAACAGCACCACTCAAAAGGCTCCCTATCGAACGCTAACCAAGGGGCAGTGCTAAACACAAGTGAGCATGCGCACACACCGCTCGCGCCCAAGGGTTCTAAGAGGTCTCCTGCGGGGCCACGCGTTGACCAATGATTGCTGATTGCCGTCAGTGGCCCCTAGGGGGATTGAAAGTTGTTTCTCACGGGCGATTTCTTGCCATGTCTACAGATAAGTTCTTTCCTAAGCTCGGGCCTAGCTCCGCCCCCTACTTCTCCATCCACTCTGTCATCCACTTACCCTATTCCACACGGAAAGATCTGCTATACACTTTTAACATGACCCCTTTTGCAGCTTGATGGATCTTTCTCAGATATCTGTGTCGGATCTGGTAGCTCAGCCGAAATCCGATTCCATTTCTCAACCAATCCGCTGCGCCGCTCGCCTCCTGCAGCCTGGTGGAGGTTCCCGACCCCTACTCCACACGGAAAGATCAGCTGTCCTCTTTCCTCATCACCCTGTTTGGCAGCGTGATGGATCTTTCCCAGATTTCTGAGTCGGATCTGCCAGCTCAGCCGAAAGCCAATTCTCTTTCACGAACAAACTGTGTCCGGGCTCGCCTCCTGCAGCCCGGTGGAGGTGCCAGAGAGTGACTGTTTCTTCTACGGTCCAAAGTCAAAAGGAGTCTTCATGGCAGAAGACAGCAGCTTAACAGGCCAGCCCGCTCACCTGCCACCTTGGCTCTTATCCACTTCTAAACCTATTACCCGCGATGACTCGGTACTATTCTGTAGAAGCCAACCGCTCTGCCACAACAGCACCACTCAAAAGCCTCCCGATCGAACGGTAACCAAGGAGCAGTGCTAAACACAAGTGAGCACGCGCACACACCACTCGCGCCCAAGGGTTCTAAGAGGTCTCCTGCGGGGCCCCGGGTTGACCAATGGCTGCTGAGTGACGTCAGCAGTCACTAAGGATATTGAAAGGTGGTTCTAATGGGCTATTTCTTGACGTGGCCACAGATCAGTTCTTTTCTAAGATTGGGCCTAGCTCCGCCCCCTACTTCTCGTTCCGCTCTGTCATCCCCATCCCCTACTCCACACGAAAAGATCTGGTGTACTCTGTCTACATGGCCCCTTTAGGCAGCGTGACTGATCTTTCCCAGATGTCTGAGTGGATCTGGGAGCTAGGCCAAAAGCCGATTCTCTGTCTGAAACAAACCTCGTCCGAGCTCGCCTCCTGCCACCTGGTGGCGGTGCCTGAGAGTGACTCTTTCATCTACCGTCAAATGTCAAAAAGCTTTTTCATGGGAGAAGACAGCAGCTTCAGAGGCCCGTCCCCTCACCTGGCCCCTCGGCTCATACCCACTCGTGAAGCCGATATGAGCGAATATTACTCAGTACTATTTTCGCAAAAACAACATCTCTGCCACAGAGCACCACTCAAAAGCCTCCCGATCGAACGGTAACCAAGGAGCAGTGCTAAACACAAGTGAGCACGCGCACACACCGCTCGCGCCCAAGGGTTCTAAGAGGTCTCCTGCGGGTCCCCGGGTTGACCAATGGATGCTGAGTGACGTCAGCAGTCACTAAGGATATTGAAAGGTGGTTCTAATGGGCTATTTCTTGACGTGGCCACAGATCAGTTCTTTTCTAAGATGGGCCTAGCTCCGCCCCCTACTTCTCGTTCCGCTGTCATCCCCGTCCCCTACTCCACACAAAAGGATCTGGTGTACTCTGTCAACATGACCCCTTTAGGCAGCGTGATGGATCTTTCCCAGATGTCTGAGTGGATCTGGGAGCTCGGCCAAAAGCCGATTCTCTGTCTGAAAAAAAACCTCGTCTGAGCTCGCCTCCTGCCACCTGGTGGCGGTGCCTGAGAGTGACTCTTTCATCTACCGTCAAATGTCAAAAATTTCTTCATGGGAGAAGACAGCAGCTTCAGAGGCCCGTCCCCTCACCTGGCCCCTCGGCTCATACCCACTCGTGAAGCCGATATGAGCGAATATTACTCAGTACTATTTTCTCGAAGACAACATCTCTGCCACAACAGCACCACTCAAAAGGCTCCCTATCGAACGCTAACCAAGGGGCAGTGCTAAACACAAGTGAGCATGCGCACACACCGCTCGCGCCCAAGGGTTCTAAGAGGTCTCCTGCGGGGCCACGCGTTGACCAATGATTGCTGATTGCCGTCAGTGGCCCCTAGGGGGATTGAAAGTTGTTTCTCACGGGCGATTTCTTGCCATGTCTACAGATAAGTTCTTTCCTAAGCTCGGGCCTGGCTCCGCCCCCTACTTCTCCATCCACTCTGTCATCCACTTACCCTATTCCACACGGAAAGATCTGCTATACACTTTTAACATGACCCCTTTTGCAGCTTGATGGATCTTTCTCAGATATCTGTGTCGGATCTGGTAGCTCAGCCGAAATCCGATTCCATTTCTCAACCAATCCGCTGCGCCGCTCGCCTCCTGCAGCCTGGTGGAGGTTCCCGACCCCTACTCCACACGGAAAGATCAGCTGTCCTCTTTCCTCATCACCCTGTTTGGCAGCGTGATGGATCTTTCCCAGATTTCTGAGTCGGATCTGCCAGCTCAGCCGAAAGCCAATTCTCTTTCACGAACAAACTGTGTCCGGGCTCGCCTCCTGCAGCCCGGTGGAGGTGCCAGAGAGTGACTGTTTCTTCTACGGTCCAAAGTCAAAAGGAGTCTTCATGGCAGAAGACAGCAGCTTAACAGGCCAGCCCGCTCACCTGCCACCTCGGCTCTTATCCACTTCTAAACCTATTACCCGCGATGACTCGGTACTATTCTGTAGAAGCCAACCGCTCTGCCACAACAGCACCACTCAAAAGCCTCCCGATCGAACGGTAACCAAGGAGCAGTGCTAAACACAAGTGAGCACGCGCACACACCGCTCGCGCCCAAGGGTTCTAAGAGGTCTCCTGCGGGGCCCCGGGTTGACCAATGGCTGCTGAGTGACGTCAGCAGTCACTAAGGATATTGAAAGGTGGTTCTAATGGGCTATTTCTTGACGTGGCCACAGATCAGTTCTTTTCTAAGATTGGGCCTAGCTCCGCCCCCTACTTCTCGTTCCGCTCTGTCATCCCCGTCCCCTACTCCACACGAAAGGATCTGGTGTACTCTGTCTACATGGCCCCTTTAGGCAGCGTGATTGATCTTTCCCAGATGTCTGAGTGGATCTGGGAGCTAGGCCAAAAGCCGATTCTCTGTCTGAAACAAACCTCGTCCGAGCTCGCCTCCTGCCACCTGGTGGCGGTGCCTGAGAGTGACTCTTTCATCTACCGTCAAATGTCAAAAAGCTTTTTCATGGGAGAAGACAGCAGCTTCAGAGGCCCGTCCCCTCACCTGGCCCCTCGGCTCATACCCACTCGTGAAGCCGATATGAGCGAATATTACTCAGTACTATTTTCGCGAAAACAACATCTCTGCCACAGAGCACCACTCAAAAGCCTACCGATCGAATGGTAACCAAGGAGCAGTGCTAAACACAAGTGAGCACGCGCACACACCGCTCGCGCCCAAGGGTTCTAAGAGGTCTCCTGCGGGTCCCCGGGTTGACCAATGGATGCTGAGTGACGTCAGCAGTCACTAAGGATATTGAAAGGTGGTTCTAATGGGCTATTTCTTGACGTGGCCACAGATCAGTTCTTTTCTAAGATGGGCCTAGCTCCGCCCCCTACTTCTCGTTCCGCTGTCATCCCCGTCCCCTACTCCACACGAAAGGATCTGGTGTACTCTGTCAACATGACCCCTTTAGGCAGCGTGATGGATCTTTCCCAGATGTCTGAGTGGATCTGGGAGCTCGGCCAAAAGCCGATTCTCTGTCTGAAAAAAAACCTCGTCCGAGCTCGCCTCCTGCCACCTGGTGGCGGTGCCTGAGAGTGACTCTTTCATCTACCGTCAAATGTCAAAAATTTCTTCATGGGAGAAGACAGCAGCTTCAGAGGCCCGTCCCCTCACCTGGCCCCTCGGCTCATACCCACTCGTGAAGCCGATATGAGCGAATATTACTCAGTACTATTTTCTCGAAGACAACATCTCTGCCACAACAGCACCACTCAAAAGGCTCCCTATCGAACGCTAACCAAGGGGCAGTGCTAAACACAAGTGAGCATGCGCACACACCGCTCGCGCCCAAGGGTTCTAAGAGGTCTCCTGCGGGGCCACGCGTTGACCAATGATTGCTGATTGCCGTCAGTGGCCCCTAGGGGGATTGAAAGTTGTTTCTCACGGGCGATTTCTTGCCATGTCTACAGATAAGTTCTTTCCTAAGCTCGGGCCTGGCTCCGCCCCCTACTTCTCCATCCACTCTGTCATCCACTTACCCTATTCCACACGGAAAGATCTGCTATACACTTTTAACATGACCCCTTTTGCAGCTTGATGGATCTTTCTCAGATATCTGTGTCGGATCTGGTAGCTCAGCCGAAATCCGATTCCATTTCTCAACCAATCCGCTGCGCCGCTCGCCTCCTGCAGCCTGGTGGAGGTTCCCGACCCCTACTCCACACGGAAAGATCAGCTGTCCTCTTTCCTCATCACCCTGTTTGGCAGCGTGATGGATCTTTCCCAGATTTCTGAGTCGGATCTGCCAGCTCAGCCGAAAGCCAATTCTCTTTCACGAACAAACTGTGTCCGGGCTCGCCTCCTGCAGCCCGGTGGAGGTGCCAGAGAGTGACTGTTTCTTCTACGGTCCAAAGTCAAAAGGAGTCTTCATGGCAGAAGACAGCAGCTTAACAGGCCAGCCCGCTCACCTGCCACCTCGGCTCTTATCCACTTCTAAACCTATTACCCGCGATGAGTCGGTACTATTCTGTAGAAGCCAACCGCTCTGCCACAACAGCACCACTCAAAAGCCTCCCGATCGAACGGTAACCAAGGAGCAGTGCTAAACACAAGTGAGCACGCGCACACACCGCTCGCGCCCAAGGGTTCTAAGAGGTCTCCTGCGGGGTCCCGGGTTGACCAATGGCTGCTGAGTGACGTCAGCAGTCACTAAGGATATTGAAAGGTGGTTCTAATGGGCTATTTCTTGACGTGGCCACAGATCAGTTCTTTTCTAAGATTGGGCCTAGCTCCGCCCCCTACTTCTCGTTCCGCTCTGTCATCCCCGTCCCCTACTCCACACGAAAGGATCTGGTGTACTCTGTCTACATGGCCCCTTTAGGCAGCATGATTGATCTTTCCCAGATGTCTGAGTGGATCTGGGAGCTAGGCCAAAAGCCGATTCTCTGTCTGAAACAAACCTCGTCCGAGCTCGCCTCCTGCCACCTGGTGGCGGTGCCTGAGAGTGACTCTTTCATCTACCGTCAAATGTCAAAAAGCTTTTTCATGGGAGAAGACAGCAGCTTCAGAGGCCCGTCCCCTCACCTGGCCCCTCGGCTCATACCCACTCGTGAAGCCGATATGATCGAATATTACTCAGTACTATTTTCGCAAAAACAACATCTCTGCCACAGAGCACCACTCAAAAGCCTCCCGATCGAACGGTAACCAAGGAGCAGTGCTAAACACAAGTGAGCACGCGCACACACCGCTCGCGCCCAAGGGTTCTAAGAGGTCTCCTGCGGGTCCCCGGGTTGACCAATGGATGCTGAGTGACGTCAGCAGTCACTACGGATATTGAAAGGTGGTTCTAATGGGCTATTTCTTGACGTGGCCACAGATCAGTTCTTTTCTAAGATGGGCCTAGCTCCGCCCCCTACTTCTCGTTCCGCTGTCATCCCCGTCCCCTACTCCACACGAAAGGATCTGGTGTACTCTGTCAACATGACCCCTTTAGGCAGCGTGATGGATCTTTCCCAGATGTCTGAGTGGATCTGGGAGCTCGGCCAAAAGCCGATTCTCTGTCTGAAAAAAAACCTCGTCCGAGCTCGCCTCCTGCCACCTGGTGGCGGTGCCTGAGAGTGACTCTTTCATCTACCGTCAAATGTCAAAAATTTCTTCATGGGAGAAGACAGCAGCTTCAGAGGCCCGTCCCCTCACCTGGCCTCTCGGCTCATACCCACTCGTGAAGCCGATATGAGCGAATATTACTCAGTACTATTTTCTCGAAGACAACATCTCTGCCACAACAGCACCACTCAAAAGGCTCCCTATCGAACGCTAACCAAGGGGCAGTGCTAAACACAAGTGAGCATGCGCACACACCGCTCGCGCCCAAGGGTTCTAAGAGGTCTCCTGCGGGGCCACGCGTTGACCAATGATTGCTGATTGCCGTCAGTGGCCCCTAGGGGGATTGAAAGTTGTTTCTCACGGGCGATTTCTTGCCATGTCTACAGATAAGTTCTTTCCTAAGCTCGGGCCTGGCTCCCCCCCCTACTTCTCCATCCACTCTGTCATCCACTTACCCTATTCCACACGGAAAGATCTGCTATACACTTTTAACATGACCCCTTTTGCAGCTTGATGGATCTTTCTCAGATATCTGTGTCGGATCTGGTAGCTCAGCCGAAATCCGATTCCATTTCTCAACCAATCCGCTGCGCCGCTCGCCTCCTGCAGCCTGGTGGAGGTTCCCGACCCCTACTCCACACGGAAAGATCAGCTGTCCTCTTTCCTCATCACCCTGTTTGGCAGCGTGATGGATCTTTCCCAGATTTCTGAGTCGGATCTGCCAGCTCAGCCGAAAGCCAATTCTCTTTCACGAACAAACTGTGTCCGGGCTCGCCTCCTGCAGCCCGGTGGAGGTGCCAGAGAGTGACTGTTTCTTCTACGGTCCAAAGTCAAAAGGAGTCTTCATGGCAGAAGACAGCAGCTTAACAGGCCAGCCCGCTCACCTGCCACCTCGGCTCTTATCCACTTCTAAACCTATTACCCGCGATGACTCGGTACTATTCTGTAGAAGCCAACCGCTCTGCCACAACAGCACCACTCAAAAGCCTCCCGATCGAACGGTAACCAAGGAGCAGTGCTAAACACAAGTGAGCACGCGCACACACCGCTCGCGCCCAAGGGTTCTAAGAGGTCTCCTGCGGGGCCCCGGGTTGACCAATGGCTGCTGAGTGACGTCAGCAGTCACTAAGGATATTGAAAGGTGGTTCTAATGGGCTATTTCTTGACGTGGCCACAGATCAGTTCTTTTCTAAGATGGGCCTAGCTCCGCCCCCTACTTCTCGTTCCGCTCTGTCATCCCCGTCCCCTACTCCACACGAAAGGATCTGGTGTACTCTGTCAACATGACCCCTTTAGGCAGCGTGATGGATCTTTCCCAGATGTCTGAGTGGATCTGGGAGCTAGGCCAAAAGCCGATTCTCTGTCTGAAACAAACCTCGTCCGAGCTCGCCTCCTGCCACCTGGTGGCGGTGCCTGAGAGTGACTCTTTCATCTACCGTCAAATGTCAAAAAGCTTTTTCATGGGAGAAGACAGCAGCTTCAGAGGCCCGTCCCCTCACCTGGCCCCTCGGCTCATACCCACTCGTGAAGCCGATATGAGCGAATATTACTCAGTACTATTTTCGCGAAAACAACATCTCTGCCACAGAGCACCACTCAAAAGCCTCCCGATCGAACGGTAACCAAGGAGCAGTGCTAAACACAAGTGAGCACGCGCACACACCGCTCGCGCCCAAGGGTTCTAAGAGGTCTCCTGCGGGTCCCCGGGTTGACCAATGGATGCTGAGTGACGTCAGCAGTCACTAAGGATATTGAAAGGTGGTTCTAATGGGCTATTTCTTGACGTGGCCACAGATCAGTTCTTTTCTAAGATGGGCCTAGCTCCGCCCCCTACTTCTCGTTCCGCTGTCATCCCCGTCCCCTACTCCACACGAAAGGATCTGGTGTACTCTGTCAACATGACCCCTTTAGGCAGCGTGATGGATCTTTCCCAGATGTCTGAGTGGATCTGGGAGCTCGGCCAAAAGCCGATTCTCTGTCTGAAAAAAAACCTCGTCCGAGCTCGCCTCCTGCCACCTGGTGGCGGTGCCTGAGAGTGACTCTTTCATCTACCGTCAAATGTCAAAAATTTCTTCATGGGAGAAGACAGCAGCTTCAGAGGCCCGTCCCCTCACCTGGCCCCTCGGCTCATACCCACTCGTGAAGCCGATATGAGCGAATATTACTCAGTACTATTTTCTCGAAGACAACATCTCTGCCACAACAGCACCACTCAAAAGGCTCCCTATCGAACGCTAACCAAGGGGCAGTGCTAAACACAAGTGAGCATGCGGACACACCGCGCGCGCCCAAGGGTTCTAAGAGGTCTCCTGCGGGGCCACGCGTTGACCAATGATTGCTGATTGCCGTCAGTGGCCCCTAGGGGGATTGAAAGTTGTTTCTCACGGGCGATTTCTTGCCATGTCTACAGATAAGTTCTTTCCTAAGCTCGGGCCTGGCTCCGCCCCCTACTTCTCCATCCACTCTGTCATCCACTTACCCTATTCCACACGGAAAGATCTGCTATACACTTTTAACATGACCCCTTTTGCAGCTTGATGGATCTTTCTCAGATATCTGTGTCGGATCTGGTAGCTCAGCCGAAATCCGATTCCATTTCTCAACCAATCCGCTGCGCCGCTCGCCTCCTGCAGCCTGGTGGAGGTTCCCGACCCCTACTCCACACGGAAAGATCAGCTGTCCTCTTTCCTCATCACCCTGTTTGGCAGCGTGATGGATCTTTCCCAGATTTCTGAGTCGGATCTGCCAGCTCAGCCGAAAGCCAATTCTCTTTCACGAACAAACTGTGTCCGGGCTCGCCTCCTGCAGCCCGGTGGAGGTGCCAGAGAGTGACTGTTTCTTCTACGGTCCAAAGTCAAAAGGAGTCTTCATGGCAGAAGACAGCAGCTTAACAGGCCAGCCCGCTCACCTGCCACCTCGGCTCTTATCCACTTCTAAACCTATTACCCGCGATGACTCGGTACTATTCTGTAGAAGCCAACCGCTCTGCCACAACAGCACCACTCAAAAGCCTCCCGATCGAACGGTAACCAAGGAGCAGTGCTAAACACAAGTGAGCACGCGCACACACCACTCGCGCCCAAGGGTTCTAAGAGGTCTCCTGCGGGGCCCCGGGTTGACCAATGGCTGCTGAGTGACGTCAGCAGTCACTAAGGATATTGAAAGGTGGTTCTAATGGGCTATTTCTTGACGTGGCCACAGATCAGTTCTTTTCTAAGATGGGCCTAGCTCCGCCCCCTACTTCTCGTTCCGCTGTCATCCCCGTCCCCTACTCCACACGAAAGGATCTGGTGTACTCTGTCAACATGACCCCTTTAGGCAGCGTGATGGATCTTTCCCAGATGTCTGAGTGGATCTGGGAGCTCGGCCAAAAGCCGATTCTCTGTCTGAAAAAAAACCTCGTCCGAGCTCGCCTCCTGCCACCTGGTGGCGGTGCCTGAGAGTGACTCTTTCATCTACCGTCAAATGTCAAAAATTTCTTCATGGGAGAAGACAGCAGCTTCAGAGGCCCGTCCCCTCACCTGGCCCCTCGGCTCATACCCACTCGTGAAGCCGATATGAGCGAATATTACTCAGTACTATTTTCTCGAAGACAACATCTCTGCCACAACAGCACCACTCAAAAGGCTCCCTATCGAACGCTAACCAAGGGGCAGTGCTAAACACAAGTGAGCATGCGCACACACCGCTCGCGCCCAAGGGTTCTAAGAGGTCTCCTGCGGGGCCACGCGTTGACCAATGATTGCTGATTGCCGTCAGTGGCCCCTAGGGGGATTGAAAGTTGTTTCTCACGGGCGATTTCTTGCCATGTCTACAGATAAGTTCTTTCCTAAGCTCGGGCCTGGCTCCGCCCCCTACTTCTCCATCCACTCTGTCATCCACTTACCCTATTCCACACGGAAAGATCTGCTATACACTTTTAACATGACCCCTTTTGCAGCTTGATGGATCTTTCTCAGATATCTGTGTCGGATCTGGTAGCTCAGCCGAAATCCGATTCCATTTCTCAACCAATCCGCTGCGCCGCTCGCCTCCTGCAGCCTGGTGGAGGTTCCCGACCCCTACTCCACACGGAAAGATCAGCTGTCCTCTTTCCTCATCACCGTGTTTGGCAGCGTGATGGATCTTTCCCAGATTTCTGAGTCGGATCTGCCAGCTCAGCCGAAAGCCAATTCTCTTTCACGAACAAACTGTGTCCGGGCTCGCCTCCTGCAGCCCGGTGGAGGTGCCAGAGAGTGACTGTTTCTTCTACGGTCCAAAGTCAAAAGGAGTCTTCATGGCAGAAGACAGCAGCTTAACAGGCCAGCCCGCTCACCTGCCACCTCGGCTCTTATCCACTTCTAAACCTATTACCCGCGATGACTCGGTACTATTCTGTAGAAGCCAACCGCTCTGCCACAACAGCACCACTCAAAAGCCTCCCGATCGAACGGTAACCAAGGAGCAGTGCTAAACACAAGTGAGCACGCGCACACACCGCTCGCGCCCAAGGGTTCTAAGAGGTCTCCTGCGGGGCCCCGGGTTGACCAATGGCTGCTGAGTGACGTCAGCAGTCACTAAGGATATTGAAAGGTGGTTCTAATGGGCTATTTCTTGACGTGGCCACAGATCAGTTCTTTTCTAAGATTGGGCCTAGCTCCGCCCCCTACTTCTCGTTCCGCTCTGTCATCCCCATCCCCTACTCCACACGAAAAGATCTGGTGTACTCTGTCTACATGGCCCCTTTAGGCAGCGTGACTGATCTTTCCCAGATGTCTGAGTGGATCTGGGAGCTAGGCCAAAAGCCGATTCTCTGTCTGAAACAAACCTCGTCCGAGCTCGCCTCCTGCCACCTGGTGGCGGTGCCTGAGAGTGACTCTTTCATCTACCGTCAAATGTCAAAAAGCTTTTTCATGGGAGAAGACAGCAGCTTCAGAGGCCCGTCCCCTCACCTGGCCCCTCGGCTCATACCCACTCGTGAAGCCGATATGAGCGAATATTACTCAGTACTATTTTCGCAAAAACAACATCTCTGCCACAGAGCACCACTCAAAAGCCTCCCGATCGAACGGTAACCAAGGAGCAGTGCTAAACACAAGTGAGCACGCGCACACACCGCTCGCGCCCAAGGGTTCTAAGAGGTCTCCTGCGGGTCCCCGGGTTGACCAATGGATGCTGAGTGACGTCAGCAGTCACTACGGATATTGAAAGGTGGTTCTAATGGGCTATTTCTTGACGTGGCCACAGATCAGTTCTTTTCTAAGATGGGCCTAGCTCCGCCCCCTACTTCTCGTTCCGCTGTCATCCCCGTCCCCTACTCCACACGAAAGGATCTGGTGTACTCTGTCAACATGACCCCTTTAGGCAGCGTGATGGATCTTTCCCAGATGTCTGAGTGGATCTGGGAGCTCGGCCAAAAGCCGATTCTCTGTCTGAAAAAAAACCTCGTCCGAGCTCGCCTCCTGCCACCTGGTGGCGGTGCCTGAGAGTGACTCTTTCATCTACCGTCAAATGTCAAAAATTTCTTCATGGGAGAAGACAGCAGCTTCAGAGGCCCGTCCCCTCACCTGGCCCCTCGGCTCATACCCACTCGTGAAGCCGATATGAGCGAATATTACTCAGTACTATTTTCTCGAAGACAACATCTCTGCCACAACAGCACCACTCAAAAGGCTCCCTATCGAACGCTAACCAAGGGGCAGTGCTAAACACAAGTGAGCATGCGCACACACCGCTCGCGCCCAAGGGTTCTAAGAGGTCTCCTGCGGGGCCACGCGTTGACCAATGGTTGCTGATTGCCGTCAGTGGCCCCTAGGGGGATTGAAAGTTGTTTCTCACGGGCGATTTCTTGCCATGTCTACAGATAAGTTCTTTCCTAAGCTCGGGCCTGGCTCCGCCCCCTACTTCTCCATCCACTCTGTCATCCACTTACCCTATTCCACACGGAAAGATCTGCTATACACTTTTAACATGACCCCTTTTGCAGCTTGATGGATCTTTCTCAGATATCTGTGTCGGATCTGGTAGCTCAGCCGAAATCCGATTCCATTTCTCAACCAATCCGCTGCGCCGCTCGCCTCCTGCAGCCTGGTGGAGGTTCCCGACCCCTACTCCACACGGAAAGATCAGCTGTCCTCTTTCCTCATCACCCTGTTTGGCAGCGTGATGGATCTTTCCCAGATTTCTGAGTCGGATCTGCCAGCTCAGCCGAAAGCCAATTCTCTTTCACGAACAAACTGTGTCCGGGCTCGCCTCCTGCAGCCCGGTGGAGGTGCCAGAGAGTGACTGTTTCTTCTACGGTCCAAAGTCAAAAGGAGTCTTCATGGCAGAAGACAGCAGCTTAACAGGCCAGCCCGCTCACCTGCCACCTCGGCTCTTATCCACTTCTAAACCTATTACCCGCGATGACTCGGAACTATTCTGTAGAAGCCAACCGCTCTGCCACAACAGCACCACTCAAAAGCCTCCCGATCGAACGGTAACCAAGGAGCAGTGCTAAACACAAGTGAGCACGCGCACACACCGCTCGCGCCCAAGGGTTCTAAGAGGTCTCCTGCGGGGCCCCGGGTTGACCAATGGCTGCTGAGTGACGTCAGCAGTCACTAAGGATATTGAAAGGTGGTTCTAATGGGCTATTTCTTGACGTGGCCACAGATCAGTTCTTTTCTAAGATTGGGCCTAGCTCCGCCCCCTACTTCTCGTTCCGCTCTGTCATCCCCATCCCCTACTCCACACGAAAAGATCTGGTGTACTCTGTCTACATGGCCCCTTTAGGCAGCGTGACTGATCTTTCCCAGATGTCTGAGTGGATCTGGGAGCTAGGCCAAAAGCCGATTCTCTGTCTGAAACAAACCTCGTCCGAGCTCGCCTCCTGCCACCTGGTGGCGGTGCCTGAGAGTGACTCTTTCATCTACCGTCAAATGTCAAAAAGCTTTTTCATGGGAGAAGACAGCAGCTTCAGAGGCCCGTCCCCTCACCTGGCCCCTCGGCTCATACCCACTCGTGAAGCCGATATGATCGAATATTACTCAGTACTATTTTCGCAAAAACAACATCTCTGCCACAGAGCACCACTCAAAAGCCTCCCGATCGAACGGTAACCAAGGAGCAGTGCTAAACACAAGTGAGCACGCGCACACACCGCTCGCGCCCAAGGGTTCTAAGAGGTCTCCTGCGGGTCCCCGGGTTGACCAATGGATGCTGAGTGACGTCAGCAGTCACTACGGATATTGAAAGGTGGTTCTAATGGGCTATTTCTTGACGTGGCCACAGATCAGTTCTTTTCTAAGATGGGCCTAGCTCCGCCCCCTACTTCTCGTTCCGCTGTCATCCCCGTCCCCTACTCCACCCGAAAGGATCTGGTGTACTCTGTCAACATGACCCCTTTAGGCAGCGTGATGGATCTTTCCCAGATGTCTGAGTGGATCTGGGAGCTCGGCCAAAAGCCGATTCTCTGTCTGAAAAAAAACCTCGTCCGAGCTCGCCTCCTGCCACCTGGTGGCGGTGCCTGAGAGTGACTCTTTCATCTACCGTCAAATGTCAAAAATTTCTTCATGGGAGAAGACAGCAGCTTCAGAGGCCCGTCCCCTCACCTGGCCTCTCGGCTCATACCCACTCGTGAAGCCGATATGAGCGAATATTACTCAGTACTATTTTCTCGAAGACAACATCTCTGCCACAACAGCACCACTCAAAAGGCTCCCTATCGAACGCTAACCAAGGGGCAGTGCTAAACACAAGTGAGCATGCGCACACACCGCTCGCGCCCAAGGGTTCTAAGAGGTCTCCTGCGGGGCCACGCGTTGACCAATGATTGCTGATTGCCGTCAGTGGCCCCTAGGGGGATTCAAAGTTGTTTCTCACGGGCGATTTCTTGCCATGTCTACAGATAAGTTCTTTCCTAAGCTCGGGCCTGGCTCCGCCCCCTACTTCTCCATCCACTCTGTCATCCACTTACCCTATTCCACACGGAAAGATCTGCTATACACTTTTAACATGACCCCTTTTGCAGCTTGATGGATCTTTCTCAGATATCTGTGTCGGATCTGGTAGCTCAGCCGAAATCCGATTCCATTTCTCAACCAATCCGCTGCGCCGCTCGCCTCCTGCAGCCTGGTGGAGGTTCCCGACCCCTACTCCACACGGAAAGATCAGCTGTCCTCTTTCCTCATCACCCTGTTTGGC
The DNA here is from genome assembly GCF_027409185.1 of Cynocephalus volans. Taxonomy (NCBI): domain Eukaryota; kingdom Metazoa; phylum Chordata; class Mammalia; order Dermoptera; family Cynocephalidae; genus Cynocephalus; species Cynocephalus volans. The sequence continues at coordinate 61,671,355 of NC_084469.1, forward strand.
AGCGTGATGGATCTTTCCCAGATTTCTGAGTCGGATCTGCCAGCTCAGCCGAAAGCCAATTCTCTTTCACGAACAAACTGTGTCCGGGCTCGCCTCCTGCAGCCCGGTGGAGGTGCCAGAGAGTGACTGTTTCTTCTACGGTCCAAAGTCAAAAGGAGTCTTCATGGCAGAAGACAGCAGCTTAACAGGCCAGCCCGCTCACCTGCCACCTCGGCTCTTATCCACTTCTAAACCTATTACCCGCGATGACTCGGTACTATTCTGTAGAAGCCAACCGCTCTGCCACAACAGCACCACTCAAAAGCCTCCCGATCGAACGGTAACCAAGGAGCAGTGCTAAACACAAGTGAGCACGCGCACACACCGCTCGCGCCCAAGGGTTCTAAGAGGTCTCCTGCGGGGCCCCGGGTTGACCAATGGCTGCTGAGTGACGTCAGCAGTCACTAAGGATATTGAAAGGTGGTTCTAATGGGCTATTTCTTGACGTGGCCACAGATCAGTTCTTTTCTAAGATGGGCCTAGCTCCGCCCCCTACTTCTCGTTCCGCTGTCATCCCCGTCCCCTACTCCACACGAAAGGATCTGGTGTACTCTGTCAACATGACCCCTTTAGGCAGCGTGATGGATCTTTCCCAGATGTCTGAGTGGATCTGGGAGCTAGGCCAAAAGCCGATTCTCTGTCTGAAAAAAAACCTCGTCCGAGCTCGCCTCCTGCCACCTGGTGGCGGTGCCTGAGAGTGACTCTTTCATCTACCGTCAAATGTCAATAATTTCTTCATGGGAGAAGACAGCAGCTTCAGAGGCCCGTCCCCTCACCTGGCCCCTCGGCTCATACCCACTCGTGAAGCCGATATGAGCGAATATTACTCAGTACTATTTTCTCGAAGACAACATCTCTGCCACAACAGCACCACTCAAAAGGCTCCCTATCGAACGCTAACCAAGGGGCAGTGCTAAACACAAGTGAGCATGCGCACACACCGCTCGCGCCCAAGGGTTCTAAGAGGTCTCCTGCGGGGCCACGCGTTGACCAATGATTGCTGATTGCCGTCAGTGGCCCCTAGGGGGATTGAAAGTTGTTTCTCACGGGCGATTTCTTGCCATGTCTACAGATAAGTTCTTTCCTAAGCTCGGGCCTGGCTCCGCCCCCTACTTCTCCATCCACTCTGTCATCCACTTACCCTATTCCACACGGAAAGATCTGCTATACACTTTTAACATGACCCCTTTTGCAGCTTGATGGATCTTTCTCAGATATCTGTGTCGGATCTGGTAGCTCAGCCGAAATCCGATTCCATTTCTCAACCAATCCGCTGCGCCGCTCGCCTCCTGCAGCCTGGTGGAGGTTCCCGACCCCTACTCCACACGGAAAGATCAGCTGTCCTCTTTCCTCATCACCCTGTTTGGCAGCGTGATGGATCTTTCCCAGATTTCTGAGTCGGATCTGCCAGCTCAGCCGAAAGCCAATTCTCTTTCACGAACAAACTGTGTCCGGGCTCGCCTCCTGCAGCCCGGTGGAGGTGCCAGAGAGTGACTGTTTCTTCTACGGTCCAAAGTCAAAAGGAGTCTTCATGGCAGAAGACAGCAGCTTAACAGGCCAGCCCGCTCACCTGCCACCTTGGCTCTTATCCACTTCTAAACCTATTACACGCGATGACTCGGTACTATTCTGTAGAAGCCAACCGCTCTGCCACAACAGCACCACTCAAAAGCCTCCCGATCGAACGGTAACCAAGGAGCAGTGCTAAACACAAGTGAGCACGCGCACACACCGCTCGCGCCCAAGGGTTCTAAGAGGTCTCCTGCGGGGTCCCGGGTTGACCAATGGCTGCTGAGTGACGTCAGCAGTCACTAAGGATATTGAAAGGTGGTTCTAATATGCTATTTCTTAACGTGGCCACAGATCAGTTCTTTTCTAAGATTGGGCCTAGCTCCGCCCCCTACTTCTCGTTCCGCTCTGTCATCCCCGTCCCCTACTCCACACGAAAGGATCTGGTGTACTCTGTCTACATGGCCCCTTTAGGCAGCGTGATTGATCTTTCCCAGATGTCTGAGTGGATCTGGGAGCTAGGCCAAAAGCCGATTCTCTGTCTGAAACAAACCTCGTCCGAGCTCGCCTCCTGCCACCTGGTGGCGGTGCCTGAGAGTGACTCTTTCATCTACCGTCAAATGTCAAAAAGCTTTTTCATGGGAGAAGACAGCAGCTTCAGAGGCCCGTCTCCTCACCTGGCCCCTCGGGTCATACCCACTCGTGAAGCCGATATGATCGAATATTACTCAGTACTATTTTCGCAAAAACAACATCTCTGCCACAGAGCACCACTCAAAAGCCTCCCGATCGAACGGTAACCAAGAGCAGTGCTAAACACAAGTGAGCACGCGCACACACCGCTCGCGCCCAAGGGTTCTAAGAGGTCTCCTGCGGGTCCCCGGGTTGACCAATGGATGCTGAGTGACGTCAGCAGTCACTACGGATATTGAAAGGTGGTTCTAATGGGCTATTTCTTGACGTGGCCACAGATCAGTTCTTTTCTAAGATGGGCCTAGCTCCGCCCCCTACTTCTCGTTCCGCTGTCATCCCCGTCCCCTACTCCACACGAAAGGATCTGGTGTACTCTGTCAACATGACCCCTTTAGGCAGCGTGATGGATCTTTCCCAGATGTCTGAGTGGATCTGGGAGCTCGGCCAAAAGCCGATTCTCTGTCTGAAAAAAAACCTCGTCCGAGCTCGCCTCCTGCCACCTGGTGGCGGTGCCTGAGAGTGACTCTTTCATCTACCGTCAAATGTCAAAAATTTCTTCATGGGAGAAGACAGCAGCTTCAGAGGCCCGTCCCCTCACCTGGCCCCTCGACTCATACCCACTCGTGAAGCCGATATGAGCGAATATTACTCAGTACTATTTTCTCGAAGACAACATCTCTGCCACAACAGCACCACTCAAAAGGCTCCCTATCGAACGCTAACCAAGGGGCAGTGCTAAACACAAGTGAGCATGCGCACACACCGCTCGCGCCCAAGGGTTCTAAGAGGTCTCCTGCGGGGCCACGCGTTGACCAATGATTGCTGATTGCCGTCAGTGGCCCCTAGGGGGATTGAAAGTTGTTTCTCACGGGCGATTTCTTGCCATGTCTACAGATAAGTTCTTTCCTAAGCTCGGGCCTGGCTCCGCCCCCTACTTCTCCATCCACTCTGTCATCCACTTACCCTATTCCACACGGAAAGATCTGCTATACACTTTTAACATGACCCCTTTTGCAGCTTGATGGATCTTTCTCAGATATCTGTGTCGGATCTGGTAGCTCAGCCGAAATCCGATTCCATTTCTCAACCAATCCGCTGCGCCGCTCGCCTCCTGCAGCCTGGTGGAGGTTCCCGACCCCTACTCCACACGGAAAGATCAGCTGTCCTCTTTCCTCATCACCGTGTTTGGCAGCGTGATGGATCTTTCCCAGATTTCTGAGTCGGATCTGCCAGCTCAGCCGAAAGCCAATTCTCTTTCACGAACAAACTGTGTCCGGGCTCGCCTCCTGCAGCCCGGTGGAGGTGCCAGAGAGTGACTGTTTCTTCTACGGTCCAAAGTCAAAAGGAGTCTTCATGGCAGAAGACAGCAGCTTAACAGGCCAGCCCGCTCACCTGCCACCTCGGCTCTTATCCACTTCTAAACCTATTACCCGCGATGACTCGGTACTATTCTGTAGAAGCCAACCGCTCTGCCACAACAGCACCACTCAAAAGCCTCCCGATCGAACGGTAACCAAGGAGCAGTGCTAAACACAAGTGAGCACGCGCACACACCGCTCGCGCCCAAGGGTTCTAAGAGGTCTCCTGCGGGGCCCCGGGTTGACCAATGGCTGCTGAGTGACGTCAGCAGTCACTAAGGATATTGAAAGGTGGTTCTAATGGGCTATTTCTTGACGTGGCCACAGATCAGTTCTTTTCTAAGATTGGGCCTAGCTCCGCCCCCTACTTCTCGTTCCGCTCTGTCATCCCCATCCCCTACTCCACACGAAAAGATCTGGTGTACTCTGTCTACATGGCCCCTTTAGGCAGCGTGACTGATCTTTCCCAGATGTCTGAGTGGATCTGGGAGCTAGGCCAAAAGCCGATTCTCTGTCTGAAACAAACCTCGTCCGAGCTCGCCTCCTGCCACCTGGTGGCGGTGCCTGAGAGTGACTCTTTCATCTACCGTCAAATGTCAAAAAGCTTTTTCATGGGAGAAGACAGCAGCTTCAGAGGCCCGTCCCCTCACCTGGCCCCTCGGCTCATACCCACTCGTGAAGCCGATATGAGCGAATATTACTCAGTACTATTTTCGCAAAAACAACATCTCTGCCACAGAGCACCACTCAAAAGCCTCCCGATCGAACGGTAACCAAGGAGCAGTGCTAAACACAAGTGAGCACGCGCACACACCGCTCGCGCCCAAGGGTTCTAAGAGGTCTCCTGCGGGTCCCCGGGTTGACCAATGGATGCTGAGTGACGTCAGCAGTCACTACGGATATTGAAAGGTGGTTCTAATGGGCTATTTCTTGACGTGGCCACAGATCAGTTCTTTTCTAAGATGGGCCTAGCTCCGCCCCCTACTTCTCGTTCCGCTGTCATCCCCGTCCCCTACTCCACACGAAAGGATCTGGTGTACTCTGTCAACATGACCCCTTTAGGCAGCGTGATGGATCTTTCCCAGATGTCTGAGTGGATCTGGGAGCTCGGCCAAAAGCCGATTCTCTGTCTGAAAAAAAACCTCGTCCGAGCTCGCCTCCTGCCACCTGGTGGCGGTGCCTGAGAGTGACTCTTTCATCTACCGTCAAATGTCAAAAATTTCTTCATGGGAGAAGACAGCAGCTTCAGAGGCCCGTCCCCTCACCTGGCCTCTCGGCTCATACCCACTCGTGAAGCCGATATGAGCGAATATTACTCAGTACTATTTTCTCGAAGACAACATCTCTGCCACAACAGCACCACTCAAAAGGCTCCCTATCGAACGCTAACCAAGGGGCAGTGCTAAACACAAGTGAGCATGCGCACACACCGCTCGTGCCCAAGGGTTCTAAGAGGTCTCCTGCGGGGCCACGCGTTGACCAATGATTGCTGATTGCCGTCAGTGGCCCCTAGGGGGATTCAAAGTTGTTTCTCACGGGCGATTTCTTGCCATGTCTACAGATAAGTTCTTTCCTAAGCTCGGGCCTGGCTCCGCCCCCTACTTCTCCATCCACTCTGTCATCCACTTACCCTATTCCACACGGAAAGATCTGCTATACACTTTTAACATGACCCCTTTTGCAGCTTGATGGATCTTTCTCAGATATCTGTGTCGGATCTGGTAGCTCAGCCGAAATCCGATTCCATTTCTCAACCAATCCGCTGCGCCGCTCGCCTCCTGCAGCCTGGTGGAGGTTCCCGACCCCTACTCCACACGGAAAGATCAGCTGTCCTCTTTCCTCATCACCCTGTTTGGCAGCGTGATGGATCTTTCCCAGATTTCTGAGTCGGATCTGCCAGCTCAGCCGAAAGCCAATTCTCTTTCACGAACAAACTGTGTCCGGGCTCGCCTCCTGCAGCCCGGTGGAGGTGCCAGAGAGTGACTGTTTCTTCTACGGTCCAAAGTCAAAAGGAGTCTTCATGGCAGAAGACAGCAGCTTAACAGGCCAGCCCGCTCACCTGCCACCTCGGCTCTTATCCACTTCTAAACCTATTACCCGCGATGACTCGGTACTATTCTGTAGAAGCCAACCGCTCTGCCACAACAGCACCACTCAAAAGCCTCCCGATCGAACGGTAACCAAGGAGCAGTGCTAAACACAAGTGAGCACGCGCACACACCGCTCGCGCCCAAGGGTTCTAAGAGGTCTCCTGCGGGGCCCCGGGTTGACCAATGGCTGCTGAGTGACGTCAGCAGTCACTAAGGATATTGAAAGGTGGTTCTAATGGGCTATTTCTTGACGTGGCCACAGATCAGTTCTTTTCTAAGATGGGCCTAGCTCCGCCCCCTACTTCTCGTTCCGCTGTCATCCCCGTCCCCTACTCCACACGAAAGGATCTGGTGTACTCTGTCAACATGACCCCTTTAGGCAGCGTGATGGATCTTTCCCAGATGTCTGAGTGGATCTGGGAGCTAGGCCAAAAGCCGATTCTCTGTCTGAAACAAACCTCGTCCGAGCTCGCCTCCTGCCACCTGGTGGCGGTGCCTGAGAGTGACTCTTTCATCTACCGTCAAATGTCAAAAAGCTTTTTCATGGGAGAAGACAGCAGCTTCAGAGGCCCGTCCCCTCACCTGGCCCCTCGGCTCATACCCACTCGTGAAGCCGATATGAGCGAATATTACTCAGTACTATTTTCGCGAAAACAACATCTCTGCCACAGAGCACCACTCAAAAGCCTCCCGATCGAACGGTAACCAAGGAGCAGTGCTAAACACAAGTGAGCACGCGCACACACCGCTCGCGCCCAAGGGTTCTAAGAGGTCTCCTGCGGGTCCCCGGGTTGACCAATGGATGCTGAGTGACGTCAGCAGTCACTAAGGATATTGAAAGGTGGTTCTAATGGGCTATTTCTTGACGTGGCCACAGATCAGTTCTTTTCTAAGATGGGCCTAGCTCCGCCCCCTACTTCTCGTTCCGCTGTCATCCCCGTCCCCTACTCCACACGAAAGGATCTGGTGTACTCTGTCAACATGACCCCTTTAGGCAGCGTGATGGATCTTTCCCAGATGTCTGAGTGGATCTGGGAGCTCGGCCAAAAGCCGATTCTCTGTCTGAAAAAAAACCTCGTCCGAGCTCGCCTCCTGCCACCTGGTGGCGGTGCCTGAGAGTGACTCTTTCATCTACCGTCAAATGTCAAAAATTTCTTCATGGGAGAAGACAGCAGCTTCAGAGGCCCGTCCCCTCACCTGGCCCCTCGGCTCATACCCACTCGTGAAGCCGATATGAGCGAATATTACTCAGTACTATTTTCTCGAAGACAACATCTCTGCCACAACAGCACCACTCAAAAGGCTCCCTATCGAACGCTAACCAAGGGGCAGTGCTAAACACAAGTGAGCATGCGGACACACCGCGCGCGCCCAAGGGTTCTAAGAGGTCTCCTGCGGGGCCACGCGTTGACCAATGATTGCTGATTGCCGTCAGTGGCCCCTAGGGGGATTGAAAGTTGTTTCTCACGGGCGATTTCTTGCCATGTCTACAGATAAGTTCTTTCCTAAGCTCGGGCCTGGCTCCGCCCCCTACTTCTCCATCCACTCTGTCATCCACTTACCCTATTCCACACGGAAAGATCTGCTATACACTTTTAACATGACCCCTTTTGCAGCTTGATGGATCTTTCTCAGATATCTGTGTCGGATCTGGTAGCTCAGCCGAAATCCGATTCCATTTCTCAACCAATCCGCTGCGCCGCTCGCCTCCTGCAGCCTGGTGGAGGTTCCCGACCCCTACTCCACACGGAAAGATCAGCTGTCCTCTTTCCTCATCACCCTGTTTGGCAGCGTGATGGATCTTTCCCAGATTTCTGAGTCGGATCTGCCAGCTCAGCCGAAAGCCAATTCTCTTTCACGAACAAACTGTGTCCGGGCTCGCCTCCTGCAGCCCGGTGGAGGTGCCAGAGAGTGACTGTTTCTTCTACGGTCCAAAGTCAAAAGGAGTCTTCATGGCAGAAGACAGCAGCTTAACAGGCCAGCCCGCTCACCTGCCACCTCGGCTCTTATCCACTTCTAAACCTATTACCCGCGATGACTCGGTACTATTCTGTAGAAGCCAACCGCTCTGCCACAACAGCACCACTCAAAAGCCTCCCGATCGAACGGTAACCAAGGAGCAGTGCTAAACACAAGTGAGCACGCGCACACACCACTCGCGCCCAAGGGTTCTAAGAGGTCTCCTGCGGGGCCCCGGGTTGACCAATGGCTGCTGAGTGACGTCAGCAGTCACTAAGGATATTGAAAGGTGGTTCTAATGGGCTATTTCTTGACGTGGCCACAGATCAGTTCTTTTCTAAGATGGGCCTAGCTCCGCCCCCTACTTCTCGTTCCGCTGTCATCCCCGTCCCCTACTCCACACGAAAGGATCTGGTGTACTCTGTCAACATGACCCCTTTAGGCAGCGTGATGGATCTTTCCCAGATGTCTGAGTGGATCTGGGAGCTCGGCCAAAAGCCGATTCTCTGTCTGAAAAAAAACCTCGTCCGAGCTCGCCTCCTGCCACCTGGTGGCGGTGCCTGAGAGTGACTCTTTCATCTACCGTCAAATGTCAAAAATTTCTTCATGGGAGAAGACAGCAGCTTCAGAGGCCCGTCCCCTCACCTGGCCCCTCGGCTCATACCCACTCGTGAAGCCGATATGAGCGAATATTACTCAGTACTATTTTCTCGAAGACAACATCTCTGCCACAACAGCACCACTCAAAAGGCTCCCTATCGAACGCTAACCAAGGGGCAGTGCTAAACACAAGTGAGCATGCGCACACACCGCTCGCGCCCAAGGGTTCTAAGAGGTCTCCTGCGGGGCCACGCGTTGACCAATGATTGCTGATTGCCGTCAGTGGCCCCTAGGGGGATTGAAAGTTGTTTCTCACGGGCGATTTCTTGCCATGTCTACAGATAAGTTCTTTCCTAAGCTCGGGCCTGGCTCCGCCCCCTACTTCTCCATCCACTCTGTCATCCACTTACCCTATTCCACACGGAAAGATCTGCTATACACTTTTAACATGACCCCTTTTGCAGCTTGATGGATCTTTCTCAGATATCTGTGTCGGATCTGGTAGCTCAGCCGAAATCCGATTCCATTTCTCAACCAATCCGCTGCGCCGCTCGCCTCCTGCAGCCTGGTGGAGGTTCCCGACCCCTACTCCACACGGAAAGATCAGCTGTCCTCTTTCCTCATCACCGTGTTTGGCAGCGTGATGGATCTTTCCCAGATTTCTGAGTCGGATCTGCCAGCTCAGCCGAAAGCCAATTCTCTTTCACGAACAAACTGTGTCCGGGCTCGCCTCCTGCAGCCCGGTGGAGGTGCCAGAGAGTGACTGTTTCTTCTACGGTCCAAAGTCAAAAGGAGTCTTCATGGCAGAAGACAGCAGCTTAACAGGCCAGCCCGCTCACCTGCCACCTCGGCTCTTATCCACTTCTAAACCTATTACCCGCGATGACTCGGTACTATTCTGTAGAAGCCAACCGCTCTGCCACAACAGCACCACTCAAAAGCCTCCCGATCGAACGGTAACCAAGGAGCAGTGCTAAACACAAGTGAGCACGCGCACACACCGCTCGCGCCCAAGGGTTCTAAGAGGTCTCCTGCGGGGCCCCGGGTTGACCAATGGCTGCTGAGTGACGTCAGCAGTCACTAAGGATATTGAAAGGTGGTTCTAATGGGCTATTTCTTGACGTGGCCACAGATCAGTTCTTTTCTAAGATTGGGCCTAGCTCCGCCCCCTACTTCTCGTTCCGCTCTGTCATCCCCATCCCCTACTCCACACGAAAAGATCTGGTGTACTCTGTCTACATGGCCCCTTTAGGCAGCGTGACTGATCTTTCCCAGATGTCTGAGTGGATCTGGGAGCTAGGCCAAAAGCCGATTCTCTGTCTGAAACAAACCTCGTCCGAGCTCGCCTCCTGCCACCTGGTGGCGGTGCCTGAGAGTGACTCTTTCATCTACCGTCAAATGTCAAAAAGCTTTTTCATGGGAGAAGACAGCAGCTTCAGAGGCCCGTCCCCTCACCTGGCCCCTCGGCTCATACCCACTCGTGAAGCCGATATGAGCGAATATTACTCAGTACTATTTTCGCAAAAACAACATCTCTGCCACAGAGCACCACTCAAAAGCCTCCCGATCGAACGGTAACCAAGGAGCAGTGCTAAACACAAGTGAGCACGCGCACACACCGCTCGCGCCCAAGGGTTCTAAGAGGTCTCCTGCGGGTCCCCGGGTTGACCAATGGATGCTGAGTGACGTCAGCAGTCACTACGGATATTGAAAGGTGGTTCTAATGGGCTATTTCTTGACGTGGCCACAGATCAGTTCTTTTCTAAGATGGGCCTAGCTCCGCCCCCTACTTCTCGTTCCGCTGTCATCCCCGTCCCCTACTCCACACGAAAGGATCTGGTGTACTCTGTCAACATGACCCCTTTAGGCAGCGTGATGGATCTTTCCCAGATGTCTGAGTGGATCTGGGAGCTCGGCCAAAAGCCGATTCTCTGTCTGAAAAAAAACCTCGTCCGAGCTCGCCTCCTGCCACCTGGTGGCGGTGCCTGAGAGTGACTCTTTCATCTACCGTCAAATGTCAAAAATTTCTTCATGGGAGAAGACAGCAGCTTCAGAGGCCCGTCCCCTCACCTGGCCCCTCGGCTCATACCCACTCGTGAAGCCGATATGAGCGAATATTACTCAGTACTATTTTCTCGAAGACAACATCTCTGCCACAACAGCACCACTCAAAAGGCTCCCTATCGAACGCTAACCAAGGGGCAGTGCTAAACACAAGTGAGCATGCGCACACACCGCTCGCGCCCAAGGGTTCTAAGAGGTCTCCTGCGGGGCCACGCGTTGACCAATGGTTGCTGATTGCCGTCAGTGGCCCCTAGGGGGATTGAAAGTTGTTTCTCACGGGCGATTTCTTGCCATGTCTACAGATAAGTTCTTTCCTAAGCTCGGGCCTGGCTCCGCCCCCTACTTCTCCATCCACTCTGTCATCCACTTACCCTATTCCACACGGAAAGATCTGCTATACACTTTTAACATGACCCCTTTTGCAGCTTGATGGATCTTTCTCAGATATCTGTGTCGGATCTGGTAGCTCAGCCGAAATCCGATTCCATTTCTCAACCAATCCGCTGCGCCGCTCGCCTCCTGCAGCCTGGTGGAGGTTCCCGACCCCTACTCCACACGGAAAGATCAGCTGTCCTCTTTCCTCATCACCCTGTTTGGCAGCGTGATGGATCTTTCCCAGATTTCTGAGTCGGATCTGCCAGCTCAGCCGAAAGCCAATTCTCTTTCACGAACAAACTGTGTCCGGGCTCGCCTCCTGCAGCCCGGTGGAGGTGCCAGAGAGTGACTGTTTCTTCTACGGTCCAAAGTCAAAAGGAGTCTTCATGGCAGAAGACAGCAGCTTAACAGGCCAGCCCGCTCACCTGCCACCTCGGCTCTTATCCACTTCTAAACCTATTACCCGCGATGACTCGGAACTATTCTGTAGAAGCCAACCGCTCTGCCACAACAGCACCACTCAAAAGCCTCCCGATCGAACGGTAACCAAGGAGCAGTGCTAAACACAAGTGAGCACGCGCACACACCGCTCGCGCCCAAGGGTTCTAAGAGGTCTCCTGCGGGGCCCCGGGTTGACCAATGGCTGCTGAGTGACGTCAGCAGTCACTAAGGATATTGAAAGGTGGTTCTAATGGGCTATTTCTTGACGTGGCCACAGATCAGTTCTTTTCTAAGATTGGGCCTAGCTCCGCCCCCTACTTCTCGTTCCGCTCTGTCATCCCCATCCCCTACTCCACACGAAAAGATCTGGTGTACTCTGTCTACATGGCCCCTTTAGGCAGCGTGACTGATCTTTCCCAGATGTCTGAGTGGATCTGGGAGCTAGGCCAAAAGCCGATTCTCTGTCTGAAACAAACCTCGTCCGAGCTCGCCTCCTGCCACCTGGTGGCGGTGCCTGAGAGTGACTCTTTCATCTACCGTCAAATGTCAAAAAGCTTTTTCATGGGAGAAGACAGCAGCTTCAGAGGCCCGTCCCCTCACCTGGCCCCTCGGCTCATACCCACTCGTGAAGCCGATATGATCGAATATTACTCAGTACTATTTTCGCAAAAACAACATCTCTGCCACAGAGCACCACTCAAAAGCCTCCCGATCGAACGGTAACCAAGGAGCAGTGCTAAACACAAGTGAGCACGCGCACACACCGCTCGCGCCCAAGGGTTCTAAGAGGTCTCCTGCGGGTCCCCGGGTTGACCAATGGATGCTGAGTGACGTCAGCAGTCACTACGGATATTGAAAGGTGGTTCTAATGGGCTATTTCTTGACGTGGCCACAGATCAGTTCTTTTCTAAGATGGGCCTAGCTCCGCCCCCTACTTCTCGTTCCGCTGTCATCCCCGTCCCCTACTCCACCCGAAAGGATCTGGTGTACTCTGTCAACATGACCCCTTTAGGCAGCGTGATGGATCTTTCCCAGATGTCTGAGTGGATCTGGGAGCTCGGCCAAAAGCCGATTCTCTGTCTGAAAAAAAACCTCGTCCGAGCTCGCCTCCTGCCACCTGGTGGCGGTGCCTGAGAGTGACTCTTTCATCTACCGTCAAATGTCAAAAATTTCTTCATGGGAGAAGACAGCAGCTTCAGAGGCCCGTCCCCTCACCTGGCCTCTCGGCTCATACCCACTCGTGAAGCCGATATGAGCGAATATTACTCAGTACTATTTTCTCGAAGACAACATCTCTGCCACAACAGCACCACTCAAAAGGCTCCCTATCGAACGCTAACCAAGGGGCAGTGCTAAACACAAGTGAGCATGCGCACACACCGCTCGCGCCCAAGGGTTCTAAGAGGTCTCCTGCGGGGCCACGCGTTGACCAATGATTGCTGATTGCCGTCAGTGGCCCCTAGGGGGATTCAAAGTTGTTTCTCACGGGCGATTTCTTGCCATGTCTACAGATAAGTTCTTTCCTAAGCTCGGGCCTGGCTCCGCCCCCTACTTCTCCATCCACTCTGTCATCCACTTACCCTATTCCACACGGAAAGATCTGCTATACACTTTTAACATGACCCCTTTTGCAGCTTGATGGATCTTTCTCAGATATCTGTGTCGGATCTGGTAGCTCAGCCGAAATCCGATTCCATTTCTCAACCAATCCGCTGCGCCGCTCGCCTCCTGCAGCCTGGTGGAGGTTCCCGACCCCTACTCCACACGGAAAGATCAGCTGTCCTCTTTCCTCATCACCCTGTTTGGCAGCGTGATGGATCTTTCCCAGATTTCTGAGTCGGATCTGCCAGCTCAGCCGAAAGCCAATTCTCTTTCACGAACAAACTGTGTCCGGGCTCGCCTCCTGCAGCCCGGTGGAGGTGCCAGAGAGTGACTGTTTCTTCTACGGTCCAAAGTCAAAAGGAGTCTTCATGGCAGAAGACAGCAGCTTAACAGGCCAGCCCGCTCACCTGCCACCTCGGCTCTTATCCACTTCTAAACCTATTACCCGCGATGACTCGGTACTATTCTGTAGAAGCCAACCGCTCTGCCACAACAGCACCACTCAAAAGCCTCCCGATCGAACGGTAACCAAGGAGCAGTGCTAAACACAAGTGAGCACGCGCACACACCGCTCGCGCCCAAGGGTTCTAAGAGGTCTCCTGCGGGGCCCCGGGTTGACCAATGGCTGCTGAGTGACGTCAGCAGTCACTAAGGATATTGAAAGGTGGTTCTAATGGGCTATTTCTTGACGTGGCCACAGATCAGTTCTTTTCTAAGATGGGCCTAGCTCCGCCCCCTACTTCTCGTTCCGCTGTCATCCCCGTCCCCTACTCCACACGAAAGGATCTGGTGTACTCTGTCAACATGACCCCTTTAGGCAGCGTGATGGATCTTTCCCAGATGTCTGAGTGGATCTGGGAGCTAGGCCAAAAGCCGATTCTCTGTCTGAAAAAAAACCTCGTCCGAGCTCGCCTCCTGCCACCTGGTGGCGGTGCCTGAGAGTGACTCTTTCATCTACCGTCAAATGTCAATAATTTCTTCATGGGAGAAGACAGCAGCTTCAGAGGCCCGTCCCCTCACCTGGCCCCTCGGCTCATACCCACTCGTGAAGCCGATATGAGCGAATATTACTCAGTACTATTTTCTCGAAGACAACATCTCTGCCACAACAGCACCACTCAAAAGGCTCCCTATCGAACGCTAACCAAGGGGCAGTGCTAAACACAAGTGAGCATGCGCACACACCGCTCGCGCCCAAGGGTTCTAAGAGGTCTCCTGCGGGGCCACGCGTTGACCAATGATTGCTGATTGCCGTCAGTGGCCCCTAGGGGGATTGAAAGTTGTTTCTCACGGGCGATTTCTTGCCATGTCTACAGATAAGTTCTTTCCTAAGCTCGGGCCTGGCTCCGCCCCCTACTTCTCCATCCACTCTGTCATCCACTTACCCTATTCCACACGGAAAGATCTGCTATACACTTTTAACATGACCCCTTTTGCAGCTTGATGGATCTTTCTCAGATATCTGTGTCGGATCTGGTAGCTCAGCCGAAATCCGATTCCATTTCTCAACCAATCCGCTGCGCCGCTCGCCTCCTGCAGCCTGGTGGAGGTTCCCGACCCCTACTCCACACGGAAAGATCAGCTGTCCTCTTTCCTCATCACCCTGTTTGGCAGCGTGATGGATCTTTCCCAGATTTCTGAGTCGGATCTGCCAGCTCAGCCGAAAGCCAATTCTCTTTCACGAACAAACTGTGTCCGGGCTCGCCTCCTGCAGCCCGGTGGAGGTGCCAGAGAGTGACTGTTTCTTCTACGGTCCAAAGTCAAAAGGAGTCTTCATGGCAGAAGACAGCAGCTTAACAGGCCAGCCCGCTCACCTGCCACCTTGGCTCTTATCCACTTCTAAACCTATTACACGCGATGACTCGGTACTATTCTGTAGAAGCCAACCGCTCTGCCACAACAGCACCACTCAAAAGCCTCCCGATCGAACGGTAACCAAGGAGCAGTGCTAAACACAAGTGAGCACGCGCACACACCGCTCGCGCCCAAGGGTTCTAAGAGGTCTCCTGCGGGGTCCCGGGTTGACCAATGGCTGCTGAGTGACGTCAGCAGTCACTAAGGATATTGAAAGGTGGTTCTAATATGCTATTTCTTAACGTGGCCACAGATCAGTTCTTTTCTAAGATTGGGCCTAGCTCCGCCCCCTACTTCTCGTTCCGCTCTGTCATCCCCGTCCCCTACTCCACACGAAAGGATCTGGTGTACTCTGTCTACATGGCCCCTTTAGGCAGCGTGATTGATCTTTCCCAGATGTCTGAGTGGATCTGGGAGCTAGGCCAAAAGCCGATTCTCTGTCTGAAACAAACCTCGTCCGAGCTCGCCTCCTGCCACCTGGTGGCGGTGCCTGAGAGTGACTCTTTCATCTACCGTCAAATGTCAAAAAGCTTTTTCATGGGAGAAGACAGCAGCTTCAGAGGCCCGTCTCCTCACCTGGCCCCTCGGGTCATACCCACTCGTGAAGCCGATATGATCGAATATTACTCAGTACTATTTTCGCAAAAACAACATCTCTGCCACAGAGCACCACTCAAAAGCCTCCCGATCGAACGGTAACCAAGAGCAGTGCTAAACACAAGTGAGCACGCGCACACACCGCTCGCGCCCAAGGGTTCTAAGAGGTCTCCTGCGGGTCCCCGGGTTGACCAATGGATGCTGAGTGACGTCAGCAGTCACTACGGATATTGAAAGGTGGTTCTAATGGGCTATTTCTTGACGTGGCCACAGATCAGTTCTTTTCTAAGATGGGCCTAGCTCCGCCCCCTACTTCTCGTTCCGCTGTCATCCCCGTCCCCTACTCCACACGAAAGGATCTGGTGTACTCTGTCAACATGACCCCTTTAGGCAGCGTGATGGATCTTTCCCAGATGTCTGAGTGGATCTGGGAGCTCGGCCAAAAGCCGATTCTCTGTCTGAAAAAAAACCTCGTCCGAGCTCGCCTCCTGCCACCTGGTGGCGGTGCCTGAGAGTGACTCTTTCATCTACCGTCAAATGTCAAAAATTTCTTCATGGGAGAAGACAGCAGCTTCAGAGGCCCGTCCCCTCACCTGGCCCCTCGACTCATACCCACTCGTGAAGCCGATATGAGCGAATATTACTCAGTACTATTTTCTCGAAGACAACATCTCTGCCACAACAGCACCACTCAAAAGGCTCCCTATCGAACGCTAACCAAGGGGCAGTGCTAAACACAAGTGAGCATGCGCACACACCGCTCGCGCCCAAGGGTTCTAAGAGGTCTCCTGCGGGGCCACGCGTTGACCAATGATTGCTGATTGCCGTCAGTGGCCCCTAGGGGGATTGAAAGTTGTTTCTCACGGGCGATTTCTTGCCATGTCTACAGATAAGTTCTTTCCTAAGCTCGGGCCTGGCTCCGCCCCCTACTTCTCCATCCACTCTGTCATCCACTTACCCTATTCCACACGGAAAGATCTGCTATACACTTTTAACATGACCCCTTTTGCAGCTTGATGGATCTTTCTCAGATATCTGTGTCGGATCTGGTAGCTCAGCCGAAATCCGATTCCATTTCTCAACCAATCCGCTGCGCCGCTCGCCTCCTGCAGCCTGGTGGAGGTTCCCGACCCCTACTCCACACGGAAAGATCAGCTGTCCTCTTTCCTCATCACCGTGTTTGGCAGCGTGATGGATCTTTCCCAGATTTCTGAGTCGGATCTGCCAGCTCAGCCGAAAGCCAATTCTCTTTCACGAACAAACTGTGTCCGGGCTCGCCTCCTGCAGCCCGGTGGAGGTGCCAGAGAGTGACTGTTTCTTCTACGGTCCAAAGTCAAAAGGAGTCTTCATGGCAGAAGACAGCAGCTTAACAGGCCAGCCCGCTCACCTGCCACCTCGGCTCTTATCCACTTCTAAACCTATTACCCGCGATGACTCGGTACTATTCTGTAGAAGCCAACCGCTCTGCCACAACAGCACCACTCAAAAGCCTCCCGATCGAACGGTAACCAAGGAGCAGTGCTAAACACAAGTGAGCACGCGCACACACCGCTCGCGCCCAAGGGTTCTAAGAGGTCTCCTGCGGGGCCCCGGGTTGACCAATGGCTGCTGAGTGACGTCAGCAGTCACTAAGGATATTGAAAGGTGGTTCTAATGGGCTATTTCTTGACGTGGCCACAGATCAGTTCTTTTCTAAGATTGGGCCTAGCTCCGCCCCCTACTTCTCGTTCCGCTCTGTCATCCCCATCCCCTACTCCACACGAAAAGATCTGGTGTACTCTGTCTACATGGCCCCTTTAGGCAGCGTGACTGATCTTTCCCAGATGTCTGAGTGGATCTGGGAGCTAGGCCAAAAGCCGATTCTCTGTCTGAAACAAACCTCGTCCGAGCTCGCCTCCTGCCACCTGGTGGCGGTGCCTGAGAGTGACTCTTTCATCTACCGTCAAATGTCAAAAAGCTTTTTCATGGGAGAAGACAGCAGCTTCAGAGGCCCGTCCCCTCACCTGGCCCCTCGGCTCATACCCACTCGTGAAGCCGATATGAGCGAATATTACTCAGTACTATTTTCGCAAAAACAACATCTCTGCCACAGAGCACCACTCAAAAGCCTCCCGATCGAACGGTAACCAAGGAGCAGTGCTAAACACAAGTGAGCACGCGCACACACCGCTCGCGCCCAAGGGTTCTAAGAGGTCTCCTGCGGGTCCCCGGGTTGACCAATGGATGCTGAGTGACGTCAGCAGTCACTACGGATATTGAAAGGTGGTTCTAATGGGCTATTTCTTGACGTGGCCACAGATCAGTTCTTTTCTAAGATGGGCCTAGCTCCGCCCCCTACTTCTCGTTCCGCTGTCATCCCCGTCCCCTACTCCACACGAAAGGATCTGGTGTACTCTGTCAACATGACCCCTTTAGGCAGCGTGATGGATCTTTCCCAGATGTCTGAGTGGATCTGGGAGCTCGGCCAAAAGCCGATTCTCTGTCTGAAAAAAAACCTCGTCCGAGCTCGCCTCCTGCCACCTGGTGGCGGTGCCTGAGAGTGACTCTTTCATCTACCGTCAAATGTCAAAAATTTCTTCATGGGAGAAGACAGCAGCTTCAGAGGCCCGTCCCCTCACCTGGCCTCTCGGCTCATACCCACTCGTGAAGCCGATATGAGCGAATATTACTCAGTACTATTTTCTCGAAGACAACATCTCTGCCACAACAGCACCACTCAAAAGGCTCCCTATCGAACGCTAACCAAGGGGCAGTGCTAAACACAAGTGAGCATGCGCACACACCGCTCGTGCCCAAGGGTTCTAAGAGGTCTCCTGCGGGGCCACGCGTTGACCAATGATTGCTGATTGCCGTCAGTGGCCCCTAGGGGGATTCAAATTTGTTTCTCACGGGCGATTTCTTGCCATGTCTACAGATAAGTTCTTTCCTAAGCTCGGGCCTGGCTCCGCCCCCTACTTCTCCATCCACTCTGTCATCCACTTACCCTATTCCACACGGAAAGATCTGCTATACACTTTTAACATGACCCCTTTTGCAGCTTGATGGATCTTTCTCAGATATCTGTGTCGGATCTGGTAGCTCAGCCGAAATCCGATTCCATTTCTCAACCAATCCGCTGCGCCGCTCGCCTCCTGCAGCCTGGTGGAGGTTCCCGACCCCTACTCCACACGGAAAGATCAGCTGTCCTCTTTCCTCATCACCCTGTTTGGCAGCGTGATGGATCTTTCCCAGATTTCTGAGTCGGATCTGCCAGCTCAGCCGAAAGCCAATTCTCTTTCACGAACAAACTGTGTCCGGGCTCGCCTCCTGCAGCCCGGTGGAGGTGCCAGAGAGTGACTGTTTCTTCTACGGTCCAAAGTCAAAAGGAGTCTTCATGGCAGAAGACAGCAGCTTAACAGGCCAGCCCGCTCACCTGCCACCTCGGCTCTTATCCACTTCTAAACCTATTACCCGCGATGACTCGGTACTATTCTGTAGAAGCCAACCGCTCTGCCACAACAGCACCACTCAAAAGCCTCCCGATCGAACGGTAACCAAGGAGCAGTGCTAAACACAAGTGAGCACGCGCACACACCGCTCGCGCCCAAGGGTTCTAAGAGGTCTCCTGCGGGGCCCCGGGTTGACCAATGGCTGCTGAGTGACGTCAGCAGTCACTAAGGATATTGAAAGGTGGTTCTAATGGGCTATTTCTTGACGTGGCCACAGATCAGTTCTTTTCTAAGATGGGCCTAGCTCCGCCCCCTACTTCTCGTTCCGCTGTCATCCCCGTCCCCTACTCCACACGAAAGGATCTGGTGTACTCTGTCAACATGACCCCTTTAGGCAGCGTGATGGATCTTTCCCAGATGTCTGAGTGGATCTGGGAGCTAGGCCAAAAGCCGATTCTCTGTCTGAAAAAAAACCTCGTCCGAGCTCGCCTCCTGCCACCTGGTGGCGGTGCCTGAGAGTGACTCTTTCATCTACCGTCAAATGTCAATAATTTCTTCATGGGAGAAGACAGCAGCTTCAGAGGCCCGTCCCCTCACCTGGCCCCTCGGCTCATACCCACTCGTGAAGCCGATATGAGCGAATATTACTCAGTACTATTTTCTCGAAGACAACATCTCTGCCACAACAGCACCACTCAAAAGGCTCCCTATCGAACGCTAACCAAGGGGCAGTGCTAAACACAAGTGAGCATGCGCACACACCGCTCGCGCCCAAGGGTTCTAAGAGGTCTCCTGCGGGGCCACGCGTTGACCAATGATTGCTGATTGCCGTCAGTGGCCCCTAGGGGGATTGAAAGTTGTTTCTCACGGGCGATTTCTTGCCATGTCTACAGATAAGTTCTTTCCTAAGCTCGGGCCTGGCTCCGCCCCCTACTTCTCCATCCACTCTGTCATCCACTTACCCTATTCCACACGGAAAGATCTGCTATACACTTTTAACATGACCCCTTTTGCAGCTTGATGGATCTTTCTCAGATATCTGTGTCGGATCTGGTAGCTCAGCCGAAATCCGATTCCATTTCTCAACCAATCCGCTGCGCCGCTCGCCTCCTGCAGCCTGGTGGAGGTTCCCGACCCCTACTCCACACGGAAAGATCAGCTGTCCTCTTTCCTCATCACCCTGTTTGGCAGCGTGATGGATCTTTCCCAGATTTCTGAGTCGGATCTGCCAGCTCAGCCGAAAGCCAATTCTCTTTCACGAACAAACTGTGTCCGGGCTCGCCTCCTGCAGCCCGGTGGAGGTGCCAGAGAGTGACTGTTTCTTCTACGGTCCAAAGTCAAAAGGAGTCTTCATGGCAGAAGACAGCAGCTTAACAGGCCAGCCCGCTCACCTGCCACCTTGGCTCTTATCCACTTCTAAACCTATTACACGCGATGACTCGGTACTATTCTGTAGAAGCCAACCGCTCTGCCACAACAGCACCACTCAAAAGCCTCCCGATCGAACGGTAACCAAGGAGCAGTGCTAAACACAAGTGAGCACGCGCACACACCGCTCGCGCCCAAGGGTTCTAAGAGGTCTCCTGCGGGGTCCCGGGTTGACCAATGGCTGCTGAGTGACGTCAGCAGTCACTAAGGATATTGAAAGGTGGTTCTAATATGCTATTTCTTAACGTGGCCACAGATCAGTTCTTTTCTAAGATTGGGCCTAGCTCCGCCCCCTACTTCTCGTTCCGCTCTGTCATCCCCGTCCCCTACTCCACACGAAAGGATCTGGTGTACTCTGTCTACATGGCCCCTTTAGGCAGCGTGATTGATCTTTCCCAGATGTCTGAGTGGATCTGGGAGCTAGGCCAAAAGCCGATTCTCTGTCTGAAACAAACCTCGTCCGAGCTCGCCTCCTGCCACCTGGTGGCGGTGCCTGAGAGTGACTCTTTCATCTACCGTCAAATGTCAAAAAGCTTTTTCATGGGAGAAGACAGCAGCTTCAGAGGCCCGTCTCCTCACCTGGCCCCTCGGGTCATACCCACTCGTGAAGCCGATATGATCGAATATTACTCAGTACTATTTTCGCAAAAACAACATCTCTGCCACAGAGCACCACTCAAAAGCCTCCCGATCGAACGGTAACCAAGAGCAGTGCTAAACACAAGTGAGCACGCGCACACACCGCTCGCGCCCAAGGGTTCTAAGAGGTCTCCTGCGGGTCCCCGGGTTGACCAATGGATGCTGAGTGACGTCAGCAGTCACTACGGATATTGAAAGGTGGTTCTAATGGGCTATTTCTTGACGTGGCCACAGATCAGTTCTTTTCTAAGATGGGCCTAGCTCCGCCCCCTACTTCTCGTTCCGCTGTCATCCCCGTCCCCTACTCCACACGAAAGGATCTGGTGTACTCTGTCAACATGACCCCTTTAGGCAGCGTGATGGATCTTTCCCAGATGTCTGAGTGGATCTGGGAGCTCGGCCAAAAGCCGATTCTCTGTCTGAAAAAAAACCTCGTCCGAGCTCGCCTCCTGCCACCTGGTGGCGGTGCCTGAGAGTGACTCTTTCATCTACCGTCAAATGTCAAAAATTTCTTCATGGGAGAAGACAGCAGCTTCAGAGGCCCGTCCCCTCACCTGGCCCCTCGACTCATACCCACTCGTGAAGCCGATATGAGCGAATATTACTCAGTACTATTTTCTCGAAGACAACATCTCTGCCACAACAGCACCACTCAAAAGGCTCCCTATCGAACGCTAACCAAGGGGCAGTGCTAAACACAAGTGAGCATGCGCACACACCGCTCGCGCCCAAGGGTTCTAAGAGGTCTCCTGCGGGGCCACGCTTTGACCAATGATTGCTGATTGCCGTCAGTGGCCCCTAGGGGGATTGAAAGTTGTTTCTCATGGGCGATTTCTTGCCATGTCTACAGATAAGTTCTTTCCTAAGCTCGGGCCTGGCTCCGCCCCCTACTTCTCCATCCACTCTGTCATCCACTTACCCTATTCCACACGGAAAGATCTGCTATACACTTTTAACATGACCCCTTTTGCAGCTTGATGGATCTTTCTCAGATATCTGTGTCGGATCTGGTAGCTCAGCCGAAATCCGATTCCATTTCTCAACCAATCCGCTGCGCCGCTCGCCTCCTGCAGCCTGGTGGAGGTTCCCGACCCCTACTCCACACGGAAAGATCAGCTGTCCTCTTTCCTCATCACCCTGTTTGGCAGCGTGATGGATCTTTCCCAGATTTCTGAGTCGGATCTGCCAGCTCAGCCGAAAGCCAATTCTCTTTCACGAACAAACTGTGTCCGGGCTCGCCTCCTGCAGCCCGGTGGAGGTGCCAGAGAGTGACTGTTTCTTCTACGGTCCAAAGTCAAAAGGAGTCTTCATGGCAGAAGACAGCAGCTTAACAGGCCAGCCCGCTCACCTGCCACCTTGGCTCTTATCCACTTCTAAACCTATTACACGCGATGACTCGGTACTATTCTGTAGAAGCCAACCGCTCTGCCACAACAGCACCACTCAAAAGCCTCCCGATCGAACGGTAACCAAGGAGCAGTGCTAAACACAAGTGAGCACGCGCACACACCGCTCGCGCCCAAGGGTTCTAAGAGGTCTCCTGCGGGGTCCCGGGTTGACCAATGGCTGCTGAGTGACGTCAGCAGTCACTAAGGATATTGAAAGGTGGTTCTAATATGCTATTTCTTAACGTGGCCACAGATCAGTTCTTTTCTAAGATTGGGCCTAGCTCCGCCCCCTACTTCTCGTTCCGCTCTGTCATCCCCGTCCCCTACTCCACACGAAAGGATCTGGTGTACTCTGTCTACATGGCCCCTTTAGGCAGCGTGATTGATCTTTCCCAGATGTCTGAGTGGATCTGGGAGCTAGGCCAAAAGCCGATTCTCTGTCTGAAACAAACCTCGTCCGAGCTCGCCTCCTGCCACCTGGTGGCGGTGCCTGAGAGTGACTCTTTCATCTACCGTCAAATGTCAAAAAGCTTTTTCATGGGAGAAGACAGCAGCTTCAGAGGCCCGTCCCCTCACCTGGCCCCTCGGGTCATACCCACTCGTGAAGCCGATATGATCGAATATTACTCAGTACTATTTTCGCAAAAACAACATCTCTGCCACAGAGCACCACTCAAAAGCCTCCCGATCGAACGGTAACCAAGAGCAGTGCTAAACACAAGTGAGCACGCGCACACACCGCTCGCGCCCAAGGGTTCTAAGAGGTCTCCTGCGGGTCCCCGGGTTGACCAATGGATGCTGAGTGACGTCAGCAGTCACTACGGATATTGAAAGGTGGTTCTAATGGGCTATTTCTTGACGTGGCCACAGATCAGTTCTTTTCTAAGATGGGCCTAGCTCCGCCCCCTACTTCTCGTTCCGCTGTCATCCCCGTCCCCTACTCCACACGAAAGGATCTGGTGTACTCTGTCAACATGACCCCTTTAGGCAGCGTGATGGATCTTTCCCAGATGTCTGAGTGGATCTGGGAGCTCGGCCAAAAGCCTATTCTCTGTCTGAAAAAAAACCTCGTCCGAGCTCGCCTCCTGCCACCTGGTGGCGGTGCCTGAGAGTGACTCTTTCATCTACCGTCAAATGTCAAAAATTTCTTCATGGGAGAAGACAGCAGCTTCAGAGGCCCGTCCCCTCACCTGGCCCCTCGACTCATACCCACTCGTGAAGCCGATATGAGCGAATATTACTCAGTACTATTTTCTCGAAGACAACATCTCTGCCACAACAGCACCACTCAAAAGGCTCCCTATCGAACGCTAACCAAGGGGCAGTGCTAAACACAAGTGAGCATGCGCACACACCGCTCGCGCCCAAGGGTTCTAAGAGGTCTCCTGCGGGGCCACGCTTTGACCAATGATTGCTGATTGCCGTCAGTGGCCCCTAGGGGGATTGAAAGTTGTTTCTCACGGGCGATTTCTTGCCATGTCTACAGATAAGTTCTTTCCTAAGCTCGGGCCTGGCTCCGCCCCCTACTTCTCCATCCACTCTGTCATCCACTTACCCTATTCCACACGGAAAGATCTGCTATACACTTTTAACATGACCCCTTTTGCAGCTTGATGGATCTTTCTCAGATATCTGTGTCGGATCTGGTAGCTCAGCCGAAATCCGATTCCATTTCTCAACCAATCCGCTGCGCCGCTCGCCTCCTGCAGCCTGGTGGAGGTTCCCGACCCCTACTCCACACGGAAAGATCAGCTGTCCTCTTTCCTCATCACCCTGTTTGGCAGCGTGATGGATCTTTCCCAGATTTCTGAGTCGGATCTGCCAGCTCAGCCGAAAGCCAATTCTCTTTCACGAACAAACTGTGTCCGGGCTCGCCTCCTGCAGCCCGGTGGAGGTGCCAGAGAGTGACTGTTTCTTCTACGGTCCAAAGTCAAAAGGAGTCTTCATGGCAGAAGACAGCAGCTTAACAGGCCAGCCCGCTCACCTGCCACCTCGGCTCTTATCCACTTCTAAACCTATTACCCGCGATGACTCGGTACTATTCTGTAGAAGCCAACCGCTCTGCCACAACAGCACCACTCAAAAGCCTCCCGATCGAACGGTAACCAAGGAGCAGTGCTAAACACAAGTGAGCACGCGCACACACCGCTCGCGCCCAAGGGTTCTAAGAGGTCTCCTGCGGGGCCCCGGGTTGACCAATGGCTGCTGAGTGATGTCAGCAGTCACTAAGGATATTGAAAGGTGGTTCTAATGGGCTATTTCTTGACGTGGCCACAGATCAGTTCTTTTCTAAGATGGGCCTAGCTCCGCCCCCTACTTCTCGTTCCGCTCTGTCATCCCCGTCCCCTACTCCACACGAAAGGATCTGGTGTACTCTGTCAACATGACCCCTTTAGGCAGCGTGATGGATCTTTCCCAGATGTCTGAGTGGATCTGGGAGCTCGGCCAAAAGCCGATTCTCTGTCTGAAAAAAAACCTCGTCCGAGCTCGCCTCCTGCCACCTGGTGGCGGTGCCTGAGAGTGACTCTTTCATCTACCGTCAAATGTCAAAAATTTCTTCATGGGAGAAGACAGCAGCTTCAGAGGCCCGTCCCCTCACCTGGCCCCTCGGCTCATACCCACTCGTGAAGCCGATATGAGCGAATATTACTCAGTACTATTTTCTCGAAGACAACATCTCTGCCACAACAGCACCACTCAAAAGGCTCCCTATCGAACGCTAACCAAGGGGCAGTGCTAAACACAAGTGAGCACGCGCACACACCGCTCGCGCCCAAGGGTTCTAAGAGGTCTCCTGCGGGGCCCCGGGTTGACCAATGGCTGCTGAGTGACGTCAGCAGTCACTAAGGATATTGAAAGGTGGTTCTAATGGGCTATTTCTTGACGTGGCCACAGATCAGTTCTTTTCTAAGATTGGGCCTAGCTCCGCCCCCTACTTCTCGTTCCGCTCTGTCATCCCCGTCCCCTACTCCACACGAAAGGATCTGGTGTACTCTGTCTACATGGCCCCTTTAGGCAGCGTGATTGATCTTTCCCAGATGTCTGAGTGGATCTGGGAGCTAGGCCAAAAGCCGATTCTCTGTCTGAAACAAACCTCGTCCGAGCTCGCCTCCTGCCACCTGGTGGCGGTGCCTGAGAGTGACTCTTTCATCTACCGTCAAATGTCAAAAAGCTTTTTCATGGGAGAAGACAGCAGCTTCAGAGGCCCGTCCCCTCACCTGGCCCCTCGGCTCATACCCACTCGTGAAGCCGATATGAGCGAATATTACTCAGTACTATTTTCGCAAAAACAACATCTCTGCCACAGAGCACCACTCAAAAGCCTCCCGATCGAACGGTAACCAAGGAGCAGTGCTAAACACAAGTGAGCACGCGCACACACCGCTCGCGCCCAAGGGTTCTAAGAGGTCTCCTGCGGGTCCCCGGGTTGACCAATGGATGCTGAGTGACGTCAGCAGTCACTACGGATATTGAAAGGTGGTTCTAATGGGCTATTTCTTGACGTGGCCACAGATCAGTTCTTTTCTAAGATGGGCCTAGCTCCGCCCCCTACTTCTCGTTCCGCTGTCATCCCCGTCCCCTACTCCACGCGAAAGGATCTGGTGTACTCTGTCAACATGACCCCTTTAGGCAGCGTGATGGATCTTTCCCAGATGTCTGAGTGGATCTGGGAGCTCGGCCAAAAGCCGATTCTCTGTCTGAAAAAAAACCTCGTCCGAGCTCGCCTCCTGCCACCTGGTGGCGGTGCCTGAGAGTGACTCTTTCATCTACCGTCAAATGTCAAAAATTTCTTCATGGGAGAAGACAGCAGCTTCAGAGGCCCGTCCCCTCACCTGGCCCCTCGGCTCATACCCACTCGTGAAGCCGATATGAGCGAATATTACTCAGTACTATTTTCTCGAAGACAACATCTCTGCCACAACAGCACCACTCAAAAGGCTCCCTATCGAACGCTAACCAAGGGGCAGTGCTAAACACAAGTGAGCATGCGCACACACCGCTCGCGCCCAAGGGTTCTAAGAGGTCTCCTGCGGGGCCACGCGTTGACCAATGATTGCTGATTGCCGTCAGTGGCCCCTAGGGGGATTGAAAGTTGTTTCTCACGGGCGATTTCTTGCCATGTCTACAGATAAGTTCTTTCCTAAGCTCGGGCCTGGCTCCGCCCCCTACTTCTCCATCCACTCTGTCATCCACTTACCCTATTCCACACGGAAAGATCTGCTATACACTTTTAACATGACCCCTTTTGCAGCTTGATGGATCTTTCTCAGATATCTGTGTCGGATCTGGTAGCTCAGCCGAAATCCGATTCCATTTCTCAACCAATCCGCTGCGCCGCTCGCCTCCTGCAGCCTGGTGGAGGTTCCCGACCCCTACTCCACACGGAAAGATCAGCTGTCCTCTTTCCTCATCACCCTGTTTGGCAGCGTGATGGATCTTTCCCAGATTTCTGAGTCGGATCTGCCAGCTCAGCCGAAAGCCAATTCTCTTTCACGAACAAACTGTGTCCGGGCTCGCCTCCTGCAGCCCGGTGGAGGTGCCAGAGAGTGACTGTTTCTTCTACGGTCCAAAGTCAAAAGGAGTCTTCATGGCAGAAGACAGCAGCTTAACAGGCCAGCCCGCTCACCTGCCACCTCGGCTCTTATCCACTTCTAAAACTATTACCCGCGATGACTCGGTACTATTCTGTAGAAGCCAACCGCTCTGCCACAACAGCACCACTCAAAAGCCTCCCGATCGAACGGTAACCAAGGAGCAGTGCTAAACACAAGTGAGCACGCGCACACACCGCTCGCGCCCAAGGGTTCTAAGAGGTCTCCTGCGGGGCCCCGGGTTGACCAATGGCTGCTGAGTGACGTCAGCAGTCACTAAGGATATTGAAAGGTGGTTCTAATGGGCTATTTCTTGACGTGGCCACAGATCAGTTCTTTTCTAAGATGGGCCTAGCTCCGCCCCCTACTTCTCGTTCCGCTGTCATCCCCGTCCCCTACTCCACACGAAAGGATCTGGTGTACTCTGTCAACATGACCCCTTTAGGCAGCGTGATGGATCTTTCCCAGATGTCTGAGTGGATCTGGGAGCTCGGCCAAAAGCCGATTCTCTGTCTGAAAAAAAACCTCGTCCGAGCTCGCCTCCTGCCACCTGGTGGCGGTGCCTGAGAGTGACTCTTTCATCTACCGTCAAATGTCAAAAATTTCTTCATGGGAGAAGACAGCAGCTTCAGAGGCCCGTCCCCTCACCTGGCCCCTCGGCTCATACCCACTCGTGAAGCCGATATGAGCGAATATTACTCAGTACTATTTTCTCGAAGACAACATCTCTGCCACAACAGCACCACTCAAAAGGCTCCCTATCGAACGCTAACCAAGGGGCAGTGCTAAACACAAGTGAGCATGCGCACACACCGCTCGCGCCCAAGGGTTCTAAGAGGTCTCCTGCGGGGCCACGCGTTGACCAATGATTGCTGATTGCCGTCAGTGGCCCCTAGGGGGATTGAAAGTTGTTTCTCACGGGCGATTTCTTGCCATGTCTACAGATAAGTTCTTTCCTAAGCTCGGGCCTGGCTCCGCCCCCTACTTCTCCATCCACTCTGTCATCCACTTACCCTATTCCACACGGAAAGATCTGCTATACACTTTTAACATGACCCCTTTTGCAGCTTGATGGATCTTTCTCAGATATCTGTGTCGGATCTGGTAGCTCAGCCGAAATCCGATTCCATTTCTCAAACAATCCGCTGCGCCGCTCGCCTCCTGCAGCCTGGTGGAGGTTCCCGACCCCTACTCCACACGGAAAGATCAGCTGTCCTCTTTCCTCATCACCCTGTTTGGCAGCGTGATGGATCTTTCCCAGATTTCTGAGTCGGATCTGCCAGCTCAGCCGAAAACCAATTCTCTTTCACGAACAAACTGTGTCCGGGCTCGCCTCCTGCAGCCCGGTGGAGGTGCCAGAGAGTGACTGTTTCTTCTACGGTCCAAAGTCAAAAGGAGTCTTCATGGCAGAAGACAGCAGCTTAACAGGCCAGCCCGCTCACCTGCCACCTCGGCTCTTATCCACTTCTAAACCTATTACCCGCGATGACTCGGTACTATTCTGTAGAAGCCAACCGCTCTGCCACAACAGCACCACTCAAAAGCCTCCCGATCGAACGGTAACCAAGGAGCAGTGCTAAACACAAGTGAGCACGCGCACACACCGCTCGCGCCCAAGGGTTCTAAGAGGTCTCCTGCGGGGCCCCGGGTTGACCAATGGCTGCTGAGTGACGTCAGCAGTCACTAAGGATATTGAAAGGTGGTTCTAATGGGCTATTTCTTGACGTGGCCACAGATCAGTTCTTTTCTAAGATTGGGCCTAGCTCCGCCCCCTACTTCTCGTTCCGCTCTGTCATCCCCGTCCCCTACTCCACACGAAAGGATCTGGTGTACTCTGTCTACATGGCCCCTTTAGGCAGCGTGATTGATCTTTCCCAGATGTCTGAGTGGATCTGGGAGCTAGGCCAAAAGCCGATTCTCTGTCTGAAACAAACCTCGTCCGAGCTCGCCTCCTGCCACCTGGTGGCGGTGCCTGAGAGTGACTCTTTCATCTACCGTCAAATGTCAAAAAGCTTTTTCATGGGAGAAGACAGCAGCTTCAGAGGCCCGTCGCCTCACCTGGCCCCTCGGCTCATACCCACTCGTGAAGCCGATATGAGCGAATATTACTCAGTACTATTTTCGCGAAAACAACATCTCTGCCACAGAGCACCACTCAAAAGCCTCCCGATCGAACGGTAACCAAGGAGCAGTGCTAAACACAAGTGAGCATGCGCACACACCGCTCGCGCCCAAGGGTTCTAAGAGGTCTCCTGCGGGGCCACACGTTGACCAATGATTGCTGATTGCCGTCAGTGGCCCCTAGGGGGATTGAAAGTTGTTTCTCACGGGCGATTTCTTGCCATGTCTACAGATAAGTTCTTTCCTAAGCTCGGGCCTGGCTCCGACCCCTACTTCTCCATCCACTCTGTCATCCACTTACCCTATTCCACACGGAAAGATCTGCTATACACTTTTAACATGACCCCTTTTGCAGCTTGATGGATCTTTCTCAGATATCTGTGTCGGATCTGGTAGCTCAGCCGAAATCCGATTCCATTTCTCAACCAATCCGCTGCGCCGCTCGCCTCCTGCAGCCTGGTGGAGGTTCCCGACCCCTACTCCACACGGAAAGATCAGCTGTCCTCTTTCCTCATCACCCTGTTTGGCAGCGTGATGGATCTTTCCCAGATTTCTGAGTCGGATCTGCCATCTCAGCCGAAAGCCAATTCTCTTTCACGAACAAACTGTGTCCGGGCTCGCCTCCTGCAGCCCGGTGGAGGTGCCAGAGAGTGACTGTTTCTTCTACGGTCCAAAGTCAAAGGGAGTCTTCATGGCAGAAGACAGCAGCTTAACAGGCCAGCCCGCTCACCTGCCACCTCGGCTCTTATCCACTTCTAAACCTATTACCCGCGATGACTCGGTACTATTCTGTAGAAGCCAACCGCTCTGCCACAACAGCACCACTCAAAAGCCTCCCGATCGAACGGTAACCAAGGAGCAGTGCTAAACACAAGTGAGCACGCGCACACACCGCTCGCGCCCAAGGGTTCCAAGAGGTCTCCTGCGGGTCCCCGGGTTGACCAATGGATGCTGAGTGACGTCAGCAGTCACTAAGGATATTGAAAGGTGGTTCTAATGGGCTATTTCTTGACGTGGCCACAGATCAGTTCTTTTCTAAGATGGGCCTAGCTCCGCCCCCTACTTCTCGTTCCGCTGTCATCCCCGTCCCCTACTCCACAGGAAAGGATCTGGTGTACTCTGTCAACATGGCCCCTTTAGGCAGCGTGATGGATCTTTCCCAGATGTCTGAGTGGATCTGGGAGCTCGGCCAAAAGCCGATTCTCTGTCTGAAAAAAAACCTCGTCCGTGCTCGCCTCCTGCCACCTGGTGGCGGTGCCTGAGAGTGACTCTTTCATCTACCGTCAAATGTCAAAAATTTCTTCCTTGGGGAAGACAGCAGCTTCAGAGGCCCGTCCCCTCACCTGGCCCCTCGGCTCATACCCACTCGTGAAGCCGATATGAGCGAATATTACTCAGTACTATTTTCTCGAAGACAACATCTCTGCCACAACAGCACCACTCAAAAGGCTCCCTATCGAACGCTAACCAAGGGGCAGTGCTAAACACAAGTGAGCATGCGCACACACCGCTCGCGCCCAAGGGTTCTAAGAGGTCTCCTGCGGGGCCACGCGTTGACCAATGATTGCTGATTGCCGTCAGTGGCCCCTAGGGGGATTGAAAGTTGTTTCTCACGGGCGATTTCTTGCCATGTCTACAGATAAGTTCTTTCCTAAGCTCGGGCCTGGCTCCGCCCCCTACTTCTCCATCCACTCTGTCATCCACTTACCCTATTCCACACGGAAAGATCTGCTATACACTTTTAACATGACCCCTTTTGCAGCTTGATGGATCTTTCTCAGATATCTGTGTCGGATCTGGTAGCTCAGCCGAAATCCGATTCCATTTCTCAACCAATCCGCTGCGCCGCTCGCCTCCTGCAGCCTGGTGGAGGTTCCCGACCCCTACTCCACACGGAAAGATCAGCTGTCCTCTTTCCTCATCACCCTGTTTGGCAGCGTGATGGATCTTTCCCAGATTTCTGAGTCGGATCTGCCAGCTCAGCCGAAAGCCAATTCTCTTTCACGAACAAACTGTGTCCGGGCTCGCCTCCTGCAGCCCGGTGGAGGTGCCAGAGAGTGACTGTTTCTTCTACGGTCCAAAGTCAAAAGGAGTCTTCATGGCAGAAGACAGCAGCTTAACAGGCCAGCCCGCTCACGTGCCCCCTCGGCTCTTATCCACTTCTAAACCTATTACCCGCGATGACTCGGTACTATTCTGTAGAAGCCAACCGCTCTGCCACAACAGCACCACTCAAAAGCCTCCCGATCGAACGGTAACCAAGGAGCAGTGCTAAACACAAGTGAGCACGCGCACACACCGCTCGCGCCCAAGGGTTCTAAGAGGTCTCCTGCGGGGCCCCGGGTTGACCAATGGCTGCTGAGTGACGTCAGCAGTCACTAAGGATATTGAAAGGTGGTTCTAATGGGCTATTTCTTGACGTGGCCACAGATCAGTTCTTTTCTAAGATTGGGCCTAGCTCCGCCCCCTACTTCTCGTTCCGCTCTGTCATCCCCGTCCCCTACTCCACACGAAAGGATCTGGTGTACTCTGTCTACATGGCCCCTTTAGGCAGCGTGATTGATCTTTCCCAGATGTCTGAGTGGATCTGGGAGCTAGGCCAAAAGCCGATTCTCTGTCTGAAACAAACCTCGTCCGAGCTCGCCTCCTGCCACCTGGTGGCGGTGCCTGAGAGTGACTCTTTCATCTACCCTCAAATGTCAAAAAGCTTTTTCATGGGAGAAGACAGCAGCTTCAGAGGCCCGTCCCCTCACCTGGCCCCTCGGCTCATACCCACTCGTGAAGCCGATATGAGCGAATATTACTCAGTACTATTTTCGCGAAAACAACATCTCTGCCACAAGAGCACCACTCAACAGCCTCCCGATCGAACGGTAACGAAGGAGCAGTGCTAAACACAAGTGAGCACGCGCACACACCGCTCGCGCCCAAGGGTTCTAAGAGGTCTCCTGCGGGTCCCCGGGTTGACCAATGGATGCTGAGTGACGTCAGCAGTCACTAAGGATATGGAAAGGTGGTTCTAATGGGCTATTTCTTGACGTGGCCACTGATCAGTTCTTTTCTAAGATTGGGCCTAGCTCCGCCCCCTACTTCTCGTTCCGCTGT
Source organism: Cynocephalus volans (assembly GCF_027409185.1). Taxonomy (NCBI): domain Eukaryota; kingdom Metazoa; phylum Chordata; class Mammalia; order Dermoptera; family Cynocephalidae; genus Cynocephalus; species Cynocephalus volans. Next base: position 61,703,237 of record NC_084469.1, read on the forward strand.
CATCCCCGTCCCCTACTCCACACGAAAGGATCTGGTGTACTCTGTCAACATGACCCCTTTAGGCAGCGTGATGGATCTTTCCCAGAGATCTGAGTGGATCTGGGAGCTAGGCCAAAAGACGATTCTCTGTCTGAAATAAAACCTCGTCCGAGCTCGCCTCCTGCAACCGGGTGGCGGTGCCTCAGAGTGACTCTTTCATCTACCGTCAAATGTCAAAAAGCTTCTTCATGGGAGAAGACAGCAGCTTCAGAGGCCCCTCCCCTCACCTGGGCCCTCGGCTCGTACACACTCGTGAAGTCGATATGAGCGAATAATACTCAGTACTATTTTCCCGAAGACAACATCTCTGCCACAACAGCACCACTCAAAAGCCTCCCGATCGAACACTAACCGAGGGGAAGTGCTAAACACAAGTGAGCATGCGCACACACCGCTCGCGCCCAAGGATTCTAAGAGGTCTCCTGCGGAGCCACGCGTTGACCAATGATTGCTGATTGCCGTCAGTGGTCCCTAGGGGGATTGAAAGTTGTTTCTCACGGGCTATTTCTTGCCATGTCTACAGATAAGTTCTTTCCTAAGCTCGGGCCTGGCTCCGCCCCCTACTTCTCCATCCACTCTGTCATCCACTTACCCTATTCCACACGGAAAGATCTGCTATACACTTTTAACATGACCCCTTTTGCAGCTTGATGGATCTTTCTCAGATATCTGTGTCGGATCTGGTAGCTCAGCCGATATCCGATTCCATTTCTCACCCAATCCGCTGCCCCGCTCGCCTCCTGCAGCCTGTTGGAGGTTCCCGACCCCTACTCCACACGGAAAGTTCAGCTGTCCTCTTTCCTCATCACCCTGTTTGGCAGGGTGATGGATCTTTCCCAGATGTCTGAGTCGGATCTGCGAGCTCACCCGAAAGCCAATTCTCTTTCACGTACAAACTATGTCCGGGCTCGCCTCCTGCAGCCCGGTGGAGGTGCCAGAGAGTGACTGTTTCTTCTACGGTCCAAAGTCAAAAAGCGTCTTCATGGCAGAAGACAGCAACTTAACAGGCCAGCCCGCTCACCTGCCACCTCGGCTCTTATCCACTTCTAAACCTATTTCCCGCGATGACTCGGTACTATTCTATAGAAGCCAACCGCTCTGCCACAACAGCACCACTCAAAACCCTCCCGATCGAACGGTAACCAAGGAGCAGTGCTAAACACAAGTGAGCACGCGCACAAACCGCTCGCGCCCAAGGGTTCTAAGAGGTCTCCTGCGGGGCCCCGGGTTGACAAATGGCTGCTGAGTGACGTCAGCAGTCACTAAGGATATTGAAAGGTGGTTCTAATGGGCTATTTCTTGACGTGGCCACAGATCAGTTCTTTTCTAAGATTGGGCCTAGCTCCGCCCCCTACTTCTCGTTCCGCTCTGTCATCCCCGTCCCCTACTCCACACAAAAGGATCTGGTGTACTCTGTCAACATGGCCCCTTTAGGCAGCGTGATGGATCATTCCCCGATGTCTGAGTGGATCTGGGAGCTAGGCCAAAAGCCGATTCTCTGTCTGAAACAAACCTCGTCCGAGCTCGCCTCCTGCCACCTGGTGGCGGTGCCTGAGAGTGACTCTTTCATCTACCGTCAAATGTCAAAAAGCTTTTTCATGGGAGAAGACAGCAGCTTCAGAGGCCCGTCCCCTCACCTGGCCCCTCGGCTCATACCCACTCGTGAAGCCGATATGAGCGAATATTACTCAGTACTATTTTCGCGAAAACAACATCTCTGCCACAGAGCACCACTCAAAAGCCTCCCGATCGAACGGTAACCAAGGAGCAGTGCTGAACACAAGTGAGCACGCGCACACACCGCTCGCGCCCAAGGGTTCTAAGAGGTCTCCTGCGGGTCCCCGGGTTGACCAATGGTTGCTGAGTGACGTCAGCAGTCACTAAGGATATTGAAAGGTGGTTCTAATGGGCTATTTCTTGACGTGGCCACAGATCAGTTCTTTTCTAAGATTGGGCCTAGCTCCGCCCCCTACATCTCGTTCCGCTCTGTCATCCCCGTCCCCTACTCCACACGAAAGGATCTGGTGTACTCTGTCAACATGGCCCCTTTAGGCAGCGTGATTGATCTTTCCCAGATGTCTGAGTGGATCTGGGAGCTAGGCCAAAAGCCAATTCTCTGTCTGAAACAAACCTCGTCCGAGCTCGCCTCCTGCCACCTGGTGGCGGTGCCTGAGAGTGACTCTTTCATCTACCGTCAAATGTCAAAAATTTCTTCATGGGAGAAGACAGCAGCTTCAGAGGCCCGTCCCCTCATCTGGGCCCTCGGCTCATAGGCACTCGTGAAGCCGATATGAGCGAATATTACTCAGTACTATTTTCGCGAAAACAACATCTCTGCCAAAACAGCACCACTCAAAAGGCTCCCTATCGAACGCTAACCGAGGGGAAGTGCTAAACACAAGTTTGCACGCACACACACCGCTCGCGCCCAAGGGTTCTAAGAGGTCTCCTGCGGGTCCCCTGGTGGACAATGATTGCTGATTGCCGTCAGTAGTCCCTAGGGGGATTGAATGGTGTTTCACACGGGCGATTTCTTGCCATGTCTACAGATAAGTTCTTTCCTAAGCTCGGGCCTGGCTCCGCCCCCTACCTCTCCATCCACTCTGTCATCCACTTACCCTAATCCACACGGAAAGATCTGCTATACACTTTTAACATGACACCTTTTGCAGCTTGATGAATCTTACCCAGATGTCTGTGTCGGATCTGGTAGCTCAGCCGAAATCCGATTCCATTTCTCAACCAATCCGCTGCGCCGCTCGCCTCCTGCAGCCTGGTGGAGGTTCCCGACCCCTACTCCACACGGAAAGATCAGCTGTCCTCTTTCCACATCACCCTGTTTGGCAGCGTGATGGATGTTTCCCAGATGTCTGAGTCTGATCTGCCAGCTCAGCCGAAAGCCAATTCTCTTTCACAAACAAACTGTGTCCGGGCTCGCCTCCTGCAGCCCGTTGGAGGTGCCAGAGAGTGACTGTTTCTTCTACGGGTCTAAGTCAAAAAGCGTCTTCATGGCAGAAAACAGCAGCTTAACAAGCCAGCCCGCTCACGTGCCCCCTCGGCTCTTATCCACTTCTAAACCTAATACCAGCGATGACTCGGTACTATTCTGTAGAAGCCAACCGCTCTGCCACAACAGCACCACTCAAAAGCCTCCCGATCGAACGGTAACCAAGGAGCAGTGCTAAGCACAAGTGAGCACGCGCACACACCGCTCGCGCCCAAGGCTTCTAAGAGGTCTCCTGCGGGTCCCCGGGTTGACCAATGGATGCTGAGTGACGTCAGCAGTCACTAAGGATATTGAAAGGTGGTTCTAATGGGCTATTTCTTGACGTGGCCACAGATCAGTTCTTTTCTAAGATTGGGCCTAGCTCCGCCCCCTACTTCTCGTTCCGCTGTCATCCCCGTCCCCTACTCCACACGAAAGGATCTGGTGTACTCTGTCAACATGACCCCTTTAGGCAGCGTGATGGATCTTTCCCAGATGTCTGAGTGGATCTGGGAGCTAGGCCAAAAGACGATTCTCTGTCTGAAATAAAACCTCGTCCGAGCTCGCCTCCTGCAACCTGGTGGCGGTGCCTCAGAGTGACTCTTTCATCTACCGTCAAATGTCAAAAAGCTTCTTCATGGGAGAAGACAGCAGCTTCAGAGGCCCCTCCCCTCATCTGGGCCCTCGGCTCATACACACTCGTGAAGTCGATATGAGCGAATGATACTCAGTACTATTTTCCCGAAGACAACATCTCTGCCACAAGAGCACCACTCAAAAGCCTCCCGATCGAACACTAACCGAGGGGAAGTGCTAAACACAAGTGAGCATGCGCACACACCGCTCGCGCCCAAGGGTTCTAAGAGGTCTCCTGCGGGGCCACGCGTTGACCAATGATTGCTGATTGCCGTCAGTGGCCCCTAGGGGGATTGAAAGTTGTTTCTCACGGGCGATTTCTTGCCATGTCTACAGATAAGTTCTTTCCTAAGCTCGGGCCTGGCTCCGCCCCCTACTTCTCCATCCACTCTGTCATCCACTTACCCTATTCCACACGGAAAGATCTGCTATACACTTTTAACATGACCCCTTTTGCAGCTTGATGGATCTTTCTCAGATATCTGTGTCGGATCTGGTAGCTCAGCCGAAATCCGATTCCATTTCTCAACCAATCCGCTGCGCCGCTCGCCTCCTGCAGCCTGGTGGAGGTTCCCGACCCCTACTCCACACGGAAAGATCAGCTGTCCTCTTTCCTCATCACCCTGTTTGGCAGCGTGATGGATCTTTCCCAGATTTCTGAGTCGGATCTGCCATCTCAGCCGAAAGCCAATTCTCTTTCACGAACAAACTGTGTCCGGGCTCGCCTCCTGCAGCCCGGTGGAGGTGCCAGAGAGTGACTGCTTCTTCTACGGTCCAAAGTCAAAGGGAGTCTTCATGGCAGAAGACAGCAGCTTAACAGGCCAGCCCGCTCACCTGCCACCTCGGCTCTTATCCACTTCTAAACCTATTACCCGCGATGACTCGGTACTATTCTGTAGAAGCCAACCGCTCTGCCACAACAGCACCACTCAAAAGCCTCCCGATCGAACGGTAACCAAGGAGCAGTGCTAAACACAAGTGAGCACGCGCACACACCGCTCGCGCCCAAGGGTTCCAAGAGGTCTCCTGCGGGTCCCCGGGTTGACCAATGGATGCTGAGTGACGTCAGCAGTCACTAAGGATATTGAAAGGTGGTTCTAATGGGCTATTTCTTGACGTGGCCACAGATCAGTTCTTTTCTAAGATGGGCCTAGCTCCGTCCCCTACTTCTCGTTCCGCTGTCATCCCCGTCCCCTACTCCACAGGAAAGGATCTGGTGTACTCTGTCAACATGGCCCCTTTAGGCAGCGTGATGGATCTTTCCCAGATGTCTGAGTGGATCTGGGAGCTCGGCCAAAAGCCGATTCTCTGTCTGAAAAAAAACCTCGTCCGTGCTCGCCTCCTGCCACCTGGTGGCGGTGCCTGAGAGTGACTCTTTCATCTACCGTCAAATGTCAAAAATTTCTTCCTTGGGGAAGACAGCAGCTTCAGAGGCCCGTCCCCTCACCTGGCCCCTCGGCTCATACCCACTCGTGAAGCCGATATGAGCGAATATTACTCAGTACTATTTTCTCGAAGACAACATCTCTGCCACAACAGCACCACTCAAAAGGCTCCCTATCGAACGCTAACCAAGGGGCAGTGCTAAACACAAGTGAGCATGCGCACACACCGCTCGCGCCCAAGGGTTCTAAGAGGTCTCCTGCGGGGCCACGCGTTGACCAATGATTGCTGATTGCCGTCAGTGGCCCCTAGGGGGATTGAAAGTTGTTTCTCACGGGCGATTTCTTGCCATGTCTACAGATAAGTTCTTTCCTAAGCTCGGGCCTGGCTCCGCCCCCTACTTCTCCATCCACTCTGTCATCCACTTACCCTATTCCACACGGAAAGATCTGCTATACACTTTTAACATGACCCCTTTTGCAGCTTGATGGATCTTTCTCAGATATCTGTGTCGGATCTGGTAGCTCAGCCGAAATCCGATTCCATTTCTCAACCAATCCGCTGCGCCGCTCGCCTCCTGCAGCCTGGTGGAGGTTCCCGACCCCTACTCCACACGGAAAGATCAGCTGTCCTCTTTCCTCATCACCCTGTTTGGCAGCGTGATGGATCTTTCCCAGATTTCTGAGTCGGATCTGCCAGCTCAGCCGAAAGCCAATTCTCTTTCACGAACAAACTGTGTCCGGGCTCGCCTCCTGCAGCCCGGTGGAGGTGCCAGAGAGTGACTGTTTCTTCTACGGTCCAAAGTCAAAAGGAGTCTTCATGGCAGAAGACAGCAGCTTAACAGGCCAGCCCGCTCACCTGCCACCTCGGCTCTTATCCACTTCTAAACCTATTACCCGCGATGACTCGGTACTATTCTGTAGAAGCCAACCGCTCTGCCACAACAGCACCACTCAAAAGCCTCCCGATCGAACGGTAACCAAGGAGCAGTGCTAAACACAAGTGAGCACGCGCACACACCGCTCGCGCCCAAGGGTTCTAAGAGGTCTCCTGCGGGGCCCCGGGTTGACCAATGGCTGCTGAGTGACGTCAGCAGTCACTAAGGATATTGAAAGGTGGTTCTAATGGGCTATTTCTTGACGTGGCCACAGATCAGTTCTTTTCTAAGATTGGGCCTAGCTCCGCCCCCTACTTCTCGTTCCGCTCTGTCATCCCCGTCCCCTACTCCACACGAAAGGATCTGGTGTACTCTGTCTACATGGCCCCTTTAGGCAGCGTGATTGATCTTTCCCAGATGTCTGAGTGGATCTGGGAGCTAGGCCAAAAGCCGATTCTCTGTCTGAAACAAACCTCGTCCGAGCTCGCCTCCTGCCACCTGGTGGCGGTGCCTGAGAGTGACTCTTTCATCTACCCTCAAATGTCAAAAAGCTTTTTCATGGGAGAAGACAGCAGCTTCAGAGGCCCGTCCCCTCACCTGGCCCCTCGGCTCATACCCACTCGTGAAGCCGATATGAGCGAATATTACTCAGTACTATTTTCGCGAAAACAACATCTCTGCCACAGAGCACCACTCAACAGCCTCCCGATCGAACGGTAACGAAGGAGCAGTGCTAAACACAAGTGAGCACGCGCACACACCGCTCGCGCCCAAGGGTTCTAAGAGGTCTCCTGCGGGTCCCCGGGTTGACCAATGGATGCTGAGTGACGTCAGCAGTCACTAAGGATATGGAAAGGTGGTTCTAATGGGCTATTTCTTGACGTGGCCACTGATCAGTTCTTTTCTAAGATTGGGCCTAGCTCCGCCCCCTACTTCTCGTTCCGCTGTCATCCCCGTCCCCTACTCCACACGAAAGGATCTGGTGTACTCTGTCAACATGACCCCTTTAGGCAGCGTGATGGATCTTTCCCAGAGATCTGAGTGGATCTGGGAGCTAGGCCAAAAGACGATTCTCTGTCTGAAATAAAACCTCGTCCGAGCTCGCCTCCTGCAACCGGGTGGCGGTGCCTCAGAGTGACTCTTTCATCTACCGTCAAATGTCAAAAAGCTTCTTCATGGGAGAAGACAGCAGCTTCAGAGGCCCCTCCCCTCACCTGGGCCCTCGGCTCATACACACTCGTGAAGTCGATATGAGCGAATAATACTCAGTACTATTTTCCCGAAGACAACATCTCTGCCACAACAGCACCACTCAAAAGCCTCCCGATCGAACACTAACCGAGGGGAAGTGCTAAACACAAGTGAGCATGCGCACACACCGCTCGCGCCCAAGGATTCTAAGAGGTCTCCTGCGGAGCCACGCGTTGACCAATGATTGCTGATTGCCGTCAGTGGTCCCTAGGGGGATTGAAAGTTGTTTCTCACGGGCTATTTCTTGCCATGTCTACAGATAAGTTCTTTCCTAAGCTCGGGCCTAGCTCCGCCCCCTACTTCTCCATCCACTCTGTCATCCACTTACCCTATTCCACACGGAAAGATCTGCTATACACTTTTAACATGACCCCTTTTGCAGCTTGATGGATCTTTCTCAGATATCTGTGTCGGATCTGGTAGCTCAGCCGATATCCGATTCCATTTCTCACCCAATCCGCTGCCCCGCTCGCCTCCTGCAGCCTGGTGGAGGTTCCCGACCCCTACTCCACACGGAAAGATCAGCTGTCCTCTTTCCTCATCACCCTGTTTGGCAGGGTGATGGATCTTTCCCAGATGTCTGAGTCGGATCTGCGAGCTCACCCGAAAGCCAATTCTCTTTCACGTACAAACTATGTCCGGGCTCGCCTCCTGCAGCCCGGTGGAGGTGCCAGAGAGTGACTGTTTCTTCTACGGTCCAAAGTCAAAAAGCGTCTTCATGGCAGAAGACAGCAACTTAACAGGCCAGCCCGCTCACCTGCCACCTCGGCTCTTATCCACTTCTAAACCTATTTCCCGCGATGACTCGGTACTATTCTATAGAAGCCAACCGCTCTGCCACAACAGCACCACTCAAAACCCTCCCGATCGAACGGTAACCAAGGAGCAGTGCTAAACACAAGTGAGCACGCGCACAAACCGCTCGCGCCCAAGGGTTCTAAGAGGTCTCCTGCGGGGCCCCGGGTTGACCAATGGCTGCTGAGTGACGTCAGCAGTCACTAAGGATATTGAAAGGTGGTTCTAATGGGCTATTTCTTGACGTGGCCACAGATCAGTTCTTTTCTAAGATTGGGCCTAGCTCCGCCCCCTACTTCTCGTTCCGCTCTGTCATCCCCGTCCCCTACTCCACACAAAAGGATCTGGTGTACTCTGTCAACATGGCCCCTTTAGGCAGCGTGATGGATCATTCCCCGATGTCTGAGTGGATCTGGGAGCTAGGCCAAAAGCCGATTCTCTGTCTGAAACAAACCTCGTCCGAGCTCGCCTCCTGCCACCTGGTGGCGGTGCCTGAGAGTGACTCTTTCATCTACCGTCAAATGTCAAAAAGCTTTTTCATGGGAGAAGACAGCAGCTTCAGAGGCCCGTCCCCTCACCTGGCCCCTCGGCTCATACCCACTCGTGAAGCCGATATGAGCGAATATTACTCAGTACTATTTTCGCGAAAACAACATCTCTGCCACAGAGCACCACTCAAAAGCCTCCCGATCGAACGGTAACCAAGGAGCAGTGCTGAACACAAGTGAGCACGCGCACACACCGCTCGCGCCCAAGGGTTCTAAGAGGTCTCCTGCGGGTCCCCGGGTTGACCAATGGTTGCTGAGTGACGTCAGCAGTCACTAAGGATATTGAAAGGTGGTTCTAATGGGCTATTTCTTGACGTGGCCACAGATCAGTTCTTTTCTAAGATTGGGCCTAGCTCCGCCCCCTACATCTCGTTCCGCTCTGTCATCCCCGTCCCCTACTCCACACGAAAGGATCTGGTGTACTCTGTCAACATGGCCCCTTTAGGCAGCGTGATTGATCTTTCCCAGATGTCTGAGTGGATCTGGGAGCTAGGCCAAAAGCCAATTCTCTGTCTGAAACAAACCTCGTCCGAGCTCGCCTCCTGCCACCTGGTGGCGGTGCCTGAGAGTGACTCTTTCATCTACCGTCAAATGTCAAAAATTTCTTCATGGGAGAAGACAGCAGCTTCAGAGGCCCGTCCCCTCATCTGGGCCCTCGGCTCATAGGCACTCGTGAAGCCGATATGAGCGAATAGTACTCAGTACTATTTTCGCGAAAACAACATCTCTGCCAAAACAGCACCACTCAAAAGGCTCCCTATCGAACGCTAACCGAGGGGAAGTGCTAAACACAAGTTTGCACGCACACACACCGCTCGCGCCCAAGGGTTCTAAGAGGTCTCCTGCGGGTCCCCTGGTGGACCAATGATTGCTGATTGCCGTCAGTAGTCCCTAGGGGGATTGAATGGTGTTTCACACGGGCGATTTCTTGCCATGTCTACAGATAAGTTCTTTCCTAAGCTCGGGCCTGGCTCCGCCCCCTACCTCTCCATCCACTCTGTCATCCACTTACCCTAATCCACACGGAAAGATCTGCTATACACTTTTAACATGACACCTTTTGCAGCTTGATGAATCTTACCCAGATGTCTGTGTCGGATCTGGTAGCTCAGCCGAAATCCGATTCCATTTCTCAACCAATCCGCTGCGCCGCTCGCCTCCTGCAGCCTGGTGGAGGTTCCCGACCCCTACTCCACACGGAAAGATCAGCTGTCCTCTTTCCACATCACCCTGTTTGGCAGCGTGATGGATGTTTCCCAGATGTCTGAGTCTGATCTGCCAGCTCAGCCGAAAGCCAATTCTCTTTCACAAACAAACTGTGTCCGGGCTCGCCTCCTGCAGCCCGTTGGAGGTGCCAGAGAGTGACTGTTTCTTCTACGGGTCTAAGTCAAAAAGCGTCTTCATGGCAGAAAACAGCAGCTTAACAAGCCAGCCCGCTCACGTGCCCCCTCGGCTCTTATCCACTTCTAAACCTAATACCAGCGATGACTCGGTACTATTCTGTAGAAGCCAACCGCTCTGCCACAACAGCACCACTCAAAAGCCTCCCGATCGAACGGTAACCAAGGAGCAGTGCTAAGCACAAGTGAGCACGCGCACACACCGCTCGCGCCCAAGGCTTCTAAGAGGTCTCCTGCGGGTCCCCGGGTTGACCAATGGATGCTGAGTGACGTCAGCAGTCACTAAGGATATTGAAAGGTGGTTCTAATGGGCTATTTCTTGACGTGGCCACAGATCAGTTCTTTTCTAAGATTGGGCCTAGCTCCGCCCCCTACTTCTCGTTCCGCTGTCATCCCCGTCCCCTACTCCACACGAAAGGATCTGGTGTACTCTGTCAACATGACCCCTTTAGGCAGCGTGATGGATCTTTCCCAGATGTCTGAGTGGATCTGGGAGCTAGGCCAAAAGACGATTCTCTGTCTGAAATAAAACCTCGTCCGAGCTCGCCTCCTGCAACCTGGTGGCGGTGCCTCAGAGTGACTCTTTCATCTACCGTCAAATGTCAAAAAGCTTCTTCATGGGAGAAGACAGCAGCTTCAGAGGCCCCTCCCCTCATCTGGGCCCTCGGCTCATACACACTCGTGAAGTCGATATGAGCGAATGATACTCAGTACTATTTTCCCGAAGACAACATCTCTGCCACAAGAGCACCACTCAAAAGCCTCCCGATCGAACACTAACCGAGGGGAAGTGCTAAACACAAGTGAGCATGCGCACACACCGCTCGCGCCCAAGGATTCTAAGAGGTCTCCTGCGGAGCCTCGCGTTGACCAATGATTGCTGATTGCCGTCAGTGGCCCCTAGGGGGATTGAAAGTTGTTTCTCACGGGCTATTTCTTGCCATGTCTACAGATAAGTTCTTTCCTAAGCTCGGGCCTAGCTCCGCCCCCTACTTCTCCATCCACTCTGTCATCTACTTACCCTACTCCAGACGGAAGGATCTGCTATACACTTTTAACATGACCCCTATTGCAGCTTTAAGGATCTTTCCCAGATGTCTGTGTCGGATCTGGTAGCTCAGCCTAAATCCGATTCCATTTCTCAACCAGTCCGCTCCCCCGCTCGCCTCCTGCAGCCTGGTGGAGGTTCCCGACCCCTACTCCACTCGGAAATATCAGCTGTCCTCTTTCCACATCACCCTGTTTGCCCCGTGATGGATCTTTCCCAGATGTCTGAGTCGGATCTGCCAGCTCAGCCGAAAGCCGATTCTCTTTCACGAACAAACTGTGTCCGGGCTCGCCTCCTGCAGCCCGGTGGAGGTGAAAGAAAGTGACTGTTTCTTCTACGGTCCAAAGTCAAAAAGCGTCTTCATGGCAGAAAACAGCAGCTTAACAGGTCAGCCCGCTCACCGTCCCCCTCGGCTCTTATCCACTTCTAAAACTAATTCCAGCGTTTACTCGGTACTATTCTGTAGAAGCCAACCTCTCTGCCACAACCGCACCACTCAAAAGCGTCCCGATCGAACGGTAACCAAGGAGCAGTGCTAAACACAAGTGAGCACGCGCACACACCGCTCGCGCCCAAGGGTTCTAAGAGGTCTCCTGCGGGGCCCCGGGTTGACCAATGGCTGCTGAGTGACGTCAGCAGTCACTAAGGATATTGAAAGGTGGTTCTAATGGGCTATTTCTTGACGTGGCCACAGATCAGTTCTTTTCTAAGATTGGGCCTAGCTCCGCCCCCTACTTCTCGTTCCGCTCTGTCATCCCCGTCCCCTACTCCACACGAAAGGATCTGGTGTACTCTGTCTACATGGCCCCTTTAGGCAGCGTGATTGATCTTTCCCAGATGTCTGAGTGGATCTGGGAGCTAGGCCAAAAGCCGATTCTCTGTCTGAAACAAACCTCGTCCGAGCTCGCCTCCTGCCACCTGGTGGCGGTGCCTGAGAGTGACTCTTTCATCTACCGTCAAATGTCAAAAATTTCTTCCTTGGGGAAGACAGCAGCTTCAGAGGCCCGTCCCCTCACCTGGCCCCTCGGCTCATACCCACTCGTGAAGCCGATATGAGCGAATATTACTCAGTACTATTTTCTCGAAGACAACATCTCTGCCACAACAGCACCACTCAAATGGCTCCCTATCGAACGCTAACCAAGGGGCAGTGCTAAACACAAGTGAGCATGCGCACACACCGCTCGCGCCCAAGGGTTCTAAGAGGTCTCCTGCGGGGCCACGCGTTGACCAATGATTGCTGATTGCCGTCAGTGGCCCCTAGGGGGATTGAAAGTTGTTTCTCACGGGCGATTTCTTGCCATGTCTACAGATAAGTTCTTTCCTAAGCTCGGGCCTGGCTCCGCCCCCTACTTCTCCATCCACTCTGTCATCCACTTACCCTATTCCACACGGAAAGATCTGCTATACACTTTTAACATGACCCCTTTTGCAGCTTGATGGATCTTTCTCAGATATCTGTGTCGGATCTGGTAGCTCAGCCGAAATCCGATTCCATTTCTCAACCAATCCGCTGCGCCGCTCGCCTCCTGCAGCCTGGTGGAGGTTCCCGACCCCTACTCCACACGGAAAGATCAGCTGTCCTCTTTCCTCATCACCCTGTTTGGCAGCGTGATGGATCTTTCCCAGATTTCTGAGTCGGATCTGCCAGCTCAGCCGAAAGCCAATTCTCTTTCACGAACAAACTGTGTCCGGGCTCGCCTCCTGCAGCCCGGTGGAGGTGCCAGAGAGTGACTGTTTCTTCTACGGTCCAAAGTCAAAAGGAGTCTTCATGGCAGAAGACAGCAGCTTAACAGGCCAGCCCGCTCACCTGCCACCTCGGCTCTTATCCACTTCTAAACCTATTACCCGCGATGACTCGGTACTATTCTGTAGAAGCCAACCGCTCTGCCACAACAGCACCACTCAAAAGCCTCCCGATCGAACGGTAACCAAGGAGCAGTGCTAAACACAAGTGAGCACGCGCACACACCGCTCGCGCCCAAGGGTTCTAAGAGGTCTCCTGCGGGGCCCCGGGTTGACCAATGGCTGCTGAGTGACGTCAGCAGTCACTAAGGATATTGAAAGGTGGTTCTAATGGGCTATTTCTTGACGTGGCCACAGATCAGTTCTTTTCTAAGATTGGGCCTAGCTCCGCCCCATACTTCTCGTTCCGCTCTGTCATCCCCGTCCCCTACTCCACACGAAAGGATCTGGTGTACTCTGTCTACATGGCCCCTTTAGGCAGCGTGATTGATCTTTCCCAGATGTCTGAGTGGATCTGGGAGCTAGGCCAAAAGCCGATTCTCTGTCTGAAACAAACCTCGTCCGAGCTCGCCTCCTGCCACCTGGTGGCGGTGCCTGAGAGTGACTCTTTCATCTACCCTCAAATGTCAAAAAGCTTTTTCATGGGAGAAGACAGCAGCTTCAGAGGCCCGTCCCCTCACCTGGCCCCTCGGCTCATACCCACTCGTGAAGCCGATATGAGCGAATATTACTCAGTACTATTTTCGCGAAAACAACATCTCTGCCACAAGAGCACCACTCAACAGCCTCCCGATCGAACGGTAACGAAGGAGCAGTGCTAAACACAAGTGAGCACGCGCACACACCGCTCGCGCCCAAGGGTTCTAAGAGGTCTCCTGCGGGTCCCCGGGTTGACCAATGGATGCTGAGTGACGTCAGCAGTCACTAAGGATATGGAAAGGTGGTTCTAATGGGCTATTTCTTGACGTGGCCACTGATCAGTTCTTTTCTAAGATTGGGCCTAGCTCCGCCCCCTACTTCTCGTTCCGCTGTCATCCCCGTCCCCTACTCCACACGAAAGGATCTGGTGTACTCTGTCAACATGACCCCTTTAGGCAGCGTGATGGATCTTTCCCAGAGATCTGAGTGGATCTGGGAGCTAGGCCAAAAGACGATTCTCTGTCTGAAATAAAACCTCGTCCGAGCTCGCCTCCTGCAACCGGGTGGCGGTGCCTCAGAGTGACTCTTTCATCTACCGTCAAATGTCAAAAAGCTTCTTCATGGGAGAAGACAGCAGCTTCAGAGGCCCCTCCCCTCACCTGGGCCCTCGGCTCATACACACTCGTGAAGTCGATATGAGCGAATAATACTCAGTACTATTTTCCCGAAGACAACATCTCTGCCACAACAGCACCACTCAAAAGCCTCCCGATCGAACACTAACCGAGGGGAAGTGCTAAACACAAGTGAGCATGCGCACACACCGCTCGCGCCCAAGGATTCTAAGAGGTCTCCTGCGGAGCCACGCGTTGACCAATGATTGCTGATTGCCGTCAGTGGTCCCTAGGGGGATTGAAAGTTGTTTCTCACGGGCTATTTCTTGCCATGTCTACAGATAAGTTCTTTCCTAAGCTCGGGACTAGCTCCGCCCCCTACTTCTCCATCCACTCTGTCATCCACTTACCCTATTCCACACGGAAAGATCTGCTATACACTTTTAACATGACCCCTTTTGCAGCTTGATGGATCTTTCTCAGATATCTGTGTCGGATCTGGTAGCTCAGCCGATATCCGATTCCATTTCTCACCCAATCCGCTGCCCCGCTCGCCTCCTGCAGCCTGTTGGAGGTTCCCGACCCCTACTCCACACGGAAAGATCAGCTGTCCTCTTTCCTCATCACCCTGTTTGGCAGGGTGATGGATCTTTCCCAGATGTCTGAGTCGGATCTGCGAGCTCACCCGAAAGCCAATTCTCTTTCACGTACAAACTATGTCCGGGCTCGCCTCCTGCAGCCCGGTGGAGGTGCCAGAGAGTGACTGTTTCTTCTACGGTCCAAAGTCAAAAAGCGTCTTCATGGCAGAAGACAGCAACTTAACAGGCCAGCCCGCTCACCTGCCACCTCGGCTCTTATCCACTTCTAAACCTATTTCCCGCGATGACTCGGTACTATTCTATAGAAGCCAACCGCTCTGCCACAACAGCACCACTCAAAACCCTCCCGATCGAACGGTAACCAAGGAGCAGTGCTAAACACAAGTGAGCACGCGCACAAACCGCTCGCGCCCAAGGGTTCTAAGAGGTCTCCTGCGGGGCCCCGGGTTGACAAATGGCTGCTGAGTGACGTCAGCAGTCACTAAGGATATTGAAAGGTGGTTCTAATGGGCTATTTCTTGACGTGGCCACAGATCAGTTCTTTTCTAAGATTGGGCCTAGCTCCGCCCCCTACTTCTCGTTCCGCTCTGTCATCCCCTTCCCCTACTCCACACAAAAGGATCTGGTGTACTCTGTCAACATGGCCCCTTTAGGCAGCGTGATGGATCATTCCCCGATGTCTGAGTGGATCTGGGAGCTAGGCCAAAAGCCGATTCTCTGTCTGAAACAAACCTCGTCCGAGCTCGCCTCCTGCCACCTGGTGGCGGTGCCTGAGAGTGACTCTTTCATCTACCGTCAAATGTCAAAAAGCTTTTTCATGGGAGAAGACAGCAGCTTCAGAGGCCCGTCCCCTCACCTGGCCCCTCGGCTCATACCCACTCGTGAAGCCGATATGAGCGAATATTACTCAGTACTATTTTCGCGAAAACAACATCTCTGCCACAGAGCACCACTCAAAAGCCTCCCGATCGAACGGTAACCAAGGAGCAGTGCTAAACACAAGTGAGCACGCGCACACACCGCTCGCGCCCAAGGGTTCTAAGAGGTCTCCTGCGGGGCCCCGGGTTGACCAATGGCTGCTGATTGACGTCAGCTGTCACTAAGGATATTGAAAGGTGGTTCTAATGGGCTATTTCTTGAGGTGGCCAGAGATCAGTTCTTTTCTAAGATTGGGCCTAGCTCCGCCACCTACTTCTCGTTCCGCTGTCATCCCCGTCCCCTACTCCACACGAAAGGATCTGGTGTACTCTGTCAACATGACCCCTTTAGGCAGCGTGATGGATCTTTCCCAGATGTCTGAGTGGATCTGGGAGCTAGGCCAAAAGCCGATTCTCTGTCTGAATCAAACCTCGTCCGAGCTCGCCTCCTGCCACCTGGTGGCGGTGCCTGAGAGTGACTCTTCCATCTACCGTCAAATGTCAAAAAGCTTTTTCATGGGAGAAGACAGCAGCTTCAGAGGCCCGTCCCCTCACCTGGGCCCTCGGCTCATAGGCACTGGTGAACCCGATATGAGCGAATATTACTCAGTACTATTTTCGCGAAAACAACATCTCTGCCCAAACAGCACCACTCAAAAGCCTCCCGATCGAACGCTAACCGAGGGGAAGTGCTAAACACAAGTTTGCACGCACACACACCGCTCGCGCCCAAGGGTTCTAAGAGGTCTCCTGCGGGTCCCCGGGTGGACCAATGATTGCTGATTGCCGTCAGTGGTCCCTAGGGGGATTGAATGGTGTTTCTCACGGGCGATTTCTTGCCATGTCTACAGATAAGTTCTTTCCTAAGCTCGGGCCTGGCTCCGCCCCCTACTTCTCCATCCACTCTGTCATCCACTTACCCTACTCCATACGGAAAGATCTGCTATACACTTTTAACATGACACCTTTTGCAGCTTCATGAATCTTACCCAGATGTCTGTGTCGGATCTGGTAGCTCAGCCGAAATCCGATTCCATTTCTCAACCAATCCGCTGCCCCGCTCGCCTCCTGCAGCCTGGTGGTGGTTCCCGACCCCTACTCCACACGGAAAGATCAGCTGTCCTCTTTCCACATCACCCTGTTTGGCAGCGTGATGGATCTTTCCCAGATGTCTGAGTCGGATCTGCCAGCTCAGCCGAAAACCAATTCTCTTTCACGAACAAACTGTGTCCGGGCTCGCCTCCTGCAGCCCGGTGGAGGTGCCAGAGAGTGACTGTTTCTTCTACGGCCCAAAGTCAAAAAGCGTCTTCATGGCAGAAGACAGCAGCTTAACAGGCCAGCCCGCTCACCTGCCACCTCGGCTCTTATCCACTTCTAAACCTATTACCAGCGATTACTCGGTACTATTCTGTAGAAGCCAACCTCTCTGCCACAACAGCACAACTCAAAAGCCTCCCGATCGAACGGTAACCAAGGAGCAGTGCTCAACACAAGTGAGCACGCGCACACACCGCTCGCGCCCAAGGGTTCTAAGAGGTCTCCTGCGGGGCCCCGGGTTGACCAATGGCTGCTGAGTGACGTCAGCAGTCACTAAGGATATTGAAAGGTGGTTCTAATGGGCTATTTCTTGACGTGGCCACAGATCAGTTCTTTTCTAAGATTGGGCCTAGCTCCGCCACCTACTTCTCGTTCCGCTCTGTCATCCCCGTCCCCTACTCCACACGAAAGGATCTGGTGTACTCTGTCAACATGGCCCCTTTAGGCAGCGTGATGGATCTTTCCCAGATGTCTGAGTGGATCTGGGAGCTAGGCCAAAAGCCGATTCTCTGTCTGAAACAAACCTCGTCCGAGTTCGCCTCATGGAACCTGGTGGTGGTGCCTGAGAGTGACTCTTTCATCTACCGTCAAAAGTCAAAAAGCTTCTTCTTGGGAGAAGACAGCAGCTTCAGAGGCCCGTCCCCTCACCTGGCCCCTCGGCTCATACCCACTCGTGAAGCCGATATGAGCGAATATTACTCAGTACTATTTTCGCGAAAACAACATCTCTGCCACAAGAGCACCACTCAAAAGCCTCCCGATCGAACGGTAACCAAGGAGCAGTGCTAAACACAAGTGAGCACGCTCACACACCGCTCGCGCCCAAGGGTTCCAAGAGGTCTCCTGCGGGTCCCCGTGTTGACCAATGGATGCTGAGTGACGGCAGCAGTCACTAAGGATATTGAAAGGTGGTTCTAATGGGCTATTTCTTGACGTGGCCACAGATCAGTTCTTTTCTAAGATTGGGCCTAGCTCCGCCCCATACTTCTCGTTCCGCTCTCATCCCCGTCCCCTACTCCACACGAAAGGATCTGGTGTACTCTGTCAACATGACCCCTTTAGGCAGCGTGATGGATCTTTCCCAGATGTCTGAGTGGATCTGGGAGCTAGGCCAAAAGCCGATTCTCTGTCTGAAACAAACCTCGTCCGAGCTCGCCTCCTGCCACCTGGTGTCGGTGCCTGAGAGTGACTCTTTCATCTACCGTCAAATGTCAAAAAGCTTTTTCATGGGAGAAGATAGCAGCTTCAGAGGCCCGTCCCCTCACCTGGCCCCTCGGCTCATACCCACTCGTGAAGCCGATATGAGCGAATATTACTCAGTACTATTTTCGCGAAAACAACATCTCTGCCACAACAGCACCACTCAAAAGCCTCCCGATCGAACGGTAATCAAGGGGCAGTGCTAAACACAGGTGAGCATTCGCACTCACCGCTCGCGCCCAAGGGTTCTAAGAGGTCTCCTGCGGGGCCACGCGTTGACCAATGATTGCTGATTGCCGTCAGTGGTCCCTAGGGGGATTGAAAGTTGTTTCTCACGGACGATTTCTTGCCATGTCTACAGATAAGTTCTTTCCTAAGCTCGGGCCTGGCTCCGCCCCCTACTTCTCCATCCACTCTGTCATCCACTTACCCTACTCCACCCGGAAAGATTTGCTATACACGTTTAACATGACCCCTTTTGCAGCTTGATGGATCGTTCCCGGATGTCTGTGTCGGATCTGGTAGCTCAGCCGAAATCCGATTCCATTTCTCAACCAATCCCCTGCCCCCCTCGCCTCCTGCAGCCTGGTGGAGGTTCCCGACCCCTACTCCACACGGAAAGATCAGCTGTCCTCTTTCCACATCACCCTGTTTGGCAGCGTGATGGATCTTTCCCAGATGTCTGAGTCGGATCTGCCAGCTCAGCCGAAAGCCAATTCTCTTTCACGAACAAACCGTGTCCGGGCTCGCCTCCTGCAGCCCGGTGGAGGTGCCAGAGAGTGACTTTTTCTTCTACGGTCCAAAGTCAAAAAGCGTCTTCATGGCAGAAGACAGCAGCTTAACAGGCCAGCCCGCTCACCTGCCCCCTCGGCTCTTATCCACTTCTAAACCTATACCAGCGATTACTCGGTACTATTCTGTAGAATCCAACCTCTCTGCCACAACAGCACCACTCAAAAGCCTCCCGATCGAACGGTAACCAAGGAGCAGTGCTAAACACAAGTGAGCACACGCACACACCGCTCGCGACCAAGGGTTCTAAGAGGTCTCCTGCGGGGCCCTGGCTTGACCAATGGTTGCTGAGTGACGTCAGCAGTCACTAAGGATATTGAAAGGTGGTTCTAATGGGCTATTTCTTGACGTGGCTACTGATAAGTTCTTTTCTAAGATTGGGCCTAGCTCCGCCACCTACTTCTTGTTCCGCTCTGTCGTCCCCGTCCCCTACTCCACACGAAGGGTTCTGGTGTACTCTTTCAACATCGCCCCTTTAGGCAGCGTGATTGATCTTTCCCAGATGTCTGAGTGGATCTGGGAGCTAGGCCAAAAGCCGATTCTCTGTCTGAAACAAACCTCTTCCGAGCTCACCTCCTGCAACCTGGTGGCGGTGCCTGAGAGTGACTCTTTCATCTACCGTCAAATGTCAAAAAGCTTCTTTATTGGAGGAGACAGCAGCTTCAGAGGCCCGTCCCCTCACCTGGCCCCTCGGCTCATACCCACTCGTGAAGCCGATATGAGCGAATAGTACTCAGTACTATTTTCTCGAAGACAACATCTCTGCCACAACAGCACCACTCAAAAGCCTCCCGATCGAACGCTAACCAAGGAGCAGTGCTAAACACAAGTGAGCACCCGCACACACCGCTCGCACCCCAGGGTTCTAAGAGGTCTCCTGCGGGGCCCTGGGTTGACCAATGGTTGCTGATTGCCGTCAGTGGTCCCTAGTGGGATTGAAAGTTGTCTTTTCAAAATGAAGGTCTGCTTGTGCCACTCCAATATTTTTTAAAACATTCTAATGC
Source organism: Cynocephalus volans (assembly GCF_027409185.1). Lineage (NCBI taxonomy): Eukaryota > Metazoa > Chordata > Mammalia > Dermoptera > Cynocephalidae > Cynocephalus > Cynocephalus volans. The sequence goes on from NC_084469.1 coordinate 61,723,028, forward strand.
CTTTGCTCTTAGGATCAAATTCATGGCTTCTGTCCACTTCTCCTGCCGCATCCCACACCGTGACAAGATCACACCTTTGCAGCATGTCTCATTGATGCAACTTTACATTCATCTCTGTGACTCTTGTTCATGTGTGTCACCTCCTATAGGCTGTGAGCCCTGGAATGGAAAGATTCAGTCTATTTTGGTTTAACCTGTTTGCAGCAGGTTTGGGTACAAATCTGGGGCCTGCCTCTAATTAGCTGTGTGACCTTGTACAAGTTACTTCCATAAGTCTCGTTGCTGCATGTGGAAAACAGAGAAAACATTACCTGCCTCTGCAGAATGTTGAGAGGATGGAATTAAATAACTCATGTAGCATGGCTAACACAGAGTACGGCCTCTACGAGATGGCAGGACCGGACTGGGAGTAGCATCAGTAAGTTCTGTATGTAGTCGCTGTCCACCCATCAAATGGCCCTGAAATTAGCACTGTCCTGAATACAAATCTTCAAGTAAGCCCAGAAATAAACTCTCCCAAAAGAGACCCTGGGAATAGGAGAGAAGGGGCTGCCTTTTACACTTCAGCACCTGGAGACTTCTCCCAGGGCCCTGAAAGGTGGCTTCCCTCCTAAGAGGAGACAGACAGAGGCAGCCTGACCCAGCCCCTCCAGCCAGGAGAAAGGGTGGTCAGGGTTTATCAAATTCCCAGAAGTGTCTAGAACCCCAGAGAGCAGCCTTCTTAACAGGTCTATTTCATTAAGTCCCTTCCTCTCTCAAGAGCCTGCAGTGGCTCCCTGCAGCCTAGAGCATCCAGTGCAGCCCCCTTTACTTATGGGAATCTCACTCCCATCTCCCACCTGACCTCAGAACCCACTCTTCATTCAGACAGGCCTCTTCACCTGCCTCTAAACTCTTTCCTGACCGCAGGCCCTGCCTTCTGACCTAGAAAGCCCTCTATTTTCAGGTAATGCTCTATAAACCCTTCCACTCCCCTCAGGGCCCTCCTCTTCCAGAAAGCTCTCTAGGACTGACCCAGCCCACACTAATCTCCCCCTCTTCTGAGGTCCCAAGACCCTAATGCCTCCAATATAAGAAAAACCTCTGGTATAAGACAGACCCATCTGAGTGAAATTCCAAGCTTCTACTGTTCAAGAATAATTTTTTTTTAAGGATAAAATCATGAATGCTACACAAATATAAAATGAACATGTGTCAAAGCTTTTATTTAACTCATTAATGAGAGAACCAGTAAGATGTTATACATGATTCAAGGAAGAATCCAAAGAGCATGTATGTATACGTGTATAGCTCTTAGTCCACCCATCCCAGATGTCCATTGACCTCCTCTGACAAAACTCATTTGCATCTCAGTGAACAAGGATAGTTTGCATTATTATCAGTTTTCTACAGCTTACAGAATAATGAAATAGCTCAGAGACCATGACAGGCACAAAGGCCTCGAGAAACAGATAACATCTAATAGTCAATTAAAAGGACACCTGGTAAACGTTTTTGCCTTTTTTAACATGTTTCATAATCTTACCTGGCACTACTTAATCAGCTGTGCATCTCTGGAAAGTCACTTAAATTCTGAGGGCCTCAGTCTCCTCATATGTAAAGTGAGAGGGAAAGCACAAAACCCTGCAGGCTCTCGGCATAGAGGAGCTCCAGAAGGAGATGCTTCAATTATTACAGATATTTCCCTGCCCCTGAATTTCCCCTGGCTACTTCAGCTGCCACCTCTTAGCCTACGGGCGGCAAGGCAGGCAGACTCTGCTCTCTGTCCCCCACCACCTCCCACCAAATATGAACCAAAGCCTCTTCCTTCATTTCCCCTCAGCAACACCGAGACATGCTCAAGGGACCTTTAGCAAAATTCAGATGGAAAGAGAAAAATCTTCACAGAACTAGTGGGATAGTTTTTCCTGCCTCCTTCTTTAGAGCATGGTGTGCTCTCCACCCCCAAGGCCAAGGCAACATAGACAGCAGGTCTTTTGTAAAGTAATTCAAGACTGGTAAGACACTTTTGCCATACTTCTGTCAAAGAGATATGCTAGAAAGATGTAACCTCCCTGGAGGGTCTGATGGGTGTTTTAGACAAATATCTCTTCCAAAGGCCAGAGTATCCAGAAGGTCTTTCCCCCTCCCCTCCTCTGCCCTTAGCATCAGAAGATTCCCCCAACAATAAAATTGATAAATTGACTATCATGACGTTAAAGGAAGTACGGATGGTGAGGAGGTCCAAGCTGAAGAAGCTCAGGAGGTCCCTCCAATATCTCCATCCCATGGGTTCTGGGATTGATGAGGGCATGGACCCTGTTCTTTACAAACAGAAAGGATGTTCTTTGGTATTCCCTGTGAGTGACTGGGCTAACACAAAGCACACTCTAGGGCAAGTTCCCACAACCCAGCCGGTCCCTCAGGGTATCTCAAATGTCACTTTTGTTCATATGTTGTCTACTGCTATAACAGAATACCACAGACTGGGTAATTTATGATGGACACACATTTATTTGACTCACACTTCTGGAGGCTGGAAAGTCCAAGACCAAGGGGCTGCAACTAGCAAGGGACTTCTTGCTGCATCTTAACATGGCAGAAGGCATCACATGGGCAAGAGAGAGTGAGAGAAGGGGGCCAAACTCATGCTTTTATAAAAAACTCACTCCCATTATAACGAATCCACTCCTGCTATAATGGCATTAATCCATTCATGAGAGCAGAGCCCTCATGACCTAATCAACTCTTTTAAAAGGTCCCACATTTCACCCTCTTGCATTGGGAATTAATTTCCAACACATGAACTTTGGGGGACATACTCAAACCACAGCAACACCACATGATTTCTTGAAGGCTCACTTACTCCAATCTCCCTATTTTACCTTTGGTCAAGCAGACACTAGATACCACTGTGCTTCCCTGGTGCTCAGGACATATCCTTTCTGCAAATCTAAGCCCATACAGAAAAACACCTCAAAGATATATGGATATCCCTACTGACCTAAAGAATAATCGTGGACATGCACAAATTTACCCATGAAGATGTCCACTGTGGTATTGTCTAGAAGTATGAAAAACTGAAACAAACTAAATGCCCAGCAATAGGGGATTGGTTAGATATATATAGTACAACCATCCAATGCAGTGCTAGGCAGTCATTCAAAATGTGACATACAAGGGGAGAGGAGATATCACAGCAAGCTCACTCCATTTAAGAATATTTGTAAGGTTAAGCAACTACAAAGAAAGGGGAAAAAAAGAAACCTCAACATTAACAGTGGCTGTTTTTTATTTTCTTCTTTTTCCTTTTGGTTTCTAAGTGTCCTGCACTAACATGTATTTGTACATGAATAGACAGACAGATAGAGATAGGTAGGCAAACAGTCATAATCCAACTCCCTGAAGCTAGACCCAACAATCACCAGGCCCACTGGAAACCAGTTCTGGGTTCCAGTCTGAGGAACAAGCCGCATTTGCCAGACCAGTGATATGCAAATGGGGAGTGGGGGGAATGAATTCTTTAGGGCTGGCACCTTCCACAATGACTCACTCAAAGTGAGCCACCCCACACCACCACACCACAAAACACACACATACACACACAGTCTTGCCAAAGAAGAGGCTTATGGGTAAAACCATTCAACAACTAGAATATCCATCCTGTAAGGTTCATCTAGTGTCTGCTCAGGGAGATCAAGGGCACTCTTAGCAAGGTTGTACAGTGGGGAAGCCCTGGCCTGAGAGTCTCAGAGCCTCCAATCTCAGCTCTCTGGCCCTGACCTTGCCTGCCTTTCTCTGGTCTTCCGTTCATCCATCTATAAAACAAATGTGTGGGGTTGAATGAAGGGCCTCCCAGATCCCCTTTCTCAAGACTCTCAGAGATATTTTGCTTTATTCTGGCCCCATCTCTCCACAGCCCTCAGGACAGCCCCAGAGTGAACTGGAATGCCCCAATCTAGGTCCTAACCCCTCCCAGTCTGCAGGAGGCGTAAGGGTAGCAATACAGGAGGCAGACCAGAGTAAGTTACCAAAGGAGGCTGGGAGGTGTCCTCTCCCAGGAGGCTCTAGACCATGCAGCTTCCCCTGCATCCCCCCAAGGAAGCCCAGGACAGAATGACTGGCAGGGCTGGGGTGAAGTCAGGTTTGTACCTTTGCCCACCCACTCCATCCCCAAGGGCCAGTTGCTGGCTCACTTCCCTTCTCTGCCATTCCCATGGCTCCTCTGCTTCCCCAGGGTTTATCATCAACACGTTCATCTCTTTCTCATCATGTTTTATTTTTGACAACCACTTTCTAGCCTGTGGCAAGCCTTTGGGTTTTTAAACAAACCTAGCTTTGAATCTCCTTACCTCTTCAAAGCCCAGGTTCCTCATCAACAAAATGGGGGTTAGGAGAGGGTCACCAACCATATATTTTATCAATTCATTCATCAAATGTACTGAGAGCCTGCTCTGTGCAGACCCCTCCAGCCCCTCACAGATGCTGCCCGCCTGGGGCTCCCAGGCAAGTAGAGGAGATGAAATAAATGATTTTACAAAGAACTGCAGAGCACCATGACACAGCCAGGGTGGATGAAAGGGGAACTCTATCATAATGAAGGGAGACCTGGGATTTGTCCAAGGCCCCAAGGTAGGGAGCGAGCAGAGCAGGATCTGGAAGCCAGAAACCCTTCCCTGAGCAGGCATCCCCTGGGGCACGCTTGCATCTGCCAGGGCTGAGCCCTATGCTCTGAGGTGTGGGCAGCAGAGGGCAGAGGGCACAGGGTGGGAAGAGGGGTGAAGGAAACAGGCCTGACAGGTCACTCAGAGGGGAAAGCTTCAGCCAGGCCTAGCAGACACCCTAGCACGCCCCAGAACTCACCTGCCAGCTACTGGGAGCAGGAGGCCCTGCCAGCAACCCAGCCAAGCTGCGTCCCCGCCTGCCGCCCCCTCCCCATTCTGCCCTTTGCTCTTTGCCTGTGACAGGGCTCCTCTGCCCAAGTGCCCCGCCTTGCCTCTGTCCAACCTGTCTGGCTGTCCTCTGACATATCGTTTGTCTACCCTTCTCTGCACGTGTCAGTCCTCTGTTCCTGTCTGTCTGTATATCATTCTCTAACAGCGCCTGTCTGTCTGTCCTCCTCTTCACACGTCTGGCTGGCGCGCCGGCCTCCCTGCATCTCTGGGCCTCCTCGCCGCGCCTGCCCCGCCTGCCGCTGTGTGGGTGTCGGGCTGGCTGTGCGCACAGGGGCGCGGCTCGGCCCGCCCAGTCCCCCGCGTCCCCCATCTCAGGAATGACCCGGGCCGCGGCGCAACGGTGCTGAGGCCCGGCAGCCGAGCCGCGGCCGAGGCAGGCCGGAGCGAGTGGCGGTGGCGTGGGCGGCGGCGCGGGGACGACGGGCGGCCGGGAGGAGCTGCGGCAGATCACGGCCAGGGCCGGGGCCGGGGCCGGGGCCGGGGCCGGGTCCTGGGAAGCCGCTGCCGCCGCCTCGGCCCGGGATCGCGGGCAGCGGGTCGGCTGGGCTCGGCCCGGCCCCGCCTGGTCCGCCCCGCCCCGCCCCTGCGCGCAGAGCAGGCCGAGGCGGAGCGGCGTGTCCCCTGCGACACCGGAGCCCGAGCCAGAGCCCGAGCCCGAACCGGAGCGCCGCAACATCCGAGCGGGAACCGGAGCGAGAACCGGAGCTGGAGCCGAAGCTGGAGCCGGCACTGCGGCGCACGGAGCGGAGCGCGGCAGCCAAGCCGAGTAAGGGGCGTGGGGCGAGGGCGGCGCTGGGGAGGGATCGAGGAGGGCGGTCCCGACCCCCTTTCCCCGCGCTCTGCGGCTGCACCCGCGAATGCACACAACCGGGGACGCGCCGCGCGGAGCCTCGGCACGCCGGGCGGGCGGATGCGTGGTCCGGAGCAAACCGCAGCGCTCTCGGAACAGAGAGGGACCCTAGGACTCCAGCTGACCCGCACCGACTGGTGGACCACCGGACTGGCAAGGGCTGAGGCTGACCCTAAGCACGCCCTCGGGCCGCGGGGAAAGGGAGGTCCCCCGGGTTCCTGCCTGACTCGAGTGCCAGACGAGCATCCATCCCTTGAGGGGAGCCCAAGAAGTCTCCCCAGCTCCGGGAGCTGTTTGGGGGACCTCGGTTTGGAGGACCTCTGAGCAATCCACTCAAGAAGGGGAAACTAGGGTGCGTTCTCGTCCGGGGTGGGAGAGGAAAGGGACCGGGGGGTTGTGGAGTTTGGAGCGTGAATCCAGGGCCCCACCCCCTGGAACTATGAAGTTTGACCCTCGGACAGGCGGGTCACCAGGGCCGTGCCCCTGTTTCCGTGCCTGCTGCGCTGGCCTATCTCAGCACCGAGGGTGCAAGAGGGAGTGTCTCCGCCGCACCTTCTCCCGCTTTGGGGCAGACTTTCTCTTGCGCTCTCAAAAGGCCCCAAGGCAGGGTCCGAGGCGCGGCTCCCGCTGGCTGCGCAGCTGAGCAGCGTAGCCACCTCTCCCCAGGCGCCCTCGGAAGCTGGGTAGTGCCCACCCCACCCCCGGCTGAGTCGCGCGGCCCTTCCTCTCTCCTCAGCGGGCTCTGCGGTCTGGAGGCTGGCGCACGGTGAGGACCCAGGGCTGCCCTCCTGATCCCGCGCCGGTGCCGGCCTGGGTACCCAGGCCCAGGCCAGGAAAGGGAAGGCTGAAGTGACAGGTGTGAGAGGCAGAGGCTCCGAGGGCTTGGTCTTTGCTCTTGATCCACGCAGTCCCACAGGCACCTGCCAAGAGATGTGCCTCTGGACTCTCTCCTCAAACATCCTGACTGCTTTACCAGAACAAGTGACTTCACCACCCTTGTGGCTCAGTTTCCCTGTCTGAAATGTAGGCAGGATTCTGGAACCACAGGCAGGCTTGGCTGACTTTCTAGGTGTATGACCTTAGGTAAGACACTTACCCTCTCTGTGTCTCAGTTCCTCCATCTGAAATATGGGGACGGTGAGTTGAGATGATGTGTGCGGGGAGCCTAGCCTAGTGTCTGGCAAACACCCAGTACTCAATTATAGTGGGCTACAGGTGTCATTTTATGAAGTGTCTGCACCAGTAGATGCTGAGGCAGTGAGTTCACTTGAAGTACTAGGGACATCATGCCTCTGAAGCCCCTCCAAGGATGCCTTTGAATCCCCCAAGGCCCATTGATGCCTAATTGCGCAGCAAAACCCTCCTGAGGGCCTGCCCTTTCTCAAGCATTCCCTCCTTCTGAGGCTCTCTGTGGCCCAGCCCACTTTTCCACTCCCCACCCCTCCATGTCCCTCCAGGTTGGAAAAGGCTGCATCTGACTGCAAGGGACACTCTTTTCCTCCCTTTGGCTGATGTCTGCTGTCCCAAATAGGGGCACCCTACTTACCACTCAGGCTGTGCACAAGGGAATTTACACACCTCCCTCCACTCCTGTGTTTGGGAGCATGTGAAGGTTTGCCTTCCCTGCAAAGCAACCAGGCTGTCAGGTGGCTTAGACTTGCCAGTGATGATGGTTCAGACAGGCAGCGGGAAGCAGCAGGGAGAGCAGCCACAAGGGCAGGAAGACAGCCAAGACGGCAGAGGGGTACCAGGCTTGATTCCTTACTGACTGGGATGTGTTCATCCAGGTGACGAAGCCACGAAGCACTAGAAATGAACCTCAGGGAGGAAATGGAGCTGGTGACTGACAGATTAGAACTTCAAAGCTAGACAGTTCCCAGGAAGGGATCTGCCCCAGTCTGCACAGCTGTGGCCTCAAACCCAGAGCAGAGCAGAAAGAGGCCCAGGGCCTAGGGGAGCATGCTGGGATCCTTGGGGTGGCATGGGGAGGTGTAGGTGACCAGGAGGTGGGAGGAAAGCAAAGGTCCAGTTTGTGGGCATTCATGTTGGTCCCTGGCCACCTGTGGCCCAGCTGCCCAGAGCAGGGAATGGGGGAGTGATTTCAGTTGAGGAAACATATCCATATGTTGCCAGGACCTGGTGAGACAGGCAGAGTGGGTTGCCTCATCAGGGCTCCTCCACACAGAAGCCCCTCTCTGCTCTTCTTCCTCTGTAACCTCTCCCACCCCTCCCCACTCACACACTAGGGTGTCACATTCCTGCCTCTTCCATAATCCTCACTCCTCATCTCCCCAAAGGAGTTAATCGGAAACTAATTAGGTTTGTGTCTACTGGTTCACAGAGTGGTTGGAACACAGCTGATAGGGAATGTGATGGGAATATAGGCAATATTGTCAGTCTTCGGGAATAATCAGTTGGATACCCTCACCCTGGAAGTGCTCAGAGCACAGGGCAAGTGGCAGGAAGACATAAATCTGCTCTCAGCCTCCTCAGAGGAGAAACTGAGGCCTGGAGGGTTTCTGGAGCCCCTTGCAGGAGAACACAAAAACAAAGAGTTGTGACTGAGGGCATAGTTTCTTGGAGCTGGGCTGCCTGGATTTATGGCATATAGGTCTGGGCAGCTGACTTATTATTCAAAGCCTCAGTTCCTTTTGAAAATGAGAATAAATATTACACACCTCCCAGGATAGTTGTGAGATCGAAGAAACAATAAACTCATACAGGAAGCATAAAGCAATGTCTGATGCGCTCTGCCAATGGCCCTGTAGTGTCTGCATTATGAAAATGCATTGCACACACACTGTTTCCTAAACATAAGCATTTCTCTGAATCCTGACAGCAGCTCTCTGATGTAGGTACTATCATTGTCTCCATCTTACTGATGAGAACACTGAGGCTGAGAAAAGTTAAAGGGCCATCCAACTCTGCTAGGTATAGAATACTTAAAACATCACTGTGACTCATCATAATTTTATATGACTTTGTAAAATTGATAATTAGCACATTGTAACTTAGATGTCATGTAATCAGTTATCGGAATGATTCCTCTATGGAGATCTTCAACCATTTTATGTCTGAGAACTGAAAAAGAATATGTTAATTGTCCACAGGCTATAGAATTTTTACAGACACCTTTACTTTTTTTCTATTCAAACAGTAACCAAACTGATTTAAAAGAGCAGCCTCCCATTCATTGCTTAGCCCTCATCTATTTTTCTCCAAAGCACTTACCATTCCAACATCTGTATATCTTATTTATTTATTTATTGTCTGCCCCCCAAAGGCAGGAACTTTTGGCCATTTTGTTCTCTCTGATATCCCCCAGAGCCTAGAATACTACCCAGCACTTAGTATGCTTTGCAAAATTATAAAGGGTTTTACAAACATAAAGTCTATTATTGTTATTATTTTTGCCAAGTGCATAGATTGATCGAAAATAAAACATTAAGGTTCATAGCAAAAACCATTAAAGCAAATATTTGGCAAATAGGACTTGCTCAAGAGCCAGGGATAATTTGATGAAGATTAAAAACAATGGAGATCATGTTTCTAATATTTTAATAAAGCTTCTTATCAGTAAGTTCAAAGACAAATTAACTTTTTAAAAATCTTTTCAATGACAAATGACGTGTTCAAAGGCAATTAAATTAGCTTTTAAAACTTTCAATGAGCTAACTATCACTGACTCATTCATTTAATTACTTTTTATTTTGTTAGCACAAAAGTTTTTATTCAAATCTTCATTTTAATAATTTTTTAAATTATAAAAGTAATATGTGGTTCACTATAAAAATTTTGGGAAAATCATAAAAAATATAAAGAACATAAAAATCCTCTTTAATCTCACCACTGCCCAGAGAGCACAATGACTGTGGACATTTTATTCTATTGCCTTTCTAATCTTTTGTTATGCATGAATATATTATCTAGGGTTTCTTTTTCCTTTTACAAAATAAAGATCAAACTGTATGCACAGTTCCATAATCTTTTTTTTTTAATAACCTGGGTTTTTTCCTCTTAACATTATACTAAAAGCAGGTTATTAAAATTTCTCTTAAAACGTGGTTTCACCACTATGTAATATTCATTATAAGTGTGTGGAATAATTTGCTCAGTCTCTCCTACCTTACTGGACAATGGGGTTGCCTCCCATGTTGTAGTGCTACAAATAATGCTTGCCTGTGTCTCTTTTGGTGTTTTCTGAGCCCCAAATGCAGCTTCTCTACACACTTGGTCAGCACCTAGTTGACAGCTTGCAGATGGACTGGTTTATGCAGTCAGACAGTAAATCAGCCTTAGAGTTTGGGCCACAATGGTGGTGAGGAAGGGGGTGACAGTTGATACTGTAGAGGGCCACTCCAGGTAAATTAAGGCAACATGGAGACCCAGTAAACTCCAGGCACATCCTGACCAACCCAGTGGGTTGCACATGTAGCCAGATGTTGCATGGGGACAGAAGGCCTCCTGCTGCAGAGGCTCTCACATACTTGGATTCCTTTTCTAATATCAGAACTGAATTACCTGTTTGCAAACCTGGATGCCTTCTACCCACCTCTTTGCCACTGTTATTTCACTTTTTCTACCCCACTCCTAAATTCATTCATTCCTTCATTCAGTCATATGACAAACATTTCATGACACTATCCACACTTGCCAAGGAATATTCTCCATTGCGGAGGTCACCAGCTGAGTTCCAGACTCATATAAAGACCTTCCTTTGACAAGAGAAAGTTTTCCTGCTGCCTCGGGAACCCCACCTGCAGCCCCAGGAGTTAGCTCCTGCCTTGGTGAGGCAGATGTGCACTTTGAAGATTACTGCGTCCAAAAAAGTCCCTAGAATGTCTTACTTTTTCTGGCTCTGGGTGATTACATGCACACCCAAAGATTCATGAAACCCCTGTGAGATGACATTGTTCATTCATTCATTCATTCAGTAAATAGCCACTGAGCACTTCCTGTGTGCCAGGCACCATGCTTAGATGCCAGGGACACAGTGGTTGTCTGGGCTGTCTAGACCTGAAGTCATTACCTCTCCCATCTCCACCGTCTGCTCACCACCCAAGCAGACACAGGAAATCATTCTCAACTTCTCTCTCTTCTTCGCTCTCTACATCTGATCCACCTGTCCCTTAAACCCACCCAGCTTGTTCCTGCCCAGGGGCCCTTGCACTCTCTGCCCCCTCTACCTGCAATTCTCTCCCTCAGGTAACTGCCCAGCTGGCTCACTTCCTCTGGTCTTTGCTTGTCTGTGACCCTCTCACCAAGACATGCTGCAGCTGCAATATCTAAATGTGCAGTCCCACCTGCACAAACAGCCTCTGTTCCTTCTCATGCTGCTCTCTAACAAACTCTACCATTGTAGCCGTACCTCTATCAAGAAAGCTCCATGGACCATCCCTGCTCTACCCCTGACACCCAGCACCTGGTACCCAGGGACTTGCAGTGAAACCTGAACTGGTGAATGCAGCCTCTTCCCTTTTCTGCAGTCATTGTTGCCTGCATTTAGGCCACATCACCCCCTGCCACAGCCTCCTGTGCTCCCCTACCTCCCACACCTAGCCCACCCTCCACACTGAGACCAGAGAGATAAAAATTGCTCTGCTGCTTAAGATCCTCCTAGCAGCACTCTTGGGGCAGAGAGCATACTACCTCACCAGGCCCTTTATTCTTCTGAGTCTCACTGTTGTCATCTGTAATGAGGGGATTTGCTTTGAGGCTCCAGTGAGCTGACAGCATGGGGAAGCAGTTGAGCAGGTGCTGCATAAACAGGGGCCATCACATGGCCCTTCCACAAGACCAGCCCACTCCACAGCCTTTCCCTGCCTGCTGCCCACCAACACGAGGCTGGCCGCTAACGGGTCCTTCTGCACCCTGCACATCTGTGCACTGGGTTTCCTTGCAATTGAGCAGACCCAGGCTCTCTCCCCGGAACGAAACCCTCATCTGCTCAGGTCTGAGTGTCGCAACGGAGCCCCAAGTGGAGGTATCCCAGGAGCAGGGACACAAAAGGGAGTGGGAATGACGTGGACTCACCACACACCATTCAGCCACTTCAAAGCCTGGAGTGCCGCCCACCCACCTGCCTGCCCGCCCTCGAGTTCCCAGCCAGACAATCCAGTTGGAGATGAGTCACCGGCAGGAACAAGCTCAGATGCTGGGCTCAGAAAGAGGTGGGCAGAGGGGGAATTGACCTCGGGTGTGGGCCCCCACCTGACCCTGGCAGCTGGGGTGGGCCCCTACCCCCACCAAATCACAGTCTCAGCCTATCTGTGCCAGACCTGTCTATGTCCTCATCGCTGTTCCTCACCATGGCTCTGGTCACATGTAGGAAAGCCAGAGTGGGCACTTGCTCCCTTGGACCTCCCACATCTAGCTCCTTTGTCGTGATGACCCCAGCAAAGCTCCACCAAAGTGGAAGGTCTGATGACACTAGGAAGTGGTTTTTCTTTGGGTCCTCAGGCTGAAATCCAGAAATGGGGGAGAAGAGAAGGAAACAGACAGTGAGGTTGAAAATCCAGCTTCTGTTATAGGATCTAGAAAGCCCCTTCTTGTGCCTTCTAAGGGTTTTGTGGGATGTATAGTAGGTGCTTGGTGAATGAATCAATGGATGCAAGCCAGGAGTGCTGGAAGGTGGTGGTGGGAGGGTGTGTGTCAAGTGCTGATTGTGTTGGACGACGCAGGGAATGTAGCCCTATCTGATGTTGGTGTTGTTGTCACAAAAGATGACAAGAAGTCTGGGGAGCATCTCAGCTCTTCACATATGCATCCTTCTCAGCAAGTTGAGCATCAGTAAAAGGCAGCCTCCACCCATCAGTTACACATCAGCATCAGGCCAAGGTTGGCTTATTCTAGCATTGCCGTGTCCTTTTGAATGTTCCCTCAGTGCCCTGAGCTGGACAGCCAAGGCCACACTGACCATCCATGCCCTTGAGGAGTTACTAGTCTAGGATAATTTAGGGCCAGGGTTTTCCTGGAAGGATGTCCAGGTGCTGCAGAAGCACAACCAGAATATTTTCTGGCCAGCAGTCAGGAGGACTCCCCTGAAGAGAGCTCTTGAGCTGGATGTTGACAGCTCCATAGGAGTTTGCCGGGTGGACAGGGAAGGAATGGCATGCCAGGGAGAGGGAACAGCCTGCAAGTAGGACAGGCCCAGTGTGTCCAGGAAGCAGGCCAGCCAGAGCACCAGGGTGGCAGATCTCTGTGGGATGTCCCTGGCAGTAACTGAAGGGCACTGAGAATGACACAGTTGCTCCCTCCTTCCCACATAGCTCTTCCTCCATCTCTTCTCTGTGGCCTTGGATAGGTTATCTCCCTGAGCCTCAGTTTTCTCATCTGCAAAATGGGAATGATGTTATCCACTTCAAAGGACCAGTTGCAATAACATTGGTGACATTACATTACCTGGCACATGCAGGTGTTTGGTGAATGTGAACCATGCCTGAAGCCCCGAGTGCCCAGAAGGTGTCCACGTATGGAAATGTCTACCTGACCAAAGGCCAAACTGGCTCGCTGCTCCCCAGCCTCCTGAACCATTGAGGGACTTACAGTTTGTCCTCCAAACACCCAAACTGAACACAGAAAACCATATGCAAAGCAAGAGTTCTAAGTGTCCTTTGCCCTGGGTGACCCATCTTCCACGTCTACATGTCCTGAGAAGCCTCAGCCTTCATCCCAGAGTCACAGGGCCCAGTGGGAGGAAGGGGGTGGAGAGGGTCTAGGGGGGTCTCTGGGAGAAACAGGACCCTGAGGAAAGCTCCTTGAGAAAGGGAGGGTGGTCAGCACCCTCCATGGCATCAGGAGCCACCAGAGGCAGCCCCACAGGAAGTACATTCCACATGCATTTATTAAGTACCTACACTATGCCAGTTCACTGGAGAGGTAAGCAGGAGCCCAGGGCTGTGGAGGTTGTAGTGAGAAACTAGGGCAGTTTCCTGAGGGCACTGGGGAAAGGTTTTCCCAAAAGAGTTTTCATCAAGGAAGTGACATAATCCATTTTACCTTTAGGAAAGATCCCTCTGGAAACAGCACGAGTGATGACTTAGGTAACTTATGTCCTCCTCCCCAGACACACATACATGTGCATGTACACACAGCCACAGTACACATGGGCACACTCACAGACACAAACGCAGACACATGTGCATGCATGTATTTTTAGAAAGCATGGGTTGCAGGCCCCAAGATTCTTCTTGAATTTTCTGGTGCAAAATCACCAAGCAGCCTTCCCTGTCAGTCCTGGGGAGATCACATACGACCCTCACTTCCCCAGGTCAGAACTCTCCCTTGGTTTCTATGGAGACTGGCAGCGGTGTCACGCCAGCCTGACAGTTCACACCTGGAAGTCTGAGCTACATCAGGAGGAGGCAGGAAGGAGCCACCTAAAGAGAGGGATTCCCAAGTCAGCTCCCCTCTCCCTCACCCTAGGAGAACGGAATGAATGACCATGAGGCTGTGCACCTCAGCCCAGGGGCTTTCCAAACATACCTCTCTTCCTGAAGCAAGTTCAGGGCTCATAGCCTTGCTTTACATGGGAGGACGCTGAGGTTCAGAGGGCAAGTTGATATTAGCACTCAGGGATTGGACTTCTGAGCACAGACTCTCCAAGATAGGTCTCTGATCCATTTGTAAATAGACAAAAACAATTATTAGTCAATGCCGTGTGTCTGGCCAACAGGTTCTGTCAAAACATGGGACCATCTTGGAGGGAAAAAATATATAATTATAAAAAGGTCCCTGGGAGGCCAGGATGGGAACTCTGGACCTGCTTTTTACAGAAAAGTTCTGTCCACAAAGACGTCATCCCCAGGATCAGGGAAGTGACAGCCTCCTGAGACCTGGAGGGGCCAGGCTCTTTTCTCTCTGGCTTCTGGCTGCTGGCTTTCCCATGCAAGAGCCCCCTGAGCTCGGCATCTGTGGTCCCTACTCAGCATCTCCCCAAGGTGCAGTTTGGTGTCTGCCAGGCAAGTGACGACACTCCTTAGGACATAAGAACCTTATCTCCCTCCTGTTCCCAAAGGCTCATGTCACTTAGGGACACACCAGGAGAGACAGAACCAGTTCAGATATTTAGCAGCAGGGGGAAGGATGGGTTACTTTTTGAAAATGTTTCCTGCATTACCAATGGGTGTTCAAGTGACCTGGCACTTCCTAACTGCCCGAGACATCCAAGCGTCACACCAAGTTCATGTTGGCGGGGGAGGGGAGTTGGGGAAGAGGCAGTTTCATTCTGTAGGCCTTCATTTCTGAATTGGTAATTTAATATATTAGGTGCCTTCTAAAGGAGTGTGCTGACTAAGTGTGGGCTTTGGAGTCAGACAGACCTAGATTGTAGTCCCAGCCTTTAGTTAGAAGCCGTATGACCTGGGGCAAGGTATATAATCTTTCTGAGTCTCAACTTCCTCATGTATAAAATGAGGATGAAAAAAGCATCCTATTCTTAAAGTTGTTGGGGTAATAATAATAATGTGGTTTGAGCTAGATGTCAATAAATACCCTTCAAAAGCCAGCTGTGAGACCTTGAACTAGCCCCTCACACTCTCTAGGTCTCAGTTTTCTCTTCTATGAAATGATGACATTGGGCTAGTCTATAAGGGTCCTTCTAGCCCCAACAGTTATAAGATGCTCAGGATGCCATGGTCCATGGAAGTTGCTGGAGGCAGTGGGGTCTCACAGGCTCATGAGACAGGAGAACTCCGTGGCATCTCTAATTCCCACCCAAGGATCCATCCAAGAGAGATATTTCCCCCTCCACCCACCACTGGGACCCCAGCATGAACTTGTCCCTTCCTGCACCAACACCCCCATACTCTGCAACCCAGAGGTCCCCCAGGCCCTTGCCTAGTCTGGTCACATGCTCTCAAAGTCACCATCCTCTCCCTCAGAGGTTGACAGCTCAGGGGATGTCAGTGCCCAGCCCGCAAGGGCAGGGGCTGCGCTGTGGGCACCCCCATCACCTGCCTGTTTGTGTCTCCACAGGTGAGTGGAGGGGCCTTCCCTGCAAGAAGTCAGAGCTGTGTCCGTGGGCAGGCTGGCTCCACTGCTCTGCTCCAAGGATTACATGTCCTTCAAACACCCCTGCCCCTGTAAGTCTCCTCCCACATCCTTTTGCCTCTTGGGGCTGGGTGAGGGCAGACCTTGCAGTCGGGGTAGCAGAGAATGGCTCTTTGGCCAAAGAACTCCAGGGATCCAATCGGGGGCTAATGCGACATGATAGGTTGGGGGAGAGCCACACAGAAGACCCCTAACACCTGCAAGACACTCCCTAAAATTTGAGAATCCCACTTTGGCCAATTCTCCTGTATCAGCCCTTCCTAAAGTATGGATCACAAGTTCCTCTGAGGTGTACTAATGGGGATTACATGGTGGTAGACAGGAAAGAGACTCCATGGCAAGGTAAGTGTGGGAAATGCTGAGTGAGACACATTAAGATAGTTTTGCTGCCACAGGACTTCTCAGAGCCTTTAGTATGGGGATGTGTGTTGTGAGGCTCCCATGGAAAGAGGGAGCCCGTTGCTCTTCCCAAATCTAACCGACCACAAGGAATGTTTCACACAATTGTCATTCCACAGAACACACTCCTTGGGGTTTACTGTCCTAAGGAAACCCAGTAGATGAAGTCCCTCATTTATTGAAGCCATTAGATGATTTTGCCCCATAATAGTCTTCTCATGGCCCCCTGATGCCCATGAATCCAGGTGATGCATTCAGCCAGGTGAACCCCTGGGGCTCAAGACTGCAGCTCCCTTTGACTTACTCCCCTAGTCTCCACCAGCTCTGCCCTCACTGATTCATGCCACCACCCTTGCCCCAGGTCCCCTTCACTTCTCCCATGTCAGCCACCTAAGCCCCCCAAAACCATCACCATGTGCTATAATTGGGGGGGCATGCATAAGCACCCCATCCTTTTCTCCTTAGTAAGTCAGGACTGTGAGTGTGTGTGTAATCAGGGGACACACTCCCCCAACACCTCAGCTGTCATGTCCCCTCTCCCATGCTCACTCTGGTCAACACCTCACCCTCACTCACCAGTGTCTGTTCAGATTTGTACCATGGATGCATGTGTGTCATGCATCTTGGGGTGGGGACATGTCTTCAAAATAGTTGAAGCCTCAATTAGTGAATCTTTGAACATCAGGTGATTCCGCAGTGGGAGGCAGGGGAAACTGGCACACCCCATCTGGGTGGGATTCTCACCAGGCATGCCAGGGGCAATATGCTGGCTGTGGGCGTTACTGACCAAAGAGCGGTATCCGGGGATGGGGGAGTCAGCCTGGCTGCTGGCTACCGTGGGTACCCAAAGAGGGTACAGGTCGAGAGTTGATAAGATTATTTCTGATGGATAGTACGAGCTCAATAAATTGTTATTACTGTTGTTCCTGTTGCTGTGGCACAATCAGAAAATGAAAACCCAAATCTCAGACAGGTGGGAAGGCTGCTGTCCAGGGGCACTTTGGAGCCCAGGGACACCTGCCCTGCAGAGGGCCGGGATGGTCCGTTCTTGCCCCTATGTGCTGATGAGGCAGGAGCAGCCAGGAGTGGAGAAGGCTGGAAAAGGTCAAGTCTGAGGATGCTGAGTGTGGAGGCTTTCCAGAACCTTCTGGGGTTAAGCCTAGGCCACCTGCACTAATAGAGGCCATTACTGAAGAACAGCCCTCTGCAAATTCTCCTGAGGACTCCAGAGTGTGGCCGTCAGTATTCTGGGCCATTCAGAAGTGGTTCCTGCACATCTCCGAATTCCCCTTCCACCCGAAGGCCCAGTACTTAGCATGCAGTAGGCACTCAATAAATGTTTCTTGAATGGACAAATGCATAAATATACACTCTGGAGGAGGAGCTGGGGGTGGTGGGTTGGATAGAAGCTGAAGCTAGTGACTCTGCCACCAAATCCCTCCATGGGGTCTGGCCCAGCCTCCTCGCTAAGGCAAAGGGATTGTCCAACCCAGTGGTTTCCCGGAGCTCAGCACTCCTGGGAGGCTCCATTGTCTTCTCTGCCAAGTTCTGCCCCTCATATTGTCCACTTCAACTGTCTTGATGATTTCTACTTTGGGTTCCTGGTGTCTTCCAGCGATTCTGACCATCTGACCATCTTACCTTGCATTTGTGATCTCCTTTGGTGGTGGAGGAGGGAGGTTCTTCCTGCACCTGCCCTGGGATGCTGGGAGGCTCCAATTCAGCCCCTGATTCTCACTCTGCACAATTCAGACCTTCCCACCCTCACTCGGCTTTCAGCTGCAGCCTCTGGGCCATCAGCTTCCAAGGCTCTGCCCCACCTCAATTTCTTCCTGGGCTTCCCATTCGTTCCTCTTCCTTATGTTGCCTGTCTCTCCTGGGCAGCCCCCACGCCTAAGCTCAGATTCAGCCAGTCCCACTATGAACTTTTTGTCTTCAACTCTACGCTGGCTGTGCTTGATTTTGCTATATTAGTTCAGGGCACCACCATTGACTCAGGCCCTTGGGCCCGAGTCTGGGAATGATGCTCAGTTCCTTCCTACCCATGCACGCATCCCTGCCACCTGCCTGGGGAGGGAGATCCTTGGGTTTGTGAATTGGGCCAACAGATCGTCATTCTGACTCTGTCTCCCTCTCAGGCCCCTCTTCAGATCCAATCTAGAAATTGCTCTTTTTTTAACCAGCTCTTATCCTTGTTCACATGTCCAGGCCCCCAGCAGAAGGTGAGCTTCCAGAAAGCAGGGAGCATGCCTGCTATGTTCCCCGGTTTATCTCCAGCACTGTGCTCAGTGCCTGGGGCATAGCAGGTGCTCAGTAAATGTTTACTGAACAGCTGAACGAGTGAATCAATCGAGATGAAGCAGATGCCTTTGGGCAGCCTCTGTAGCTTGCAGACCGGAGGCCCTCATACGGGTTCTGGAAGGGATACAGAAACACAAATGCTGCAGACCACTGAGAACCCCAGATATAGAAACAGGAAGAAAACCCAGAAGTCCCAGGAGGGGCACTGACACAGACACACACCTCTTTTTTAACCCCCAGTTCCAGATCTGGAGCTGCTCTGTGCATTTAGAATTGTAACAGGGAATGGCTTTAACTTTCTCAGCTCACAAAACCATCTTGCTGGCTACATATCAAGATACTGAAGCCCATAGAAACTGAAAAACTTAGGGTAGGAGCCATAGTTTGTTCTTGTTTGGGTTTCCACACCACAACCCCCTTCCAGTTTAGGCAGGCAGCCAGATAAGTCCCCAGAAGCAAAAACAAGCTCAGAAGTTTCCTAAGCAAGACTCCACCCCTAGGAATAAGTGCTCACGAGGTCCAGAGAGAGTGAACAGTCACATAGCAGAGGGGAGGAGGGTAGCAGAGTGAGCGGTGCCCACATACCTAGGGGCACAGCTGTGGGCACTGGGGAAGCAGATCACCCATTGGCCTCCCGGGGGTCAGGCAGCATTAATCAGGCCAGGCTGGGCTGACTCCTCCCAGGCACTGCCCACAGCCCAGCAGCCCCCATCCCCCAACCCCATGTCTCCTTCACACATTCCAGCTCACCTCTGCCCCTCACAGAGACAGCTCCAGCAGTCCTCATCACCCCCGCCCACACACCCACCCCCATTCTGCAGGTGAGAAGACTTAGGCAGGGGGAGGTGGCAAGAACAAGAAAGGGAGAAGGCAGGGGAAACCCTGACCCAGGGAAGCCCAGAGGGCTTTTGGCCAAGTGGCTGCAAGGGGGAAGTGGGCTCCTCTGCCTGCAAGCACCAGGCCTGTTGCCATTTTCCAGCCTTCAGGAAACCTGCCTCAAGATCTGAGTGGGAAAGAGGAGAACCGGTCTGTATTCTCAGGAAGGCTGGAGGTGGGAATCCTTCTCCACCTGGCCCCAACTGGGCAGAGCAGCCAGCATTTGCCCAGGGCCCAGGCTCCAAGAACGGATGCTTCACAACCTCTTCCTCTCCACCAGCCGATGGCTGCTCTGCAGAGCTCCCTGTGAGGTGGGCGTGGCCTATATCCCTTTGTCCTCTGGGGCCCCAGGGGAGACCGAGCCTGAGCAAAGCAGGAAGAAGGAAGGTGGAAGGTCATATCCGATCATCCACGAATAAGTCAAGTGGGGCTTGTCTATGCCAAGTTCATGGTGGCCAGCACAGGTTGGCAGGGCCTCTGGGTGGGCTTTGGTCTCCCTCAGAGTTGGTGTGATATAGTAGGCAGTGCTTGAGTTTGAGTACAATCATTTACCAGCTGTGTGATCTGGAGCAAGCTACTTAACTTCAAGAAAGCTCAACTTGCTCATTTATAAAATGGAAAAATACCACCCTTTTGGTTTGATGCTCAGATTTGATGTGCCACAGGGAGAGTCTGGCTTGGTGCCAGGCACTGAGAAGATGCTCAGGAAACTTGAAAGTCTTGTCCTTTTGGCCACCTTCTTTCTCCACAGCTTAGTATTACCCAGAGAGGGAAATGGAGAAGAGTGGGGAATCTGGGGATGAATTTGGGGGTAATAAGATACTACTGTTCTCTGCTCTGCTCATTGTGACAGTTACCTTTGCACAGACTCAGCTATCCACAGAAGGAAGGACTTGAGGGCAAGGAGGGCAAATGATGGGACACATTCCCCATGCACCACTTCTGCTCCCAGAGCAGATGTCACTAATCAATTGCAGCCCTCTCATCCTGAGCCTAGAGCAACCTCACACTCTGTCTAAACCCATGCAGGCACTACCTAGAGATCATTGGCCTGTGAAGTGATACCCTTATTCATCCTTTGCTGAGATCTGACTCTGGAGGAGGGGAGAGAATAGAGGGAGTAAATTAAGCTACTCCCATTTCTCTTTGGGATCATTTTCCTTATCCGAAAAAATGGGAGTTGAAAAAGTACCCACCTCAGAGTATTGCTGTGAGGATCAAATAAAATATCACAGGTGAAGGGCTTACAAGGCCTTACGATCATTTCTTTATGTGGCCTCCTTGCTTCCTTGTAGAAGCCCTTCAGGGGAGGGGTCGGTGTGCCCATTCCACATATCAGGAAACTGAGGCTCAAGAAAATGAAGAAATTAGTCTAGGTGACATAGCTAAAAAATGGTGGGGCCAGGGCTACACCAAGCAAGTCTGTCTAGGGCTCAATTTTAGCTGGACAAAAGGACAGGGGTGGAGTCCAGTCATTCCTTCATGCCCACGACTTGGATGGAGGAGTCCACTCTGCGGTAGGACTTCATGGCCCCACAAATGTCCCAGCTGCCCGTCCTCAGATTCTCTGATCTATCACAGAGTCTGGTTGTAATGAGTGCATGGCATCTAATTGCTAATCTTCATTTTTAATGTACAATCATGTCATATCAGAATCCCTGGCAAGAGAACACTCAGCCTAGGCTTGAGCATGTAATGTAGTAATAATAACAATAGCAGTGCCCCCCAGCTTTGGCAGAGCACTCCCAGATTGCAAATGCCTGCATTTCACTGTCCCCTGGCACTGAGCTCACTGCCCCTGGAGTCAGCCCTGCCCAGTGGCTTTTCCTGCAGTGTCCACCATGCCCCAAGGAAGGGCTTCCTGAGCTTTCCCCCAGAGCTTCCTTTGTTTTCTGGACTGAGATTTCACCCAATTTGGCCCTTCCCTGTCCTCTTAGAGAGGTCTCAGTTTCCTCAACACCTTCTCCTGTCCTCCCTCTGGGACAAAGAGAAAATCAGGGCTGTAGGTCTTGGACATCAGCCTCCATGGCCTGGGAGGGGCTTTGAGGATGCAGATGGGGCAGTCTGTCACAGGTAACCTGTGGCTGGAGGTAGGTGCCCTCAGTGGTCCCTGCTGGTCACAGTACAGGAGGGGACTGGAGGGCAGGAGGACCGGGAGAGTGAGTGGCAAAGACCCGTCTTTTCTGTGGAATCATTGACATGTCTCTCTGGGAACTGGGCTTGAAGACACTGACTAGATCTGTGTTTTTCTCATGAACAGCCCAGAAGAGGGTGGGCTTTGGAGCACACAGACCTGGACTCGAATCCTGCCTGCATCATTTACGCACTGCCTAACCTCCCTGAGTCTCAATTTCCCCGGGTGTAAAATGGGAACATCCTGATGCTTTGAGGGTTACTGCGAGGGTTATCTGCTGTGCAGCATGAGGTGGGGGATTGAGATAATGTGGACCAAATGCCTGGCACCAGGGTGGGAACATTGCAGCCCCCCAGTTAAAGGTGACCATAGGTACCATGAGCAGAATAAAGCCTGAGGCTGAGCCAGAGCCTCTGCTTGGTTATCTGCAGTACGGCTCCATCATGGTTCCAGTTGTAAATGTGGACAGTCATTCCTGATATCAGGCTCATTCTCCCATTCATTCATTCATTCATTCAACAAATATTGAGCATTTACTACACAGTAACACCCTTTTAGATACCACAGTTACAGCAATAAACGAAGCAAAGTCCCAGTCCTCATGCCCAGGAGGGAGCCTGCTGCTCTGCTCTCAGTGAAAATGCAGAGAAAGTGCAACCCCTCTTTTGGAAGGAACTGTGACCCAAACTACGTCTTTAAAAGGACAGAGTCTGTGACATCCAGGTCCCCTGCCATTTACAAGGCAGTGGGCCATCAGACCAGCAAAGCTTCCCCCTTCTTCTTGTTGCAATCCTTTCCGTCAAGGCCCCAAGATACCAGAAGAATCTCTGAACATCTGGAGTGAAAACAGATGAATTTCTTTTCTGGGGAGATTCTCTAGGGACTTTTTTTTAGTAGAAGTACCAGCTCACAAGAGCCAGTAGTTAAATAGTCCGGAGTTTCATGAGCTAGTTGTTAAAACATTGGTAGCTTGACATCCACCATGGTTGGAGTATTTACACCATGGAAAATTGATAAACAGTGGAAATTAGGGATCTTTCTTTCTTTCTTTCTTTGAAAGTTGGTTTACTTGTACACTGCTAAATAAAACATACATACAGAAAGGTGCACAAATCATCAATGTATAGCTCAGTGAATTTTCACAAACTGAACACGCTCATATCAGGAAACACATTGTTACCTACACCTTAGAATTCCCTCCTTGTATTCCTCCAGTCACTACCCCATGCCAAGGGCAACCATGATCTTCACTCCTGTCACCATAAATTCGTTTTGCCTATTCTTAAACTTTATATATATGGAATCATATGGTATGTTCTCTTTTGTGTCCAGCTTCTTTTGCTCAACATTATGTTGTGAGATTCACCCATGTTATTGAGTATAATTGTAGATCATTTACTGTTATCACTATATAGTATTCCATTGTGTGAATATACCACTAATAACTTATCCATTCTACTTTTATGGGTATTTGAGTAGTCTTCAGTTTGGGGAGATGAATGAGTAGTGCTGCTGTGAACATTCTACAGTGCTGTCCAGTAGAACTTTCTGTGATAATAAAAATGTTCTGCATCTTCACTGTCCAGTATAACAGCCACTAGCCGCATGTAGCTACTGAGCACTTGAAATGTGGCTGGTGCAACTGTAGAACTTAATTTTTAATTTGACTTTAGTTGATCTGAATTTAAGCAGTTACATGTGGCTAGTGGCTATCATATTGGACAGCGTAATTCTAGTACATGGTGAACATGTGGATGCCTTTCCTTTCCTCTCCACCTAGAGTGGAATTTCTGGGTTTAGCACATATCTATGTTTGGCCTTAATAGATAGAGCTAAACAGTTTTCCAAAGTGGCTGTACCAATTCACACTCCATCAGCAATGTATGAGAGTTCTAGTTGCACTATGCCCTCATCAACACTTGGTATTGTCTGAATTTTTTCATTTTAGCCATTCTAACAGGTAGCAGAGATATTACATTGTGGTTTTAATTTGAATTTCTCTGGTGACTAAATATAGTTTGGCACCTTGGGTATCCTCTTTTGTGAAGTAATTGCTCAAGTCTTTTGCCCATTTTTCTATTGAGTTTTTTTTATTATTGATTTCTAGAAGGTTTTTTTGGGGGGGGCAGCTGACCAGGGTACAGGGACCAAGTATATGTTATACATATGAATTCCCTGTTGGATACATTATTGTAAAAATCTCCCTCTCAGTGGTTTGCCTTTTGACTCTTATAATGGTGTCTTTGGATTAACAGAATTCTTAAATTTTTGTACATATTAAGTATTTAGCATTTGAAGTTGTAAAACAGCCTTGTTAAAGAGTTTTTGTCTGTCATTGAAATTTCAGATTTTAAGTTAAACAAAATTTAAGGGATTACTGATGAAATAATTTAAACTTTTTCAAAAATCTCACATTTTTCCAAGATAAAAAGGTACCTCTAATACTTGAAAATACCAAGAGTGATTCCAATAGTATGACTATTTTAGTATGTGTGACTGTTATACATACACAGAGTGTCACCACACTGTAAACAATGAGAACAGTAGCATTTTGGCATCACTCCCATTTTATTCTTGTGAGGGAGTAAGGTGATCAATTACACCTGCAATGCTAGTGTGCTGACTTGTCTGCTGTATTAGTTTGTTTTGTGTTGTTATAACAGAATACTTGAGACTGGGTAATTTATAAAAAAACAGAGTTTTATTTGGCTCATGATTCTGGGACAGCTGCATCTGGCACGGGCCTCAGGCTGCTTCTACTCACGGCAAAAAATGGCAGGCAGCTGGCGGGTACAAGCAGATCACATGGCCAGAGGAAGCATGAGAGAGAGAGGGGAGGTGTCAGGGTCTTTTAAACAACCATCTCTCGCAGGAACTAATAGAGCAAGAACTCACTCAATACCCCCACCCCCAAGGGAGAGCATTAATCCATTCATGAGAGATCCACCCCCATGACTCAAAAAGCTCCCAACACTGCCACATTGGGGATCAGATTTCCATATGAGTTTGGTGGGGGGATAACACATCCAAACTCTATCATCTACCAAGCATCAAATCCAATTATCTAAAACAACATGACTATCAAATTCCCAGACAGTATGTAATTTATAACTGAATTTGTATATTTACAAATCTGTGGAGTGTTCTTTAAATTCTTCTAAAATAAAAATTATACTAAGCATTAAATAAAAACACTGAACTAAATAGTATAACCACAACAGTGGCTGAAGTTCAGTGTCTGGTTTAACAAATGTTTACCCATCATTTTGATATCAATTTTTGCTCATTCTTAGCACATCCAGTGTTTCTCCTGCAATGGGATTTATTTTTCAGCATATGAGAATGAAAGGCCCTGCTGTACATGACTGTCTTATTACAAGAGCCATAGGGATGTTGAGCTTGTGAAGTACACGCAGGGGAACAAAGGTGCCCACAGCATTTCCCTTTGTTTGACATTGGCTTTGAATGGCTCTTAGAGAAAATTTCAAAAACAAATTTTAAAAACTGAATGAGGGTCTGTTTCTAAGTTTAGTTCATTAACCAAGACCTGTACTTCAACTGCAAAAATCTTCGCAGGATGGAAGTACTCAAGTGACACAAATACTGAAACACAGGTAATCGGAGGTACCAAAGGCATGGATAATATGAGTCATCACCAAAAGACAGTCTGAGTAAGTATTGCATATTTCCGGTCAGCTGACGCTAAGACTTGCATATTTTGAACTGAAAAGGAATCTTGTGGGGCTTTTTATTTATCACTTATTTGAAGAAATGCTGTTTTAGGTCCCCTCATTGAACATAAAGCCTAGGTTTCAAAATTCGTTTTCCTGTATCATCACAAAACACATTATACTCTGTTAATACTATTTGACATTGAACTGCTATAATTGATGGTACAACCACTCTCTTGTGTATCCAGCAAAGAGCAAACCTATTAGAGTGAAAAGCTAATCATGAAAAAATGGATGATTCTATAAAGATATGAGGAAGGACTGTTTGTGTTTTGGGATCTATTAACCAGGTCCAGGCACCTGTACAGATAGATGGCCTGGGGTAGTTTGCGCATGATGACTATACTTAGAAAGTCTTCCGAAAACCTTCTGCTTGCTCCAGCCATGGCCTTGACCCTGTGCACATCTCAGTCCCTGGGTAGGCCCTTAGCCTTCTGGCCACTTCACAGCCCAAACTCCCACCAAATTTCTTTATTTTAAGAATTTCTTTATTATATGTAGTCTAATTTATCCATTTTTTTTTTTAATGGTGAGTACCTTTTAAGAAATGTTTGTGTCTTATTTAAGAAATCCAGAGTTGTGAAGATGTTCTCTGATGTTTTCCTTTTCAACCATTATTGTTTGGCCTTTCACATGTAGATCTGTGTCTAGGGAATATCTTTAAGATTTTAAGGTTTGATTGTCATGTATTGAGTACCTATTATGAACAAGGCATCTTGCTAGATGGTGTGCTTTGATTAACTCATAGAAGAGACTGCTGTTCCCAATTTACAGATGGGGCAATAGAGGCTCAGAGACCTGACTTACTCAGTGGGCTAGGCCAGCCTGAGGTGGGACCAGGATTTTAACCCAGGACTGTCTGTGACTTACTTAGCCAGAGTGATATCCTAGGACAAGACACAGGTCAGCTCTGGCAGAGGAGCTCTGGGCTTTGGCTGACCAGGCCCTGCTCCCAGGGCTACCCCCAAGGAAGGTTGCTGAGGAGTGACCTCCCTCCCAGAGGACACTAGGGCCACTGACCTTCTCAGGATACTGGATGTTGGTGAACAAAAGGCCTGCAATGAGGACTGGTTTGGCTCTCGAGACAGCTAAAGGCTGCAAAGCAATCTGACGGGAAGGGGAGAATAAAGGGCTTGTTCCCAAATACCCCATAATATTTTTTTGGAATCCATGCTCCATGAACCACTTGCTAATATGATGTTGGCAGTCAGTTGAGATTGTCAGGATTTATTGTGGCTAAGAAGTATCTGTCTTTTACTAGCCTACTAGTTTTTCTTGTCCTACCTACTGCAATGACATTATGTTAATAGATTTCCTGATCGTAAACCATTCTTGCATTCCTGGAATAAGCCCTACTACTTATGACGTATTATTTTTAATACACTGCTAGCCTGATGCTGGTTTCCCAGATGCACTCGTAAATTCTGGGAGCTGAGGGAACTTCTGTGGATCAGGGGACAAAATCCCTTCACCATTGGGCCGAGCCCGTGGCGCTCGGTAGCGTGCTGCGCTAGCAGCGCGGCGACACTCCCACCGCGGGTTCGGATCCTATATAGGAATGGCCGGTGCACTCACTGGCTGAGTGCCGGTCACGGTCACGAAAAAGACAAAAAAAAAAAAAAAATCCCTTCACCATTAATGTGTCCAGAATGGGAACACACAGGGCCCTGCCTTTTGTAGGCTCTAGGCCCAGGCAGCATGGTTAACAGAGATGGGAACCATAATTGCCCCGACTGCCAGAAAAGCATAAATGGACTGGCAGAAGTATGCCCATAGAGTGTGACTTTTAGAGAGGTGAGATGGCACTGGAATCCTTCATGGGTGTTTAGCAAAGAGATCTTTAGGGAGGCCAGGAATCTGAGCAAGTTGCCAGTGAGTGTTTGTTTGAGAAATTTCCAGAATCTTTTTGCAGGATCGATTTTTCAGAGCGTGGAGAAAGGGAGGATGGGGGTTAGAAATGGTTTTCTCTGTAATTGTGTTTGCCAAAATGGCACCTCAGATGGCCTCTCACTTAGCACAGTGCCCATCTGTACAGCCTCAGAGTAAGGGAGGAAACCACAGCTCCCCAGGAGGGCAGGTAGATATCTTGATTATTCCTAGGGCTATGGAGTCAGAACCAAGTTCAAATCCTGTCTCCCCACCCCCACCCCCAAAATGACTTTGTGACCTTGAGCAAGTCACTTCAACTTCCTGAGCTTCAGTACCCTCATCTATTGAGTCGGATTACTAGCGCCTACCTCATACAGGTGCTAAAATTTGTCCATTTTGTTTATCTTTTCAAAAAAACAGCTTTGGTTTCATTGATGTTATCTGTTGCTTTTCTGTTTTCTATTTCATTAATTTCTGCTCTCCTCTTTATTATTCCTTCCTCTACTTACTTTCGGTTTAGTTTGCTCTTCTTTTTCAACATAGTATCCTAGTATGAAAGCTTAGGTTTTTGAGTTGAGACTTTTCTTCTTTTCTGATGTATAAGCTATAAATTTGCCTCTAATTTAGCTGTATCCCATAAATTTTGATATGTTGTGTTTATTCAGTTCAAATTATATTTTTATTTTTATTGCAATTTCTTCTTTGACCCATGGGTTACTTCGAAGCATGTGGTTTAATTTCTAAATATTTAGAGTTTTCCCAGATACCTTTCGGTTTTAGATCTCTAATTTAATTCCATTGTGGTCAGAGAACATATTTTGTATGATTTAAATCGTTTTAAATTTATTGAGACGTGTTTTATGGATCATATAGAGTCTATTCTGGAGACATCAGAATAATACTAACTCAAATCCAATAAAATATGGAAATTTTACTCCAATATATCTCATTTTCCTCCCCCGCTCACTTTTGTGCTTTTGTTATCATGTATATTACATCTGCATATGTTTTAAACAAAATGGTATTATAATTATTATGTATATAATCTTATGTCTTTCAAAGAAGTTAAGAGAAGAAATTAAAAAGAATATACTTACAGAATCTTTTGTATTCACCTACATATTGACCATATGAAGAACTTTCTATTTCTTTTTATGGATTCAAGTTAGCATCTAGTGTCATTTCCTTCCAGCCTGAAGGACTACCTTTAGTATTTCTTATGAGTTAGGTCTGCTAGCAACAAAATCTCTCATTTTTTGTTTATCTGGAAATGTCTTTATTTTATCTTCAACTTTGAAAGATTCTGACTTTTTACCTCTTCAAGGTTGTTGCTGTTTGTCTGTTTAGTAACTGGCCTAAACTAAATCTATTAAGATCTGTCGCGATAGCAACATGCAGCTGCTAATGTCTCTGCTCAATTGTTGGGTTTTTTTTTTCTTGCTTTAATTTTGAAGCCTTCTTAGTGGATGACCCATGTCTACGTAGCTCAGTGTTCTATCAAAGAATGGCCAGAGGCTGTAATCAAACATCTCAAGACAGTAAGGCTTACACTCTCTGCTATTGGTTCTGTGTGTGCAGCCTGGAGAGTGCATTGAAACTTCAGTCCATTTTCAAGTCTGCCCCAGATTTCACTTCCCTCTAAGCATCTCTCACCTCTTCTGCACAAAATGCAGGCTCCATTAGCCAGGGATGTGTTGGTGACGTGGGCCCCTCTTGGCTTCTGCTGCACATGCACACAGCCTGCACTCAACGTAGGATGTGTGGAGAACTTACCCAGCCCCCTATAGCTGGATCACTTCCCAAAACTCCCTGTTAAATTTCTAACTAGTCTGCTAGTCCATTTCTTGCCACAAACAGGACCACAACTTCAGGCTGGTGCAGCAGCTGGCCCTCCTTGTTTATGTACCACCAAGATTGCCACTTTAACAACACTCTAAATCAACTTGGTCTCTGCAGTGGTAGCATGACAGCTGCTGGGTTTCACAGCCTGTCCCACTCTGGCTGACAGTTGGTGGGGAAGAGGATGGGAGAAGTCCCAGACAAGAGCACCCCAGATTTGTACTGTTTTTACCTGAAGTTCAGTCATTTTCATAAATGCTTCTTAGTTCATGGTATGCCTTTGGCCAATTTCCAGAGAACTGAAATGACAGTCTGACAGTTTCATTCAGCTTTATATGTGGTGGCACTTATGGAGTGCTTATGTAACTCATGCAAACTATCTCACTTAATCCTCACAGAACCAGCTTGAGAGATCATTACCCTGTTTTAGAGATGAGGGAACTAAGGTACATAGGTGTTAAGTAACCTGGCCAATGTCACTGACCCAGGCTCTTAAATGCTGCATTTACCACCTCCAGTGATATCCTCTCCCTAAAGCTTTTTTGAGCAAAACAGAAAACACCCCCAAATCAGGATGATTACTCACAGCTACAACAGCAAGTAATGTAATGGTGACCTGCCTAGACACTCAGTCATGTTCATTCCCCCAAATCTGACTCACAAAGGGAATCCCTGCATGACTATATTGGTTGATGCTAACTGGCACTAGGGAGCTAAGGAAGGGCTGGTTTCCTTTCCTGTTCCAGTCAAGCTGCAGAAGTGTCTCTGAGCTTCCTGGAGGCCAAAGTTACAAGGCAAAGAGGGTTAGTTACATGATTGTCATTATCTGTAAAGAGAAAGCAGCTCTTTGGGAAAGTCAAGCTTTTCGTGGTCCTCAAATCTTGGAGCAATTTCTCACATGGAGCCTCACTGAGGGAATACTGAGAGGTGTAATTAACAGTATGTGCAGCAACACACTTGTGAGAAAGCTGCTTCTTCAGTCCCCTCAATGTGGGCTCTGAGGCATAAGGCAAAGCAACACTACAGGAAGACAGTTCTTGGGAAGGAAGCTTAGCTACTGTAGCCCAAGAACACAGATCTAGGCTGGTCCAGCTTGTTCCGAGGACTAAAAGCTTTACACACAGAACTGTGTATGGATGGAATGGCCGTCACACAGTCCTCCATAAATATTCTCTCTCCCCTGGGTGGGATAGCTCATGATAATTTGCAGCATGAATTTAACATTTCTATGTCAATTATTCATAAACTTTCTGGAAAGTCAATGTTCTAGTCAATGGCCATTTTTCTGAACCATGATTTTGAGTCTCCTAATGCAAGCTGGGCTGTGGGAGCTTACCTCCTAGCTGCTGGGTGGGGCAAGCCGGCCCCCCAGCATCTGCTTCTCAACCTAATCAGGCAAGCACAGTGACTCTACTGGTGTTATAAAATCCTGAGTTCTTTGTGGAAAATGGTCCAAGAGCCAACCCTAGGTGGCAATGGAAGAGAAGAGAACATGAGGAGGTCAAGGCCAGTGATGATTCTAGCAGGAAAATGGGAATTAGGTTCAAGTGAAATGTCTAATCCTAACCTGGCTCCATTCTGCAATGTCAGACTGTTCACTATTTCCTCTGCAGAAATAAGGAAAATGGGTTTGTGACACACCTTCAGCAAGTTTTCCAGCCAGTAAGTAAACTATACTTAAAGCCAGAGATTCACTTTAGTGAATGGTGACAAGCAGGTAAACTTACGGAATTTGGATACGTGTGAGTTAATTTTACTGAGTTTAAAGTGGCAGAATGTATCTTAGTGGAGTAAACCACTTTCATCTCATATATTTAGAATCATTAAGGGCCTGTGGGTGTGTCACATATTTTTTATTTATATTTTAACACAGTGATTGAAAACCTTCTACTTGGCAGTGGAGCACTCTTCTCTTCACTCTGACATGTAAAACAGATGGAAGCGGAGATGCTCTGCTGAAGTAGGAGCAGGGACCTGCATGATGCCCCAGAACTGCCCTACTCAGAACCAGGCACCTGTGTGGGACTGCTTGCTTTCCACAGTTTGAGAGGTTCATTTTAATCTGATTCATATCTGTGTTCCCAGTGTCTAGCATGTGTCCAGGCATGGAGTAAGGACATAGTGAGTATTGGTGAGTGGATGGATATAGGGATGGATGGATGGATGGATGGATGGATGGATGGATGGATGGATGGAAGGATGGATGGATGGGTGGATGATGGATGGATGTTTGAATGGATGATGGATGGATGGGTGGATGATGGATGGATGGATGGATGATGGATGGATGATAGATGGATGATGGATGGCTGATGGATGGATGGATGGGTGGATGGCTGATGGGTGGATGGATGGGTGGATGGCTGATGGATGGATGGATGGATAATGGATGGATGGACTGATGAGAGATGAGTGGGTGGATGGGTGATGGATGGATGATAGATAGATGGATGGGTGGATGGATGATAGATGGATGATTGGTGGCTGATGGATGGATGGATGGGTGGATGGCTGATGGGTGGATGGATGGGTGGATGGCTGATGGATGGATGGATGGATAATGAATGGATGGACTGATGAGAGATGAGTGGGTGGATGGATGATGGATGGATGATAGATGAATGGATGGGTGGATGGATGATAGATGGATGATGGATGGCTGATTGATGGATGGATGGATAATGGATGGATGGACTGATGAGAGATGGGTGGATGGGTGGATGATGGATGGATAGGTCGATGGATGGATGGATGCATGCATGGATGATGGATGGATGATGGATGGGTGGTTGGATGGATGGATGATGGATGGATGGGTGGATGGCTGATGGATGGATGGATGATGAGTAGGTGGATGACTGAGTGAATGATGAGTAGATGGCCTAGATAGATATATGCCTGGGAGGGGGGATGATTTGTTGGTCAAATGAACTGGTGGAGGATTCATGAATAGATGGATGACTCCATATTCCATTCTTCCTTTCCATCATAATCTACACCACTCCTAATGCTACAAATGATCATGTAAAAATATTAGGAACTTGGCATGACATTAGTTGACTTCTTGTAGAGATGCATCACCATTGTAAGAAGAATCCTGAACACGAAGGAGCCTTTTCCTCATCCCCATAATCCCAACATTCAGCTGCCATCAAGGGGACATCCCACAGCCTCCCTCCAGGAGAACCCCCCTTTCCTGAGCTCTGCTGGCACCTCACCCCTCTCTGTTCCTTTCCATGCTTCTCCCTATCTCCCCTGATCTTATTCTGCTAGTTCATCCTTCAAGACCCAGCCCTTATATGTCCTTCTCTCTGACCTGCCCCCAGCCCTGTGTCATACCTCCATCAGTCTCCTGGTGACCAGAAGATGGATGTTAGCCAGTGAGCTGAGAAGTCACCCAAAAAGGCAGGAAAGGAGACTCAGAAGTGCCCAAGGCAATGAGCCCTGCCCTCACATCCCCTGCCCCAGCCCTTCTCCAAGTCCCTGCTGGAAAGATGGTGCCTGAGTCACGTTCCCTACACTCCCTCCACTGACTCCGTGGCCTTGCCCTGTAGGTTTCAGTAGTGGGGGAAGAGTGCATTGCCAAGGCCAGACTTGCCAGGGAATGGTCCTGTGACAAATGTCTTCATAATTTTTGTGACAGGGACCTTCAGTCAGACCTGAGTCCTTGACCCTCCTTCTCCCTCTACCAGCATCTCCGAGAGAGTGGGCAGGACTGGAGGGCTAAAGGTGTTGAGTCAGCACTCCTGAGTCTCTGAGCCTTCCCTTTGTCACGGCTGCTCAGGTAGCTGCAGGCTGAAAGATCACTTCACTGTACCCAGACAGAGCGACTGTGGAGTTGTCTACACACTACACTCAGCCAGGACTTGGGTCTGCCTCAATTTCAATGCCCTGTATGTTTCTCATTTTCCCCAGACTGGAGCCTGTCCTGACCCAGCCCCCTGACACAGGCCTGGATCTCATTGTTTTCCCTCATAGTTCCCACCTCCCTCAGACCCATTCACCCACCCTGAAGGAACACCAGTTCAAGAATAAGTGCCTCTTCAGACAGATAGCCAGCAGGTCTAGAGAGGGCAAGGGATGTGCCCAGGGTCACACAGTGAGTGAGTGTAGAACCAGGAACAGAACCCAGTTCTCCTGCCCCACACCCCCCTTCCATCCTGCTCTCTTCTCCTCTTCTGTGACACTGTTTGATGAATTATCAGACAGTCCTGGATTCAAATCCCAGATCTGCCACACAGCTAGGTAAGCAATCTGAGCATGCAACTTCAGCTCACCAAGACTCAGTCCTCATCTGTAACTGGGAGTGACAATGGCATCACACAGAGAGGAAGCAAGCCCAACACCTGGCTCCATAACCAGGTTTGGGTTGTATAGGACCTTCTGACTCTAGGCAGTTCCCAGTCCCAGAGGCACCAGAGCTGGCTTCTGCCTGGCATAGCAGTGGCCCCTGGACCCAGGCACCACCCCAGCCCTATGGGGGTCTTTGGAACCCCATG
Organism: Cynocephalus volans; assembly: GCF_027409185.1. Classification (NCBI taxonomy): domain Eukaryota; kingdom Metazoa; phylum Chordata; class Mammalia; order Dermoptera; family Cynocephalidae; genus Cynocephalus; species Cynocephalus volans. The sequence continues at coordinate 61,756,510 of NC_084469.1, forward strand.
TACAGATTGTAACTAACACCAGGGCTGTCTATGAAGCCTGCTCAGAGGACAAGAAATCGGAAGGGTCAAGGACCTCTGCAGTGTTATTCTTTGGTATCGAGTGTGTTCATCTGAACCCCACTCTGTGCTTGGCTCTACATATTGCAGGGACTGTGGCTCAGCCTCCTCTACCTCTAGCTCCATGCTCATGTGAGTCCTCACGGAAGCCTCTTCACAGATCTCCTGCCTCCCACCCTGCCCTTGCCCATCTGTCCTCCCTTCTGGAGCCATAGGGCTCTCCTCTAACACTCTGACCATGCCCCTCTTTGCTCTTGTCCCTTTGTCCTTGGAATCAAGGACAGTCTCTTGATTTAACCTTCAAGATCCCTCATGGTCTGGCCCCTGACAGCCCCCACCCCCAACCTCAGCCCTGACCAGTCTCCTCTACAGCCTCCACCTCTCCTGGAATTCCTCAAATGCACCGAGCCCTCATGGGGGTGTCCCAAGGTTCTTCTATAGTGGAATTTTCCAGACTGACTTATCATTGATCTTTAGCCCACCCTAGACTTGGATTCCTTAATCAAGACCTGACTTACTGTCCTGGATGGAAGCACCTATTCTGTTCTGACAGTCTGCCAATGCTTCTTTGCAAACATCTGTGAATCCCATGGTTGGGCTGGAGTTGGGGGTGGGGTTTGGGTGAGTGATGAACCGGAGGACAGGGCAACGAGTGAGTGAGAATGACTGAGAGCGGCTCATGTGCCCTCCCTTAGGAGGCATTACATATCACTGACTTCCCCTTGTGCAATTCAAATGACTCCTGAGCTTCCTCTTTGTGCTGGCCCTGCCCAAGATACAGGGCAGAGGAGACGACAAGATAGAGAGAACCCACCCTCTGGGGGCTCTCAGTCCATATGGAACCAGAGCAGTTGAGAGTGCAGGTTCAAGAATCGGTAAGAAGAGGCTGGATCTAAGTCCTGGTCTGCCACTTTGACTAGCGCTGTGCCTCGGCTTCCCCATCTGTAGAATGGAGGGAAAGACCATAGCTGCCTGTCAGGGTTGTGATGGAGATTAGATGAGATGACCACACATGTGAAGAGTTTAGAGCCTGGCTGATGCATAGTGAATGCTGAGTCAGTGAGAGCCACCATATTGTCAGTGTTCCTCTATGGTGAAGTCACTCAAGGGTCCCTTTCCCTACAATCAAGGACACCTGTAGAACAGATCTGGAGATAGACTATACACAGAACGCCCCCGCCCAGCCCTGAATTGTTTGCTCTTTCCCATATGACTGCCTGCCCATCTCATCCCGAGACACACGGGCTCCTATCTCTGGGATCCTGGCGTCTTATCAGTGATGTTCAGCTGTTGATTTGTCTTTATTCTGAATAACCCCAGGTCATGGCCTGCTCTGACTACATAAAAAGTGGCTCAGGAGAAGCAAAGCGTCATTTTAAGGAGAGGAACATTTTATTTTATTTTACTATTTCTTATTGTGATAAAATATATGTAACATAAGATTTGCCATTTTAACCATTTTAAAACACACTCTTTCATGGAAATAATTACGTTTGCAATGCTATGTGACCATCACCTCTATTTCCAAAACCTTTTTGTCATCCTAAACATAAATTCTATACCCATTTAACACTAATTTCCCGTTATTCTTTTCCTTCAGTTTCTGGTAACTTCTTATCTACTTCTGTCTCTGAATTTTTTTTTCTTTTTGTTTTTTCTTAATTGACCCATGATAATTGTGTATATTGGGAGAGGAACATTTTATTTTCACAAGATTTCAAACATATGAACTCCTCATGCCTGGGGCCACAGAATAGCATCTAGGCTAAGAGCACAGGACTTCAGCTTCCCGCTGACCCAGGTCCCTCTCCAAAGGGCTGTGAGCTTGAAGAAGTTACTTAACCCCTCTGAGGCTGTTTCCTTACCTGTTAACTGTGGATCTCATCACAGGCCACCACAAGGATTAAATGACATAATATAGTGCTTGAAAAGTACAGGGCACACAGTAGGTGCTCAGGAGATGGTTACCACTTCTGCTGGTTTGTGGGGGGAAGGTGGTGTCTCAGGGAAGAGCCTTTATTTTGAGGTATAGTTTCCATTTGGTCGTGGGCACCTTTGTAGAAACTGCTTGGGAAGAAAGTCCAGGATAGAAGTGAAGCTTGCTTCATCCTCTGTCCTTGCCACAGCTGGTGCAGGGGGACAAGGAGGCAGAAAGTGTGGGAAGGGGGGCTTTCATCATGTTATTTCTCTGCAGTCATATTTATCTTCTTGATAAAATGGGCCCCAGGTTTGGAAATTGGAAGACTTTCCCTCATAATTTAAAGCAGTGCCTACTCTGCTGGTCGCAGTGACTGGAAGATTAATTTCCCAGCCAGCCTTGCAGGCGGATGTTTGTGTCAACTGGCTCCATTGGCAGGCACAGGTGACACCATCACTGGTAACGAGGCTGGTGCCAGATAAGGGTGGGGCTGTCATCTGCTGCTGAGGCAAGTGGAGGGAGGGGTGCCTTCAAGGTGACCTTACGGGGCTGGCACCTTGGAGCCAGGTTCTGCGTGCTTCAAGGGGCTAGCACACACACATGCACTGGCACACACACGTGCATGCACACACACACACATCTAACCCTAGGTTTTCAATCTGAGCACCTGCAGCCCTGCCATGGCCAGCTCTCTAGCAGCATGTCTGCCTTGGATCATGGGGTGACCAGTGCATCTCAAACTACTGCAAAACCTGGGATCAGGATAGGACGGACATTCCAATGCCCTGTTAGGGGCAAGATTCTTGGACCCAGCCCACTATTCCACAGCACTGTGGATCCCACACACACCTATCCTCCCCAAGAAGGGCAGGTGTGCCTGATACTCCCAAGATCTGCCATTGGCTCTGAAGGTGAGAGGCTGCGTGATAGAAAGAGCATGGCCATTGGCTCAGGAGTGGTAACATGCCGGACTCTGGTCATGCTAGATGACTGGTGGCTAAAAGCTCCATATCACGACCAGCTCTAGGCAGTTGTAGTCACTGTATAGAGTGCTGAGCTGAAAAGGATACTGAGGCTGCATCCTGGGCTACACAGGAAAGAGACCATGGTCGGTTAGTAATGTCAGCCATTGGTATGGACTCAGGAAATGGTGGTAGGTACACTATAGGTTCACCAGCCAAGGACTAAGTTTCTCCTAAGTTGAGGTCAGACAAGACCATTTAAACTGATCCCTTTTGACTGGGAAGAAAAGATGGAGGGGAGCCTCACTTTGCCACCTTTCATCTATGAGTGTTGAAGAAAAATGGAAAACTTTAGCTTACTATAGCTAACAGCCAAGGGCACCAAAAGGAGAAGTTGCCACTTCATCCAAAACTCAAGCTGTCACAATCAGTCAAAAAATAGAGAAGAAAACAAATTCTAGCCTAATGGGGAGATAGACACAAAGCCAACTAAGTCCATTGCAGGTCACTCAGTCATCCAACTAGTATTTAATGAGCACCTATTATGTGCCTGGCACCTGGCTGGGTGCTTCAGATTCAAGCAGTACACAGGTCAGGGAAGATGGGATATCTGTCTTCAAGGAGCTAACAATCTAGTGAGGTGGGCAGGGAGTCCAAAGATGTACTAACTCCATAAACAAGTAAACAAATAAATAAACAAGATGTTCAGAGATTGGGATATAAGTGCTGTTTGAAAAAAGTGCATCGGGTAATATGACGTATAGTGAGGTGAATGGCAACTAGGCGCAACCACTCTGAGGAGGAGACTTTTAAGAAAAGATCTAAAGGACGAGAAAGAGGCAGCCATGCTCCATGTACTTTGGCAGGGGGGACTATCATGAATAATAGTATTATGAATATTAACATACAAAGTTTTGTGTGTACATGTGTTTTTATTTTTCTTAGATAGATACCTAGGAGTACAATTGCTGGATCATATGGCAATTATGTTTAGCTCTGTGAGAACTGCCAGACTGTGTTTACGAAGAACCAGCAGTTTATGAGGGTTCCAATTTCTCCACATCCTCACTAACACTTGGTCTTTTGGAATATAAGCACATCTGTCTTTGATTATAGCCAGCCATGTGTGTGTCAACTGGTATCTCATTGTGGTTTTGATTTGCATTTCTCTGATAACTATGGATTTTGAGCATCTTTTCATGTGCTTATTGGACAGTTGTATCTTCTTTGGAGAAATGTCTACTCAGATCTTTTGTCCATTTTTTAATTGGATTTTCTTTTTGTTGTTGAGTTGCAATAGCTCTTTATATATTCTGGAGTCTCTTATTATATATATGATTCACAAATATTTTCTCCTATTCTATAGGTTGTCTTTTCATCTTCTTGATAGTGTCCTTTGATGCACAAACGTTTTTAATTTTGGTGTTTCTTTTATTTTCTTTTGTTTCTTATGCTGTTGGTGTCATATCTAAGACTCACTTGCCAAATTTAAAATCATAAAGATTCACCCCCATGTTTCCATCTAAGAGTTTTATAGTTTTAGGTCATATATTTAGGTGTTTTGTCCATTTTGAGTTAATTTTGTATATGGTGTGAAGGAGGGATCTAACTTTATTCTTTTGCATGTATTTAGTTATCCCACTACCATTTGTTGAAGACTATTATTCTCCTCATTTAGTTGTCTTTGCACCCTTGGTGAAAATCAATTGACCATAAATATAAGGGTTTATTTCTGTACTTTAATTTAGTCCATTTATCAACATGTCTATTCCTATGCCAGTACTGCACTATCTTGATTACTGTAACTCTACAGTAAGTTTTGAAATCAGGAAGTGTGAATTCTCCAATTTAGTTCTTCTTTTGAGGTTATTTTGGGCCCCTTGAATTTTCATATAAATTTTAGGATCAGCTTGTCAGTTTCTACAAAGAAGTCAGCTGAGACTCTGATCGGGATTGTGTTGAATCTGTAGATCAATTTGTGGAGTACTGTCTTCTTAACAATATGACATGGGGTGTCTCTCCACTTATACAGGTTTTTAATTTTTTTCAAAAATGTTTTAGAATATAAGTTTTTCACTTCTTTTGTTAAATTTACTCCTAACTAGTTCATTCTTAATTTCATTTTAGGTTTGCTCATTGCTATCATATAGATATAGAACTGATTATTGTATATTGGTCTTGTATCCTGTAACCTTGCTGAACTTATTAGTTCTAATGTTTTTTCTTTAATGGATTTCTTAGGATTGTCTATATATCAGATCATGTCACTTGCAAATACAGTTTTACTTCTTTTCTTTTATTGTATTTTCTTGCTTAATTGCTCTGGCTAGAATATCCTGTACAATGTAGAATGGAAGTGGCAAGAGTGGACATGCTTGTCTTCTCCTGATCTTAGGGAAGAAATATCAGTTTTTCACCATTAAGCATGATATTATCTGTGGTTTTAGATGCCTTTTATCAGGTTTAAAAAGTTCCCTTCTATTCTTAGTTTGTTGAGTGTTTTTAACATAAACGGGTGTTGAATTTTGTCAAATGCTTTTATGATCATGTGGGGTTTGCCCTCTAATCTATTAATGTGGCATATCACATCAATAAATTTGGGGAAGTTAAGTTAATCTTGCATTCCTTGGATAAATTTCACCTGGTCATGATGTATAATCCCTTTTATGTACTGCTAGATTCAATTTGCTAGTATTTCGTTGGGGATTTTTGCCTCAATATTCACCAGCAATGTTGGTCTGTAATTTTCTTTTTCTGTGATGTCTTTGTCTGGTTTTGGATAATGCTGGCATTATAGAATGAGATGATAAATGTTCCTTCTTCTATTTTTTAGAAAAGTTTATGAAATTTTGTACTTTTTAAGCTTTTTTATTGTGGCAAAATATATATAACATAAAATTTGCCATTTTAATGATTTTAATTGTACGTTCCAGTGGCACTAAGTACATTCACACTGTTGTGCAACCATCACCACCTTCCATCTCCAGAACTTTTTTCATCTTCTCAAATCGAAGTCTTGTACCCATTAAAGGTATTATTTCTTCTTTAAATGTTTGGTAGAATTTACTAGTGAAACTATCTGGTCCTGAGCTTTTTGGTGTAAAAAGCTTTATGTTACTAATTCACTCTCTTTACTTGTTATAAATCTATTTAGAATTTCTGTTTCTTCTTGAGTTCGTTTCCTTAGTTTTGTGTATTTTTAGGAATTTGTATACATTATATTCAAGTTACTCAGTTTATTGACATACCATTTTTCGTAGTATTCTCTGATAATTCTTATTTCTATGAGGTCTGTAGTAGTGTCCCCTTTCATTTCTGATTCTAGTAGTTTGAGTCTTCTCTATTTTTTCCTTGGTCATTCTAGCTAAAGCCTTGTCCACTTTATGAACCTTTTCAAATAACCAACTTCTGGTTTCATTGATTTTTTTCTACTGTTTTTCTCTTCTCTATTTCACTAATTTTTACCCTAATCTTTATTATTTCCTTCCTTTGGCTTGCTGAGGAATTAGTTTGCTCTCTTCCAGTATCTTAATGCAGAAGATTAGGTTGTTGATTTGAGATTTTTTTTTTCTTTTTTCTAATGTAGACATTTGTAACTGTAATTTTCTCTCTAAACACTGGTTTAGCCGCATCCCACATGTTTTGGTGCAATTTCATTTTAACTCATCTCAAAGTATTTCCTAATTTCCCTTAAGATTTTCTCTTTGACTCACTGGTTATTTATTAGTATGTTATTTAATTTCCATGTATTTGTGAATTTCACGAATTTCTTTCTGTTATTAATTTCTAATTTCACTTCTCTGTGATCAGAAAACATATTTTGTACAATTTTAATAATTTCTTATTTCACTTCACTGTGATCAGAAAACATATTTTGTATAATTTTAATAATTTTAAACCTATTGATGCTTGTTTTATGACCTAGCACATTGCTTATCCTGGAAAATGTTCCATGTGCACTTGAGAGGAATCTACATTCTGCTGTTGTAAATGTTGGTTAGCTCTGGTTTTGTAGAGTGTTGTCCAAGTCTTTTATTTCCTTATTGATCTTCTGCCTAGTTTTCCTACACCTTATTGAAAATGGCACATTGAAGTCTTCGGCTATTGTTCTATTGTCTATATATCCCCTCAGTTTGTTAGCCTCTGCTTCACATATTTTGGAACTCTGTTGTTAGGTGCATTTATGTTTAAAATATAACTTCCTGATGGATTAACCCTTTTGTCATTGTAAAATGTCCCTCTTATCTCTAATGACTTTGTTTGTTTTAAAGTCTATTTTTTTCTGATATTATTATAGCCACTGCAGCTTTCTTATGATTGCTATTTGCATGGTGTATCTTTATCTATCCTTTTATTTTCAACTTATGTGTGTCTTTGGTTCTCAAATGAGACTCCTATGAACAGTATATAGTTGGATCTTGTTTTTTTACCCAGTCTGACAATCTCTGCTTTTATATTGGATTGTTTAATCAATTCACATTTACTGTTATCATTGATAAGGTTGGATTTACATCTGCCATGTTACTTTTTGTCTGTATATGTTTCATGTCTTTTTTCTTCCTCTATTTCTCCTTTTTGCTTTAAGTGAATATTTTCTGCTATAATGTTTGAATTCTTTAAATGAGTTTTTCACCATATTTGCTTGAGTGATTCCCTTAGTGGTTGCCCTAGGCCTTACCATGTACATCTTAACTTATCAGAATCTACCTCATGTTTATGCTAATTTCAGTGAAAATTAAGTTAATCCAATTGCTCCTCTATAACTCTATTCCCTCTTCTCTCTTTTAGTGCTATTGTTGTTACACATTAGAGAGCTTCTTGCGCAGCTCCTTATGATTTAGTAGGGAGACCAAGACCCAGAGAGAACCTGGCCCAATTATATACTGGCTGTATGACTGCAGGTGAGTCATTTAATATCTTTGAGCCTCAGTATCCTCACCTGTAAAATAGGGAGAGTCAGATCAACATAGCACCAAGGATGAAGTGAGCTCTGAGCATTGATTCTACACACGGTAGAGGCTTTGAAAATAGTGGCCTGTGTTTGTCTCTCTAAGAATCCCAGGAATCCATTTGCCCCAGCGTTCTCACATCGGAGAGTCAAGAAGCATACATGCCCAGCCAAAGCTGTGGGTTGTTCCTTTTCTCCAACACAAGCCTCTCCAGAAGAGCGTCTTACACTGAACTTCAGCAAACAAAGGCTTGGATCTTAGCCTGGTATGACATACAGACAGTAGGGCCTCTAGGTTAGTTGGCTGCAAGAGCCACAAGCGTGAGCCAGAACTGCCCCCGGGGCACATTCCTAGCCCTAGCTAAGGTCCTGAGTTCACGCTTCATCCTCCTGTTCCTGTCATGGGCTGAGCATGGGTGAGGCTTTTGGGGGCAGTGCTGTGAGGGGATGGGAAGGGGAAAATGACAACAGATGAGTGTCCAGTCTCTGATTGGCAGAGGTTCAGGCCCTCATCTGGGGGTTGGTGGTGAAAACCTCTTTCAGCTACTCTGGCAGGTGATCATCCAAACTCTGTTTACCATCCAAGACAGAGGCTTCATTCCCCTGAGGCAGCTTGAGGCCTACCTCATCTGGTCTCAAATATGGAGCCACTCATTCAATACAGTCATTGGGCACCTTTGGAATACCCAGCCCCAGTGCTGAGCTTGAGGACAAAGAGTGATCAGTCACAAGCCCTGGAAACCACAAGCGATTATTTGCAACAAATGCAAAGCAGGGCTCAGACATGGGCTCTGGGAGGACAGGCAAGGAGACCCCTCTCTAAACAGAGCCAAGGAATGATGTGACCTCCCTTCATGCTTGCCCCTGACCCTATGGTGTGTTGAGTGTCTGAAGGTGGCTTCCTACTGCTGTCCAGAAATGGGTCTGGCAGCCTCAGGAAGGGCTTATGCCTAGGGCAGGGGATGCTGGGGAGTGAGCCCTACACTTTGAAGCCAAACCTGGTTTCTAGCTTGGCTCTGTCATGGAGTAATGGGGTGACTGTGCGCTGGTTGCTTAATAGCACTGAGCCTTAGTCCACAAATCTGTAAAAGTCTGCACATCTGCATCACCACCCTGGCCTAGTTGGAGGGAACTGAGTGGCATTCCTAGGCACTCACTAATGAGGTGCTAGCTATCCCTGAGCAAGGCAGCAGGTGCATGTGGCTTCTCCTGGCTGCCTTTGAACCCTCCATAGGACTTCAGCCCACAAGGCCCTGTCGTCATTTCCTATAGGAGGACAAAGTTACCACAATTCCCAGGAGCTCTCAGAGATCCAGCTGTTAGTCCCACAGGAGTTTACTCTCCTTGCTCCTGCCACATCATACCCTTCCTGGAAGTCCCCTCCAATTCCTCTGCATCTTTGTCCTTGCTCTTCCTCTGCCTGGAATGCCTCCCCAGCCTTCCCTGAGCCAACATGTTCTCATCCTCTGAGATCACCTTGGCTTCACCTCCTCTCGGAAGCTTTCCCTGATCTGATCCACCCGCCTTGACCTGTCTGGGTCAGTTGCAGCCCACAGCCCCAGGCCTGCCTGAGGCCAGTAGTGTTTGTTCTTATACTCCATCCCCCTGTGCATTCCCTGCCCCTTCCCAAGACCTTGGTAAAGTCATGTTGACCTTTCAACCTCATTTCTTGGTGGAGTAGAGTCTTTATCTAGCACTGAGAGTCTTGGACTCAAGCCTCAGCTCTGCCACTCATTTGCTGTGTGACCTTGGGCAAGTCCATTGTCCTCTCTGAGTTCCACTTTTCCTATCTGTCAGTTAGTCGAGCTCCTGGAGCAGAAGCTTCAGAGGAGAGGAGGGACCATCGGCCCCCAGTACAAAAGGCTGCTGCAGGCAGTAGGGCAGGGCACTGCTCCCCTCCAACCTGGCAGGAGCAGCCAGGATAAAATCTATGCACCTGACCCCAGACTGTCCTCTGTTATTTAGGGGTGAGTTACCCAGAGTAGCAGGGGTGGAGTGGAGGAGGAAAGTGTGTGGCAGGCCTTGGCCCCAGCTCAGTGTTCTCTTTCTCTGTCCACAGTAGCACGATACAACCGCACCACCTACTTCTACCCCACATTCTCAGAAGGCCCAGAGCACAGCCATCTGCTCGTGTCTCCTGTGCTGGTGACAAGTGCTGACATAGGTGTGGTCATCATCCTCTCCTGCATCACCATCATCGTGGGCAGTATCCACAGGTACAGGCAGGCCCGGCTCCAGCAGCACCGCCACCACCATCACTGCGGCCACCACCAACACCACCGCCACCACCACCAAAACCAAGAGTACGAGCACGGTTACGGTGAGCTGCTGCCCACCCTGGGGCCCTGGGACCCTTGTCCAATTGTGATTGCAACGCGGGTGGCATCAAGGAGATGGCGCTCTTCCATGGGTAGGGCAGGGTGGTCAGGGAAGGCATCCTAGAAGTAATGGGTGCTCAGGAAAAGCTCACAGGTGCCCACCATAATATATTCAGTGGCACGAGAAGCCCCATTGTCTGCCAAGAGAGGAACTCAGAGTGAGGCTGAAGGTTGGAGGGACAGTGTGTTTCTACTCCCCAGTCCCTGTCGCTATTGGTCTAGGCTGTAGCAACAGCTGACCCAGCTGGTGCCTGGACAGAGGGATGGATGGAGAGATGGTTGGGTGGACGGGATGAGAGGATAAATGGATAGATGGAAGAATGGACGAATGGAGGGATAGAGGGACATACAGATGGATGGATTCAGTGGTGGATGGATGTGTGAGTGGATAGATCTATGGGATGGATGGATGGATGGATGGATGGATGGATGGATGAATGGATGGATGCGTACTTCTCCATCCACTCTGTCATCCACTTACCCTACTCCACACGGAAAGATCTGCTATACTCTTTCAATATGACCCCTTTTGGCAGCGTGATGGATCTTTCCCAGATGTCTGAGTCGGATCTGGTAGCTCAAAAACGAAAGCCGATTCTCTTTTTCAACCAAGCCGCGTCCGCCCTCGCCTCCTGCAGCCCGGTGGAGGTGCCCGACCCCTACTCCACACAGACGGATCAGCTGTCCTCTTTCCAAATCATCCTTGTTGGGAGCGTGATGGATCTTTTTCAGATGTGTGAGTTGGATTTGCAAGCTCAGCCCAAAGCGGATTCTCTTTCTCAACCAAACCACGTCCAAGCTCGACTCCTGCTGGCTGGTGGAGGTGTCCGATAGTGACTCTTTCTTCTACTCTCAAAAGTCAAAAAGCTTCCTCATGGGTGAAGACAGCAGGTCAGAGGCCAATCCCCTCACCTGGCCGCTCGGCTCTTACCCACTTCTGAAGGCGATATGAGCGGATATTACTTGGTACTGTTTCGGAGAAGCCAACCTCTCTACCACAACAGCACCACTCAAAAGCCTCCCGTTCGGATCGGTAATCAAGCGGCAGGTCTAAGCACAACTGAGCATGTGCACACAGCCCTGGCGCCGAAGAGTTCTAAGAGGTCTCCTGCGGGGCCGCGGGTTGACCAATGGTTGCTGAGTGACGTCAGCAGTCACTTGGGAGACTGAAAGTTGGTTCTAATGCGCTATTCCTTGCCATGGCTACAGATCAGTTCTTTCCTAAGTTTGGGCCTGGTTCCGCCCCCTACTTTTCATTCCACTCTGTCATCCTCGTCCCCTACTCCACACGGAAGGATCAGCTTTCCTCTTTCCACATCACTCAGGCCAGGGTGCAGAGGCTGTGCTGGGGCCAAGTGGCAGTCAGAAGACCTCCTGCAGAAGGAAGGTAGCCTAGCGCTTAAAAGGAATTAAAGCATTCGCCTAGGGAACACAGCTAGAAAGGGCATTCCAGGCAGAGGAAACAGCCTGTGCAAAAAGACTGCTGGCAAGAGGAAACACATTGTACATTCCAGAAACTTCTGGCTCTCCTCATGCCTGGAAGCGTCAGAGAGGAGGAGGAGAAGAGAGAGAGCTAGAGGTGTTGGCAGGGGACACACTGTGCTGGCCTTAAAGGCTGCAGGGAGTAGGGAATCAGGACGGAGTGGTCAGCTGAGGAGCAGCTGTAAGGGGAATGGAGACTAGGGATGCTTTTGGCAGAACCCCAAGGTGAGGAGAGCAGGTGTGAGACCCAGAGGAGCAGGTCCCAGGGCCGAACTGAGCCACAAACCAGGAGAAAGCACCAAGGGACAGTTTATAGCTGCCTGGACAAACCCCATCCCTGAGGCTCCCAGGGCCTCACTCTTTGTCTGTGGCTGCCAAGGCCCAGCTATAAATGCTGCGGCTCACGCAGAAAGTTTGACAGTCCAGAAAAAAATTGGGGGTCACTGGGTCCCACACCTGTCCTAGACTGAGACTCAAAGTGTGGGTTAGGCAGGCAGCAAGGGGAGCTGCCCAAGGCCACACATGGAGCTGGGCTCCAGCTCCGCACCTTCCTGCAGACACACCTCCTGCAAGTTCGGGGCCATCTTCTCCCATGCCCTTCCCCAAATCCCTGACCCAGCCTCTGGGGCAGAGTCCAGAACCCACGGAAGTCTGAGCTGGGACTAAACATCCTGTCTCACTGGAGCTGAGCTCAGCTGCCAGATCTCATCCTAGCTGAAGGCAGGTGTGCTGGTGGGGAGCAGAGGGGGCAGCCCTGTGTGGAAGAGCCTCTGTGGGGGTTGGCATGGTCAGGTGCTTGTGAAGACACATTTGAGGGTGTTGGGGGTCCATGTGGCCTGAGGATGTCATGTGTATATCCCTGACCTGGAACATTTTCTACCTCACCCCCAGAACCGTCCAGCCTGTTCAACAACCTCTGAAAGCCCAGACTTGACTCCTAGAATCCAAGGCTTGAGTAAGCTCTGGTCAGTTCAAGGGACAGGGGACTGCCCACTGGTCAGGAGCAGGACCAGCCCAGGGGCATTGGCCAGGCTGCCCCACTAAGGGGTTCGCAGTTGGTCCAGAATTCCTATGATTTATTTAGCAACAATGCCAGGTCTTCTTCCATTCCCTTCCTCCATCTTCCCTTGTGCCCCTAGCCCCTCCTTTTGATGCTGTAATTTAGAGAGTACAGACCTGAGCCAAAATCACAACCCCTTTGAGGTCATATCCCAGAGACAGACATGGGTCCACAAAGAGAAAGGGACCAAATGGAGCTTTTCCTGATGTCCCACAGTGGGTCAATAAGAGACAGAACTCCTTCCTGGGACTGCACCCTCCGACCAATCTTGGCCCTTCCCCTCCACACTCTTGCAAAGGTTCCTATATTCCTCTGTCAGAGTACATGTCGCAGTTTAAAACTGTGCACTTTTTGCCACATGATCAGCGTTCATCTCCCCCCAGAGGTGGAGCCTGTGTTTGCTCCCCTCCTGTAGTTCAGTGCCTCACACATAGTAGGCACGCAATAAATGTTTCTTGAGTGACCGTGTCATTCCAGAGCTCTAGACAGGTCTTCAGGGAAGTGGTGACATGTGACCTCAATCCAGGCAGAGTAGAGAGCAGTAAGTGCCAAGACCAAGACGACATGACCCAGCCTGGCAGGGCAGGGGTGATGAGCTTCCCAGAGAGTTAACCTCCTATGGGCTGGGTCTTATCAAGCACCTGGAGACCAGACTGGTAAGTGGAAAGGAGCAGACGGAGCCACAGGACCCCTGTTTTGTCCCCTTGGCTGCCCAGTTGGCTTGACCTTCAGAGCCACCCCTCAGTCCCCAGACTGGCTCAGGTGTCTTGACTCTGACCCCAGTGGACCCACCCACTGTAGATACAGACCTGGACCCCAGGACCCTGCAAGGTCTCGACCCCAATCTGAGGATGGCTGAGCCCAGCTGTCCCCCGGATTCTCCAAGGCACCCCTCCCCCTAATCCTGGGCTCCATGCCCACTCACCAGAGGCTTTGTGCCACACACTCCATCCTCTAATTTAGGGTCCTCTGGATCTTCCCAGACTAACCGAGGGCACAGAGGGCCAACTCTCATCTACTTGGAACTATGCCCAAAGCCTCTAACATGGCTCCATGGAGAGGGACATCATCAAGTGTCCTGAATGACAGGGACAGGGGCAGGCACCTGGCCTCTGAGTGCCCAGCACCCACACCTGAGTGGCTAAGGCCTCCTCATTCACCACCGTGGTCAGACAAGTTCCAGGGCTGCTCAGCTGGGGATTTTCAAGCACAGAAATCATTTTCAAAATCCTCAGAAACTCTGATGTCTGTGGTTCTCAAATCCATCCAGAAACAGCCTGAGTCTGTCCAAAAACTGGCGAGGACAACCAAGAAACCCAAATCTTAGTTGTTGGAAGGAAAGGGGCTAAGTCTTACCCCACCCATGGCTCTGACCACGCCCTCAGGGGCTGCAGCCAAGGGAAATTCTTTTTCCAGCTGTGGCTACAGCAAATCATGCCAGGTTATCTACTCTCCATCAGTAGAAGGAAGAACAATATTCTGACAAAACCCTTCCTCTCAGCCCCCGTTTTGGTGGCCAAATTTCTAACACAAAAGGCAAAAGACACAAATGAATGTGGCTTTTCAGATGAAAAGGTCCCACATGTCCCTCTGACATTGAGTGTAGAAGAATCCCAGGATTTAGAAAAAGATACATATGGTGAGGGTTCCAGCTCTACCACTATGAGCTGTTTGTCTCTGAGCCTCAGTTTTCTCTTCTGAGAACTGGGAATGTTAATTTCTACATCCTGGGGATGCTGGGGATAATGTGAAAATTAAGTGAGGTTGTGTCTATGACAGCTGAGCATCAAGAACAGTTTATTATTATTATAGAGAGAGGGCGGCATGATGCAAAAAGCACTATTTTGGGTGAAAGGCGGCTTCATTCAAATCCTGGCTCCATCTCTTGCTGCTGTGTGACCTGGGATGACTTACTCCACCTCTCTGGGCCTCCCTTTCCTCATCTGCAAAATGGGATTACTGACAACTACCTCACAGGATTGTTGCAAGGTTTAAATGAAACAACATGGGCCTCAGAGGAGGCTCTCAAGGGTGCTGGTCCCCCTCCACCACCCAGGCAAGAAAGGGTGCTACAGGCTCCAGCACAGGGGTAGAGACAGGATTATTGTATCCCCACCTCCCAAAAGCCCCTGTCTCCAAGTTCCTGCCTCCTCACTAACAGCTGACTGACAAGAGAGCTAAGCATGCAGACCTCCCCCACCACAGCAAGTGACACACTGGTGACATGGGGTGATTCAACGAGAGCCAGGGCAGTCCCATCAGAGGGCAGGAGCTTGAAGGTGACCCATGTGTGCCAACGGATTTCCCTCCAGGGCTCACAGCAGGGCCTCTGCTAGACATGGAATAGAATCCAAGGGGGGTTTCTTATTCAGGGAACATTTTGTTTGTGGGGCCAGCCCAAGCCCACCAAGAGGTCAGTGTCCCCCAGGAGCCATGTGATCATAGCCTGTGAATGTGGCCTCTGCGTTATTGAAGTCCAGTGTAGTTATTTACTCATCAGCCCTGGGGAACCGTAGCCCATCCAAGCAGACCCCCGCAAAGAGAAACACGTGCTCCTGTTCACTCTGTTGGATGGGGTCCCCGGCAGGAAGCAGAGTTTACGAAGGGGCTGCTTACAGAGGAGTGAACTCAGTTAAGGGAACAAATGGGAGGTTGAGGCAACCCAAGACCAGCAACAGTAGAAAGCCGTTACCAACCCACAGACGATGGGACACAGGGGAAGGCATTTCTAGGACCCAGTAAGGGACAAAACAATAGAGGGCCTGGCCAACAGGACTGGCATCACAGAGAAATGCAGCCACAGCAGCAAATGTGGGCCAGCGCAGAGAGGAGCAGGAAAGAAATACCCACTTTTCTCCTCCCATCCTCAAGTGTCTGCTGGATCCCCTGCTGCCAAACCTACCCAGAAACCAGGCCAGGAGCCGCAGCGGCAGCCCCCTTGACACAGGGCAGAGGCTGGTGGGGGCTGAGGGGGAGTGCATCTCAGAGGGTGGGAAGGGAAAACAGAATGGCCTGCAAATCCCACAACCAAATGACTGGGCATTAAGGAACAAGAAAGGTCAACAACCCATTCAGCGTGGCAGGACTAGAGAGTCAGTAAAGATTCGTGCATGTTTGGTTTCATTTTGAGCTACTGTTTATTGGTCACGTTGCAAATACTTTTTAATACAGACCTGAAGACAACCTTGAGAGGTAGATACTAGTGTTCCCATTGTACGATGATGACACTGAGGCTCAGAGAGGCGAAGTGTCTGGCCCACAGCAGCACAGCAACAAACAGTGCCACTGAGACTCCATACACCGAAGAGCTTACGATCATAACCGTCACCTGCACTGTGTGAGCCTGAAAAGAGCCCTGTGTGACTTGTGTCCCTGTGGAAAGATGCAGACAGGGACGAGAGGGCAAGAAGTTCTGCAAACAGGGGAGGCAGCTACAATTTAGTCCTCACAGTGGGGCCTGGGCATACCAGGGTTGCGGTGGAAGGTGCACAGGCCTGCGCAGGGATGGAAAGTGGGACCAAGGATGGCTCTGCAGAGGAGGGCATTGAGCTCAACCCTGAAGTTCACAGACAGAGAAGGGGCAGGACCCTGGTGGCTGTCCTGGCCACCTCTTTTCTCTAGCTCCCTGCTATCCATAGTATTCTCACATAGCCTCATGGTTTAAACACTGTCCACATGCAGCAAGCACCCCCAGGATCCAGGCCAGGTCTCCAGCAGATGCTGGCCACAGTCACAGAGATGTTTAATGAGCAACTCCAACCTAACACAGCCCACTCAGAACTTCTGGCTTCTTCCCCACCAAATGTGCCACCACCGGCCTCCAGGTTTCCACATCTTAGTAAAGTCCCCGCTGTCCCCACAGATGCTCAGGCCAAAGGCTGGGGAGCCATCCTTGGTTCCTCTCCAAATCTCACTCCCTACATCCCGTCAATGAGCAAGTCCCATTAACTCCACCTCAGAAACAGATCTCCTATAGGCCATCTCCTATAAACTCAGTCTGGGTCATCATCAACTCTCGCCTGGGATGGAGGTGACAGCCTCCTCACTGGTCTTCCATGCCCACCCTTGACCCCTCACCAGCCACTCCCCTCACCGTAGCTGGGATCTCTTTGGATCAGTTCACATCACTTTTCCCCAGGCCCTGTCCTACAAGGCCCTGCACAGCCCAACTGCATTCATTTCCTATGGCTGCTGTGACAACCTACCACAAAGTTGGGGGCTTAAAGCAGCAACAATTTATTTGTTTATTGACTTACGGTTGTGGAGGTCAGCAGTACTGAATAGCGCTCAGGTGCTACAATCTGGGCTGCATTCCTTCTGGAGTCTAATCCATGTCCTTGCCTTTTCCACATCTCGAGCCACCTGCATTCCTTGGATTGTAGCCTCACGTTGCTTCAGCCTCCTGTCATCACCTCTTCTCTTTCCTGATTCTGACCCTCTTGCCTCCATCTTCTGAGGACCCTGTGAGTACATTGAGACCACCCCACATATTAATAGGTTCCAGGGATTAGGATGTGGATATTCAGCCTATCTCACTGACCCAGCCACTTCTTGCACCCCAGCCCCTGTTGCTCGTTTCTATCTGACCCGGGACTTCTTTTGCTCCTCAAACTTACTAAGCATTCTTCCACCTCAGGTCCTTTGCACAGGCTGGTGCTGCTGCCTGGAATTCCCTTTCTTCCCCTGGCATTCCTATGGCTGACACTCAGGCGGTGGCTGAAGGGTCAGCTCTCCCAGAGGCCTTCTTTAACCTCGTAGTCTCCGCCAGCTGCCACCGCTCTCTGTGGCAGCCCCATCATCATTCCCTGAACACTCTGATCACCAGCTGATGTTTTTCCTTCTACTTGTGTTCCTGTTGTTCCCACTATAGCATGCACTCCCTGAAGGCAGGTCCCATCATTTCGCTCTCTGCTGCATCCCACTGCCCAGCATGGAGCCTGCCACACAGTAGGCACCCAACAGCCACCAGCTCAGAGCTTGGGCTGTCACCCTTCCTGCCCAGAAGTCTAAGAACTTTCTCTCTCCCTGTTCCTTGGTTTCACTTCCATTTGTTTTACTTGATCATCTTTGAGTCACTTCTCACTTGAGGGATGAAGAGAGAACCAAGACTCGCTGCTGCTTTCCGGGCAAAGAAGGAAGTGACCCACAGGGCCCGAGCCTCCCCTGAGTCAGGACCAGCTTCCTGGCCAGGACTCCCAACCTCCCCACTCCCTGCCCCAAGCCTTTGTTCATTGCCTTCCTCCTGCCTGGAGCATCCTACGTCCAGGGCGTGAGATCTCTCCCTGCTCGACCCCCTCCTTTGCGGCTGAGGAACTGAGGCCTGGAGGAGGCAGGGCCCTCTGCCGGGCACGTGGCACCTGCATTCTGGGCCCACCAACTTTTGAACAAAAGACCCCACATTTCCACCCCCACCCTAGGAGTCCACTTCCTTCTGGGCCAGAGGCAGGAACCAGAGGGCAGGGGCCTTGATTGCTAATGTCAGCGGGCCTAGAGGTCAGCGCGCCCAGATCAGACACCCTAGGTCCTAGTGAGGCCAGCCTGGCGCCAGGCCTGGGGCCTGGGGAAATGTTATTCGAGTTTAGAAACCTCCTGGGATGTACAGAGTCCAACCTCTCCCTCAGGGGACAGCCAGGGGAGGAGCCCATTTCATC
The DNA here is from genome assembly GCF_027409185.1 of Cynocephalus volans. Lineage (NCBI taxonomy): Eukaryota > Metazoa > Chordata > Mammalia > Dermoptera > Cynocephalidae > Cynocephalus > Cynocephalus volans. Next base: position 61,774,966 of record NC_084469.1, read on the forward strand.
CTGCACCCTGTGGGTCCTTGTCTCTCTCCAGGCATGAGCTCTGGAGCTCATGCATAGAGCTTTTGGAGCTACCATCAGCATCAACATCACCCCCTCCTCTGGGAGACCCTTCCTGCAGCCCCTCTTCTGGGTTCTTACATCCCCAGCACTTCCTTCCATTCTAGCACGCATGGCCTCCAAGTAGGAATTATTTCTGTGTCTGTCTTCTGCCTCCCAGAGTTTGAGCTCTTTGGGGGCATGGACAGGGTCTGGTTCTGCTGGTGTCATCTGAGAGTGAAGGGTGAAGGAGTGAATGGACAAAGGTTGTTCAGTTCTCCATGGGAGATGCCCACAACCCTGGGCAGTAGCCACCATGCCCTGATGGTATCTCTCCTCTTTCCCCAGATCTGTCTCTCCTGGAAAGGTGCAGAGGCTCATGATCCTGGTCGCTGTATTGGGCGCCTGCCTGGGCTCGCTGGTGGCAGCTGCAGCAGCAACAGCAGGCACTAACCCTGCCCAACTGAACACTCCCAGCATGCTGCCCACCCTCTGGCAACAGAAGAGAGACTAGATTTGGAACCAGATGCACATCGATGAAGAGAGAAACACCTCAGTGCCCCACTATGTGGGCAAGGTAATGCTCAGGCCCCAGGCCAGGAGAAGCCATCAGCAGCTGGCCCATAGTGACAGTGGTGGTGGGGATGATAATAATGGTAAAGATGGTGGTAGATATTTTGATGGATGTGGGGGTAGAGGTGATGATTGTGAGGGTGATGGCAGTCGGGGTAAAAATGGTAGAGGTGATAGTTGTGGTAGTGGTGCTGGTGATAGTGAAGGGGAAGGTGAGGGTGCTGATGGTGGTGGTGGTAGTGATGGAAGTTATGATGTTGATGGTGAAGGGGTAGATGATGGTGGTGGTGAAGGTGTAGGTGGTGGTGGTGGTGGTGGTGGTGGTGGTAGTGATGATGGTGATAGTAGTGGTGATTGTGACGATGGCAGTCATGAAGGAGAAGGTGATAATGATGGTGATCATGGAGATGATGGAGGTGGTGGTATAGGTGATGGTGAGCACCATGGTTCATTTTCTCCCAGCCTTCAGTCCGTAGACAAGACAGCACTGGCAGAAGGACCACCCCATGCTCAGCCTGAGAAGGCTAGCCTCGCCTGTGGGCTCAGGGCGTAGGGCAGAGCCAGCCAAAGCTGTCACTAAATTTTCTCCTCTGAGAGATCTGGAAAGGCCTGAGCAGCCATCTACAAAATTGTGCTGATAACAAAGTGAACCATCCAGGCCATAGTTTGCCAACCCTGGTCTAGGCTTCTGAACCTGCTCAAAAACCCATTTCTCTCAGAGCATCTCATCCTTGTTTCCATGACCCCCACACCACTCCTCAAATTCCAGGACACTCAGAGTGAAGTGCCTGGCCCACCTCTAAGCCAGTGCCTAGGGCTCTGACCCTCATTTTGTCCTCCTTTAAAACGTATCCATCCAAGCCCACCTTCCTAGAGCTCGGAGCTAATCTGAGTGACTGCTGAATTGTCTCACCATGTCAAATTGTCATTGATGTCAAAACTCTCCAGTCTAATTCAAAGGAATGGTCCACATGATGGAATTTCACATGCAGTGACAGTTAGATGGAGGAGGTATTTTGAGAGTTTTTGGTGAGGAAGAAGGTTTCTGAGTGCATTAAAATCTCACCACATCAGCTTCTTGGAATCTGAACATTGGTCACAAGAAAGAATGGGTCAGTGTACTAGAGAAAGTAAGGTCGGTTTCAAGCACTTGACTGGGTACTGGGAAGTCAACTGTAGGCAAAAACAGGCATGGTTCCCAACCTCATGGAGATAGGGGTCAGCAAACAACCACCTGTGGGCCAAATCTGGCCCACAGCCCAGTCTGGTAAATAAAGTTTTCTTAGAACAGTCACCAGTCACACCAACTCATTTAAGAATTCATGCAATGATGGCAGAGTTAAGAAGTTGTGACGAGGACCATATGGCCCACAAAGCTGAAAGTATTTACTATCTGGCCCTTTGCAGAAACAGTTTGCCCACCCTAGTCTAGAAGGGCAGAATATGTCAGGCAAAGTACTCTTCCAGTGGTGGTGGTGAGTGGTGCCCTCTGGTCCTAGAGAAATCCCCGTCTGGCTGAAGCACCAGAAAAGCCCTGCCAGCTAAAGGAAGCAGGTGGGGCCAACTGGGAATTTCCACTCACAGCCCCACCCCCAGCCAGCTGACTATGCCCATAGGCTTTTCTTGCTATCCAGAATGGATGGCAAATTTTAATACTCCAGCATGGCCACTCAGAGGGGAAGAATTTGCCCAGGACCACAAAGTGAGACCAGGACAGAACCTTTAAGGGCTAGGTTCCTGACTCTCAGCATGAATGTGAGCTCTGTGTCATAGAGGAAAATATAGTCAACCCACCTATGACCTTCCCAGTGGGATAACTGTGCCATGAATCAGCCTCTGAAGAGAATGGCTAGTTCCAAGGAAAATCTGTGGGGTAAGACAGGGAGTGTCAGCAGAAACCGGGGCCACCTGCATCACATGCCACTGTGGAGGGCTCGCCCAGGGCCTGCCCGCAGCAGAAAGAGTGCTGGGTCTGCCACCATCTGTCAACAGCGTTCACTCGGCACCCTGCACAGGGCCAGGGACAGAGGATCCACCTGGAGAAGAAACAAGAGTACCTGGGAAAGGCTAGGACAGTGCTCTAAGGATCACCTCCCGGCTCCCAAGGATGTAATCCAAGGGAAGGAAGTCCCTGTTTATCAAGGTCAGAGCCTGGAGCCTTTCTTTACAGACCTGGATGGACAACAGGAGACATTCCTGAGCAGCCTTCTGAATCCATAAATATGGGTCAGCTTGGCTTTTGGCATTGAGATGTTAATGTCCAAATACGGTGGTATTAGAAAGCGGGAGAGGCTCCCAGAAACCCATAACCCTTGTCTACTCATGAGAAAGACATTCGACAAATTCCATTAGAGGGACACCCTACAAAATACCTGTCCAGTGCTCCTCAAAACTGTCAAGGTCATCAAAAACAAGGAAAGTCTGAGGTAATGTCACAGCCCAAAAGAGCTTAAAGAAATACGATGACTAGATGTCATGTGGTGAACTGGATGGGATCCTGAAACAGAAAAAAGACATGAAGTAAAACTAAGGAAATATGCATAAATGATGGATACTAGTTCATAATAATCTATCATTATTGGTCCATTCGTTATAACAAATGTACCACACTAATGTAAGATGTTAATACTAAGGGTAAAGATGAATAGTCATATAGGAACTCTCTGTACTTACCAATTTTTCTGTAAATCTAAAACTGTTCTAAAAAATAAAGTCTATTTAGGAAACATCAGCCTACAGGAAAACAGAAACTTCCATTTACATGAAATCATCTGCAGAACTCCAGTAAAATAGGTCCAAGCTGATGTGCCCTCCCACCACAGTTCCTGCCTTCGCGGGTTCTAACGCACCGATCCAGAAGCAAATTTGAAAACTGCCGTGCTATCCTAACCCTGAGCAACTCATGCAAGGCCCCAGATGGTCCCCTCTCCTTGAGTCCCCATTATCCCCACAGGCCACAGTTACAGAGCTGGTGGCTTCCTTGCTTGCTGTCCAGCTACTCATTGTACCTCCCAGCCTCTGGGCCTTGAAATCACCTCGGAAACTACCTGCCCCGTACGTACCACAGCACTGCCCCCAGAGGATTTGCCCGCACCAGCTGCCAACCTCTCCCCCTCCCTGTCCATCCAAGAGGTAGGGTCTTCACTATCTGCCTCCACTCCTTCACCTTCCAGACTCTTCCCTACACTCTGCCATTTGGCTTCTCACCCTGCCACCCTGCTGATGCTGCTCCAACCAAGGGCGCCAATGACCCTGAGCCCTCATACTGATCATGGACTGACCCTGACCCTCGATAAGAACTGAGCTCGGATCCTGATCATAAACAGAGCCCTAACCCTAGTCATGGACTGAGCCCTGATCCTGATCATGAACTGAGCCCTGGCCATCAGAAACACACATATCTTAGGACACCAATACTATGTGTTACAAAAATTATATAGTTCAGTGGCCTAGTAAGTATGGGAAATCCTGAGTTAAAGAAAGCTCATTGGAATTCTTTTCTACAGGACTATACAATCACAGTCTCCAGGAGACTGTGACCATTCCAAAACTAAATTGACTGGGACCAACGGTGTGCTGATAAATGTTTGACAACTGGCTCTCCAGGGGAAAAGATCCTGATCTGCAGCAATTGCCAATTCCGTGGTGTAAATACTCTCACCATGTCTGATTTCAATCAACCAGTGTGACGTCACTGTGGGCAGAGTTGGGAAAAGATGTGGATAACACATCATTATTTAGTATTTCCATCATACAGAATAACAGACATAATTAACCTCTTGAACACAGTAAAATAGTTTAGAAGTGATGAACTCTGAATATCTGTTACCTTTGTTTTTAATTTGATTTATTTAATTGTAAGTTTATAGAATTCCATGTTTAATAATGGCTATGTTTAACAACCAACTCACAAATATTCCTGAAAACTTAAGTTGGCTCTTGAAAGCCACACTGACACAAGCCAGCTTGAGCACACCACTGACTGTGTGGAACAGCAAAGGAGGCCAGTGTTTCCTGGAACTCATTTTCAAAAGGGCTGTTGTGCTCATAGAGCAACTCAACATCAACATCAGAAGCGATATTGTTTTCATTTTTCAAATGAGTTAACAACCACTCAGAGAAATTAAGTGACTGCAAAGGGGCAAAAATCTCTCTTGCCTTCCAATGGCACCAAGTATATTCTTCCACTCAAAAAATGTTTTCTAAGCACCTACTATGTCCCAGGTATCGTTCTAGGCACATTGGGTGCTGCTACGCAACTCACACCAATGTGGTGTTTGCAGTGACCTGGGCAGGAACAACTCTCTGGTGACCAGTCGAGGCCCTTGTTAAAAGCCTCAGTGTCACATCTAGGACCCCTGCATAGCACCACACGCCAATGCACACACACACGTGCACATACACACACATGAACATACACGCACATGCACACGTGCATACACACATACCTACATGAATGCACGCGCACACAGCCACCACTGCCCATTCCCAGCTCATGTTGCCTCTTATTTCCTAGATCAAGTCGAGCGTGAACAGAAAGAATGCCAGGTACCTGATCAGAGGAGAGTCTGTCGGCAAGGTCGTCCGGGTCAACGAGGACACAGGAGACGTGTATGCCTTTGAGAGGCTGGACCGGGTGAAGACCTCCGAGTACCACCTCATTGCCCTCATCGTGGACAACGACACCAACAGAGACCTGGATTCTCCTTCCAGTTTCACCATCAAAGTTCACGACGTGAATGACAACTGGCCTGTGTTCATGCACCGGTTGTTCAATGCATCTGTGCCCGAGATGTCGGCTGTGGGCAAGTGCCCAGTCTGTCCCCCTCCATCTTCTCTCCCTCATCCCCATCCTGGAGGCACTTCTCACATCAACCACTTCACTGCCTGGGGTCAGGGTTCAGTGAGTTCAGGGCAGTGGTTATAACGACTGTGTTGCCACTTTATATGACTTGAAACTCTGGTCCCTAAAGACTAAGCTCTGAGCTGGCCCCAGACAGAGCTCTGAACCTAGTCATGGACTGAGCCCTGATCCTGATCATGAACTGAGCTCAGACCTAGTAATGGACTGACCCCTGGCCATCAGAGACACACATATCCCACTACTCTTTAGAGCAAATCCCACCCACTGCCTCTGACCCGCAGGATTGGCACACCAAGAGTGTAGCCTTTGTACATGAAGAATACCAAGCCCTGCTACTAATGCAAGAAGAGTCATCTCGAGAGGCCGTGTAGTAGTGGGGTGGAGGGCAGAACCCTGGCCATAAGACGTGTCACCAGCCTGGACTCCAGGTTCAGGAGGTTATTATTCCTTCCTCAGTCCTCCCCTATTCTCCAGACGGTACCAGAAAAGGGCTTCCCTCTCCACCCGCTCAGTCTAGGGTCCCTAGCCAGGGCCATGAGACTAGAACTTCCTGTTAAATGTGGACCCTGGAGTTTAAGGGGGTGATGAGAGATGTGACACCACTCCTTTGGGGGAACCTTCCCATTTCCTTGTCCTCACCCTTCCAGGAGATGGAGAAAAGCCCTTACTCTCCTTGGTTTCTCCACCTGAACCCAACCCTCTGCCCTCTCCCTAATTTCCCTCATAAATGCACAATCCACCTGTTCTTTGCCTCCCTTCATGGGTGGCCTGGCTGGGCCCCCATCACTGCCAGCACTTTGTCCTCATGCCAGCTCCTCAGGAAACAAAGCAGCCTTTTCTCCCTGAAGACCTGGGAAGGTTGAGACAGGGAATAGCCTGAGTCCCATCTGCCCTCATCCAGGGATGAGGTGAGGGGCCAGCAGTCTCAGGGCAGCAACCTCAGGATTCTCTCTCTGCAGGGACCTCGGTCTTCCGTGTGACAGCAGTGGACGCAGATGACCACACTGTGGCAGATCACACCTCTGTCTTGTACCAAGTCCTGAAGGGAGAAAATTATTTTTCCATCGATAATTCCGGTCTGTGTGACTAACAGTCCTGGGCAGGCACCGACTTGGGGGATGGGGGATGAGGGCTGTGAATATTCCAGGTGCAGATGCTGTGAGGAACCCAGTCTGACAGTTGTCACCAATCATTGAACCACCCTGTCCCATGGAGGTGGTCAGTATCACAAGCAAAGACAAGGTGGCTGGTCAGGGACGAAGGAAGCAGACAGGTGCCCAAGACATGGACTTAAGTCCAGGGAACAAAAGCAGGATCTTGTTACCCAAGCAGTGACCGAGAGGCAACAGAGAATGCTGGTTAGCAGCTCTGGGTACAGGTTCAGACAGATCTGGTTTCCAAACTCCGGCTCTGCTACCAACCCCCTCTAGAGACCTTGGATAACTCAACTAAACTCTGGGAGTCTTAGTTCCCTTATCTAGAAAATAGGAATGCCTATATTGGTTTTGTAGTGTAGCTGTGAAGTCTGAATTTGATAACGTATAGAGTGAGCATAGCCACATAGTTTTTGTGACTTAAAAAACTGTAAGGACTGAGTCTGGAAACTAGATGGTCAGTCCTTGGGCTCACTGTCTTCCAGAGGGATGTCAAGTGCATCGCACAGATACCATTGCTATCCTGCGGTGCACGAAGACAGACATCATTAATCCATCACAGCACTCTCACTCTGAGCCTGGATGTGTCCTCACGACCTTTCTCAACACAGTGCTCCAGGTGGCTAGGACCAATATTGGACCAAATTGCTGTATACCAGCTTTGGCCTCACAGTGCAGGCTGTGGAAATAGTGGATGTGTACTCGTGGTTCTCAGCTATGGCTGCATAGTGGAATCAACTGCGGAGCTTTTAAGTCAGGTTCTCTCTGGCTAGGGCCCAGGCATCAGTATTTTCTAAAAGCTCCTAGGTAACATGGCTCCAGCTGGGACACTTTTACAGGACTCATTCTCATGACAACCAATAACTTGGACCGAGAGTTGCAAGCCGGATATGAGATCATGGTGGAGGCACTAGACACCCGGGGCCTCTGGGGGAACTCGGGCATGGCCACTGTGCTGGTCACTCTGCAAGAAGTCAATGACAACTTCCCCATCCTCGTCAAGAGTGAGCCCCTCCTTTAGGGTGCTGGGGAGGTCGGGGGTTGGAGCACTCCGGACTCAATAACTTGGGGGCTCTGGAGGAGGAGCCCTGAGTCCGTCTCCCTCTCTACCCATCCCCGGGTTGACCTAAGGCCTAGAGGAGTCCTTTTGGTGCAGGGAGGGGCCTTTCTTTCATCCTGAACCACATTCTCACAGATGAGAGGGAACCATGCCCCCTGCTGGATGCTACCCCTGTGCCCAGAGCCCCACTACAGATAGGAGCAGTTTCACCCAGATCCTATGGGCTCAGGAAAATCCAGGCCCTGAGACTCAAGCCCCAGCTAGAAAATTCCCACAAGCCAAAGAGCAGAGGGACAGCAAAGCTCTGTATCCAGAGCCAGGGCTGGGCTCTGACGCCAACCACAGACTGATTGTCCCCCAAAATATGTGTGCCAACAGCTTTTCCCATGCCCTGGCTGAGGCCGGGCCAGAAAGTCACGTGGCTCTGTCCACTTGCATCCTCTGGTGCTGGATGTCACAACTCAGAGTCTCGGCCACACAAAGACAGGCCAGTTCTCCTGGAGTGGCCTCATTGTGCGCAGCAAACACTCCCTGAAGGCAGAACTTGTCTCTCTTGTCAACTGATAGGTCCCCTAGCAAAGTGACTGGCATACAGTAGGTGCTCAATAACTACTTGGATGAATAGAGGGATGGAGGGATGGACAGATAGGGCAGACCTCTTTGCCAGAATCCCAGGGGTTTTATTATTATCGTTGTTATCATTATTTCATCCATGTCCATTTCCTGTATCAATATAAGGTAGGATAATATAAAGGTATAATCACCTTGTCTATCTGATTAACCCACTGCCCTTTGGGGCACACTATTTGCATCAGCCATGTACACATTTGTGGTGCCTGAAGCCATCCGCGTGGGAAGCCCCTTGGGCTCTCTTTTGTGGAGGACCTAGATGAGCCCCAGAACTGGATGACCAAGTAGAACATCGCGCAAGGTGAGTACAGGGACACTTTCACCATCGAGACAGACCCCACCCACAATGAGGGCATCATCAAGCCCATGAAGGTTTGTAGGCTTGCCTGTGGCAATGACATCAGATGCGGGGTTTGGGGTTCCTGGCATCCTCTGCCCAGGGGCTGCTCCTGAGCCGGAAGCCAGCAAAGGAGAACATTCTGGGTCAGCTCAGAGATGGCCATGAGCTCATGGAGACTGCAACCCAGTGTCTTGGGCTAGGTTACCCCTGAAGCAAACCCTGACACAAGGATTTGGTTATAAATCATTTATGTGGGAGGTGATCCCAGGAAGCCCCAGGAATGTCAACATGTGAAAAGAAGGAAGCTAATATTGGGCTCATTAATGGGAGTGTAGGCAAGTGGGTACCTCCAGGGCACAGTATTGAACACAACTCAGAGTTGCAGAGCTGAGGGCAAGGGAGCTGGGGTATTTATACACCAAACCCCTGCAGTGTTGACTGAGGGCTGCTCCTGGGGGCATTAACTCCCTGGCACTTCCTGGCCTGCACTGTGTCCTGGCCAGTAAAAAGCCATCAGCAAGTAAGAAAACAATGAGTGCCTGGGAACAGGACATGGGTGGCCAAGGACAGTGGCTGGTTCTGACAGAGAAGTCAGATCCACTGTATCTGGGAGAGGAGGGAAAGTCCTGTCGGGGCATAAGAATGGCTCTGGGATTGCCATGTAGAGGACTCAGAGTCCTGGGCCTGAGTCCCTCTCTGGCCCTGCCCCATGCTGGGGACTAAAGATACCCAGGGGAGAACACAACCTCCAGAGTCAATGAAGCTCTCAGTGAGTGGGAGAGACAGACATATAAACATAAAGGATAGCCGGATGTGTTGAGTGCTATGTATCAACACCATGCAGGGAGCAACCACCTCCTCAGGAGGGGCTTCTGAGAGGGCATCTGATTGCTTCTGATTGGCTTCTTGAGGGATGAGCAGCAGTTCATCAGGCATGAAGGGGAGGAGAAGCATCCTTGGAAAAGGCATAAAGAAAAGGCAAGTCCTTAAGGACCAGCGGATAGAGCCACTAGTCTGGGAGCAGGACCATGGCTGATCCATTGTATGTCCTCATTAATCGCAACGGGGTCAGGCACAGAGCCAGGGTTGGGGTGCGGTCATGAGGCTGCTGAGATGAAATGGGGGTAGCTGAAAACAGATGCCAGGCCCAGCCTCTCTCTTGATAACCTTGGACATATCACTAGTCCGGGCCACAGGCTCCTCATCACAAAATGGGCAACCGTGTACTACCGTGCAGGGTTGCTGTGAAGACGACATGCCACCTCCTTAGCTCAGAGCAGGTGCTCATCATAACGTTCCCCTAATGCAGCCCCTGGACTATGAACGTATCCGGCAATACAGCTTCACCATCGAGGCCATGGACCACACCATCAACCTCGGATACCTGAGAGGCACCTCCAGCAGAAACATAGCCCACGTCATCATCAACATCACAGATATGGATGAGCCCCCCCAACTTCCAGCAGCTCTTCTACCACTTCCAGCTGTGGGAGAACCAGAAGAAACCTCTGATTGTCGTGGTGATAGCCATAGACCCCAATGAGATTTGGTGCAGAATTGGGTAAGCACTTGGTGGTTGTGTTGATGACAATGACAATGACAATTCTGGCACTGATGTTCTTATGTCTGCTCGTCTGAGTCCAGGACTCAGAGAGGAAAACTGGCTTCTCCCAGCATTGCATGGGAAGTAGCAGAGGCAGAAGGAGTAGCCCAAGATCTTCCACTAACCCACTTGGGCTGCTGGGACCTTGTCCTGCCTGCGCACCCCACTTTGCATGGTCCTGGCCATCCAGAGCTGTCTGTCCTCTGCTCTACCTTGAAGCCTTCCTTTAGACCATGGTTCCCACAGGTCCCATCTAGCGAGATATGACCATCAAGAGAACAACCAATCTATTTCTGAATTCTTTATTCTATCGTTCTGTGGCAGAGCCAATCTGTTTTATTCCAGAAGCTTTATGCTAAATTTCACTACATATAAGGCAAGCCCTCCCTTGCTTTTTTTTTTATTTTATATAATTTTTATCCATTCTCTTTTATTCTTTCGTATGAACTTTAAAAATCTTTTACCTGTTTTTTAAAAAAAACTAGAATTCTAATAAGAATCGTGTTTATATATCAATTTTGGAAGAGTTAACATTTCTATGGTACTAGGTCTTCTTATTAAGGTCAAAATATGTCCCTCCATTTTGGCCGTATCTCATATTTTAGGACTACTACTTTCATTACCATTGCATTCTAAATACTCTGTGATTACAGTTTTTGTTTTCCCTTTGACCCAGTGGTTTATTTAAGAGATTTACTTGGTTTATTTCTTTTCATTTACGAGTGATAGGGTGTTATTTGGTTTTTGTATTAGCTCATCCTGTGCAGTAATACAATTGTATTTTTGTTCATTTCTTACTAGGATATCTAAACTTTTGCTTTGCATATGCAAAGGTTTGTAACTACTTTACCTTCAGTAGGTTTGTAACTTTTATCCCTAGGAAATTACCCAGTTTGTTCTGCTTAAACATTTTGCCTTCGATTCCATGTTGCCTGATGTTAAGTTTGTCAGTCCTGGTTTCATGTTATTTATATTTGCCTGACATAAATGTTCTAGCCCTTACTATTAATTTTTCTAGGTCATCTGGCATTAAGTTGTCTCTTGAAAATAGAATGTAGTTGGCATTGCTTTTTAATCTACACTGAGATGCTTTGTGTTTAATGTATTTGCATTTTCATTATAAATGATAAGTTTAATCTTACTTCTTTTATCTTGTTTTATATTTCCCATTTCTTAAACTTAATGGCTTTTTTCTTTACCCTCACCTTTGCCATACAGCCTATTTTTTCTTTCTCTTTTTTCTCCTAGATAATTGGATGGAATACATCTATTTTTACTTCTACCTGTAGATTTACTTCTACTTTTGAAATTTTAAATGTTTTCCTAGACCTATATTTTCTAGTTAAAAATATCACACACACACAGACACACACACACACACACACACACACACACACACACACACACACACACCATTGCTTTCCCATTTATGATAAAGAAATCAATAGTTTCATTTTAATTCCTTCCAAACCAGGATTTTACTTTATGTTGAGACATTTCTTGGTTAGATGGAGTAAGTTTAAAAAAAAAAAAAAAAAAAAACTTAGGACCCATTTTTGGAGGTGATATACTTTCTGGCTCTTGCATATTTACAAATTCCTTACTTGCTTTGCTTTCTTATTTTAATACACCTAGGTGTGCTCATATAGTCCTGAGATCACAGACACTATCTTTCAAAATTGCTATCAATGTGTGATAGCATTTAATTTTGTAAGGAAATCCGGGGTGAATCTGATTCGTCTTTCTTTACAAAGAATGTATTTTTTCTGTCTGGACTCTTTTTCAATTCCTTCACATAGCCTTGAAATTCAAAGTGTCATCAGGATATGCTCAAATATTGTTCTCTTTTTACAATTATGCCTGATATCGATGACATCTTCTAATCTGTAGACTTAGGCCTTTCTTCAGATCAGAAAAGTTTTATTTTTTGTCATTTCTTCCATTCTATTTGTTCTGGAATTTTTCCTCAGTAATATATATATATATATTAGTCCATGTCTGTTGCTTATAACAGAATACCTGAACCTAGATAATTTATAAAGAAATGACATTTATTGCTTAGAGTGTTGGAGGCTCAGAAGTCAAAAGTCCAGTGAATACATGTGGTGAGGGCCTTGCTCTTGTTGGTGGTGACACTCTACAGCGAGGCAGAGTATCACATGGCTAGAAAGGCAGGAGTAAGAGAGCTGACCCACTCCCTCACTCTCCTTATAAAGCCATCAGAACCACACTTATTACCACCCACTAAACCATCAACTTATCTCTACATGAATGTATCAATACACTCACGAAGGCATAGTCTCGTCACAATCTAATCACCTCCCAAAGACCCCGCCTTTCAATTACCATGTTGAGGTTTCCCACTCTCAACACTGTTATGAAACTTTGGGGAACACAACTCAAACTGTAGCTATATATAAATATGTGCGTGCGTGTGTGTGTGTGCGTGTGTGTGTGTGTGTGTGTGTTTGTGTGTGTGTATACGTATGTGTGTATATAGATTCATATATAGATTCATATATGTATATTAATCTCTTTGTAACTTTTTTCCTGATTTCTGAAGGAACGTTCCAAATTTTTACTTCACAAATGTAATTTCTTTTTAATTATTTCTTATCTCTTCCAGGTTCTTTTGCATTTCTTCCTAGCTCTTGCTCAACTTTCTTTTCACTGATCACAAAAACCAATTCCAGGTGTTGTAGAGTGTCACCTACCCAACTCTGAAAATGCTATTGATGGTCTCAGGTAGCACCTTCAGCCTGGTGACAGCACCATTGCTAAGACCACAGATATTATCCCACCCCCTGGATCCCTCTGTTGCTGTGTGGGTCTGCTCAGTGTTGTGAGTGCTGGAGTGCAACGAGCCGTGAAAGAGGAGGGTGGGGAAGCATGCAGGGGACAGGTCCTGAAGTGCCCTGTCTGTCATGCTGAGAGTTTGGACTCAGCAAAGAACAATGAAAGCCATAAAACTCTCTTCCCTGGCAGATACTCCATCCGGAGAACTAGTGACAAGGGCTAATTCTTCCGAATAACCAAGCAAGGGAACATTTACAATGAGAAAGAACTGGACAGAGAAATCTACCCCTGGTATAACCTGACTGTGGAGGCTGAAGAACTGGATTCTAGTGGTGAGTGACCCCATCTGCCAGGGGACCTGGGCTCTTTTCCTTTACCCTCATTCTTTCAAAACTGGCATAATCTGTCATTTGGGGTCTCTAAAGGCATTCCAAGCACCTGCTGAAGCACCCCTTGGCTGGGATGTGATGGAGCTTCCATGCCCAAGTGTGGTCCCTGAACCAGTAGCATCTGCATCTCCTAAGACCTTGCTGGAAGTGTAGAATCTTGGTCCTCACCCCCATATTGAACATCAGAATCTCTTGCACATCATAGTTTGAGAAGCACTGTTATAAAGCAGGTGCGCAGATGTCTCTGTGATAAGAATTACCTATGGCACCTATGAAACAGAGCTTCTCAGACACCTCCCTGAAGGTTCTGGTCCAGGGAGCCAGAGATGGCGCCTGGGAATGTGCATGGAACAAGTGTCATGTGGTTCTTATTATCATGGATGTTTGGGAAATACTCCTTTGGGGGTTGTTTATGCCCCAGTTGATGGGGTGGATTCAAAATCTGAAGCAGCTTCCAACTCTGAGATTGATAGTTTCTCCAGAAATTGTGTAACTTTTGTGGGCAAGTGTTAGGGTTTCCTTTATCTATTTGAAAAATCCCAACCATCCTCCAGGAGAAGGACTATTCCCATTGTACCCAGGATCCCCCAAGGGCCCAGAGAGGGGCAACTGTGGCCAAGACCCCACCAGTGCTACCCCGGAGGGCCCTGCCCCCTGCTGGGCCCACCTAGACCCTCACATCTCCCAACCTGGCAGCTATGCCCCAAATTCAGGACAGACTCCTACATGTTTTCCAGACCAATCTTTGCTCCTTCCTTCCCCATTCATATAATTTTAAAATTAGAAAGATTTTAAATATGGAAAATACAGAAAAGGAGAAGAAAACAATCCTCTCATAATGCTGTTAGCACTTTAGTGTATTTTCTCTTGTCTTTTTTCTATACATATTTTTAAATAAGTGAGATCATAATATTTGTATAAAATATCCTGTATTTTTACTTAACCTTATTCCAGAACAATTTTCCCATGGTACTAAAATACTTTTTTAATTACATTTTTAAAACGTAATTTACATGGGCATTGTAAATGGTCATATATTCCATTCTTTTTCAGTGGCCTAAATTATTGACCCAATCTCAGCATCTTTTAGGTTGTTTACCTTTTTAGTTTTTTTGTAATTATTTTGTTTTATTTCTTTAATTTAACTACATTTAGGTGCCGGCCCGTGGCTCACTTGGGAGAGTGTGGTGCTGACAACACCAAGTCAGGGGTTAAGATCCCCTTACCGGTCATCTTTAAAAAAAAAAACAAAAAAAACCCTACATTTATTTACTTAAGTCCATTTAATTACTTAAGTAAATTATTGATTTCGTTAATTTAATTGAGACCTTTTTAAATGCACTTACATTGTTTACATTTTTGATTCTCACAAGTAATACATCAGTAATCTTTCTTACATATGAAGCTTTGCCCCTTCCTCTTTCACACTCCTTCCATCCAGAACACCACTCCTGGCCTCTCTTTCAGAGGTCCATAGCCCCCTCTCCTTCCAAAAAGCAGCTTTCATGGAGCAGCCCTCCAGGACTACCTATCCACACCCCACACACTCAGGGCCAGCATCAGCTGAGTCCCCAGTGGTGACAAGTCCTCTCCCATGCAGGGACCACCCACAGGCAAAGAATCCATCGTGCAGGTCCACGTTGAAGTTCTGGATGTGGATGACAACGCCCCAGAATTTGCCCAGCCCTATGAGCCAAAAGTGTGTGAGAAATGCAGCCCAGGGCCAGGTGAGTCTGGCTCAGGTAGGAGGGTGGGGCAGGCTTAGGGGCCGAACCTCCCATCCAGTCAGCTGGAGTTCTACTGAGCTTCATGTAACCTGTACAACAGCCCTGGAGAAAGTAACATTATCCTTATTTTACAGATGGGTAAACTGAGGCTCAAGAGACACTGTATGGAGAGTAGATTGGGGGGGTACAGGGGTTGGTAGAAAGAGTGTCCTTATGAAAGCCATTTATGTTAGTGTTGCAGGTGAGAGGCAGCCATGGTCACATCTAAACCCAAAGTCTCCATCACTGAGCCCCAGGCCACCCCAACACCACCACTGACCATCCTCTGTGTTACACACTCCAGCTGGTCCTGCGGATCTCTGCAACAGACAAGAACATAACACCACAAAACGTGAAGTTCAAATTTGCCCTGAGCACTGAAGACAGCAACTTCACCCTCACGGATAATCACGGTGCGCAACAAACCAGTCACTTGGCTCTTAGCAGGGTCAGGGGTCAGGTTATTTAAGTCTTAAAGCAACCAGGGTCAAGGACCAGGCTACCACTGGGATTTGCAAGTTATGGGATACTTTGTACAACTCTGGCCACATACATTGTACAATCTTGGGCTGTGTGATGGTCAGAGCCACCCTGGCCAAACTGCCAAGTCCACGTGGCCTGCCATTCCCCATAAGATGGCCAAGTGGGTGTGCATCACAGAACAGGTACGCGGTGCAGGCTATGGATCCCTTCCCACATTGGAATCTCTGTGCCTCTGCAAAATTACAAACTGTCCTGTGATGGGGAGCTTTGAGGTCACTCCCAAAGACTCCAAACTGGAAATGTGAAACCCTAAATCCCAAGAATACAGTGAACTTTGTCTTAATTCATCTACAATGATGACTTACCACTAGGTGGCCCCTGAACAGGGTATGGTCCACCAATCACAGCCCAGAGGGTCCTGTGATGTCAGTAGTGACCAATCCAAGCTTCTGATGAGTATTTCCTTTCTAGAGTGATGATGCTGAGTTGATTTAATGCCAGCCGATGTAGACAGGTTTCCATGGCCTCTGCAACTTCCTCAGAAAAATAGAGAAAATGCCCCTTGGGTCTAAATTGAGTGATCCTTCACCCAGCACAGGTTGGGATCTCCGCTTGTCCTTGATTGGTGAAACTGTGGTTGCTGAGGACCCCTGTATTGAAACAGCCTATTGCCACCTCTGAGAAAATTTGAGGAGTGGGGTCCCTGAGAAGAGAGGACAAACCCAGGGAATCAGACACAGCCTGTCCTTAAGGAGCCTCCTGTGGGATAGGGAAGGTCCGTGATGTGTAGACAGTCAACGAAGGACCATTCAACATTCAACTGTCTTTAGAAGTAAATCATGTGGCAAAAACACCTGTCACCCCATCCCCAATGCCCACCTCAGAGTAGGGATCGACAATGGGGAAGAGAGCATCAATCCCACCCCAAGGACAACCGTATGCAACCAGGAGGCAAGTCTGTTGGTCTCAGATTCACTGACATCGTGAATGTCATGTATGTCAAAATCTCTAATTTCTCCCGTAAAATGTCAATGGCATATCCTTTATTTTCAATCATAATAGATTTAATATTGAAATGTAATGATGAATAATGAAATGTATTTGGCTTTTGTTTGAAATCTAAAAGGCAGCTTCCTTGGCTCTCAGCTGGCTTCTTGAGTGTGCCAACCCAGTGTGGCTCAGTAGATCCTGGGCCCTCTTCTGATCATTGGTATTACAACCTCCCAGGAGCCTACAAAGGGCAGATTATCTGTCCTCTGCCCACAATCACTGAATCAGAAATCTGTGTGTGTGTGTGTGTGTGTGTGTGTGTGTGTGGTGTGTGTGTGTGTGTGTGTGTGTGTGTGTGTGTGTGTGTGTACACACGTGCACACGTTAGGAGGAGGGGAAGGGGTCTGAAGATCAGTGTGTTTAAGCTCCCTGGGGAATTCTTATGTACATGAAACTGCTGACTGGAGCTGGGAGGAGGAGCCAATATTTGGATCAGAGCATATCCCCATTCCGGACTGCCCAGGAAACCCTCCATTACATATGGAACTATTCTCTCTGTGCTCGCGGGAACGCGTGCATTGTTTTTATTGTTGTAAGCTTCCTTTATAACAATGGCTTTTCGGGGATAGCAGAAACAGCCTTAGAAGTTAGCATAATACTAAAAGACTTTAAAACTTTATTTTTCCTGATTGCTTGTCAAAGCTTGAAACAATCATTAATTAATTGAGCTGAAAGAGAAAACTGCCTGTTACTGGAGTGCGTTTAGGGAAGGGGATGAGGTCAGGCATATCAGTCGCCCACAGAAACAGAAAGCAGGGACTTTACGTTCTGGCCGAGCCATTCTTGGAAGTTGGGTCAAAGCAGCTTTCCAAAAGATCCCATCTGTGGAGGAGTAGACCTGCGCTTAAACGGCTAAAACATGAGGCAGGCGATGCAAAGGGCAGACACACAGCCCGGGCAATACACGGGCTGGTGCAGTCAGGGAGGGCTCTCTGGGGAGCCGCTTCCCCGGCCATGTGGCCTAGGGCGGTGGGTGCTCCTGGCAGAGCCTGACTCCACTGCCTTGGCGTTTCCAGATAATACAGCCAACATCAGTGTCAAGTACGGGCAATTTGACCGGGGGCGTGTCAAGATCCACTTCCTGCCCGTGCTCATCTCGGACAACGGGAAGCCGAGCCTCACAGGCACCAGCACGCTGGCCGTGGCCGTGTGCAAGTGCAACGAGCACGAGGAGTTCACCTTCTGCGAGGACGTGGCTGCCAGGCAGGCGTCAGCATCCAGACGCTGGTGGCCATCTTCGTCTGCATCCTCACCATCACAGGTCAGTGCTGGGCAGGGTGGGATTGAGAGGCTGGAGGGGCTTCACAGGAGGAGGAGAGGACAGGAATTCAGGCCCAGCCCCTCCTCCAGCCTGCAAGGCAGCCCTGGCTTGTGCACCATCCTGGGCTTCAGGGTCCACGTGTGGGACACAAAGATGACGGCTGCACCGAACCAGGCCTCTGGGTTGCAGGGGGCTTAAGACCCCTCTGCACTCATTGGGGAGAGGCCATCTCCACTTTAAAATAACTTACTTATGCATAACAGTCGCTCCTGGAACGTACATATTTTGAGCACTTACTGTGTGCTAGGCACTGTTCAGGCATGTATTTACACAACACTTAATTTTGAAAAAAAAAATCCAGTTCTAAAGTGGAAAATTTAACATTGTCTAGTTTAGACTATGTCCTGGGGGCATTCTTTCCTTTCATAGAATTCCTCCAGCCTTGATATTTCTTTTTTTTTTTTTCCCCCTTATTTGGGCCTCAGAAATTTTAGTAGCATTTTAGGCCTTGCCTTAGTTTGGGTTTCACAGGAAGCAGGTCCTGGGAAAAGTTTTGGGTGCAAGTAGTTTATTTGGGAGGTGCTCCCCGGAAACCTCCTAAGGAAAAGGGTAGACAAGCAGGGAGGGGAGGCAGCTAGTGAAGGGCAAGGGATCAGGGAAGTGACCATCATGGACAAGGAGCTTCACCCGCTGGGAACCTGGAGGCAGCCAGAGCTACACCTCAGCGTCTCTCCACCTGTGGAAGAGGAGCTGGTGTTTATCCACCCAACCCCATCATTTGATGGTTGAGGGCTCCTCCGAGGTGTATCAATTATCCTGCATTTCACCTGCCATGAGGTGGGGCAGGAAGCCTTCGGGTGATTAGAGAGCACGGTCGTGTGCACCACAGTGACAAGGTCAGATACAGTGGGGCACCCTCAGTGTCTCCCCTGAAAGGTCCTCTGGATATGACCCCTTTCTGGAGCTTGTGGAGCAGAAGGTCCAGACTCAGATTCCCCTTTTAATAATAATTAATGATGATGGCATCCCCACCACACGTAGAATTGCATTTAACCTCATAACCACCTTCCGAAATATAAACAGAGCAGAGAAGTCATCATTTCCACTTCACAGACAAGGAAACTGAGGCTCAGGAAGGATGTCTCCCTGGGTATCCCACATACTTATGTATGCAGCAGTTTGTGAAAGGCTCAAGGACAGAGCCCAGGGGATGGTCTGAGCCTAATTTGGGGAGCTCTCTGTACCACACAGTCCACACCCCCCTCAGGGAGCTGAGTCCCTCACACAGCCACACCTCTCAGAGCTTGCAGCACGGTCGACGTCTACACCACTGCCTGAACATGGGACTCTGGGCAAGTCCCCTGGCCTCTCTGAGCTCAGTTTGCTTAACTGTAGAATAGGGATAATAATGTCTACGTTGGGTGAAGTAACATGAGCACCTGCCCAATGCAGTGCCAGCCCATATACAGCTGGTGCTCAAGAGGGTGGCTGCTGCCCGTGCAATGAGTCCCACGTCCACTGGCACCACCAATATCCACCGTCATCAACACAGTCATCAACAATGTAGTGACTCAGAATCTTTGCACTCCAAATTCCAATTTTATCCCTTCGCCCATTTCTGCCCCAACCTCTGGCCTCCGGGCCTTTGGGACACGGTGTGGAAGAATTCGCCACAGTGGGACAAGGAGGAAGGAAATGAGGATGCAGATAAACAGAGCTGAGAGGGAGAGAGGAGAAAGAACTCCAGCGAACCCCACTCTGTTCCTCTCCGCTCGTGCACACCAGTGTTTGTGACAGCCAGGCAGGACCAAGAGTGTGGGGACAGATGACTCTCCCACGGGGACGGGTGGAGCCCCAGGCGTCCGTGTTGGACAAGTCATGGAGGAGTCCTGGCCCTGGAATTTCCGGGGATGAGGAAGGAACGGAGCGGGGATCCCCCAACCTGGCAGTGTCTAACTGCTGTCGCTCTTGCTCGCTGTCCAGCAGTGATCACTCCACTCATCTTCCTGCGGTGGCGGCTCCGGAGGCAGGTCCATGTCCTCGGCAAGAGCGTGCCAGAGATCCACGAGCAGCTGGTCACCTACAACGAGGAGGGCGGCAGCGAGATGGACACCACCAGCTACGACGTGTCGGTGCTCAACTCGGTGCGCCGCAGCGGCGGAGCCAAGCCCCCGCGGCTGTCGCCAGACGCACGGCCGCCGCTGTATGCGCGGGTGCAGAAGCCGCCGCAGCACGCGCCCGGGGCACACGGCGGGCCCAGGGAGATGGCCGCGATGATCGAGGTGAAGAAGGTCGAGGCGGACCACGACGGCGGCTGCTTGCCCTACGACACGCTGCACGTCTACGGCTACAAAGGCTCTGAGTCTGTCGTCGAGTCCCTCCGCTCCCTGGGCACCGATTCGTCTGACTCTGACATCGATTACGACTTCCTCAACGACTGGGGGACCAGGTTCAAGATGCTGGCCGAGCTGTATGGCTCGGACCTCCAGGAAGAGCTGGTGTATTAGGGGGCCACCGCCTTCTGGGCCTGGGGACCCAAACTCACTGGAGCCCAGGAGAGTCCCAAGCGGGCCCTGAGACCTCCGAGACTGGCACTCACTGCCCCGCCCAGCACCCCTCCCTCCTAGGTCCCAGAGACCTCACCGTGGTGGGGGGTCGAGGCGTAGCAAACTCCAGGTCCCTGAAATATCCAGAAAGCTACTTCAGTGATGGCTACCCCCTAAATGCTGGGAAAACCAGGCTAGTGTTCTGTCTGGGCTCAGACATCCCTCGCCTCATCACCCCCAGACCACCGACCTTACTTAAAGACTTTTCTGGCTCCACAAGGCTGCAGAGCGAAGCAGCCTGTGTTCAACTGCAAAGGGAGTGGATCTTCCCCTGAAAGCGCTGACACCCCTGGTGAGGCTGATGAGGTCCTGGTGCCTATCTGCCGGGAGGCAAAAGGCAGAATGGCATGACCTCGGGGCAAGACTTGCTGCAGCCCAGTCCCCGGGAGACTGCCACCGTCCATCAGGCCTGATCTCAAGAGCTCCAACCCTGCTCTGACTCCCTCACACTCTCCCAAATGCCCCATCCCTGCCCCTCCCAGGCCTGTCAAGAGGGAGGAAAGGGCCATATGGCAGCTCCTGACCTTGGGTCCTGAGGTGACCTTGCTGGCCTGCCACAAGGTCAGTAACTGTGCTGTGCTGAGCATTGAACCATTCAACTGCATTCAGGGAAATGGCTTATTGAACTTTGAAGCAACTGTGAATTCATCCTGGAGGGAGAGTGGAGACCAAGTGTGACAGATAATAGGGTGAGGGCCACCTCCATACCCACCCCTTCTGGAGAGGACCTGAGACCCTGATTTGACACCCCCAACACCCCTCCAGTTTTACCTGTTAGGGCGCAGATATTCCTGGAGCGGAAGACCTCTCCCCATCTCCGCCTTGCTGGTTGTTCATTCATGCTCGCTCGCTCTCTCTCTTTTCTCTGTCTACTCCTTATCTCTTGACTTAAAGGCATCCGAAATGTTGCCCTCAGCAAGTCTGGCCAACGTCCAAATCCAGAAATGACTGCATAACAGAGCCATGCTATGGCCTTTACATGCATTGTTACCATCTCAGGGAACCGACCCTGCAGAAGGCAAGGCCCCTGCCCTGCCCAAGCTCTGCGGTCATCTTTGCATCTCCCATACACGGAACATTCTACTGCAAACAGGCCTTAGGGAAGTGGCATCAATCAAGAGAGGCAGAGAAGGAGACAAACTCTCTAGCTCACCCTTTGTCATGGACTGAGGGTCCCACTCTGGGCGAGGTCCCTGGCACTGCAGGGGATTGTAGATAACACTGACTCTTTTTTAATCAATAACTATTTTTCATGATTTTTTTTTTTTTACTAATAATACTTACAAATTTTTAGCTCTCACAAACATATAGAATAAGTGTTTTTGCATAATAAGCAGGTTGCTGTCTAGGTTAACAATTTTAATTCAGATTTTTTTAGTTAGATAAACAATTTCTGTAATCTATTTCCTATCACTATAGTAATTGCTCTACAGACAATGACTATATATTGGCCACACTGGTGCATGAGACGTACTGTAATTTTTTAATACCTAAATAAAAATCTCGAGATTCTTCCATTTCTAGAACTGAGAGGGTTCATATGAAACATACACGCATGCACGTACACATGCCCACCACCACCATCATCAGAGGAACCCAGAGGGCAAGGGGACATTTGCAGTCAGGATTTTGGAGACACCGCAGAAAAGGGTTTGGAGAAAAGAATAACAAAGGACACCTAGTCCGGTCTTCTCTCCGTCCAGAGCCTTCACCCAGCCCCTGTACATACTGCACCCCTCCTACTTCCAGTCTACACGGCAGGCAAGGCCTGTGGAAGTTGCAATACCATTTGCAATCAGAAAATAAAGAACAGGGTCTTTCCTGAGCATGTGCACAACCCTCTATGTGTGTGGGCTTCTAGATTCCTAGGAGTACACCAAAGCTTTTCAAAGCCCTCTATGGACAGCTCATTCCCCAACTTTTTCTTTGAATACCTTAGGTCAGCTCCTTGTTTGCTGCAGCTACTATCACTGGCTCAGACAGCCCTGATGTTAAACAATTGTCCCTGACTGTTTTCAACAAATGCCATCCAGGGAAAATGCTGTTTGTACTGAGTAAGCTCCAAGTCAGGTCAAATAAACACAGCCTTATAAGTGGGGTCTTCCAGGGAGCCACCATACAGGTCAAATAATGACGGTTATCTGGAAATTAAGCTTCGGAGGAGTTCCAGCTCTGTTCTGTTCCTTCCAGTGGTCCTAGGCTGCTGGTTTTCACTGTGATTGCAGAGCTATTGAGTTTCAAAGCTACTGCAGGGATGGGGAGAAAGGGATGGGACTAGGGCAAGTTAAAACCCCAGAGAGCTCTCTGTGGTAACCAAAACTTAGCTGTTTTTTTGAATAGAAACTCCCCAGATTAATTTCCAGACTTCTGAAAAAGTTGACTTTGACAATTTTGCCAGTATTCTTGTTGCTTTTATGAGAGAGAGGAGTTCTTTATCCTGCTATTCCTGCTGATGTCCCCCCTTCAGGCTGGTTTTTGAGCTCAGTTTTCTTACCCGTCCAAAGTGCCTGCTGCCTGAACTCACAGAATTCCAGTCTCTGGAACCCATGTGATCTGTTCACTACTTCCTTCTCCAAGAAGCCTCCCAGTCCCCAAGTCACCTCCGGATATGACAGTCACTATCCTTCTAACCCTCAAGTGGGGCCTGGCTCTGAGCTCTCAGCCCCCTGGCCACCTCCTCTGTGTGGCCCCTTTTTACCCTGACATGGGAGGAGTGATCCGCATGTAGGCAGAGAGCCTGCTTCTGCCCCTGAGTTTGGAGGCTCTAGTGCAGGGCACAAACCCAGTACCCAGTACCCCTTGGAATCTTCTGACCACACTTCACATGTGTGCTGCAGCCACTCTTGGGTCCCCAACTTGACCAAAATGGGCAAAAAGAGCCAAGGCTCAGACCCTTTCCTCTCCCACAGGCCAAAGCTTTGAGGCTGGCATTACCTTACAGATTTCACAGATGACAAATGTGAGACCCAGAGAGGGGTGCGAGGTGGCCAGAGCCACATACCAAGCTAGGGACAGAATTGGGCCTAGACCCGGCATCCGTGGTCCCAGGAAGAGGAGGATCTCCAGAATGCTTCCCCAGACCTGGTGGCTGAGGGCTGGACCATCAAGCGCCTTCCGCCCCCGTTGTGCTGGTCATGGAGAAATGTCCACCAGGGGGCGCGCTGTGTCGACAAATGCTCAGCATTGACCAGCATCGCTGAGCCTTGCTCCTGGCATCCTGGTGTAGATTCCTCCTGGAACTTGACAGAGAATTTGAATCGGAGAGTCTGCCGCCTGATCCGGCCCCACCGCCTGCCTAGGCTCCTGCTCCTCTCCTACTTAGCGCCAGGCTCTGATGGGGTTCATAAAGGCAGTACCGTAGATTCCCACCCTCTCGAGGGGATGTGGCCTCCAGCAGCCCAGCCAACACCGAGAATCTCAACTCACTGGGAGTGGCTGGCCTGGCAGCCGGATCCTTGGGCTTGTGAGGGTCACGTGCACCCTATCCTGTCTCTCCGCACCGGGAGTCCCTGCTTCAGTGTGGATGCCCAGGCCCCTTGTTATGCCCCACCCTGCTTGTGCCAGGCCAATCGTGGAGGGCTGACTCTGGAACAAAACAGAGCTAAGGTCCCTCGGTGCTCTGGTTCCAGGAGCCTCCCGGGTCAAAATCTTTATGATATTCCCTGCACCTGCCAGCCTCAAAAAAAAAAAAAAAAAAAAAAGAATCCTTATAATAAATCCTACTGTCCTTTAGGTGAAGAGATGAATCCGGTCCTCACAACCAAAACTCGAGGCAACTCAGCAATCCCCCTTCTATCTTTTTTTTTGGGGGGGGGGGTCTGGACTGGATGGGGATCTGAACCCGTGACCTTGAGTGTTATCAACACCGCGCTCTAACCAACTCAGCTAACCAGATGAACCCCAGCACCACCCCCCCTTCTAAGGATTAGCCTAGGAGATGGGCACAGGGTGTATCTGCCGCAATGTGAAGTTCAGCATCATTTACAAAGAAGGAAAAAAAAAAAGAAAGGAAGAAAGAAAGAAACAATATAGATGTCCCACAATAAGAGATTGGTTAGGTAAATTATGCCAGATACACAAAACCATACTGGGCAGCCGTTAAAAGTCATGCTGTGATGTGGTGACCTTGAGCTGAATTCAAGGTCAAGCAAAAACACAGAACCCAATGCATTATTTACAGTCAAATCCCAATTTTTTTCTAGTAGATACCCATCTCCAGTTTATGGAGTTATGATTATTTTTTTTCTTCTTTCTTCTGTATTTTGTAAGTTGTCTGCAATCACCGTGCACTATTTTCATAATCACGAAAATTTTATTTTAATGTTAATTTGTAAATACTATCTAGTAATTAAAAAACAGCAGTTCAATAAGCAAAATTCGTCCCCAAATATTTTTTTTAAACATTGGATGTTTTTGTTTAAAAAATTATTTTGAGTTCATTATCAATGCAACAGAGACTTTTTTAAATTAACTAAGTTGCTTTTGAAATCATTACTCTTGAACCCTGAAAAATTGTTGCTGAAGGTTTGATTGTTTGTTTGTTTGTTTGTTTACTTCTGAAAGCATTTCTTTGAACTCAGTCTGTGTGGCCTAAACTTGTTAGCCTTTGCAATTCTTTAACCCCCAATTTCCAGCAACTTTCTGGATCAGAACAATTGTAGTCTGGGGGATGGGGGAAACCTGCTTTTCCAGCTAGTCACTGAATTCTGCAATGCATAGAAATGCCCAACATTCCTCTTTCTCAGGGATGTAAGACAGACCGCTGGGACCAATTTCTCTCTGCCTATCCAGAGGTTATCTGGGATATCTGGGAAATCTGTGTGTGCATCAACACTTAGCGACTTCACAGGACTTTGCAATGTGCTTTTTTGCCTAGGGTGTAGGAAGTACAATTAACTTATGATGTTCCTAAGTAATGGATGCTGGGGTGATGTTTAATGATATTACACAGGAAGCTGTGCTGAGCAAGGGGGGTTTGTTTTCAGAGGAGTCTCTGGCAGGAAGTGAATCAAGGAAGCAAACGAAATTCTACCTTTGACATTTCCTGGCTGAGCAGGGGGAGTACTACAGGCACAGAGTGTTCTGGGCAGCAGCTAGAAAAACCCTGCCCGGTTTTTATGTGTTGGCTGCACCTAAAGCAGCCAACATTTTGCAGAGCATAAGGAAGAGTGAAAAGTGATTTGGGGCATTTGCAGACAATACTAGGAACTTAGTGACAACAGCCCTGAAGTGAAATACCAGCATGTACTCGGCAGAACTTAAGGGAAGCAAGACACCTCATCCAAAGCTAAACCCACCAGAGACCATTCTCTTGGTCCTACTGGGCAAAGCTATGTAGGGTGACAAACTCTCAAGACTCTCCTGGTTTTAGTACTAAAAGTCCTGTGTCCTGGGAAACTCCTCAGTTCCAGGCCAAATGGACTGGTAGTTCCGAGTGAGAAATAAACGTGACCTAGAGCAATCTAAGGAACGTGAGTTATGCTAAACTTACCATGCCCAGAAAGATACGAACATGGGGCTTTAGTCACATCTTCCTCTCCATGTCTGGGGTAAATTGCTGTTTTTAATAATTATCCAGACTAGCCGCCGCCACCAATAGATATAGATTACCCAAATGTTATTGCAAATTATGCAATGTGACCCTCACTCTTTCTTTGTTGCCAAGATCCTGAAATTTATGATGCAAAGAGCAATGTATAGCCAATCAGCAGCTTATGTTGTTTCAGTGAACCATTGTAAATTCTTTGAAACAACTTTGGAACTACAGCTTAACTTCTTCTCTCTTTATCTCTTTAAAAATCTGTTACTGCCACCAAAGGAAGCACATATTCAGGGCAACTTGAAAGTGTGGCTCCCAGGCGGCAGTCTGTGAATTTGGTGCAAATAAATTCTTTGTCTTATTTTGTTTGCTTCAGTTGCTTCTTTTAGGTCAACACGAGCTGAGCTCTGGAAGTCTATGGTCCTGGGTGTGAGTCAGCACTCTCCATTTACAAGCAGAGACATGTTTCTTAACCTCCCTGAGTCACGGTTTCCTCATCTGTAAATAGGGTAATACTATGAAGTCTATTCTAAAAGTTTTTGCAAAATCAAAAGGAAATAAATCTTGAAAAGAGAATAGAATAAAATCTGGCACACAGTAATCACACAGTGTTAACAGAAAGGAAAGAGGGAAGGAAAGAAAGTTGGATTTTAGTGAGAAGTTTATACCAGAACTGAATGAATAATACAAGTATTTATGTAGGTTTATATAAGAATAGCTAAATGCAGCAGGGTTATTCCTTATCTATTGCTACGTAACAAATTACCACAAACTGAGCTGCTTAAAACACCATCCATTTATCCCCTTATAGTTTCTGTGGTCTGTGAGTCTGGGAATGACTTCGCAGGGTTCTCTGCTCCAGGATCCCATCTGAAAGCTGCAATTAAGGTGTCAGCCAGGGCTACAGTCTTATCTCAAGTCTTGGGCAGAGAAGGATCCACTTCCAATATTACATAGTGGAATGAAGTCAGTTCTTGGAGCCTGTTGGGCTGAGGGCCTCCCCAACATGCTCACTTGCTTCATCAAAGCCAGCAAGAGAGTCTGCCAGCAAGATGTGCACTACAGTCTCGTATAATGTAATCACTGAAGTAACGTCCTGTCACCTTTGTCACCTTTTCTATTCTATTGGTTATAAATAACTCATAAGTCCTCCCCACACTCAAGCGAAGGGGATTACATAAGGGCTTGAGCACCAGAGGTGGGAAAATTTGGGGTATTCTTAGAGTTTGTCCTCCACACAGGAATTCTCAGCTATCCAAATCTACATTTATCTGTTTCTAAAGTTGGAGCTCTGGCATATTTCTGGCACCCATGTGGGCCAGCTAATAAACCCAGGGTCTGTCTATTGGCTGGGGAAGGAAAACATATCAGGCTACGTAAAATGAATCTACTAAAAATGGTGACCTGATTTTTATTTATTTATTTTATTTATTTATTTATTTATTTTTTTAAAGATGACCGGTAAGGGGATCTTAACCCTTGGCTTGGTGTTGTCAGCACCACACTCACCCAGTGAGCGAACCGGCCAGGCCATCCGTATATGGGATCCGAACCCGGGGCCTTGGTGTTATCAGCACCGCACTCTCCCGAGTGAGCCACAGGCTGGACCGTGACCTGATTTTTATAATAATTACCAGAAAGGAAGTGTTGATTGGGACTTTATCTTTAATATGAAACCAAAAATTATGAAAAAATTCTCATATTTTATTTTTTTAAGTGTAGACTTTTACTGCAACCATTTTCTAACTCTTAAAAAGGGAGGATTCAAGTATTGATATTCTTTCAACATAAATATACGGGAGCATAATGTAGCTTCCTTGTATTTTGTCTTTGGTTTACACAGAGAAATTTTGTAAAAATATTCCAGGCTCATTAGTTTTCCCAAAGGCTTCTCACAATCTTTTGAAATTCAAATTATTCTCTCTTAAAGCCACTTTTTGTTATTTTACTTGTTAATTTTCTCTTTGTTAATTTTCCCAACTCATCCGGACCTTCCTTTGTGACTGGCTTTGTGGATTAGAATAATTCTCCAACAATACTCTTATCAACTTCATGAAATCCTTCATCTTTCATAAGATTACAATTTCCCTCCGCAAAAGACTCACCAGCAAAGACACATGGGTAAAGGGTCAAGAGAGATGAACTGTTAAGAATAGAAGGGTGCAATTTTTAAAAGGGAAATTCTTAGTTACAATCTAACAAAACATGTGCAGGATCTGTATGCTAAAAACTACCAAGCACTGATGAAATACATCAAAGAACACACAAATAAATGGAAAGATATGCCACATTCATGAATTGGAAGGCTCAAAATTATTAAAACGTAAGTTCTCTCCAAGTTGATCTACAGATTCAACCTAATTACAATCAAAATCCTAATTGCTTTTTTATAAAAATTAACAAGCTGATTCTAAAACTCATAAGGAAATCCAAAGAACCTAGAAAAGAGCCAAACAACTTTGAAAAAAGAGGAACAAACTTGAAGGACTTATACTATCTTATTCCAAGACTTATTATAAAGCTATAATCATCAAGTCAGTATGGTACTGGGAAAAGGATAGACACATTCAATGTATCTGCCTATCTACACACCTATGTGGAACTTTAGAGTTCAGAAATAGATCCAGACAAATTTGGTCATTAAATTTTCACAAAGGTAAAAAAGCAATTTAATGGAGATAGGATAGTATTTTCAATAAACAATGCCGGTACAATTGGACATCCATAAGCAGGAAAAAATAGTCTTTAACCTATATGTTACATTTTACACAAAAACCAATTCTAAAAGAATTATAAAACCTAAATGCAAAACATAAGAACCATAAAACTTGCAGAAGAAACCATAAGTGAAATCTTCATGACCTGAGGTTAGGCAGAGTTCTCAGATATGACACCAAGAGCTTAATCCATAAAAAGAAAAAACTGATAAGTTGGATTTCATTAAAACTAAAAACTTTTGCTCTATGAAAAACGGTACTAAGAAATTAAGACAAGCCACAGACTCACGTATCTGACAAGGGATATCCAGAGTATATAAAGCACTCTTAAAACTCAACAATAAGAAAACAAACAACCCAGTATAATAATTGGCAAAACATTTAAATAGACACTTCATCAGAGAAGATACAGACATGGCAAATAAGCACATGAGAAGATGCTCAGCATCATTAGTCATTAGGGAAATGTGTAGAAAAACCACATTGAGATACCACTGCAGACCTATTATAAGGGGAAAAAACAACTGACCATACCAAGTGCTAAGTATGCAGAGCAACTGAAGCCCTCACACACTGCTGATGAAAATGCAGAATGTACAGCCCCTTTAGAAAAGAGTTTGGCAGTTTCCTATAAAGTTAGACATACACTTACACATGGCCCAGCAATCCCACCAAATACCCACATAATAACCTCCTTAACATGGAAACCTGAATTCATACATGTACAACAGCGTTATTCATAATACTGAAAACTGGAAACAACCCAAATGTTCCTCAGCTGGGGAATGGTGCTATGGTCTGAATGCTTCTTTCCACGCCCTCTCACCACCAACACCACCACATTAATATGTTGAAACTTAATCCCCAATGTGAGGGTATTTGGAGGTGGGGACTTTGGGAGGTGATTAGGGCACGAGGGCAGAGCATGAATGGATTAGTAAATGGGATGATTGAATGGGATTAGTGCCTTTACAAATGGACCCCAGAGGATTCCTTTCCACCATGTGAGGACACAGGTAGAAGGTGCTGCCTATGAACCAGGAAGTGGGCCCTCACAAGATACTGAATCTGCGGCACCTTGATCTTGGACTTCACAGTCCCCAGAACTGTGAAAAATAACTTTCTGTTGTTTATAAGCCACTCAATCTATGGTATTTTGTTATAAGCCCAAACAGAAGAAGACAACTGGATAAACCAACTCTGGCACAGCCATACAATGAATAAATAAATAGAATACCACTGAGCAATAAAAAGAAAGGAAACACTCATACATGCAACAACTTGGGTGAATTTCCAATGCATTATGCTATGTGGAAGAAGACAGATTCAACAGACTATGTATTGTTGATTCCTTTTATACAGTATTCTGAAAAGGTAAAACTATAACAACAGAGAACAGATCAGGGTTTCTTGAAGTTGGGGAGGAGGGAGGATTTCACTAACAAAGAGAGGCTGTATGAGAGAGAGTTTTGAGGTGATGGAACTGTTCAACATTTTAATTTTCGTATTGGTTACACAATAACATACACTTGTCAAAATCATAGAACTGTACTCCAGAATAAGTGAATGGTAATGTATGTAAATTAAAAGTAAGTTTTTAAAAGTCACTGAAAAATTTTAAAAGGATAGGGATATATTTGACCAGGGTCTGTCTAACTTTATAAATGATCGATTTATTGGTCACTTCATTGGTGCACAAGGTTGAGATGCACCCTTTCACTTATTCATTCATTCATTCTTTACAAAATATCTGTTGAACAATGTGTCAATCAAATTCCCTTGATACTATTCCTGACATACCTGAAAGCCCTCTCCTCTTCTTCTCTACTGTTCCAGCCTTACTTTGGGCCCTCTTCATTCTCTCTCCTATAATATTCCCAAAACTTCCCAACTGGACTCCCTATCTGTAGCATCAGCACCCCTAGGCATTCTCCTGATGCCACTGAAATGATTTTTTCTAAAGAGCAAGTAAGATCTCCTGGCTTAAAACTCCTCAAGAGAATTTTTCAAACCTTCAGTGGCTCTTCACTGCCTAATGATAGCACCCAAACTCTTCTTTATCATTGGTTATGAATATTCATGAGGTACAAAGCTGACTGTCACCACTTGTGCCCAAGATGTGATGGCTAGATCAATACCACCAGTATGCCCATTACCACAAATTGCGATTATTCCCCGTGTCCCCCACAGAACTAATCCCCAACCTCCCTCCTCCTCCCCACTTCCCGCACCCTGCTCTTCAACACTGGGTGTGTTCTCTCCCTCTGCAAGTCCAATTTACCACTGTGTTCTTTCTGTCCTTCCCTCTCTCTCTTTTAGCTCCCACTTATGAGTGAGGATATGCAGGATTTTTCCTTCTGTGTTTGGCTTATTTCACTCAACATAAGTTTCTCCAAGCTCATCCATGTTGTTGTGAATGTGCCCAAACTCTTTAGCCTGGTACCCAAGGCCCTACATGATCTAACTTCTCCTTCACATTTTAATCTCTTTACTGTTCTATCCACCCTCATGCCATAAACTCTAGTATTAAGCTATTAGTGTTTCCTCAAATATATGGTAGGTTGCACTCTTGGTCAAAATATTCACTGCCCTTTTCCGTGGAAGGATTATATGTTTCTGACCCACTAATGTCAAGTTTGGCCTTGTGACTCACCTTGTCAAATAAAGTGTGAGTGGAAGAGAGGCATGCCATTTCAGAGCAGAAATTTAAGAATTAACACATGGTTCCACCATCTCTCTTCTCTCTGCCACCAGCAATGAACATATAACGTGAATTAAAAATAAACCTTCATTGTCATAAGCCACTGATATTCAGAACTTGTTTGTTACCACAGCATAACTTAGCCTAAGCTGACTGAAACACTTGGATTATAAGTACCATAATTGTTCACTTTGTAATCTCTGTGCATAGCACAGACACATAACTGGCATCCAATACACATCTGTTGAATTAATAAATATAATAAACAGTGACCCCTGGGACTTTGCACATGCTATTCTCTCTGTAAAGAGTGACCATCCCAGCTTCCTCACTTGCCCAACTCATCCCCAAGTCAAACCACAAAGATCTCCTCTAAGAAGACTTCCCTGCCCATCTGTCTTAGCTCATTTGTGCTGCTATAACAAAATACCACAGACTGCATAATTGATAAACAATAGAAATTTATATCTCACAGTTCTGGAGGCTGCGGAGCTCAAAATCAGGGCAATAGCATTTGGTATGTTCTGAGGGCCTTCTTACTGTGTCCTCACACGGCAAAAGGGGGCAGGGCAAAAAGGGCCTAAGCTACTTCCCACCAGCCTTTTTACAAGGCAATAATCCATTCATGAGGGCAGAGCCCTTATAACATAATCACTTCCTGCAGTGGATTGAATGTCCCGCCAAAACTTAATCCCCACTGAAACAGTGTTAAGAGAGTGGGAAATCCTATTACAATAATCGAAAGGGGGGGCCTTGAAGAGGTGATTAGATTGTGAGGACCATGTCCAGGTAAATGGGTTAATCCACATCAGTGGTGGTCATGGGCATGGATCTGAGGGCTTTAAAAGAAAAGGAATGAATAGTTAGCCTTCTCTCTGCTTCTGCCATCTGCCATGTGATATCCTCCTTTGATGTTAAGGGTCACTACCCACCAAAAAGGCTCTCACCAGATGTGTGCCTTGGGATTTGGATTTCCCAGCCTCCAAACTGTGATCAATAAATAGTTTTTCTTCATAAATTACGCAGTTACAGGTATTTCTGTTATAAGTAACAGAAAGGGACTAATATACTTCCCAAAAGTCCCCAACTCTAATTACCACCACAATGGAGATTAAGTTTCAACACACAAATTTTCGGGGACATTCAGACTATACCACCAACCCTCTCTCCTTCCCAAAGCGGTTGTGTATATTTCTGCTCTCATGATAATTGTCTGTCTCTCTGCCCTGATTTTGAGACTCTTAGGCAGGACCAGGTCAGCCTCACCTTGGTGGCCACTGTGCCCAGCACAGTTCCTGGACCAAAACAAGTGGATGGATGAATGAATGAAGGAGTGAGAGCCTGGGGAGTGTTCAATTCTTCCAAGTAGCCACAAATAGCTTTCTCCACTACTTCTAATTACTGTATCTGTCATCCATCTACCCTACTGCA
Organism: Cynocephalus volans; assembly: GCF_027409185.1. Taxonomy (NCBI): domain Eukaryota; kingdom Metazoa; phylum Chordata; class Mammalia; order Dermoptera; family Cynocephalidae; genus Cynocephalus; species Cynocephalus volans. The sequence continues at coordinate 61,807,965 of NC_084469.1, forward strand.
CACGGAAGGATCTGCTGTACTCTTCCCACATCACCCATTTTTGGCAGCTTCATGGATTTTTCCCAGATGTTTGAGTCAGATCTGGTAGCTCAGCCGAAAGCCGATTCTCTTTCTCAACCAAACCGCGTCCCCGCTCTCCTTCTGCAGCCTGGTGGAGGTGCCCCAGGGTGACTCTTTCTTCTGCCCTCAAAAGTCAAAAAGCTTCTTCATGGTAGAAGACAGCAGCTTCAGAAGCCCGTCCCCTCACCTGGCCCCTCGGCTCTTACCCACTTCTGAAGCTGATATGAGTGAATATTACTCAATACTCTTATGTAGAAGCCAACCTCTCTGCCACAACAGCACCACTCAAAAGCCTCCCATTCAGAACGGTAACCAAGCAGCAGGTCTAAGCACAAGTGAGCATGTGCACAGAGCACTGGCGCCCAAGAGTTCTAAGAGGACTCGTGCAGGGCCCCGGGTTAACCAATGGTTGCTGAGTGATGTCAGAAGTCACTAGGGAGATTGAAAGTTGCTTGTCATGGGCGATATGTTGCCATGGCTACAGATCAGTTCTTTCCTAAGCTTGAGGCAACCTTAACCATACGTTTTCCGCTGAAAATATTCAGGCTTACTTTTGAGTTTCAGGAAATTTTAAGCTAAAGGGGAATACAACATTGAAATGCATAGAAATGCCTCCACTTACTCAATATAGAGATTTACAGAATTGAATGCAAGACAGATATTTCCAAGGATTAATACTAGCATTTCATACTGGTATATGTTTCCCATGAGCCGTTAAGTGTTCTATTGTACGAATTTCTTCCTTCACAGTTGCATCTGTTTTAAAGGAGCGAAGGAAAGCTTTCATCGACATTAAGTCTAGGATTTCAAATTGAAACCTGTCCTCTTGCTCACACTGGCAGATTAAGAGGACATTTTTAAGGATAAAAGGGTTCTGAGAGACAACAGAAAGTGTCTGCGACATAACAGGTATTCAGGTTATGCATGAAAAATAGGTGCATTGACTGAATAAATAAATAGAGTTGACGGGTTCAATAATTTTAATGAAAATTTCGTAAAGTTAAGCAATACTTTTGGATGACTGGTAATCCTATGTATGTTTGCTTTTTGTTTCCAAAACTATACAAACAAAATGATTAACCTATTGTGGTCTGCTTAAATAGGATACAGCTGTACACAACACAAACATACGTGTAGAACCAAATGTGTACATAATAAAGTCTACATGCACGGAGATAACGTTTCCCTTTACTTCTGATGTGGCTGCAAATTGGCAGAACATACAGATCCACAGAAAATAACAATGATCGAAAGTGGGAAATTGTTTTGATTTGTGCAAGATTCACATTCCTACATTTCCCCACGATTATTTCCTTCCAAGGAATGACTTACTGAGACCGTTATCCATGTTCCTTGTAGAAATCACAGATACGAAAAAGGAAAAGGGAATTTCACTTTGAATTCAAATGTCCAGAAAAAACTACGCATTCCCTTAGCACTTTGGTACATATTTTCGGCTAACTTAAGACCATAATCTGTTTGTGCATGTGTTTAAGCAATCTTTGTTCTCATTTAATATACCAAAGTACGTCTTCACCTGTCTACATACAGCTGTATCTACTTCAAAAATGTAAATAAATAAACTGTATACGTCGGATGGAATGGTGTGTGACCACATTTTTTTATAGAACCTATTATACGGATTCTTCCTAATGCATTGCTGTTTGAAGCAGTCATGAGAAAAGCAACTCACATGCATCTCTCATCATTACATATAGATATTTTAGTAGAACGTAATTGATGGGTAAAAGGCATAAACGTTTGTGAAATGTAGTACTCCCACCAAAGTTCCTACTGGTATACTCATAAACAGCTTAAATTTTAAGCAATGGCATAGGTACCACTGCTCTTCATCATCAAATCCTTGCAGAGGGGACACCATTTCTAAATTCTTGCCCATATGTGGGTGTTTCTGGATTTTCCATGCCATTTTGTTCATTTACCTGTCTTTTCAGCTGTTAGTGAACTACTCTTTTGCGGACAATTAGAACACTTTTTGATCTCTAAAACGACAAGTCTTTGCTCATCACAATACAAAGGTTGTCTTAAAGTCACCCCAACAGTAAAAGATAGCATGCGTTACTCAAAAATTTTTAAATCTCCATATTTTTATTGGCCTGAAGCAAAAAGGATACATTTTAAAAGAGCTCGCATTTTCAAATACACGAGTTTCCCTATACAACAATGTGGAGCTATCTTCCTAGTTGAGGGTTTCCTTCTCCCATCCTTCAGTAAGAAACACATAAGAATAGATGGAGACTGAATTACAGTGCATATTGGAGTTGATTCAAAGAATTTTCAGCCCCCGGAAATTGATGTATCGTGGGAAATGTACACCCCATGCACTTTCTTTTAACTTACATTGTTTAATGGTGTTTGAAAACATGTACTTGACAAATAATACGCTGTATGGACTTCATTTTGTTAGTTAAGTCACTTCACGGTCTTCAATAAAGTGCTTTCTAAGGAGAATTCTCAAGGCATCAAAGAACAGCGAAAGTTTTGTTTCTGTTTTGCTGCTCCAATACACGGTTTGGGGACTTGAACCCTGCAACATTTCACCGTCCCACCTCCTAAGGAATTTATGGAGGGACGAAAGCCTAGCATCATCGGTAGCAGGAGAATTCAGGCCCAACCATGGAGAGCCCAGAAAAGTGTGCTTTCTCCCTCATCCACCTCGCCTCCTCCACACCGGACATCACTGCCTGGCTCCGCCCTCTACTTCTCATGAAACCCTGTCATCCACGTCCGTGACTCCACACGGAAGGATATGCTGTCCTCTTTCCACATCACCATTTTTGGCAGCATGATGGATGTTTCCCAGATGTCTGAGTCGGATCCAGTAGCTCAGCTGAAAGCCGATTCTCTTTCTCAACCAAACCGCGTCCGGGCTTGACTCCTGCAGCCTGGTAGAAGTTCCACACCCCTACACCACACGGAAGGATCAGCTGTCCTCTTTCCACATCACACTTTTTGGCAGCGTGTTGGATATTTTCCAGATGTCTGACTCGGATCTAGTACCTCAGCCGAAAGTCGATTCACTTTCTCAAACAAACCGAGTCCGCACTCGCTTCCTGCAACTCGGTGGAGGTGCCCGAGAGTGACTCTTTCTTGTACCCTCAAAGGACTAAAAGCTTCTTCATAGGAGAACACAGCAGCTTCAGGAGCCCGTTCCCTCCCCTGGACCCTCGGCCCTTACCCACGTCTGAAAACGATTTCAGCGAATATTCCTCGATAATTTAACGTAGAAGCCACCCTCTCTGTCACAACAGCACCACTCGAATTCCTCCCGTTCCGAAAGGTAACCAAGCATCAGCTCTAAACACGAGTGAGCATGCGCACACAGTCCTGGGGCCCAAGAGGTCTAAGATGTCTCTGAGGGGCCCCGGGTTGACCACTGGTTGCTGAGTGACGTCAGCAGTCACGAAGGAGATTGAAAGTTGGTTCTCACGGGCTATTTCATGACTTGGCTACAGATCAGTTCTTTCTTAAGACAGGGCCTAGCTCCGCCCCTACTTCCCATTCCACTCTGTAATCCCCGTCCCCTACTCCACAGGAAAGGATATGCCCTACTCTTTCGGCAACACCGTTTTTGGCAGGGTCATGGATCTCACCCAGATGTCTGAGTCGGATCGGGTAGCTCAGCCGAAAGCCGATTCACTTTCTCAACCAAACGGTGTCCACGCTCCCTTCCTGCACCCTGGTGGAAGTGCCCGAGAGTGACTCTTTCTTGTACACTCAAAAGAGAAAAAGCTTCGGGCCGGCCTGTGACTCACTCGGGAGAGTGTGGTGCTGATTACCCCAAGGTCACGTATTCGGATTGCATATAGGGATGGCCGGCTTACTCACTGGGTGAGCGTGGTGCTGACAACACCAAATCAAGGGTTAAGATCCCATTACCGGTCAAAAAGCTTGTTCATGGGAGAAGACAGCCGCTTCCGAGACCCGTCACCTCACGTGGCCCCTAGGCTCTTACCCACTTCTGAAACCGGTAAGAGCGAATATTCCTCCACACTTTTACCTTGAAGCCACACTCTCTGCCACAACAGCAGCACTCAAAAGCCTCCGGTACGAAACGGTAATCAAGCAACACCTCTAAACACAAGTGAGCATGCGCAAACAGCACTGGTGCCCAAGGGTCCTAAAACATCTCATGTGGGGCCCCGGGTTGACAAACGGTTGCTGAGTGACGTCAGCCGTCACTAAGAAGATTGGAAGTTGGTTAAAGGGCTATTTCTTGACGTGGCTATAGATCAGTACTTCCCTAAGATTGGGCCTAGCTCCGCCCCCTACTTCTCATTCCATTCTGTCTTCCCGGTACCCTACTACACACGAATGGATATGCTTTACTCTTTCGACATCACCCTTTTGGCAGCGTGATGGATCTTTACCGGATGTCTGAGTCAGATCTGGTAGCTCAGCCGAAACCTGCTTCTCTTTCTCAAACAAACCGCGTCCTTGCTCGCCTCCTGCAGCCCGGTGGAGGTGCCAGAGAGTGACTGTTTCTTCTACGGTCCAAAGTCAAAAAGCGTCTTCATGGCAGAAAACAGCAGCTTAACAGGCCAGCCCGCTCACCTGACCCCTCGGTTCTTATTCACTTCTATACCTAATACCAGTAATTACTCGGAACTACTCCGTAGAAGCCAACCTCTCTGCCACAACAGCACCACTCAAAAGCCTCCCGATCGAACGGTAACCAAGGAGCAGTGCTAAACACAAGTGAGCACGCGCACACACCGCTCGCGCCCAAGGGTTCTAAGAGGTCTCCTGCGGGGCCCCGGGGTGACCAATGGTTGCTGACTGACGTCAGCCGTCACTAAGGATATTGAAAGGTGGTTCTAATGGGCTATTTCTTGACGTGGCCACAGATCAGTTCTTTTCTAAGATTGGGCCTAGCTCTGCCCCCTAATAATCGTTCCGCTGTCATCCCCGTCCCCTACTCCACACGAAAGGTTCTGGTGTACTCTGTCAGCATGACCCCTTTAGGCAGCGTGATGGATCTTTCCCAGATGTCTGAGTGGATCTGGGAGCTAGGCCAAAAGCCGATTCTCTGTCTGAAACAAACCTCGTCCGAGCTCGCCTCCTGCCACCTGGTGTCGGTGCCTGAGAGTGACTCTTTCATCTACCAACAAATGTCAATAAGCTTTTTCATGGGAGAAGACAGCAGCTTCAGAGGCCCGTCCCCTCACCTGGCCCCTCGGCTCATACCCACACGTGAAGCCGATATGAGCGAATATTATTCAGTACTATTTTCACGAAAACAACATCTCTGCCACAACAACACCATTCAAAAGCCTCCCGATCAAACGGTAACCAAGGAGCAGTGCTAAACACAAGTGAGCACGCGCACACAACGCACGCGCCCAAGGGATCTAAGAGGTCTCCTGCGGGGCCCCGGGTTGACCAATGGTTGCTGAGTGACGTCAGCAGTCACTAAGGATATCGAAAGGTGGTTCTAATGGGCTATTACTTGACGTGGCCACAGATCAGTTCTTTTCTAAGATTGGGCCTAGCTCCGCCCCCTACTTCTCGTTCCGCTGTCATCCCCGTCCCCTACTACACACGAAACGATCTGGTGTACTCTGTCAACATGACCCCTTTAGGCAGCGTGATGGATCCTTCCCAGATGTCTGAGTGGATCTGGGAGCTAGGCCAAAAGCCGATTCTCTGTCTGAAACAAACCTCGTCCGAGCTCGCCTCCTGCCACGTGGTGGCAGTGCCTGAGAGTGACTCTTTCATCAACCGTCAAATGTCAAAAAGCTTTCTCATGGGAGAAGACAGCAGCTTCAGGGGCCCGTCCCCTCACCTGGGCCCTCGGCTCATACCCACTCGTGAAGCCGATATGAGCGAATATGACTCAGTACTATTTTCGCGAAAACAACATCTCTGCCACAACAGCACCACTCAAAAGCCTCCTGATCGAACGGTAACCAAGGAGCAGTGCTAACCACAAGTGAGCCCGCGCACACAACGCTCGCGCCCAAGGGTTTAAGAGGTCTCCTGCGGGGCCCCGGGTTGACCAATGGTTGCTGAGTGACGTCAGCAGTCACTAAGGATATTGAAAGGTGGTTCTAATGGGCTATTTCTTGACGTGGCCACAGATCAGTTCTTTTCTAAGATTGGGCCTAGCTCCGCCCCCTAATTCTCGTTCCGCTGTCATCCCCGTCCCCTACTCCACACGAAAGGATCTGATGTACTCTGTCAACATGACCCCTTTAGGCAGCGTGATGGATCCTTCCCAGATGTCTGAGTGGATCTGGGAGCTAGGCCAAAAGCCGATTCTCTGTCTGAAACAAACCTCGTCCGAGCTCGCCTCCTGCCACGTGGTGGCAGTGCCTGAGAGTGACTCTTTCATGAACCGTCAAATGTCAAAAAGCTTTCTCATGGGAGAAGACAGCAGCTTCAGGGGCCCGTCCCCTCACCTGGGCCCTCGGCTCATACCCACTCGTGAAGCCGATATGAGCGAATTTGACTCTGTACTATTTTCGCGAAAACAACATCTCTGCCACAACAGCACCACTCAAAAGCCTCCTGATCGAACGGTAACCAAGGAGCAGTGCTAAACACAAGTGAGCCCGCGCACACAACGCTCGCGCCCAAGGGTTTAAGAGGTCTCCTGCGGGGCCCCGGGTTGACCAATGGTTGCTGAGTGACGTCAGCAGTCACTAAGGATATTGAAAGATGGTTCTAATGGGCTATTTCTTTTTTTTTTTTTTTTTTTTGTCGTTTTTTCGTGACCGGCACTCAGCCAGTGAGAGCACCGGTCATTCCTATATAGGATCCGAACCCGCGGCGGGAGCGTCGCCGCACTCCCAGCACAGCACTCTACCGAGTGCGCCACGGCTCGGCCCTAATGGGCTATTTCTTGACGTGGCCACAGATCAGTTCTTTTCTAAGATTGGGCCTAGCTCCGCCCCCTACTTCTCGTTCCGCTCTGTCATCCCCGTCCCCTACTCCACACGAAAGGATCTGGTGTACTCTGTCAACATGGCTCCTTTAGGCAGCGTGATGGATCTTTCCCAGATGTCTGAGTGGATCTGGGAGCTTGGCCAAAAGCCGATTCTCTGTCTGAAACAAACCTCGTCCGAGCTCGCCTCCTGCAACCTGGTGGCGGTGCCTGAGAGTGACTCTTTCATCTTCCGTCAAATGTCAAAAAGCTTCTTCTTGGGAGAAGACAGCAGCTTCAGAGGACCGTCCCCTCACCTGGCCCCTCGGCTCATACCCACTCGTGAAGCCGATATGAGTGAATATTACTCAGTGCTATCTTCTCGAAGACAACATCTCTGCCACAACAGCACCACTCAAAAGCCCGCCGATCGAACGCAAACCGAGGGGCAATGCTAAACACAAGTGAGCATGCGCACACACCGCTCGCGCCCAAGGGTTCTAAGAGGTCTCCTGCGGGGCCACGCGTTGACCAATGTTTGCTGATTGCCGTCAGTGGTCCCTAGGGGGATTGAAAGTTGTTTCTCACGGGCGATTTCTTGCCATGGCTACAGATAAGTTCTTTCCTAAGCTCGGGCCTGGCTCCGCCCCCTACTTCTCCATCCACTCTGTCATCCACTTACCCTACTCCACACGGAAGGATCTGCTATACACTTTTAACATGACCCCTTTTGCAGCTTGATGGATCTTTCCCAGATGTCTGTGTCGGATCTGGTAGCTCAGCCGAAATCCGATTCCATTTCTCAACCAATCCGCTCCCCCGCTCGCCTCCTGCAGCCTGGTGGAGGTTCCCGACCCCTACTCCACACGGAAAGATCAGCTGTCCTCTTTCCACATCACCCTGTTTGCCAGCGTGATGGATCTTTCCCAGATGTCTGAATCGGATCTGCCAGCTCAGCCGAAAGCCGATTCTCTTTCACGAACAAACTGTGTCCGGGCTCGCCTCCTGCAGCCCGGTGGAGGTGCCAGAGAGTGACTGTTTCTTCTACGGTCCAAAGTCAAAAAGCGTCTTCATGGCAGAAAACAGCAGCTTAACAGGCCAGCCCGCTCGCCTGCCCCCTCGGCTCTTATAAACTTCTAAAACTAATTCCAGCGATTACTCGGTACTATTCTGTAGAAGCCAACCTCTCTGCCACAACAGCACCACTCAAAAGCCTCCCGATCGAACGGTAACTAAGGAGCAGTGCTAAACACAAGTGAGCACGCGCACACACCGCTCGCGCCGAAGGGTTCTAAGAGGTCTCCTGCGGGCCCGGGTTGACCAATGGTTGCTGAGTGACGTCAGCACTCACTAAGGATATTGAAAGGTGGTTCTAATGGGCTATTTCTTGACGTGGCCACAGATCAGTTCTTTTCTAAGATTGGGCCTAGCTGCGCCCCCTACTTCTCGTTCCGCTGTCATCCCCGTCCCCTACTCCACACGAAAGGATCTGGTGTACTCTGTCAACATGACCCCTTTAGGCAGCATGATGGATCTTTCCCAGATGTCTGAGTGGATCTGGGAGCTAGGCCAAAAGCCGATTCTCTGTCTGAAACAAACCTCGTCCGAGCTCGCCTCCTGCCACCTGGTGGCGGTGCCTGAGAGTGACTCTTTCATCTACTGTCAAAAGTCAAAAAGCTTCTTCTTGGGAGAAGACAGCAGCTTCAGAGGCCCGTCCCCTCACCTGGCCCCTCGGCTCATACCCACTCGAGAAGCCGATATGAGCGAATATTACTCAGTACTATCTTCTCGAAGACAACATCTCTGCCACAACAGCACCACTCAAAAGCCCGCCGATCGAACGCGAACCGAGGAGCAATGCTAAACACAAGTGAGCATGCACACACACCGCTCGCGCCCAAGGGTTCTAAGAGGTCTCCTGCGGGGCCCGGGTTGACCAATGGTTGCTGAGTGACGTCAGCACTCACTAAGGATATTGAAAGGTGGTTCTAATGGGCTATTTCTTGACGTGGCCACAGATCAGTTCTTTTCTAAGATTGGGCCTAGCTCCGCCCCCTACTTCTCGTTCCGCTGTCATCCCCGTCCCCTACTCCACACGAAAGGATCTGGTGTACTCTGTCAACATGACCCCTTTAGGCAGCGTGATGGATCTTTCCCAGATGTCTGAGTGGATCTGGGAGCTAGGCCAAAAGCCGATTCTCTGTCTGAAACAAACCTCGTCCGAGCTCGCCTCCTGCCACCTGGTGGCAGTGCCTGAGAGTGACTCTTTCTTCTACCGTCAAATGTCAAAAAGCTTTTTCATGGGAGAAGACAGCAGCTTCAGAGGCCCGTCCCCTCACCTGGCCCCTCGGCTCATACCCACTCGTGAAGCCGATATGAGCGAATATTACTCAGTACTATCTTCTCGAATACAACATCTCTGCCACAACAGCACCACTCAAAAGCCTCCCGATCGAACGGTAACCAAGGAGCAGTGCTATACACAAGTGAGCACGCGCACACAACGTTCGCGCCCAAGGGTTCTAAGAGGTCTCCTGCGGGGCCCTGGTTGACCAATGGTTGCTGAGTGACGTCAGCACTCACTAAGGATATTGAAAGGTGGTTCTAATGGGCTATATCTTGACGTGGCCACAGATCAGTTCTTTTCTAAGATTGGGCCTAGCTCCGCCCCCTACTTCTCGTTCCGCTCTGTCATCCCCGTCCCCTACTCCACACGAAAGGATCTGGTGTACTCTGTCAGCATGGCTCCTTTAGGCAGCGTGATGGATCTTTCCCAGACGTCTGAGTGGATCTGGGAGCTTGGCCAAAAGCCGATTCTCTGTCTGAAACAAACCTCGTCCGAGCTCGCCTCCTGCAACCTGGTGGCGGTGCCTGAGAGTGACTCTTTCATCTTCCGTCAAATGTCAAAAAGCTTCTTCTTGGGAGAAGACAGCAGCTTCAGAGGACGGTCCCCGCACCTGGCCCCTCGGCTCATACCCACTCGTGAAGCCGATATGAGCGAATATTACTCAGTACTATCTTCTCGAAGACAACATCTCTGCCACAACAGCACCACTCAAAAGCCTCCCGATCGAACACTAACCGAGTGGAAGTGCTAAACACAAGTGAGCATGCGCACACACCGCTCGCGCCCAAGGGTTCTAAGAGGTCTCCTGCGGGGCCACGCGTTGACCAATGATTGCTAATTGCCGTCAGTGTTCCCTAGGGGGATTGAAAGTTGTTTCTCACGGGCGATTTCTTGCCATGGCGACAGATAAGTTCTTTCCTAAGCTCGGGCCTGGCTCCGCCCCCTACTTCTCCATCCACTCTATCATCCACTTACCCTACTCCACACGGAAGGATCTGCTATACACTTTTAACATGACCCCTTTTGCAGCTTGATGGATCTTTCCCAGATGTTTGTGTCGGATCTGGTAGCTCAGCCGAAATCCGATTCCATTTCTCAACCAATCCGCTCCCCCGCTCGCCTCCTACAGCCTGGTGGAGGTTCCCGGCCCCTACTCCACACGGAAAGATCAGCTGTCCTCTTTCCACATCACCCTGTTTGCCAGCGTGATGGATCTTTCCCAGATGTCTGAATCGGATCTGCCAGCTCAGCCGAAAGCCGATTCTCTTTCACGAACAAACTGTGTCCGGGCTCGCCCCCTGCAGCCCAGTGGAGGTGCCAGAGAGTGACTGTTTCTTCTACGGTCCAAAGTCAAAAAGCATCTTCATGGCAGAAAACAGCAGCTTAACAGGCCAGCCCGCTCACCTGCCCCCTCGGCTCTTATCCACTTCTAAAACTAATTCCAGCGATTACTCGGTACTATTCTGTAGAATCCAACCTCTCTGCCACAACAGCACCACTCAAAAGCCTCCCGATCGAACGGTAACCAAGGAGCAGTGCTAAACACAAGTGAGCACGCGCACACACCGCTCGCGCCCAAGGGTTCTAAGAGGTCTCCTGCGGGGCCCTGGTTGACCAACGGTTGCTGAGTGACGTCACCACTCACTAAGGATATTGAAAGGAGATTGTAATGGGCTATTTCTTGACGTGGCCACAGATCATTTCTTTTCTAAGATTGGGCCTAGCTCCGCCCCCTACTTCTTATTCCGCTCTGTCATCCCCGTCCCCTACTCCACACGAAAGGATCTGGTGTACTCTGTCAACATGGCCCCTTTAGGCAGCCTGATGATTCTTTCCCAGATGTCTGAGTGGATCTGGGAGCTAGGCCAAAAGCCGATTCTCTGTCTGAAACAAACCTCGTCCGAGCTCGCCTCCTTCCACCTGGTGGCGGTGCCTGAGAGTGACTCTTTCATCTTCCGTCAAATGTCAAAAAGCTTTTTCATAGGAGAAGACAGCAGCTTCAGAGGCCCGTCCCCTCACCTGGCCCCTCGGCTCATACCCACTCGTGAAGCCGCTATGAGCGAATATTACTCAGTACTATCTTCTCGAAGACAACATCTCTGCCACAACAGCACCACTCAAAAGCCTCCCGATCGAACACTAACCGAGGGGAAGTGCTAAACACAAGTGAGCATGCGCACACACCGCTCGCACCCAAGGGTTCTAAGAGGTCTCCTGCGGGGCCACGCGTTGACCAATGATTGCTGATTGCCGTCAGTGGTCCCTACGGGGATTGAAAGTTGTTTCTCACGGGCGATTTCTTGCCATGTCTACAGATAAGTTCTTTCCTAAGCTCGGGCCTGCCTCCGCCCCCTACTTCTCCATCCACTCTGTCATCCACTTACCCGACTCCACACGGAAAGATCTGCTCTAGACTTTTAACATGACCCCTTTTGCAGCTTGATGGATCTATCCCAGATGTCTATGTCGGATCTGGTAGCTCAGCCGAAATCCGATTCCATTTCTCAACCAAACCGCTCTCGCGCTCGCCTCCTGCAGCCTGGTGGAGGTTCCCGAACCCTCCTCCACACGGAAAGATCAGCTGTCCTCTTTCCTCATCACCCTGTTTGGCAGCGTGATGGATCTTTCCCAAATGTCTGAGTCGGATCTGCCAGCTCAGCCGAAAGCCGATTCCCTTCACGAACAAACCGCGTCCATGCTCGCCTCCTGCAGCCCGGTGGAGGTGCCAGAGAGTGACTGTTTCTTCTACGGTCCAAAGTCAAAAAGCGTCTTCATGGCAGAAGACAGCAGCTTAACAGGCCAGCCCGCTCACCTGCCCCCTCGGCTCTTATCCACTTCTAAAACTAATTCCAGCGATTACTCGGTACTATTCTGTAGAAGCCAACCTCTCTGCCACAACAGCACCACTCAAAAGCCTCCCGATCGAACGGTAACCAAGGAGCAGTGCTAAACACAAGTGAGCACGCGCACACACCGCTCGCGCCCAAGGGTTCTAAGAGGTCTCCTGCGGGGCCCGGGTTGACCAATGGTTGCTGAGTGACGTCAGCACTCACTAAGGATATTGAAAGGTGGTTCTAATGGGCTATTTCTTGACGTGGCCACAGATCAGTTCTTTTCTAAGATTGGGCCTAGCTCCGCCCCCTACTTCTCGTTCCGCTCTGTCATCCCCGTCCCCTACTCCAAACGAAAGGATCGTGTGTACTCTGTCAACATGGCCCCTTTAGGCAGCGTGATTGATCTTTCCCAGATGTCTGAGTGGATCTGGGAGCTAGGCCAAAAGCCGATTCTCTGTCTGAAACAAACCTCGTCCGAGCTCGCCTCCTGCCACCTGGTGGCAGTGCCTGAGAGTGACTCTTTCTCCTACCGTCAAATGTCAAAAAGCTTTTTCATGGGAGAAGACAGCAGCTTCAGAGGCCCGTCACCTCACCTGGCCCCTCGGCTCATACCCACTCGTGAAGCCGATATGAGCGAATATTACTCAGTACTATCTTCTCGAAGACAACATCTCTGCCACAACAGCACCACTCAAAAGCCTCCCGATCGAACGGTAACCAAGGAGAAGTGCTATACACAAGTGAGCACGCGCACACACCGTTCGCGCCCAAGGGTTCTAAGAGGTCTCCTGCGGGGCCCTGGTTGACCAATGGTTGCTGAGTGACGTCAGCACTCACTAAGGATATTGAAAGGTGGTTCTAATGGGCTATTTCTTGACGTGGCCACAGATCAGTTCTTTTCTAAGATTGGGCCTAGCTCCGCCCCCTACTTCTCGTTCCGCTCTGTCATCCCCGTCCCCTACTCCACACGAAAGGATCTGGTGTACTCTGTCAACATGGCTCCTTTAGGCAGCGTGATGGATCTTTCCCAGATGTCTGAGTGGATCTGGGAGCTTGGCCAAAAGCCGATTCTCTGTCTGAAACAAACCTCGTCCGAGCTCGCCTCCTGCAACCTGGTGGCGGTGCCTGAGAGTGACTCTTTCATCTTCCATCAAATGTCAAAAAGCTTCTTCTTGGGAGAAGACAGCAGCTTCAGAGGACCGTCCCCTCACCTGGCCCCTCGGCTCATACCCACTCGTGAAGCCGATATGAGCGAATATTACTCAGTACTATCTTCTCGAAGACAACATCTCTGCCACAACAGCACCACTCAAAAGCCTCCCGATCGAACACTAACCGAGTGGAAGTGCTAAACACAAGTGAGCATGCGCACACACCGCTCGCGCCCAAGGGTTCTAAGAGGTCTCCTGCGGGGCCACGCGTTGACCAATGATTGCTGATTGCCGTCAGTGGTCCCTAGGGGGATTGAAAGTTGTTTCTCACGGGCGATTTCTTGCCATTTCTACAGATAAGTTCTTTCCTAAGCTCGGGCCTGGCTCCGCCCCCTACTTCTCCATCCACTCTATCATCCACTTACCCTACTCCACACGGAAGGATCTGCTATACACTTTTAACATGACCCCTTTTGCAGCTTGATGGATCTTTCCCAGATGTCTGTGTCGGATCTGGTAGCTCAGCCGAAATCCGATTCCATTTCTCAACCAATCCGCTCCCCCGCTCGCCTCCTGCAGCCTGGTGGAGGTTCCCGACCCCTACTCCACACGGAAAGATCAGCTGTCCTCTTTCCACATCACCCTGTTTGCCAGCGTGATGGATCTTTCCCAGATGTCTGAATCGGATCTGCCAGCTCAGCCGAAAGCCGATTCTCTTTCACGAACAAACTGTGTCCGGGCTCGCCTCCTGTAGCCCGGTGGAGGTGCCAGAGAGTGACTGTTTCTTCTACGGTCCAAAGTCAAAAAGCGTCTTCATGGCAGAAAACAGCAGCTTAACAGGCCAGCCCGCTCACCTGCCCCCTCGGCTCTTATCCACTTCTAAAACTAATTCCAGCGATTACTCGGTACTATTCTGTAGAAGCCAACCTCTCTGCCACAACAGCACCACTCAAAAGCCTCCCGATCGAACGGTAACCAAGGAGCAGTGCTAAACACAAGTGAGCACGCGCACACACCGCTGGCGCCCAAGGGTTCTAAGAGGTCTCCTGCGGGGCCCGGGTTGACCAATGGTTGCTGAGTGACGTCAGCACTCACTAAGGATATTGAAAGGTGGTTCTAATGGGCTATTTCTTGACGTGGCCACAGATCAGTTCTTTTCTAAGATTGGGCCTAGCTCCGCCCCCTACTTCTCGTTCCGCTGTCATCCCCGTCTCCTACTCCACACGAAAGGATCTGGTGTACTCTGTCAACATGACCCTTTTAGGCAGCGTGATGGATCTTTCCCAGATGTCTGAGTGGAACTGGGAGCTAGGCCAAAAGCCGATTCTCTGTCTGAAACAAACCTCGTCCGAGCTCGCCTCCTGCCACCTGGTGGCAGTGCCTGAGAGTGACTCTTTCTCCTACCGTCAAATGTCAAAAAGCTTTTTCATGGGAGAAGACAGCAGCTTCAGAGGCCCGTCCCCTCACCTGGCCCCTCGGCTCATACCCACTCGTGAAGCCGATATGAGCGAATATTACTCAGTACTATCTTCTCGAAGACAACATCTCTGCCACAACAGCACCACTCAAAAGCCTCCCGATCGAACGGTAACCAAGGAGCAGTGCTATACACAAGTGAGCACGCGCACACACCGTTCACGCCCAAGGGTTCTAAGAGGTCTCCTGCGGGGCCCTGGTTGACCAATGGTTGCTGAGTGACGTCAGCACTCACTAAGGATATTGAAAGGTGGTTCTAATGGGCTATTTCTTGACGTGGCCACAGATCAGTTCTTTTCTAAGATTGGGCCTGGCTCCGCCCCCTACTTCTCCATCCACTCTGTCATCCACTTACCCGACTCCACACGGAAAGATGTGCTATACACTTTTAACATGACCCCTTTTGCAGCTTGATGGATCTATCCCAGATGTCTATGTCGGATCTGGTAGCTCAGCCGAAATCCGATTCCATTTCTCAACCAAACCGCTCTCGCGCTCGCCTCCTGCAGCCTGGTGGAGGTTCCCGAACCCTCCTCCACACGGAAAGATCAGCTGTCCTCTTTCCTCATCACCCTGTTTGGCAGCGTGATGGATCTTTCGCAAATGTCTGAGTCGGATCTGCCAGCTCAGCCGAAAGCCGATTCCCTTTCACGAACAAACCGCGTCCGTGCTCGCCTCCTGCAGCCCGGTGGAGGTGCCAGAGAGTGACTGTTTCTTCTACGGTTCAAAGTCAAAAAGAGTCTTCATGGCAGAAGACAGCAGCTTAACAGGCCAGCCCGCTCACCTGCCCCCTCGGCTCTTATCCACTTCTAAAACTAATTCCCGCGATTACTCGGTACTATTCTGTAGAAGCCAACCTCTCTGCCACAACAGCACCACTCAAAAGCCTCCCGATCGAACGGTAACCAAGGAGCAGTGCTAAACACAAGTGAGCACGCGCACACAACGTTCGCGCCCAAGGGTTCTAAGAGGTCTCCTGCGGGGCCCTGGTTGACCAATGGTTGCTGAGTGACGTCAGCACTCACTAAGGATATTGAAAGGTGGTTCTAATGGGCTATTTCTTGACGTGGCCACAGATCAGTTCTTTTCTAAGATTGGGACTAGCTCCGCCCCCTACTTCTCGTTCCGCTCTGTCATCCCCGTCTCCTACTCCACACGAAAGGATCTGCTGTACTCTGTCAACATGGCACCTTTAGGCAGCGTGATGGATCTTTCCCAGATGTCTGAGTGGATCTGGGAGCTAGGCCAAAAGCCGATTCTCTGTCTGAAACAAACCTCGTCCGAGCTCGCCTCCTGCCTCCTGGTGGCGGTGCCTGAGAGTGACTCTTTCATCTACTGTCAAAAGTCAAAAAGCTTCTTCTTGGGAGAAGACAGCAGCTTCAGAGGGCCGTCCACTCACCTGGCCCCTCGGCTCATACACACTCGAGAAGCCGATATGAGTGAATATTACTCAGTAGTATCTTCTCGAAGACAACATCTCTACCACAACAGCACCACTCTAAAGCCTCCCGATCGAACGGTAACCAAGGAGCAGTGCTAAACACAAGTGAGCACGCGCACACACCGCACGCGCCCAAGGGTTCTAAGAGGTCTCCTGCGGGGCCCCGGGTTGACCAATGGTTGCTGAGTGACGTCAGCACTCACTAAGGATATTGAAAGGTGGTTCTAATGGGCTATTTCTTGACGTGGCCTCAGATCAGTTCTTTTCTAAGATTGGGCCTAGCTCCGCCCCCTACTTCTCGTTCCGCCCTGTCATCCCCGTCCCCTACTCCACACGAAAGGATCTGCTGTACTCTGTCAACATGGCCCCTTTAGGCAGCCTGATGGATCTTTCCCAGATGTCTGAGTGGATCTGGGAGCTAGGCCAAAAGCCGATTCTCTGTCTGAAACAAACCTCGTCCGAGCTCGCCTCCTGCCACCTGGTGGCGGTGCCTGAGAGTGACTCTTTCATCTACTGTCAAAAGTCAAAAAGCTTCTTCTTGGGAGAAGACAGCAGCTTCAGAGGGCCGTCCCCTCACCTGGCCCCTCGGCTCATACCCACTCGAGAAGCCGATATGAGCGAATATTACTCAGTGCTATCTTCTCGAAGACAACATCTCTGCCACAACAGCACCACTCAAAAGCCCGCCGATCGAACGCAAACCGAGGGGCAATGCTAAACACAAGTGAGCATGCGCACACACCACTCTCGCCCAAGGGTTCTAAGAGGTCTCCTGCGGGGCCACGCGTTGACCAATGATTGCTGATTGCCGTCAGTGGTCCCGAGGGGGATTGAAAGTTGTTTCTCACGGGCGATTTCTTGCCATGGCTACAGATAAGTTCTTTCCTAAGCTCGGGCGTGGCTCCGCCCCCTACTTCTCCATCCACTCTGTCATCCACTTACCCTACTCCACACGGAAGGATCTGCTATACACTTTTAACATGACCCCTTTTGCAGCTTGATGGATCTTTCCCAGATGTCTGTGTCGGATCTGGTAGCTCAGCCGAAATCCGATTCCATTTCTCAATCAATCCGCTCCCCCGCTCGCCTCCTGCAGCCTGGTGGAGGTTCCCGAACCCTACTCCACACGGAAAGATCAGCTGTCCTCTTTCCACATCACCCTGTTTGCCAGCGTGATGGATCTTTCCCAGATGTCTGAATCGGATCTGCCAGCTCAGCCGAAAGCCGATTCTCTTTCACGAACAAACTGTGTCCGGGCTCGCCTCCTGTAGCCCGGTGGAGGTGCCAGAGAGTGACTGTTTCTTTAACGGTCCAAAGTCAAAAAGCGTCTTCATGGCAGAAAACAGCAGCTTAACAGGCCAGCCCGCTCGCCTGCCCCCTCGGCTCTTATCCACTTCTAAAACTAATTCCAGCGATTACTCGGTACTATTCTGTAGAAGCCAACCTCTCTGCCACAACAGCACCACTCAAAAGCCTCCCGATCGAACGGTAACCAAGGAGCAGTGCTAAACACAAGTGAGCACGCGCACACAGCGCTCGCGCCCTAGGGTTCTAAGAGGTCTCCTGCGGGGCCCGGGTTGACCAATGGTTGCTGAGTGACGTCAGCACTCACTAAGGATATTGAAAGGTGGTTCTAATGGGCTATTTCTTGACGTGGCCACAGATCAGTTCTTTTCTAAGATTGGGCCTAGCTCCGCCCCCTACTTCTCCTTCCGCTGTCATCCCCGTCCCCTACTCCACAAGAAAGGACCTGGTGTACTCTGTCAACATGGCCCCTTTAGGCAGCCTGATGGATCTTTCCCAGATGTCTGAGTGGATCTGGGAGCTAGGCCAAAAGCCGATTCTCTGTCTGAAACAAACCCCGTCCGAGCTCGCCTCCTGCCACCTGGTGGCAGTGCCTGAGAGTGACTCTTTCTCCTACCGTCAAATGTCAAAAAGCTTTTTCATGGGAGAAGACAGCAGCTTCAGAGGCCCGTCCCCTCACCTGGCCCCTCGGCTCATACCCACTCGTGAAGCCGATATGAGCGAATATTACTCAGTACTATCTTCTCGAAGACAACATCTCTGCCACAACAGCACCACTCAAAAGCCTCCCGATCGAACGGTAACCAAGGAGCAGTGCTAAACACAAGTGAGGACGCGCACACACCGCTGGCGCCCAAGGGTTCTAAGAGGTCTCCTGCGGGGCCCCGGTTGAGCAATGGTTGCTGAGTGACGTCAGCACTCACTAAGGATATTGAAAGGTGGTTCTAATGGGCTATTTCTTGACGTGGCCACAGATCAGTTCTTTTCTAAGATTGGGCCTAGCTCCGCCCCCTGCTTCTCGTTCCGCTCTGTCATCCCCGTCCCCTACTCCACACGAAAGGATCTGGTGTACTCTGTCAACATGGCCCCTTTAGGCAGCCTGATGGATCTTTCCCAGATGTCTGAGTGGATCTGGGAGCTAGGCCAAAAGCCGATTCTCTGTCTGAAACAAACCTCGTCCGAGCTCGCCTCCTGCCACCTGGTGGCGGTGCCTGAGAGTGACTCTTTCATCTTCTGTCAAAAGTCAAAAAGCTTCTTCTTGGGAGAAGACAGCAGCTTCAGAGGCCCGTCCCCTCACCTGGCCCCTCGGCTCATACCCACTCGTGAAGCCGATATGAGCGAATATTTCTCAGTACTATCTTCTCGAAGACAACATCTCTGCCACAACAGCACCACTCAAAAGCCCGCCGATCGAACGCGAACCGAGGGGAAATGCTAAACACAAATGAGCATGCGCACCCACCGCTCGCGCGCAAGGGTTCTAAGAGGTCTCCTGCGCGGCCACGCGTTGACCAATGATTGCTGATTGCCGTCAGTGGTCCCTAGGGGGATTGAAAGTTGTTTCTCACGGGCGATTTCTTGCCATGTCTACAGATAAGTTCTTTCCTAAGCTCGGGCCTGGCTCCGCCCCCTACTTCTCCATCCACTCTGTCATCCACTTACCCTACTCCACACGGAAAGTTCTGCTATACGCATTCAACATGACCCCTTTTGCAGCTTGATGGATCTTTCCCAGATGTCTGTTTCGGATCTGGTAGCTCAGCCGAAATCCGATTCCATTTCTCAATCAATCCGCTCCCCCGCTCGCCTCCTGCAGCCTGGTGGAGGTTCCCGAACCCTACTCCACACGGAAAGATCAGCTGTCCTCTTTCCACATCACCCTGTTTGCCAGCGTGATGGATCTTTCCCAGATGTCTGAATCGGATCTGCCAGCTCAGCCGAAAGCCGATTCTCTTTCACGAACAAACTGTGTCCGGGCTCGCCTCCTGTAGCCCGGTGGAGGTGCCAGAGAGTGACTGTTTCTTTAACGGTCCAAAGTCAAAAAGCGTCTTCATGGCAGAAAACAGCAGCTTAACAGGCCAGCCCGCTCACCTGCCCCCTCGGCTCTTATCCACTTCTAAAACTAATTCCAGCGATTACTCGGTACTATTCTGTAGAAGCCAACCTCTCTGCCACAACAGCACCACTCAAAAGCCTCCCGATCGAACGGTAACCAAGGAGCAGTGCTAAACACAAGTGAGCACGTGCACACACCGCTCGCGCCCAAGGGTTCTAAGAGGTCTCCTGCGGGGCCCGGGTTGACCAATGGTTGCTGAGTGACGTCAGCACTCACTAAGGATATTGAAAGGTGGTTCTAATGGGCTATTTCTTGACGTGGCCACAGATCAGTTCTTTTCTAAGATTGGGCCTAGCTCCGCCCCCTACTTCTCGTTCCGCTGTCATCCCCGTCTCCTACTCCACACGAAAGGATCTGGTGTACTCTGTCAACATGACCCCTTTAGGCAGCGTGATGGATCTGTCCCCGATGTCTGAGTGGATCTGGGAGCTAGGCCAAAAGCCGATTCTCTGTCTGAAACAAACCCCGTCCGAGCTCGCCTCCTGCCACCTGGTGGCAGTGCCTGAGAGTGACTCTTTCTCCTACCGTCAAATGTCAAAAAGCTTTTTCATGGGAGAAGACAGCAGCTTCAGAGGCCCGTCCCCTCACCTGGCCCCTCGGCTCATACCCACTCGTGAAGCCGATATGAGCGAATATTACTCAGTACTATCTTCTCGAAGACAACATCTCTGCCACAACAGCACCACTCAAAAGCCTCCCGATCGAACGGTAACCAAGGAGCAGTGCTAAACACAAGTGAGCACGCGCACACACCGCTCGCGCCCAAGGGTTCTAAGAGGTCTCCTGCGGGGCCCCGGTTGAGCAATGGTTGCTGAGTGACGTCAGCACTCACTAAGGATATTGAAAGGTGGTTCTAATGGGCTATTTCTTGACGTGGCCACAGATCAGTTCTTTTCTAAGATTGGGCCTAGCTCCGCCCCCTGCTTCTCGTTCCGCTCTGTCATCCCCGTCCCCTACTCCACACAAAAGGATCTGGTGTACTCTGTCAACATGGCCCCTTTAGGCAGCCTGATGGATCTTTCCCAGATGTCTGAGTGGATCTGGGAGCTAGGCCAAAAGCCGATTCTCTGTCTGAAACAAACCTCGTCCGAGCTCGCCTCCTGCCACCTGGTGGCGGTGCCTGAGAGTGACTCTTTCATCTTCTGTCAAAAGTCAAAAAGCTTCTTCTTGGGAGAAGACAGCAGCTTCAGAGGCCCGTCCCCTCACCTGGCCCCTCGGCTCATACCCACTCGTGAAGCCGATATGAGCGAATATTTCTCAGTACTATCTTCTCGAAGACAACATCTCTGCCACAACAGCACCACTCAAAAGCCCGCCGATCGAACGCGAACCGAGGGGAAATGCTAAACACAAATGAGCATGCGCACCCACCGCTCGCGCGCAAGGGTTCTAAGAGGTCTCCTGCGCGGCCACGCGTTGACCAATGATTGCTGATTGCCGTCAGTGGTCCCTAGGGGGATTGAAAGTTGTTTCTCACGGGCGATTTCTTGCCATGTCTACAGATAAGTTCTTTCCTAAGCTCGGGCCTGGCTCCGCCCCCTACTTCTCCATCCACTCTGTCATCCACTTACCCTACTCCACACGGAAAGTTCTGCTATACGCATTCAACATGACCCCTTTTGCAGCTTGATGGATCTTTCCCAGATGTCTGTTTCGGATCTGGTAGCTCAGCCGAAATCCGATTCCATTTCTCAATCAATCCGCTCCCCCGCTCGCCTCCTGCAGCCTGGTGGAGGTTCCCGAACCCTACTCCACACGGAAAGATCAGCTGTCCTCTTTCCACATCACCCTGTTTGCCAGCGTGATGGATCTTTCCCAGATGTCTGAATCGGATCTGCCAGCTCAGCCGAAAGCCGATTCTCTTTCACGAACAAACTGTGTCCGGGCTCGCCTCCTGTAGCCCGGTGGAGGTGCCAGAGAGTGACTGTTTCTTTAACGGTCCAAAGTCAAAAAGCGTCTTCATGGCAGAAAACAGCAGCTTAACAGGCCAGCCCGCTCACCTGCCCCCTCGGCTCTTATCCACTTCTAAAACTAATTCCAGCGATTACTCGGTACTATTCTGTAGAAGCCAACCTCTCTGCCACAACAGCACCACTCAAAAGCCTCCCGATCGAACGGTAACCAAGGAGCAGTGCTAAACACAAGTGAGCACGTGCACACACCGCTCGCGCCCAAGGGTTCTAAGAGGTCTCCTGCGGGGCCCGGGTTGACCAATGGTTGCTGAGTGACGTCAGCACTCACTAAGGATATTGAAAGGTGGTTCTAATGGGCTATTTCTTGACGTGGCCACAGATCAGTTCTTTTCTAAGATTGGGCCTAGCTCCGCCCCCTACTTCTCGTTCCGCTGTCATCCCCGTCTCCTACTCCACACGAAAGGATCTGGTGTACTCTGTCAACATGACCCCTTTAGGCAGCGTGATGGATCTGTCCCCGATGTCTGAGTGGATCTGGGAGCTAGGCCAAAAGCTGATTCTCTGTCTGAAACAAACCCCGTCCGAGCTCGCCTCCTGCCACCTGGTGGCAGTGCCTGAGAGTGACTCTTTCTCCTACCGTCAAATGTCAAAAAGCTTTTTCATGGGAGAAGACAGCAGCTTCAGAGGCCCGTCCCCTCACCTGGCCCCTCGGCTCATACCCACTCGTGAAGCCGATATGAGCGAATATTACTCAGTACTATCTTCTCGAAGACAACATCTCTGCCACAACAGCACCACTCAAAAGCCTCCCGATCGAACGGTAACCAAGGAGCAGTGCTAAACACAAGTGAGCACGCGCACACACCGCTCGCGCCCAAGGGTTCTAAGAGGTCTCCTGCGGGGCCCCGGTTGAGCAATGGTTGCTGAGTGACGTCAGCACTCACTAAGGATATTGAAAGGTGGTTCTAATGGGCTATTTCTTGACGTGGCCACAGATCAGTTCTTTTCTAAGATTGGGCCTAGCTCCGCCCCCTGCTTCTCGTTCCGCTCTGTCATCCCCGTCCCCTACTCCACACGAAAGGATCTGGTGTACTCTGTCAACATGGCCCCTTTAGGCAGCCGGATGGATCTTTCCCAGATGTCTGAGTGGATCTGGGAGCTAGGCCAAAAGCCGATTCTCTGTCTGAAACAAACCTCGTCCGAGCTCGCCTCCTGCCACCTGGTGGCGGTGCCTGAGAGTGACTCTTTCATCTTCTGTCAAAAGTCAAAAAGCTTCTTCTTGGGAGAAGACAGCAGCTTCAGAGGCCCGTCCCCTCACCTGGCCCCTCGGCTCATACCCACTCGTGAAGCCGATATGAGCGAATATTTCTCAGTACTATCTTCTCGAAGACAACATCTCTGCCACAACAGCACCACTCAAAAGCCCGCCGATCGAACGCGAACCGAGGGGAAATGCTAAACACAAATGAGCATGCGCACCCACCGCTCGCGCGCAAGGGTTCTAAGAGGTCTCCTGCGCGGCCACGCGTTGACCAATGATTGCTGATTGCCGTCAGTCGTCCCTAGGGGGATTGAAAGTTGTTTCTCACGGGCGATTTCTTGCCATGTCTACAGATAAGTTCTTTCCTAAGCTCGGGCCTGGCTCCGCCCCCTACTTCTCCATCCACTCTGTCATCCACTTACCCTACTCCACACGGAAAGTTCTGCTATACACATTCAACATGACCCCTTTTGCAGCTTGATGGATCTTTCCCAGATGTCTGTGTCGGATCTGGTAGCTCAGCCGAAATCCAATTCCATTTCTCAACCAATCCGCTCCCCCGCTCGCCTCCTGCAGCCTGGTGGAGGTTCCCGACCCCTACTCCACACGGAAAGATCAGCTGTCCTCTTTCCACATCACCCTGTTTGCCAGCGTGATGGATCTTTCCCAGATGTCTGAATCGGATCTGCCAGCTCAGCCGAAAGCCGATTCTCTTTCACGAAGAAACTGTGTCCGGGCTCGCCTCCTGTAGCCCGGTGGAGGTGCCAGAGAGTGACTGTTTCTTTAACGGTCCAAAGTCAAAAAGCGTCTTCATGGCAGAAAACAGCAGCTTAACAGGCCAGCCCGCTCACCTGCCCCCTCGGCTCTTATCCACTTCTAAAACTAATTCCAGCGATTACTCGGTACTATTCTGTAGAAGCCAACCTCTCTGCCACAACAGCACCACTCAAAAGCCTCCCGATCGAACGGTAACCAAGGAGCAGTGCTAAACACAAGTGAGCACGTGCACACACCGCTCGCGCCCAAGGGTTCTAAGAGGTCTCCTGCGGGGCCCGGGTTGACCAATGGTTGCTGAGTGACGTCAGCACTCACTAAGGATATTGAAAGGTGGTTCTAATGGGCTATTTCTTGACGTGGCCACAGATCAGTTCTTTTCTAAGATTGGGCCTAGCTCCGCCCCCTACTTCTCGTTCCGCTGTCATCCCCGTCTCCTACTCCACACGAAAGGATCTGGTGTACTCTGTCAACATGACCCCTTTAGGCAGCGTGATGGATCTGTCCCCGATGTCTGAGTGGATCTGGGAGCTAGGCCAAAAGCCGATTCTCTGTCTGAAACAAACCCCGTCCGAGCTCGCCTCCTGCCACCTGGTGGCAGTGCCTGAGAGTGACTCTTTCTCCTACCGTCAAATGTCAAAAAGCTTTTTCATGGGAGAAGACAGCAGCTTCAGAGGCCCGTCCCCTCACCTGGCCCCTCGGCTCATACCCACTCGTGAAGCCGATATGAGCGAATATTACTCAGTACTATCTTCTCGAATACAACATCTCTGCCACAACAGCACCACTCAAAAGCCTCCCGATCGAACGGTAACCAAGGAGCAGTGCTAAACACAAGTGAGCACGCGCACACACCGCTCGCGCCCAAGGGTTCTAAGAGGTCTCCTGCGGGGCCCCGGTTGAGCAATGGTTGCTGAGTGACGTCAGCACTCACTAAGGATATTGAAAGGTGGTTCTAATGGGCTATTTCTTGACGTGGCCACAGATCAGTTCTTTTCTAAGATTGGGCCTAGCTCCGCCCCCTGCTTCTCGTTCCGCTCTGTCATCCCCGTCCCCTACTCCACACGAAAGGATCTGGTGTACTCTGTCAACATGGCCCCTTTAGGCAGCCTGATGGATCTTTCCCAGATGTCTGAGTGGATCTGGGAGCTAGGCCAAAAGCCGATTCTCTGTCTGAAACAAACCTCGTCCGAGCTCGCCTCCTGCCACCTGGTGGCGGTGCCTGAGAGTGACTCTTTCATCTTCTGTCAAAAGTCAAAAAGCTTCTTCTTGGGAGAAGACAGCAGCTTCAGAGGCCCGTCCCCTCACCTGGCCCCTCGGCTCATACCCACTCGTGAAGCCGATATGAGCGAATATTTCTCAGTACTATCTTCTCGAAGACAACATCTCTGCCACAACAGCACCACTCAAAAGCCCGCCGATCGAACGCGAACCGAGGGGCAATGCTAAACACAAATGAGCATGCGCACACACCGCTCGCGCGCAAGGGTTCTAAGAGGTCTCCTGCGCGGCCACGCGTTGACCAATGATTGCTGATTGCCGTCAGTGGTCCCTAGGGGGATTGAAAGTTGTTTCTCACGGGCGATTTCTTGCCATGTCTACAGATAAGTTCTTTCCTAAGCTCGGGCCTGGCTCCGCCCCCTACTTCTCCATCCACTCTGTCATCCACTTACCCTACTCCACACGGAAAGTTCTGCTATACACATTCAACATGACCCCTTTTGCAGCTTGATGGATCTTTCCCAGATGTCTGTTTCGGATCTGGTAGCTCAGCCGAAATCCGATTCCATTTCTCAACCAATCCGCTCCCCCGCTCGCCTCCTGCAGCCTGGTGGAGGTTCCCGACCCCTACTCCACACGGAAAGATCAGCTGTCCTCTTTCCACATCAACCTGTTTGCCAGCGTGATGGATCTTTCCCAGATGTCTGAATCGGATCTGCCAGCTCAGCCGAAAGCCGATTCTCTTTCACGAACAAACTGTGTCCGGGCTCGCCTCCTGCAGCCCGGTGGAGGTGCCAGAGAGTGACTGTTTCTTCTACGGTCCAAAGTCAAAAAGCGTCTTCATGGCAGAAAACAGCAGCTTAACAGGCCAGCCCGCTCACCTGCCCCCTCGGCTCTTATCCACTTCTAAAACTAATTCCAGCGATTACTCGGTACTATTCTGTAGAAGCCAACCTCTCTACCACAACAGCACCACTCAAAAGCCTCCCGATCGAACGGTAACCAAGGAGCAGTGCTAAACACAAGTGAGCACGCGCACACACCTCTCGCTCCCAAGGGTTCTAAGAGGTCTCCTGCGGGGCCCGGGTTGACCAATGGTTGCTGAGTGACGTCAGCACTCACTAAGGATATTGAAAGGTGGTTCTAATGGGCTATTTCTTGACGTGGCCACAGATCAGTTCTTTTCTAAGATTGGGCCTAGCTCCGCCCCCTACTTCTCCTTCCGCTGTCATCCCCGTCTCCGACTCCACACGAAAGGATCTGGTGTACTCTGTCAACATGACCCCTTTAGGCAGCGTGATGGATCTTTCCCAGATGTCTGAGTGGATCTGGGAGCTAGGCCAAAAGCCGATTCTCTGTCTGAAACAAACCTCGTCCGAGCTCGCCTCCTGCCACCTGGTGGCAGTGCCTGAGAGTGACTCTTTCTCCTACCGTCAAATGTCAAAAAGCTTTTTCATGGGAGAAGACAGCAGCTTCAGAGGCCCATCCCCTCACCTGGCCCCTCGGCTCATACCCACTCGAGAAGCCGATATGAGCGAATATTACTCAGTACTATCTTCTCGAAGACAACATCTCTGCCACAACAGCACCACTCAAAAGCCTCCCGAACGAACAGTAACCAAGGAGCAGTGCTATACACAAGTGAGCACGCGCACACACCGTTCGCGCCCAAGGATTCTAAGAGGTCTCCTGCGGGGCCACGCGTTGACCAATGATTGCTGATTGCCGTCAGTGGTCCCTAGGGGGATTGAAAGTTGTTTCTCACGGGCGATTTCTTGCCATGGCTACAGATAAGTTCTTTCCTAAGCTCGGGCCTGGCACCGCCCTCTACTTCTCCATCCACTCTATCATCCACTTACCCTACTCCACACGGAAGGATCTGCTATACACTTTTAACATGACCCCTTTTGCAGCTTGATGGATCTTTCCCAGATGTCTGTGTCGGATCTGGTAGCTCAGCCGAAATCCGATTCCATTTCTCAACCAATCCGCTCCCCCGCTCGCCTCCTACAGCCTGGTGGAGGTTCCCGACCCCTACTCCACACGGAAAGATCAGCTGTCCTCTTTCCACATCACCCTGTTTGCCAGCGTGATGGATCATTCCCAGATGTCTGAATCGGATCTGCCAGCTCAGCCGAAAGCCGATTCTCTTTCACGAACAAACTGTGTCCGGGCTCGCCCCCTGCAGCCCGGTGGAGGTGCCAGAGAGTGACTGTTTCTTCTACGGTCCAAAGTCAAAAAGCATCTTCATGGCAGAAAACAGCAGCTTAACAGGCCAGCCCGCTCACCTGCCCCCTCGGCTCTTATCCACTTCTAAAACTAATTCCAGCGATTACTCGGTACTATTCTGTAGAAGCCAACCTCTCTACCACAACAGCACCACTCAAAAGCCTCCCGATCGAACGGTAACCAAGGAGCAGTGCTAAACACAAGTGAGCACGCGCACACACCGCTCGCGCCAAAGGGTTCTAAGAGGTCTCCTGCGGGGCCCCGGGTTGACCAATGGTTGCTGAGTGACGTCAGCACTCACTAAGGATATTGAAAGGTGGTTCTAATGGGCTATTTCTTGACGTGGCCACAGATCAGTTCTTTTCTAAGGTTGGGCCTAGCTCCGCCCCCTGCTTCTCGTTCCGCTCTGTCATCCCCGTCCCCTACTCCACAGGAAAGGATCTGGTGTACTCTGTCAACATGGCCCATTTAGGCAGCCTGATGGATCTTTCCCAGATGTCTGAGTGGATCTGGGAGCTAGGCCAAAAGCCGATTCTCTGTCTGAAACAAACCTCGTCCGAGCTCGCCTCCTGCCACCTGGTGGCGGTGCCTGAGAGTGACTCTTTCATCTTCTGTCAAAAGTCAAAAAGCTTCTTCTTGGGAGAAGACAGCAGCTTCAGAGGCCCGTCCCCTCACCTGGCCCCTCGGCTCATACCCACTCGTGAAGCCGATATGAGCGAATATTTCTCAGTACTATCTTCTCAAAGACAACATCTCGGCCACAACAGCACCACTCAAAAGCCCGCCGATCGAACGCGAACCGAGGGGCAATGCTAAACACAAATGAGCATGCGCACACACCGCTCGCGCCCAAGGGTTCTAAGAGGTCTCCTGCGGGGCCACGCGTTGACCAATGATTGCTGATTGCCGTCAGTGGTCCCTAGGGGGATTGAAAGTTGTTTCTCACGGGCGATTTCTTGCCATGGCTACAGATAAGTTCTTTCCTAAGCTCGGGCCTGGCACCGCCCCCTACTTCTCCATCCACTCTATCATCCACTTACCCTACTCCACACGGAAGGATCTGCTATACACTTTTAACATGACCCCTTTTGCAGCTTGATGGATCTTTCCCAGATGTCTGTGTCGGATCTGGTAGCTCAGCCGAAATCCGATTCCATTTCTCAACCAATCCGCTCCCCCGCTCGCCTCCTACAGCCTGGTGGAGGTTCCCGACCCCTACTCCACACGGAAAGATCAGCTGTCCTCTTTCCACATCACCCTGTTTGCCAGCGTGATGGATCTTTCCCAGATGTCTGAATCGGATCTGCCAGCTCAGCCGAAAGCCGATTCTCTTTCACGAACAAACTGTGTCCGGGCTCGCCCCCTGCAGCCCGGTGGAGGTGCCAGAGAGTGACTGTTTCTTCTACGGTCCAAAGTCAAAAAGCATCTTCATGGCAGAAAACAGCAGCTTAACAGGCCAGCCCGCTCACCTGCCCCCTCGGCTCTTATCCACTTCTAAAACTAATTCCAGCGATTACTCGGTACTATTCTGTAGAAGCCAACCTCTCTACCACAACAGCACCACTCAAAAGCCTCCCGATCGAACGGTAACCAAGGAGCAGTGCTAAACACAAGTGAGCACGCGCACACACCGCTCGCGCCAAAGGGTTCTAAGAGGTCTCCTGCGGGGCCCCGGGTTGACCAATGGTTGCTGAGTGACGTCAGCACTCA
The DNA here is from genome assembly GCF_027409185.1 of Cynocephalus volans. Classification (NCBI taxonomy): domain Eukaryota; kingdom Metazoa; phylum Chordata; class Mammalia; order Dermoptera; family Cynocephalidae; genus Cynocephalus; species Cynocephalus volans. The sequence continues at coordinate 61,836,689 of NC_084469.1, forward strand.
CTAAGGATATTGAAAGGTGGTTCTAATGGGCTATTTCTTGACGTGGCCACAGATCAGTTCTTTTCTAAGGTTGGGCCTAGCTCCGCCCCCTGCTTCTCGTTCCGCTCTGTCATCCCCGTCCCCTACTCCACACGAAAGGATCTGGTGTACTCTGTCAACATGGCCCCTTTAGGCAGCGTGATGGATCTTTCCCAGATGTCTGAGTGGATCTGGGAGCTAGGCCAAAAGCCGATTCTCTGTCTGAAACAAACCTCGTCCGAGCTCGCCTCCTGCCACCTGATGGCAGTGCCTGAGAGTGACTCTTTCTTCAACCGTCAAAGGTCAAAAAGCTTTTTCATGGGAGAAGACAGCAGCTTCAGAGGCCCGTCCCCTCACCTGCCCCCTCGGCTCATACCCACTCGTGAAGCCGATATGAGCGAATATTACTCAGTACTATCTTCTCGAAGACAACATCTCTGCCACAACAGCACCACTCAAAAGCCTCCCGATCGAACGGTAACCAAGGAGCAGTGCTATACACAAGTGAGCACGCGCACACAACGTTCGCGCCCAAGGGTTCTAAGAGGTCTCCTGCGGGGCCCTGGTTGACCAATGGTTGCTGAGTGACGTCAGCACTCACTAAGGATATTGAAAGGTGGTTCTAATGGGATATTTCTTGACGTGGCCACAGATCAGTTCTTTTCTAAGATTGGGCCTAGCTCCGCCCCCTACTTCTCGTTCCTCTCTGTCATCCCCGTCCCCTACTCCACACGAAAGGATCTGGTGTACTCTATCAACATGGCTCCTTTAGGCAGCGTGATGGATCTTTCCCAGATGTCTGAGTGGATCTGGGAGCTTGGCCAAAAGCCGATTCTCTGTCTGAAACAAACCTCGTCCGAGCTCGCCTCCTGCAACCTGGTGGCGGTGCCTGAGAGTGACTCTTTCATCTTCCGTCAAATGTCAAAAAGCTTCTTCTTGGGAGAAGACAGCAGCTTCAGAGGACCGTCCCCTCACCTGGCCCCTCGGCTCATACCCACTCGTGAAGCCGATATGAGTGAATATTACTCAGTACTATATTCTCGAAGACAACATCTCTGCCACAACAGCACCACTCAAAAGCCTCCCGATCGAACGGTAACCAAGGAGCAGTGCTATACACAAGTGAGCACGCGCACACAACGCTCGCGCCCAAGGGTTCTAAGAGGTCGCCTGCGGGGCCCTGGTTGACCAATGGTTGCTGAGTGACGTCAGCACTCACTAAGGATATTGAAAGGTGGTTCTAATGGGCTATTTCTTGACGTGGCCACAGAGCAGTTCTTTTCTAAGATTGGGCCTAGCTCCTTCCCCTACTTCTCCATCCACTCTGTCATCCACTTACCCGACTCCACACGGAAAGATCTGCTATACACTTTTAACATGACCCCTTTTGCAGCTTGATGGATCTATCCCAGATGTCTATGTCGGATCTGGTAGCTCAGCCGAAATCCGATTCCATTTCTCAACCAAACCGCTCTCGCGCTCGCCTCCTGCAGCCTGGTGGAGGTTCCCGAACCCTCCTCCACAAGGAAAGATCAGCTGTCCTCTCTCCTCATCACCCTGTTTGGCAGCGTGATGGATCTTTCCCAAATGTCTCAGTCGGATCTGCCAGCTCAGCCGAAAGCCGATTCTCTTTCGCGAACAAACCGCGTCCGTGCTCGCCTCCTGCAGCCCGGTGGAGGTGCCAGAGAGTGACTGTTTCTTCTACGGTCCAAAGTCAAAAAGCGTCTTCATGGCAGAAGACAGCAGCTTAACAGGCCAGCCCGCTCACCTGCCCCCTCGGCTCTTATCCACTTCTAAAACTAATTCCAGCGAATACTCGGTTCTATTCTGTAGAAGCCAACCTCTCTACCACAACAGCACCACTCAAAAGCCTCCCGATCGAACGGTAACCAAGGAGCAGTGCTAAACACAAGTGAGCACGCGCACACACCGCTCGCGCCCAAGGGTTCTAAGAGGTCTCCTGCGGGGCCCCGGGTTGACCAATGGTTGCTGAGTGACGTCAGCACTCACTAAGTATATTGAAAGTTGGTTCTAATGGGCTATTTCTTGACGTGGCCACAGATCAGTTCTTTTCTAAGATTGGGCCTAGCTCCGCCCCCTACTTCTCGTTCCGCTGTCATCCCCGTCTCCTACTGCTCACGAAAGGATCTGGTGTACTCTGTCAACATGACCCCTTTAGGCAGCGTGATGGATCTTTCCCCGATGTCTGAGTGGATCTGGGAGCTAGGCCAAAAGCCGATTCTCTGTCTGAAACAAACCTCGTCCGAGCTCGCCTCCTGCCACCTGGTGGCAGTGCCTGAGAGTGACTCTTTCTCCTACCGTCAAATGTCAAAAAGCTTTTTCATGGGAGAAGACAGCAGCTTCAGAGGCCCGTCCCCTCACCTGGCCCCTCGGCTCATACCCACTCGTGAAGCCGATATGAGCGAATATTACTCAGTACTATCTTCTCGAAGACAACATCTCTGCCACAACAGAACCACTCAAAAGCCTCCCGATCGAACGGTAACCAAGGAGCAGTGCTATACACAAGTGAGCACGCGCACACAGCGTTCGCGCCCAAGGGTTCTAAGAGGTCTCCTGCGGGGCCCTGGTTGACCAATGGTTGCTGAGTGACGTCAGCACTCACTAAGGATATTGAAAGGTGGTTCTAATGGGCTATTTCTTGACGTGGCCACAGATCAGTTCTTTTCTAAGATTGGGCCTAGCTCCGCCCCCTACTTCTCCATCCACTCTGTCATCCACTTACCCGACTCCACACGGAAAGATCTGCTATACACTTTTAACATGACCCCTTTTGCAGCTTGATGGATCTATCCCAGATGTCTATGTCGGATCTGGTAGCTCAGCCGAAATCCGATTCCATTTCTCAACCAAACCGCTCTCGCGCTCGCCTCCTGCAGCCTGGTGGAGGTTCCCGAACCCTCCTCCACACGGAAAGATCAGCTGTCCTCTTTCCTCATCACCCTGTTTGGCAGCGTGATGGATCTTTCCCAAATGTCTGAGTCGGATCTGCCAGCTCAGCCGAAAGACGATTCCCTTTCACGAACAAACCGCGTCCGTGCTCACCTCCTGCAGCCCGGTGGAGGTGCCAGAGAGTGACTGTTTCTTCTACGGTCCAAAGTCAAAAAGCGTCTTCATGGCAGAAGACAGCAGCTTAACAGGCCAGCCCGCTCACCTGCCCCCTCGGCTCTTATCCACTTCTAAAACTAATTCCAGCGAATACTCGGTACTATTCTGTAGAAGCCAACCTCTCTACCACAACAGCACCACTCAAAAGCCTCCCGATCGAACGGTAACCAAGGAGCAGTGCTAAACACAAGTGAGCACGCGCACACACCGCTCGCACCCAAGGGTTCTAAGAGGTCTCCTGCGGGGCCCCGGGTTGACCAATGGTTGCTGAGTGACGTCAGCACTCACTAAGGATATTGAAAGGTGGTTCTAATGGGCTATTTCTTGACGTGGCCACAGATCAGTTCTTTTCTAAGATTGGGCCTAGCTCCGCCCCCTACTTCTCGTTCCGCTCTGTCATCCCCGTCCTCTACTCCACACGAAAGGATCTGCTGTACTCTGTCAACATGGCCCCTTTAGGCAGCGTGATGGATCTTTCCCAGATGTCTGAGTGGATCTGGGAGCTAGGCCAAAAGCCGATTCTCTGTCTGAAACAAACCTCGTCCGAGCTCGCCTCCTGCCTCCTGGTGGCGGTGCCTGAGAGTGACTCTTTCATCTACTGTCAAAAGTCAAAAAGCTTCTTCTTGGGAGAAGACAGCAGCTTCAGAGGGCCGTCCCCTCACCTGGCCCCTCGGCTCATACCCACTCGAGAAGCCGATATGAGCGAATATTACTCAGTACTATCTTCTCGAAGACAACATCTCTGCCACAACAGCACCACTCAAAAGCCCGCCGATCGAACGCGAACCGAGGGGCAATGCTAAACACAAGTGAGCATGCACACACACCGCTCGCGCCCAAGGGTTCTAAGAGGTCTCCTGCGGGGCCACGCGTTGACCAATGATTGCTGATTGCCGTCAGTGGTCCCTAGGGGGATTGAAAGTTGTTTCTCACGGGCGATTTCTTGCCATGGCTACAGATAAGTTCTTTCCTAAGCTCGGGCCTGGCTCCACCCCCTACTTCTCCATCCACTCTGTCATCCACTTACCCTACTCCACACGGAAAGATCTGCTATACACTTTTAACATGACCCCTTTTGCAGCTTGATGGATCTTTCCCAGATGTCTGTGTCGGATCTGGTAGCTCAGCCGAAATCCGATTCCATTTCTCAACCAATCCGCTCCCCCGCTCGCCTCCTGCAGCCTGGTGGAGGTTCCCGAACCCTACTCCACACGGAAATATCAGCTGTCCTCTTTCCACATCACCCTGTTTGCCAGCGTGATGGATCTTTCCCAGATGTCTGAATCGGATCTGCCAGCTCAGCCGAAAGCCGATTCTCTTTCACGAACAAACTGTGTCCGGGCTCGCCTCCTGCAGCCCGGTGGAGGTGCCAGAGAGTGACTGTTTCTTCTACGGTCCAAAGTCAAAAAGCGTCTTCATGGCAGAAAACAGCAGCTTAACAGGCCAGCCCGCTCGCCTGCCCCCTCGGCTCTTATCCACTTCTAAAACTAATTCCAGCGTTTACTCGGTACTATTCTGTAGAAGCCAACCTCTCTGCCACAACAGCACCACTCAAAAGCCTCCCGATCGAACGGTAACCAAGGAGCAGTGCTAAACACAAGTGAGCACGCGCACACACCGCTCGCGCCCTAGGGTTCTAAGAGGTCTCCTGCGGGGCCCGGGTTGACCAATGGTTGCTGAGTGACGTCAGCACTCACTAAGGATATTGAAAGTTGGTTCTAATGGGCTATTTCTTGACGTGGCCACAGATCAGTTCTTTTCTAAGATTGGGCCTAGCTCCGCCCCCTACTTCTCCTTCCGCTGTCATCCCCGTCCCCTACTCCACAAGAAAGGATCTGGTGTACTCTGTCAACATGACCCCTTTAGGCAGCGTGATGGATCTTTCCCAGATGTCTGAGTGGATCTGGGAGCTAGGCCAAAAGCCGATTCTCTGTCTGAAACAAACCTCGTCCGAGCTCGCCTCCTGCCACCTGGTGGCGGTGCCTGAGAGTGACTCTTTCATCTACTGTAAAAAGTCAAAAAGCTTCTTCTTGGGAGAAGACAGCAGCTTCAGAGGGCCGTCCCCTCACCTGGCCCCTCGGCTCATACCCACTCGAGAAGCCGATATGAGCGAATATTTCTCAGTGCTATCTTCTCGAAGACAACATCTCTGCCACAACAGCACCACTCAAAAGCCCGCCGATCGAACGCAAACCGAGGGGCAATGCTAAACACAAGTGAGCATGCGCACACACCGCTCGCGCCCAAGGGTTCTAAGAGGTCTCCTGCGGGGCCACGCGTTGACCAATGATTGCTGATTGCCGTCAGTGGTCCCTAGGGGGATTGAAAGTTGTTTCTCACGGGCGATTTCTTGCCATGGCTACAGATAAGTTCTTTCCTAAGCTCGGGCCTGGCTCCGCCCCCTACTTCTCCATCCACTCTGTCATCCACTTACCCTACTCCACACGGAAGGATCTGCTATACACTTTTAACATGACCCCTTTTGCAGCTTGATGGATCTTTCCCAGATGTCTGTGTCGGATCTGGTAGCTCAGCCGAAATCCGATTCCATTTCTCAACCAATCCGCTCCCCCGCTCGCCTCCTGCAGCCTGGTGGAGGTTCCCGACCCCTACTCCACACGGAAAGATCAGCTGTCCTCTTTCCACATCACCCTGTTTGCCAGCGTGATGGATCTTTCCCAGATGTCTGAATCGGATCTGCCAGCTCAGCCGAAAGACGATTCTCTTTCACGAACAAACTGTGTCCGGGCTCGCCTCCTGCAGCGCGGTGGAGGTGCCAGAGAGTGACTGTTTCTTCTACGGTCCAAAGTCAAAAAGCGTCTTCATGGCAGAAAACAGCAGCTTAACAGGCCAGCCCGCTCGCCTGCCCCCTCGGCTCTTATAAACTTCTAAAACTAATTCCAGCGATTACTCGGTACTATTCTGTAGAAGCCAACCTCTCTGCCACAACAGCACCACTCAAAATCCTCCCGATCGAACGGTAACCAAGGAGCAGTGCTAAACACAAGTGAGCACGCGCACACACCGCTCGCGCCGAAGGGTTCTAAGAGGTCTCCTGCGGGGCCCGGGTTGACCAATGGTTGCTGAGTGACGTCAGCACTCACTAAGGATATTGAAAGGTGGTTCTAATGGGCTATTTCTTGACGTGGCCACAGATCAGTTCTTTTCTAAGATTGGGCCTAGCTCCGCCCCCTCCTTCTCGTTCCGCTGTCATCCCCGTCTCCTACTCCACACGAAAGGATCTGGTGTACTCTGTCAACATGACCCCTTTAGGCAGCGTGATGGATCTTTCCCAGATGTCTGAGTGGATCTGGGAGCTAGGCCAAAAGCCGATTCTCTGTCTGAAACAAACCTCGTCCGAGCTCGCCTCCTGCCACCTGGTGGCAGTGCCTGAGAGTGACTCTTTTTCCTACCGTCAAATGTCAAAAAGCTTTTTCATGGGAGAAGACAGCAGCTTCAGAGGCCCGTCCCCTCACCTGGCCCCTCGGCTCATACCCACTCGTGAAGCCGATATGAGCGAATATTACTCAGTACTATCTTCTCGAAGACAACATCTCTGCCACAACAGCACCACTCAAAAGCCTCCCGATCGAACGGTAACCAAGGAGCAGTGCTATACACAAGTGAGCACGCGCACACACCGTTCGCGCCCAAGGGTTCTAAGAGGTCTCCTGCGGGGCCCTGGTTGACCAATGGTTGCTGAGTGACGTCAGCACTCACTAAGGATATTGAAAGGTGGTTCTAATGGGCTATTTCTTGACGTGGCCACAGATCAGTTCTTTTCTAAGATTGGGCCTAGCTCCGCCCCCTACTTCTCCATCCACTCTGTCATCCACTTACCCGACTCCACACGGAAAGATCTGCTATACACTTTTAACATGACCCCTTTTGCAGCTTGATGGATCTATCCCAGATGTCTATGTCGGATCTGGTAGCTCAGCCGAAATCCGATTCCATTTCTGAGCCAAACCGCTCTCGCGCTCGCCTCCTGCAGCCTGGTGGAGGTTCCCGAACCCTCCTCCACACGGAAAGATCAGCTGTCCTCTTTCCTCATCACCCTGTTTGGCAGCGTGATGGATCTTTCCCAAATGTCTGAGTCGGATCTGCCAGCTCAGCCGAAAGCCGATTCCCTTTCACGAACAAACCGCGTCCGTGCTCGCCTCCTGCAGCCCGGTGGAGGTGCTAGAGAGTGACTGTTTCTTCTACGGTCCAAAGTCAAAAAGCGTCTTCATGGCAGAAGACAGCAGCTTAACAGGCCAGCCCGCTCACCTGCCCCCTCGGCTCTTATCCACTTCTAAAACTAATTCCAGCGATTACTCAGTACTATTCTGTAGAAGCCAACCTCTCTGCCACAACAGCACCACTCAAAAGCCTCCCGATCGAACGGTAACCAAGGAGCAGTGCTAAACACAAGTGAGCACGCGCACACACCGCTCGCGCCCTAGGGTTCTAAGAGGTCTCCTGCGGGGCCCGGGTTGACCAATGGTTGCTGAGTGACGTCAGCACTCACTAAGGATTTTGAAAGGTGGTTCTAATGGGCTATTTCTTGACGTGGCCACAGATCAGTTCTTTTCTAAGATTGGGCCTAGCTCCGCCCCCTACTTCTCGTTCCGCTCTGTCATCCCCGTCCTCTACTCCACACGAAAGGATCTGCTGTACTCTGTCAACATGGCCCCTTTAGGCAGCGTGATGGATCTTTCCCAGATGTCTGAGTGGATCTGGGAGCTAGGCCAAAAGCCGATACTCTGTCTGAAACAAACCTCGTCCGAGCTCGCCTCCTGCCTCCTGGTGGCGGTGCCTGAGAGTGACTCTTTCATCTACTGTCAAAAGTCAAAAAGCTTCTTCTTGGGAGAAGACAGCAGCTTCAGAGGGCCGTCCCCTCACCTGGCCCCTCGGCTCATACCCACTCGAGAAGCCGATATGAGCGAATATTACTCAGTACTATCTTCTCGAAGACAACATCTCTGCCACAACAGCACCACTCAAAAGCCCGCCGATCGAACGCGAACCGAGGGGCAATGCTAAACACAAGTGAGCATGCACACACACCGCTCGCGCCCAAGGGTTCTAAGAGGTCTCCTGCGGGGCCACGCGTTGACCAATGATTGCTGATTGCCGTCAGTGGTCCCTAGGGGGATTGAAAGTTGTTTCTCACGGGCGATTTCTTGCCATGGCTACAGATAAGTTCTTTCCTAAGCTCGGGCCTGGCTCCGCCCCCTACTTCTCCATCCACTCTGTCATCCACTTACCCTACTCCACACGGAAAGATCTGCTATACACTTTTAACATGACCCCTTTTGCAGCTTGATGGATCTTTCCCAGATGTCTGTGTCGGATCTGGTAGCTCAGCCGAAATCCGATTCCATTTCTCAACCAATCCGCTCCCCCGCTCGCCTCCTGCAGCCTGGTGGAGGTTCCCGAACCCTACTCCACACGGAAAGATCAGCTGTCCTCTTTCCACATCACCCTGTTTGCCAGCGTGATGGATCTTTCCCAGATGTCTGAATCGGATCTGCCAGCTCAGCCGAAAGCCGATTCTCTTTCACGAACAAACTGTGTCCGGGCTCGCCTCCTGCAGCCCGGTGGAGGTGCCAGAGAGTGACTGTTTCTTCTACGGTCCAAAGTCAAAAAGCGTCTTCATGGCAGAAAACAGCAGCTTAACAGGCCAGCCCGCTCGCCTGCCCCCTCGGCTCTTATCCACTTCTAAAACTAATTCCAGCGTTTACTCGGTACTATTCTGTAGAAGCCAACCTCTCTGCCACAACAGCACCACTCAAAAGCCTCCCGATCGAACGGTAACCAAGGAGCAGTGCTAAACACAAGTGAGCACGCGCACACACCGCTCGCGCCCTAGGGTTCTAAGAGGTCTCCTGCGGGGCCCGGGTTGACCAATGGTTGCTGAGTGACGTCAGCACTCACTAAGGATATTGAAAGTTGGTTCTAATGGGCTATTTCTTGACGTGGCCACAGATCAGTTCTTTTCTAAGATTGGGCCTAGCTCCGCCCCCTACTTCTCCTTCCGCTGTCATCCCCGTCCCCTACTCCACAAGAAAGGATCTGGTGTACTCTGTCAACATGACCCCTTTAGGCAGCGTGATGGATCTTTCCCAGATGTCTGAGTGGATCTGGGAGCTAGGCCAAAAGCCGATTCTCTGTCTGAAACAAACCTCGTCCGAGCTCGCCTCCTGCCACCTGGTGGCGGTGCCTGAGAGTGACTCTTTCATCTACTGTAAAAAGTCAAAAAGCTTCTTCTTGGGAGAAGACAGCAGCTTCAGAGGGCCGTCCCCTCACCTGGCCCCTCGGCTCATACCCACTCGAGAAGCCGATATGAGCGAATATTTCTCAGTGCTATCTTCTCGAAGACAACATCTCTGCCACAACAGCACCACTCAAAAGCCCGCCGATCGAACGCAAACCGAGGGGCAATGCTAAACACAAGTGAGCATGCGCACACACCGCTCGCGCCCAAGGGTTCTAAGAGGTCTCCTGCGGGGCCACGCGTTGACCAATGATTGCTGATTGCCGTCAGTGGTCCCTAGGGGGATTGAAAGTTGTTTCTCACGGGCGATTTCTTGCCATGGCTACAGATAAGTTCTTTCCTAAGCTCGGGCCTGGCTCCGCCCCCTACTTCTCCATCCACTCTGTCATCCACTTACCCTACTCCACACGGAAGGATCTGCTATACACTTTTAACATGACCCCTTTTGCAGCTTGATGGATCTTTCCCAGATGTCTGTGTCGGATCTGGTAGCTCAGCCGAAATCCGATTCCATTTCTCAACCAATCCGCTCCCCCGCTCGCCTCCTGCAGCCTGGTGGAGGTTCCCGACCCCTACTCCACACGGAAAGATCAGCTGTCCTCTTTCCACATCACCCTGTTTGCCAGCGTGATGGATCTTTCCCAGATGTCTGAATCGGATCTGCCAGCTCAGCCGAAAGACGATTCTCTTTCACGAACAAACTGTGTCCGGGCTCGCCTCCTGCAGCGCGGTGGAGGTGCCAGAGAGTGACTGTTTCTTCTACGGTCCAAAGTCAAAAAGCGTCTTCATGGCAGAAAACAGCAGCTTAACAGGCCAGCCCGCTCGCCTGCCCCCTCGGCTCTTATAAACTTCTAAAACTAATTCCAGCGATTACTCGGTACTATTCTGTAGAAGCCAACCTCTCTGCCACAACAGCACCACTCAAAATCCTCCCGATCGAACGGTAACCAAGGAGCAGTGCTAAACACAAGTGAGCACGCGCACACACCGCTCGCGCCGAAGGGTTCTAAGAGGTCTCCTGCGGGGCCCGGGTTGACCAATGGTTGCTGAGTGACGTCAGCACTCACTAAGGATATTGAAAGGTGGTTCTAATGGGCTATTTCTTGACGTGGCCACAGATCAGTTCTTTTCTAAGATTGGGCCTAGCTCCGCCCCCTCCTTCTCGTTCCGCTGTCATCCCCGTCTCCTACTCCACACGAAAGGATCTGGTGTACTCTGTCAACATGACCCCTTTAGGCAGCGTGATGGATCTTTCCCAGATGTCTGAGTGGATCTGGGAGCTAGGCCAAAAGCCGATTCTCTGTCTGAAACAAACCTCGTCCGAGCTCGCCTCCTGCCACCTGGTGGCAGTGCCTGAGAGTGACTCTTTTTCCTACCGTCAAATGTCAAAAAGCTTTTTCATGGGAGAAGACAGCAGCTTCAGAGGCCCGTCCCCTCACCTGGCCCCTCGGCTCATACCCACTCGTGAAGCCGATATGAGCGAATATTACTCAGTACTATCTTCTCGAAGACAACATCTCTGCCACAACAGCACCACTCAAAAGCCTCCCGATCGAACGGTAACCAAGGAGCAGTGCTATACACAAGTGAGCACGCGCACACACCGTTCGCGCCCAAGGGTTCTAAGAGGTCTCCTGCGGGGCCCTGGTTGACCAATGGTTGCTGAGTGACGTCAGCACTCACTAAGGATATTGAAAGGTGGTTCTAATGGGCTATTTCTTGACGTGGCCACAGATCAGTTCTTTTCTAAGATTGGGCCTAGCTCCGCCCCCTACTTCTCCATCCACTCTGTCATCCACTTACCCGACTCCACACGGAAAGATCTGCTATACACTTTTAACATGACCCCTTTTGCAGCTTGATGGATCTATCCCAGATGTCTATGTCGGATCTGGTAGCTCAGCCGAAATCCGATTCCATTTCTGAGCCAAACCGCTCTCGCGCTCGCCTCCTGCAGCCTGGTGGAGGTTCCCGAACCCTCCTCCACACGGAAAGATCAGCTGTCCTCTTTCCTCATCACCCTGTTTGGCAGCGTGATGGATCTTTCCCAAATGTCTGAGTCGGATCTGCCAGCTCAGCCGAAAGCCGATTCCCTTTCACGAACAAACCGCGTCCGTGCTCGCCTCCTGCAGCCCGGTGGAGGTGCTAGAGAGTGACTGTTTCTTCTACGGTCCAAAGTCAAAAAGCGTCTTCATGGCAGAAGACAGCAGCTTAACAGGCCAGCCCGCTCACCTGCCCCCTCGGCTCTTATCCACTTCTAAAACTAATTCCAGCGATTACTCAGTACTATTCTGTAGAAGCCAACCTCTCTGCCACAACAGCACCACTCAAAAGCCTCCCGATCGAACGGTAACCAAGGAGCAGTGCTAAACACAAGTGAGCACGCGCACACACCGCTCGCGCCCTAGGGTTCTAAGAGGTCTCCTGCGGGGCCCGGGTTGACCAATGGTTGCTGAGTGACGTCAGCACTCACTAAGGATTTTGAAAGGTGGTTCTAATGGGCTATTTCTTGACGTGGCCACAGATCAGTTCTTTTCTAAGATTGGGCCTAGCTCCGCCCCCTACTTCTCGTTCCGCTCTGTCATCCCCGTCCTCTACTCCACACGAAAGGATCTGCTGTACTCTGTCAACATGGCCCCTTTAGGCAGCGTGATGGATCTTTCCCAGATGTCTGAGTGGATCTGGGAGCTAGGCCAAAAGCCGATACTCTGTCTGAAACAAACCTCGTCCGAGCTCGCCTCCTGCCTCCTGGTGGCGGTGCCTGAGAGTGACTCTTTCATCTACTGTCAAAAGTCAAAAAGCTTCTTCTTGGGAGAAGACAGCAGCTTCAGAGGGCCGTCCCCTCACCTGGCCCCTCGGCTCATACCCACTCGAGAAGCCGATATGAGCGAATATTACTCAGTACTATCTTCTCGAAGACAACATCTCTGCCACAACAGCACCACTCAAAAGCCCGCCGATCGAACGCGAACCGAGGGGCAATGCTAAACACAAGTGAGCATGCACACACACCGCTCGCGCCCAAGGGTTCTAAGAGGTCTCCTGCGGGGCCACGCGTTGACCAATGATTGCTGATTGCCGTCAGTGGTCCCTAGGGGGATTGAAAGTTGTTTCTCACGGGCGATTTCTTGCCATGGCTACAGATAAGTTCTTTCCTAAGCTCGGGCCTGGCTCCGCCCCCTACTTCTCCATCCACTCTGTCATCCACTTACCCTACTCCACACGGAAAGATCTGCTATACACTTTTAACATGACCCCTTTTGCAGCTTGATGGATCTTTCCCAGATGTCTGTGTCGGATCTGGTAGCTCAGCCGAAATCCGATTCCATTTCTCAACCAATCCGCTCCCCCGCTCGCCTCCTGCAGCCTGGTGGAGGTTCCCGAACCCTACTCCACACGGAAAGATCAGCTGTCCTCTTTCCACATCACCCTGTTTGCCAGCGTGATGGATCTTTCCCAGATGTCTGAATCGGATCTGCCAGCTCAGCCGAAAGCCGATTCTCTTTCACGAACAAACTGTGTCCGGGCTCGCCTCCTGCAGCCCGGTGGAGGTGCCAGAGAGTGACTGTTTCTTCTACGGTCCAAAGTCAAAAAGCGTCTTCATGGCAGAAAACAGCAGCTTAACAGGCCAGCCCGCTCGCCTGCCCCCTCGGCTCTTATCCACTTCTAAAACTAATTCCAGCGTTTACTCGGTACTATTCTGTAGAAGCCAACCTCTCTGCCACAACAGCACCACTCAAAAGCCTCCCGATCGAACGGTAACCAAGGAGCAGTGCTAAACACAAGTGAGCACGCGCACACACCGCTCGCGCCCTAGGGTTCTAAGAGGTCTCCTGCGGGGCCCGGGTTGACCAATGGTTGCTGAGTGACGTCAGCACTCACTAAGGATATTGAAAGGTGGTTCTAATGGGCTATTTCTTGACGTGGCCACAGATCAGTTCTTTTCTAAGATTGGGCCTAGCTCCGCCCCCTACTTCTCCTTCCGCTGTCATCCCCGTCCCCTACTCCACAAGAAAGGATCTGGTGTACTCTGTCAACATGACCCCTTTAGGCAGCGTGATGGATCTTTCCCAGATGTCTGAGTGGATCTGGGAGCTAGGCCAAAAGCCGATTCTCTGTCTGAAACAAACCTCGTCCGAGCTCGCCTCCTGCCACCTGGTGGCAATGCCTGAGAGTGACTCTTTCTTCAACCGTCAAATGTCAAAAAGCTTTTTCATGGGAGAAGACAGCAGCTTCAGAGGCCCGTCCCCTCACCTGGCCCCTCGGCTCATACCCACTCGTGAAGCCGATATGAGCGAATATTACTCAGTACTATCTTCTCGAAGACAACATCTCTGCCACAACAGCACCACTCAAAAGCCTCCCGATCGAACGGTAACCAAGGAGCAGTACTATACACAAGTGAGCACGCGCACACAACGTTCGCGCCCATGGGTTCTAAGAGGTCTCTTGCGGGGCCCTGGTTGACCAATGGTTGCTGAGTGACGTCAGCACTCACTAAGGATATTGAAAGGTGGTTCTAATGGGCTATTTCTTGACGTGGCCACAGATCAGTTCTTTTCTAAGATTGGGCCTAGCTCCGCCCCCTACTTCTCGTTCCGCTCTGTCATCCCCGTCCCCTACTCCACACGAAAGGATCTGGTGTACTCTTTCAACATGGCTCCTTTAGACAGCGTGATGGATCTTTCCCAGATGTCTGAGTGGATCTGGGAGCTTGGCCAAAAGCCGATTCTCTGTCTGAAACAAACCTCGTCCGAGCTCGCCTCCTGCAACCTGGTGGCGGTGCCTGAGAGTGACTCTTTCATCTTCCGTCAAATGTCAATAAGCTTCTTCTTGGGAGAAGACAGCAGCTTCAGAGGACCGTCCCCTCACCTGGCCCCTCGGCTCATACCCACTCGTGAAGCCGATATGAGCGAATATTACTCAGTACTATCTTCTCGAAGACAACATCTCTGCCACAACAGCACCACTCAAAAGCCTCCCGATCGAACGGTAACCAAGGAGCAGTGCTATACACAAGTGAGCACGCGCACACAACGTTCGCACCCAAGGGTTCTAAGAGGTCTCCTGCGGGGCCCTGGTTGACCAATGGTTGCTGAGTGACGTCAGCACTCACTAAGGATATTGAAAGGTGGTTCTAATGGGCTATTTCTGGACGTGGCCACAGATCAGTTCTTTTCTAAGATTGGGCCTAGCTCCGCCCCCTACTTCTCCATCCACTCTGTCATCCACTTACCCGACTCCACACGGAAAGATCTGCTATACACTTTTAACATGACCCCTTTTGCAGCTTGATGGATCTATCCCAGATGTCTATGTCGGATCTGGTAGCTCAGCCGAAATCCGATTCCATTTCTCAACCAAACCGCTCTCGCGCTCGCCTCCTGCAGCCTGGTGGAGGTTCCCGAACCCTCCTCCACAAGGAAAGATCAGCTGTCCTCTTTCCTCATCACCCTGTTTGGCAGCGTGATGGATCTTTCCCAAATGTCTGAGTCGGATCTGCCAGCTCAGCCGAAAGCCGATTCTCTTTCACGAACAAACTGTGTCCGGGCTCGCCTCCTGCAGCCCGGTGGAGGTGCCAGAGAGTGACTGTTTCTTCTACGGTCCAAAGTCAAAAAGCGTCTTCATGGCAGAAGACAGCAGCTTAACAGACCAGCCCGCTCACCTGCCCCCTCGGCTCTTATCCACTTCTAAAATTAATTCCAGCGATTACTCGGTACTATTCTGTAGAAGCCAACCTCTCTACCACAACAGCACCACTCAAAAGCCTCCCGATCGAACGGTAACCAAGGAGCAGTGCTAAACACAAGTGAGCACGCGCACACACCACTCGCGCCCAAGGGTTCTAAGAGGTCTCCTGCGGGGCCCGGGTTGACCAATGGTTGCTGAGTGACGTCAGACCTCACTAAGGATATTGAAAGGTGGTTCTAATGGGCTATTTCTTGACGTGGCCACAGATCAGTTCTTTTCTAAGATTGGGCCTAGCTCCGCCCCCTACTTCTCCATCCACTCTGTCATCCACTTACCCGACTCCACACGGAAAGATCTGCTATACACTTTCAACATGACCCCTTTTGCAGCTTGATGGATCTATCCCAGATGTCTATGTCGGATCTGGTAGCTCAGCCGAAATCCGAATCCATTTCTCAACCAAACCACTCTCGCGCTCGCCTCCTGCAGCCTGGTGGAGGGTCCCGAACCCTCCTCCACACGGAAAGATCAGCTGTCCTCTTTCCTCATCACCCTGTTTGGCAGCGTGATGGATCTTTCCCAAATGTCTGAGTCGGATCTGCCAGCTCAGCCGAAAGCCGATTCCCTTTCACGAAAAAACCGCGTCAGTGCTCGCCTCCTGCAGCCCGGTGGAGGTGCCAGAGAGTGACTGTTTCTTCTACGGTCCAAAGTCAAAAAGCGTCTTCATGGCAGAAGACAGCAGCTTAACAGGCCAGCCCGCTCACCTGCCCCCTCGGCTCTTATCCACTTCTAAAACTAATTCCAGCGATTACTCGGTACTATTCTGTAGAAGCCAACCTCTCTACCACAACAGCACCACTCAAAAGCCTCCCGATCGAACGGTAACCAAGGAGCAGTGCTAAACACAAGTGAGCACGTGCACACACCACTCGCGCCCAAGGGTTCTAAGAGGTCTCCTGCGGGGCCCGGGTTGACCAATGGTTGCTGAGTGACGTCAGACCTCACTAAGGATATTGAAAGGTGGTTCTAATGGGCTATTTCTTGACGTGGCCACAGATCAGTTCTTTTCTAAGATTAGGCCTAGCTCCGCCCCCTACTTCTCCTTCCGCTGTCATCCCCGTCTCCTACTCCACACGAAAGGATCTGGTGTACTCTGTCAACATGACCCCTTTAGGCAGCGTGATGGATCTTTCCCAGAGGTCTGAGTGGATCTGGGAGCTAGGCCAAAAGCCGATTCTCTGTCTGAAACAAACCTCGTCCGAGCTCGCCTCCTGCCACCTGGTGGCAGTGCCTGAGAGTGACTCTTTCTCCTACCGTCAAATGTCAAAAAGCTTTTTCATGGGAGAAGACAGCAGCTTCAGAGGCCCGTCACCTCACCTGGCCCCTCGGCTCATACCCACTCGTGAAGCCGATATGAGCGAATATTACTCAGTACTATCTTCTCGAAGACAACATCTCTGCCACAACAGCACCACTCAAAAGCCTCCCGATCGAACGGTAACCAAGGAGCAGTGCTATACACAAGTGAGCACGCGCACACACCGTTCGCGCCCAAGGGTTCTAAGAGGTCTCCTGCGGGGCCCTGGTTGACCAATGGTTGCTGAGTGACGTCAGCACTCACTAAGGATATTGAAAGGTGGTTCTAATGGGCTATTTCTTGACGTGGCCACAGATCAGTTCTTTTCTAAGATTGGGCCTAGCTCCGCCCCCTACTTCTCCATCCACTCTGTCATCCACTTACCCGACTCCACACGGAAAGATCTGCTATACACTTTTAACATGACCCCTTTTGCAGCTTGATGGATCTATCCCAGATGTCTATGTCGGATCTGGTAGCTCAGCCGAAATCCGATTCCATTTCTGAGCCAAACCGCTCTCGCGCTCGCCTCCTGCAGCCTGGTGGAGGTTCCCGAACCCTCCTCCACACGGAAAGATCAGCTGTCCTCTTTCCTCATCACCCTGTTTGGCAGCGTGATGGATCTTTCCCAAATGTCTGAGTCGGATCTGCCAGCTCAGCCGAAAGCCGATTCCCTTTCA
Organism: Cynocephalus volans; assembly: GCF_027409185.1. NCBI lineage: Eukaryota > Metazoa > Chordata > Mammalia > Dermoptera > Cynocephalidae > Cynocephalus > Cynocephalus volans. Next base: position 61,853,823 of record NC_084469.1, read on the forward strand.
CGAACAAACCGCGTCCGTGCTCGCCTCCTGCAGCCCGGTGGAGGTGCTAGAGAGTGACTGTTTCTTCTACGGTCCAAAGTCAAAAAGCGTCTTCATGGCAGAAGACAGCAGCTTAACAGGCCAGCCCGCTCACCTGCCCCCTCGGCTCTTATCCACTTCTAAAACTAATTCCAGCGATTACTCAGTACTATTCTGTAGAAGCCAACCTCTCTGCCACAACAGCACCACTCAAAAGCCTCCCGATCGAACGGTAACCAAGGAGCAGTGCTAAACACAAGTGAGCACGCGCACACACCGCTCGCGCCCTAGGGTTCTAAGAGGTCTCCTGCGGGGCCCGAGTTGACCAATGGTTGCTGAGTGACGTCAGCACTCACTAAGGATTTTGAAAGGTGGTTCTAATGGGCTATTTCTTGACGTGGCCACAGATCAGTTCTTTTCTAAGATTGGGCCTAGCTCCGCCCCCTACTTCTCGTTCCGCTCTGTCATCCCCGTCCTCTACTCCACACGAAAGGATCTGCTGTACTCTGTCAACATGGCCCCTTTAGGCAGCGTGATGGATCTTTCCCAGATGTCTGAGTGGATCTGGGAGCTAGGCCAAAAGCCGATACTCTGTCTGAAACAAACCTCGTCCGAGCTCGCCTCCTGCCTCCTGGTGGCGGTGCCTGAGAGTGACTCTTTCATCTACTGTCAAAAGTCAAAAAGCTTCTTCTTGGGAGAAGACAGCAGCTTCAGAGGGCCGTCCCCTCACCTGGCCCCTCGGCTCATACCCACTCGAGAAGCCGATATGAGCGAATATTACTCAGTACTATCTTCTCGAAGACAACATCTCTGCCACAACAGCACCACTCAAAAGCCCGCCGATCGAACGCGAACCGAGGGGCAATGCTAAACACAAGTGAGCATGCACACACACCGCTCGCGCCCAAGGGTTCTAAGAGGTCTCCTGCGGGGCCACGCGTTGACCAATGATTGCTGATTGCCGTCAGTGGTCCCTAGGGGGATTGAAAGTTGTTTCTCACGGGCGATTTCTTGCCATGGCTACAGATAAGTTCTTTCCTAAGCTCGGGCCTGGCTCCGCCCCCTACTTCTCCATCCACTCTGTCATCCACTTACCCTACTCCACACGGAAAGATCTGCTATACACTTTTAACATGACCCCTTTTGCAGCTTGATGGATCTTTCCCAGATGTCTGTGTCGGATCTGGTAGCTCAGCCGAAATCCGATTCCATTTCTCAACCAATCCGCTCCCCCGCTCGCCTCCTGCAGCCTGGTGGAGGTTCCCGAACCCTACTCCACACGGAAAGATCAGCTGTCCTCTTTCCACATCACCCTGTTTGCCAGCGTGATGGATCTTTCCCAGATGTCTGAATCGGATCTGCCAGCTCAGCCGAAAGCCGATTCTCTTTCACGAACAAACTGTGTCCGGGCTCGCCTCCTGCAGCCCGGTGGAGGTGCCAGAGAGTGACTGTTTCTTCTACGGTCCAAAGTCAAAAAGCGTCTTCATGGCAGAAAACAGCAGCTTAACAGGCCAGCCCGCTCGCCTGCCCCCTCGGCTCTTATCCACTTCTAAAACTAATTCCAGTGTTTACTCGGTACTATTCTGTAGAAGCCAACCTCTCTGCCACAACAGCACCACTCAAAAGCCTCCCGATCGAACGGTAACCAAGGAGCAGTGCTAAACACAAGTGAGCACGCGCACACACCGCTCGCGCCCTAGGGTTCTAAGAGGTCTCCTGCGGGGCCCGGGTTGACCAATGGTTGCTGAGTGACGTCAGCACTCACTAAGGATATTGAAAGGTGGTTCTAATGGGCTATTTCTTGACGTGGCCACAGATCAGTTCTTTTCTAAGATTGGGCCTAGCTCCGCCCCCTACTTCTCCTTCCGCTGTCATCCCCGTCCCCTACTCCACAAGAAAGGATCTGGTGTACTCTGTCAACATGACCCCTTTAGGCAGCGTGATGGATCTTTCCCAGATGTCTGAGTGGATCTGGGAGCTAGGCCAAAAGCCGATTCTCTGTCTGAAACAAACCTCGTCCGAGCTCGCCTCCTGCCACCTGGTGGCAATGCCTGAGAGTGACTCTTTCTTCAACCGTCAAATGTCAAAAAGCTTTTTCATGGGAGAAGACAGCAGCTTCAGAGGCCCGTCCCCTCACCTGGCCCCTCGGCTCATACCCACTCGTGAAGCCGATATGAGCGAATATTACTCAGTACTATCTTCTCGAAGACAACATCTCTGCCACAACAGCACCACTCAAAAGCCTCCCGATCGAACGGTAACCAAGGAGCAGTACTATACACAAGTGAGCACGCGCACACAACGTTCGCGCCCATGGGTTCTAAGAGGTCTCTTGCGGGGCCCTGGTTGACCAATGGTTGCTGAGTGACGTCAGCACTCACTAAGGATATTGAAAGGTGGTTCTAATGGGCTATTTCTTGACGTGGCCACAGATCAGTTCTTTTCTAAGATTGGGCCTAGCTCCGCCCCCTACTTCTCGTTCCGCTCTGTCATCCCCGTCCCCTACTCCACACGAAAGGATCTGGTGTACTCTTTCAACATGGCTCCTTTAGACAGCGTGATGGATCTTTCCCAGATGTCTGAGTGGATCTGGGAGCTTGGCCAAAAGCCGATTCTCTGTCTGAAACAAACCTCGTCCGAGCTCGCCTCCTGCAACCTGGTGGCGGTGCCTGAGAGTGACTCTTTCATCTTCCGTCAAATGTCAATAAGCTTCTTCTTGGGAGAAGACAGCAGCTTCAGAGGACCGTCCCCTCACCTGGCCCCTCGGCTCATACCCACTCGTGAAGCCGATATGAGCGAATATTACTCAGTACTATCTTCTCGAAGACAACATCTCTGCCACAACAGCACCACTCAAAAGCCTCCCGATCGAACGGTAACCAAGGAGCAGTGCTATACACAAGTGAGCACGCGCACACAACGTTCGCACCCAAGGGTTCTAAGAGGTCTCCTGCGGGGCCCTGGTTGACCAATGGTTGCTGAGTGACGTCAGCACTCACTAAGGATATTGAAAGGTGGTTCTAATGGGCTATTTCTGGACGTGGCCACAGATCAGTTCTTTTCTAAGATTGGGCCTAGCTCCGCCCCCTACTTCTCCATCCACTCTGTCATCCACTTACCCGACTCCACACGGAAAGATCTGCTATACACTTTTAACATGACCCCTTTTGCAGCTTGATGGATCTATCCCAGATGTCTATGTCGGATCTGGTAGCTCAGCCGAAATCCGATTCCATTTCTCAACCAAACCGCTCTCGCGCTCGCCTCCTGCAGCCTGGTGGAGGTTCCCGAACCCTCCTCCACAAGGAAAGATCAGCTGTCCTCTTTCCTCATCACCCTGTTTGGCAGCGTGATGGATCTTTCCCAAATGTCTGAGTCGGATCTGCCAGCTCAGCCGAAAGCCGATTCTCTTTCACGAACAAACTGTGTCCGGGCTCGCCTCCTGCAGCCCGGTGGAGGTGCCAGAGAGTGACTGTTTCTTCTACGGTCCAAAGTCAAAAAGCGTCTTCATGGCAGAAGACAGCAGCTTAACAGACCAGCCCGCTCACCTGCCCCCTCGGCTCTTATCCACTTCTAAAACTAATTCCAGCGATTACTCGGTACTATTCTGTAGAAGCCAACCTCTCTACCACAACAGCACCACTCAAAAGCCTCCCGATCGAACGGTAACCAAGGAGCAGTGCTAAACACAAGTGAGCACGCGCACACACCACTCGCGCCCAAGGGTTCTAAGAGGTCTCCTGCGGGGCCCGGGTTGACCAATGGTTGCTGAGTGACGTCAGACCTCACTAAGGATATTGAAAGGTGGTTCTAATGGGCTATTTCTTGACGTGGCCACAGATCAGTTCTTTTCTAAGATTGGGCCTAGCTCCGCCCCCTACTTCTCCATCCACTCTGTCATCCACTTACCCGACTCCACACGGAAAGATCTGCTATACACTTTCAACATGACCCCTTTTGCAGCTTGATGGATCTATCCCAGATGTCTATGTCGGATCTGGTAGCTCAGCCGAAATCCGAATCCATTTCTCAACCAAACCACTCTCGCGCTCGCCTCCTGCAGCCTGGTGGAGGGTCCCGAACCCTCCTCCACACGGAAAGATCAGCTGTCCTCTTTCCTCATCACCCTGTTTGGCAGCGTGATGGATCTTTCCCAAATGTCTGAGTCGGATCTGCCAGCTCAGCCGAAAGCCGATTCCCTTTCACGAAAAAACCGCGTCAGTGCTCGCCTCCTGCAGCCCGGTGGAGGTGCCAGAGAGTGACTGTTTCTTCTACGGTCCAAAGTCAAAAAGCGTCTTCATGGCAGAAGACAGCAGCTTAACAGGCCAGCCCGCTCACCTGCCCCCTCGGCTCTTATCCACTTCTAAAACTAATTCCAGCGATTACTCGGTACTATTCTGTAGAAGCCAACCTCTCTACCACAACAGCACCACTCAAAAGCCTCCCGATCGAACGGTAACCAAGGAGCAGTGCTAAACACAAGTGAGCACGTGCACACACCACTCGCGCCCAAGGGTTCTAAGAGGTCTCCTGCGGGGCCCGGGTTGACCAATGGTTGCTGAGTGACGTCAGACCTCACTAAGGATATTGAAAGGTGGTTCTAATGGGCTATTTCTTGACGTGGCCACAGATCAGTTCTTTTCTAAGATTAGGCCTAGCTCCGCCCCCTACTTCTCCTTCCGCTGTCATCCCCGTCTCCTACTCCACACGAAAGGATCTGGTGTACTCTGTCAACATGACCCCTTTAGGCAGCGTGATGGATCTTTCCCAGAGGTCTGAGTGGATCTGGGAGCTAGGCCAAAAGCCGATTCTCTGTCTGAAACAAACCTCGTCCGAGCTCGCCTCCTGCCACCTGGTGGCAGTGCCTGAGAGTGACTCTTTCTCCTACCGTCAAATGTCAAAAAGCTTTTTCATGGGAGAAGACAGCAGCTTCAGAGGCCCGTCACCTCACCTGGCCCCTCGGCTCATACCCACTCGTGAAGCCGATATGAGCGAATATTACTCAGTACTATCTTCTCGAAGACAACATCTCTGCCACAACAGCACCACTCAAAAGCCTCCCGATCGAACGGTAACCAAGGAGCAGTGCTATACACAAGTGAGAACGCGCACACACCGTTCGCGCCCAAGGGTTCTAAGAGGTCTCCTGCGGGGCCCTGGTTGACCAATGGTTGCTGAGTGACGTCAGCACTCACTAAGGATATTGAAAGGTGGTTCTAATGGGCTATTTCTTGACGTGGCCACAGATCAGTTCTTTTCTAAGATTGGGCCTAGCTCCGCCCCCTACTTCTCCATCCACTCTGTCATCCACTTACCCGACTCCACACGGAAAGATCTGCTATACACTTTTAACATGACCCCTTTTGCAGCTTAATGGATCTATCCCAGATGTCTATGTCGGATCTGGTAGCTCAGCCGAAATCCGATTCCATTTCTCAACCAAACCGCTCTCGCGCTCGCCTCCTGCAGCCTGGTGGAGGTTCCCGAACCCTCCTCCACACGGAAAGATCAGCTGTCCTCTTTCCTCATCACCCTGTTTGGCAGCGTGATGGATCTTTCCCAAATGTCTGAGTCGGATCTGCCAGCTCAGCCGAAAGCCGATTCCCTTTCACGAACAAACCGCGTCCGTGCTCGCCTCCTGCAGCCCGGTGGAGGTGCCAGAGAGTGACTGTTTCTTCTACGGTCCAAAGTCAAAAAGCGTCTTCATGGCAGAAGACAGCAGCTTAACAGGCCAGCCCGCTCACCTGCCCCCTCGGCTCTTATCCACTTCTAAAACTAATTCCAGCGATTACTCAGTACTATTCTGTAGAAGCCAACCTCTCTGCCACAACAGCACCACTCAAAAGCCTCCCGATCGAACGGTAACCAAGGAGCAGTGCTAAACACAAGTGAGCACGCGCACACACCGCTCGCGCCCAAGGGTTCTAAGAGGTCTCCTGTGGGGCCCGGGTTGACCAATGGTTGCTGAGTGACGTCAGCACTCACTAAGGATATTGAAAGGTGGTTCTAATGGGCTATTTCTTGACGTGGCCACAGATCAGTTCTTTTCTAAGATTGGGCCTAGCTCCGCCCCCTACTTCTCATTCCGCTGTCATCCCCGTCCCCTACTCCACACGAAAGGATCTGGTGTACTCTGTCAACATGACCCCTTTAGGCAGCGTGATGGATCTTTCCCAGATGTCTGAGTGGATCTGGGAGCTAGGCCAAAAGCCGATTCTCTGTCTGAAACAAACCTCGTCCGAGCTCGCCTCCTGCCACCTGGTGGCGGTGCCTGAGAGTGACTCTTTCATCTACTGTCAAAAGTCAAAAAGCTTCTTCTTGGGAGAAGACAGCAGCTTCAGAGGCCCGTCCCCTCACCTGGCCCCTCGGCTCATACCCACTCGAGAAGCCGATATGAGCGAATATTACTCAGTACTATCTTCTCGAAGACAACATCTCTGCCACAACAGCACCACTCAAAAGCCCGCCGATCGAACGCGAACCGAGGGGCAATGCTAAACACAAGTGAGCATGCGCACACACCGCTCGCGCCCAAGGGTTCTAAGAGGTCTCCTGCGGGGCCCGGGTTGACCAATGGTTGCTGAGTGACGTCAGCACTCACTAAGGATATTGAAAGGTGGTTCTAATGGGCTATTTCTTGACGTGGCCACAGATCAGTTGTTTTCTAAGATTGGGCCTAGCTCCGCCCCCTACTTCTCGTTCCGCTGTCATCCCCGTCCCCTACTCCACACGAAAGGATCTGGTGTACTCTGTCAACATGACCCCTTTAGGCAGCGTGATGGATCTTTCCCAGATGTCTGAGTGGATCTGGGAGCTAGGCCAAAAGCCGATTCTCTGTCTGAAACAAACCTCGTCCGAGCTCGCCTCCTGCCACCTGGTGGCAGTGCCTGAGAGTGACTCTTTCTTCTACCGTCAAATGTCAAAAAGCTTTTTCATGGGAGAAGACAGCAGCTTCAGAGGCCCGTCCCCTCACCTGGCCCCTCGGCTCATACCCACTCGTGAAGCCGATATGAGCGAATATTACTCAGTACTATCTTGTCGAAGACAACATCTCTGCCACAGCAGCACCACTCAAAAGCCTCCCGATCGAACGGTAACCAAGGAGCAGTGCTATACACAAGTGAGCACGCGCACACAACGTTCGCGCCCAAGGGTTCTAAGAGGTCTCCTGCGGGGCCCTGGTTGACCAATGGTTGCTGAGTGACGTCAGCACTCACTAAGGATATTGAAAGGTGGTTCTAATGGGCTATTTCTTGACGTGGCCACAGATCAGTTCTTTTCTAAGATTGGGCCTAGCTCCGCCCCCTACTTCTCGTTCTGCTCTGTCATCCCCGTCCCCTACTCCACACGAAAGGATCTGGTGTACTCTGTCAACATGGCTCCTTTCGGCAGCGTGATGGATCTTTCCCAGATGTCTGAGTGGATCTGGGAGCTTGGCCAAAAGCCGATTCTCTGTCTGAAACAAACCTCGTCCGAGCTCGCCTCCTGCAACCTGGTGGCGGTGCCTGAGAGTGACTCTTTCATCTTCCGTCAAATGTCAAAAAGCTTCTTCTTGGGAGAAGACAGCAGCTTCAGAGGACGGTCCCCTCACCTGGCCCCTCGGCTCATACCCACTCGTGAAGCCGATATGAGTGAATATTACTCAGTACTATCTTCTCGAAGACAACATCTCTGCCACAACAGCACCACTCAAAAGCCTCCCGATCGAACACTAACCGAGTGGAAGTGCTAAACACAAGTGAGCATGCGCACACACCGCTCGCGCCCAAGGGTTCTAAGAGGTCTCCTGCGGGGCCACGCGTTGACCAATGATTGCTGATTGCCGTCAGTGGTCCCTAGGGGGATTGAAAGTTGTTTCTCACGGGCGATTTCTTGCCATGGCGACAGATAAGTTCTTTCCTAAGCTCGGGCCTGGCTCCGCCCCCTACTTCTCCATCCACTCTGTCATCCACTTACCCTACTCCACACGGAAGGATCTGCTATACACTTTTAACATGACCCCTTTTGCAGCTTGATGGATCTATCCCAGATGTCTATGTCGGATCTGGTAGCTCAGCCGAAATCCGATTCCATTTCTCAACCAAACCGCTCTCGCGCTCGCCTCCTGCAGCCTGGTGGAGGTTCCCGAACCCTCCTCCACACGGAAAGATCAGCTGTCCTCTTTCCTCATCACCCTGTTTGGCAGCGTGATGGATCTTTCCCAAATGTCTGAGTCGGATCTGCCAGCTCAGCCGAAAGCCGATTCCCTTTCACGAACAAACCGCGTCCGTGCTCGCCTCCTGCAGCCCGGTGGAGGTGCCAGAGAGTGACTGTTTCTTCTACGGTCCAAAGTCAAAAAGCGTCTTCATGGCAGAAGACAGCAGCTTAACAGGCCAGCCCGCTCACCTGCCCCCTCGGCTCTTATCCACTTCTAAAACTAATTCCAGCGAATACTCGGTACTATTCTGTAGAAGCCAACCTCTCTAACACAACAGCACCACTCAAAAGCCTCCCGATCGAACGGTAACCAAGGAGCAGTGCTAAACACAAGTGAGCACGCGCACACACCGCTCGCGCCCAAGGGTTCTAAGAGGTCTCCTGCGGGGCCCCGGGTTGACCAATGGTTGCTGAGTGACGTCAGCACTCACTAAGGATATTGAAAGTTGGTTCTAATGGGCTATTTCTTGACGTGGCCACAGATCAGTTCTTTTCTAAGATTGGGCCTAGCTCCGCCCCCTACTTCTCGTTCCGCTGTCATCCCCGTCTCCTACTCCTCACGAAAGGATCTGGTGTACTCTGTCAACATGACCCCTTTAGGCAGCGTGATGGATCTTTCCCCGATGTCTGAGTGGATCTGGGAGCTAGGCCAAAAGCCGATTCTCTGTCTGAAACAAACCTCGTCCGAGATCGCCTCCTGCCACCTGGTGGCAGTGCCTGAGAGTGACTCTTTCTCCTACCGTCAAATGTCAAAAAGCTTTTTCATGTGAGAAGACAGCAGCTTCAGAGGCCCGTCCCCTCACCTGGCCCCTCGGCTCATACCCACTCGTGAAGCCGATATGAGCGAATATTACTCAGTACTATCTTCTCGAAGACAACATCTCTGCCACAACAGCACCACTCAAAAGCCTCCCGATCGAACGGTAACCAAGGAGCAGTGCTATACACAAGTGAGCACGCGCACACAACGTTCGCGCCCAAGGGTTCTAAGAGGTCTCCTGCGGGGCCCTGGTTGACCAATGGTTGCTGAGTGACGTCAGCACTCACTAAGGATATTGAAAGGTGGTTCTAATGGGCTATTTCTTGACGTGGCCACAGATCAGTTCTTTTCTAAGATTGGGCCTAGCTCCGCCCCCTACTTCTCCATCCACTCTGTCATCCACTTACCCGACTCCACACGGAAAGATCTGCTATACACTTTTAACATGACCCCTTTTGCAGCTTGATGGATCTATCCCAGATGTCTATGTCGGATCTGGTAGCTCAGCCGAAATCCGATTCCATTTCTCAACCAAACCGCTCTCGCGCTCGCCTCCTGCAGCCTGGTGGAGGTTCCCGAACCCTCCTCCACACGGAAAGATCAGCTGTCCTCTTTCCTCATCACCCTGTTTGGCAGCGTGATGGATCTTTCCCAAATGTCTGAGTCGGATCTGCCAGCTCAGCCGAAAGCCGATTCCCTTTCACGAACAAACCGCGTCCGTGCTCACCTCTTGCAGCCCGGTGGAGGTGCCAGAGAGTGACTGTTTCTTCTACGGTCCAAAGTCAAAAAGCGTCTTCATGGCAGAAGACAGCAGCTTAACAGGCCAGCCCGCTCACCTGCCCCCTCGGCTCTTATCCACTTCTAAAACTAATTCCAGCGATTACTCGGTACTATTCTGTAGAAGCCAACCTCTCTACCACAACAGCACCACTCAAAAGCCTCCCGATCGAACGGTAACCAAGGAGCAGTGCTAAACACAAGTGAGCACGCGCACACACCGCTCGCGCCCTAGGGTTCTAAGAGGTCTCCTGCGGGGCCCGGGTTGACCAATGGTTGCTGAGTGACGTCAGCACTCACTAAGAATTTTGAAAGGTGGTTCTAATGGGCTATTTCTTGACGTGGCCACAGATCAGTTCTTTTCTAAGATTGGGCCTAGCTCCGCCCCCTACTTCTCGTTCCGCTCTGTCATCCCCGTCCTCTACTCCACACGAAAGGATCTGCTGTACTCTGTCAACATGGCCCCTTTAGGCAGCGTGATGGATCTTTCCCAGATGTCTGAGTGGATCTGGGAGCTAGGCCAAAAGCCGATTCTCTGTCTGAAACAAACCTCGTCCGAGCTCGCCTCCTGCCTCCTGGTGGCGGTGCCTGAGAGTGACTCTTTCATCTACTGTCAAAAGTCAAAAAGCTTCTTCTTGGGAGAAGACAGCAGCTTCAGAGGGCCGTCCCCTCACCTGGCCCCTCGGCTCATACCCACTCGAGAAGCCGATATGAGCGAATATTACTCAGTACTATCTTCTCGAAGACAACATCTCTGCCACAACAGCACCACTCAAAAGCCCGCCGATCGAACGCGAACCGAGGGGCAATGCTAAACACAAGTGAGCATGCACACACACCGCTCGCGCCCAAGGGTTCTAAGAGGTCTCCTGCGGGGCCACGCGTTGACCAATGATTGCTGATTGCCGTCAGTGGTCCCTAGGGGGATTGAAAGTTGTTTCTCACGGGCGATTTCTTGCCATGGCTACAGATAAGTTCTTTCCTAAGCTCGGGCCTGGCTCCGCCCCCTACTTCTCCATCCACTCTGTCATCCACTTAAACTACTCCACACGGAAAGATCTGCTATACACTTTTAACATGACCCCTTTTGCAGCTTGATGGATCTTTCCCAGATGTCTGTGTCGGATCTGGTAGCTCAGCCGAAATCCGATTCCATTTCTCAACCAATCCGCTCCCCCGCTCGCCTCCTGCAGCCTGGTGTAGGTTCCCGACCCCTACTCCACACGGAAAGATCAGCTGTCCTCTTTCCACATCACCCTGTTTGCCAGCGTGATGGATCTTTCCCAGATGTCTGAATCGGATCTGCCAGCTCAGCCGAAAGCCGATTCTCTTTCACGAACAAACTGTGTCCGGGCTCGCCTCCTGCAGCCCGGTGGAGGTGCCAGAGAGTGACTGTTTCTTCTACGGTCCAAAGTCAAAAAGCGTCTTCATGGCAGAAAACAGCAGCTTAACAGGCCAGCCCGCTCGCCTGCCCCCTCGGCTCTTATCCACTTCTAAAACTAATTCCAGCGTTTACTCGGTACTATTCTGTAGAAGCCAACCTCTCTGCCACAACAGCACCACTCAAAAGCCTCCCGATCGAACGGTAACCAAGGAGCAGTGCTAAACACAAGTGAGCACGCGCACACACCGCTCGCGCCCTAGGGTTCTAAGAGGTCTCCTGCGGGGCCCGGGTTGACCAATGGTTGCTGAGTGACGTCAGCACTCACTAAGGATATTGAAAGGTGGTTCTAATGGGCTATTTCTTGACGTGGCCACAGATCAGATCTTTTCTAAGATTGGGCCTAGCTCCGCCCCCTACTTCTCGTTCCGCTCTGTCATCCCCGTCCCCTACTCCACACGAAAGGATCTGGTGTACTCTTTCAACATGGCTCCTTTAGGCAGCGTGATGGATCTTTCCCAGATGTCTGAGTGGATCTGGGAGCTTGGCCAAAAGCCGATTCTCTGTCTGAAACAAACCTCGTCCGAGCTCGCCTCCTGCAACCTGGTGGCGGTGCCTGAGAGTGACTCTTTCATCTTCCGTCAAATGTCAAAAAGCTTCTTCTTGGGAGAAGACAGCAGCTTCAGAGGACCGTCCCCTCACCTGGCCCCTCGGCTCATACCCACTCGTGAAGCCGATATGAGCGAATATTACTCAGTACTATCTTCTCGAAGACAACATCTCTGCCACAACAGCACCACTCAAAAGCCTCCCGATCGAACGGTAAACAAGGAGCAGTGCTATACACAAGTGAGCACGCGCACACAACGTTCGCGCCCAAGGGTTCTAAGAGGTCTCCTGCGGGGCCCAGGTTGACCAATGGTTGCTGAGTGACGTCAGCACTCACTAAGGATATTGAAAGGTGGTTCTAATGGGCTATTTCTTGACGTGGCCACAGATCAGTTCTTTTCTAAGATTGGGCCTAGCTCCGCCCCCTACTTCTCCATCCACTCTGTCATCCACTTACCCAACTCCACACGGAAAGATCTGCTATACACTTTTAACATGACCCCTTTTGCAGCTTGATGGATCTATCCCAGATGTCTATGTCGGATCTGGTAGCTCAGCCGAAATCCGATTCCATTTCTCAACCAAACCGCTCTCGCGCTCGCCTCCTGCAGCCTGGTGGAGGTTCCCGAACCCTCCTCCACAAGGAAAGATCAGCTGTCCTCTTTCCTCATCACCCTGTTTGGCAGCGTGATGGATCTTTCCCAAATGTCTGAGTCGGATCTGCCAGCTCAGCCGAAAGCCGATTCTCTTTCGCGAACAAACTGTGTCCGGGCTCGCCTCCTGCAGCCCGGTGGAGGTGCCAGAGAGTGACTGTTTCTTCTACGGTCCAAAGTCAAAAAGCGTCTTCATGGCAGAAAACAGCAGCTTAACAGGCCAGCCCGCTCACCTGACCCCTCGGCTCTTATCCACTTCTAAAACTAATTCCAGCGATTACTCGGTACTATTCTGTAGAAGCCAACCTCTCTACCACAACAGCACCACTCAAAAGCCTCCCGATCGAACGGTAACCAAGGAGCAGTGCTAAACACAAGTGAGCACGCGCACACACCACTCGCGCCCAAGGGTTCTAAGAGGTCTCCTGCGGGGCCCGGGTTGACCAATGGTTGCTGAGTGACGTCAGACCTCACTAAGGATATTGAAAGGTGGTTCTAATGGGCTATTTCTTGACGTGGCCACAGATCAGTTCTTTTCTAAGATTGGGCCTAGCTCCGCCCCCTACTTCTCCATCCACTCTGTCATCCACTTACCCGACTCCACACGGAAAGATCTGCTATACACTTTCAACATGACCCCTTTTGCAGCTTGATGGATCTATCCCAGATGTCTATGTCGGATCTGGTAGCTCAGCCGAAATCCGAATCCATTTCTCAACCAAACCACTCTCGCGCTCGCCTCCTGCAGCCTGGTGGAGGGTCCCGAACCCTCCTCCACACGGAAAGATCAGCTGTCCTCTTTCCTCATCACCCTGTTTGGCAGCGTGATGGATCTTTCCCAAATGTCTGAGTCGGATCTGCCAGCTCAGCCGAAATCCGATTCCATTTCTCAACCAATCCGCTCCCCCGCTCGCCTCCTGCAGCCTGGTGGAGGTTCCCGAACCCTACTCCACACGGAAAGATCAGCTGTCCTCTTTCCACATCACCCTGTTTGCCAGCGTGATGGATCTTTCCCAGATGTCTGAATCGGATCTGCCAGCTCAGCCGAAAGCCGATTCTCTTTCGCGAACAAACTGTGTCCGGGCTCGCCTCCTGCAGCCCGGTGGAGGTGCCAGAGAGTGACTGTTTCTTCTACGGTCCAAAGTCAAAAAGCGTCTTCATGGCAGAAAACAGCAGCTTAACAGGCCAGCCCGCTCACCTGCCCCCTCGGCTCTTACCCGCTTCTAAAACGAATTCCAGCGATTACTCGGTACTATTCTGTAGAAGCCAACCTCTCTACCACAACAGCACCACTCAAAAGCCTCCCGATCGAACGGTAACCAAGGAGCAGTGCTAAACACAAGTGAGCACGCGCACACACCGCTCGCGCCCAAGGGTTCTAAGAGGTCTCCTGCGGGGCCCGGGTTGACCAATGGTTGCTGAGTGACGTCAGCACTCACTAAGGATATTGAAAGGTGGTTCTAATGGGCTATTTCTTGACGTGGCCACAGATTAGTTCTTTTCTAAGATTGGGCCTATCTCCGCCCCCTACTTCTCTTTCCGCTCTGTCATCCCCGTCCCCTACTCCACACGAAAGGATCTGCTGTACTCTGTCAACATGGCCCCTTTAGGCAGCGTGATGGATCTTTCCCAGAGGTCTGAGTGGATCTGGGAGCTAGGCCAAAAGCCGATTCTCTGTCTGAAACAAACCTCGTCCGAGTTCGCCTCCTGCCTCCTGGTGGCGGTGCCTGAGAGTGACTCTTTCATCTACTGTCAAAAGTCAAAAAGCTTCTTCTTGGGAGAAGACAGCAGCTTCAGAGGGCCGTCCCCTCACCTGGCCCCTCGGCTCATACCCACTCGAGAAGCCGATATGAGCGAATATTACTCAGTACTATATTCTCGAAGACAACATCTCTGCCACAACAGCACCACTCAAAAGCCCGCCGATCGAACGCGAACCGAGGGGCAATGCTAAACACAAGTGAGCATGCGCACACACCGCTCGCGCCCAAGGGTTCTAAGAGGTCTCCTGCGGGGCCACGCGTTGACCAATGATTGCTGATTGCCGTCAGTGGTCCCTAGGGGGATTGAAAGTTGTTTCTCACGGGCGATTTCTTGCCATGGCTACAGATAAGTTCTTTCCTAAGCTCGGGCCTGGCTCCGCCCCCTACTTCTCCATCCACTCTGTCATCCACTTACCCTACTCCACACGGAAAGATCTGCTATACACTTTTAACATGACCCCTTTTGCAGCTTGATGGATCTTTCCCAGATGTCTGTGTCGGATCTGGTAGCTCAGCCGAAATCCGATTCCATTTCTCAACCAATCCGCTCCCCCGCTCGCCTCCTGCAGCCTGGTGGAGGTTCCCGAACCCTACTCCACACGGAAAGATCAGCTGTCCTCTTTCCACATCACCCTGTTTGCCAGCGTGATGGATCTTTCCCAGATGTCTGAATCGGATCTGCCAGCTCAGCCGAAAGCCGATTCTCTTTCACGAACAAACTGTGTCCGGGCTCGCCTCCTGCAGCCCGGTGGAGGTGCCAGAGAGTGACTGTTTCTTCTACGGTCCAAAGTCAAAAAGCGTCTTCATGGCAGAAAACAGCAGCTTAACAGGCCAGCCCGCTCGCCTGCCCCCTCGGCTCTTATCCACTTCTAAAACTAATTCCAGCGATTACTCGGTACTATTCTGTAGAAGCCAACCTCTCTGCCACAACAGCACCACTCAAAAGCCTCCCGATCGAACGGTAACCAAGGAGCAGTGCTAAACACAAGTGAGCACGCGCACACACCGCTCGCGCCCTAGGGTTCTAAGAGGTCTCCTGCGGGGCCCGGGTTGACCAATGGTTGCTGAGTGACGTCAGCACTCACTAAGGATATTGAAAGGTAGTTCTAATGGGCTATTTCTTGACGTGGCCACAGATCAGTTCTTTTCTAAGATTGGGCCTAGCTCCGCCCCCTACTTCTCCTTCCGCTGTCATCCCCGTCCCCTACTCCACAAGAAAGGATCTGGTGTACTCTGTCAACATGACCCCTTTAGGCAGCGTGATGGATCTTTCCCAGATGTCTGAGTGGATCTGGGAGCTAGGCCAAAAGCCGATTCTCTGTCTGAAACAAACCTCGTCCGAGCTCGCCTCCTGCCACCTGGTGGCAGTGCCTGAGAGTGACTCTTTCTTCAACCGTCAAATGTCAAAAAGCTTTTTCATGGGAGAAGACAGCAGCTTCAGAGGCACGTCCCCTCACCTGGCCCCTCGGCTCATACCCACTCGTGAAGCCGATATGAGCGAATATTACTCAGTACTATCTTCTCGAAGACAACATCTCTGCCACAACAGCACCACTCAAAAGCCTCCCGATCGAACGGTAACCAAGGAGCAGTGCTATACACAAGTGAGCACGCGCACACAACGTTCGCGCCCAAGGGTTCTAAGAGGTCTCATGCGGGGCCCTGGTTGACCAATGGTTGCTGAGTGACGTCAGCACTCACTAAGGATATTGAAAGGTGGTTCTAATGGGCTATTTCTTGACGTGGCCACAGATCAGTTCTTTTCTAAGATTGGGCCTAGCTCCGCCCCCTACTTCTCGTTCCGCTCTGTCATCCCCGTCCCCTACTCCACACGAAAGGATCTGGTGTACTCTGTCAACATGGCTCCTTTAGGCAGCGTGATGGATCTTTCCCAGATGTCTGAGTGGATCTGGGAGCTTGGCCAAAAGCCGATTCTCTGTCTGAAACAAACCTCGTCCGAGCTCGCCTCCTGCAACCTGGTGGCGGTGCCTGAGAGTGACTCTTTCATCTTCCGTCAAATGTCAAAACGCTTCTTCTTGGGAGAAGACAGCAGCTTCAGAGGACCGTCCCCTCACCTGGCCCCTCGGCTCATACCCACTCGTGAAGCCGATATGAGCGAATATTACTCAGTACTATCTTCTCGAAGACAACATCTCTGCCACAACAGCACCACTCAAAAGCCCGCGGATCGAACGCGAACCGAGGGGCAATGCTAAACACAAGTGAGCATGCGCACACACCGCTCACGCCCAAGGGTTCTAAGAGGTCTCCTGCGGGGCCACGCGTTGACCAATGATTGCTGATTGCCGTCAGTGGTCCCTAGGGGGATTGAAAGTTGTTTCTCACGGGCGATTTCTTGCCATGGCTACAGATAAGTTCTTTCCTAAGCTCGGGCCTGGCTCCGCCCCCTACTTCTCCATCCACTCTGTCATCCACTTACCCTACTCCACACGGAAAGATCTGCTATACACTTTTAACATGACCCCTTTTGCAGCTTGATGGATCTTTCCCAGATGTGTGTGTCGGATCTGGTAGCTCAGCCGAAATCCGATTCCATTTCTCAACCAATCCGCTCCCCCGCTCGCCTCCTGCAGCCTGGTGGAGGTTCCCGAACCCTACTCCACACGGAAAGATCAGCTGTCCTCTTTCCACATCACCCTGTTTGCCAGCGTGATGGATCTTTCCCAGATGTCTGAATCGGATCTGCCAGCTCAGCCGAAAGCCGATTCTCTTTCACGAACAATCTGTGTCCGGGCTCGCCTCCTGCAGCCTGGTGGAGGTGCCAGAGAGTGACTGTTTCTTCTACGGTCCAAAGTCAAAAAGCGTCTTCATGGCAGAAAACAGCAGCTTAACAGGCCAGCCCGCTGGCCTGCCCCCTCGGCTCTTATCCACTTCTAAAACTAATTCCAGCGATTACTCGGTACTATTCTGTAGAAGCCAACCTCTCTGCCACAACAGCACCACTCAAAAGCCTCCCGATCGAACGGTAACCAAGGAGCAGTGCTAAACACAAGTGAGCACGCGCACACACCGCTCGCGCCCTAGGGTTCTAAGAGGTCTCCTGCGGGGCCCGGGTTGACCAATGGTTGCTGAGTGACGTCAGCACTCACTAAGGATATTGAAAGGTGGTTCTAATGGGCTATTTCTTGACGTGGCCACAGATCAGTTCTTTTCTAAGATTGGGCCTAGCTCCGCCCCCTACTTCTCCTTCCGCTGTCATCCCCGTCCCCTACTCCACAAGAAAGGATCTGGTGTACTCTGTCAACATGACCCCTTTAGGCAGCGTGATGGATCTTTCCCAGATGTCTGAGTGGATCTGGGAGCTAGGCCAAAAGCCGATTCTCTGTCTGAAACAAACCTCGTCCGAGCTCGCCTCCTGCCACCTGGTGGCAGTGCCTGAGAGTGACTCTTTCTTCTACCGTCAAATGTCAAAAAGCTTTTTCATGGGAGAAGACAGCAGCTTCAGAGGCCCGTCCCCTCACCTGGCCCCTCGGCTCATACCCACTCGTGAAGCCGATATGAGCGAATATTACTCAGTACTATCTTCTCGAAGACAACATCTCTGCCACAACAGCACCACTCAAAAGCCTCCCGATCGAACGGTAACCAAGGAGCAGTGCTATACACAAGTGAGCACGCGCACACAACGTTCGCGCCCAAGGGTTCTAAGAGGTCTCCTGCGGGGCCCTGGTTGACCAATGGTTGCTGAGTGACGTCAGCACTCACTAAGGATATTGAAAGGTGGTTCTAATGGGCTATTTCTTGACGTGGCCACAGATCAGTTCTTTTCTAAGATTGGGCCTAGCTCCGCCCCCTACTTCTCCATCCACTCTGTCATCCACTTACCCGACTCCACACGGAAAGATCTGCTATACACTTTTAACATGACCCCTTTTGCAGCTTGATGGATCTATCCCAGATGTCTATGTCGGATCTGGTAGCTCAGCCGAAATCCGATTCCATTTCTCAACCAATCCGCTCCCCCGCTCGCCTCCTGCAGCCTGGTGGAGGTTCCCGACCCCTACTCCACACGGAAAGATCATCTGTCCTCTTTCCACATCACCCTGTTTGCCAGCGTGATGGATCTTTCCCAGATGTCTGAATCGGATCTGCCAGCTCAGCCGAAAGCCGATTCTCTTTCGCGAACAAACTGTGTCCGGGCTCGCATCCTGCAGCCCGGTGGAGGTGCCAGAGAGTGACTGTTTCTTCTACGGTCCAAAGTCAAAAAGCATCTTCATGGCAGAAAACAGCAGCTTAACAGGCCAGCCCGCTCACCTGCCCCCTCGGCTCTTATCCACTTCTAAAACTAATTCCAGCGATTACTCGGTACTATTCTGTAGAAGCCAACCTCTCTACCACAACAGCACCACACAAAAGCCTCCCGATCGAACGGTAACCAAGGAGCAGTGCTAAACACAAGTGAGCACGCGCACACACCGCTCGCGCCCAAGGGTTCTAAGAGGTCTCCTGCGGGGCCCCGGGTTGACCAATGGTTGCTGAGTGACGTCAGCACTCACTAAGGATATTGAAAGGTGGTTCTAATGGGCTATTTCTTGACGTGGCCACAGATCAGTTCTTTTCTAAGATTGGGCCTAGCTCCGCCCCCTACTTCTCGTTCCGCTCTGTCATCCCCGTCCCCTACTCCACACGAAAGGATGTGCTGTACTCTGTCAACATGGCCCCTTTAGGCAGCGTGATGGATCTTTCCCAGATGTCTGAGTGGATCTGGGAGCTAGGCCAAAAGCCGATTCTCTGTCTGAAACAAACCTCGTCCGAGCTCGCCTCCTGCCTCCTGGTGGCGGTGCCTGAGAGTGACTCTTTCATCTACTGTCAAAAGTCAAAAAGCTTCTTCTTGGGAGAAGACAGCAGCTTCAGAGGGCCGTCCCCTCACCTGGCCCCTCGGCTCATACCCACTCGAGAAGCCGATATGAGCGAATATTACTCAGTACTATCTTGTCGAAGACAACATCTCTGCCACAACAGCACCACTCAAAAGCCCGCGGATCGAACGCGAACCGAGGGGCAATGCTAAACACAAGTGAGCATGCGCACACACCGCTCGCGACCAAGGGTTCTAAGAGGTCTCCTGCGGGGCCACGCGTTGACCAATGATTGCTGATTGCCGTCAGTGGTCCCTAGGGGGATTGAAAGTTGTTTCTCACGGGCGATTTCTTGCCATGGCTACAGATAAGTTCTTTCCTAAGCTCGGGCCTGGCTCCGCCCCCTACTTCTCCATCCACTCTGTCATCCACTTACCCTACTCCACACGGAAAGATCTGCTATACACTTTTAACATGACCCCTTTTGCAGCTTGATGGATCTTTCCCAGATGTGTGTGTCGGATCTGGTAGCTCAGCCGAAATCCGATTCCATTTCTCAACCAATCCGCTCCCCCGCTCGCCTCCTGCAGCCTGGTGGAGGTTCCCGAACCCTACTCCACACGGAAAGATCAGCTGTCCTCTTTCCACATCACCCTGTTTGCCAGCGTGATGGATCTTTCCCAGATGTCTGAATCGGATCTGCCAGCTCAGCCGAAAGCCGATTCTCTTTCACGAACAAACTGTGTCCGGGCTCGCCTCCTGCAGCCTGGTGGAGGTGCCAGAGAGTGACTGTTTCTTCTACGGTCCAAAGTCAAAAAGCGTCTTCATGGCAGAAAACAGCAGCTTAACAGGCCAGCCCGCTGGCCTGCCCCCTCGGCTCTTATCCACTTCTAAAACTAATTCCAGCGATTACTCGGTACTATTCTGTAGAAGCCAACCTCTCTGCCACAACAGCACCACTCAAAAGCCTCCCGATCGAACGGTAACCAAGGAGCAGTGCTAAACACAAGTGAGCACGCGCACACACCGCTCGCGCCCTAGGGTTCTAAGAGGTCTCCTGCGGGGCCCGGGTTGACCAATGGTTGCTGAGTGACGTCAGCACTCACTAAGGATATTGAAAGGTGGTTCTAATGGGCTATTTCTTGACGTGGCCACAGATCAGTTCTTTTCTAAATTGGGCCTAGCTCCGCCCCCTACTTCTCCTTCCGCTGTCATCCCCGTCCCCTACTCCACAAGAAAGGATCTGGTGTATTCTGTCAACATGACCCCTTTAGGCAGCGTGATGGATCTTTCCCAGATGTCTGAGTGGATCTGGGAGCTAGGCCAAAAGCCGATTCTCTGTCTGAAACAAACCTCGTCCGAGCTCGCCTCCTGCCACCTGGTGGCAGTGCCTGAGAGTGACTCTTTCTTCTACCGTCAAATGTCAAAAAGCTTTTTCATGGGAGAAGACAGCAGCTTCAGAGGCCCGTCCCCTCACCTGGCCCCTCGGCTCATACCCACTCGTGAAGCCGATATGAGCGAATATTACTCAGTACTATCTTCTCGAAGACAACATCTCTGCCACAACAGCACCACTCAAAAGCCTCCCGATCGAACGGTAACCAAGGAGCAGTGCTATACACAAGTGAGCACGCGCACACAACGTTCGCGCCCAAGGGCTCTAAGAGGTCTCCTGCGGGGCCCTGGTTGACCAATGGTTGCTGAGTGACGTCAGCACTCACTAAGGATATTGAAAGGTGGTTCTAATGGGCTATTTCTTGACGTGGCCACAGATCAGTTCTTTTCTAAGATTGGGCCTAGCTCCGCACCCTACTTCTCCATCCACTCTGTCATCAACTTACCCGACTCCACACGGAAAGATCTGCTATACACTTTTAACATGACCCCTTTTGCAGCTTGATGGATCTATCCCAGATGTCTATGTCGGATCTGGTAGCTCAGCCGAAATCCGATTCCATTTCTCAACCAATCCGCTCCCCTGCTCGCCTTCTGCAGCCTGGTGGAGGTTCCCGACCCCTACTCCACACGGAAAGATCAGCTGTCCTCTTTCCACATCACCCTGTTTGCCAGCGTGATGGATCTTTCCCAGATGTCTGAATCGGATCTGCCAGCTCAGCCGAAAGCCGATTCTCTTTCACGAACAAACTGTGTCCGGGCTCGCCTCCTGCAGCCCGGTGGAGGTGCCAGAGAGTGACTGTTTCTTCTACGGTCCAAAGTCAAAAAGCGTCTTCATGGCAGAAAACAGCAGCTTAACAGGCCAGCCCGCTGGCCTGCCCCCTCGGCTCTTATCCACTTCTAAAACTAATTCCAGCGATTACTCGGTACTATTCTGTAGAAGCCAACCTCTCTGCCACAACAGCACCACTCAAAAGCCTCCCGATCGAACGGTAACCAAGGAGCAGTGCTAAACACAAGTGAGCACGCGCACACACCGCTCGCGCCCTAGGGTTCTAAGAGGTCTCCTGCGGGGCCCGGGTTGACCAATGGTTGCTGAGTGACGTCAGCACTCACTAAGGATATTGAAAGGTGGTTCTAATTTGCTATTTCTTGACGTGGCCACAGATCAGTTCTTTTCTAAATTGGGCCTAGCTCCGCCCCCTACTTCTCCTTCCGCTGTCATCCCCGTCCCCTACTCCACAAGAAAGGATCTGGTGTATTCTGTCAACATGACCCCTTTAGGCAGCGTGATGGATCTTTCCCAGATGTCTGAGTGGATCTAGGAGGTAGGCCAAAAGCCGATTCTCTGTCTGAAACAAACCTCGTCCGAGCTCGCCTCCTGCCACCTGGTGGCAGTGCCTGAGAGTGACTCTTTCTTCTACCGTCAAATGTCAAAAAGCTTTTTCATGGGAGAAGACAGCAGCTTCAGAGGCCCGTCCCCTCACCTGGCCCCTCGGCTCATACCCACTCGTGAAGCCGATATGAGCGAATATTACTCAGTACTATCTTCTCGAAGACAACATCTCTGCCACAACAGCACCACTCAAAAGCCTCCCGATCGAACGGTAACCAAGGAGCAGTGCTATACACAAGTGAGCACGCGCACACAACGTTCGCGCCCAAGGGTTCTAAGAGGTCTCCTGCGGGGCCCTGGTTGACCAATGGTTGCTGAGTGACGTCAGCACTCACTAAGGATATTGAAAGGTGGTTCTAATGGGCTATTTCTTGACGTGGCCACAGATCAGTTCTTTTCTAAGATTGGGCCTAGCTCCGCACCCTACTTCTCCATCCACTCTGTCATCAACTTACCCGACTCCACACGGAAAGATCTGCTATACACTTTTAACATGACCCCTTTTGCAGCTTGATGGATCTATCCCAGATGTCTATGTCGGATCTGGTAGCTCAGCCGAAATCCGATTCCATTTCTCAACCAATCCGCTCCCCTGCTCGCCTTCTGCAGCCTGGTGGAGGTTCCCGACCCCTACTCCACACGGAAAGATCAGCTGTCCTCTTTCCACATCACCCTGTTTGCCAGCGTGATGGATCTTTCCCAGATGTCTGAATCGGATCTGCCAGCTCAGCCGAAAGCCGATTCTCTTTCGCGAACAAACTGTGTCCGGGCTCGCCTCCTGCAGCCGGGTGGAGGTGCCAGAGAGTGACTGTTTATTCTACGGTCCAACGTCAAAAAGCGTCTTCATGGCAGAAAACAGCAGCTTAACAGGCCAGCCCGCTCACCTGCCCCCTCGGCTCTTATCCACTTCTAAAACTAATTCCAGCGATTACTCGGTACTATTCTGTAGAAGCCAACCTCTCTACCACAACAGCACCACTCAAAAGCCTCCCGATCGAACGGTAACCAAGGAGCAGTGCTAAACACAAGTGAGCACGCGCACACACCGCTCGCGCCCAAGGGTTCTAAGAGGTCTCCTGCGGGGCCCGGGTTGACCAATGGTTGCTGAGTGACGTCAGCACTCACTAAGGATATTGAAAGTTGGTTCTAATGGGCTATTTCTTGACGTGGCCACAGATCAGTTCTTTTCTAAGATTGGGCCTAGCTCCGCCCCCTACTTCTCCTTCCGCTGTCATCCCCGTCTCCTACTCCACACGAAAGGATCTGGTGTACTCTGTCAACATGACCCCTTTAGGCAGCGTGATGGATCTTTCCCAGATGTCTGAGTGGATCTGGGAGCTAGGCCAAAAGCCGATTCTCTGTCTGAAACAAACCTCGACCGAGCTCGCCTCCTGCCACCTGGTGGCAGTGCCTGAGAGTGACTCTTTCTCCTACCGTCAAATGTCAAAAAGCTTTTTCATGGGAGAAGACAGCAGCTTCAGAGGCCCGTCCCCTCACCTGGCCCCTCGGCTCATACCCACTCGTGAAGCCGATATGAGCGAATATTACTCAGTACTATCTTCTCGAAGACAACATCTCTGCCACAACAGCACCACTCAAAAGCCTCCCGATCGAACGGTAACCAAGGAGCAGTGCTATACACAAGTGAGCACGCGCACACACCGTTCGCGCCCAAGGGTTCTAAGAGGTCTCCTGCGGGGCCCTGGTTGACCAATGGTTGCTGAGTGACGTCAGCACTCACTAAGGATATTGAAAGGTGGTTCTAATGGGCTATTTCTTGACATGGCTGCAGATAAGTTCTTTCCTAAGCTCGGGCCTGGCTCCGCCCCCTACTTCTCCATCCACTCTGTCATCCACTTACCCTACTCCACACGGAAGGATCTGCTATACACTTTTAACATGACCCCTTTTGAAGCTTGATGGATCTTTCCCAGATGTCTATGTCGGATCTGGTAGCTCAGCCGAAATCCGATTCCATTTCTCAACCAATCCGCTCCCCCGCTCGCCTCCTGCAGCCTGGTGGAGGTTCCCGACCCCTACTCCACACGGAAAGATCAGCTGTCCTCTTTCCACATCACCCTGTTTGCCAGCGTGATGGATCTTTCCCAGATGTCTGAATCGGATCTGCCAGCGCAGCCGAAAGCTGATTCTCTTTCGCGAACAAACTGTGTCCGGGCTCGCCTCCTGCAGCCCGGTGGAGGTGCCAGAGAGTGACTCTTTCTTCTACGGTCCAAAGTCAAAAAGCGTCTTCATGGCAGAAAACAGCAGCTTAACAGGCCAGCCCGCTCACCTGCCCCCTCGGCTCTTATCCACTTCTAAAACTAATTCCAGCGATTACTCGGTACTATTCTGTAGAAGCCAACCTCTCTGCCACAACAGCACCACTCAAAAGCCTCCCGATCGAACGGTAACCAAGGAGCAGTGCTAAACACAAGTGAGCACGCGCACACACCGCTCGCGCCCTAGGGTTCTAAGAGGTCTCCTGCGGGGCCCGGGTTGACCAATGGTTGCTGAGTGACGTCAGCACTCACTAAGGATATTGAAAGGTGGTTCTAATGGGCTATTTCTTGACGTGGCCACAGATCAGTTCTTTTCTAAATTGGGCCTAGCTCCGCCCCCTACTTCTCCTTCCGCTGTCATCCCCGTCCCCTACTCCACAAGAAAGGATCTGGTGTACTCTGTCAACATGACCCCTTTAGGCAGCGTGATGGATCTTTCCCAGATGTCTGAGTGGATCTAGGAGCTAGGCCAAAAGCCGATTCTCTGTCTGAAACAAACCTCGTCCGAGCTCGCCTCCTGCCACCTGGTGGCAGTGCCTGAGAGTGACTCTTTCTTCTACCGTCAAATGTCAAAAAGCTTTTTCATGGGAGAAGACAGCAGCTTCAGAGGCCCGTCCCCTCACCTGGCCCCTCGGCTCATACCCACTCGTGAAGCCGATATGAGCGAATATTACTCAGTACTATCTTCTCGAAGACAACATCTCTGCCACAACAGCACCACTCAAAAGCCTCCCGATCGAACGGTAACCAAGGAGCAGTGCTATACACAAGTGAGCACGCGCACACAACGTTCGCGCCCAAGGGTTCTAAGAGGTCTCCTGCGGGGCCCTGGTTGACCAATGGTTGCTGAGTGACGTCAGCACTCACTAAGGATATTGAAAGGTGGTTCTAATGGGCTATTTCTTGACGTGGCCACAGATCAGTTCTTTTCTAAGATTGGGCCTAGCTCCGCCCCCTACTTCTACATCCACTCTGTCATCCACTTACCCGACTCCACACGGAAAGATCTGCTATACACTTTTAACATGACCCCTTTTGCAGCTTGATGGATCTATCCCAGATGTCTATGTCGGATCTGGTAGCTCAGCCGAAATCCGATTCCATTTCTCAACCAATCCGCTCCCCCGCTCGCCTCCTGCAGCCTGGTGGAGGTTCCCGACCCCTACTCCACACGGAAAGATCAGCTGTCCTCTTTCCACATCACCCTGTTTGCCAGCGTGATGGATCTTTCCCAGATGTCTGAATCGGATCTGCCAGCGCAGCCGAAAGCTGATTCTCTTTCGCGAACAAACTGTGTCCGGGCTCGCCTCCTGCAGCCCGGTGGAGGTGCCAGAGAGTGACTCTTTCTTCTACGGTCCAAAGTCAAAAAGCGTCTTCATGGCAGAAAACAGCAGCTTAACAGGCCAGCCCGCTCACCTGCCCCCTCGGCTCTTATCCACTTCTAAAACTAATTCCAGCGATTACTCGGTACTATTCTGTAGAAGCCAACCTCTCTGCCACAACAGCACCACTCAAAAGCCTCCCGATCGAACGGTAACCAAGGAGCAGTGCTAAACACAAGTGAGCACGCGCACACACCGCTCGCGCCCTAGGGTTCTAAGAGGTCTCCTGCGGGGCCCGGGTTGACCAATGGTTGCTGAGTGACGTCAGCACTCACTAAGGATATTGAAAGGTGGTTCTAATGGGCTATTTCTTGACGTGGCCACAGATCAGTTCTTTTCTAAATTGGGCCTAGCTCCGCCCCCTACTTCTCCTTCCGCTGTCATCCCCGTCCCCTACTCCACAAGAAAGGATCTGGTGTACTCTGTCAACATGACCCCTTTAGGCAGCGTGATGGATCTTTCCCAGATGTCTGAGTGGATCTAGGAGCTAGGCCAAAAGCCGATTCTCTGTCTGAAACAAACCTCGTCCGAGCTCGCCTCCTGCCACCTGGTGGCAGTGCCTGAGAGTGACTCTTTCTTCTACCGTCAAATGTCAAAAAGCTTTTTCATGGGAGAAGACAGCAGCTTCAGAGGCCCGTCCCCTCACCTGGCCCCTCGGCTCATACCCACTCGTGAAGCCGATATGAGCGAATATTACTCAGTACTATCTTCTCGAAGACAACATCTCTGCCACAACAGCACCACTCAAAAGCCTCCCGATCGAACGGTAACCAAGGAGCAGTGCTATACACAAGTGAGCACGCGCACACAACGTTCGCGCCCAAGGGTTCTAAGAGGTCTCCTGCGGGGCCCTGGTTGACCAATGGTTGCTGAGTGACGTCAGCACTCACTAAGGATATTGAAAGGTGGTTCTAATGGGCTATTTCTTGACGTGGCCACAGATCAGTTCTTTTCTAAGATTGGGCCTAGCTCCGCCCCCTACTTCTCCATCCACTCTGTCATCCACTTACCCGACTCCACACGGAAAGATCTGCTATACACTTTTAACATGACCCCTTTTGCAGCTTGATGGATCTATCCCAGATGTCTATGTCGGATCTGGTAGCTCAGCCGAAATCCGATTCCATTTCTCAACCAATCCGCTCCCCCGCTCGCCTCCTGCAGCCTGGTGGAGGTTCCCGACCCCTACTCCACACGGAAAGATCAGCTGTCCTCTTTCCACATCACCCTGTTTGCCAGCGTGATGGATCTTTCCCAGATGTCTGAATCGGATCTGCCAGCTCAGCCGAAAGCTGATTCTCTTTCGCGAACAAACTGTGTCCGGGCTCGCCTCCTGCAGCCCGGTGGAGGTGCCAGAGAGTGACTGTTTCTTCTACGGTCCAAAGTCAAAAAGCGTCTTCATGGCAGAAAACAGCAGCTTAACAGGCCAGCCCGCTCACCTGCCCCCTCGGCTCTTATCCACTTCTAAAACTAATTCCAGCGATTACTCGGTACTATTCTGTAGAAGCCAACCTCACTACCACAACAGCACCACTCAAAAGCCTCCCGATCGAACGGTAACCAAGGAGCAGTGCTAAACACAAGTGAGCACGCGCACACACCGCTCGCGCCCAAGGGTTCTAAGAGGTCTCCTGCGGGGCCCGGGTTGACCAATGGTTGCTGAGTGACGTCAGCACTCACTAAGGATATTGAAAGGTGGTTCTAATGGGCTATTTCTTGACGTGGCCA
Source organism: Cynocephalus volans (assembly GCF_027409185.1). Taxonomy (NCBI): domain Eukaryota; kingdom Metazoa; phylum Chordata; class Mammalia; order Dermoptera; family Cynocephalidae; genus Cynocephalus; species Cynocephalus volans. Next base: position 61,880,980 of record NC_084469.1, read on the forward strand.
CAGATCAGTTCTTTTCTAAGATTGGGCCTAGCTCCGTCCCCTACTTCTCCTTCCGCTGTCATCCCCGTCTCCTACTCCACACGAAAGGATCTGGTGTACTCTGTCAACATGACCCCTTTAGGCAGCGTGATGGATCTTTCCCAGATGTCTGAGTGGATCTGGGAGCTAGGCCAAAAGCCGATTCTCTGTCTGAAACAAACCTCGTCCGAGCTCGCCTCCTGCCACCTGGTGGCAGTGCCTGAGAGTGACTCTTTCTCCTACTGTCAAATGTCAAAAAGCTTTTTCATGGGAGAAGACAGCAGCTTCAGAGGCCCGTCCCCTCACCTGGCCCCTCGGCTCATACCCACTCGTGAAGCCGATATGAGCGAATATTACTCAGTACTATCTTCTCGAAGACAACATCTCTGACAACAGCACCACTCAAAAGCCTCCCGATCGAACGGTAACCAAGGAGCAGTACTATACACAAGTGAGCACGCGCACACACCGTTCGCGCCCAAGGGTTCTAAGAGGTCTCCTGCGGGGCCCTGGTTGACCAATGGTTGCTGAGTGACGTCAGCACTCACTAAGGATATTGAAAGGTGGTTCTAATGGGCTATTTCTTGACGTGGCCACAGATCAGTTCTTTTCTAAGATTGGGCCTAGCTCCGCCCCCTACTTCTCGTTCCGCTCTGTCATCCCCGTCCCCTACTCCACACGAAAGGATCTGCTGTACTCTGTCAACATGGCCCCTTTAGGCAGCGTGATGGATCTTTCCCAGATGTCTGAGTGGATCTGGGAGCTAGGCCAAAAGCCGATTCTCTGTCTGAAACAAACCTCGTCCGAGCTCGCCTCCTGCCACCTGGTGGCGGTGCCTGAGAGTGACTCTTTCATCTACTGTCAAAAGTCAAAAAGCTTCTTCTTGGGAGAAGACAGCAGCTTCAGAGGCCCGTCCCCTCACCTGGCCCCTCGGCTCATACCCACTCGAGAAGCCGATATGAGCGAATATTACTCAGTACTATCTTCTCGAAGACAACATCTCTGCCACAACAGCACCACTCAAAAGCCCGCCGATCGAACGCGAACCGAGGGGCAATGCTAAACACAAGTGAGCATGCGCACACACCGCTCGCGCCCAAGGGTTCTAAGAGGTCTCCTGCGGGGCCACGCGTTGACCAATGATTGCTGATTGCCGTCAGTGGTCCCTAGGGGGATTGAAAGTTGTTTCTCACGGGCGATTTCTTGCCATGGCTACAGATAAGTTCTTTCCTAAGCTCGGGCCTGGCTCCGCCCCCTACTTCTCCATCCACTCTGTCATCCACTTACCCTACTCCACACGGAAGGATCTGCTATACACTTTTAACATGACCCCTTTTGCAGCTTGATGGATCTTTCCCAGATGTGTGTGTCGGATCTGGTAGCTCAGCCGAAATCCGATTCCATTTCTCAACCAATCTGCTCCCCCTCTCGCCTCCTGCAGCCTGGTGGAGGTTCCCGACGCCTACTCCACACGGAAAGATCAGCTGTCCTCTTTCCACATCACCCTGTTTGCCAGCGTGATGGATCTTTCCCAGATGTCTGAATCGGATCTGCCAGCTCAGCCGAAAGCCGATTCTCTTTCACGAACAAACTGTGTCCGGGCTCGCCTCCTGCAGCCCGGTGGAGGTGCCAGAGAGTGTCTGTTTCTTCTACGGTCCAAAGTCAAAAAGCGTCTTCATGGCAGAAAACAGCAGCTTAACAGGCCAGCCTGCTCACCTGCCCCCTCGGCTCTTATCCACTTCTAAAACTAATTCCAGCGATTACTCGGTACTATTCTGTAGAAGCCAACCTCTCTACCACAACAGCACCACTCAAAAGCCTCCCGATCGAACGGTAACCAAGGAGCAGTGCTAAACACAAGTGAGCACGTGCACACACCGCTCGCGCCCAAGGGTTCTAAGAGGTCTCCTGCGGGGCCCGGGTTGACCAATGGTTGCTGAGTGACGTCAGCACTCACTAAGGATATTGAAAGGTGGTTCTAATGGGCTATTTCTTGACGTGGCCACAGATCAGTTCTTTTCTAAGATTGGGCCTAGCTCCGCCCCCTACTTCTCGTTCCGCTGTCATCCCCGTCTCCTACTCCACACGAAAGGATCTGGTGTACTCTGTCAACATGACCCCTTTAGGCAGCGTGATGGATCTTTCCCAGATGTCTGAGTGGATCTGGGAGCTAGGCCAAAAGCCGATTCTCTGTCTGAAACAAACCTCGTCCGAGCTCGCCTCCTGCCACCTGGTGGCAGTGCCTGAGAGTGACTCTTTCTCCTACCGTCAAATGTCAAAAATCTTTTTCATGGGAGAAGACAGCAGCTTCAGAGGCCCGTCCACTCACCTGGCCCCTCGGCTCATACCCACTCGTGAAGCCGATATGAGCGAATATTACTCAGTACTATCTTCTCGAAGACAACATCTCTGCCACAACAGCACCACTCAAAAGCCTCCCGATCGAACGGTAACCAAGGAGCAGTGCTATACACAAGTGAGCACGCGCACACACCGTTCGCGCCCAAGGATTCTAAGAGGTCTCCTGCGGGGCCCTGGTTGACCAATGGTTGCTGAGTGACGTCAGCACTCACTAAGGATATTGAAAGGTGGTTCTAATGGGCTATTTCTTGACGTGGCCACAGATCAGTTCTTTTCTAAGATTGGGCCTAGCTCCGCCCCCTACTTCTCCATCCACTCTGTCATCCACTTACCCGACTCCACACGGAAAGATCTGCTATACACTTTCAACATGACCCCTTTTGCAGCTTGATGGATCTATCCCAGATGTCTATGTCGGATCTGGTAGCTCAGCCGAAATCCGATTCCATTTCTCAACCAAACCGCTCTCGCGCTCGCCTCCTGCAGCCTCGTGGAGGGTCCCGAACCCTCCTCCACACGGAAAGATCAGCTGTCCTCTTTCCTCATCACCCTGTTTGGCAGCGTGATGGATCTTTCCCAAATGTCTGAGTCGGATCTGCCAGCTCAGCCGAAAGCCGATTCCCTTTCACGAACAAACCGCGTCCGTGCTCGCCTCCTGCAGCCCGGTGGAGGTGCCAGAGAGTGACTGTTTCTTCTACGGTCCAAAGTCAAAAAGCGTCTTCATGGCAGAAGACAGCAGCTTAACAGGCCAGCCCGCTCACCTGCCCCCTCGGCTCTTATCCACTTCTAAAACTAATTCCAGCGATTACTCGGTACTATTCTGTAGAAGCCAACCTCTCTACCACAACAGCACCACTCAAAAGCCTCCCGATCGAACGGTAACCAAGGAGCAGTGCTAAACACAAGTGAGCACGCGCACACACCGCTCGCGCCCAAGGGTTCTAAGAGGTCTCCTGCGGGGCCCCGGGTTGACCAATGGTTGCTGAGTGACGTCAGCACTCACTAAGGATATTGAAAGGTGGTTCTAAAGGGCTATTTCTTGACGTGGCCACAGAACAGTTCTTTTCTAAGATTGGGCCTAGCTCCGCCCCCTACTTCTCGTTCCGCTCTGTCATCCCCGTCCCCTACTCCACACGAAAGGATCTGCTGTACTCTGTCAACATGGCCCCTTTAGGCAGCGTGATGGATCTTTCCCAGATGTCTGAGTGGATCTGGGAGCTAGGCCAAAAGCCGATTCTCTGTCTGAAACAAACCTCGTCCGAGCTCGCCTCCTGCCACCTGGTGGCGGTGCCTGAGAGTGACTCTTTCATCTACTGTCAAAAGTCAAAAAGCTTCTTCTTGGGAGAAGACAGCAGCTTCAGAGGGCCGTCCCCTCACCTGGCCCCTCGGCTCATACCCACTCGTGAAGCCGATATGAGCGAATATTACACAGTACTATCTTCTCGAAGACAACATCTCTGTCACAACAGCACCACTCAAAAGCCCGCCGATCGAACGCAAACCGAGGGGCAATGCTAAACACAAGTGAGCATGCGCACACACCGCTCGCGCCCAAGGGTTCTAAGAGGTCTCCTGCGGGGCCACGCGTTGACCAATGATTGCTGATTGCCGTCAGTGGTCCCTAGGGGGATTGAAAGTTGTTTCTCACGGGCGATTTCTTGCCATGTCTACAGATAAGTTCTTTCCTAAGCTCGGGCCTGGCTCCGCCCCCTACTTCTCCATCCACTCTGTCATCCACTTACCCTACTCCACACGGAAAGATCTGCTATACACTTTTAACATGACCCCTTTTGCAGCTTGATGGATCTATCCCAGATGTCTGTGTCGGATCTGGTAGCTTAGCCGAAATCCGATTCCATTTCTCAACCAAACTGCTCCCGCGCTCGCCTCCTGCAGCCTGGTGGAGGTTCCCGACCCCTACTCCACACGGATAGATCAGCTGTCCTCTTTCCACATCACCCTGTTTGGCCGCGTGATGAATCTTTCCCAGATGTCTGAGTCGGGTCTGCCAGCTCAGCCGAAAGCCGTTTCTCTTTCACGAACAAACCGCGTCCACGCTCGCCTCCTGCAGCCCTGTGGAGGTGCAAGAGAGTGACGTTTTCTTCTACGGTCCAAAGTCAAAAAGCGTCTTCATGGCAGTAGACAGCAGCTTAACTGTCCAGCCCGCTCACCTGCCCCCTCGGCTCTTATCCACTTCTAAACCTAATACCAGCGATTACTCGGTACTATTCTGTAGAAGCCAACCTCTCCGCCACGACAGCACCACTCAAAAGCCTCCCGATCGAACGGTAACCAAGGAGCAGTGATAAACACAAGTGAAAACGCGCACACACAGCTCGCGCCCAACGGTTCTAAGAGGTCTCCTGCGGGGCCCCGGGTTGACCAATGGTTACTGATTGCCGTCAGTGGTCCCTAGGGGGAATGAAAGTTTTTTCTCACGGGCTATTTCTTGCCATGGCTTCAGATAAGGTCCTTCCTATGCTTGGGCCTGGCTCCGCCCCCTACTTCTCCATCCACTCTGTCATGCACTTACCCTACTCCACACGGAAAGATCTGCTATACACTTTTAACATGACCCCTTTTGCAGCTTGATGGATCTTTCCCAGATGTCTGTGTCGGGTCTGGTAGCTCAGCCGAAATCCGATTCCATTTCTCAACCAAACCGCTCCCGCGCTCGCCTCCTGCAGCCTGGTGGAGGTTCCCGACCCCTACTCCACACGGAAAGATCAGCTGTCCTCTTTCAACATCACCCTGTTTGGCAGCGTGATGGATCTTTCCCAGATGTCTGAGTCGGATCTGCCAGCTCAACCGAAAGCCGATTCTCTTTCACGAACAAACCGCGTCCGCGCTCGCCTCCTGCAGATCGGTGGAGGTGCCAGAGACTGACTTTTTCTTCTACGGTCCAAAGTCAAAAAGCGTCTTCATGGCAGAAGACAGCAGCTTAACAGGCCAGCCCGCTCCCCTGCCCCCTCAGCTCTTATCCACTTCTAAACCTAATACCAACGATTACTCGGTACTATTCTGTAGAAGCCAACCTCTCTGCCACAACAGCACCACACAGAAGCCTCCCGTTCCGAAAGATAACCCAGGAGCAGCGCTAAACACAAGTGAGCATGCGCACACAGCCCTGAGCCCAAGAGTTCTAAGAGGCCTGTTGGGGGCCCTGACTTCAACAATGTTTGCCGAGTGACGTCGGCAGTCACTAGGGAGATTAAAAGTTGTTTCTTGTGGGCTGTTTCTTGCCATGGCTACAAATCAGTTCTTTCCTAAGCTTGGGCCTGGCTCCGCCCCCTACTTCTCTTTCCTCGCGGTCATCCAAGTCCCGTACTCCACACGGAAGGATCTGCTCTACTCTTTCAACATGACCCTGTTTGGCAGCGAAACGGATCTTTCCCAGATGTCTGAGTAGGATCTATTAGCTCAGCCGAAAGCCGATTCTCTTTCTCAACCAAACCGCGTCCGCCCTCGCCTCCTGCAGCCTGGTGGAGGTGCCCGACCCCTTCTCCACACTGACGGATCAGCTGTCCTCTTTCCACATCATCCTTGTTGGGAGCGTGATGGATCTTTTTCAGATGTGTGAGTTGGATTTGCAAGCTCAGCCCAAAGCGGATTCTCTTTCTCCACCAAACCACGTCCAAGCTCGACTCCTGCTGGCTGGTGGAGGTGTCCGATAGTGACTCTTTCTTCTACTCTCAAAAGTCAAAAAGCTCCTTCATGGCAGAAGACAGCAGCGTCAGGGGCCAATCCCCTCACCTGGCCGCTCGGCTCTTACCCACTTTTGAAGGCGATATGAGCGGATATTACTTGGTACTGTTTCGGAGAAGCCAACCTCTCTACCACAACAGCACCACTCAAAAGCCTCCCGTTCGGATCGGTAATCAAGCGGCAGGACTAAGCACAACTGAGCATGTGCACACAGCCCTGGCACCGAAGAGTTCTAAGAGGGCTCCTGCAGGGCCGTGGGTTGACCAATGGTTGCTGAGTGACGTCAGCAGTCACTTGGGAGACTGAAAGTTGGTTCTAATGCGCTATTCCTTGCCATGGCTACAGATCAGTTCTTTCCTAAGTTTGGGCCTGGTTCCGCCCCCTACTTTTCATTCCACTCTGTCATCCTCGTCCCCTACTCCACACGGACGGATATGCTGTACTCTTTCCACATCACACTTTTTGGCAGCGTGATGGAACTTTCCCAGGTGTCTGCGTCGTACTGGTTGCTCAGCCTATATATATCCTATTCTCTTTCTCAGGGAAACCGCGTCTGCGCTCGCCTCCTGCAGCCTGGTGGAGCTGCCCGACCCCTACTCCACACGGAAGGATTAGCTTTCCTCTTTCCACATCACTCAGGCCAGGGTGCAGAGGCTGTGCTGGGGGCAAGTGGCAGTCAGAAGACCTCCTGCAGAAGGAAGGTAGCCTAGCGCTTAAAAGGAATTAAAGCATTCGCCTAGGGAACATAGCTAGAAAGGGCATTCCAGGCAGAGGAAACAGCCTGTGCAAAAAGACTGCTGGCAAGAGGAAACACATTGTACATTCCAGAAACTTCTGGCTCTCCTCATGCCTGGAAGCGTCAGAGAGGAGGAGGAGAAGAGAGAGAGCTAGAGGTGTTGGCAGGGGACACACTGTGCTGGCCTTAAAGGCTGCAGGGAGTAGGGAATCAGGACGCAGTGGTCAGCTGAGGAGCAGCTGTAAGGGGAATGGAGACTAGGGATGCTTTTGGCAGAACCCCAAGGTGAGGAGAGCAGTTGTGAGACTCAGAGGAGCAGGTCCCAGGGCCGAACTGAGCCACAAACCAGGAGAAAGCACCAAGGGACAGTTTATAGCTGCCTGGACAAACCCCATCCCTGAGGCTCCCAGGGCCTCACTCTTTGTCTGTGGCTGCCAAGGCCCAGCTATAAATGCTGCGGCTCACGCAGAAAGTTTGACAGTCCAGAAAAAAATTGGGGGTCACTGGGTCCCACACCTGTCCTAGACTGAGACTCAAAGTGTGGGTTAGGCAGGCAGCAAGGGGAGCTGCCCAAGGCCACACATGGAGCTGGGCTCCAGCTCCGCACCTTCCTGCAGACACACCTCCTGCAAGTTCGGGGCCATCTTCTCCCATGCCCTTCCCCAAATCCCTGACCCAGCCTCTGGGGCAGAGTCCAGAACCCACGGAAGTCTGAGCTGGGACTAAACATCCTGTCTCACTGGAGCTGAGCTCAGCTGCCAGATCTCATCCTAGCTGAAGGCGGGTGTGCTGGTGGGGAGCAGAGGGGGCAGCCCTGTGTGGAAGAGCCTCTGTGGGGGTTGGCATGGTCAGGTGCTTGTGAAGACACATTTGAGGGTGTTGGGGGTCCATGTGGCCTGAGGATGTCATGTGTATATCCCTGACCTGGAACATTTTCTACCTCACCCCCAGAACCGTCCAGCCTGTTCAACAACCTCTGAAAGCCCAGACTTGACTTCTAGAATCCAAGGCTTGAGTAAGCTCTGGTCAGTTCAAGGGACAGGGGACTGCCCACTGGTCAGGAGCAGGACCAGCCCAGGGGCATTGGCCAGGCTGCCCCACTAAGGGGTTCGCAGTTGGTCCAGAATTCCTATGATTTATTTAGCAACAATGCCAGGTCTTCTTCCATTCCCTTCCTCCATCTTCCCTTGTGCCCCTAGCCCCTCCTTTTGATGCTGTAATTTAGAGAGTACAGACCTGAGCCAAAATCACAACCCCTTTGAGGCCATATCCCAGAGACAGACGTGGGTCCACAAAGAGAAAGGAACCAAATGGAGCTTTTCCTGATGTCCCACAGTGGGTCAATAAGAGACAGAACTCCTTCCTGGGACTGCACCCTCCGACCAATCTTGGCCCTTCCCCTCCACACTCTTGCAAAGGTTCCTATATTCCTCTGTCAGAGTACATGTCGCAGTTTAAAATTGTGCACTTTTTGCCACATGATCAGCGTTCATCTCCCCCCAGAGGTGGAGCCTGTGTTTGCTCCCCTCCTGTAGTTCAGTGCCTTACACATAGTAGGCACGCAATAAATGTTTCTTGAGTGACCGTGTCATTCCAGAGCTCTAGACAGGTCTTCAGGGAAGTGGTGACATGTGACCTCAATCCAGGCAGAGTAGAGAGCAGTAAGTGCCAAGACCAAGATGACATGACCCAGCCTGGCAGGGCAGGGGTGATGAGCTTCCCAGAGAGTTAACCTCCTATGGGCTGGGTCTCATCAAGCACCTGGAGACCAGACTGGTAAGTGGAAAGGAGCAGACGGAGCCACAGGACCCCTGTTTTGTCCCCTTGGCTGCCCAGTTGGCTTGACCTTCAGAGCCACCCCTGAGTCCCCAGACTGACTCAGGTGTCTGGACTCTGACCCCAGTGGACCCACCCACTGTAGATACAGACCTGGACCCCAGGACCCTCCAAAGTCTCGACCCCAATCTGAGGATGGCTGAGCCCAGCTGTCCCCCGGATTCTCCAAGGCACCCCTCCCCCTAATCCTGGGCTCCATGCCCACTCACCAGAGGCTTTGTGCCACACACTCCATCCTCTAATTTAGGGTCCTCTGGATCTTCCCAGACTAACCGAGGGCACAGAGGGCCAACTCTCATCTACTTGGAACTATGCCCAAAGCCTCTAACATGGCTCCATGGAGAGGGACATCATCAAGTGTCCTGAATGACAGGGACAGGGGCAGGCACCTGGCCTCTGAGTGCCCAGCACCCACACCTGAGTGGCTAAGGCCTCCTCATTCACCACCGTGGTCAGACAAGTTCCAGGGCTGCTCAGCTGGGGATTTTCAAGCACAGAAATCATTTTCAAAATCCTCAGAAACTCTGATGTCTGTGGTTCTCAAATCCATCCAGAAACAGCCTGAGTCTGTCCAAAAACTGGCGAGGACAACCAAGAAACCCAAATCTTAGTTGTTGGAAGGAAAGGGGCTAAGTCTTACCCCACCCATGGCTCTGACCACGCCCTCAGGGGCTGCAGCCAAGGGAAATTCTTTTTCCAGCTGTGGCTACAGCAAATCATGCCAGGTTATCTACTCTCCATCAGTAGAAGGAAGAACAATATTCTGACAAAACCCTTCCTCTCAGCCCCCGTTTTGGTGGCCAAATTTCTAACACAAAAGGCAAAAGACACAAATGAATGTGGCTTTTCAGATGAAAAGGTCCCACATGTCCCTCTGACATTGAGTGTAGAAGAATCCCAGGATTTAGAAAAAGATACATATGGTGAGGGTTCCAGCTCTACCACTATGAGCTGTTTGTCTCTGAGCCTCAGTTTTCTCTTCTGAGAACTGGGAATGTTAATTTCTACATCCTGGGGATGCTGGGGATAATGTGAAAATTAAGTGAGGTTGTGTCTATGACAGCTGAGCATCAAGAACAGTTTATTATTATTATAGAGAGAGGGCGGCATGATGCAAAAAGCACTATTTTGGGTGAAAGGCGGCTTCATTCAAATCCTGGCTCCATCTCTTGCTGCTGTGTGACCTGGGATGACTTACTCCACCTCTCTGGGCCTCCCTTTCCTCATCTGCAAAATGGGATTACTGACAACTACCTCACAGGATTGTTGCAAGGTTTAAATGAAACAACATGGGCCTCAGAGGAGGCTCTCAAGGGTGCTGGTCCCCCTCCACCACCCAGGCAAGAAAGGGTGCTACAGGCTCCAGCACAGGGGTAGAGACAGGATTATTGTATCCCCACCTCCCAAAAGCCCCTGTCTCCAAGTTCCTGCCTCCTCACTAACAGCTGACTGACAAGAGAGCTAAGCATGCAGACCTCCCCCACCACAGCAAGTGACACACTGGTGACATGGGGTGATTCAACGAGAGCCAGGGCAGTCCCATCAGAGGGCAGGAGCTTGAAGGTGACCCATGTGTGCCAACGGATTTCCCTCCAGGGCTCACAGCAGGGCCTCTGCTAGACATGGAATAGAATCCAAGGGGGGTTTCTTATTCAGGGAACATTTTGTTTGTGGGGCCAGCCCAAGCCCACCAAGAGGTCAGTGTCCCCCAGGAGCCATGTGATCATAGCCTGTGAATGTGGCCTCTGCGTTATTGAAGTCCAGTGTAGTTATTTACTCATCAGCCCTGGGGAACCGTAGCCCATCCAAGCAGACCCCCGCAAAGAGAAACACGTGCTCCTGTTCACTCTGTTGGATGGGGTCCCCGGCAGGAAGCAGAGTTTACGAAGGGGCTGCTTACAGAGGAGTGAACTCAGTTAAGGGAACAAATGGGAGGTTGAGGCAACCCAAGACCAGCAACAGTAGAAAGCCGTTACCAACCCACAGATGATGGGACACAGGGGAAGGCATTTCTAGGACCCAGTAAGGGACAAAACAATAGAGGGCCTGGCCAACAGGACTGGCATCACAGAGAAATGCAGCCACAGCAGCAAATGTGGGCCAGCGCAGAGAGGAGCAGGAAAGAAATACCCACTTTTCTCCTCCCATCCTCAAGTGTCTGCTGGATCCCCTGCTGCCAAACCTACCCAGAAACCAGGCCAGGAGCCGCAGCGGCAGCCCCCTTGACACAGGGCAGAGGCTGGTGGGGGCTGAGGGGGAGTGCATCTCAGAGGGTGGGAAGGGAAAACAGAATGGCCTGCAAATCCCACAACCAAATGACTGGGCATTAAGGAACAAGAAAGGTCAACAACCCATTCAGCGTGGCAGGACTAGAGAGTCAGTAAAGATTCGTGCATGTTTGGTTTCATTTTGAGCTACTGTTTATTGGTCACGTTGCAAATACTTTTTAATACAGACCTGAAGACAACCTTGAGAGGTAGATACTAGTGTTCCCATTGTACGATGATGACACTGAGGCTCAGAGAGGCGAAGTGTCTGGCCCACAGCAGCACAGCAACAAACAGTGCCACTGAGACTCCATACACCGAAGAGCTTACGATCATAACCGTCACCTGCACTGTGTGAGCCTGAAAAGAGCCCTGTGTGACTTGTGTCCCTGTGGGAAGATGCAGACAGGGACGAGAGGGCAAGAAGTTCTGCAAACAGGGGAGGCAGCTACAATTTAGTCCTCACAGTGGGGCCTGGGCATACCAGGGTTGCGGTGGAAGGTGCACAGGGCTGCGCAGGGATGGAAAGTGGGACCAAGGATGGCTCTGCAGAGGAGGGCATTGAGCTCAACCCTGAAGTTCACAGACAGAGAAGGGTCAGGACCCTGGTGGCTGTCCTGGCCACCTCTTTTCTCTAGCTCCCTGCTATCCATAGTATTCTCACATAGCCTCATGGTTTAAACACTGTCCACATGCAGCAAGCACCCCCAGGATCCAGGCCAGGTCTCCAGCAGATGCTGGCCACAGTCACAGAGATGTTTAATGAGCAACTCCAACCTAACACAGCCCACTCAGAACTTCTGGCTTCTTCCCCACCAAATGTGCCACCACCGGCCTCCAGGTTTCCACATCTTAGTAAAGTCCCCGCTGTCCCCACAGATGCTCAGGCCAAAGGCTGGGGAGCCATCCTTGGTTCCTCTCCAAATCTCACTCCCTACATCCCGTCAATGAGCAAGTCCCATTAACTCCACCTCAGAAACAGATCTCCTATAGGCCATCTCCTATAAACTCAGTCTGGGTCATCATCAACTCTCGCCTGGGATGGAAGTGACAGCCTCCTCACTGGTCTTCCATGCCCACCCTTGACCCCTCACCAGCCACTCCCCTCACCGTAGCTGGGATCTCTTTGGATCAGTTCACATCACTTTTCCCCAGGCCCTGTCCTACAAGGCCCTGCACAGCCCAACTGCATTCATTTCCTATGGCTGCTGTGACAACCTACCACAAAGTTGGGGGCTTAAAGCAGCAACAATTTATTTGTTTATTGACTTACGGTTGTGGAGGTCAGCAGTACTGAATAGCGCTCAGGTGCTACAATCTGGGCTGCATTCCTTCTGGAGTCTAATCCATGTCCTTGCCTTTTCCACATCTCGAGCCACCTGCATTCCTTGGATTGTAGCCTCACATTGCTTCAGCCTCCTGTCATCACCTCTTCTCTTTCCTGATTCTGACCCTCTTGCCTCCATCTTCTGAGGACCCTGTGAGTACATTGAGACCACCCCACATATTAATAGGTTCCAGGGATTAGGATGTGGATATTCAGCCTATCTCACTGACCCAGCCACTTCTTGCACCCCAGCCCCTGTTGCTCGTTTCTATCTGACCCGGGACTTCTTTTGCTCCTCAAACTTACTAACCATTCTTCCACCTCAGGTCCTTTGCACAGGCTGGTGCTGCTGCCTGGAATTCCCTTTCTTCCCCTGGCATTCCTATGGCTGACACTCAGGCGGTGGCTGAAGGGTCAGCTCTCCCAGAGGCCTTCTTTAACCTCGTAGTCTCCGCCAGCTGCCACCGCTCTCTGTGGCAGCCCCATCATCATTCCCTGAACACTCTGATCACCAGCTGATGTTTTTCCTTCTACTTGTGTTCCTGTTGTTCCCACTATAGCATGCACTCCCTGACGGCAGGTCCCATCATTTCACTCTCTGCTGCATCCCACTGCCCAGCATGGAGCCTGCCACACAGTAGGCGCCCAACAGCCACCAGCTCAGAGCTTGGGCTGTCACCCTTCCTGCCCAGAAGTCTAAGAACTTTCTCTCTCCCTGTTCCTTGGTTTCACTTCCATTTGTTTTACTTGATCATCTTTGAGTCACTTCTCACTTGAGGGATGAAGAGAGAACCAAGACTCGCTGCTGCTTTCCGGGCAAAGAAGGAAGTGACCCACAGGGCCCGAGCCTCCCCTGAGTCAGGACCAGCTTCCTGGCCAGGACTCCCAACCTCCCCACTCCCTGCCCCAAGCCTTTGTTCATTGCCTTCCTCCTGCCTGGAGCATCCTACGTCCAGGGCGTGAGATCTCTCCCTGCTCGACCCCCTCCTTTGCGGCTGAGGAACTGAGGCCTGGAGGAGGCAGGGCCCTCTGCCGGGCACGTGGCACCTGCATTCTGGGCCCACCAACTTTTGAACAAAAGACCCCACATTTCCACCCCCACCCTAGGAGTCCACTTCCTTCTGGGCCAGAGGCAGGAACCAGAGGGCAGGGGCCTTGATTGCTAATGTCAGCGGGCCTAGAGGTCAGCTCGCCCAGATCAGACACCCTAGGTCCTAGTGAGGCCAGCCTGGCGCCAGGCCTGGGGCCTGGGGAAATGTTATTCGAGTTTAGAAACCTCCTGGGATGTACAGAGTCCAACCTCTCCCTCAGGGGACAGCCAGGGGAGGAGCCCATTTCATCCTGCACCCTGTGGGTCCTTGTCTCTCTCCAGGCATGAGCTCTGGAGCTCATGCATAGAGCTTTTGGAGCTACCATCAGCATCAACATCACCCCCTCCTCTGGGAGACCCTTCCTGCAGCCCCTCTTCTGGGTTCTCACATCCCCAGCACTTCCTTCCATTCTAGCACGCATGGCCTGCAAGTAGGAATTATTTCTGTGTCTGTCTTCTGCCTCCCAGAGTTTGAGCTCTTTGGGGGCATGGACAGGGTCTGGTTCTGCTGGTGTCATCTGAGAGTGAAGGGTGAAGGAGTGAATGGACAAAGGTTGTTCTGTTCTCCATGGGAGATGCCCACAACCCTGGGCAGTAGCCACCATGCCCTGATGGTATCTCTCCTCTTTCCCCAGATCTGTCTCTCCTGGAAAGGTGCAGAGGCTCATGATCCTGGTCGCTGTATTGGGCGCCTGCCTGGGCTCGCTGGTGGCAGCTGCAGCAGCAACAGCAGGCACTAACCCTGCCCAACTGAACACTCCCAGCATGCTGCCCACCCTCGGGCAACAGAAGAGAGACTAGATTTGGAACAAGATGCACATCGATGAAGAGAGAAACACCTCAGTGCCCCACTATGTGGGCAAGGTAATGCTCAGGCCCCAGGCCAGGAGAAGCCATCAGCAGCTGGCCCATAGTGACAGTGGTGGTGGGGATGATAATAATGGTAAAGATGGTGGTAGATATTTTGATGGATGTGGGGGTAGAGGTGATGATTGTGAGGGTGATGGCAGTCGGGGTAAAAATGGTAGAGGTGATAGTTGTGGTAGTGGTGCTGGTGATAGTGAAGGGGAAGGTGAGGGTGCTGATGGTGGTGGTGGTAGTGATGGAAGTTATGATGTTGATGGTGAAGGGGTAGATGATGGTGGTGGTGAAGGTGTAGGTGGTGGTGGTGGTGGTGGTGGTGGTGGTAGTGATGATGGTGATAGTAGTGGTGATTGTGACGATGGCAGTCATGAAGGAGAAGGTGATAATGATGGTGATCATGGAGATGATGGAGGTGGTGGTATAGTTGATGGTGAGCACCATGGTTCATTTTCTCCCAGCCTTCAGTCCGTAGACAAGACAGCACTGGCAGAAGGACCACCCCATGCTCAGCCTGAGAAGGCTAGCCTCATCTGCGGGCTCAGGGCGTAGGGCAGAGCCAGCCAAAGCTATCACTAAATTTTCTCCTCTGAGAGATCTGGAAAGGCCTGAGCAGCCATCTACAAAATTGTGCTGATAACAAAGTGAACCATCCAGGCCATAGTTTGCCAACCCTGGTCTAGGCTTCTGAACCTGCTCAAAAACCCATTTCTCTCAGAGCATCTCATCCTTGTTTCCATGACCCCCACACCACTCCTCAAATTCCAGGACACTCAGAGTGAAGTGCCTGGCTCACCTCTAAGCCAGTGCCTAGGGCTCTGACCCTCATTTTGTCCTCCTTTAAAACGTATCCATCCAAGCCCACCTTCCTAGAGCTCGGAGCTAATCTGAGTGACTGCTGAATTGTCTCACCATGTCAAATTGTCATTGATGTCAAAACTCTCCAGTCTAATTCAAAGGAATGGTCCACATGATGGAATTTCACATGCAGTGACAGTTAGATGGAGGAGGTATTTTGAGAGTTTTTGGTGAGGAAGAAGGTTTCTGAGTGCATTAAAATCTCACCACATCAGCTTCTTGGAATCTGAACATTGGTCACAAGAAAGAATGGGTCAGTGTACTAGAGAAAGTAAGGTCGGTTTCAAGCACTTGACTGGGTACTGGGAAGTCAACTGTAGGCAAAAACAGGCATGGTTCCCAACCTCATGGAGATAGGGGTCAGCAAACAACCACCTGTGGGACAAATCTGGCCCACAGCCCAGTCTGGTAAATAAAGTTTTCTTAGAACAGTCACCAGTCACACCAACTCATTTAAGAATTCATGCAATGATGGCAGAGTTAAGAAGTTGTGACGAGGACCATATGGCCCACAAAGCTGAAAGTATTTACTATCTGGCCCTTTGCAGAAACAGTTTGCCCACCCTAGTCTAGAAGGGCAGAATATGTCAGGCAAAGTACTCTTCCAGTGGTGGTGGTGAGTGGTGCCCTCTGGTCCTAGAGAAATCCCCGTCTGGCTGAAGCACCAGAAAAGCCCTGCCAGCTAAAGGAAGCAGGTGGGGCCAACTGGGAATTTCCACTCACAGCCCCACCCCCAGCCAGCTGACTATGCCCATAGGCTTTTCTTGCTATCCAGAATGGATGGCAAATTTTAATACTCCAGCATGGCCACTCAGAGGGGAAGAATTTGCCCAGGACCACAAAGTGAGACCAGGACAGAACCTTTAAGGGCTAGGTTCCTGACTCTCAGCATGAATGTGAGCTCTGTGTCATAGAGGAAAATATAGTCAACCCACCTATGACCTTCCCAGTGGGATAACTGTGCCATGAATCAGCCTCTGAAGAGAATGGCTAGTTCCAAGGAAAATCTGTGGGGTAAGACAGGGAGTGTCAGCAGAAACCGGGGCCACCTGCATCACATGCCACTGTGGAGGGCTCGCCCAGGGCCTGCCCGCAGCAGAAAGAGTGCTGGGTCTGCCACCATCTGTCAACAGCGTTCACTCGGCACCCTGCACAGGGCCAGGGACAGAGGATCCACCTGGAGAAGAAACAAGAGTACCTGGGAAAGGCTAGGACAGTGCTCTAAGGATCACCTCCCGGCTCCCAAGGATGTAATCCAAGGGAAGGAAGTCCCTGTTTATCAAGGTCAGAGCCTGGAGCCTTTCTTTACAGACCTGGATGGACAACAGGAGACATTCCTGAGCAGCCTTCTGAATCCATAAATATGGGTCAGCTTGGCTTTTGGCATTGAGATGTTAATGTCCAAATACGGTGGTATTAGAAAGCGGGAGAGGCTCCCAGAAACCCATAACCCTTGTCTACTCATGAGAAAGACATTCGACAAATTCCATTAGAGGGACACCCTACAAAATACCTGTCCAGTGCTCCTCAAAACTGTCAAGGTCATCAAAAACAAGGAAAGTCTGAGGTAATGTCACAGCCCAAAAGAGCTTAAAGAAATACGATGACTAGATGTCATGTGGTGAACTGGATGGGATCCTGAAACAGAAAAAAGACATGAAGTAAAACTAAGGAAATATGCATAAATGATGGATACTAGTTCATAATAATCTATCATTATTGGTCCATTCGTTATAACAAATGTACCACACTAATGTAAGATGTTAATACTAAGGGTAAAGATGAATAGTCATATAGGAACTCTCTGTACTTAACAATTTTTCTGTAAATCTAAAACTGCTCTAAAAAATAAAGTCTATTTAGGAAACATCAGCCTACAGGAAAACAGAAACTTCCATTTACATGAAATCATCTGCAGAACTCCAGTAAAATAGGTCCAAGCTGATGTGCCCTCCCACCACAGTTCCTGCCTTCGCGGGTTCTAACGCACCGATCCAGAAGCAAATTTGAAAACTGCCGTGCTATCCTAACCCTGAGCAACTCATGCAAGGCCCCAGACGGTCCCCTCTCCTTGAGTCCCCATTATCCCCACAGGCCACAGTTACAGAGCTGGTGGCTTCCTTGCTTGCTGTCCAGCTACTCATTGTACCTCCCAGCCTCTGGGCCTTGAAATCACCTCGGAAACTACCTGCCCCGTATGTACCACAGCACTGCCCCCAGAGGATTTGCCCGCACCAGCTGCCAACCTCTCCCCCTCCCTGTCCATCCAAGAGGTAGGGTCTTCACTATCTGCCTCCACTCCTTCACCTTCCAGACTCTTCCCTACACTCTGCCATTTGGCTTCTCACCCTGCCACCCTGCTGATGCTGCTCCAACCAAGGGCGCCAATGACCCTGAGCCCTCATACTGATCATGGACTGACCCTGACCCTCGATAAGAACTGAGCCCGGATCCTGATCATAAACAGAGCCCTAACCCTAGTCATGGACTGAGCCCTGATCCTGATCATGAACTGAGCCCTGGCCATCAGAAACACACATATCTTAGGACACCAATACTATGTGTTACAAAAATTATATAGTTCAGTGGCCTAGTAAGTATGGGAAATCCTGAGTTAAAGAAAGCTCATTGGAATTCTTTTCTACAGGACTATACAATCACAGTCTCCAGGAGACTGTGACCATTCCAAAACTAAATTGACTGGGACCAACGGTGTGCTGATAAATGTTTGACAACTGGCTCTCCAGGGGAAAAGATCCTGATCTGCAGCAATTGCCAATTCCGTGGTGTAAATACTCTCACCATGTCTGATTTCAATCAACCAGTGTGACGTCACTGTGGGCAGAGTTGGGAAAAGATGTGGATAACACATCATTATTTAGTATTTCCATCATACAGAATAACAGACATAATTAACCTCTTGAACACAGTAAAATAGTTTAGAAGTGATGAACTCTGAATATCTGTTACCTTTGTTTTTAATTTGATTTATTTAATTGTAAGTTTATAGAATTCCATGTTTAATAATGGCTATGTTTAACAACCAACTCACAAATATTCCTGAAAACTTAAGTTGGCTCTTGAAAGCCACACTGACACAAGCCAGCTTGAGCACACCACTGACTGTGTGGAACAGCAAAGGAGGCCAGTGTTTCCTGGAACTCATTTTCAAAAGGGCTGTTGTGCTCATAGAGCAACTCAACATCAACATCAGAAGCGATATTGTTTTCATTTTTCAAATGAGTTAACAACCACTCAGAGAAATTAAGTGACTGCAAAGGGGCAAAAATCTCTCTTGCCTTCCAATGGCACCAAGTATATTCTTCCACTCAAAAAATGTTTTCTAAGCACCTACTATGTCCCAGGTATCGTTCTAGGCACATTGGGTGCTGCTACGCAACTCACACCAATGTGGTGTTTGCAGTGACCTGGGCAGGAACAACTCTCTGGTGACCAGTCGAGGCCCTTGTTAAAAGCCTCAGTGTCACATCTAGGACCCCTGCATAGCACCACACGCCAATGCACACACACACGTGCACATACACACACATGAACATACACGCACATGCACACGTGCATACACACATACCTACATGAATGCACGCGCACACAGCCACCACTGCCCATTCCCAGCTCATGTTGCCTCTTATTTCCTAGATCAAGTCGAGCGTGAACAGAAAGAATGCCAGGTACCTGATCAGAGGAGAGTCTGTCGGCAAGGTCGTCCGGGTCAACGAGGACACAGGAGACGTGTATGCCTTTGAGAGGCTGGACCGGGTGAAGACCTCCGAGTACCACCTCATTGCCCTCATCGTGGACAACGACACCAACAGAGACCTGGATTCTCCTTCCAGTTTCACCATCAAAGTTCACGACGTGAATGACAACTGGCCTGTGTTCATGCACCGGTTGTTCAATGCATCTGTGCCCGAGATGTCGGCTGTGGGCAAGTGCCCAGTCTGTCCCCCTCCATCTTCTCTCCCTCATCCCCATCCTGGAGGCACTTCTCACATCAACCACTTCACTGCCTGGGGTCAGGGTTCAGTGAGTTCAGGGCAGTGGTTATAACGACTGTGTTGCCACTTTATATGACTTGAAACTCTGGTCCCTAAAGACTAAGCTCTGAGCTGGCCCCAGACAGAGCTCTGAACCTAGTCATGGACTGAGCCCTGATCCTGATCATGAACTGAGCTCAGACCTAGTAATGGACTGACCCCTGGCCATCAGAGACACACATATCCCACTACTCTTTAGAGCAAATCCCACCCACTGCCTCTGACCCGCAGGATTGGCACACCAAGAGTGTAGCCTTTGTACATGAAGAATACCAAGCCCTGCTACTAATGCAAGAAGAGTCATCTCGAGAGGCCGTGTAGTAGTGGGGTGGAGGGCAGAACCCTGGCCATAAGACGTGTCACCAGCCTGGACTCCAGGTTCAGGAGGTTATTATTCCTTCCTCAGTCCTCCCCTATTCTCCAGACGGTACCAGAAAAGGGCTTCCCTCTCCACCCGCTCAGTCTAGGGTCCCTAGCCAGGGCCATGAGACTAGAACTTCCTGTTAAATGTGGACCCTGGAGTTTAAGGGGGTGATGAGAGATGTGACACCACTCCTTTGGGGGAACCTTCCCATTTCCTTGTCCTCACCCTTCCAGGAGATGGAGAAAAGCCCTTACTCTCCTTGGTTTCTCCACCTGAACCCAACCCTCTGCCCTCTCCCTAATTTCCCTCATAAATGCACAATCCACCTGTTCTTTGCCTCCCTTCATGGGTGGCCTGGCTGGGCCCCCATCACTGCCAGCACTTTGTCCTCATGCCAGCTCCTCAGGAAACAAAGCAGCCTTTTCTCCCTGAAGACCTGGGAAGGTTGAGACAGGGAATAGCCTGAGTCCCATCTGCCCTCATCCAGGGATGAGGTGAGGGGCCAGCAGTCTCAGGGCAGCAACCTCAGGATTCTCTCTCTGCAGGGACCTCGGTCTTCCGTGTGACAGCAGTGGACGCAGATGACCACACTGTGGCAGATCACACCTCTGTCTTGTACCAAGTCCTGAAGGGAGAAAATTATTTTTCCATCGATAATTCCGGTCTGTGTGACTAACAGTCCTGGGCAGGCACCGACTTGGGGGATGGGGGATGAGGGCTGTGAATATTCCAGGTGCAGATGCTGTGAGGAACCCAGTCTGACAGTTGTCACCAATCATTGAACCACCCTGTCCCATGGAGGTGGTCAGTATCACAAGCAAAGACAAGGTGGCTGGTCAGGGACGAAGGAAGCAGACAGGTGCCCAAGACATGGACTTAAGTCCAGGGAACAAAAGCAGGATCTTGTTACCCAAGAAGTGACCGAGAGGCAACAGAGAATGCTGGTTAGCAGCTCTGGGTACAGGTTCAGACAGATCTGGTTTCCAAACTCCGGCTCTGCTACCAACCCCCTCTAGAGACCTTGGATAACTCAACTAAACTCTGGGAGTCTTAGTTCCCTTATCTAGAAAATAGGAATGCCTATATTGGTTTTGTAGTGTAGCTGTGAAGTTTGAATTTGATAACGTATAGAGTGAGCATAGCCACATAGTTTTTGTGACTTAAAAAACTGTAAGGACTGAGTCTGGAAACTAGATGGTCAGTCCTTGGGCTCACTGTCTTCCAGAGGGATGTCAAGTGCATCGCACAGATACCATTGCTATCCTGCGGTGCACGAAGACAGACATCATTAATCCATCACAGCACTCTCACTCTGAGCCTGGATGTGTCCTCACGACCTTTCTCAACACAGTGCTCCAGGTGGCTAGGACCAATATTGGACCAAATTGCTGTATACCAGCTTTGGCCTCACAGTGCAGGCTGTGGAAATAGTGGATGTGTACTCGTGGTTCTCAGCTATGGCTGCATAGTGGAATCAACTGCGGAGCTTTTAAGTCAGGTTCTCTCTGGCTAGGGCCCAGGCATCAGTATTTTCTAAAAGCTCCTAGGTAACATGGCTCCAGCTGGGACACTTTTACAGGACTCATTCTCATGACAACCAATAACTTGGACCGAGAGTTGCAAGCCAGATATGAGATCATGGTGGAGGCACTAGACACCCGGGGCCTCTGGGGGGACTCGGGCACGGCCACTGTGCTGGTCACTCTGCAAGAAGTCAATGACAACTTCCCCATCCTCGTCAAGAGTGAGCCCCTCCTTTAGGGTGCTGGGGAGGTCGGGGGTTGGAGCACTCCGGACTCAATAACTTGGGGGCTCTGGAGGAGGAGCCCTGAGTCCGTCTCCCTCTCTACCCATCCCCGGGTTGACCTAAGGCCTAGAGGAGTCCTTTTGGTGCAGGGAGGGGCCTTTCTTTCATCCTGAACCACATTCTCACAGATGAGAGGGAACCATGCCCCCTGCTGGATGCTACCCCTGTGCCCAGAGCCCCACTACAGATAGGAGCAGTTTCACCCAGATCCTATGGGCTCAGGAAAATCCAGGCCCTGAGACTCAAGCCCCAGCTAGAAAATTCCCACAAGCCAAAGAGCAGAGGGACAGCAAAGCTCTGTATCCAGAGCCAGGGCTGGGCTCTGACGCCAACCACAGACTGATTGTCCCCCAAAATATGTGTGCCAACAGCTTTTCCCATGCCCTGGCTGAGGCCGGGCCAGAAAGTCACGTGGCTCTGTCCACTTGCATCCTCTGGTGCTGGATGTCACAACTCAGAGTCTCGGCCACACAAAGACAGGCCAGTTCTCCTGGAGTGGCCTCATTGTGCGCAGCAAACACTCCCTGAAGGCAGAACTTGTCTCTCTTATCAACTGATAGGTCCCCTAGCAAAGTGACTGGCATACAGTAGGTGCTCAATAACTACTTGGATGAATAGAGGGATGGAGGGATGGACAGATAGGGCAGACCTCTTTGCCAGAATCCCAGGGGTTTTATTATTATCGTTGTTATCATTATTTCATCCATGTCCATTTCCTGTATCAATATAAGGTAGGATAATATAAAGGTATAATCACCTTGTCTATCTGATTAACCCACTGCCCTTTGGGGCACACTATTTGCATCAGCCATGTACACATTTGTGGTGCCTGAAGCCATCCGCGTGGGAAGCCCCTTGGGCTCTCTTTTGTGGAGGACCTAGATGAGCCCCAGAACTGGATGACCAAGTAGAACATCGCGCAAGGCGAGTACAGGGACACTTTCACCATCGAGACAGACCCCACCCACAATGAGGGCATCATCAAGCCCATGAAGGTTTGTAGGCTTGCCTGTGGCAATGACATCAGATGCGGGGTTTGGGGTTCCTGGCATCCTCTGCCCAGGGGCTGCTCCTGAGCCGGAAGCCAGCAAAGGAGAACATTCTGGGTCAGCTCAGAGATGGCCATGAGCTCATGGAGACTGCAACCCAGTGTCTTGGGCTAGGTTACCCCTGAAGCAAACCCTGACACAAGGATTTGGTTATAAATCATTTATGTGGGAGGTGATCCCAGGAAGCCCCAGGAATGTCAACATGTGAAAAGAAGGAAGCTAATATTGGGCTCATTAATGGGAGTGTAGGCAAGTGGGTACCTCCAGGGCACAGTATTGAACACAACTCAGAGTTGCAGAGCTGAGGGCAAGGGAGCTGGGGTATTTATACACCAAACCCCTGCAGTGTTGACTGAGGGCTGCTCCTGGGGTCATTAACTCCCTGGCACTTCCTGGCCTGCACTGTGTCGTGGCCAGTAAAAAGCCATCAGCAAGTAAGAAAACAATGAGTGCCTGGGAACAGGACATGGGTGGCCAAGGACAGTGGCTGGTTCTGACAGAGAAGTCAGATCCACTGTATCTGGGAGAGGAGGGAAAGTCCTGTCGGGGCATAAGAATGGCTCCGGGATTGCCATGTAGAGGACTCAGAGTCCTGGGCCTGAGTCCCTCTCTGGCCCTGCCCCATGCTGGGGACTAAAGATACCCAGGGGAGAACACAACCTCCAGAGTCAATGAAGCTCTCAGTGAGTGGGAGAGACAGACATATAAACATAAAGGATAGCTGGGTGTGTTGAGTGCTATGTATCAACACCATGCAGGGAGCAACCACCTCCTCAGGAGGGGCTTCTGAGAGGGCATCTGATTGCTTCTGATTGGCTTCTTGAGGGATGAGCAGCAGTTCATTAGGCATGAAGGGGAGGAGAAGCATCCTTGGAAAAGGCATAAAGAAAAGGCAAGTCCTTAAGGACCAGCGGATAGAGCCACTAGTCTGGGAGCAGGACCATGGCTGATCCATTGTATGTCCTCATTAATCGCAACGGGGTCAGGCACAGAGCCAGGGTTGGGGTGCGGTCATGAGGCTGCTGAGATGAAATGGGGGTAGCTGAAAACAGATGCCAGGCCCAGCCTCTCTCTTGATAACCTTGGACATATCACTAGTCCGGGCCACAGGCTCCTCATCACAAAATGGGCAACCCCCTAGTACTACCGTGCAGGGTTGCTGTGAAGACGACATGCCACCTCCTTAGCTCAGAGCAGGTGCTCATCATAACGTTCCCCTAATGCAGCCCCTGGACTATGAACGTATCCGGCAATACAGCTTCACCATCGAGGCCATGGACCACACCATCAACCTCGGATACCTGAGAGGCACCTCCAGCAGAAACATAGCCCACGTCATCATCAACATCACAGATATGGATGAGCCCCCCCAACTTCCAGCAGCTCTTCTACCACTTCCAGCTGTGGGAGAACCAGAAGAAACCTCTGATTGTCGTGGTGATAGCCATAGACCCCAATGAGATTTGGTGCAGAATTGGGTAAGCACTTGGTGGTTGTGTTGATGACAATGACAATGACAATTCTGGCACTGATGTTCTTATGTCTGCTCGTCTGAGTCCAGGACTCAGAGAGGAAAACTGGCTTCTCCCGGCATTGCATGGGAAGTAGCAGAGGCAGAAGGAGTAGCCCAAGATCTTCCACTAACCCATTTGGGCTGCTGGGACCTTGTCCTGCCTGCGCACCCCACTTTGCATGGTCCTGGCCATCCAGAGCTGTCTGTCCTCTGCTCTACCTTGAAGCCTTCCTTCAGACCATGGTTCCCACAGGTCCCATCTAGCGAGATATGACCATCAAGAGAACAACCAATCTATTTCTGAATTCTTTATTCTATCGTTCTGTGGCAGAGCCAATCTGTTTTATTCCAGAAGCTTTATGCTAAATTTCACTACATATAAGGCAAGCCCTCCCTTGCTTTTTTTTTTATTTTATATAATTTTTATCCATTCTCTTTTATTCTTTCGTATGAACTTTAAAAATCTTTTATCTGTTTTTTAAAAAAAACTAGAATTCTAATAAGAATCGTGTTTATATATCAATTTTGGAAGAGTTAACATTTCTATGGTACTAGGTCTTCTTATTAAGGTCAAAATATGTCCCTCCATTTTGGCCGTATCTCATATTTTAGGACTACTACTTTCATTACCATTGCATTCTAAATACTCTGTGATTACAGTTTTTGTTTTCCATTTGACCCAGTGGTTTATTTAAGAGATTTACTTGGTTTATTTCTTTTCATTTACGAGTGATAGGGTGTTATTTGGTTTTTGTATTAGCTCATCCTGTGCAGTAATACAATTGTATTTTTGTTCATTTCTTCCTAGGATATCTAAACTTTTGCTTTGCATATGCAAAGGTTTGTAACTACTTTACCTTCAGTAGGTTTGTAACTTTTATCCCTAGGAAATTACCCAGTTTGTTCTGCTTAAACATTTTGCCTTCGATTCCATGTTGCCTGATGTTAAGTTTGTCAGTCCTGGTTTCATGTTATTTATATTTGCCTGACATAAATGTTCTAGCCCTTACTATTAATTTTTCTAGGTCATCTGGCATTAAGTTGTCTCTTGAAAATAGAATGTAGTTGGCATTGCTTTTTAATCTACACTGAGATGCTTTGTGTTTAATGTATTTGCATTTTCATTATAAATGATAAGTTTAATCTTACTTCTTTTATCTTGTTTTATATTTCCCATTTCTTAAACTTAATGGCTTTTTTCTTTACCCTCACCTTTGCTATACAGCCTATTTTTTCTTTCTCTTTTTTCTCCTAGATAATTGGATGGAATACATCTATTTTTACTTCTACCTGTAGATTTACTTCTACTTTTGAAATTTTAAATGTTTTCCTAGACCTATATTTTCTAGTTAAAAATATCACACACACACAGACACACACACACACACACACACACACACACACACACACCATTGCTTTCCCATTTATGATAAAGAAATCAATAGTTTCATTTTAATTCCTTCCAAACCAGGATTTTACTTTATGTTGAGACATTTCTTGGTTAGATGGAGTAAGTTTAAAAAAAAAAAAAAAAAAAACTTAGGACCCATTTTTGGAGGTGATATACTTTCTGGCTCTTGCATATTTACAAATTCCTTACTTGCTTTGCTTTCTTATTTTAATACACCTAGGTGTGCTCATATAGTCCTGAGATCACAGACACTATCTTTCAAAATTGCTATGAATGTGTGATAGCATTTAATTTTGTAAGGAAATCCGGGGTGAATCTGATTCGTCTTTCTTTACAAAGAATGTATTTTTTCTGTCTGGACTCTTTTTCAATTCCTTCACATAGCCTTGAAATTCAAAGTGTCATCAGGATATGCTCAAATATTGTTCTCTTTTTACAATTATGCCTGATATCGATGACATCTTCTAATCTGTAGACTTAGGCCTTTCTTCAGATCAGAAAAGTTTTATTTTTTGTCATTTCTTCCATTCTATTTGTTCTGGAATTTTTCCTCAGTAATATATATATATATTAGTCCATGTCTGTTGCTTATAACAGAATACCTGAACCTGGATAATTTATAAAGAAATGACATTTATTGCTTAGAGTGTTGGAGGCTCAGAAGTCAAAAGTCCAGTGAATACATGTGGTGAGGGCCTTGCTCTTGTTGGTGGTGACACTCTACAGCGAGGCAGAGTATCACATGGCTAGAAAGGCAGGAGTAAGAGAGCTGACCCACTCCCTCACTCTCCTTATAAAGCCATCAGAACCACACTTATTACCACCCACTAAACCATCAACTTATCTCTACATGAATGTATCAATACACTCACGAAGGCATAGCCTCGTCACAATCTAATCACCTCCCAAAGACCCCGCCTTTCAATTACCATGTTGAGGTTTCCCACTCTCAACACTGTTATGAAACTTTGGGGAACACAACTCAAACTGTAGCTATATATAAATATGTGCGTGCGTGTGTGTGTGTGCGTGTGTGTGTGTGTGTGTGTGTTTGTGTGTGTATACGTATGTGTGTATATAGATTCATATATAGATTCATATATGTATATTAATCTCTTTGTAACTTTTTTCCTGATTTCTGAAGGAACGTTCCAAATTTTTACTTCACAAATGTAATTTCTTTTTAATTATTTCTTATCTCTTCCAGGTTCTTTTGCATTTCTTCCTAGCTCTTGCTCAACTTTCTTTTCACTGATCACAAAAACCAATTCCAGGTGTTGTAGAGTGTCACCTACCCAACTCTGAAAATGCTATTGATGGTCTCAGGTAGCACCTTCAGCCTGGTGACAGCACCATTGCTAAGACCACAGATATTATCCCACCCCCTGGATCCCTCTGTTGCTGTGTGGGTCTGCTCAGTGTTGTGAGTGCTGGAGTGCAACGAGCCGTGAAAGAGGAGGGTGGGGAAGCATGCAGGGGACAGGTCCTGAAGTGCCCTGTCTGTCATGCTGAGAGTTTGGACTCAGCAAAGAACAATGAAAGCCATAAAACTCTCTTCCCTGGCAGATACTCCATCCGGAGAACTAGTGACAAGGGCTAATTCTTCCGAATAACCAAGCAAGGGAACATTTACAATGAGAAAGAACTGGACAGAGAAATCTACCCCTGGTATAACCTGACTGTGGAGGCTGAAGAACTGGATTCTAGTGGTGAGTGACTCCATCTGCCAGGGGACCTGGGCTTTTTTCCTTTACCCTCATTCTTTCAAAACTGGCATAATCTGTCATTTGGGGTCTCTAAAGGCATTCCAAGCACCTGCTGAAGCACCCCTTGGCTGGGATGTGATGGAGCTTCCATGCCCAAGTGTGGTCCCTGAACCAGTAGCATCTGCATCTCCTAAGACCTTGCTGGAAGTGTAGAATCTTGGTCCTCACCCCCATATTGAACATCAGAATCTCTTGCACATCATAGTTTGAGAAGCACTGTTATAAAGCAGGTGCACAGATGTCTCTGTGATAAGAATTACCTATGGCACCTATGAAACAGAGCTTCTCAGACACCTCCCTGAAGGTTCTGGTCCAGGGAGCCAGAGATGGCGCCTGGGAATGTGCATGGAACAAGTGTCATGTGGTTCTTATTATCATGGATGTTTGGGAAATACTCCTTTGGGGGTTGTTTATGCCCCAGTTGATGGGGTGGATTCAAAATCTGAAGCAGCTTCCAACTCTGAGATTGATAGTTTCTCCAGAAATTGTGGAACTTTTGTGGGCAAGTGTTAGGGTTTCCTTTATCTATTTGAAAAATCCCAACCATCCTCCAGGAGAAGGACTATTCCCATTGTACCCAGGATCCCCCAAGGGCCCAGAGAGGGGCAACTGTGGCCAAGACCCCACCAGTGCTACCCCGGAGGGCCCTGCCCCCTGCTGGGCCCACCTAGACCCTCACATCTCCCAACCTGGCAGCTATGCCCCAAATTCAGGACAGACTCCTACATGTTTTCCAGACCAATCTTTGCTCCTTCCTTCCCCATTCATATAATTTTAAAATTAGAAAGATTTTAAATATGGAAAATACAGAAAAGGAGAAGAAAACAATCCTCTCATAATGCTGTTAGCACTTTAGTGTATTTTCTCTTGTTTTTTTTCTATACATATTTTTAAATAAGTGAGATCATAATATTTGTACAAAATATCCTGTGTTTTTACTTAACCTTATTCCAGAACAATTTTCCCATGGTACTAAAATAATTTTTTAATTACATTTTTAAAACGTAATTTACATGGGCATTGTAAATGGTCATATATTCCATTCTTTTTCAGTGGCCTAAATTATTGACCCAATCTCAGCATCTTTTAGGTTGTTTACCTTTTTAGTTTTTTTGTAATTATTTTGTTTTATTTCTTTAATTAAACTACATTTAGGTGCCGGCCCGTGGCTCACTTGGGAGAGTGTGGTGCTGACAACACCAAGTCAGGGGTTAAGATCCCCTTACCGGTCATCTTTTAAAAAAAAAAACAAAAAAAAAAAAACTACATTTATTTATTTAAGTCCATTTAATTACTTAAGTAAATTATTGATTTCGTTAATTTAATTGAGACCTTTTTAAATGCACTTACATTGTTTACATTTTTGATTCTCACAAGTAATACATCAGTAATCTTTCTTACATATGAAGCTTTCCCCTTCCTCTTTCACACTCCTTCCATCCAGAACACCACTCCTGGCCTCTCTTTCAGAGGTCCATAGCCCCCTCTCCTTCCAAAAAGCAGCTTTCATGGAGCAGCCCTCCAGGACTACCTATCCACACCCCACACACTCAGGGCCAGCATCAGCTGAGTCCCCAGTGGTGACAAGTCCTCTCCCATGCAGGGACCACCCACAGGCAAAGAATCCATCGTGCAGGTCCACATTGAAGTTCTGGATGTGGATGACAACGCCCCAGAATTTGCCCAGCCCTATGAGCCAAAAGTGTGTGAGAAATGCAGCCCAGGGCCAGGTGAGTCTGGCTCAGGTAGGAGGGTGGGGCAGGCTTAGGGGCCGAACCTCCCGTCCAGTCAGCTGGAGTTCTACTGAGCTTAATGTAACCTGTACAACAGCCCTGGAGAAAGTAACATTATCCTTATTTTACAGATGTGTAAACTGAGGCTCAAGAGACACTGTATGGAGAGTAGATTGGGGGGGTACAGGGGTTGGTAGAAAGAGTGTCCTTATGAAAGCCATTTATGTTAGTGTTGCAGGTGAGAGGCAGCCATGGTCACATCTAAACCCAAAGTCTCCATCACTGAGCCCCAGGCCACCCCAACACCACCACTGACCATCCTCTGTGTTACACACTCCAGCTGGTCCTGCGGATCTCTGCAACAGACAAGAACATAACACCACAAAACGTGAAGTTCAAATTTGCCCTGAGCACTGAAGACAGCAACTTCACCCTCACGGATAATCACGGTGCGCAACAAACCAGTCACTTGGCTCTTAGCAGGGTCAGGGGTCAGGTTATTTAAGTCTTAAAGCAACCAGGGTCAAGGACCAGGCTACCACTGGGATTTGCAAGTTATGGGATACTTTGTACAACTCTGGCCACATACATTGTACAATCCTGGGCTGTGTGATGGTCAGAGCCACCCTGGCCAAACTGCCAAGTCCACGTGGCCTGCCATTCCCCATAAGATGGCCAAGTGGGTGTGCATCACAGAACAGGTACGCGGTGCAGGCTATGGATCCCTTCCCACATTGGAATCTCTGTGCCTCTGCAAAATTACAAACTGTCCTGTGATGGGGAGCTTTGAGGTCACTCCCAAAGACTCCAAGCTGGAAATGTGAAACCCTAAATCCCAAGAATACAGTGAACTTTGTCTTAATTCAGCTACAATGATGACTTACCACTAGGTGGCCCCTGAACAGGGTATGGTCCACCAATCACAGCCCAGAGGGTCCTGTGATGTCAGTAGTGACCAATCCAAGCTTCTGATGAGTATTTCCTTTCTAGAGTGATGATGCTGAGTTGATTTAATGCCAGCCGATGTAGACAGGTTTCCATGGCCTCTGCAACTTCCTCAGAAAAATAGAGAAAATGCCCCTTGGGTCTAAATTGAGTGATCCTTCACCCAGCACAGGTAGGGATCTCCGCTTGTCCTTGATTGGTGAAACTGTGGTTGCTGAGGACCCCTGTACTGAAACAGCCTATTGCCACCTCTGAGAAAATTTGAGGAGTGGGGTCCCTGAGAAGAGAGGACAAACCCAGGGAATCAGACACAGCCTGTCCTTAAGGAGCCTCCTGTGGGATAGGGAAGGTCCGTGATGTGTAGACAGTCAACGAAGGACCATTCAACATTCAACTGTCTTTAGAAGTAAATCATGTGGCAAAAACACCTGTCACCCCATCCCCAATGCCCACCTCAGAGTAGGGATCGACAATGGGGAAGAGAGCATCAATCCCACCCCAAGGACACCTGTATGCAACCAGGAGGCAAGTCTGTTGGTCTCAGATTCACTGACATCGTGAATGTCATGTATGTCAAAATCTCTAATTTCTCCCGTAAAATGTCAATGGCATATCCTTTATTTTCAATCATAATAGACTTAATATTGAAATGTAATGATGAATAATGAAATGTATTTGGCTTTTGTTTGAAATCTAAAAGGCAGCTTCCTTGGCTCTCAGCTGGCTTCTTGAGTGTGCCAACCCAGTGTGGCTCAGTAGATCCTGGGCCCTCTTCTGATCATTGGTATTACAACCTCCCAGGAGCCTACAAAGGACAGATTATCTGGCCTCTGCCCACAATCACTGAATCAGAAATCTGTGTGTGTGTGTGTGTGTGTGTGTGTGTGTGTATATACACACGTGCACACGTTAGGAGGAGGGGAAGGGGTCTGAAGATCAGTGTGTTTAAGCTCCCTGGGGAATTCTTATGTACATGAAACTGCTGGGCCGAGCCCCTGGCGCACTTGGTAGAGTGCTGCGCTGGGAGCGCGGCAACGCTCCCGCCGCGGGTTCGGATCCTATATAGGACTGACCAGTGCACTCACTGGCTGAGTGCCGGTCACGAAAAAACGACAAAAAAAAAAAAAAAAAGAAAGAAAGAAACTGCTGACTGGAGCTGGGAGGAGGAGCCAATATTTGGATCAGAGCATATCCCCATTCCGGACTGCCCAGGAAACCCTCCATTACATATGGAACTATTCTCCTTGTGCTCGCAGGAACACGTGCATTGTTTTTATTGTTGTAAGCTTCCTTTATAACAATGGCTTTTCAGGGATAGCAGAAACATCCTTAGAAGTTAGCATAATACTAAAAGACTTTAAAACTTTATTTTTCCTGATTGCTTGTCAAAGCTTGAAACAATCATTAATTAATTGAGCTGAAAGAGAAAACTGCCTGTTACTGGAGTGCGTTTAGGGAAGGGGATGAGGTCAGGCATATCAGTCGCCCACAGAAACAGAAAGCAGGGATTTTACGTTCTGGCTGAGCCATTCTTGGAAGTTGGGTCAAAGCAGCTTTCCAAAATATCCCATCTGTGGAGGAGTAGACCTGCGCTTAAACGGCTAAAACATGAGGCAGGCGATGCAAAGGGCAGACACACAGCCCGGGCAATACACGGGCTGGTGCAGTCAGGGAGGGCTCTCTGGGGAGCCGCTTCCCCGGCCATGTGGCCTAGGGCGGTGGGTGCTCCTGGCAGAGCCTGACTCCACTGCCTTGGCGTTTCCAGATAATACAGCCAACATCAGTGTCAAGTACGGGCAATTTGACCGGGGGCGTGTCAAGATCCACTTCCTGCCCGTGCTCATCTCGGACAACGGGAAGCCGAGCCTCACAGGCACCAGCACGCTGGCCGTGGCCGTGTGCAAGTGCAACGAGCACGAGGAGTTCACCTTCTGCGAGGACATGGCTGCCCAGGCAGGCGTCAGCATCCAGACGCTGGTGGCCATCTTCGTCTGCATCCTCGCCATCACAGGTCAGTGCTGGGCAGGGTGGGATTGAGAGGCTGGAGGGGCTTCACAGGAGGAGGAGAGGACAGGAATTCAGGCCCAGCCCCTCCTCCAGCCTGCAAGGCAGCCCTGGCTTGTGCACCATCCTGGGCTTCAGGGTCCACGTGTGGGACACAAAGATGACGGCTGCACCGAACCAGGCGTCTGGGTTGCAGGGGGCTTAAGACCCCTCTGCACTCATTGGGGAGAGGCTATCTCCACTTTAAAATAACTTACTTATGCATAACAGTTGCTCCTGGAACTTACATATTTTGAGCACTTACTGTGTGCTAGGCACTGTTCAGGCATGTATTTACACAACACTTAATTTTGAAAAAAAAAAAAATCCAGTTCTAAAGTGGAAAATTTAACATTGTCTAGTTTAGACTATGTCCTGGGGGCATTCTTTCCTTTCATAGAATTCCTCCAGCCTTGATATTTCTTTTTTTTTTTTTTCCCCTTATTTGGGCCTCAGAAATTTTAGTAGCATTTTAGGCCTTGCCTTAGTTTGGGTTTCACAGGAAGCAGGTCCTGGGAAAAGTTTTGGGTGCAAGTAGTTTATTTGGGAGGTGCTCCCCGGAAACCTCCTAAGGAAAAGGGTAGACAAGCAGGGAGGGGAGGCAGCTAGTGAAGGGCAAGGGATCAGGGAAGTGACCATCATGGACAAGGAGATTCACCCGCTGGGAACCTGGAGGCAGCCAGAGCTACACCTCAGCGTCTCTCCACCTGCGGAAGAGGAGCTGGTGTTTATCCACCCAACCCCATCATTTGATGGTTGAGGGCTCCTCCGAGGTGTATCAATTATCCTGCATTTCACCTGCCATGAGGCAGGGCAGGAAGCCTTCGGGTGATTAGAGAGCACGGTCCTGTGCACCACAGTGACAAGGTCAGATACAGTGGGGCACCCTCAGTGTCTCCCCTGAAAGGTCCTCTGGATATGACCCCTTTCTGGAGCTTGTGGAGCAGAAGGTCCAGACTGATTCCCCTTTTAATAATAATTAATGATGATGGCATCCCCACCACACATAGAATTGCATTTAACCTCATAACCACCTTCCGAAATATTAACAGAGCAGAGAAGTCATCATTTCCACTTCACAGACAAGGAAACTGAGGCTCAGGAAGGATGTCTCCCTGGGTATCCCACATACTTATGTATGCAGCAGTTTGTGAAAGGCTCAAGGACAGAGCCCAGGGGATGGTCTGAGCCTAATTTGGGGAGCTCTCTGTACCACACAGTCCACGCCCCCCTCAGGGAGCTGAGTCCCTCACACAGCCACACCCCTCAGAGCTTGCAGCAGGGTCGACGTCTACACCACTGTCTGAACATGGGACTCTGGGCAAGTCCCCTGGCCTCTCTGAGCTCAGTTTGCTTAACTGTAGAATAGGGATAATAATGTCTACGTTGGGTGAAGTAACATGAGCACCTGCCCAATGCAGTGCCAGCCCATATACAGCTGGTGCTCAAGAGGGTGGCTGCTGCCCGTGCAATGAGTCCCACGTCCACTGGCACCACCAATATCCACTGTCATCAACACAGTCATCAACAATGTAGTGACTCAGAATCTTTGCACTCCAAATTCCAATTCCATCCTTTCGCCCATTTCTGCCCCAACCTCTGGCCTCCGGGCCTTTGGGACACGGTGTTGAAGAATTCGCCACAGTGGGACAAGGAGGAAGGAAATGAGGATGCAGATAAACAGAGCTGAGAGGGAGAGAGGAGAAAGAACTCCAGCGAACCCCACTCTGTTCCTCTCCGCTCATGCACACCAGTGTTTGTGACAGCCAGGCAGGACCAAGAGTGTGGGGACAGATGACTCTCCCACGGGGATGGGTGGAGCCCCAGGCGTCCGTGTTGGACAAGTCATGGAGGAGTCCTGGCCCTGGAATTTCCGGGGATGAGGAAGGAATGGAGCGGGGGTCCCCCAGCCCGGCAGTGTCTAACTGCTGTCGCTCTTGCTTGCTGTCCGGCAGTGATCACCCTGCTCATCTTCCTGCGGTGGCGGCTCCGGAAGCAGGTCCGCGCCCTCGGCAAGAGCGTGCCAGAGATCCACGAGCAGCTGGTCACCTACGACAAGGAGGGCGGCGGCGAGATGGACACCACCAGCTACGACGTGTCGGTGCTCAACTCGGTGTGCCACGGCGGCGGAGCCAAGCCCCCCGCGGCTGTCGCCGGACGCACGGCCGCCGCTGTATGCGCGGGTGCAGAAGCCGCCGCAGCACGCGCCCAGGGCACACGGCGGGCCCAGGGAGATGGCCGCGATGATCAAGGTGAAGAAGGTCGAGGCGGACCACGACGGCGGCTGCTTGCCCTACGACACGCTGCACGTCTACGG
The DNA here is from genome assembly GCF_027409185.1 of Cynocephalus volans. Lineage (NCBI taxonomy): Eukaryota > Metazoa > Chordata > Mammalia > Dermoptera > Cynocephalidae > Cynocephalus > Cynocephalus volans. Next base: position 61,915,042 of record NC_084469.1, read on the forward strand.
CTACAAAGGCTCTGAGTCCGTCGCCGAGTCCCTCCGCTCCCTGGGCACCGATTCGTCTGACTCCGACATCGATTACGACTTCCTCAACGACTGGGGGACCAGGTTCAAGATGCTGGCCGAGCTGTATGGCTCGGACCTCCAGGAAGAGCTGGTGTATTAGGGGGCCACCGCCTTCTGGGCCTGGGGACCCAAACTCACTGGAGCCCAGGAGAGTCCCAAGTGGGCCCTGAGACCTCCGAGACTGGCACTCACTGCCCCGCCCAGCACCCCTCCCTCCTAGGTCCCAGAGACCTCACCGTGGTGGGGGGTCGAGGCGTAGCAAACTCCAGGTCCCTGAAATATCCAGAAAGCTACTTCAGTGATGGCTACCCCCTAAATGCTGGGAAAACCAGGCTAGTGTTCTGTCTGGGCTCAGACATCCCTCGCCTCATCACCCCCAGACCACCGACCTTAATTAAAGACTTTTCTGGCTCCACAAGGCTGCAGAGCGAAGCAGCCTGTGTTCAACTGCAAAGGGAGTGGATCTTCCCCTGAAAGCGCTGACCCCCCTGGTGAGGCTGATGAGGTCCTGGTGCCTATCTGCCTGGAGGCAAAAGGCAGAATGGCATGACCTCGGGGCAAGACTTGCTGCAGCCCAGTCCCCGGGAGACTGCCACCGTCCATCAGGCCTGATCTCAAGAGCTCCAACCCTGCTCTGACTCCCTCACACTCTCCCAAATGCCCCATCCCTGCCCCTCCCAGGCCTGTCAAGAGGGAGGAAAGGGCCATATGGCAGCTCCTGACCTTGGGTCCTGAGGTGACCTTGCTGGCCTGCCACAAGGTCAATAACTGTGCTGTGCTGAGCATTGAACCATTCAACTGCATTCAGGGAAATGGCTTATTGAACTTTGAAGCAACTGTGAATTCATCCTGGAGGGACAGTGGAGACCAAGTGTGACAGATAATAGGGTGAGGGCCACCTCCATAACCACCCCTTCTGGAGAGGACCTGAGACCCTGATTTGAGACTCCTCAACACCCCTCCAGTTTTACCTGTTAGGGCGCAGATATTCCTGGAGCGGAAGACCTCTCCCCATATCCGCCTTGCTGGTTGTTCATTCATGCTGGCTCGCTCTCTCTCTTTTCTCTGTCTACTCCTTATCTCTTGACTTAAAAGCATCCAAAATGTTGCCCTCAGCAAGTCTGGCCAACGTCCAAATCCAGACATGACTGCATAACAGAGCCATGCTATGGCCTTTACATGCATTGTTACCATCTCAGGGAACCGACCCTGCAGAAGGCAAGGCCCCTGCCCTGCCCAAGCTCTGCGGTCATCTCTGCATCTCCCATACACGGAACATTCTACTGCAAACAGGCCTTAGGGAAGTGGCATCAATCAAGAGAGGCAGAGAAGGAGACAAACTCTCTAGCTCACCCTTTGTCATGGACTGAGGGTCCCACTCTGGGCGAGGCCCCTGGCACTGCAGGGGATTGTAGATAACACTGACTCTTTTTTTAATCAATAACTATTTTTCATAATGATTTTTTTTTTACTAATAATACTTACAAATTTTTAGTTCTCATAAACATATAGAATAAGTGTTTTTGCATAATAAGCAGGTTGCTGTCTAGGTTAACAATTTTAATTCAGATTTTTTTAGTTAGATAAACAATTTCTGTAATCTATTTCCTATCACTATAGTAATTGCTCTACAGACAATGACTATATATTGGCCACACTGGTGCATGAGACGTGCTGTATTTTTTTAATACCTAAATAAAAATCTCGAGATTCTTCCATTTCTAGAACTGAGAGGGTTCATATGAAACATACACGCATGCACGTACACATGCCCACCACCACCATCATCAGAGGAACCCAGAGGGCAAGGGGACATTTGCAGTCAGGATTTTGGAGACACCGCAGAAAAGGGTTTGGAGAAAAGAATAACAAAGGACACCTAGTCCGGTCTTCTCTCCTCCCAGAGCCTTCACCCAGCCCCTGTACATACTGCACCCCTCCTACTTCCAGTCTACACGGCAGGCAAGGCCTGTGGAAGTTGCAATACCATTTGCAATCAGAAAATAAAGAACAGGGTCTTTCCTGAGCATGTGCACAACCCTCTATGTGTGTGGGCTTCTAGATTCCTAGGAGTACACCAAAGCTTTTCAAAGCCCTCTATGGACAGCTCATTCCCCAACTTTTTCTTTGAATACCTTAGGTCAGCTCCTTGTTTGCTGCAGCTACTATCACTGGCTCAGACAGCCCTGATGTTAAACAATTGTCCCTGACTGTTTTCAACAAATGCCATCCGGGGAAAATGCTGTTTGTACTGCGTAAGCTCCAAGTCAGGTCAAATAAACACAGCCTTATAAGTGGGGTCTTCCAGGGAGCCACCATACAGGTCAAATAATGATGGTTATCTGGAAATTAAGCTTCGGAGGAGTTCCAGCTCTGTTCTGTTTCTTCCAGTGGTCCTAGGCTGCTGGTTTTCACTGTGATTGCAGAGCTATTGAGTTTCAAAGCTACTGCAGGGATGGGGAGAAAGGGATGGGACTAGGGCAAGTTAAAACCCCAGAGAGCTCTCTGTGGTAACCAAAACTTAGCTGTTTTTTTTGAATAGAAACTCCCCAGATTAATTTCCAGACTTCTGAAAAAGTTGACTTTGACAATTTTTGCCAGTATTCTTGTTGCTTTTATGAGAGAGAGGAGTTCTTTATCCTGCTATTCCTGCTGATGTCACCCCTTCAGGCTGGTTTTTGAGCTCAGTTTTCCTACCCGTCCAAAGTGCCTGCTGACTGAACTCACAGAATTCCAGTCTCTGGAACCCATGTGATCTGTTCACTACTTCCTTCTCCAAGAAGCCTCCCAGTCCCCAAGTCACCTCCGGATACGACAGTCACTGTCCTTCTAACCCTCAAGTGGGGCCTGGCTCTGAGCTCTCAGCACCCCGGCCACCTCCTCTGTGTGGCCCCTTTTTACCCTGACATGGGAGGAGTGATCCGCATGTAGGCAGAGAGCCTGCTTCTGCCCCTGAGTTTGGAGGCTCTAGTGCAGGGCACAAACCCAGTACCCAGTACCCCTTGGAATCTTCTGACCACACTTCACACGTGTGCTCGAGCCACTCTTGGGTCCCCAACTTGACCAAAATGGGCAAGAAGAGCCAGGCTCAGACCCTTTCCTCTCCCACAGGCCAAAGCTTTGAGGCTGGCATTACCTTCCAGATTTCACAGATGACAAATGTCAGACCCAGAGAGGGGTGCGAGGGGGCCAGAGCCACATACCAAGCTAGGGACAGAATTGGGCCTAGACCCGGCATCCGTGGTCCCAGGAAGAGGAGGATCTCCAGAATGCTTCCCCAGACCTGGTGGCTGAGGGCTGGACCATCAAGCGCCTTCCGCCCCCGTTGTGCTGGTCATGGAGAAATGTCCACCAGGGGGCGCGCTGTGTCGACAAATGCTCAGCATTGACCAGCATCGCTGAGCCTTTGTTCCTGGCATCCTGGTGTAGATTCCTCCTGGAACTTGACAGAGAATTTGAATCGGAGAGTCTGCCGCCTGATCCGGCCCCACCGCCTGCCTAGGCTCCTGCTCCTCTCCTACTTAGCGCCAGGCTCTGATAGGGTTCATAAAGGCAGTACCGTAGATTCCCACCCTCTCGAGGGGATGTGGCCTCCAGCAGCCCGGCCAACACCGAGAATCTCAACTCACTGGGAGTGGCTGGCCTGGCAGCCGGATCCTTGGGCTTGTGAGGGTCACGTGCACACTATCCTGTCTCTCCGCACCGGGAGTCCCTGCTTTAGTGTCGATGCCCAGGCCCCTTGTTATGCCCCACCCTGCTTTTGCCAGGCCAATCGTGGAGGGCTGACTCTGGAACAAAACAGATCTAAGGTCCCTCAGTGCTCTGGTTCCAGGAGCCTCCCGGGTCAAAATCTTTATGATATTCCCTGCACCTGCCAGCCTCAAAAAAAAAAAAAAAAAAAAGAATCCTTATAATAAATCCTACTGTCCTTTAGGTGAAGAGATGAATCCGGTCCTCACAACCAAAACCCGAGGCAACTCAGCAATCCCCCTTCTATCTTTTTTTTTGGGGGGGGGGTCTGGCCTGGATGGGGATCTGAACCCGTGACCTTGAGTGTTATCAACACCGCGCTCTAACCAACTCAGCTAACCAGATGACCCCCAGCACCACCCCCCCTTCTAAGGATTAGCCTAGGAGACGGGCAAAGGGTGTATCTGCCGCAATGTTAAGTTCAGCATCATTTACAAAGAAGAAAAAAAAAAGAAAGGAAGAAAGAAAGAAACAATACAGATGTCCCACAATAAGAGATTGGTTAGGTAAATTATGCCAGATACAAAAAACCATACTGGGCAGCCATTAAAGGTCATGCTGTGATGTGGTGACCTTGAGCTGAATTCAAGGTCAAGCAAAAACACAGAACCCAATGCATTATTTACAGTCAAATCCCAATTTTTTTCTAGTAGATACCCATCTCCAGTTTATGGAGTTATGATTATTTTTTTTCTTCTTTCTTCTGTATTTTGTAAGTTGTCTGCAATCACCATGCACTATTTTCATAATCACGAAAATTTTATATTAATGTTAATTTGTAAATACTATCTAGTAATTAAAAAACAGCAGTTCAATAAGCAAAATTCGTCCCCAAATATTTTTTTAAACATTGGATGTTTTTGTTTAAAAAATTATTTTGAGTTCATTATCAATGCAACAGAGACTTTTTAAAATTAACTAAGTTGCTTTTGAAATCATTACTCTTGAACCCTGAAAAATCGTTGCTGAAGGTTTGATTGTTTGTTTGTTTGTTTGTTTACTTCTGAAAGCATTTCTTTGAACTCAGTCTGTGTGGCCTAAACTTGTTAGCCTTTGCAATTCTTTAACCCCCAATTTCCGGCAACTTTCTGGATCAGAACAATTGCAGTCTGGGGGATGGGGGAAACCTGCTTTTCCAGCCAGTCACTGAATTCTGCAATGCATAGAAATGCCCAACATTCCTCTTTCTCAGGGATGTAAGACAGACCGCTGGGACCAATTTCTCTCTGCCTATCCAGAGGTTATCTGGGATATCTGGGAAATCTGTGTGTGCATCAACACTCAGGGACTTCACAGGACTTTGCAATGTGCTTTTTTAGCCTAGGGTGTAGGAAGTACAATTAACTTATGATGTTCCTAAGTAATGGATGCTGGGGTGATGTTTAATGATGTTTAATGATATTACACAGGAAGCTGTGCTGAGCAAGGGGGGTTTGTTTTCAGAGGAGTCTCTGGCAGGAAGTGAATCAAGGAAGCAAACGAAATTCTACCTTTGACATTTCCTGGCTGAGCAGGGGGAGTACTAGAGACACAGAGTGTTCTGGGCAGGAGCTACAAAAACCCTGCCCGGTTTTTATGTGTTGGCTGCACCTAAAGCAGCCAACATTTTGCAGAGCATAAGGAAGAGTGAAAAGTGATTTGGGGCATTTGCAGACAATACTAGGAACTTAGTGACAACAGCCCTGAAGTGAAATACCAGCATGTACTCGGCAGAACTTAGGGGAAGCAAGACACCTCATCCAAAGCTAAACCCACCAGAGACCATTCTCTTGGTCCTACTGGGCAAAGCTATGTAGGGTGACAAACTCTCAAGACTCTCCTGGTTTTAGTACTAAAAGTCCTGTGTCCTGGGAAACTCCTCAGTTCCAGGCCAAATGGACTGGTAGTTCCGAGTGAGAAATAAACGTGACCTAGAGCAATCTAAGGAACGTGAGTTATGCTAAACTTACCATGCCCAGAAAGATACGAACATGGGGCTTTAGTCACATCTTCCTCTCCATGTCTGGGGTAAATTGCTGTTTTTAACAATTATCCAGACTAGCCGCCGCCACCAATAGATATAGATTACCCAAATGTTATTGCAAATTATGCAATGTGACCCTCACTCTTTCTTTGTTGCCAAGATCCTGAAATTTATGATGCAAAGAGCAATGTATAGCCAATCAGCAGCTTATGTTGTTTCAGTGAACCATTGTAAGTTCTTTGAAACAACTTTGGAACTACAGCTTAACTTCTTCTCTCTTTATCTCTTTAAAAATCTGTTACTGCCACCAAAGGAAGCACATATTCAGGGCAACTTGAAAGTGTGGCGCCCAGGCGGCAGTCCGTGAATTTGGTGCAAATAAATTCTTTGTCTTATTTTGTTTGCTTCAGTTGCTTCTTTTAGGTCAACACGAGCTGAGCTCTGGAAGTCTATGGTCCTGGGTGTGAGTCAGCACTCTCCATTTACAAGCAGAGACATGTTTCTTAACCTCTCTGAGTCACGGTTTCCTCATCTGTAAATAGGGTAATACTATGAAGTCTATTCTAAAAGTTTTTGCAAAATCAAAAGGAAATAAATCTTGAAAAGAGAATAGAATAAAATCTGGCACACAGTAATCACACAGTGTTAACAGAAAGGAAAGAGGGAAGGAAAGAAAGTTGGATTTTAGTGAGAAGTTTATACCAGAACTGAATGAATAATACAAGTATTTATGTAGGTTTATATAAGAATAGCTAAATGCAGCAGGGTTATTCCTTATCTATTGCTACGTAACAAATTACCACAAACTGAGCTGCTTAAAACACCATCCATTTATCCCCTTATAGTTTCTGTGGTCTGTGAGTCTGGGAATGACTTCGCAGGGTTCTCTGCTCCAGGATCCCATCTGAAAGCTGCAATTAAGGTGTCAGCCAGGGCTACAGTCTTATCTCAAGTCTTGGGCAGAGAAGGATCCACTTCCAAGATTACATAGTGGAATGAAGTCAGTTCTTGGAGCCTGTTGGGCTGAGGGCCTCCCCAACATGCTCACTTGCTTCATCAAAGCCAGCAAGAGAGTCTGCCAGCAAGATGTGCACTACAGTCTCGTATAATGTAATCACTGAAGTAACGTCCTGTCACCTTTGTCACCTTTTCTATTCTATTGGTTATAAATAACTCATAAGTCCTCCCCACACTCAAGCGAAGGGGATTACATAAGGGCTTGAGCACCAGAGGTGGGAAAATTTGGGGTATTCTTAGAGTTTGTCCTCCACACAGGAATTCTCAGCTATCCAAATCTACATTTATCTGTTTCTAAAGTTGGAGCTCTGGCATATTTCTGGCACCCATTTGGGCCAGCTAATAAACCCAGGGTCTGTCTATTGGCTGGGGAAGGAAAACATATCGGGCTACGTAAAATGAATCTACTAAAAATGGTGACCTGATTTTTATTTATTTATTTTTTTTTTATTTATTTTTTTTTTAAAGATGACCGGTAAGGGGATCTTAACCCTTGGCTTGGTGTTGTCAGCACTACACTCACCCAGTGAGCGAACCGGCCATCCGTATATGGGATCCGAACCCGGGGCCTTGGTGTTATCAGCACCGCACTCTCCCGAGTGAGCCACGGGCCGGCCCGTGACCTGATTTTTATAATAATTACCAGAAAGGAAGTGTTGATTGGGACTTTATCTTTAAAATGAAACCAAAAATTATGAAAAAATTTTCATATTTTATTTTTTTAAGTGTAGACTTTTACTGCAACCATTTTCTAACTCTTAAAAAGGGAGGATTCAAGTATTGATATTCTTTCAACATAAATATACGGGAGCATAATGTAGCTTCCTTGTATTTTGTCTTTGGTTTACACAGAGAAATTTTGTAAAAATATTCCAGGCTCATTAGTTTTCCCAAAGGCTTCTCACAATCTTTTGAAATTCAAATTATTCTCTCTTAAAGCCACTTTTTGTTATTTTACTTGTTAATTTTCTCTTTGTTAATTTTCCCAACTCATCCGGACCTTCCTTTGTGACTGGCTTTGTGGATTAGAATAATTCTCCAACAATACTCTTATCAACTTCATGAAATCCTTCATCTTTCATAAGATTACAATTTCCCTCCGCAAAAGACTCACCAGCAAAGACACATGGGTAAAGGGTCAAGAGAGATGAACTGTTAAGAATAGAAGGGTGCAATTTTTAAAAGGGAAATTCTTAGTTACAATCTAACAAAACATGTGCAGGATCTGTATGCTAAAATCTACCAAGCACTGATGAAATACATCAAAGAACACACAAATAAATGGAAAGATATGCCACATTCATGAATTGGAAGGCTCAAAATTATTAAAATGTAAGTTCTCTCCAAGTTGATCTACAGATTCAACCTAATTACAATCAAAATCCTAATTGCTTTTTTATAAAAATTAACAAGCTGATTCTAACACTCATAAGGAAATCCAAAGAACCTAGAAAAGAGCCAAACAACTTTGAAAAAAGAGGAACAAACTTGAAGGACTTATACTATCTTATTCCAAGACTTATTATAAAGCTATAATCATCAAGTCAGTATGGTACTGGGAAAAGGATAGACACATTCAATGTATCTGCCTATCTACATACCTATGTGGAACTTTAGAGTTCAGAAATAGATCCAGACAAATTTGGTCATTAAATTTTCACAAAGGTAAAAAAGCAATTTAATGGAGATAGGATAGTATTTTCAATAAACAATGCCGGTACAATTGGACATCCATAAGCAGGAAAAAATAGTCTTTAACCTATATGTTACATTTTACACAAAAACCAATTCTAAAAGAATTATGAAACCTAAATGCAAAACATAAGAACCATAAAACTTGCAGAAGAAAACATAAGTGAAATCTTCATGACCTGAGGTTAGGCAGAGTTCTCAGATATGACACCAAGAGCTTAATCCATAAAAAGAAAAAACTGACAAGTTGGATTTCATTAAAACTAAAAACTTTTGCTCTATGAAAAACGGTACTAAGAAATTAAGACAAGCCACAGACTCACGTATCTGACAAGGGATATCCAGAGTATATAAAGCACTCTTAAAACTCAACAATAAGAAAACAAACAACCCAGTATAATAATTGGCAAAACATTTAAATAGACACTTCATCAGAGAAGATACAGACATGGCAAATAAGCACATGAGAAGATGCTCAGCATCATTAGTCATTAGGGAAATGTGTAGAAAAACCACATTGAGATACCACTGCAGACCTATTATAAGGGGAAAAAACAACTGACCATACCAAGTGCTATGTATGCAGAGCAACTGAAGCCCTCACACACTGCTGATGAAAATGCAGAATGTACAGCCCCTTTAGAAAAGAGTTTGGCAGTTTCCTATAAAGTTAGACATACACTTACACATGGCCCAGCAATCCCACCAAATACCCACATAATAACCTCCTTAACATGGAAACCTGAATTCATACATGTACAACAGCGTTATTCATAATACTGAAAACTGGAAACAACCCAAATGTTCCTCAGCTGGGGAATGGTGCTATGGTCTGAATGCTTCTTTCCACGCCCTCTCACCACCAACACCACCACATTAATATGTTGAAACTTAATCCCCAATGTGAGGGTATTTGGAGGTGGGGACTTTGGGAGGTGATTAGGGCACGAGGGCAGAGCATGAATGGATTAGTAAATGGGATGATTGAATGGGATTAGTGCCTTTACAAATGGACCCCAGAGGATTCCTTTCCACCATGTGAGGACACAGGTAGAAGGTGCTGCCTATGAACCAGGAAGTGGGCCCTCACAAGATACTGAATCTGCGGCACCTTGATCTTGGACTTCACAGTCCCCAGAACTGTGAAAAATAACTTTCTGTTGTTTATAAGCCACTCAATCTATGGTATTTTGTTATAAGCCCAAACAGAAGAAGACAACTGGATAAACCAACTCTGGCACAGCCATACAATGAATAAATAAATAGAATACCACTGAGCAATAAAAAGAAAGGAAACACTCATACATGCAACAACTTGGGTGAATTTCCAATGCATTATGCTATGTGGAAGAAGACAGATTCAACAGACTATGTATTGTTGATTCCTTTTATACAGTATTCTGAAAAGGTAAAACTATAACAACAGAGTACAGATCAGGGTTTCTTGAAGTTGGGGAGGAGGGAGGATTTCACTAACAAAGAGAGGCTGTATGAGAGAGAGTTTTGAGGTGATGGAACTGTTCAACATTTTAATTTTCGTATTGGTTACACAATAACATACACTTGTCAAAATCATAGAACTGTACTCCAGAATAAGTGAATGGTAATGTATGTAAATTAAAAGTAAGTTTTTAAAAGTCACTGAAAAATTTTAAAAGGATAGGGATATATTTGACCAGGGTCTGTCTAACTTTATAAATGATCGATTTATTGGTCACTTCATTGGTGCACAAGGTTGAGATGCACCCTTTCACTTATTCATTCATTCATTCTTTACAAAATATCTGTTGAACAATGTGTCAATCAAATTCCCTTGATACTATTCCTGACATACCTGAAAGCCCTCTCCTCTTCTTCTCTACTGTTCCAGCCTTACTTTGGGCCCTCTTCATTCTCTCTCCTATAATATTCCCAAAACTTCCCAACTGGACTCCCTATCTGTAGCATCAGCACCCCTAGGCATTCTCCTGATGCCACTGAAATGATTTTTTCTAAAGAGCAAGTAAGATCTCCTGGCTTAAAACTCCTCAAGAGAATTTTTCAAACCTTCAGTGGCTCTTCACTGCCTAATGATAGCACCCAAACTCTTCTTTATCATTGGTTATGAATATTCATGAGGTACAAAGCTGACTGTCACCACTTGTGCCCAAGATGTGATGGCTAGATCAATACCACCAGTATGCCCATTACCACAAATTGCGATTATTCCCCGTGTCCCCCACAGAACTAATCCCCAACCTCCCTCCTCCTCCCCACTTCCCGCACCCTGCTCTTCAACACTGGGTGTGTTCTCTCCCTCTGCAAGTCCAATTTACCACTGTGTTCTTTCTGTCCTTCCCTCTCTCTCTTTTAGCTCCCACTTATGAGTGAGGATATGCAGGATTTTTCCTTCTGTGTTTGGCTTATTTCACTCAACATAAGTTTCTCCAAGCTCATCCATGTTGTTGTGAATGTGCCCAAACTCTTTAGCCTGGTACCCAAGGCCCTACATGATCTAACTTCTCCTTCACATTTTAATCTCTTTACTGTTCTATCCACCCTCATGCCATAAACTCTAGTATTAAGCTATTAGTGTTTCCTCAAATATATGGTAGGTTGCACTCTTGGTCAAAATATTCACTGCCCTTTTCCGTGGAAGGATTATATGTTTCTGACCCACTAATGTCAAGTTTGGCCTTGTGACTCACCTTGTCAAATAAAGTGTGAGTGGAAGAGAGGCATGCCATTTCAGAGCAGAAATTTAAGAATTAACACATGGTTCCACCATCTCTCTTCTCTCTGCCACCAGCAATGAACATATAACGTGAATTAAAAATAAACCTTCATTGTCATAAGCCACTGATATTCAGGACTTGTTTGTTACCACAGCATAACTTAGCCTAAGCTGACTGAAACACTTGGATTATAAGTACCATAATTGTTCACTTTGTAATCTCTGTGCATAGCACAGACACATAACTGGCATCCAATACACATCTGTTGAATTAATAAATATAATAAACAGTGACCCCTGGGACTTTGCACATGCTATTCTCTCTGTAAAGAGTGACCATCCCAGCTTCCCCACTTGCCCAACTCATCCCCAAGTCAAACCACAAAGATCTCCTCTAAGAAGACTTCCCTGCCCATCTGTCTTAGCTCATTTGTGCTGCTATAACAAAATACCACAGACTGCATAATTGATAAACAATAGAAATTTATATCTCACAGTTCTGGAGGCTGCGGAGCTCAAAATCAGGGCAATAGCATTTGGTATGTTCTGAGGGCCTTCTTACTGTGTCCTCACACGGCAAAAGGGGGCAGGGCAAAAAGGGCCTAAGCTACTTCCCACCAGCCTTTTTACAAGGCAATAATCCATTCATGAGGGCAGAGCCCTTATAACATAATCACTTCCTGCAGTGGATTGAATGTCCCGCCAAAACTTAATCCCCACTGAAACAGTGTTAAGAGAGTGGGAAATCCTATTACAATAATCGAAAGGGGGGGCCTTGAAGAGGTGATTAGATTGTGAGGACCATGTCCAGGTAAATGGGTTAATCCACATCAGTGGTGGTCATGGGCATGGATCTGAGGGCTTTAAAAGAAAAGGAATGAATAGTTAGCCTTCTCTCTGCTTCTGCCATCTGCCATGTGATATCCTCCTTTGATGTTAAGGGTCACTACCCACCAAAAAGGCTCTCACCAGATGTATGCCTTGGGATTTGGATTTCCCAGCCTCCAAACTGTGATCAATAAATAGTTTTCCTTCATAAATTACGCAGTTACAGGTATTTCTGTTATAAGTAACAGAAAGGGACTAATATACTTCCCAAAAGTCCCCAACTCTAATTACCACCACAATGGAGATTAAGTTTCAACACACAAATTTTCGGGGACATTCAGACTATACCACCAACACTCTCTCCTTCCCAAAGCGGTTGTGTATATTTCTGCTCTCATGATAATTGTCTGTCTCTCTGCCCTGATTTTGAGACTCTTAGGCAGGACCAGGTCAGCCTCACCTTGGTGGCCACTGTGCCCAGCACAGTTCCTGGACCAAAACAAGTGGATGGATGAATGAATGAAGGAGTGAGAGCCTGGGGAGTGTTCAATTCTTCCAAGTAGCCACAAATAGCTTTCTCCACTACTTCTAATTACTGTATCTGTCATCCATCTACCCTACTGCACACGGAAGGATCTGCTGTACTCTTCCCACATCACCCATTTTTGGCAGCTTCATGGATTTTTCCCAGATGTTTGAGTCAGATCTGGTAGCTCAGCCGAAAGCCGATTCTCTTTCTCAACCAAACCGCGTCCCCGCTCTCCTTCTGCAGCCTGGTGGAGGTGCCCCAGGGTGACTCTTTCTTCTGCCCTCAAAAGTCAAAAAGCTTCTTCATGGTAGAAGACAGCAGCTTCAGAAGCCCGTCCCCTCACCTGGCCCCTCGGCTCTTACCCACTTCTGAAGCTGATATGAGTGAATATTACTCAATACTCTTATGTAGAAGCCAACCTCTCTGCCACAACAGCACCACTCAAAAGCCTCCCATTCAGAACGGTAACCAAGCAGCAGGTCTAAGCACAAGTGAGCATGTGCACAGAGCACTGGCGCCCAAGAGTTCTAAGAGGACTCGTGCAGGGCCCCGGGTTAACCAATGGTTGCTGAGTGATGTCAGAAGTCACTAGGGAGATTGAAAGTTGCTTGTCATGGGCGATATGTTGCCATGGCTACAGATCAGTTCTTTCCTAAGCTTGAGGCAACCTTAACCATACGTTTTCCGCTGAAAATATTCAGGCTTACTTTTGAGTTTCAGGAAATTTTAAGCTAAAGGAGAATACAACATTGAAATGCATAGAAATGCCTCCACTTACTCAATATAGAGATTTACAGAATTGAATGCAAGACAGATATTTCCAAGGATTAATACTAGCATTTCATACTGGTATATGTTTCCCATGAGCCGTTAAGTGTTCTATTGTACGAATTCCTTCCTTCACAGTTGCATCTGTTTTAAAGGAGGGAAGGAAAGCTTTCATCGACATTAAGTCTAGGATTTCAAATTGAAACCTGTCCTCTTGCTCACACTGGCAGATTAAGAGGACATTTTTAAGGATAAAAGTGTTCTGAGAGACAACAGAAAGTGTCTGCGACATAACAGGTATTCAGGTTATGCATGAAAAATAGGTGCATTGACTGAATAAATAAATAGAGTTGACGGGTTCAATAATTTTAATGAAAATTTCGTAAAGTTAAGCAATACTTTTGGATGACTGGTAATCCTATGTATGTTTGCTTTTTGTTTCCAAAACTATACAAACAAAATGATTAACCTATTGTGGTCTGCTTAAATAGGATACAGCTGTACACAACACAAACATACGTGTAGAACCAAATGTGTACATAATAAAGTCTACATGCACGGAGATAACGTTTCCCTTTACTTCTGATGTGGCTGCAAATTGGCAGAACATACAGATCCACAGAAAATAACAATGATCGAAAGTGGGAAATTGTTTTGATTTGTGCAAGATTCACATTCCTACATTTCCCCACGATTATTTCCTTCCAAGGAATGACTTACTGAGACCGTTATCCATGTTCCTTGTAGAAATCACAGATACGAAAAAGGAAAAGGGAATTTCACTTTGAATTCAAATGTCCAGAAAAAAACTATGCATTCCCTTAGCACTTTGGTACATATTTTCGGCTAACTTAAGACCATAATCTGTTTGTGCATGTGTTTAAGCAATCTTTGTTCTCATTTAATATACCAAAGTACGTCTTCACCTGTCTACATACAGCTGTATCTACTTCAAAAATGTAAATAAATAAACTGTATACGTCGGATGGAATGGTGTGTGACCACATTTTTTTATAGAACCTATTATACGGATTCTTCCTAATGCATTGCTGTTTGAAGCAGTCATGAGAAAAGCAACTCACATGCATCTCTCATCATTACATATAGATATTTTAGTAGAACGTAATTGATGGGTAAAAGGCATAAACGTTTGTGAAATGTAGTACTCCCACCAAAGTTCCTACTGGTATACTCATAAACAGCTTAAATTTTAAGCAACGGCATAGGTACCACTGCTCTTCATCATCAAATCCTTGCAGAGGGGACACCATTTCTAAATTCTTGCCCATATGTGGGCGTTTCTGGATTTTCCATGCCATTTTGTTCATTTACCTGTCTTTTCAGCTGTTAGTGAACAACTCTTTTGCGGACAATTAGAACACTTTTTGATCTCTAAAACGACAAGTCTTTGCTCATCACAATACAAAGGTTGTCTTAAAGTCACCCCAACAGTAAAAGATAGCATGCGTTACTCAAAAATTTTTAAATCTCCATATTTTTATTGGCCTGAAGCAAAAAGGATACATTTTAAAAGAGCTCGCATTTTCAAATACACGAGTTTCCCTATACAACAATGTGGAGCTATCTTCCTAGTTGAGGGTTTCCTTCTCCCATCCTTCAGTAAGAAACACATAAGAATAGATGGAGACTGAATTACAGTGCATATTGGAGTTGATTCAAAGAATTTTCAGCCCCCGGAAATTGATGTATCGTGGGAAATGTACACCCCATGCACTTTCTTTTAACTTACATTGTTTAATGGTGTTTGAAAACATGTACTTGACAAATAATACGCTGTATGGACTTCATTTTGTTAGTTAAGTCACTTCACGGTCTTCAATAAAGTGCTTTCTAAGGAGAATTCTCAAGGCATCAAAGAACAGCGAAAGTTTTGTTTCTGTTTTGCTGCTCCAATACACGGTTTGGGGACTTGAACACTGCAACATTTCACCGTCCCACCTCCTAAGGAATTTATGGAGGGACGAAAGCCTAGCATCATCGGTAGCAGGAGAATTCAGGCCCAACCATGGAGAGCCCAGAAAAGTGTGCTTTCTCCCTCATCCACCTCGCCTCCTCCACACCGGACATCACTGCCTGGCTCCGCCCTCTACTTCTCATGAAACCCTGTCATCCACGTCCGTGACTCCACACGGAAGGATATGCTGTCCTCTTTCCACATCACCATTTTTGGCAGCATGATGGATGTTTCCCAGATGTCTGAGTCGGATCCAGTAGCTCAGCTGAAAGCCGATTCTCTTTCTCAACCAAACCGCGTCCGGGCTTGACTCCTGCAGCCTGGTAGAAGTTCCACACCCCTACACCACACGGAAGGATCAGCTGTCCTCTTTCCCCATCACACTTTTTGGCAGCGTGTTGGATATTTTCCAGATGTCTGACTCGGATCTGGTACCTCAGCCGAAAGTCGATTCACTTTCTCAAACAAACCGAGTCCGCACTCGCTTCCTGCAACTCGGTGGAGGTGCCCGAGAGTGACTCTTTCTTGTACCCTCAAAGGACTAAAAGCTTCTTCATGGGAGAACACAGCAGCTTCAGGAGCCCGTTCCCTCCCCTGGACCCTCGGCCCTTACCCACGTCTGAAAACGATTTCAGCGAATATTCCTCGATAATTTAACGTAGAAGCCACCCTCTCTGTCACAACAGCACCACTCGAATTCCTCCCGTTCCGAAAGGTAACCAAGCATCAGCTCTAAACACGAGTGAGCATGCGCACACAGTCCTGGTGCCCAAGAGGTCTAAGATGTCTCTGAGGGGCCCCGGGTTGACCACTGGTTGCTGAGTGACGTCAGCAGTCACGAAGGAGATTGAAAGTTGGTTCTCACGGGCTATTTCATGACTTGGCTACAGATCAGTTCTTTCTTAAGACAGGGCCTAGCTCCGCCCCTACTTCCCATTCCACTCTGTAATCCCCGTCCCCTACTCCACAGGAAAGGATATGCCCTACTCTTTCGGCAACACCGTTTTTGGTAGGGTCATGGATCTCACCCAGATGTCTGAGTCGGATCGGGTAGCTCAGCCGAAAGCCGATTCACTTTCTCAACCAAACGGTGTCCACGCTCCCTTCCTGCACCCTGGTGGAGGTGCCCGAGAGTGACTCTTTCTTGTACCCTCAAAAGAGAAAAAGCTTCGGGCCGGCCTGTGACTCACTCGGGAGAGTGTGGTGCTGATTACCCCAAGGTCACGTATTCGGATTGCATATAGGGATGGCTGGCTTACTCACTGGGTGAGCATGGTGCTGACAACACCAAATCAAGGGTTAAGATCCCATTACCGGTCAAAAAGCTTGTTCATGGGAGAAGACAGCCGCTTCCGAGACCCGTCACCTCACGTGGCCCCTAGGCTCTTACCCACTTCTGAAACCGGTAAGAGCGAATATTCCTCCACACTTTTACCTTGAAGCCACACTCTCTGCCACAACAGCAGCACTCAAAAGCCTCCGGTACGAAACGGTAATCAAGCAACACCTCTAAACACAAGTGAGCATGCGCAAACAGCACTGGTGCCCAAGGGTTCTAAAACATCTCCTGTGGGGCCCCGGGTTGACAAACGGTTGCTGAGTGACGTCAGCCGTCACTAAGAAGATTGGAAGTTGGTTAAAGGGCTATTTCTTGACTTGGCTATAGATCAGTACTTCCCTAAGATTGGGCCTAGCTCCGCCCCCTACTTCTCATTCTATTCTGTCTTCCCGGTACCCTACTACACACGAATGGATATGCTTTACTCTTTCGACATCACCCTTTTGGCAGCGTGATGGATCTTTACCGGATGTCTGAGTCAGATCTGGTAGCTCAGCCGAAACCTGCTTCTCTTTCTCAAACAAACTGCGTCCGAGCTCGCCTCCTGCACCCTAGTGGAGGTTCCCGAGAGTGGCTCTTTTGATACCCTCAAAAGTGAAAAAGCTTCTTCATGTGAGAAGACAGCAGCGTCAGAGGCCGGTCCCCTCACTTGGCCCATCGGCTCTTACCCGCTTCTGAAGCTGAAATGAGCGAATATTACTTGGTAATATTTTGTAGAAGCAAACATCAGTGCCACAGCAGCACCTCTCAATAGACTCCCGTTCTAACGGTAACCAAGGAGCAGTGCTAAACACAAGTGAGCATGCGCACACAGCCCTGGCACCCAAGAGTTCTAAGAGGGCTGTGCGGGGCATCTTGTTGACCAGGGGTTGCTGAGTGACGTCAGCAGTCACTTGGGAAATTGAAAGTTGTTTCTCCCGGGATTTTCTGCCATGGCTACACATCAGTTCTTTCCAAAGCTTGGGCTTGGCTCCGCCCCCTATTTCTTGTTCCACTCTGTCATCCGCGTCCCCTACTCCATAGGACAGCAAGTGCTGCACTCTTTCCACATCACCCTTTTCGGCAGCCTGATGGAACTTTTCCAGATGTCTGAGTCGGATCTGCGAGCTCAGCCAAAAGCCGATTCTCTTTCGCAAACAAACCGTGTCCGAGCTCGCCTCCTGCGGCCTGGTGGAGGTGCCCGACCACTACTCCAACTGGAAGGATCAGCTGTCCTCTTTCCACGTCACCCTTTTCGGCAGCCAGATAGAACTTTTCCAGATGTCTGACTCAGATCTACGAGCTCAGCTGAAAGCCGATTCTCTTTCGCAAAAAAACCATGTCCGAGCTCGCCTCCTGCACCCTAGTGGAGGCGCCCGACCACTGCTCCACACGGAAAGATCAGCTGTCCTCTTTCGACATCACCCTTTTTGGCAGTATGATTGATCTTTCCCAGAGTGAGGGAAAGTGAGCACGCGCACACACCGCTCGCGCCCAAGGTTTCTAAGAGGTCTCCCTCGGGGCCCCGGGTTGACCAATGGTTGCTGAGTGACGTCAGCAGTCACTAAGGATATTGAAAGATGGTTCTAATGGGCTATTTCTTTTTTTTTTTTTTTTTTTTTGTCGTTTTTTCGTGACCGGCACTCAGCCAGTGTGAGCACCGGTCATTCCTATATAGGATCCGAACCCGCGGCGGGAGCGTCGCTGCACTCCCAGCGCAGCACTCTACCGAGTGCGCCACGGCTCGGCCCTAATGGGCTATTTCTTGACGTGGCCACAGATCAGTTCTTTTCTAAGATTGGGCCTAGCTCCGCCCCCTACTTCTCGTTCCGCTGTCATCCCCGTCTCCTACTCCACACGAAAGGATCTGGTGTACTCTGTCAACATGACCCCTTTAGGCAGCGTGATGGATCTTTCCCAGATGTCTGAGTGGATCTGGGAGCTAGGCCAAAAGCCGATTCTCTGTCTGAAACAAACCTCGTCCGAGCTCGCCTCCTGCCACCTGGTGGCAGTGCCTGAGAGTGACTCTTTCTCCTACCGTCAAATGTCAAAAAGCTTTTTCATGGGAGAAGACAGCAGCTTCAGAGGCCCGTCCCCTCACCTGGCCCCTCGGCTCATACCCACTCGTGAAGCCGATATGAGCGAATATTACTCAGTACTATCTTCTCGAAGACAACATCTCTGCCACAACAGCACCACTCAAAAGCCTCCCGATCGAACGGTAACCAAGGAGCAGTGCTATACACAAGTGAGCACGTGCACACAGCGTTCGCGCCCAAGGGTTCTAAGAGGTCTCCTGCGGGGCCCTGGTTGACCAATGGTTGCTGAGTGACGTCAGCACTCACTAAGGATATTGAAAGGTGGTTCTAATGGGCTATTTCTTGACGTGGCCACAGATCAGTTCTTTTCTAAGATTGGGCCTAGCTCCGCCCCCTACTTCTCCATCCACTCTGTCATCCACTTACCCGACTCCACACGGAAAGATCTGCTATACACTTTTAACATGACCCCTTTTGCAGCTTGATGGATCTATCCCAGATGTCTATGTCGGATCTGGTAGCTCAGCCGAAATCCGATTCCATTTCTCAACCAAACCGCTCTCGCGCTCGCCTCCTGCAGCCTCGTGGAGGGTCCCGAACCCTCCTCCACACGGAAAGATCAGCTGTCCTCTTTCCTCATCACCCTGTTTGGCAGCGTGATGGATCTTTCCCAAATGTCTGAGTCGGATCTGCCAGCTCAGCCGAAAGCCGATTCCCTTTCACGAACAAACCGCGTCCGTGCTCGCCTCCTGCAGCCCGGTGGAGGTGCCAGAGAGTGACTGTTTCTTCTACGGTCCAAAGTCAAAAAGCGTCTTCATGGCAGAAGACAGCAGCTTAACAGGCCAGCCCGCTCACCTGCCCCCTCGGCTCTTATCCACTTCTAAAACTAATTCCAGCGATTACTCGGTACTATTCTGTAGAAGCCAACCTCTCTACCACAACAGCACCACTCAAAAGCCTCCCGATCGAATGGTAACCAAGGAGAAGTGCTAAACACAAGTGAGCACGCGCACACACCGCTCGCGCCCAAGGGTTCTAAGAGGTCTCCTGCGGGGCCCCGGGTTGACCAATGGTTGCTGAGTGACGTCAGCACTCACTAAGGATATTGAAAGGTGGTTCTAATGGGCTATTTCTTGACGTGGCCACAGATCAGTTCTTTTCTAAGATTGGGCCTAGCTCCGCCCCCTACTTCTCGTTCCGCTCTGTCATCCCCGTCCCCTACTCCACACGAAAGGATCTGGTGTACTCTGTCAACATGGCCCCTTTAGGCAGCGTGATGGATCTTTCCCAGATGTCTGAGTGGATCTGGGAGCTAGGCCAAAAGCCGATTCTCTGTCTGAAACAAACCTCGTCCGAGCTCGCCTCCTGCCACCTGGTGGCGGTGCCTGAGAGTGACTCTTTCATCTACTGTCAAAAGTCAAAAAGCTTCTTCTTGGGAGAAGACAGCAGCTTCAGAGGCCCGTCCCCTCACCTGGCCCCTCGGGTCATACCCACTCGAGAAGCCGATATGAGCGAATATTACTCAGTACTATCTTCTCGAAGACAACATCTCTGCCACAACAGCACCACTCAAAAGCCCGCCGATCGAACGCGAACGGAGGGGCAATGCTAAACACAAGTGAGCATGCGCACACACCGCTCGCGCCCAAGGGTTCTAAGAGGTCTCCTGCGGGGCCCTGGTTGACCAATGATTGCTGATTGCCGTCAGTGGTCCCTAGGGGGATTGAAAGTTGTTTCTCACTGGCGATTTCTTGCCATGGCTACAGATAAGTTCTTTCCTAAGCTCGGGCCTGGCTCCGCCCCCTACTACTCCATCCACTCTGTCATCCACTTACCCTACTCCACACGGAAAGATCTGCTATACACTTTTAACATGACCCCTTTTGCAGCTTGATGGATCTTTCCCAGATGTCTGTGTCGGATCTGGTAGCTCAGCCGAAATCCGATTCCATTTCTCAACCCATCCGCTCCCCCGCTCGCCTCCTGCAGCCTGGTGGAGGTTCCCGACCCCTACTCCACACGGAAAGATCAGCTGTCCTCTTTCCACATCACCCTGTTTGCCAGCGTGATGGATCTTTCCCAGATGTCTGAATCGGATCTGCCAGCTCAGCCGAAAGCCGATTCTCTTTCACGAACAAACTGTGTCCGGGCTCGCCTCCTGCAGCCCGGTGGAGGTGCCAGAGAGTGACTGTTTCTTCTACGGTCCAAAGTCAAAAGGAGTCTTCATGGCAGAAAACAACAGCTTAACAGGCCAGCCCGCTCACCTGCCACCTCGGCTCTTATCCACTTCTAAACCTATTACCCGCGATGACTCGGTACTATTCTGTAGAAGCCAACCGCTCTGCCACAACAGCACCACTCAAAAGCCTCCCGATCGAACGGTAACCAAGGAGCAGTGCTAAACACAAGTGAGCACGCGCACACACCGCTCGCGCCCAAGGGTTCTAAGAGGTCTCCTGCGGGGCCCCGGGTTGACCAATGGCTGCTGAGTGACGTCAGCAGTCACTAAGGATATTGAAAGGTGGTTCTAATGGGCTATTTCTTGACGTGGCCACAGATCAGTTCTTTTCTAAGATTGGGCCTAGCTCCGCCCCCTACTTCTCGTTCCGCTCTGTCATCCCCGTCCCCTACTCCACACGAAAGGATCTGGTGTACTCTGTCTACATGGCCCCATTAGGCAGCGTGATTGATCTTTCCCAGATGTCTGAGTGGATCTGGGAGTTGGGCCAAAAGCCGATTCTCTGTCTGAAACAAACCTCGTCCGAGCTCGCCTCCTGCCACCTGGTGGCGGTGCCTGAGAGTGACTCTTTCATCTACCGTCAAATGTCAAAAAGCTTTTTCATGGGAGAAGACAGCAGCTTCAGAGGCCCGTCCCCTCACCTGGCCCCTCGGCTCATACCCACTCGTGAAGCCGATATGAGCGAATATTACTCAGTACTATTTTCGCGAAAACAACATCTCTGCCACAGAGCACCACTCAAAAGCCTCCCGATCGAACGGTAACCAAGGAGCAGTGCTAAACACAAGTGAGCATGCGCACACACCGCTCGCGCCCAAGGGTTCTAAGAGGTCTCCTGCGGGGCCACGCGTTGACCAATGATTGCTGATTGCCGTCAGTGGCCCCTAGGGGGATTGAAAGTTGTTTCTCACGGGCGATTTCTTGCCATGTCTACAGATAAGTTCTTTCCTAAGCTCGGGCCTGGCTCCGCCCCCTACTTCTCCATCCACTCTGTCATCCACTTACCCTATTCCACACGGAAAGATCTGCTATACACTTTTAACATGACCCCTTTTGCAGCTTGATGGATCTTTCTCAGATATCTGTGTCGGATCTGGTAGCTCAGCCGAAATCCGATTCCATTTCTCAACCAATCCGCTGCGCCGCTCGCCTCCTGCAGCCTGGTGGAGGTTCCCGACCCCTACTCCACACGGAAAGATCAGCTGTCCTCTTTCCTCATCACCCTGTTTGGCAGCGTGATGGATCTTTCCCAGATTTCTGAGTCGGATCTGCCAGCTCAGCCGAAAGCCAATTCTCTTTCACGAACAAACTGTGTCCGGGCTCGCCTCCTGCAGCCCGGTGGAGGTGCCAGAGAGTGACTGTTTCTTCTACGGTCCAAAGTCAAAAGGAGTCTTCATGGCAGAAGACAGCAGCTTAACAGGCCAGCCCGCTCACCTGCCACCTCGGCTCTTATCCACTTCTAAACCTATTACCCGCGATGACTCGGTACTATTCTGTAGAAGCCAACCGCTCTGCCACAACAGCACCACTCAAAAGCCTCCCGATCGAACGGTAACCAAGGAGCAGTGCTAAACACAAGTGAGCACGCGCACACACCGCTCGCGCCCAAGGGTTCTAAGAGGTCTCCTGCGGGGCCCCGGGTTGACCAATGGCTGCTGAGTGACGTCAGCAGTCACTAAGGATATTGAAAGGTGGTTCTAATGGGCTATTTCTTGACGTGGCCACAGATCAGTTCTTTTCTAAGATTGGGCCTAGCTCCGCCCCCTACTTCTCGTTCCGCTCTGTCATCCCCGTCCCCTACTCCACACGAAAGGATCTGGTGTACTCTGTCTACATGGCCCCTTTAGGCAGCGTGATGGATCTTTCCCAGATGTCTGAGTGGATCTGGGAGCTAGGCCAAAAGCCGATTCTCTGTCTGAAACAAACCTCGTCCGAGCTCGCCTCCTGCCACCTGGTGGCGGTGCCTGAGAGTGACTCTTTCATCTACCGTCAAATGTCAAAAAGCTTTTTCATGGGAGAAGACAGCAGCTTCAGAGGCCCGTCCCCTCACCTGGCCCCTCGGCTCATACCCACTCGTGAAGCCGATATGAGCGAATATTACTCAGTACTATTTTCGCGAAAACAACATCTCTGCCACAGAGCACCACTCCAAAGCCTCCCGATCGAACGGTAACCAAGGAGCAGTGCTAAACACAAGTGAGCACGCGCACACACCGCTCGCGCCCAAGGGTTCTAAGAGGTCTCCTGCGGGTCCCCGGGTTGACCAATGGATGCTGAGTGACGTCAGCAGTCGCTAAGGATATTGAAAGGTGGTTCTAATGGGCTATTTCTTGACGTGGCCACAGATCAGTTCTTTTCTAAGATGGGCCTAGCTCCGCCCCCTACTTCTCGTTCCGCTGTCATCCCCGTCCCCTACTCCACACGAAAGGATCTGGTGTACTCTGTCAACATGACCCCTTTAGGCAGCGTGATGGATCTTTCCCAGATGTCTGAGTGGATCTGGGAGCTCGGCCAAAAGCCGATTCTCTGTCTGAAAAAAAACCTCGTCCGAGCTCGCCTCCTGCCACCTGGTGGCGGTGCCTGAGAGTGACTCTTTCATCTACCGTCAAATGTCAAAAATTTCTTCATGGGAGAAGACAGCAGCTTCAGAGGCCCGTCCCCTCACCTGGCCCCTCGGCTCATACCCACTCGTGAAGCCGATATGAGCGAATATTACTCAGTACTATTTTCTCGAAGACAACATCTCTGCCACAACAGCACCACTCAAAAGGCTCCCTATCGAACGCTAACCAAGGGGCAGTGCTAAACACAAGTGAGCATGCGCACACACCGCTCGCGCCCAAGGGTTCTAAGAGGTCTCCTGCGGGGCCACGCGTTGACCAATGATTGCTGATTGCCGTCAGTGGCCCCTAGGGGGATTGAAAGTTGTTTCTCACGGGCGATTTCTTGCCATGTCTACAGATAAGTTCTTTCCTAAGCTCGGGCCTGGCTCCGCCCCCTACTTCTCCATCCACTCTGTCATCCACTTACCCTATTCCACACGGAAAGATCTGCTATACACTTTTAACATGACCCCTTTTGCAGCTTGATGGATCTTTCTCAGATATCTGTGTCGGATCTGGTAGCTCAGCCGAAATCCGATTCCATTTCTCAACCAATCCGCTGCGCCGCTCGCCTCCTGCAGCCTGGTGGAGGTTCCCGACCCCTACTCCACACGGAAAGATCAGCTGTCCTCTTTCCTCATCACCCTGTTTGGCAGCGTGATGGATCTTTCCCAGATTTCTGAGTCGGATCTGCCAGCTCAGCCGAAAGCCAATTCTCTTTCACGAACAAACTGTGTCCGGGCTCGCCTCCTGCAGCCCGGTGGAGGTGCCAGAGAGTGACTGTTTCTTCTACGGTCCAAAGTCAAAAGGAGTCTTCATGGCAGAAGACAGCAGCTTAACAGGCCAGCCCGCTCACCTGCCACCTCGGCTCTTATCCACTTCTAAACCTATTACCCGCGATGACTCGGTACTATTCTGTAGAAGCCAACCGCTCTGCCACAACAGCACCACTCAAAAGCCTCCCGATCGAACGGTAACCAAGGAGCAGTGCTAAACACAAGTGAGCACGCGCACACACCGCTCGCGCCCAAGGGTTCTAAGAGGTCTCCTGCGGGGCCCCGGGTTGACCAATGGCTGCTGAGTGACGTCAGCAGTCACTAAGGATATTGAAAGGTGGTTCTAATGGGCTATTTCTTGACGTGGCCACAGATCAGTTCTTTTCTAAGATTGGGCCTAGCTCCGCCCCCTACTTCTCGTTCCGCTCTGTCATCCCCATCCCCTACTCCACACGAAAGGATCTGGTGTACTCTGTCTACATGGCCCCTTTAGGCAGCGTGATTGATCTTTCCCAGATGTCTGAGTGGATCTGGGAGCTAGGCCAAAAGCCGATTCTCTGTCTGAAACAAACCTCGTCCGAGCTCGCCTCCTGCCACCTGGTGGCGGTGCCTGAGAGTGACTCTTTCATCTACCGTCAAATGTCAAAAAGCTTTTTCATGGGAGAAGACAGCAGCTTCAGAGGCCCGTCCCCTCACCTGGCCCCTCGGCTCATACCTACTCGTGAAGCCGATATGAGCGAATATTACTCAGTACTATTTTCGCGAAAACAACATCTCTGCCACAGAGCACCACTCAAAAGCCTCCCGATCGAACGGTAACCAAGGAGCAGTGCTAAACACAAGTGAGCACGCGCACACACCGCTCGCGCCCAAGGGTTCTAAGAGGTCTCCTGCGGGTCCCCGGGTTGACCAATGGATGCTGAGTGACGTCAGCAGTCGCTAAGGATATTGAAAGGTGGTTCTAATGGGCTATTTCTTGACGTGGCCACAGATCAGTTCTTTTCTAAGATGGGCCTAGCTCCGCCCCCTACTTCTCGTTCCGCTGTCATCCCCGTCCCCTACTCCACACGAAAGGATCTGGTGTACTCTGTCAACATGACCCCTTTAGGCAGCGTGATGGATCTTTCCCAGATGTCTGAGTGGATCTGGGAGCTCGGCCAAAAGCCGATTCTCTGTCTGAAAAAAAACCTCGTCCGAGCTCGCCTCCTGCCACCTGGTGGCGGTGCCTGAGAGTGACTCTTTCATCTACCGTCAAATGTCAAAAATTTCTTCATGGGAGAAGACAGCAGCTTCAGAGGCCCGTCCCCTCACCTGGGCCCTCGGCTCATAGGCACTCGTGAAGCCGATATGAGCGAATATTACTCAGTACTATTTTCTCGAAGACAACATCTCTGCCACAACAGCACCACTCAAAAGGCTCCCTATCGAACGCTAACCAAGGGGCAGTGCTAAACACAAGTGAGCATGCGCACACACCGCTCGCGCCCAAGGGTTCTAAGAGGTCTCCTGCGGGGCCACGCGTTGACCAATGATTGCTGATTGCCGTCAGTGGCCCCTAGGGGGATTGAAAGTTGTTTCTCACGGGCGATTTCTTGCCATGTCTACAGATAAGTTCTTTCCTAAGCTCGGGCCTGGCTCCGCCCCCTACTACTCCATCCACTCTGTCATCCACTTACCCTATTCCACATGGAAAGATCTGCTATACACTTTTAACATGACCCCTTTTGCAGCTTGATGGATCTTTCTCAGATATCTGTGTCGGATCTGGTAGCTCAGCCGAAATCCGATTCCATTTCTCAACCAATCCGCTGCGCCGCTCGCCTCCTGCAGCCTGGTGGAGGTTCCCGACCCCTACTCCACACGGAAAGATCAGCTGTCCTCTTTCCTCATCACCCTGTTTGGCAGCGTGATGGATCTTTCCCAGATTTCTGAGTCGGATCTGCCAGCTCAGCCGAAAGCCAATTCTCTTTCACGAACAAACTGTGTCCGGGCTCGCCTCCTGCAGCCCGGTGGAGGTGCCAGAGAGTGACTGTTTCTTCTACGGTCCAAAGTCAAAAGGAGTCTTCATGGCAGAAGACAGCAGCTTAACAGGCCAGCCCGCTCACCTGCCACCTCGGCTCTTATCCACTTCTAAACCTATTACCCGCGATGACTCGGTACTATTCTGTAGAAGCCAACCGCTCTGCCACAACAGCACCACTCAAAAGCCTCCCGATCGAACGGTAACCAAGGAGCAGTGCTAAACACAAGTGAGCACGCGCACACACCGCTCGCGCCCAAGGGTTCTAAGAGGTCTCCTGCGGGGCCCCGGGTTGACCAATGGCTGCTGAGTGACGTCAGCAGTCACTAAGGATATTGAAAGGTGGTTCTAATGGGCTATTTCTTGACGTGGCCACAGATCAGTTCTTTTCTAAGATTGGGCCTAGCTCCGCCCCCTACTTCTCGTTCCGCTCTGTCATCCCCGTCCCCTACTCCACACGAAAGGATCTGGTGCACTCTGTCTACATGGCCCCTTTAGGCAGCGTGATTGATCTTTCCCAGATGTCTGAGTGGATCTGGGAGCTAGGCCAAAAGCCGATTCTCTGTCTGAAACAAACCTCGTCCGAGCTCGCCTCCTGCCACCTGGTGGCGGTGCCTGAGAGTGACTCTTTCATCTACCGTCAAATGTCAAAAAGCTTTTTCATGGGAGAAGACAGCAGCTTCAGAGGCCCGTCCCCTCACCTGGCCCCTCGGCTCATACCCACTCGTGAAGCCGATATGAGCGAATATTACTCAGTACTATTTTCGCGAAAACAACATCTCTGCCACAGAGCACCACTCAAAAGCCTCCCGATCGAACGGTAACCAAGGAGCAGTGCTAAACACAAGTGAGCATGCGCACACACCGCTCGCGCCCAAGGGTTCTAAGAGGTCTCCTGCGGGGCCACACGTTGACCAATGATTGCTGATTGCCGTCAGTGGCCCCTAGGGGGATTGAAAGTTGTTTCTCACGGGCGATTTCTTGCCATGTCTACAGATAAGTTCTTTCCTAAGCTCGGGCCTGGCTCCGCCCCCTACTTCTCCATCCACTCTGTCATCCACTTACCCTATTCCACACGGAAAGATCTGCTATACACTTTTAACATGACCCCTTTTGCAGCTTGATGGATCTTTCTCAGATATCTGTGTCGGATCTGGTAGCTCAGCCGAAATCCGATTCCATTTCTCAACCAATCCGCTGCGCCGCTCGCCTCCTGCAGCCTGGTGGAGGTTCCCGACCCCTACTCCACACGGAAAGATCAGCTGTCCTCTTTCCTCATCACCCTGTTTGGCAGCGTGATGGATCTTTCCCAGATTTCTGAGTCGGATCTGCCAGCTCAGCCGAAAGCCAATTCTCTTTCACGAACAAACTGTGTCCGGGCTCGCCTCCTGCAGCCCGGTGGAGGTGCCAGAGAGTGACTGTTTCTTCTACGGTCCAAAGTCAAAAGGAGTCTTCATGGCAGAAGACAGCAGCTTAACAGGCCAGCCTGCTCACCTGCCACCTCGGCTCTTATCCACTTCTAAACCTATTACCCGCGATGACTCGGTACTATTCTGTAGAAGCCAACCGCTCTGCCACAACAGCACCACTCAAAAGCCTCCCGATCGAACGGTAACCAAGGAGCAGTGCTAAACACAAGTGAGCACGCGCACACACCGCTCGCGCCCAAGGGTTCTAAGAGGTCTCCTGCGGGTCCCCGGGTTGACCAATGGATGCTGAGTGACGTCAGCAGTCGCTAAGGATATTGAAAGGTGGTTCTAATGGGCTATTTCTTGACGTGGCCACAGATCAGTTCTTTTCTAAGATGGGCCTAGCTCCGCCCCCTACTTCTCGTTCCGCTGTCATCCCCGTCCCCTACTCCACACGAAAGGATCTGGTGTACTCTGTCAACATGACCCCTTTAGGCAGCGTGATGGATCTTTCCCAGATGTCTGAGTGGATCTGGGAGCTCGGCCAAAAGCCGATTCTCTGTCTGAAAAAAAACCTCGTCCGAGCTCGCCTCCTGCCACCTGGTGGCGGTGCCTGAGAGTGACTCTTTCATCTACCGTCAAATGTCAAAAATTTCTTCATGGGAGAAGACAGCAGCTTCAGAGGCCCGTCCCCTCACCTGGGCCCTCGGCTCATAGGCACTCGTGAAGCCGATATGAGCGAATATTACTCAGTACTATTTTCTCGAAGACAACATCTCTGCCACAACAGCACCACTCAAAAGGCTCCCTATCGAACGCTAACCAAGGGGCAGTGCTAAACACAAGTGAGCATGCGCACACACCGCTCGCGCCCAAGGGTTCTAAGAGGTCTCCTGCGGGGCCACGCGTTGACCAATGATTGCTGATTGCCGTCAGTGGCCCCTAGGGGGATTGAAAGTTGTTTCTCACGGGCGATTTCTTGCCATGTCTACAGATAAGTTCTTTCCTAAGCTCGGGCCTGGCTCCGCCCCCTACTACTCCATCCACTCTGTCATCCACTTACCCTATTCCACATGGAAAGATCTGCTATACACTTTTAACATGACCCCTTTTGCAGCTTGATGGATCTTTCTCAGATATCTGTGTCGGATCTGGTAGCTCAGCCGAAATCCGATTCCATTTCTCAACCAATCCGCTGCGCCGCTCGCCTCCTGCAGCCTGGTGGAGGTTCCCGACCCCTACTCCACACGGAAAGATCAGCTGTCCTCTTTCCTCATCACCCTGTTTGGCAGCGTGATGGATCTTTCCCAGATTTCTGAGTCGGATCTGCCAGCTCAGCCGAAAGCCAATTCTCTTTCACGAACAAACTGTGTCCGGGCTCGCCTCCTGCAGCCCGGTGGAGGTGCCAGAGAGTGACTGTTTCTTCTACGGTCCAAAGTCAAAAGGAGTCTTCATGGCAGAAGACAGCAGCTTAACAGGCCAGCCCGCTCACCTGCCACCTCGGCTCTTATCCACTTCTAAACCTATTACCCGCGATGACTCGGTACTATTCTGTAGAAGCCAACCGCTCTGCCACAACAGCACCACTCAAAAGCCTCCCGATCGAACGGTAACCAAGGAGCAGTGCTAAACACAAGTGAGCACGCGCACACACCGCTCGCGCCCAAGGGTTCTAAGAGGTCTCCTGCGGGGCCCCGGGTTGACCAATGGCTGCTGAGTGACGTCAGCAGTCACTAAGGATATTGAAAGGTGGTTCTAATGGGCTATTTCTTGACGTGGCCACAGATCAGTTCTTTTCTAAGATTGGGCCTAGCTCCGCCCCCTACTTCTCGTTCCGCTCTGTCATCCCCGTCCCCTACTCCACACGAAAGGATCTGGTGCACTCTGTCTACATGGCCCCTTTAGGCAGCGTGATTGATCTTTCCCAGATGTCTGAGTGGATCTGGGAGCTAGGCCAAAAGCCGATTCTCTGTCTGAAACAAACCTCGTCCGAGCTCGCCTCCTGCCACCTGGTGGCGGTGCCTGAGAGTGACTCTTTCATCTACCGTCAAATGTCAAAAAGCTTTTTCATGGGAGAAGACAGCAGCTTCAGAGGCCCGTCCCCTCACCTGGCCCCTCGGCTCATACCCACTCGTGAAGCCGATATGAGCGAATATTACTCAGTACTATTTTCGCGAAAACAACATCTCTGCCACAGAGCACCACTCAAAAGCCTCCCGATCGAACGGTAACCAAGGAGCAGTGCTAAACACAAGTGAGCATGCGCACACACCGCTCGCGCCCAAGGGTTCTAAGAGGTCTCCTGCGGGGCCACACGTTGACCAATGATTGCTGATTGCCGTCAGTGGCCCCTAGGGGGATTGAAAGTTGTTTCTCACGGGCGATTTCTTGCCATGTCTACAGATAAGTTCTTTCCTAAGCTCGGGCCTGGCTCCGCCCCCTACTTCTCCATCCACTCTGTCATCCACTTACCCTATTCCACACGGAAAGATCTGCTATACACTTTTAACATGACCCCTTTTGCAGCTTGATGGATCTTTCTCAGATATCTGTGTCGGATCTGGTAGCTCAGCCGAAATCCGATTCCATTTCTCAACCAATCCGCTGCGCCGCTCGCCTCCTGCAGCCTGGTGGAGGTTCCCGACCCCTACTCCACACGGAAAGATCAGCTGTCCTCTTTCCTCATCACCCTGTTTGGCAGCGTGATGGATCTTTCCCAGATTTCTGAGTCGGATCTGCCAGCTCAGCCGAAAGCCAATTCTCTTTCACGAACAAACTGTGTCCGGGCTCGCCTCCTGCAGCCCGGTGGAGGTGCCAGAGAGTGACTGTTTCTTCTACGGTCCAAAGTCAAAAGGAGTCTTCATGGCAGAAGACAGCAGCTTAACAGGCCAGCCTGCTCACCTGCCACCTCGGCTCTTATCCACTTCTAAACCTATTACCCGCGATGACTCGGTACTATTCTGTAGAAGCCAACCGCTCTGCCACAACAGCACCACTCAAAAGCCTCCCGATCGAACGGTAACCAAGGAGCAGTGCTAAACACAAGTGAGCACGCGCACACACCGCTCGCGCCCAAGGGTTCTAAGAGGTCTCCTGCGGGGCCCCGGGTTGACCAATGGCTGCTGAGTGACGTCAGCAGTCACTAAGGATATTGAAAGGTGGTTCTAATGGGCTATTTCTTGACGTGGCCACAGATCAGTTCTTTTCTAAGATTGGGCCTAGCTCCGCCCCCTTCTTCTCGTTCCGGTCTGTCATCCCCGTCCCCTACTCCACACGAAAGGATCTGGTGTACTCTGTCTACATGGCCCCTTTAGGCAGCGTGATTGATCTTTCCCAGATGTCTGAGTGGATCTGGGAGCTAGGCCAAAAGCCGATTCTCTGTCTGAAACAAACCTCGTCCGAGCTCGCCTCCTGCCACCTGGTGGCGGTGCCTGAGAGTGACTCTTTCATCTACCGTCAAATGTCAAAAAGCTTTTTCATGGGAGAAGACAGCAGCTTCAGAGGCCCGTCCCCTCACCTGGCCCCTCGGCTCATACCCACTCGTGAAGCCGATATGAGCGAATATTACTCAGTACTATTTTCGCGAAAACAACATCTCTGCCACAGAGCACCACTCAAAAGCCTCCCGATCGAACGGTAACCAAGGAGCAGTGCTAAACACAAGTGAGCACGCGCACACACCGCTCGCGCCCAAGGGTTCTAAGAGGTCTCCTGCGGGTCCCCGGGTTGACCAATGGATGCTGAGTGACGTCAGCAGTCACTAAGGATATTGAAAGGTGGTTCTAATGGGCTATTTCTTGACGTGGCCACAGATCAGTTCTTTTCTAAGATGGGCCTAGCTCCGCCCCCTACTTCTCGTTCCGCTGTCATCCCCGTCCCCTACTCCACACGAAAGGATCTGGTGAACTCTGTCAACATGACCCCTTTAGGCAGCGTGATGGATCTTTCCCAGATGTCTGAGTGGATCTGGGAGCTCGGCCAAAAGCCGATTCTCTGTCTGAAAAAAAACCTCGTCCGAGCTCGCCTCCTGCCACCTGGTGGCGGTGCCTGAGAGTGACTCTTTCATCTACCGTCAAATGTCAAAAATTTCTTCATGGGAGAAGACAGCAGCTTCAGAGGCCCGTCCCCTCACCTGGCCCCTCGGCTCATACCCACTCGTGAAGCCGATATGAGCGAATATTACTCAGTACTATTTTCTCGAAGACAACATCTCTGCCACAACAGCACCACTCAAAAGGCTCCCTATCGAACGCTAACCAAGGGGCAGTGCTAAACACAAGTGAGCATGCGCACACACCGCTCGCGCCCAAGGGTTCTAAGAGGTCTCCTGCGGGGCCACGCGTTGACCAATGATTGCTGATTGCCGTCAGTGGCCCCTAGGGGGATTGAAAGTTGTTTCTCACGGGCGATTTCTTGCCATGTCTACAGATAAGTTCTTTCCTAAGCTCGGGCCTGGCTCCGCCCCCTACTTCTCCATCCACTCTGTCATCCACTTACCCTATTCCACACGGAAAGATCTGCTATAAACTTTTAACATGACCCCTTTTGCAGCTTGATGGATCTTTCTCAGATATCTGTGTCGGATCTGGTAGCTCAGCCGAAATCCGATTCCATTTCTCAACCAATCCGCTGCGCCGCTCGCCTCCTGCAGCCTGGTGGAGGTTCCCGACCCCTACTCCACACGGAAAGATCAGCTGTCCTCTTTCCTCATCACCCTGTTTGGCAGCGTGATGGATCTTTCCCAGATTTCTGAGTCGGATCTGCCAGCTCAGCCGAAAGCCAATTCTCTTTCACGAACAAACTGTGTCCGGGCTCGCCTCCTGCAGCCCGGTGGAGGTGCCAGAGAGTGACTGTTTCTTCTACGGTCCAAAGTCAAAAGGAGTCTTCATGGCAGAAGACAGCAGCTTAACAGGCCAGCCCGCTCACCTGCCACCTCGGCTCTTATCCACTTCTAAACCTATTACCCGCGATGACTCGGTACTATTCTGTAGAAGCCAACCGCTCTGCCACAACAGCACCACTCAAAAGCCTCCCGATCGAACGGTAACCAAGGAGCAGTGCTAAACACAAGTGAGCACGCGCACACACCGCTCGCGCCCAAGGGTTCTAAGAGGTCTCCTGCGGGGCCCCGGGTTGACCAATGGCTGCTGAGTGACGTCAGCAGTCACTAAGGATATTGAAAGGTGGTTCTAATGGGCTATTTCTTGACGTGGCCACAGATCAGTTCTTTTCTAAGATTGGGCCTAGCTCCGCCCCCTACTTCTCGTTCCGCTCTGTCATCCCCGTCCCCTACTCCACACGAAAGGATCTGGTGTACTCTGTCTACATGGCCCCTTTAGGCAGCGTGATTGATCTTTCCCAGATGTCTGAGTGGATCTGGGAGCTAGGCCAAAAGCCGATTCTCTGTCTGAAACAAACCTCGTCCGAGCTCGCCTCCTGCCACCTGGTGGCGGTGCCTGAGAGTGACTCTTTCATCTACCGTCAAATGTCAAAAAGCTTTTTCATGGGAGAAGACAGCAGCTTCAGAGGCCCGTCCCCTCACCTGGCCCCTCGGCTCATACCCACTCGTGAAGCCGATATGAGCGAATATTACTCAGTACTATTTTCGCGAAAACAACATCTCTGCCACAGAGCACCACTCAAAAGCCTCCCGATCGAACGGTAACCAAGGAGCAGTGCTAAACACAAGTGAGCACGCGCACACACCGCTCGCGCCCAAGGGTTCTAAGAGGTCTCCTGCGGGTCCCCGGGTTGACCAATGGATGCTGAGTGACGTCAGCAGTCACTAAGGATATTGAAAGGTGGTTCTAATGGGCTATTTCTTGACGTGGCCACAGATCAGTTCTTTTCTAAGATGGGCCTAGCTCCGCCCCCTACTTCTCGTTCCGCTGTCATCCCCGTCCCCTACTCCACACGAAAGGATCTGGTGTACTCTGTCAACATGACCCCTTTAGGCAGCGTGATGGATCTTTCCCAGATGTCTGAGTGGATCTGGGAGCTCGGCCAAAAGCCGATTCTCTGTCTGAAAAAAAACCTCGTCCGAGCTCGCCTCCTGCCACCTGGTGGCGGTGCCTGAGAGTGACTCTTTCATCTACCGTCAAATGTCAAAAATTTCTTCATGGGAGAAGACAGCAGCTTCAGAGGCCCGTCCCCTCACCTGGGCCCTCGGCTCATAGGCACTCGTGAAGCCGATATGAGCGAATATTACTCAGTACTATTTTCTCGAAGACAACATCTCTGCCACAACAGCACCACTCAAAAGGCTCCCTATCGAACGCTAACCAAGGGGCAGTGCTAAACACAAGTGAGCATGCGCACACACCGCTCGCGCCCAAGGGTTCTAAGAGGTCTCCTGCGGGGCCACGCGTTGACCAATGATTGCTGATTGCCGTCAGTGGCCCCTAGGGGGATTGAAAGTTGTTTCTCACGGGCGATTTCTTGCCATGTCTACAGATAAGTTCTTTCCTAAGCTCGGGCCTGGCTCCGCCCCCTACTTCTCCATCCACTCTGTCATCCACTTACCCTATTCCACACGGAAAGATCTGCTATACACTTTTAACATGACCCCTTTTGCAGCTTGATGGATCTTTCTCAGATATCTGTGTCGGATCTGGTAGCTCAGCCGAAATCCGATTCCATTTCTCAACCAATCCGCTGCGCCGCTCGCCTCCTGCAGCCTGGTGGAGGTTCCCGACCCCTACTCCACACGGAAAGATCAGCTGTCCTCTTTCCTCATCACCCTGTTTGGCAGCGTGATGGATCTTTCCCAGATTTCTGAGTCGGATCTGCCAGCTCAGCCGAAAGCCAATTCTCTTTCACGAACAAACTGTGTCCGGGCTCGCCTCCTGCAGCCCGGTGGAGGTGCCAGAGAGTGACTGTTTCTTCTACGGTCCAAAGTCAAAAGGAGTCTTCATGGCAGAAGACAGCAGCTTAACAGGCCAGCCCGCTCACCTGCCACCTCGGCTCTTATCCACTTCTAAACCTATTACCCGCGATGACTCAGTACTATTCTGTAGAAGCCAACCGCTCTGCCACAACAGCACCACTCAAAAGCCTCCCGATCGAACGGTAACCAAGGAGCAGTGCTAAACACAAGTGAGCACGCGCACACACCGCTCGCGCCCAAGGGTTCTAAGAGGTCTCCTGCGGGTCCCCGGGTTGACCAATGGATGCTGAGTGACGTCAGCAGTCACTAAGGATATTGAAAGGTGGTTCTAATGGGCTATTTCTTGACGTGGCCACAGATCAGTTCTTTTCTAAGATGGGCCTAGCTCCGCCCCCTACTTCTCGTTCCGCTGTCATCCCCGTCCCCTACTCCACACGAAAGGATCTGGTGTACTCTGTCAACATGACCCCTTTAGGCAGCGTGATGGATCTTTCCCAGATGTCTGAGTGGATCTGGGAGCTCGGCCAAAAGCCGATTCTCTGTCTGAAAAAAAACCTCGTCCGAGCTCGCCTCCTGCCACCTGGTGGCGGTGCCTGAGAGTGACTCTTTCATCTACCGTCAAATGTCAAAAATTTCTTCATGGGAGAAGACAGCAGCTTCAGAGGTCCGTCCCCTCACCTGGGCCCTCGGCTCATAGGCACTCGTGAAGCCGATATGAGCGAATATTACTCAGTACTATTTTCTCGAAGACAACATCTCTGCCACAACAGCACCACTCAAAAGGCTCCCTATCGAACGCTAACCAAGGGGCAGTGCTAAACACAAGTGAGCATGCGCACACACCGCTCGCGCCCAAGGGTTCTAAGAGGTCTCCTGCGGGGCCACGCGTTGACCAATGATTGCTGATTGCCGTCAGTGGCCCCTAGGGGGATTGAAAGTTGTTTCTCACGGGCGATTTCTTGCCATGTCTACAGATAAGTTCTTTCCTAAGCTCGGGCCTGGCTCCGCCCCCTACTTCTCCATCCACTCTGTCATCCACTTACCCTATTCCACACGGAAAGATCTGCTATACACTTTTAACATGACCCCTTTTGCAGCTTGATGGATCTTTCTCAGATATCTGTGTCGGATCTGGTAGCTCAGCCGAAATCCGATTCCATTTCTCAACCAATCCGCTGCGCCGCTCGCCTCCTGCAGCCTGGTGGAGGTTCCCGACCCCTACTCCACATGGAAAGATCAGCTGTCCTCTTTCCTCATCACCCTGTTTGGCAGCGTGATGGATCTTTCCCAGATTTCTGAGTCGGATCTGCCAGCTCAGCCGAAAGCCAATTCTCTTTCACGAACAAACTGTGTCCGGGCTCGCCTCCTGCAGCCCGGTGGAGGTGCCAGAGAGTGACTGTTTCTTCTACGGTCCAAAGTCAAAAGGAGTCTTCATGGCAGAAGACAGCAGCTTAACAGGCCAGCCCGCTCACCTGCCACCTCGGCTCTTCTCCACTTCTAAACCTATTACCCGCGATGACTCGGTACTATTCTGTAGAAGCCAACCGCTCTGCCACAACAGCACCACTCAAAAGCCTCCCGATCGAACGGTAACCAAGGAGCAGTGCTAAACACAAGTGAGCACGCGCACACACCGCTCGCGCCCAAGGGTTCTAAGAGGTCTCCTGCGGGGCCCCGGGTTGACCAATGGCTGCTGAG
The DNA here is from genome assembly GCF_027409185.1 of Cynocephalus volans. Taxonomy (NCBI): domain Eukaryota; kingdom Metazoa; phylum Chordata; class Mammalia; order Dermoptera; family Cynocephalidae; genus Cynocephalus; species Cynocephalus volans. Next base: position 61,951,325 of record NC_084469.1, read on the forward strand.
TGACGTCAGCAGTCACTAAGGATATTGAAAGGTGGTTCTAATGGGCTATTTCTTGACGTGGCCACAGATCAGTTCTTTTCTAAGATTGGGCCTAGCTCCGCCCCCTACTTCTCGTTCCGCTCTGTCATCCCCGTCCCCTACTCCCCACGAAAGGATCTGGTGTACTCTGTCTACATGGCCCCTTTAGGCAGCGTGATTGATCTTTCCCAGATGTCTGAGTGGATCTGGGAGCTGGGCCAAAAGCCGATTCTCTGTCTGAAACAAACCTCGTCCGAGCTCGCCTCCTGCCACCTGGTGGCGGTGCCTGAGAGTGACTCTTTCATCTACCGTCAAATGTCAAAAAGCTTTTTCATGGGAGAAGACAGCAGCTTCAGAGGCCCGTCCCCTCACCTGGCCCCTCGGCTCATACCCACTCGTGAAGCCGATATGAGCGAATATTACTCAGTACTATTTTCGCGAAAACAACATCTCTGCCACAGAGCACCACTCAAAAGCCTCCCGATCGAACGGTAACCAAGGAGCAGTGCTAAACACAAGTGAGCATGCGCACACACCGCTCGCGCCCAAGGGTTCTAAGAGGTCTCCTGCGGGGCCACGCGTTGACCAATGATTGCTGATTGCCGTCAGTGGCCCCTAGGGGGATTGAAAGTTGTTTCTCACGGGCGATTTCTTGCCATGTCTACAGATAAGTTCTTTCCTAAGCTCGGGCCTGGCTCCGCCCCCTACTTCTCCATCCACTCTGTCATCCACTTACCCTATTCCACACGGAAAGATCTGCTATACACTTTTAACATGACCCCTTTTGCAGCTTGATGGATCTTTCTCAGATATCTGTGTCGGATCTGGTAGCTCAGCCGAAATCCGATTCCATTTCTCAACCAATCCGCTGCGCCGCTCGCCTCCTGCAGCCTGGTGGAGGTTCCCGACCCCTACTCCACACGGAAAGATCAGCTGTCCTCTTTCCTCATCACCCTGTTTGGCAGCGTGATGGATCTTTCCCAGATTTCTGAGTCGGATCTGCCAGCTCAGCCGAAAGCCAATTCTCTTTCACGAACAAACTGTGTCCGGGCTCGCCTCCTGCAGCCCGGTGGAGGTGCCAGAGAGTGACTGTTTCTTCTACGGTCCAAAGTCAAAAGGAGTCTTCATGGCAGAAGACAGCAGCTTAACAGGCCAGCCCGCTCACCTGCCACCTCGGCTCTTATCCACTTCTAAACCTATTACCCGCGATGACTCGGTACTATTCTGTAGAAGCCAACCGCTCTGCCACAACAGCACCACTCAAAAGCCTCCCGATCGAACGGTAACCAAGGAGCAGTGCTAAACACAAGTGAGCACGCGCACACACCGCTCGCGCCCAAGGGTTCTAAGAGGTCTCCTGCGGGGCCCCGGGTTGACCAATGGCTGCTGAGTGACGTCAGCAGTCACTAAGGATATTGAAAGGTGGTTCTAATGGGCTATTTCTTGACGTGGCCACAGATCAGTTCTTTTCTAAGATTGGGCCTAGCTCCGCCCCCTACTTCTCGTTCCGCTCTGTCATCCCCGTCCCCTACTCCACACGAAAGGATCTGGTGTACTCTGTCTACATGGCCCCTTTAGGCAGCGTGATTGATCTTTCCCAGATGTCTGAGTGGATCTGGGAGCTAGGCCAAAAGCCGATTCTCTGTCTGAAACAAACCTCGTCCGAGCTCGCCTCCTGCCACCTGGTGGCGGTGCCTGAGAGTGACTCTTTCATCTACCGTCAAATGTCAAAAAGCTTTTTCATGGGAGAAGACAGCAGCTTCAGAGGCCCGTCCCCTCACCTGGCCCCTCGGCTCATACCCACTCGTGAAGCCGATATGAGCGAATATTACTCAGTACTATTTTCGCGAAAACAACATCTCTGCCACAGAGCACCACTCAAAAGCCTCCCGATCGAACGGTAACCAAGGAGCAGTGCTAAACACAAGTGAGCACGCGCACACACCGCTCGCGCCCAAGGGTTCTAAGAGGTCTCCTGCGGGTCCCCGGGTTGACCAATGGATGCTGAGTGACGTCAGCAGTCACTAAGGATATTGAAAGGTGGTTCTAATGGGCTATTTCTTGACGTGGCCACAGATCAGTTCTTTTCTAAGATGGGCCTAGCTCCGCCCCCTACTTCTCGTTCCGCTGTCATCCCCATCCCCTACTCCACACGAAAGGATCTGGTGTACTCTGTCAACATGACCCCTTTAGGCAGCGTGATGGATCTTTCCCAGATGTCTGAGTGGATCTGGGAGCTCGGCCAAAAGCCGATTCTCTGTCTGAAAAAAAACCTCGTCCGAGCTCGCCTCCTGCCACCTGGTGGCGGTGCCTGAGAGTGACTCTTTCATCTACCGTCAAATGTCAAAAATTTCTTCATGGGAGAAGACAGCAGCTTCAGAGGCCCGTCCCCTCACCTGGGCCCTCGGCTCATAGGCACTCGTGAAGCCGATATGAGCGAATATTACTCAGTACTATTTTCTCGAAGACAACATCTCTGCCACAACAGCACCACTCAAAAGGCTCCCTATCGAACGCTAACCAAGGGGCAGTGCTAAACACAAGTGAGCATGCGCACACACCGCTCGCGCCCAAGGGTTCTAAGAGGTCTCCTGCGGTGCCACGCGTTGACCAATGATTGCTGATTGCCGTCAGTGGCCCCTAGGGGGATTGAAAGTTGTTTCTCACGGGCGATTTCTTGCCATGTCTACAGATAAGTTCTTTCCTAAGCTCGGGCCTGGCTCCGCCCCCTACTTCTCCATCCACTCTGTCATCCACTTACCCTATTCCACACGGAAAGATCTGCTATACACTTTTAACATGACCCCTTTTGCAGCTTGATGGATCTTTCTCAGATATCTGTGTCGGATCTGGTAGCTCAGCCGAAATCCGATTCCATTTCTCAACCAATCCGCTGCGCCGCTCGCCTCCTGCAGCCTGGTGGAGGTTCCCGACCCCTACTCCACACGGAAAGATCAGCTGTCCTCTTTCCTCATCACCCTGTTTGGCAGCGTGATGGATCTTTCCCAGATTTCTGAGTCGGATCTGCCAGCTCAGCCGAAAGCCAATTCTCTTTCACGAACAAACTGTGTCCGAGCTCGCCTCCTGCAGCCCGGTGGAGGTGCCAGAGAGTGACTGTTTCTTCTACGGTCCAAAGTCAAAAGGAGTCTTCATGGCAGAAGACAGCAGCTTAACAGGCCAGCCCGCTCACCTGCCACCTCGGCTCTTATCCACTTCTAAACCTATTACCCGCAATGACTCGGTACTATTCTGTAGAAGCCAACCGCTCTGCCACAACAGCACCACTGAAAAGCCTCCCCATCGAACGGTAACCAAGGAGCAGTGCTAAACACAAGTGAGCACGCGCACACACCGCTCGCGCCCAAGGGTTCTAAGAGGTCTCCTGCGGGGCCCCGGGTTGACCAATGGCTGCTGAGTGACGTCAGCAGTCACTAAGGATATTGAAAGGTGGTTCTAATGGGCTATTTCTTGACGTGGCCACAGATCAGTTCTTTTCTAAGATTGGGCCTAGCTCCGCCCCCTACTTCTCGTTCCGCTCTGTCATCCCCGTCCCCTACTCCACACGAAAGGATCTGGTGTACTCTGTCTACATGGCCCCTTTAGGCAGCGTGATTGATCTTTCCCAGATGTCTGAGTGGATCTGGGAGCTGGGCCAAAAGCCGATTCTCTGTCTGAAACAAACCTCGTCCGAGCTCGCCTCCTGCCACCTGGTGGCGGTGCCTGAGAGTGACTCTTTCATCTACCGTCAAATGTCAAAAAGCTTTTTCATGGGAGAAGACAGCAGCTTCAGAGGCCCGTCCCCTCACCTGGCCCCTCGGCTCATACCCACTCGTGAAGCCGATATGAGCGAATATTACTCAGTACTATTTTCGCGAAAACAACATCTCTGCCACAGAGCACCACTCAAAAGCCTCCCGATCGAACGGTAACCAAGGAGCAGTGCTAAACACAAGTGAGCATGCGCACACACCGCTCGCGCCCAAGGGTTCTAAGAGGTCTCCTGCGGGGCCACGCGTTGACCAATGATTGCTGATTGCCGTCAGTGGCCCCTAGGGGGATTGAAAGTTGTTTCTCACGGGCGATTTCTTGCCATGTCTACAGATAAGTTCTTTCCTAAGCTCGGGCCTGGCTCCGCCCCCTACTTCTCCATCCACTCTGTCATCCACTTACCCTATTCCACACGGAAAGATCTGCTATACACTTTTAACATGACCCCTTTTGCAGCTTGATGGATCTTTCTCAGATATCTGTGTCGGATCTGGTAGCTCAGCCGAAATCCGATTCCATTTCTCAACCAATCCGCTGCGCCGCTCGCCTCCTGCAGCCTGGTGGAGGTTCCCGACCCCTACTCCACACGGAAAGATCAGCTGTCCTCTTTCCTCATCACCCTGTTTGGCAGCGTGATGGATCTTTCCCAGATTTCTGAGTCGGATCTGCCAGCTCAGCCGAAAGCCAATTCTCTTTCACGAACAAACTGTGTCCGGGCTCGCCTCCTGCAGCCCGGTGGAGGTGCCAGAGAGTGACTGTTTCTTCTACGGTCCAAAGTCAAAAGGAGTCTTCATGGCAGAAGACAGCAGCTTAACAGGCCAGCCCGCTCACCTGCCACCTCGGCTCTTATCCACTTCTAAACCTATTACCCGCGATGACTCGGTACTATTCTGTAGAAGCCAACCGCTCTGCCACAACAGCACCACTCAAAAGCCTCCCGATCGAACGGTAACCAAGGAGCAGTGCTAAACACAAGTGAGCACGCGCACACACCGCTCGCGCCCAAGGGTTCTAAGAGGTCTCCTGCGGGGCCCCGGGTTGACCAATGGCTGCTGAGTGACGTCAGCAGTCACTAAGGATATTGAAAGGTGGTTCTAATGGGCTATTTCTTGACGTGGCCACAGATCAGTTCTTTTCTAAGATTGGGCCTAGCTCCGCCCCCTACTTCTCGTTCCGCTCTGTCATCCCCGTCCCCTACTCCACACGAAAGGATCTGGTGTACTCTGTCTACATGGCCCCTTTAGGCAGCGTGATTGATCTTTCCCAGATGTCTGAGTGGATCTGGGAGCTAGGCCAAAAGCCGATTCTCTGTCTGAAACAAACCTCGTCCGAGCTCGCCTCCTGCCACCTGGTGGCGGTGCCTGAGAGTGACTCTTTCATCTACCGTCAAATGTCAAAAAGCTTTTTCATGGGAGAAGACAGCAGCTTCAGAGGCCCGTCCCCTCACCTGGCCCCTCGGCTCATACCCACTCGTGAAGCCGATATGAGCGAATATTACTCAGTACTATTTTCGCGAAAACAACATCTCTGCCACAGAGCACCACTCAAAAGCCTCCCGATCGAACGGTAACCAAGGAGCAGTGCTAAACACAAGTGAGCACGCGCACACACCGCTCGCGCCCAAGGGTTCTAAGAGGTCTCCTGCGGGTCCCCGGGTTGACCAATGGATGCTGAGTGACGTCAGCAGTCACTAAGGATATTGAAAGGTGGTTCTAATGGGCTATTTCTTGACGTGGCCACAGATCAGTTCTTTTCTAAGATGGGCCTAGCTCCGCCCCCTACTTCTCGTTCCGCTGTCATCCCCGTCCCCTACTCCACACGAAAGGATCTGGTGTACTCTGTCAACATGACCCCTTTAGGCAGCGTGATGGATCTTTCCCAGATGTCTGAGTGGATCTGGGAGCTCGGCCAAAAGCCGATTCTCTGTCTGAAAAAAAACCTCGTCCGAGCTCGCCTCCTGCCACCTGGTGGCGGTGCCTGAGAGTGACTCTTTCATCTACCGTCAAATGTCAAAAATTTCTTCATGGGAGAAGACAGCAGCTTCAGAGGCCCGTCCCCTCACCTGGCCCCTCGGCTCATACCCACTCGTGAAGCCGATATGAGCGAATATTACTCAGTACTATTTTCTCGAAGACAACATCTCTGCCACAACAGCACCACTCAAAAGGCTCCCTATCGAACGCTAACCAAGGGGCAGTGCTAAACACAAGTGAGCATGCGCACACACCGCTCGCGCCCAAGGGTTCTAAGAGGTCTCCTGCGGGGCCACGCGTTGACCAATGATTGCTGATTGCCGTCAGTGGCCCCTAGGGGGATTGAAAGTTGTTTCTCACGGGCGATTTCTTGCCATGTCTACAGATAAGTTCTTTCCTAAGCTCGGGCCTGGCTCCGCCCCCTACTTCTCCATCCACTCTGTCATCCACTTACCCTATTCCACACGGAAAGATCTGCTATACACTTTTAACATGACCCCTTTTGCAGCTTGATGGATCTTTCTCAGATATCTGTGTCGGATCTGGTAGCTCAGCCGAAATCCGATTCCATTTCTCAACCAATCCGCTGCGCCGCTCGCCTCCTGCAGCCTGGTGGAGGTTCCCGACCCCTACTCCACACGGAAAGATCAGCTGTCCTCTTTCCTCATCACCCTGTTTGGCAGCGTGATGGATCTTTCCCAGATTTCTGAGTCGGATCTGCCAGCTCAGCCGAAAGCCAATTCTCTTTCACGAACAAACTGTGTCCGGGCTCGCCTCCTGCAGCCCGGTGGAGGTGCCAGAGAGTGACTGTTTCTTCTACGGTCCAAAGTCAAAAGGAGTCTTCATGGCAGAAGACAGCAGCTTAACAGGCCAGCCCGCTCACCTGCCACCTCGGCTCTTATCCACTTCTAAACCTATTACCCGCGATGACTCGGTACTATTCTGTAGAAGCCAACCGCTCTGCCACAACAGCACCACTCAAAAGCCTCCTGATCGAACGGTAACCAAGGAGCAGTGCTAAACACAAGTGAGCACGCGCACACACCGCTCGCGCCCAAGGGTTCTAAGAGGTCTCCTGCGGGGCCCCGGGTTGACCAATGGCTGCTGAGTGACGTCAGCAGTCACTAAGGATATTGAAAGGTGGTTCTAATGGGCTATTTCTTGACGTGGCCACAGATCAGTTCTTTTCTAAGATTGGGCCTAGCTCCGCCAGCTACTTCTCGTTCCGCTCTGTCATCCCCGTCCCCTACTCCACACGAAAGGATCTGGTGTACTCTGTCTACATGGCCCCTTTAGGCAGCGTGATTGATCTTTCCCAGATGTCTGAGTGGATCTGGGAGCTGGGCCAAAAGCCGATTCTCTGTCTGAAACAAACCTCGTCCGAGCTCGCCTCCTGCCACCTGGTGGCGGTGCCTGAGAGTGACTCTTTCATCTACCGTCAAATGTCAAAAAGCTTTTTCATGGGAGAAGACAGCAGCTTCAGAGGCCCGTCCCCTCACCTGGCCCCTCGGCTCATACCCACTCGTGAAGCCGATATGAGCGAATATTACTCAGTACTATTTTCGCGAAAACAACATCTCTGCCACAGAGCACCACTCAAAAGCCTCCCGATCGAACGGTAACCAAGGAGCAGTGCTAAACACAAGTGAGCATGCGCACACACCGCTCGCGCCCAAGGGTTCTAAGAGGTCTCCTGCGGGGCCACGCGTTGACCAATGATTGCTGATTGCCGTCAGTGGCCCCTAGGGGGATTGAAAGTTGTTTCTCACGGGCGATTTCTTGCCATGTCTACAGATAAGTTCTTTCCTAAGCTCGGGCCTGGCTCCGCCCCCTACTTCTCCATCCACTCTGTCATCCACTTACCCTATTCCACACGGAAAGATCTGCTATACACTTTTAACATGACCCCTTTTGCAGCTTGATGGATCTTTCTCAGATATCTGTGTCGGATCTGGTAGCTCAGCCGAAATCCGATTCCATTTCTCAACCAATCCGCTGCGCCGCTCGCCTCCTGCAGCCTGGTGGAGGTTCCCGACCCCTACTCCACACGGAAAGATCAGCTGTCCTCTTTCCTCATCACCCTGTTTGGCAGCGTGATGGATCTTTCCCAGATTTCTGAGTCGGATCTGCCAGCTCAGCCGAAAGCCAATTCTCTTTCACGAACAAACTGTGTCCGGGCTCGCCTCCTGCAGCCCGGTGGAGGTGCCAGAGAGTGACTGTTTCTTCTACGGTCCAAAGTCAAAAGGAGTCTTCATGGCAGAAGACAGCAGCTTAACAGGCCAGCCCGCTCACCTGCCACCTCGGCTCTTATCCACTTCTAAACCTATTACCCGCGATGACTCGGTACTATTCTGTAGAAGCCAACCGCTCTGCCACAACAGCACCACTCAAAAGCCTCCCGATCGAACGGTAACCAAGGAGCAGTGCTAAACACAAGTGAGCACGCGCACACACCGCTCGCGCCCAAGGGTTCTAAGAGGTCTCCTGCGGGGCCCCGGGTTGACCAATGGCTGCTGAGTGACGTCAGCAGTCACTAAGGATATTGAAAGGTGGTTCTAATGGGCTATTTCTTGACGTGGCCACAGATCAGTTCTTTTCTAAGATTGGGCCTAGCTCCGCCCCCTACTTCTCGTTCCGCTCTGTCATCCCCGTCCCCTACTCCCCACGAAAGGATCTGGTGTACTCTGTCTACATGGCCCCTTTAGGCAGCGTGATTGATCTTTCCCAGATGTCTGAGTGGATCTGGGAGCTAGGCCAAAAGCCGATTCTCTGTCTGAAACAAACCTCATCCGAGCTCGCCTCCTGCCACCTGGTGGCGGTGCCTGAGAGTGACTCTTTCATCTACCGTCAAATGTCAAAAAGCTTTTTCAAGGGAGAAGACAGCAGCTTCAGAGGCCCGTCCCCTCACCTGGCCCCTCGGCTCATACCCACTCGTGAAGCCGATATGAGCGAATATTATTCAGTACTATTTTCGCGAAAACAACATCTCTGCCACAGAGCACCACTCAAAAGCCTCCCGATCGAACGGTAACCAAGGAGCAGTGCTAAACACAAGTGAGCACGTGCACACACCGCTCGCGCCCAAGGGTTCTAAGAGGTCTCCTGCGGGTCCCCGGGTTGACCAATGGATGCTGAGTGACGTCAGCAGTCACTAAGGATATTGAAAGGTGGTTCTAATGGGCTATTTCTTGACGTGGCCACAGATCAGTTCTTTTCTAAGATGGGCCTAGCTCCGCCCCCTACTTCTCGTTCCGCTGTCATCCCCATCCCCTACTCCACACGAAAGGATCTGGTGTACTCTGTCAACATGACCCCTTTAGGCAGCGTGATGGATCTTTCCCAGATGTCTGAGTGGATCTGGGAGCTCGGCCAAAAGCCGATTCTCTGTCTGAAAAAAAACCTCGTCCGAGCTCGCCTCCTGCCACCTGGTGGCGGTGCCTGAGAGTGACTCTTTCATCTACCGTCAAATGTCAAAAATTTCTTCATGGGAGAAGACAGCAGCTTCAGAGGCCCGTCCCCTCACCTGGGCCCTCGGCTCATAGGCACTCGTGAAGCCGATATGAGCGAATATTACTCAGTACTATTTTCTCGAAGACAACATCTCTGCCACAACAGCACCACTCAAAAGGCTCCCTATCGAACGCTAACCAAGGGGCAGTGCTAAACACAAGTGAGCATGCGCACACACCGCTCGCGCCCAAGGGTTCTAAGAGGTCTCCTGCGGGGCCACGCGTTGACCAATGATTGCTGATTGCCGTCAGTGGCCCCTAGGGGGATTGAAAGTTGTTTCTCACGGGCGATTTCTTGCCATGTCTACAGATAAGTTCTTTCCTAAGCTCGGGCCTGGCTCCGCCCCCTACTTCTCCATCCACTCTGTCATCCACTTACCCTATTCCACACGGAAAGATCTGCTATACACTTTTAACATGACCCCTTTTGCAGCTTGATGGATCTTTCTCAGATATCTGTGTCGGATCTGGTAGCTCAGCCGAAATCCGATTCCATTTCTCAACCAATCCGCTGCGCCGCTCGCCTCCTGCAGCCTGGTGGAGGTTCCCGACCCCTACTCCACACGGAAAGATCAGCTGTCCTCTTTCCTCATCACCCTGTTTGGCAGCGTGATGGATCTTTCCCAGATTTCTGAGTCGGATCTGCCAGCTCAGCCGAAAGCCAATTCTCTTTCACGAACAAACTGTGTCCGGGCTCGCCTCCTGCAGCCCGGTGGAGGTGCCAGAGAGTGACTGTTTCTTCTACGGTCCAAAGTCAAAAGGAGTCTTCATGGCAGAAGACAGCAGCTTAACAGGCCAGCCCGCTCACCTGCCACCTCGGCTCTTATCCACTTCTAAACCTATTACCCGCGATGACTCGGTACTATTCTGTAGAAGCCAACCGCTCTGCCACAACAGCACCACTCAAAAGCCTCCCGATCGAACGGTAACCAAGGAGCAGTGCTAAACACAAGTGAGCACGCGCACACACCGCTCGCGCCCAAGGGTTCTAAGAGGTCTCCTGCGGGGCCCCGGGTTGACCAATGGCTGCTGAGTGACGTCAGCAGTCACTAAGGATATTGAAAGGTGGTTCTAATGGGCTATTTCTTGACGTGGCCACAGATCAGTTCTTTTCTAAGATTGGGCCTAGCTCCGCCCCCTACTTCTCGTTCCGCTCTGTCATCCCCGTCCCCTACTCCCCACGAAAGGATCTGGTGTACTCTGTCTACATGGCCCCTTTAGGCAGCGTGATTGATCTTTCCCAGATGTCTGAGTGGATCTGGGAGCTAGGCCAAAAGCCGATTCTCTGTCTGAAACAAACCTCATCCGAGCTCGCCACCTGCCACCTGGTGGCGGTGCCTGAGAGTGACTCTTTCATCTACCGTCAAATGTCAAAAAGCTTTTTCAAGGGAGAAGACAGCAGCTTCAGAGGCCCGTCCCCTCACCTGGCCCCTCGGCTCATACCCACTCGTGAAGCCGATATGAGCGAATATTATTCAGTACTATTTTCGCGAAAACAACATCTCTGCCACAGAGCACCACTCAAAAGCCTCCCGATCGAACGGTAACCAAGGAGCAGTGCTAAACACAAGTGAGCACGTGCACACACCGCTCGCGCCCAAGGGTTCTAAGAGGTCTCCTGCGGGTCCCCGGGTTGACCAATGGATGCTGAGTGACGTCAGCAGTCACTAAGGATATTGAAAGGTGGTTCTAATGGGCTATTTCTTGACGTGGCCACAGATCAGTTCTTTTCTAAGATGGGCCTAGCTCCGCCCCCTACTTCTCGTTCCGCTGTCATCCCCATCCCCTACTCCACACGAAAGGATCTGGTGTACTCTGTCAACATGACCCCTTTAGGCAGCGTGATGGATCTTTCCCAGATGTCTGAGTGGATCTGGGAGCTCGGCCAAAAGCCGATTCTCTGTCTGAAAAAAAACCTCGTCCGAGCTCGCCTCCTGCCACCTGGTGGCGGTGCCTGAGAGTGACTCTTTCATCTACCGTCAAATGTCAAAAATTTCTTCATGGGAGAAGACAGCAGCTTCAGAGGCCCGTCCCCTCACCTGGGCCCTCGGCTCATAGGCACTCGTGAAGCCGATATGAGCGAATATTACTCAGTACTATTTTCTCGAAGACAACATCTCTGCCACAACAGCACCACTCAAAAGGCTCCCTATCGAACGCTAACCAAGGGGCAGTGCTAAACACAAGTGAGCATGCGCACACACCGCTCGTGCCCAAGGGTTCTAAGAGGTCTCCTGCGGGGCCACGCGTTGACCAATGATTGCTGATTGCCGTCAGTGGCCCCTAGGGGGATTGAAAGTTGTTTCTCACGGGCGATTTCTTGCCATGTCTACAGATAAGTTCTTTCCTAAGCTCGGGCCTGGCTCCGCCCCCTACTTCTCCATCCACTCTGTCATCCACTTACCCTATTCCACACGGAAAGATCTGCTATACACTTTTAACATGACCCCTTTTGCAGCTTGATGGATCTTTCTCAGATATCTGTGTCGGATCTGGTAGCTCAGCCGAAATCCGATTCCATTTCTCAACCAATCCGCTGCGCCGCTCGCCTCCTGCAGCCTGGTGGAGGTTCCCGACCCCTACTCCACACGGAAAGATCAGCTGTCCTCTTTCCTCATCACCCTGTTTGGCAGCGTGATGGATCTTTCCCAGATTTCTGAGTCGGATCTGCCAGCTCAGCCGAAAGCCAATTCTCTTTCACGAACAAACTGTGTCCGGGCTCGCCTCCTGCAGCCCGGTGGAGGTGCCAGAGAGTGACTGTTTCTTCTACGGTCCAAAGTCAAAAGGAGTCTTCATGGCAGAAGACAGCAGCTTAACAGGCCAGCCCGCTCACCTGCCACCTCGGCTCTTATCCACTTCTAAACCTATTACCCGCGATGACTCGGTACTATTCTGTAGAAGCCAACCGCTCTGCCACAACAGCACCACTCAAAAGCCTCCCGATCGAACGGTAACCAAGGAGCAGTGCTAAACACAAGTGAGCACGCGCACACACCGCTCGCGCCCAAGGGTTCTAAGAGGTCTCCTGCGGGGCCCCGGGTTGACCAATGGCTGCTGAGTGACGTCAGCAGTCACTAAGGATATTGAAAGGTGGTTCTAATGGGCTATTTCTTGACGTGGCCACAGATCAGTTCTTTTCTAAGATTAGGCCTAGCTCCGCCCCCTACTTCTCGTTCCGCTCTGTCATCCCCGTCCCCTACTCCCCACGAAAGGATCTGGTGTACTCTGTCTACATGTCCCCTTTAGGCAGCGTGATTGATCTTTCCCAAATGTCTGAGTGGATCTGGGAGCTAGGCCAAAAGCCGATTCTCTGTCTGAAACAAACCTCGTCCGAGCTCGCCTCCTGCCACCTGGTGGCGGTGCCTGAGAGTGACTCTTTCATCTACCATCAAATGTCAAAAAGCTTTTTCATGGGAGAAGACAGCAGCTTCAGAGGCCCGTCCCCTCACCTGGCCCCTCGGCTCATACCCACTCGTGAAGCCGATATGAGCGAATATTATTCAGTACTATTTTCGCGAAAACAACATCTCTGCCACAGAGCACCACTCAAAAGCCTCCCGATCGAACGGTAACCAAGGAGCAGTGCTAAACACAAGTGAGCACGCGCACACACCGCTCGCGCCCAAGGGTTCTAAGAGGTCTCCTGCGGGTCCCCGGGTTGACCAATGGATGCTGAGTGACGTCAGCAGTCACTAAGGATATTGAAAGGTGGTTCTAATGGGCTATTTCTTGACGTGGCCACAGATCAGTTCTTTTCTAAGATGGGCCTAGCTCCGCCCCCTACTTCTCGTTCCGCTGTCATCCCCGTCCCCTACTCCACACGAAAGGATCTGGTGTACTCTGTCAACATGACCCCTTTAGGCAGCGTGATGGATCTTTCCCAGATGTCTGAGTGGATCTGGGAGCTCGGCCAAAAGCCGATTCTCTGTCTGAAAAAAAACCTCGTCCGAGCTCGCCTCCTGCCACCTGGTGGCGGTGCCTGAGAGTGACTCTTTCATCTACCGTCAAATGTCAAAAATTTCTTCATGGGAGAAGACAGCAGCTTCAGAGGCCCGTCCCCTCACCTGGGCCCTCGGCTCATAGGCACTCGTGAAGCCGATATGAGCGAATATTACTCAGTACTATTTTCTCGAAGACAACATCTCTGCCACAACAGCACCACTCAAAAGGCTCCCTATCGAACGCTAACCAAGGGGCAGTGCTAAACACAAGTGAGCATGCGCACACACCGCTCGCGCCCAAGGGTTCTAAGAGGTCTCCTGCGGGGCCACGCGTTGACCAATGATTGCTGATTGCCGTCAGTGGCCCCTAGGGGGATTGAAAGTTGTTTCTCACGGGCGATTTCTTGCCATGTCTACAGATAAGTTCTTTCCTAAGCTCGGGCCTGGCTCCGCCCCCTACTTCTCCATCCACTCTGTCATCCACTTACCCTATTCCACACGGAAAGATCTGCTATACACTTTTAACATGACCCCTTTTGCAGCTTGATGGATCTTTCTCAGATATCTGTGTCGGATCTGGTAGCTCAGCCGAAATCCGATTCCATTTCTCAACCAATCCGCTGCGCCGCTCGCCTCCTGCAGCCTGGTGGAGGTTCCCGACCCCTACTCCACACGGAAAGATCAGCTGTCCTCTTTCCTCATCACCCTGTTTGGCAGCGTGATGGATCTTTCCCAGATTTCTGAGTCGGATCTGCCAGCTCAGCCGAAAGCCAATTCTCTTTCACGAACAAACTGTGTCCGGGCTCGCCTCCTGCAGCCCGGTGGAGGTGCCAGAGAGTGACTGTTTCTTCTACGGTCCAAAGTCAAAAGGAGTCTTCATGGCAGAAGACAGCAGCTTAACAGGCCAGCCCGCTCACCTGCCACCTCGGCTCTTATCCACTTCTAAACCTATTACCCGCGATGACTCGGTACTATTCTGTAGAAGCCAACCGCTCTGCCACAACAGCACCACTCAAAAGCCTCCCGATCGAACGGTAACCAAGGAGCAGTGCTAAACACAAGTGAGCACGCGCGCACACCGCTCGCGCCCAAGGGTTCTAAGAGGTCTCCTGCGGGGCCCCGGGTTGACCAATGGCTGCTGAGTGACGTCAGCAGTCACTAAGGATATTGAAAGGTGGTTCTAATGGGCTATTTCTTGACGTGGCCACAGATCAGTTCTTTTCTAAGATTGGGCCTAGCTCCGCCCCCTACTTCTCGTTCCGCTCTGTCATCCCCGTCCCCTACTCCACACGAAAGGATCTGGTGTACTCTGTCTACATTGCCCCTTTAGGCAGCGTGATTGATCTTTCCCAGATGTCTGAGTGGATCTGGGAGCTGGGCCAAAAGCCGATTCTCTGTCTGAAACAAACCTCGTCCGAGCTCGCCTCCTGCCACCTGGTGGCGGTGCCTGAGAGTGACTCTTTCATCTACCGTCAAATGTCAAAAAGCTTTTTCATGGGAGAAGACAGCAGCTTCAGAGGCCCGTCCCCTCACCTGGCCCCTCGGCTCATACCCACTCGTGAAGCCGATATGAGCGAATATTACTCAGTACTATTTTCGCGAAAACAACATCTCTGCCACAGAGCACCACTCAAAAGCCTCCCGATCGAACGGTAACCAAGGAGCAGTGCTAAACACAAGTGAGCATGCGCACACACCGCTCGCGCCCAAGGGTTCTAAGAGGTCTCCTGCGGGGCCACGCGTTGACCAATGATTGCTGATTGCCGTCAGTGGCCCCTAGGGGGATTGAAAGTTGTTTCTCACGGGCGATTTCTTGCCATGTCTACAGATAAGTTCTTTCCTAAGCTCGGGCCTGGCTCCGCCCCCTACTTCTCCATCCACTCTGTCATCCACTTACCCTATTCCACACGGAAAGATCTGCTATACACTTTTAACATGACCCCTTTTGCAGCTTGATGGATCTTTCTCAGATATCTGTGTCGGATCTGGTAGCTCAGCCGAAATCCGATTCCATTTCTCAACCAATCCGCTGCGCCGCTCGCCTCCTGCAGCCTGGTGGAGGTTCCCGACCCCTACTCCACACGGAAAGATCAGCTGTCCTCTTTCCTCATCACCCTGTTTGGCAGCGTGATGGATCTTTCCCAGAT
Source organism: Cynocephalus volans (assembly GCF_027409185.1). Lineage (NCBI taxonomy): Eukaryota > Metazoa > Chordata > Mammalia > Dermoptera > Cynocephalidae > Cynocephalus > Cynocephalus volans. The sequence continues at coordinate 61,966,681 of NC_084469.1, forward strand.
TTCTGAGTCGGATCTGCCAGCTCAGCCGAAAGCCAATTCTCTTTCACGAACAAACTGTGTCCGGGCTCGCCTCCTGCAGCCCGGTGGAGGTGCCAGAGAGTGACTGTTTCTTCTACGGTCCAAAGTCAAAAGGAGTCTTCATGGCAGAAGACAGCAGCTTAACAGGCCAGCCCGCTCACCTGCCACCTCGGCTCTTATCCACTTCTAAACCTATTACCCGCGATGACTCGGTACTATTCTGTAGAAGCCAACCGCTCTGCCACAACAGCACCACTCAAAAGCCTCCCGATCGAACGGTAACCAAGGAGCAGTGCTAAACACAAGTGAGCACGCGCACACACCGCTCGCGCCCAAGGGTTCTAAGAGGTCTCCTGCGGGGCCCCGGGTTGACCAATGGCTGCTGAGTGACGTCAGCAGTCACTAAGGATATTGAAAGGTGGTTCTAATGGGCTATTTCTTGACGTGGCCACAGATCAGTTCTTTTCTAAGATTGGGCCTAGCTCCGCCCCCTACTTCTCGTTCCGCTCTGTCATCCCCGTCCCCTACTCCCCACGAAAGGATCTGGTGTACTCTGTCTACATGGCCCCTTTAGGCAGCGTGATTGATCTTTCCCAGATGTCTGAGTGGATCTGGGAGCTAGGCCAAAAGCCGATTCTCTGTCTGAAACAAACCTCGTCCGAGCTCGCCTCCTGCCACCTGGTGGCGGTGCCTGAGAGTGACTCTTTCATCTACCGTCAAATGTCAAAAAGCTTTTTCATGGGAGAAGACAGCAGCTTCAGAGGCCCGTCCCCTCACCTGGCCCCTCGGCTCATACCCACTCGTGAAGCCGATATGAGCGAATATTACTCAGTACTATTTTCGCGAAAACAACATCTCTGCCACAGAGCACCACTCAAAAGCCTCCCGATCGAACGGTAACCAAGGAGCAGTGCTAAACACAAGTGAGCACGCGCACACACCGCTCGCGCCGAAGGGTTCTAAGAGGTCTCCTGCGGGTCCCCGGGTTGACCAATGGATGCTGAGTGACGTCAGCAGTCACTAAGGATATTGAAAGGTGGTTCTAATGGGCTATTTCTTGACGTGGCCACAGATCAGTTCTTTTCTAAGATGGGCCTAGCTCCGCCCCCTACTTCTCGTTCCGCTGTCATCCCCGTCCCCTACTCCACACGAAAGGATCTGGTGTACTCTGTCAACATGACCCCTTTAGGCAGCGTGATGGATCTTTCCCAGATGTCTGAGTGGATCTGGGAGCTCGGCCAAAAGCCGATTCTCTGTCTGAAAAAAAACCTCGTCCGAGCTCGCCTCCTGCCACCTGGTGGCGGTGCCTGAGAGTGACTCTTTCATCTACCGTCAAATGTCAAAAATTTCTTCATGGGAGAAGACAGCAGCTTCAGAGGCCCGTCCCCTCACCTGGGCCCTCGGCTCATAGGCACTCGTGAAGCCGATATGAGCGAATATTACTCAGTACTATTTTCTCGAAGACAACATCTCTGCCACAACAGCACCACTCAAAAGGCTCCCTATCGAACGCTAACCAAGGGGCAGTGCTAAACACAAGTGAGCATGCGCACACACCGCTCGCGCCCAAGGGTTCTAAGAGGTCTCCTGCGGGGCCACGCGTTGACCAATGATTGCTGATTGCCGTCAGTGGCCCCTAGGGGGATTGAAAGTTGTTTCTCACGGGCGATTTCTTGCCATGTCTACAGATAAGTTCTTTCCTAAGCTCGGGCCTGGCTCCGCCCCCTACTTCTCCATCCACTCTGTCATCCACTTACCCTATTCCACACGGAAAGATCTGCTATACACTTTTAACATGACCCCTTTTGCAGCTTGATGGATCTTTCTCAGATATCTGTGTCGGATCTGGTAGCTCAGCCGAAATCCGATTCCATTTCTCAACCAATCCGCTGCGCCGCTCGCCTCCTGCAGCCTGGTGGAGGTTCCCGACCCCTACTCCACACGGAAAGATCAGCTGTCCTCTTTCCTCATCACCCTGTTTGGCAGCGTGATGGATCTTTCCCAGATTTCTGAGTCGGATCTGCCAGCTCAGCCGAAAGCCAATTCTCTTTCACGAACAAACTGTGTCCGAGCTCGCCTCCTGCAGCCCGGTGGAGGTGCCAGAGAGTGACTGTTTCTTCTACGGTCCAAAGTCAAAAGGAGTCTTCATGGCAGAAGACAGCAGCTTAACAGGCCAGCCCGCTCACCTGCCACCTCGGCTCTTATCCACTTCTAAACCTATTACCCGCGATGACTCGGTACTATTCTGTAGAAGCCAACCGCTCTGCCACAACAGCACCACTCAAAAGCCTCCCGATCGAACGGTAACCAAGGAGCAGTGCTAAACACAAGTGAGCACGCGCACACACCGCTCGCGCCCAAGGGTTCTAAGAGGTCTCCTGCGGGGCCCCGGGTTGACCAATGGCTGCTGAGTGACGTCAGCAGTCACTAAGGATATTGAAAGGTGGTTCTAATGGGCTATTTCTTGACGTGGCCACAGATCAGTTCTTTTCTAAGATTAGGCCTAGCTCCGCCCCCTACTTCTCGTTCCGCTCTGTCATCCCCGTCCCCTACTCCCCACGAAAGGATCTGGTGTACTCTGTCTACATGTCCCCTTTAGGCAGCGTGATTGATCTTTCCCAGATGTCTGAGTGGATCTGGGAGCTAGGCCAAAAGCCGATTCTCTGTCTGAAACAAACCTCGTCCGAGCTCGCCTCCTGCCACCTGGTGGCGGTGCCTGAGAGTGACTCTTTCATCTACCGTCAAATGTCAAAAAGCTTTTTCATGGGAGAAGACAGCAGCTTCAGAGGCCCGTCCCCTCACCTGGCCCCTCGGCTCATACCCACTCGTGAAGCCGATATGAGCGAATATTACTCAGTACTATTTTCGCGAAAACAACATCTCTGCCACAGAGCACCACTCAAAAGCCTCCCGATCGAACGGTAACCAAGGAGCAGTGCTAAACACAAGTGAGCACGCGCACACACCGCTCGCGCCCAAGGGTTCTAAGAGGTCTCCTGCGGGTCCCCGGGTTGACCAATGGATGCTGAGTGACGTCAGCAGTCACTAAGGATATTGAAAGGTGGTTCTAATGGGCTATTTCTTGACGTGGCCACAGATCAGTTCTTTTCTAAGATGGGCCTAGCTCCGCCCCCTACTTCTCGTTCCGCTGTCATCCCCGTCCCCTACTCCACACGAAAGGATCTGGTGTACTCTGTCAACATGACCCCTTTAGGCAGCGTGATGGATCTTTCCCAGATGTCTGAGTGGATCTGGGAGCTCGGCCAAAAGCCGATTCTCTGTCTGAAAAAAAACCTCGTCCGAGCTCGCCTCCTGCCACCTGGTGGCGGTGCCTGAGAGTGACTCTTTCATCTACCGTCAAATGTCAAAAATTTCTTCATGGGAGAAGACAGCAGCTTCAGAGGCCCGTCCCCTCACCTGGGCCCTCGGCTCATAGGCACTCGTGAAGCCGATATGAGCGAATATTACTCAGTACTATTTTCTCGAAGACAACATCTCTGCCACAACAGCACCACTCAAAAGGCTCCCTATCGAACGCTAACCAAGGGGCAGTGCTAAACACAAGTGAGCATGCGCACACACCGCTCGCGCCCAAGGGTTCTAAGAGGTCTCCTGCGGGGCCACGCGTTGACCAATGATTGCTGATTGCCGTCAGTGGCCCCTAGGGGGATTGAAAGTTGTTTCTCACGGGCGATTTCTTGCCATGTCTACAGATAAGTTCTTTCCTAAGCTCGGGCCTGGCTCCGCCCCCTACTTCTCCATCCACTCTGTCATCCACTTACCCTATTCCACACGGAAAGATCTGCTATACACTTTTAACATGACCCCTTTTGCAGCTTGATGGATCTTTCTCAGATATCTGTGTCGGATCTGGTAGCTCAGCCGAAATCCGATTCCATTTCTCAACCAATCCGCTGCGCCGCTCGCCTCCTGCAGCCTGGTGGAGGTTCCCGACCCCTACTCCACACGGAAAGATCAGCTGTCCTCTTTCCTCATCACCCTGTTTGGCAGCGTGATGGATCTTTCCCAGATTTCTGAGTCGGATCTGCCAGCTCAGCCGAAAGCCAATTCTCTTTCACGAACAAACTGTGTCCGGGCTCGCCTCCTGCAGCCCGGTGGAGGTGCCAGAGAGTGACTGTTTCTTCTACGGTCCAAAGTCAAAAGGAGTCTTCATGGCAGAAGACAGCAGCTTAACAGGCCAGCCCGCTCACCTGCCACCTCGGCTCTTATCCACTTCTAAACCTATTACCCGCGATGACTCGGTACTATTCTGTAGAAGCCAACCGCTCTGCCACAACAGCACCACTCAAAAGCCTCCCGATCGAACGGTAACCAAGGAGCAGTGCTAAACACAAGTGAGCACGCGCACACACCGCTCGCGCCCAAGGGTTCTAAGAGGTCTCCTGCGGGGCCCCGGGTTGACCAATGGCTGCTGAGTGACGTCAGCAGTCACTAAGGATATTGAAAGTTGGTTCTAATGGGCTATTTCTTGACGTGGCCACAGATCAGTTCTTTTCTAAGATTGGGCCTAGCTCCGCCCCCTACTTCTCGTTCCGCTCTGTCATCCCCGTCCCCTACTCCACACGAAAGGATCTGGTGTACTCTGTCTACATGGCCCCTTTAGGCAGCGTGATTGATCTTTCCCAGATGTCTGAGTGGATCTGGGAGCTCGGCCAAAAGCCGATTCTCTGTCTGAAACAAACCTCGTCCGAGCTCGCCTCCTGCCACCTGGTGGCGGTGCCTGAGAGTGACTCTTTCATCTACCGTCAAATGTCAAAAAGCTTTTTCATGGGAGAAGACAGCAGCTTCAGAGGCCCGTCCCCTCACCTGGCCCCTCGGCTCATACCCACTCGTGAAGCCGATATGAGCGAATATTACTCAGTACTATTTTCGCGAAAACAACATCTCTGCCACAGAGCACCACTCAAAAGCCTCCCGATCGAACGGTAACCAAGGAGCAGTGCTAAACACAAGTGAGCACGCGCACACACCGCTCGCGCCCAAGGGTTCTAAGAGGTCTCCTGCGGGTCCCCGGGTTGACCAATGGATGCTGAGTGACGTCAGCAGTCACTAAGGATATTGAAAGGTGGTTCTAATGGGCTATTTCTTGACGTGGCCACAGATCAGTTCTTTTCTAAGATGGGCCTAGCTCCGCCCCCTACTTCTCGTTCCGCTGTCATCCCCGTCCCCTACTCCACACGAAAGGATCTGGTGTACTCTGTCAACATGACCCCTTTAGGCAGCGTGATGGATCTTTCCCAGATGTCTGAGTGGATCTGGGAGCTCGGCCAAAAGCCGATTCTCTGTCTGAAAAAAAACCTCGTCCGAGCTCGCCTCCTGCCACCTGGTGGTGGTGCCTGAGAGTGACTCTTTCATCTACCGTCAAATGTCAAAAATTTCTTCATGGGAGAAGACAGCAGCTTCAGAGGCCCGTCCCCTCACCTGGCCCCTCGGCTCATACCCACTCGTGAAGCCGATATGAGCGAATATTACTCAGTACTATTTTCTCGAAGACAACATCTCTGCCACAACAGCACCACTCAAAAGGCTCCCTATCGAACGCTAACCAAGGGGCAGTGCTAAACACAAGTGAGCATGCGCACACACCGCTCGCGCCCAAGGGTTCTAAGAGGTCTCCTGCGGGGCCACGCGTTGACCAATGATTGCTGATTGCCGTCAGTGGCCCCTAGGGGGATTGAAAGTTGTTTCTCACGGGCGATTTCTTGCCATGTCTACAGATAAGTTCTTTCCTAAGCTCGGGCCTGGCTCCGCCCCCTACTTCTCCATCCACTCTGTCATCCACTTACCCTATTCCACACGGAAAGATCTGCTATACACTTTTAACATGACCCCTTTTGCAGCTTGATGGATCTTTCTCAGATATCTGTGTCGGATCTGGTAGCTCAGCCGAAATCCGATTCCATTTCTCAACCAATCCGCTGCGCCGCTCGCCTCCTGCAGCCTGGTGGAGGTTCCCGACCCCTACTCCACACGGAAAGATCAGCTGTCCTCTTTCCTCATCACCCTGTTTGGCAGCGTGATGGATCTTTCCCAGATTTCTGAGTCGGATCTGCCAGCTCAGCCGAAAGCCAATTCTCTTTCACGAACAAACTGTGTCCGGGCTCGCCTCCTGCAGCCCGGTGGAGGTGCCAGAGAGTGACTGTTTCTTCTACGGTCCAAAGTCAAAAGGAGTCTTCATGGCAGAAGACAGCAGCTTAACAGGCCAGCCCGCTCACCTGCCACCTCGGCTCTTATCCACTTCTAAACCTATTACCCGCGATGACTCGGTACTATTCTGTAGAAGCCAACCGCTCTGCCACAACAGCACCACTCAAAAGCCTCCTGATCGAACGGTAACCAAGGAGCAGTGCTAAACACAAGTGAGCACGCGCACACACCGCTCGCGCCCAAGGGTTCTAAGAGGTCTCCTGCGGGGCCCCGGGTTGACCAATGGCTGCTGAGTGACGTCAGCAGTCACTAAGGATATTGAAAGGTGGTTCTAATGGGCTATTTCTTGACGTGGCCACAGATCAGTTCTTTTCTAAGATTGGGCCTAGCTCCGCCAGCTACTTCTCGTTCCGCTCTGTCATCCCCGTCCCCTACTCCACACGAAAGGATCTGGTGTACTCTGTCTACATGGCCCCTTTAGGCAGCGTGATTGATCTTTCCCAGATGTCTGAGTGGATCTGGGAGCTGGGCCAAAAGCCGATTCTCTGTCTGAAACAAACCTCGTCCGAGCTCGCCTCCTGCCACCTGGTGGCGGTGCCTGAGAGTGACTCTTTCATCTACCGTCAAATGTCAAAAAGCTTTTTCATGGGAGAAGACAGCAGCTTCAGAGGCCCGTCCCCTCACCTGGCCCCTCGGCTCATACCCACTCGTGAAGCCGATATGAGCGAATATTACTCAGTACTATTTTCGCGAAAACAACATCTCTGCCACAGAGCACCACTCAAAAGCCTCCCGATCGAACGGTAACCAAGGAGCAGTGCTAAACACAAGTGAGCATGCGCACACACCGCTCGCGCCCAAGGGTTCTAAGAGGTCTCCTGCGGGGCCACGCGTTGACCAATGATTGCTGATTGCCGTCAGTGGCCCCTAGGGGGATTGAAAGTTGTTTCTCACGGGCGATTTCTTGCCATGTCTACAGATAAGTTCTTTCCTAAGCTCGGGCCTGGCTCCGCCCCCTACTTCTCCATCCACTCTGTCATCCACTTACCCTATTCCACACGGAAAGATCTGCTATACACTTTTAACATGACCCCTTTTGCAGCTTGATGGATCTTTCTCAGATATCTGTGTCGGATCTGGTAGCTCAGCCGAAATCCGATTCCATTTCTCAACCAATCCGCTGCGCCGCTCGCCTCCTGCAGCCTGGTGGAGGTTCCCGACCCCTACTCCACACGGAAAGATCAGCTGTCCTCTTTCCTCATCACCCTGTTTGGCAGCGTGATGGATCTTTCCCAGATTTCTGAGTCGGATCTGCCAGCTCAGCCGAAAGCCAATTCTCTTTCACGAACAAACTGTGTCCGGGCTCGCCTCCTGCAGCCCGGTGGAGGTGCCAGAGAGTGACTGTTTCTTCTACGGTCCAAAGTCAAAAGGAGTCTTCATGGCAGAAGACAGCAGCTTAACAGGCCAGCCCGCTCACCTGCCACCTCGGCTCTTATCCACTTCTAAACCTATTACCCGCGATGACTCGGTACTATTCTGTAGAAGCCAACCGCTCTGCCACAACAGCACCACTCAAAAGCCTCCCGATCGAACGGTAACCAAGGAGCAGTGCTAAACACAAGTGAGCACGCGCACACACCGCTCGCGCCCAAGGGTTCTAAGAGGTCTCCTGCGGGGCCCCGGGTTGACCAATGGCTGCTGAGTGACGTCAGCAGTCACTAAGGATATTGAAAGGTGGTTCTAATGGGCTATTTCTTGACGTGGCCACAGATCAGTTCTTTTCTAAGATTGGGCCTAGCTCCGCCCCCTACTTCTCGTTCCGCTCTGTCATCCCCGTCCCCTACTCCCCACGAAAGGATCTGGTGTACTCTGTCTACATGGCCCCTTTAGGCAGCGTGATTGATCTTTCCCAGATGTCTGAGTGGATCTGGGAGCTAGGCCAAAAGCCGATTCTCTGTCTGAAACAAACCTCGTCCGAGCTCGCCTCCTGCCACCTGGTGGCGGTGCCTGAGAGTGACTCTTTCATCTACCGTCAAATGTCAAAAAGCTTTTTCATGGGAGAAGACAGCAGCTTCAGAGGCCCGTCCCCTCACCTGGCCCCTCGGCTCATACCCACTCGTGAAGCCGATATGAGCGAATATTACTCAGTACTATTTTCGCGAAAACAACATCTCTGCCACAGAGCACCACTCAAAAGCCTCCCGATCGAACGGTAACCAAGGAGCAGTGCTAAACACAAGTGAGCACGCGCACACACCGCTCGCGCCCAAGGGTTCTAAGAGGTCTCCTGCGGGTCCCCGGGTTGACCAATGGATGCTGAGTGACGTCAGCAGTCACTAAGGATATTGAAAGGTGGTTCTAATGGGCTATTTCTTGACGTGGCCACAGATCAGTTCTTTTCTAAGATGGGCCTAGCTCCGCCCCCTACTTCTCGTTCCGCTGTCATCCCCGTCCCCTACTCCACACGAAAGGATCTGGTGTACTCTGTCAACATGACCCCTTTAGGCAGCGTGATGGATCTTTCCCAGATGTCTGAGTGGATCTGGGAGCTCGGCCAAAAGCCGATTCTCTGTCTGAAAAAAAACCTCGTCCGAGCTCGCCTCCTGCCACCTGGTGGCGGTGCCTGAGAGTGACTCTTTCATCTACCGTCAAATGTCAAAAATTTCTTCATGGGAGAAGACAGCAGCTTCAGAGGCCCGTCCCCTCACCTGGGCCCTCGGCTCATAGGCACTCGTGAAGCCGATATGAGCGAATATTACTCAGTACTATTTTCTCGAAGACAACATCTCTGCCACAACAGCACCACTCAAAAGGCTCCCTATCGAACGCTAACCAAGGGGCAGTGCTAAACACAAGTGAGCATGCGCACACACCGCTCGCGCCCAAGGGTTCTAAGAGGTCTCCTGCGGGGCCACGCGTTGACCAATGATTGCTGATTGCCGTCAGTGGCCCCTAGGGGGATTGAAAGTTGTTTCTCACGGGCGATTTCTTGCCATGTCTACAGATAAGTTCTTTCCTAAGCTCGGGCCTGGCTCCGCCCCCTACTTCTCCATCCACTCTGTCATCCACTTACCCTATTCCACACGGAAAGATCTGCTATACACTTTTAACATGACCCCTTTTGCAGCTTGATGGATCTTTCTCAGATATCTGTGTCGGATCTGGTAGCTCAGCCGAAATCCGATTCCATTTCTCAACCAATCCGCTGCGCCGCTCGCCTCCTGCAGCCTGGTGGAGGTTCCCGACCCCTACTCCACACGGAAAGATCAGCTGTCCTCTTTCCTCATCACCCTGTTTGGCAGCGTGATGGATCTTTCCCAGATTTCTGAGTCGGATCTGCCAGCTCAGCCGAAAGCCAATTCTCTTTCACGAACAAACTGTGTCCGGGCTCGCCTCCTGCAGCCCGGTGGAGGTGCCAGAGAGTGACTGTTTCTTCTACGGTCCAAAGTCAAAAGGAGTCTTCATGGCAGAAGACAGCAGCTTAACAGGCCAGCCCGCTCACCTGCCACCTCGGCTCTTATCCACTTCTAAACCTATTACCCGCGATGACTCGGTACTATTCTGTAGAAGCCAACCGCTCTGCCACAACAGCACCACTCAAAAGCCTCCTGATCGAACGGTAACCAAGGAGCAGTGCTAAACACAAGTGAGCACGCGCACACACCGCTCGCGCCCAAGGGTTCTAAGAGGTCTCCTGCGGGGCCCCGGGTTGACCAATGGCTGCTGAGTGACGTCAGCAGTCACTAAGGATATTGAAAGGTGGTTCTAATGGGCTATTTCTTGACGTGGCCACAGATCAGTTCTTTTCTAAGATTGGGCCTAGCTCCGCCAGCTACTTCTCGTTCCGCTCTGTCATCCCCGTCCCCTACTCCACACGAAAGGATCTGGTGTACTCTGTCTACATGGCCCCTTTAGGCAGCGTGATTGATCTTTCCCAGATGTCTGAGTGGATCTGGGAGCTGGGCCAAAAGCCGATTCTCTGTCTGAAACAAACCTCGTCCGAGCTCGCCTCCTGCCACCTGGTGGCGGTGCCTGAGAGTGACTCTTTCATCTACCGTCAAATGTCAAAAAGCTTTTTCATGGGAGAAGACAGCAGCTTCAGAGGCCCGTCCCCTCACCTGGCCCCTCGGCTCATACCCACTCGTGAAGCCGATATGAGCGAATATTACTCAGTACTATTTTCGCGAAAACAACATCTCTGCCACAGAGCACCACTCAAAAGCCTCCCGATCGAACGGTAACCAAGGAGCAGTGCTAAACACAAGTGAGCATGCGCACACACCGCTCGCGCCCAAGGGTTCTAAGAGGTCTCCTGCGGGGCCACGCGTTGACCAATGATTGCTGATTGCCGTCAGTGGCCCCTAGGGGGATTGAAAGTTGTTTCTCACGGGCGATTTCTTGCCATGTCTACAGATAAGTTCTTTCCTAAGCTCGGGCCTGGCTCCGCCCCCTACTTCTCCATCCACTCTGTCATCCACTTACCCTATTCCACACGGAAAGATCTGCTATACACTTTTAACATGACCCCTTTTGCAGCTTGATGGATCTTTCTCAGATATCTGTGTCGGATCTGGTAGCTCAGCCGAAATCCGATTCCATTTCTCAACCAATCCGCTGCGCCGCTCGCCTCCTGCAGCCTGGTGGAGGTTCCCGACCCCTACTCCACACGGAAAGATCAGCTGTCCTCTTTCCTCATCACCCTGTTTGGCAGCGTGATGGATCTTTCCCAGATTTCTGAGTCGGATCTGCCAGCTCAGCCGAAAGCCAATTCTCTTTCACGAACAAACTGTGTCCGGGCTCGCCTCCTGCAGCCCGGTGGAGGTGCCAGAGAGTGACTGTTTCTTCTACGGTCCAAAGTCAAAAGGAGTCTTCATGGCAGAAGACAGCAGCTTAACAGGCCAGCCCGCTCACCTGCCACCTCGGCTCTTATCCACTTCTAAACCTATTACCCGCGATGACTCGGTACTATTCTGTAGAAGCCAACCGCTCTGCCACAACAGCACCACTCAAAAGCCTCCCGATCGAACGGTAACCAAGGAGCAGTGCTAAACACAAGTGAGCACGCGCACACACCGCTCGCGCCCAAGGGTTCTAAGAGGTCTCCTGCGGGGCCCCGGGTTGACCAATGGCTGCTGAGTGACGTCAGCAGTCACTAAGGATATTGAAAGGTGGTTCTAATGGGCTATTTCTTGACGTGGCCACAGATCAGTTCTTTTCTAAGATTGGGCCTAGCTCCGCCCCCTACTTCTCGTTCCGCTCTGTCATCCCCGTCCCCTACTCCCCACGAAAGGATCTGGTGTACTCTGTCTACATGGCCCCTTTAGGCAGCGTGATTGATCTTTCCCAGATGTCTGAGTGGATCTGGGAGCTGGGCCAAAAGCCGATTCTCTGTCTGAAACAAACCTCGTCCGAGCTCGCCTCCTGCCACCTGGTGGCGGTGCCTGAGAGTGACTCTTTCATCTACCGTCAAATGTCAAAAAGCTTTTTCATGGGAGAAGACAGCAGCTTCAGAGGCCCGTCCCCTCACCTGGCCCCTCGGCTCATACCCACTCGTGAAGCCGATATGAGCGAATATTACTCAGTACTATTTTCGCGAAAACAACATCTCTGCCACAGAGCACCACTCAAAAGCCTCCCGATCGAACGGTAACCAAGGAGCAGTGCTAAACACAAGTGAGCATGCGCACACACCGCTCGCGCCCAAGGGTTCTAAGAGGTCTCCTGCGGGGCCACGCGTTGACCAATGATTGCTGATTGCCGTCAGTGGCCCCTAGGGGGATTGAAAGTTGTTTCTCACGGGCGATTTCTTGCCATGTCTACAGATAAGTTCTTTCCTAAGCTCGGGCCTGGCTCCGCCCCCTACTTCTCCATCCACTCTGTCATCCACTTACCCTATTCCACACGGAAAGATCTGCTATACACTTTTAACATGACCCCTTTTGCAGCTTGATGGATCTTTCTCAGATATCTGTGTCGGATCTGGTAGCTCAGCCGAAATCCGATTCCATTTCTCAACCAATCCGCTGCGCCGCTCGCCTCCTGCAGCCTGGTGGAGGTTCCCGACCCCTACTCCACACGGAAAGATCAGCTGTCCTCTTTCCTCATCACCCTGTTTGGCAGCGTGATGGATCTTTCCCAGATTTCTGAGTCGGATCTGCCAGCTCAGCCGAAAGCCAATTCTCTTTCACGAACAAACTGTGTCCGGGCTCGCCTCCTGCAGCCCGGTGGAGGTGCCAGAGAGTGACTGTTTCTTCTACGGTCCAAAGTCAAAAGGAGTCTTCATGGCAGAAGACAGCAGCTTAACAGGCCAGCCCGCTCACCTGCCACCTCGGCTCTTATCCACTTCTAAACCTATTACCCGCGATGACTCGGTACTATTCTGTAGAAGCCAACCGCTCTGCCACAACAGCACCACTCAAAAGCCTCCCGATCGAACGGTAACCAAGGAGCAGTGCTAAACACAAGTGAGCACGCGCACACACCGCTCGCGCCCAAGGGTTCTAAGAGGTCTCCTGCGGGGCCCCGGGTTGACCAATGGCTGCTGAGTGACGTCAGCAGTCACTAAGGATATTGAAAGGTGGTTCTAATGGGCTATTTCTTGACGTGGCCACAGATCAGTTCTTTTCTAAGATTGGGCCTAGCTCCGCCCCCTACTTCTCGTTCCGCTCTGTCATCCCCGTCCCCTACTCCCCACGAAAGGATCTGGTGTACTCTGTCTACATGGCCCCTTTAGGCAGCGTGATTGATCTTTCCCAGATGTCTGAGTGGATCTGGGAGCTAGGCCAAAAGCCGATTCTCTGTCTGAAACAAACCTCGTCCGAGCTCGCCTCCTGCCACCTGGTGGCGGTGCCTGAGAGTGACTCTTTCATCTACCGTCAAATGTCAAAAAGCTTTTTCATGGGAGAAGACAGCAGCTTCAGAGGCCCGTCCCCTCACCTGGCCCCTCGGCTCATACCCACTCGTGAAGCCGATATGAGCGAATATTACTCAGTACTATTTTCGCGAAAACAACATCTCTGCCACAGAGCACCACTCAAAAGCCTCCCGATCGAACGGTAACCAAGGAGCAGTGCTAAACACAAGTGAGCACGCGCACACACCGCTCGCGCCCAAGGGTTCTAAGAGGTCTCCTGCGGGTCCCCGGGTTGACCAATGGATGCTGAGTGACGTCAGCAGTCACTAAGGATATTGAAAGGTGGTTCTAATGGGCTATTTCTTGACGTGGCCACAGATCAGTTCTTTTCTAAGATGGGCCTAGCTCCGCCCCCTACTTCTCGTTCCGCTGTCATCCCCGTCCCCTACTCCACACGAAAGGATCTGGTGTACTCTGTCAACATGACCCCTTTAGGCAGCGTGATGGATCTTTCCCAGATGTCTGAGTGGATCTGGGAGCTCGGCCAAAAGCCGATTCTCTGTCTGAAAAAAAACCTCGTCCGAGCTCGCCTCCTGCCACCTGGTGGCGGTGCCTGAGAGTGACTCTTTCATCTACCGTCAAATGTCAAAAATTTCTTCATGGGAGAAGACAGCAGCTTCAGAGGCCCGTCCCCTCACCTGGGCCCTCGGCTCATAGGCACTCGTGAAGCCGATATGAGCGAATATTACTCAGTACTATTTTCTCGAAGACAACATCTCTGCCACAACAGCACCACTCAAAAGGCTCCCTATCGAACGCTAACCAAGGGGCAGTGCTAAACACAAGTGAGCATGCGCACACACCGCTCGCGCCCAAGGGTTCTAAGAGGTCTCCTGCGGGGCCACGCGTTGACCAATGATTGCTGATTGCCGTCAGTGGCCCCTAGGGGGATTGAAAGTTGTTTCTCACGGGCGATTTCTTGCCATGTCTACAGATAAGTTCTTTCCTAAGCTCGGGCCTGGCTCCGCCCCCTACTTCTCCATCCACTCTGTCATCCACTTACCCTATTCCACACGGAAAGATCTGCTATACACTTTTAACATGACCCCTTTTGCAGCTTGATGGATCTTTCTCAGATATCTGTGTCGGATCTGGTAGCTCAGCCGAAATCCGATTCCATTTCTCAACCAATCCGCTGCGCCGCTCGCCTCCTGCAGCCTGGTGGAGGTTCCCGACCCCTACTCCACACGGAAAGATCAGCTGTCCTCTTTCCTCATCACCCTGTTTGGCAGCGTGATGGATCTTTCCCAGATTTCTGAGTCGGATCTGCCAGCTCAGCCGAAAGCCAATTCTCTTTCACGAACAAACTGTGTCCGGGCTCGCCTCCTGCAGCCCGGTGGAGGTGCCAGAGAGTGACTGTTTCTTCTACGGTCCAAAGTCAAAAGGAGTCTTCATGGCAGAAGACAGCAGCTTAACAGGCCAGCCCGCTCACCTGCCACCTCGGCTCTTATCCACTTCTAAACCTATTACCCGCGATGACTCGGTACTATTCTGTAGAAGCCAACCGCTCTGCCACAACAGCACCACTCAAAAGCCTCCTGATCGAACGGTAACCAAGGAGCAGTGCTAAACACAAGTGAGCACGCGCACACACCGCTCGCGCCCAAGGGTTCTAAGAGGTCTCCTGCGGGGCCCCGGGTTGACCAATGGCTGCTGAGTGACGTCAGCAGTCACTAAGGATATTGAAAGGTGGTTCTAATGGGCTATTTCTTGACGTGGCCACAGATCAGTTCTTTTCTAAGATTGGGCCTAGCTCCGCCAGCTACTTCTCGTTCCGCTCTGTCATCCCCGTCCCCTACTCCACACGAAAGGATCTGGTGTACTCTGTCTACATGGCCCCTTTAGGCAGCGTGATTGATCTTTCCCAGATGTCTGAGTGGATCTGGGAGCTGGGCCAAAAGCCGATTCTCTGTCTGAAACAAACCTCGTCCGAGCTCGCCTCCTGCCACCTGGTGGCGGTGCCTGAGAGTGACTCTTTCATCTACCGTCAAATGTCAAAAAGCTTTTTCATGGGAGAAGACAGCAGCTTCAGAGGCCCGTCCCCTCACCTGGCCCCTCGGCTCATACCCACTCGTGAAGCCGATATGAGCGAATATTACTCAGTACTATTTTCGCGAAAACAACATCTCTGCCACAGAGCACCACTCAAAAGCCTCCCGATCGAACGGTAACCAAGGAGCAGTGCTAAACACAAGTGAGCATGCGCACACACCGCTCGCGCCCAAGGGTTCTAAGAGGTCTCCTGCGGGGCCACGCGTTGACCAATGATTGCTGATTGCCGTCAGTGGCCCCTAGGGGGATTGAAAGTTGTTTCTCACGGGCGATTTCTTGCCATGTCTACAGATAAGTTCTTTCCTAAGCTCGGGCCTGGCTCCGCCCCCTACTTCTCCATCCACTCTGTCATCCACTTACCCTATTCCACACGGAAAGATCTGCTATACACTTTTAACATGACCCCTTTTGCAGCTTGATGGATCTTTCTCAGATATCTGTGTCGGATCTGGTAGCTCAGCCGAAATCCGATTCCATTTCTCAACCAATCCGCTGCGCCGCTCGCCTCCTGCAGCCTGGTGGAGGTTCCCGACCCCTACTCCACACGGAAAGATCAGCTGTCCTCTTTCCTCATCACCCTGTTTGGCAGCGTGATGGATCTTTCCCAGATTTCTGAGTCGGATCTGCCAGCTCAGCCGAAAGCCAATTCTCTTTCACGAACAAACTGTGTCCGGGCTCGCCTCCTGCAGCCCGGTGGAGGTGCCAGAGAGTGACTGTTTCTTCTACGGTCCAAAGTCAAAAGGAGTCTTCATGGCAGAAGACAGCAGCTTAACAGGCCAGCCCGCTCACCTGCCACCTCGGCTCTTATCCACTTCTAAACCTATTACCCGCGATGACTCGGTACTATTCTGTAGAAGCCAACCGCTCTGCCACAACAGCACCACTCAAAAGCCTCCCGATCGAACGGTAACCAAGGAGCAGTGCTAAACACAAGTGAGCACGCGCACACACCGCTCGCGCCCAAGGGTTCTAAGAGGTCTCCTGCGGGGCCCCGGGTTGACCAATGGCTGCTGAGTGACGTCAGCAGTCACTAAGGATATTGAAAGGTGGTTCTAATGGGCTATTTCTTGACGTGGCCACAGATCAGTTCTTTTCTAAGATTGGGCCTAGCTCCGCCCCCTACTTCTCGTTCCGCTCTGTCATCCCCGTCCCCTACTCCACACGAAAGGATCTGGTGTACTCTGTCTACATGGCCCCTTTAGGCAGCGTGATTGATCTTTCCCAGATGTCTGAGTGGATCTGGGAGCTAGGCCAAAAGCCGATTCTCTGTCTGAAACAAACCTCGTCCGAGCTCGCCTCCTGCCACCTGGTGGCGGTGCCTGAGAGTGACTCTTTCATCTACCGTCAAATGTCAAAAAGCTTTTTCATGGGAGAAGACAGCAGCTTCAGAGGCCCGTCCCCTCACCTGGCCCCTCGGCTCATACCCACTCGTGAAGCCGATATGAGCGAATATTACTCAGTACTATTTTCGCGAAAACAACATCTCTGCCACAGAGCACCACTCAAAAGCCTCCCGATCGAACGGTAACCAAGGAGCAGTGCTAAACACAAGTGAGCACGCGCACACACCGCTCGCGCCCAAGGGTTCTAAGAGGTCTCCTGCGGGTCCCCGGGTTGACCAATGGATGCTGAGTGACGTCAGCAGTCACTAAGGATATTGAAAGGTGGTTCTAATGGGCTATTTCTTGACGTGGCCACAGATCAGTTCTTTTCTAAGATGGGCCTAGCTCCGCCCCCTACTTCTCGTTCCGCTGTCATCCCCGTCCCCTACTCCACACGAAAGGATCTGGTGTACTCTGTCAACATGACCCCTTTAGGCAGCGTGATGGATCTTTCCCAGATGTCTGAGTGGATCTGGGAGCTCGGCCAAAAGCCGATTCTCTGTCTGAAAAAAAACCTCGTCCGAGCTCGCCTCCTGCCACCTGGTGGCGGTGCCTGAGAGTGACTCTTTCATCTACCGTCAAATGTCAAAAATTTCTTCATGGGAGAAGACAGCAGCTTCAGAGGCCCGTCCCCTCACCTGGCCCCTCGGCTCATACCCACTCGTGAAGCCGATATGAGCGAATATTACTCAGTACTATTTTCTCGAAGACAACATCTCTGCCACAACAGCACCACTCAAAAGGCTCCCTATCGAACGCTAACCAAGGGGCAGTGCTAAACACAAGTGAGCATGCGCACACACCGCTCGCGCCCAAGGGTTCTAAGAGGTCTCCTGCGGGGCCACGCGTTGACCAATGATTGCTGATTGCCGTCAGTGGCCCCTAGGGGGATTGAAAGTTGTTTCTCACGGGCGATTTCTTGCCATGTCTACAGATAAGTTCTTTCCTAAGCTCGGGCCTGGCTCCGCCCCCTACTTCTCCATCCACTCTGTCATCCACTTACCCTATTCCACACGGAAAGATCTGCTATACACTTTTAACATGACCCCTTTTGCAGCTTGATGGATCTTTCTCAGATATCTGTGTCGGATCTGGTAGCTCAGCCGAAATCCGATTCCATTTCTCAACCAATCCGCTGCGCCGCTCGCCTCCTGCAGCCTGGTGGAGGTTCCCGACCCCTACTCCACACGGAAAGATCAGCTGTCCTCTTTCCTCATCACCCTGTTTGGCAGCGTGATGGATCTTTCCCAGATTTCTGAGTCGGATCTGCCAGCTCAGCCGAAAGCCAATTCTCTTTCACGAACAAACTGTGTCCGGGCTCGCCTCCTGCAGCCCGGTGGAGGTGCCAGAGAGTGACTGTTTCTTCTACGGTCCAAAGTCAAAAGGAGTCTTCATGGCAGAAGACAGCAGCTTAACAGGCCAGCCCGCTCACCTGCCACCTCGGCTCTTATCCACTTCTAAACCTATTACCCGCGATGACTCGGTACTATTCTGTAGAAGCCAACCGCTCTGCCACAACAGCACCACTCAAAAGCCTCCTGATCGAACGGTAACCAAGGAGCAGTGCTAAACACAAGTGAGCACGCGCACACACCGCTCGCGCCCAAGGGTTCTAAGAGGTCTCCTGCGGGGCCCCGGGTTGACCAATGGCTGCTGAGTGACGTCAGCAGTCACTAAGGATATTGAAAGGTGGTTCTAATGGGCTATTTCTTGACGTGGCCACAGATCAGTTCTTTTCTAAGATTGGGCCTAGCTCCGCCAGCTACTTCTCGTTCCGCTCTGTCATCCCCGTCCCCTACTCCACACGAAAGGATCTGGTGTACTCTGTCTACATGGCCCCTTTAGGCAGCGTGATTGATCTTTCCCAGATGTCTGAGTGGATCTGGGAGCTGGGCCAAAAGCCGATTCTCTGTCTGAAACAAACCTCGTCCGAGCTCGCCTCCTGCCACCTGGTGGCGGTGCCTGAGAGTGACTCTTTCATCTACCGTCAAATGTCAAAAAGCTTTTTCATGGGAGAAGACAGCAGCTTCAGAGGCCCGTCCCCTCACCTGGCCCCTCGGCTCATACCCACTCGTGAAGCCGATATGAGCGAATATTACTCAGTACTATTTTCGCGAAAACAACATCTCTGCCACAGAGCACCACTCAAAAGCCTCCCGATCGAACGGTAACCAAGGAGCAGTGCTAAACACAAGTGAGCATGCGCACACACCGCTCGCGCCCAAGGGTTCTAAGAGGTCTCCTGCGGGGCCACGCGTTGACCAATGATTGCTGATTGCCGTCAGTGGCCCCTAGGGGGATTGAAAGTTGTTTCTCACGGGCGATTTCTTGCCATGTCTACAGATAAGTTCTTTCCTAAGCTCGGGCCTGGCTCCGCCCCCTACTTCTCCATCCACTCTGTCATCCACTTACCCTATTCCACACGGAAAGATCTGCTATACACTTTTAACATGACCCCTTTTGCAGCTTGATGGATCTTTCTCAGATATCTGTGTCGGATCTGGTAGCTCAGCCGAAATCCGATTCCATTTCTCAACCAATCCGCTGCGCCGCTCGCCTCCTGCAGCCTGGTGGAGGTTCCCGACCCCTACTCCACACGGAAAGATCAGCTGTCCTCTTTCCTCATCACCCTGTTTGGCAGCGTGATGGATCTTTCCCAGATTTCTGAGTCGGATCTGCCAGCTCAGCCGAAAGCCAATTCTCTTTCACGAACAAACTGTGTCCGGGCTCGCCTCCTGCAGCCCGGTGGAGGTGCCAGAGAGTGACTGTTTCTTCTACGGTCCAAAGTCAAAAGGAGTCTTCATGGCAGAAGACAGCAGCTTAACAGGCCAGCCCGCTCACCTGCCACCTCGGCTCTTATCCACTTCTAAACCTATTACCCGCGATGACTCGGTACTATTCTGTAGAAGCCAACCGCTCTGCCACAACAGCACCACTCAAAAGCCTCCCGATCGAACGGTAACCAAGGAGCAGTGCTAAACACAAGTGAGCACGCGCACACACCGCTCGCGCCCAAGGGTTCTAAGAGGTCTCCTGCGGGGCCCCGGGTTGACCAATGGCTGCTGAGTGACGTCAGCAGTCACTAAGGATATTGAAAGGTGGTTCTAATGGGCTATTTCTTGACGTGGCCACAGAT
Organism: Cynocephalus volans; assembly: GCF_027409185.1. Classification (NCBI taxonomy): domain Eukaryota; kingdom Metazoa; phylum Chordata; class Mammalia; order Dermoptera; family Cynocephalidae; genus Cynocephalus; species Cynocephalus volans. The sequence goes on from NC_084469.1 coordinate 61,986,350, forward strand.
CAGTTCTTTTCTAAGATTGGGCCTAGCTCCGCCCCCTACTTCTCGTTCCGCTCTGTCATCCCCGTCCCCTACTCCCCACGAAAGGATCTGGTGTACTCTGTCTACATGGCCCCTTTAGGCAGCGTGATTGATCTTTCCCAGATGTCTGAGTGGATCTGGGAGCTAGGCCAAAAGCCGATTCTCTGTCTGAAACAAACCTCATCCGAGCTCGCCTCCTGCCACCTGGTGGCGGTGCCTGAGAGTGACTCTTTCATCTACCGTCAAATGTCAAAAAGCTTTTTCAAGGGAGAAGACAGCAGCTTCAGAGGCCCGTCCCCTCACCTGGCCCCTCGGCTCATACCCACTCGTGAAGCCGATATGAGCGAATATTATTCAGTACTATTTTCGCGAAAACAACATCTCTGCCACAGAGCACCACTCAAAAGCCTCCCGATCGAACGGTAACCAAGGAGCAGTGCTAAACACAAGTGAGCACGTGCACACACCGCTCGCGCCCAAGGGTTCTAAGAGGTCTCCTGCGGGTCCCCGGGTTGACCAATGGATGCTGAGTGACGTCAGCAGTCACTAAGGATATTGAAAGGTGGTTCTAATGGGCTATTTCTTGACGTGGCCACAGATCAGTTCTTTTCTAAGATGGGCCTAGCTCCGCCCCCTACTTCTCGTTCCGCTGTCATCCCCATCCCCTACTCCACACGAAAGGATCTGGTGTACTCTGTCAACATGACCCCTTTAGGCAGCGTGATGGATCTTTCCCAGATGTCTGAGTGGATCTGGGAGCTCGGCCAAAAGCCGATTCTCTGTCTGAAAAAAAACCTCGTCCGAGCTCGCCTCCTGCCACCTGGTGGCGGTGCCTGAGAGTGACTCTTTCATCTACCGTCAAATGTCAAAAATTTCTTCATGGGAGAAGACAGCAGCTTCAGAGGCCCGTCCCCTCACCTGGGCCCTCGGCTCATAGGCACTCGTGAAGCCGATATGAGCGAATATTACTCAGTACTATTTTCTCGAAGACAACATCTCTGCCACAACAGCACCACTCAAAAGGCTCCCTATCGAACGCTAACCAAGGGGCAGTGCTAAACACAAGTGAGCATGCGCACACACCGCTCGCGCCCAAGGGTTCTAAGAGGTCTCCTGCGGGGCCACGCGTTGACCAATGATTGCTGATTGCCGTCAGTGGCCCCTAGGGGGATTGAAAGTTGTTTCTCACGGGCGATTTCTTGCCATGTCTACAGATAAGTTCTTTCCTAAGCTCGGGCCTGGCTCCGCCCCCTACTTCTCCATCCACTCTGTCATCCACTTACCCTATTCCACACGGAAAGATCTGCTATACACTTTTAACATGACCCCTTTTGCAGCTTGATGGATCTTTCTCAGATATCTGTGTCGGATCTGGTAGCTCAGCCGAAATCCGATTCCATTTCTCAACCAATCCGCTGCGCCGCTCGCCTCCTGCAGCCTGGTGGAGGTTCCCGACCCCTACTCCACACGGAAAGATCAGCTGTCCTCTTTCCTCATCACCCTGTTTGGCAGCGTGATGGATCTTTCCCAGATTTCTGAGTCGGATCTGCCAGCTCAGCCGAAAGCCAATTCTCTTTCACGAACAAACTGTGTCCGGGCTCGCCTCCTGCAGCCCGGTGGAGGTGCCAGAGAGTGACTGTTTCTTCTACGGTCCAAAGTCAAAAGGAGTCTTCATGGCAGAAGACAGCAGCTTAACAGGCCAGCCCGCTCACCTGCCACCTCGGCTCTTATCCACTTCTAAACCTATTACCCGCGATGACTCGGTACTATTCTGTAGAAGCCAACCGCTCTGCCACAACAGCACCACTCAAAAGCCTCCCGATCGAACGGTAACCAAGGAGCAGTGCTAAACACAAGTGAGCACGCGCACACACCGCTCGCGCCCAAGGGTTCTAAGAGGTCTCCTGCGGGGCCCCGGGTTGACCAATGGCTGCTGAGTGACGTCAGCAGTCACTAAGGATATTGAAAGGTGGTTCTAATGGGCTATTTCTTGACGTGGCCACAGATCAGTTCTTTTCTAAGATTGGGCCTAGCTCCGCCCCCTACTTCTCGTTCCGCTCTGTCATCCCCGTCCCCTACTCCCCACGAAAGGATCTGGTGTACTCTGTCTACATGGCCCCTTTAGGCAGCGTGATTGATCTTTCCCAGATGTCTGAGTGGATCTGGGAGCTAGGCCAAAAGCCGATTCTCTGTCTGAAACAAACCTCATCCGAGCTCGCCACCTGCCACCTGGTGGCGGTGCCTGAGAGTGACTCTTTCATCTACCGTCAAATGTCAAAAAGCTTTTTCAAGGGAGAAGACAGCAGCTTCAGAGGCCCGTCCCCTCACCTGGCCCCTCGGCTCATACCCACTCGTGAAGCCGATATGAGCGAATATTATTCAGTACTATTTTCGCGAAAACAACATCTCTGCCACAGAGCACCACTCAAAAGCCTCCCGATCGAACGGTAACCAAGGAGCAGTGCTAAACACAAGTGAGCACGTGCACACACCGCTCGCGCCCAAGGGTTCTAAGAGGTCTCCTGCGGGTCCCCGGGTTGACCAATGGATGCTGAGTGACGTCAGCAGTCACTAAGGATATTGAAAGGTGGTTCTAATGGGCTATTTCTTGACGTGGCCACAGATCAGTTCTTTTCTAAGATGGGCCTAGCTCCGCCCCCTACTTCTCGTTCCGCTGTCATCCCCATCCCCTACTCCACACGAAAGGATCTGGTGTACTCTGTCAACATGACCCCTTTAGGCAGCGTGATGGATCTTTCCCAGATGTCTGAGTGGATCTGGGAGCTCGGCCAAAAGCCGATTCTCTGTCTGAAAAAAAACCTCGTCCGAGCTCGCCTCCTGCCACCTGGTGGCGGTGCCTGAGAGTGACTCTTTCATCTACCGTCAAATGTCAAAAATTTCTTCATGGGAGAAGACAGCAGCTTCAGAGGCCCGTCCCCTCACCTGGGCCCTCGGCTCATAGGCACTCGTGAAGCCGATATGAGCGAATATTACTCAGTACTATTTTCTCGAAGACAACATCTCTGCCACAACAGCACCACTCAAAAGGCTCCCTATCGAACGCTAACCAAGGGGCAGTGCTAAACACAAGTGAGCATGCGCACACACCGCTCGCGCCCAAGGGTTCTAAGAGGTCTCCTGCGGGGCCACGCGTTGACCAATGATTGCTGATTGCCGTCAGTGGCCCCTAGGGGGATTGAAAGTTGTTTCTCACGGGCGATTTCTTGCCATGTCTACAGATAAGTTCTTTCCTAAGCTCGGGCCTGGCTCCGCCCCCTACTTCTCCATCCACTCTGTCATCCACTTACCCTATTCCACACGGAAAGATCTGCTATACACTTTTAACATGACCCCTTTTGCAGCTTGATGGATCTTTCTCAGATATCTGTGTCGGATCTGGTAGCTCAGCCGAAATCCGATTCCATTTCTCAACCAATCCGCTGCGCCGCTCGCCTCCTGCAGCCTGGTGGAGGTTCCCGACCCCTACTCCACACGGAAAGATCAGCTGTCCTCTTTCCTCATCACCCTGTTTGGCAGCGTGATGGATCTTTCCCAGATTTCTGAGTCGGATCTGCCAGCTCAGCCGAAAGCCAATTCTCTTTCACGAACAAACTGTGTCCGGGCTCGCCTCCTGCAGCCCGGTGGAGGTGCCAGAGAGTGACTGTTTCTTCTACGGTCCAAAGTCAAAAGGAGTCTTCATGGCAGAAGACAGCAGCTTAACAGGCCAGCCCGCTCACCTGCCACCTCGGCTCTTATCCACTTCTAAACCTATTACCCGCGATGACTCGGTACTATTCTGTAGAAGCCAACCGCTCTGCCACAACAGCACCACTCAAAAGCCTCCCGATCGAACGGTAACCAAGGAGCAGTGCTAAACACAAGTGAGCACGCGCACACACCGCTCGCGCCCAAGGGTTCTAAGAGGTCTCCTGCGGGGCCCCGGGTTGACCAATGGCTGCTGAGTGACGTCAGCAGTCACTAAGGATATTGAAAGGTGGTTCTAATGGGCTATTTCTTGACGTGGCCACAGATCAGTTCTTTTCTAAGATTAGGCCTAGCTCCGCCCCCTACTTCTCGTTCCGCTCTGTCATCCCCGTCCCCTACTCCCCACGAAAGGATCTGGTGTACTCTGTCTACATGTCCCCTTTAGGCAGCGTGATTGATCTTTCCCAAATGTCTGAGTGGATCTGGGAGCTAGGCCAAAAGCCGATTCTCTGTCTGAAACAAACCTCGTCCGAGCTCGCCTCCTGCCACCTGGTGGCGGTGCCTGAGAGTGACTCTTTCATCTACCATCAAATGTCAAAAAGCTTTTTCATGGGAGAAGACAGCAGCTTCAGAGGCCCGTCCCCTCACCTGGCCCCTCGGCTCATACCCACTCGTGAAGCCGATATGAGCGAATATTATTCAGTACTATTTTCGCGAAAACAACATCTCTGCCACAGAGCACCACTCAAAAGCCTCCCGATCGAACGGTAACCAAGGAGCAGTGCTAAACACAAGTGAGCACGCGCACACACCGCTCGCGCCCAAGGGTTCTAAGAGGTCTCCTGCGGGTCCCCGGGTTGACCAATGGATGCTGAGTGACGTCAGCAGTCACTAAGGATATTGAAAGGTGGTTCTAATGGGCTATTTCTTGACGTGGCCACAGATCAGTTCTTTTCTAAGATGGGCCTAGCTCCGCCCCCTACTTCTCGTTCCGCTGTCATCCCCGTCCCCTACTCCACACGAAAGGATCTGGTGTACTCTGTCAACATGACCCCTTTAGGCAGCGTGATGGATCTTTCCCAGATGTCTGAGTGGATCTGGGAGCTCGGCCAAAAGCCGATTCTCTGTCTGAAAAAAAACCTCGTCCGAGCTCGCCTCCTGCCACCTGGTGGCGGTGCCTGAGAGTGACTCTTTCATCTACCGTCAAATGTCAAAAATTTCTTCATGGGAGAAGACAGCAGCTTCAGAGGCCCGTCCCCTCACCTGGGCCCTCGGCTCATAGGCACTCGTGAAGCCGATATGAGCGAATATTACTCAGTACTATTTTCTCGAAGACAACATCTCTGCCACAACAGCACCACTCAAAAGGCTCCCTATCGAACGCTAACCAAGGGGCAGTGCTAAACACAAGTGAGCATGCGCACACACCGCTCGCGCCCAAGGGTTCTAAGAGGTCTCCTGCGGGGCCACGCGTTGACCAATGATTGCTGATTGCCGTCAGTGGCCCCTAGGGGGATTGAAAGTTGTTTCTCACGGGCGATTTCTTGCCATGTCTACAGATAAGTTCTTTCCTAAGCTCGGGCCTGGCTCCGCCCCCTACTTCTCCATCCACTCTGTCATCCACTTACCCTATTCCACACGGAAAGATCTGCTATACACTTTTAACATGACCCCTTTTGCAGCTTGATGGATCTTTCTCAGATATCTGTGTCGGATCTGGTAGCTCAGCCGAAATCCGATTCCATTTCTCAACCAATCCGCTGCGCCGCTCGCCTCCTGCAGCCTGGTGGAGGTTCCCGACCCCTACTCCACACGGAAAGATCAGCTGTCCTCTTTCCTCATCACCCTGTTTGGCAGCGTGATGGATCTTTCCCAGATTTCTGAGTTCGGATCTGCCAGCTCAGCCGAAAGCCAATTCTCTTTCACGAACAAACTGTGTCCGGGCTCGCCTCCTGCAGCCGGTGGAGGTGCCAGAGAGTGACTGTTTCTTCTACGGTCCAAAGTCAAAAGGAGTCTTCATGGCAGAAGACAGCAGCTTAACAGGCCAGCCCGCTCACCTGCCACCTCGGCTCTTATCCACTTCTAAACCTATTACCCGCGATGACTCGGTACTATTCTGTAGAAGCCAACCGCTCTGCCACAACAGCACCACTCAAAAGCCTCCCGATCGAACGGTAACCAAGGAGCAGTGCTAAACACAAGTGAGCACGCGCGCACACCGCTCGCGCCCAAGGGTTCTAAGAGGTCTCCTGCGGGGCCCCGGGTTGACCAATGGCTGCTGAGTGACGTCAGCAGTCACTAAGGATATTGAAAGGTGGTTCTAATGGGCTATTTCTTGACGTGGCCACAGATCAGTTCTTTTCTAAGATTGGGCCTAGCTCCGCCCCCTACTTCTCGTTCCGCTCTGTCATCCCCGTCCCCTACTCCACACGAAAGGATCTGGTGTACTCTGTCTACATTGCCCCTTTAGGCAGCGTGATTGATCTTTCCCAGATGTCTGAGTGGATCTGGGAGCTGGGCCAAAAGCCGATTCTCTGTCTGAAACAAACCTCGTCCGAGCTCGCCTCCTGCCACCTGGTGGCGGTGCCTGAGAGTGACTCTTTCATCTACCGTCAAATGTCAAAAAGCTTTTTCATGGGAGAAGACAGCAGCTTCAGAGGCCCGTCCCCTCACCTGGCCCCTCGGCTCATACCCACTCGTGAAGCCGATATGAGCGAATATTACTCAGTACTATTTTCGCGAAAACAACATCTCTGCCACAGAGCACCACTCAAAAGCCTCCCGATCGAACGGTAACCAAGGAGCAGTGCTAAACACAAGTGAGCATGCGCACACACCGCTCGCGCCCAAGGGTTCTAAGAGGTCTCCTGCGGGGCCACGCGTTGACCAATGATTGCTGATTGCCGTCAGTGGCCCCTAGGGGGATTGAAAGTTGTTTCTCACGGGCGATTTCTTGCCATGTCTACAGATAAGTTCTTTCCTAAGCTCGGGCCTGGCTCCGCCCCCTACTTCTCCATCCACTCTGTCATCCACTTACCCTATTCCACACGGAAAGATCTGCTATACACTTTTAACATGACCCCTTTTGCAGCTTGATGGATCTTTCTCAGATATCTGTGTCGGATCTGGTAGCTCAGCCGAAATCCGATTCCATTTCTCAACCAATCCGCTGCGCCGCTCGCCTCCTGCAGCCTGGTGGAGGTTCCCGACCCCTACTCCACACGGAAAGATCAGCTGTCCTCTTTCCTCATCACCCTGTTTGGCAGCGTGATGGATCTTTCCCAGATTTCTGAGTCGGATCTGCCAGCTCAGCCGAAAGCCAATTCTCTTTCACGAACAAACTGTGTCCGGGCTCGCCTCCTGCAGCCCGGTGGAGGTGCCAGAGAGTGACTGTTTCTTCTACGGTCCAAAGTCAAAAGGAGTCTTCATGGCAGAAGACAGCAGCTTAACAGGCCAGCCCGCTCACCTGCCACCTCGGCTCTTATCCACTTCTAAACCTATTACCCGCGATGACTCGGTACTATTCTGTAGAAGCCAACCGCTCTGCCACAACAGCACCACTCAAAAGCCTCCCGATCGAACGGTAACCAAGGAGCAGTGCTAAACACAAGTGAGCACGCGCACACACCGCTCGCGCCCAAGGGTTCTAAGAGGTCTCCTGCGGGGCCCCGGGTTGACCAATGGCTGCTGAGTGACGTCAGCAGTCACTAAGGATATTGAAAGGTGGTTCTAATGGGCTATTTCTTGACGTGGCCACAGATCAGTTCTTTTCTAAGATTGGGCCTAGCTCCGCCCCCTACTTCTCGTTCCGCTCTGTCATCCCCGTCCCCTACTCCCCACGAAAGGATCTGGTGTACTCTGTCTACATGGCCCCTTTAGGCAGCGTGATTGATCTTTCCCAGATGTCTGAGTGGATCTGGGAGCTAGGCCAAAAGCCGATTCTCTGTCTGAAACAAACCTCGTCCGAGCTCGCCTCCTGCCACCTGGTGGCGGTGCCTGAGAGTGACTCTTTCATCTACCGTCAAATGTCAAAAAGCTTTTTCATGGGAGAAGACAGCAGCTTCAGAGGCCCGTCCCCTCACCTGGCCCCTCGGCTCATACCCACTCGTGAAGCCGATATGAGCGAATATTACTCAGTACTATTTTCGCGAAAACAACATCTCTGCCACAGAGCACCACTCAAAAGCCTCCCGATCGAACGGTAACCAAGGAGCAGTGCTAAACACAAGTGAGCACGCGCACACACCGCTCGCGCCGAAGGGTTCTAAGAGGTCTCCTGCGGGTCCCCGGGTTGACCAATGGATGCTGAGTGACGTCAGCAGTCACTAAGGATATTGAAAGGTGGTTCTAATGGGCTATTTCTTGACGTGGCCACAGATCAGTTCTTTTCTAAGATGGGCCTAGCTCCGCCCCCTACTTCTCGTTCCGCTGTCATCCCCGTCCCCTACTCCACACGAAAGGATCTGGTGTACTCTGTCAACATGACCCCTTTAGGCAGCGTGATGGATCTTTCCCAGATGTCTGAGTGGATCTGGGAGCTCGGCCAAAAGCCGATTCTCTGTCTGAAAAAAAACCTCGTCCGAGCTCGCCTCCTGCCACCTGGTGGCGGTGCCTGAGAGTGACTCTTTCATCTACCGTCAAATGTCAAAAATTTCTTCATGGGAGAAGACAGCAGCTTCAGAGGCCCGTCCCCTCACCTGGGCCCTCGGCTCATAGGCACTCGTGAAGCCGATATGAGCGAATATTACTCAGTACTATTTTCTCGAAGACAACATCTCTGCCACAACAGCACCACTCAAAAGGCTCCCTATCGAACGCTAACCAAGGGGCAGTGCTAAACACAAGTGAGCATGCGCACACACCGCTCACGCCCAAGGGTTCTAAGAGGTCTCCTGCGGGGCCACGCGTTGACCAATGATTGCTGATTGCCGTCAGTGGCCCCTAGGGGGATTGAAAGTTGTTTCTCACGGGCGATTTCTTGCCATGTCTACAGATAAGTTCTTTCCTAAGCTCGGGCCTGGCTCCGCCCCCTACTTCTCCATCCACTCTGTCATCCACTTACCCTATTCCACACGGAAAGATCTGCTATACACTTTTAACATGACCCCTTTTGCAGCTTGATGGATCTTTCTCAGATATCTGTGTCGGATCTGGTAGCTCAGCCGAAATCCGATTCCATTTCTCAACCAATCCGCTGCGCCGCTCGCCTCCTGCAGCCTGGTGGAGGTTCCCGACCCCTACTCCACACGGAAAGATCAGCTGTCCTCTTTCCTCATCACCCTGTTTGGCAGCGTGATGGATCTTTCCCAGATTTCTGAGTCGGATCTGCCAGCTCAGCCGAAAGCCAATTCTCTTTCACGAACAAACTGTGTCCGAGCTCGCCTCCTGCAGCCCGGTGGAGGTGCCAGAGAGTGACTGTTTCTTCTACGGTCCAAAGTCAAAAGGAGTCTTCATGGCAGAAGACAGCAGCTTAACAGGCCAGCCCGCTCACCTGCCACCTCGGCTCTTATCCACTTCTAAACCTATTACCCGCGATGACTCGGTACTATTCTGTAGAAGCCAACCGCTCTGCCACAACAGCACCACTCAAAAGCCTCCCGATCGAACGGTAACCAAGGAGCAGTGCTAAACACAAGTGAGCACGCGCACACACCGCTCGCGCCCAAGGGTTCTAAGAGGTCTCCTGCGGGGCCCCGGGTTGACCAATGGCTGCTGAGTGACGTCAGCAGTCACTAAGGATATTGAAAGGTGGTTCTAATGGGCTATTTCTTGACGTGGCCACAGATCAGTTCTTTTCTAAGATTAGGCCTAGCTCCGCCCCCTACTTCTCGTTCCGCTCTGTCATCCCCGTCCCCTACTCCCCACGAAAGGATCTGGTGTACTCTGTCTACATGTCCCCTTTAGGCAGCGTGATTGATCTTTCCCAGATGTCTGAGTGGATCTGGGAGCTAGGCCAAAAGCCGATTCTCTGTCTGAAACAAACCTCGTCCGAGCTCGCCTCCTGCCACCTGGTGGCGGTGCCTGAGAGTGACTCTTTCATCTACCGTCAAATGTCAAAAAGCTTTTTCATGGGAGAAGACAGCAGCTTCAGAGGCCCGTCCCCTCACCTGGCCCCTCGGCTCATACCCACTCGTGAAGCCGATATGAGCGAATATTACTCAGTACTATTTTCGCGAAAACAACATCTCTGCCACAGAGCACCACTCAAAAGCCTCCCGATCGAACGGTAACCAAGGAGCAGTGCTAAACACAAGTGAGCACGCGCACACACCGCTCGCGCCCAAGGGTTCTAAGAGGTCTCCTGCGGGTCCCCGGGTTGACCAATGGATGCTGAGTGACGTCAGCAGTCACTAAGGATATTGAAAGGTGGTTCTAATGGGCTATTTCTTGACGTGGCCACAGATCAGTTCTTTTCTAAGATGGGCCTAGCTCCGCCCCCTACTTCTCGTTCCGCTGTCATCCCCGTCCCCTACTCCACACGAAAGGATCTGGTGTACTCTGTCAACATGACCCCTTTAGGCAGCGTGATGGATCTTTCCCAGATGTCTGAGTGGATCTGGGAGCTCGGCCAAAAGCCGATTCTCTGTCTGAAAAAAAACCTCGTCCGAGCTCGCCTCCTGCCACCTGGTGGCGGTGCCTGAGAGTGACTCTTTCATCTACCGTCAAATGTCAAAAATTTCTTCATGGGAGAAGACAGCAGCTTCAGAGGCCCGTCCCCTCACCTGGGCCCTCGGCTCATAGGCACTCGTGAAGCCGATATGAGCGAATATTACTCAGTACTATTTTCTCGAAGACAACATCTCTGCCACAACAGCACCACTCAAAAGGCTCCCTATCGAACGCTAACCAAGGGGCAGTGCTAAACACAAGTGAGCATGCGCACACACCGCTCACGCCCAAGGGTTCTAAGAGGTCTCCTGCGGGGCCACGCGTTGACCAATGATTGCTGATTGCCGTCAGTGGCCCCTAGGGGGATTGAAAGTTGTTTCTCACGGGCGATTTCTTGCCATGTCTACAGATAAGTTCTTTCCTAAGCTCGGGCCTGGCTCCGCCCCCTACTTCTCCATCCACTCTGTCATCCACTTACCCTATTCCACACGGAAAGATCTGCTATACACTTTTAACATGACCCCTTTTGCAGCTTGATGGATCTTTCTCAGATATCTGTGTCGGATCTGGTAGCTCAGCCGAAATCCGATTCCATTTCTCAACCAATCCGCTGCGCCGCTCGCCTCCTGCAGCCTGGTGGAGGTTCCCGACCCCTACTCCACACGGAAAGATCAGCTGTCCTCTTTCCTCATCACCCTGTTTGGCAGCGTGATGGATCTTTCCCAGATTTCTGAGTCGGATCTGCCAGCTCAGCCGAAAGCCAATTCTCTTTCACGAACAAACTGTGTCCGAGCTCGCCTCCTGCAGCCCGGTGGAGGTGCCAGAGAGTGACTGTTTCTTCTACGGTCCAAAGTCAAAAGGAGTCTTCATGGCAGAAGACAGCAGCTTAACAGGCCAGCCCGCTCACCTGCCACCTCGGCTCTTATCCACTTCTAAACCTATTACCCGCGATGACTCGGTACTATTCTGTAGAAGCCAACCGCTCTGCCACAACAGCACCACTCAAAAGCCTCCCGATCGAACGGTAACCAAGGAGCAGTGCTAAACACAAGTGAGCACGCGCACACACCGCTCGCGCCCAAGGGTTCTAAGAGGTCTCCTGCGGGGCCCCGGGTTGACCAATGGCTGCTGAGTGACGTCAGCAGTCACTAAGGATATTGAAAGGTGGTTCTAATGGGCTATTTCTTGACGTGGCCACAGATCAGTTCTTTTCTAAGATTAGGCCTAGCTCCGCCCCCTACTTCTCGTTCCGCTCTGTCATCCCCGTCCCCTACTCCCCACGAAAGGATCTGGTGTACTCTGTCTACATGTCCCCTTTAGGCAGCGTGATTGATCTTTCCCAGATGTCTGAGTGGATCTGGGAGCTAGGCCAAAAGCCGATTCTCTGTCTGAAACAAACCTCGTCCGAGCTCGCCTCCTGCCACCTGGTGGCGGTGCCTGAGAGTGACTCTTTCATCTACCGTCAAATGTCAAAAAGCTTTTTCATGGGAGAAGACAGCAGCTTCAGAGGCCCGTCCCCTCACCTGGCCCCTCGGCTCATACCCACTCGTGAAGCCGATATGAGCGAATATTACTCAGTACTATTTTCGCGAAAACAACATCTCTGCCACAGAGCACCACTCAAAAGCCTCCCGATCGAACGGTAACCAAGGAGCAGTGCTAAACACAAGTGAGCACGCGCACACACCGCTCGCGCCCAAGGGTTCTAAGAGGTCTCCTGCGGGTCCCCGGGTTGACCAATGGATGCTGAGTGACGTCAGCAGTCACTAAGGATATTGAAAGGTGGTTCTAATGGGCTATTTCTTGACGTGGCCACAGATCAGTTCTTTTCTAAGATGGGCCTAGCTCCGCCCCCTACTTCTCGTTCCGCTGTCATCCCCGTCCCCTACTCCACACGAAAGGATCTGGTGTACTCTGTCAACATGACCCCTTTAGGCAGCGTGATGGATCTTTCCCAGATGTCTGAGTGGATCTGGGAGCTCGGCCAAAAGCCGATTCTCTGTCTGAAAAAAAACCTCGTCCGAGCTCGCCTCCTGCCACCTGGTGGCGGTGCCTGAGAGTGACTCTTTCATCTACCGTCAAATGTCAAAAATTTCTTCATGGGAGAAGACAGCAGCTTCAGAGGCCCGTCCCCTCACCTGGGCCCTCGGCTCATAGGCACTCGTGAAGCCGATATGAGCGAATATTACTCAGTACTATTTTCTCGAAGACAACATCTCTGCCACAACAGCACCACTCAAAAGGCTCCCTATCGAACGCTAACCAAGGGGCAGTGCTAAACACAAGTGAGCATGCGCACACACCGCTCGCGCCCAAGGGTTCTAAGAGGTCTCCTGCGGGGCCACGCGTTGACCAATGATTGCTGATTGCCGTCAGTGGCCCCTAGGGGGATTGAAAGTTGTTTCTCACGGGCGATTTCTTGCCATGTCTACAGATAAGTTCTTTCCTAAGCTCGGGCCTGGCTCCGCCCCCTACTTCTCCATCCACTCTGTCATCCACTTACCCTATTCCACACGGAAAGATCTGCTATACACTTTTAACATGACCCCTTTTGCAGCTTGATGGATCTTTCTCAGATATCTGTGTCGGATCTGGTAGCTCAGCCGAAATCCGATTCCATTTCTCAACCAATCCGCTGCGCCGCTCGCCTCCTGCAGCCTGGTGGAGGTTCCCGACCCCTACTCCACACGGAAAGATCAGCTGTCCTCTTTCCTCATCACCCTGTTTGGCAGCGTGATGGATCTTTCCCAGATTTCTGAGTCGGATCTGCCAGCTCAGCCGAAAGCCAATTCTCTTTCACGAACAAACTGTGTCCGGGCTCGCCTCCTGCAGCCCGGTGGAGGTGCCAGAGAGTGACTGTTTCTTCTACGGTCCAAAGTCAAAAGGAGTCTTCATGGCAGAAGACAGCAGCTTAACAGGCCAGCCCGCTCACCTGCCACCTCGGCTCTTATCCACTTCTAAACCTATTACCCGCGATGACTCGGTACTATTCTGTAGAAGCCAACCGCTCTGCCACAACAGCACCACTCAAAAGCCTCCCGATCGAACGGTAACCAAGGAGCAGTGCTAAACACAAGTGAGCACGCGCACACACCGCTCGCGCCCAAGGGTTCTAAGAGGTCTCCTGCGGGGCCCCGGGTTGACCAATGGCTGCTGAGTGACGTCAGCAGTCACTAAGGATATTGAAAGTTGGTTCTAATGGGCTATTTCTTGACGTGGCCACAGATCAGTTCTTTTCTAAGATTGGGCCTAGCTCCGCCCCCTACTTCTCGTTCCGCTCTGTCATCCCCGTCCCCTACTCCACACGAAAGGATCTGGTGTACTCTGTCTACATGGCCCCTTTAGGCAGCGTGATTGATCTTTCCCAGATGTCTGAGTGGATCTGGGAGCTCGGCCAAAAGCCGATTCTCTGTCTGAAACAAACCTCGTCCGAGCTCGCCTCCTGCCACCTGGTGGCGGTGCCTGAGAGTGACTCTTTCATCTACCGTCAAATGTCAAAAAGCTTTTTCATGGGAGAAGACAGCAGCTTCAGAGGCCCGTCCCCTCACCTGGCCCCTCGGCTCATACCCACTCGTGAAGCCGATATGAGCGAATATTACTCAGTACTATTTTCGCGAAAACAACATCTCTGCCACAGAGCACCACTCAAAAGCCTCCCGATCGAACGGTAACCAAGGAGCAGTGCTAAACACAAGTGAGCACGCGCACACACCGCTCGCGCCCAAGGGTTCTAAGAGGTCTCCTGCGGGTCCCCGGGTTGACCAATGGATGCTGAGTGACGTCAGCAGTCACTAAGGATATTGAAAGGTGGTTCTAATGGGCTATTTCTTGACGTGGCCACAGATCAGTTCTTTTCTAAGATGGGCCTAGCTCCGCCCCCTACTTCTCGTTCCGCTGTCATCCCCGTCCCCTACTCCACACGAAAGGATCTGGTGTACTCTGTCAACATGACCCCTTTAGGCAGCGTGATGGATCTTTCCCAGATGTCTGAGTGGATCTGGGAGCTCGGCCAAAAGCCGATTCTCTGTCTGAAAAAAAACCTCGTCCGAGCTCGCCTCCTGCCACCTGGTGGTGGTGCCTGAGAGTGACTCTTTCATCTACCGTCAAATGTCAAAAATTTCTTCATGGGAGAAGACAGCAGCTTCAGAGGCCCGTCCCCTCACCTGGCCCCTCGGCTCATACCCACTCGTGAAGCCGATATGAGCGAATATTACTCAGTACTATTTTCTCGAAGACAACATCTCTGCCACAACAGCACCACTCAAAAGGCTCCCTATCGAACGCTAACCAAGGGGCAGTGCTAAACACAAGTGAGCATGCGCACACACCGCTCGCGCCCAAGGGTTCTAAGAGGTCTCCTGCGGGGCCACGCGTTGACCAATGATTGCTGATTGCCGTCAGTGGCCCCTAGGGGGATTGAAAGTTGTTTCTCACGGGCGATTTCTTGCCATGTCTACAGATAAGTTCTTTCCTAAGCTCGGGCCTGGCTCCGCCCCCTACTTCTCCATCCACTCTGTCATCCACTTACCCTATTCCACACGGAAAGATCTGCTATACACTTTTAACATGACCCCTTTTGCAGCTTGATGGATCTTTCTCAGATATCTGTGTCGGATCTGGTAGCTCAGCCGAAATCCGATTCCATTTCTCAACCAATCCGCTGCGCCGCTCGCCTCCTGCAGCCTGGTGGAGGTTCCCGACCCCTACTCCACACGGAAAGATCAGCTGTCCTCTTTCCTCATCACCCTGTTTGGCAGCGTGATGGATCTTTCCCAGATTTCTGAGTCGGATCTGCCAGCTCAGCCGAAAGCCAATTCTCTTTCACGAACAAACTGTGTCCGGGCTCGCCTCCTGCAGCCCGGTGGAGGTGCCAGAGAGTGACTGTTTCTTCTACGGTCCAAAGTCAAAAGGAGTCTTCATGGCAGAAGACAGCAGCTTAACAGGCCAGCCCGCTCACCTGCCACCTCGGCTCTTATCCACTTCTAAACCTATTACCCGCGATGACTCGGTACTATTCTGTAGAAGCCAACCGCTCTGCCACAACAGCACCACTCAAAAGCCTCCTGATCGAACGGTAACCAAGGAGCAGTGCTAAACACAAGTGAGCACGCGCACACACCGCTCGCGCCCAAGGGTTCTAAGAGGTCTCCTGCGGGGCCCCGGGTTGACCAATGGCTGCTGAGTGACGTCAGCAGTCACTAAGGATATTGAAAGGTGGTTCTAATGGGCTATTTCTTGACGTGGCCACAGATCAGTTCTTTTCTAAGATTGGGCCTAGCTCCGCCAGCTACTTCTCGTTCCGCTCTGTCATCCCCGTCCCCTACTCCACACGAAAGGATCTGGTGTACTCTGTCTACATGGCCCCTTTAGGCAGCGTGATTGATCTTTCCCAGATGTCTGAGTGGATCTGGGAGCTGGGCCAAAAGCCGATTCTCTGTCTGAAACAAACCTCGTCCGAGCTCGCCTCCTGCCACCTGGTGGCGGTGCCTGAGAGTGACTCTTTCATCTACCGTCAAATGTCAAAAAGCTTTTTCATGGGAGAAGACAGCAGCTTCAGAGGCCCGTCCCCTCACCTGGCCCCTCGGCTCATACCCACTCGTGAAGCCGATATGAGCGAATATTACTCAGTACTATTTTCGCGAAAACAACATCTCTGCCACAGAGCACCACTCAAAAGCCTCCCGATCGAACGGTAACCAAGGAGCAGTGCTAAACACAAGTGAGCATGCGCACACACCGCTCGCGCCCAAGGGTTCTAAGAGGTCTCCTGCGGGGCCACGCGTTGACCAATGATTGCTGATTGCCGTCAGTGGCCCCTAGGGGGATTGAAAGTTGTTTCTCACGGGCGATTTCTTGCCATGTCTACAGATAAGTTCTTTCCTAAGCTCGGGCCTGGCTCCGCCCCCTACTTCTCCATCCACTCTGTCATCCACTTACCCTATTCCACACGGAAAGATCTGCTATACACTTTTAACATGACCCCTTTTGCAGCTTGATGGATCTTTCTCAGATATCTGTGTCGGATCTGGTAGCTCAGCCGAAATCCGATTCCATTTCTCAACCAATCCGCTGCGCCGCTCGCCTCCTGCAGCCTGGTGGA
This sequence comes from Cynocephalus volans, assembly GCF_027409185.1. NCBI lineage: Eukaryota > Metazoa > Chordata > Mammalia > Dermoptera > Cynocephalidae > Cynocephalus > Cynocephalus volans. The sequence goes on from NC_084469.1 coordinate 62,002,782, forward strand.
GGTTCCCGACCCCTACTCCACACGGAAAGATCAGCTGTCCTCTTTCCTCATCACCCTGTTTGGCAGCGTGATGGATCTTTCCCAGATTTCTGAGTCGGATCTGCCAGCTCAGCCGAAAGCCAATTCTCTTTCACGAACAAACTGTGTCCGGGCTCGCCTCCTGCAGCCCGGTGGAGGTGCCAGAGAGTGACTGTTTCTTCTACGGTCCAAAGTCAAAAGGAGTCTTCATGGCAGAAGACAGCAGCTTAACAGGCCAGCCCGCTCACCTGCCACCTCGGCTCTTATCCACTTCTAAACCTATTACCCGCGATGACTCGGTACTATTCTGTAGAAGCCAACCGCTCTGCCACAACAGCACCACTCAAAAGCCTCCCGATCGAACGGTAACCAAGGAGCAGTGCTAAACACAAGTGAGCACGCGCACACACCGCTCGCGCCCAAGGGTTCTAAGAGGTCTCCTGCGGGGCCCCGGGTTGACCAATGGCTGCTGAGTGACGTCAGCAGTCACTAAGGATATTGAAAGGTGGTTCTAATGGGCTATTTCTTGACGTGGCCACAGATCAGTTCTTTTCTAAGATTGGGCCTAGCTCCGCCCCCTACTTCTCGTTCCGCTCTGTCATCCCCGTCCCCTACTCCCCACGAAAGGATCTGGTGTACTCTGTCTACATGGCCCCTTTAGGCAGCGTGATTGATCTTTCCCAGATGTCTGAGTGGATCTGGGAGCTAGGCCAAAAGCCGATTCTCTGTCTGAAACAAACCTCGTCCGAGCTCGCCTCCTGCCACCTGGTGGCGGTGCCTGAGAGTGACTCTTTCATCTACCGTCAAATGTCAAAAAGCTTTTTCATGGGAGAAGACAGCAGCTTCAGAGGCCCGTCCCCTCACCTGGCCCCTCGGCTCATACCCACTCGTGAAGCCGATATGAGCGAATATTACTCAGTACTATTTTCGCGAAAACAACATCTCTGCCACAGAGCACCACTCAAAAGCCTCCCGATCGAACGGTAACCAAGGAGCAGTGCTAAACACAAGTGAGCACGCGCACACACCGCTCGCGCCCAAGGGTTCTAAGAGGTCTCCTGCGGGTCCCCGGGTTGACCAATGGATGCTGAGTGACGTCAGCAGTCACTAAGGATATTGAAAGGTGGTTCTAATGGGCTATTTCTTGACGTGGCCACAGATCAGTTCTTTTCTAAGATGGGCCTAGCTCCGCCCCCTACTTCTCGTTCCGCTGTCATCCCCGTCCCCTACTCCACACGAAAGGATCTGGTGTACTCTGTCAACATGACCCCTTTAGGCAGCGTGATGGATCTTTCCCAGATGTCTGAGTGGATCTGGGAGCTCGGCCAAAAGCCGATTCTCTGTCTGAAAAAAAACCTCGTCCGAGCTCGCCTCCTGCCACCTGGTGGCGGTGCCTGAGAGTGACTCTTTCATCTACCGTCAAATGTCAAAAATTTCTTCATGGGAGAAGACAGCAGCTTCAGAGGCCCGTCCCCTCACCTGGGCCCTCGGCTCATAGGCACTCGTGAAGCCGATATGAGCGAATATTACTCAGTACTATTTTCTCGAAGACAACATCTCTGCCACAACAGCACCACTCAAAAGGCTCCCTATCGAACGCTAACCAAGGGGCAGTGCTAAACACAAGTGAGCATGCGCACACACCGCTCGCGCCCAAGGGTTCTAAGAGGTCTCCTGCGGGGCCACGCGTTGACCAATGATTGCTGATTGCCGTCAGTGGCCCCTAGGGGGATTGAAAGTTGTTTCTCACGGGCGATTTCTTGCCATGTCTACAGATAAGTTCTTTCCTAAGCTCGGGCCTGGCTCCGCCCCCTACTTCTCCATCCACTCTGTCATCCACTTACCCTATTCCACACGGAAAGATCTGCTATACACTTTTAACATGACCCCTTTTGCAGCTTGATGGATCTTTCTCAGATATCTGTGTCGGATCTGGTAGCTCAGCCGAAATCCGATTCCATTTCTCAACCAATCCGCTGCGCCGCTCGCCTCCTGCAGCCTGGTGGAGGTTCCCGACCCCTACTCCACACGGAAAGATCAGCTGTCCTCTTTCCTCATCACCCTGTTTGGCAGCGTGATGGATCTTTCCCAGATTTCTGAGTCGGATCTGCCAGCTCAGCCGAAAGCCAATTCTCTTTCACGAACAAACTGTGTCCGGGCTCGCCTCCTGCAGCCCGGTGGAGGTGCCAGAGAGTGACTGTTTCTTCTACGGTCCAAAGTCAAAAGGAGTCTTCATGGCAGAAGACAGCAGCTTAACAGGCCAGCCCGCTCACCTGCCACCTCGGCTCTTATCCACTTCTAAACCTATTACCCGCGATGACTCGGTACTATTCTGTAGAAGCCAACCGCTCTGCCACAACAGCACCACTCAAAAGCCTCCTGATCGAACGGTAACCAAGGAGCAGTGCTAAACACAAGTGAGCACGCGCACACACCGCTCGCGCCCAAGGGTTCTAAGAGGTCTCCTGCGGGGCCCCGGGTTGACCAATGGCTGCTGAGTGACGTCAGCAGTCACTAAGGATATTGAAAGGTGGTTCTAATGGGCTATTTCTTGACGTGGCCACAGATCAGTTCTTTTCTAAGATTGGGCCTAGCTCCGCCAGCTACTTCTCGTTCCGCTCTGTCATCCCCGTCCCCTACTCCACACGAAAGGATCTGGTGTACTCTGTCTACATGGCCCCTTTAGGCAGCGTGATTGATCTTTCCCAGATGTCTGAGTGGATCTGGGAGCTGGGCCAAAAGCCGATTCTCTGTCTGAAACAAACCTCGTCCGAGCTCGCCTCCTGCCACCTGGTGGCGGTGCCTGAGAGTGACTCTTTCATCTACCGTCAAATGTCAAAAAGCTTTTTCATGGGAGAAGACAGCAGCTTCAGAGGCCCGTCCCCTCACCTGGCCCCTCGGCTCATACCCACTCGTGAAGCCGATATGAGCGAATATTACTCAGTACTATTTTCGCGAAAACAACATCTCTGCCACAGAGCACCACTCAAAAGCCTCCCGATCGAACGGTAACCAAGGAGCAGTGCTAAACACAAGTGAGCATGCGCACACACCGCTCGCGCCCAAGGGTTCTAAGAGGTCTCCTGCGGGGCCACGCGTTGACCAATGATTGCTGATTGCCGTCAGTGGCCCCTAGGGGGATTGAAAGTTGTTTCTCACGGGCGATTTCTTGCCATGTCTACAGATAAGTTCTTTCCTAAGCTCGGGCCTGGCTCCGCCCCCTACTTCTCCATCCACTCTGTCATCCACTTACCCTATTCCACACGGAAAGATCTGCTATACACTTTTAACATGACCCCTTTTGCAGCTTGATGGATCTTTCTCAGATATCTGTGTCGGATCTGGTAGCTCAGCCGAAATCCGATTCCATTTCTCAACCAATCCGCTGCGCCGCTCGCCTCCTGCAGCCTGGTGGAGGTTCCCGACCCCTACTCCACACGGAAAGATCAGCTGTCCTCTTTCCTCATCACCCTGTTTGGCAGCGTGATGGATCTTTCCCAGATTTCTGAGTCGGATCTGCCAGCTCAGCCGAAAGCCAATTCTCTTTCACGAACAAACTGTGTCCGGGCTCGCCTCCTGCAGCCCGGTGGAGGTGCCAGAGAGTGACTGTTTCTTCTACGGTCCAAAGTCAAAAGGAGTCTTCATGGCAGAAGACAGCAGCTTAACAGGCCAGCCCGCTCACCTGCCACCTCGGCTCTTATCCACTTCTAAACCTATTACCCGCGATGACTCGGTACTATTCTGTAGAAGCCAACCGCTCTGCCACAACAGCACCACTCAAAAGCCTCCCGATCGAACGGTAACCAAGGAGCAGTGCTAAACACAAGTGAGCACGCGCACACACCGCTCGCGCCCAAGGGTTCTAAGAGGTCTCCTGCGGGGCCCCGGGTTGACCAATGGCTGCTGAGTGACGTCAGCAGTCACTAAGGATATTGAAAGGTGGTTCTAATGGGCTATTTCTTGACGTGGCCACAGATCAGTTCTTTTCTAAGATTGGGCCTAGCTCCGCCCCCTACTTCTCGTTCCGCTCTGTCATCCCCGTCCCCTACTCCACACGAAAGGATCTGGTGTACTCTGTCTACATGGCCCCTTTAGGCAGCGTGATTGATCTTTCCCAGATGTCTGAGTGGATCTGGGAGCTAGGCCAAAAGCCGATTCTCTGTCTGAAACAAACCTCGTCCGAGCTCGCCTCCTGCCACCTGGTGGCGGTGCCTGAGAGTGACTCTTTCATCTACCGTCAAATGTCAAAAAGCTTTTTCATGGGAGAAGACAGCAGCTTCAGAGGCCCGTCCCCTCACCTGGCCCCTCGGCTCATACCCACTCGTGAAGCCGATATGAGCGAATATTACTCAGTACTATTTTCGCGAAAACAACATCTCTGCCACAGAGCACCACTCAAAAGCCTCCCGATCGAACGGTAACCAAGGAGCAGTGCTAAACACAAGTGAGCACGCGCACAGACCGCTCGCGCCCAAGGGTTCTAAGAGGTCTCCTGCGGGTCCCCGGGTTGACCAATGGATGCTGAGTGACGTCAGCAGTCACTAAGGATATTGAAAGGTGGTTCTAATGGGCTATTTCTTGACGTGGCCACAGATCAGTTCTTTTCTAAGATGGGCCTAGCTCCGCCCCCTACTTCTCGTTCCGCTGTCATCCCCGTCCCCTACTCCACACGAAAGGATCTGGTGTACTCTGTCAACATGACCCCTTTAGGCAGCGTGATGGATCTTTCCCAGATGTCTGAGTGGATCTGGGAGCTCGGCCAAAAGCCGATTCTCTGTCTGAAAAAAAACCTCGTCCGAGCTCGCCTCCTGCCACCTGGTGGCGGTGCCTGAGAGTGACTCTTTCATCTACCGTCAAATGTCAAAAATTTCTTCATGGGAGAAGACAGCAGCTTCAGAGGCCCGTCCCCTCACCTGGCCCCTCGGCTCATACCCACTCGTGAAGCCGATATGAGCGAATATTACTCAGTACTATTTTCTCGAAGACAACATCTCTGCCACAACAGCACCACTCAAAAGGCTCCCTATCGAACGCTAACCAAGGGGCAGTGCTAAACACAAGTGAGCATGCGCACACACCGCTCGCGCCCAAGGGTTCTAAGAGGTCTCCTGCGGGGCCACGCGTTGACCAATGATTGCTGATTGCCGTCAGTGGCCCCTAGGGGGATTGAAAGTTGTTTCTCACGGGCGATTTCTTGCCATGTCTACAGATAAGTTCTTTCCTAAGCTCGGGCCTGGCTCCGCCCCCTACTTCTCCATCCACTCTGTCATCCACTTACCCTATTCCACACGGAAAGATCTGCTATACACTTTTAACATGACCCCTTTTGCAGCTTGATGGATCTTTCTCAGATATCTGTGTCGGATCTGGTAGCTCAGCCGAAATCCGATTCCATTTCTCAACCAATCCGCTGCGCCGCTCGCCTCCTGCAGCCTGGTGGAGGTTCCCGACCCCTACTCCACACGGAAAGATCAGCTGTCCTCTTTCCTCATCACCCTGTTTGGCAGCGTGATGGATCTTTCCCAGATTTCTGAGTCGGATCTGCCAGCTCAGCCGAAAGCCAATTCTCTTTCACGAACAAACTGTGTCCGGGCTCGCCTCCTGCAGCCCGGTGGAGGTGCCAGAGAGTGACTGTTTCTTCTACGGTCCAAAGTCAAAAGGAGTCTTCATGGCAGAAGACAGCAGCTTAACAGGCCAGCCCGCTCACCTGCCACCTCGGCTCTTATCCACTTCTAAACCTATTACCCGCGATGACTCGGTACTATTCTGTAGAAGCCAACCGCTCTGCCACAACAGCACCACTCAAAAGCCTCCTGATCGAACGGTAACCAAGGAGCAGTGCTAAACACAAGTGAGCACGCGCACACACCGCTCGCGCCCAAGGGTTCTAAGAGGTCTCCTGCGGGGCCCCGGGTTGACCAATGGCTGCTGAGTGACGTCAGCAGTCACTAAGGATATTGAAAGGTGGTTCTAATGGGCTATTTCTTGACGTGGCCACAGATCAGTTCTTTTCTAAGATTGGGCCTAGCTCCGCCAGCTACTTCTCGTTCCGCTCTGTCATCCCCGTCCCCTACTCCACACGAAAGGATCTGGTGTACTCTGTCTACATGGCCCCTTTAGGCAGCGTGATTGATCTTTCCCAGATGTCTGAGTGGATCTGGGAGCTGGGCCAAAAGCCGATTCTCTGTCTGAAACAAACCTCGTCCGAGCTCGCCTCCTGCCACCTGGTGGCGGTGCCTGAGAGTGACTCTTTCATCTACCGTCAAATGTCAAAAAGCTTTTTCATGGGAGAAGACAGCAGCTTCAGAGGCCCGTCCCCTCACCTGGCCCCTCGGCTCATACCCACTCGTGAAGCCGATATGAGCGAATATTACTCAGTACTATTTTCGCGAAAACAACATCTCTGCCACAGAGCACCACTCAAAAGCCTCCCGATCGAACGGTAACCAAGGAGCAGTGCTAAACACAAGTGAGCATGCGCACACACCGCTCGCGCCCAAGGGTTCTAAGAGGTCTCCTGCGGGGCCACGCGTTGACCAATGATTGCTGATTGCCGTCAGTGGCCCCTAGGGGGATTGAAAGTTGTTTCTCACGGGCGATTTCTTGCCATGTCTACAGATAAGTTCTTTCCTAAGCTCGGGCCTGGCTCCGCCCCCTACTTCTCCATCCACTCTGTCATCCACTTACCCTATTCCACACGGAAAGATCTGCTATACACTTTTAACATGACCCCTTTTGCAGCTTGATGGATCTTTCTCAGATATCTGTGTCGGATCTGGTAGCTCAGCCGAAATCCGATTCCATTTCTCAACCAATCCGCTGCGCCGCTCGCCTCCTGCAGCCTGGTGGAGGTTCCCGACCCCTACTCCACACGGAAAGATCAGCTGTCCTCTTTCCTCATCACCCTGTTTGGCAGCGTGATGGATCTTTCCCAGATTTCTGAGTCGGATCTGCCAGCTCAGCCGAAAGCCAATTCTCTTTCACGAACAAACTGTGTCCGGGCTCGCCTCCTGCAGCCCGGTGGAGGTGCCAGAGAGTGACTGTTTCTTCTACGGTCCAAAGTCAAAAGGAGTCTTCATGGCAGAAGACAGCAGCTTAACAGGCCAGCCCGCTCACCTGCCACCTCGGCTCTTATCCACTTCTAAACCTATTACCCGCGATGACTCGGTACTATTCTGTAGAAGCCAACCGCTCTGCCACAACAGCACCACTCAAAAGCCTCCCGATCGAACGGTAACCAAGGAGCAGTGCTAAACACAAGTGAGCACGCGCACACACCGCTCGCGCCCAAGGGTTCTAAGAGGTCTCCTGCGGGGCCCCGGGTTGACCAATGGCTGCTGAGTGACGTCAGCAGTCACTAAGGATATTGAAAGGTGGTTCTAATGGGCTATTTCTTGACGTGGCCACAGATCAGTTCTTTTCTAAGATTGGGCCTAGCTCCGCCCCCTACTTCTCGTTCCGCTCTGTCATCCCCGTCCCCTACTCCCCACGAAAGGATCTGGTGTACTCTGTCTACATGGCCCCTTTAGGCAGCGTGATTGATCTTTCCCAGATGTCTGAGTGGATCTGGGAGCTAGGCCAAAAGCCGATTCTCTGTCTGAAACAAACCTCATCCGAGCTCGCCTCCTGCCACCTGGTGGCGGTGCCTGAGAGTGACTCTTTCATCTACCGTCAAATGTCAAAAAGCTTTTTCAAGGGAGAAGACAGCAGCTTCAGAGGCCCGTCCCCTCACCTGGCCCCTCGGCTCATACCCACTCGTGAAGCCGATATGAGCGAATATTATTCAGTACTATTTTCGCGAAAACAACATCTCTGCCACAGAGCACCACTCAAAAGCCTCCCGATCGAACGGTAACCAAGGAGCAGTGCTAAACACAAGTGAGCACGTGCACACACCGCTCGCGCCCAAGGGTTCTAAGAGGTCTCCTGCGGGTCCCCGGGTTGACCAATGGATGCTGAGTGACGTCAGCAGTCACTAAGGATATTGAAAGGTGGTTCTAATGGGCTATTTCTTGACGTGGCCACAGATCAGTTCTTTTCTAAGATGGGCCTAGCTCCGCCCCCTACTTCTCGTTCCGCTGTCATCCCCATCCCCTACTCCACACGAAAGGATCTGGTGTACTCTGTCAACATGACCCCTTTAGGCAGCGTGATGGATCTTTCCCAGATGTCTGAGTGGATCTGGGAGCTCGGCCAAAAGCCGATTCTCTGTCTGAAAAAAAACCTCGTCCGAGCTCGCCTCCTGCCACCTGGTGGCGGTGCCTGAGAGTGACTCTTTCATCTACCGTCAAATGTCAAAAATTTCTTCATGGGAGAAGACAGCAGCTTCAGAGGCCCGTCCCCTCACCTGGGCCCTCGGCTCATAGGCACTCGTGAAGCCGATATGAGCGAATATTACTCAGTACTATTTTCTCGAAGACAACATCTCTGCCACAACAGCACCACTCAAAAGGCTCCCTATCGAACGCTAACCAAGGGGCAGTGCTAAACACAAGTGAGCATGCGCACACACCGCTCGCGCCCAAGGGTTCTAAGAGGTCTCCTGCGGGGCCACGCGTTGACCAATGATTGCTGATTGCCGTCAGTGGCCCCTAGGGGGATTGAAAGTTGTTTCTCACGGGCGATTTCTTGCCATGTCTACAGATAAGTTCTTTCCTAAGCTCGGGCCTGGCTCCGCCCCCTACTTCTCCATCCACTCTGTCATCCACTTACCCTATTCCACACGGAAAGATCTGCTATACACTTTTAACATGACCCCTTTTGCAGCTTGATGGATCTTTCTCAGATATCTGTGTCGGATCTGGTAGCTCAGCCGAAATCCGATTCCATTTCTCAACCAATCCGCTGCGCCGCTCGCCTCCTGCAGCCTGGTGGAGGTTCCCGACCCCTACTCCACACGGAAAGATCAGCTGTCCTCTTTCCTCATCACCCTGTTTGGCAGCGTGATGGATCTTTCCCAGATTTCTGAGTCGGATCTGCCAGCTCAGCCGAAAGCCAATTCTCTTTCACGAACAAACTGTGTCCGGGCTCGCCTCCTGCAGCCCGGTGGAGGTGCCAGAGAGTGACTGTTTCTTCTACGGTCCAAAGTCAAAAGGAGTCTTCATGGCAGAAGACAGCAGCTTAACAGGCCAGCCCGCTCACCTGCCACCTCGGCTCTTATCCACTTCTAAACCTATTACCCGCGATGACTCGGTACTATTCTGTAGAAGCCAACCGCTCTGCCACAACAGCACCACTCAAAAGCCTCCCGATCGAACGGTAACCAAGGAGCAGTGCTAAACACAAGTGAGCACGCGCACACACCGCTCGCGCCCAAGGGTTCTAAGAGGTCTCCTGCGGGGCCCCGGGTTGACCAATGGCTGCTGAGTGACGTCAGCAGTCACTAAGGATATTGAAAGGTGGTTCTAATGGGCTATTTCTTGACGTGGCCACAGATCAGTTCTTTTCTAAGATTGGGCCTAGCTCCGCCCCCTACTTCTCGTTCCGCTCTGTCATCCCCGTCCCCTACTCCCCACGAAAGGATCTGGTGTACTCTGTCTACATGGCCCCTTTAGGCAGCGTGATTGATCTTTCCCAGATGTCTGAGTGGATCTGGGAGCTAGGCCAAAAGCCGATTCTCTGTCTGAAACAAACCTCATCCGAGCTCGCCACCTGCCACCTGGTGGCGGTGCCTGAGAGTGACTCTTTCATCTACCGTCAAATGTCAAAAAGCTTTTTCAAGGGAGAAGACAGCAGCTTCAGAGGCCCGTCCCCTCACCTGGCCCCTCGGCTCATACCCACTCGTGAAGCCGATATGAGCGAATATTATTCAGTACTATTTTCGCGAAAACAACATCTCTGCCACAGAGCACCACTCAAAAGCCTCCCGATCGAACGGTAACCAAGGAGCAGTGCTAAACACAAGTGAGCACGTGCACACACCGCTCGCGCCCAAGGGTTCTAAGAGGTCTCCTGCGGGTCCCCGGGTTGACCAATGGATGCTGAGTGACGTCAGCAGTCACTAAGGATATTGAAAGGTGGTTCTAATGGGCTATTTCTTGACGTGGCCACAGATCAGTTCTTTTCTAAGATGGGCCTAGCTCCGCCCCCTACTTCTCGTTCCGCTGTCATCCCCATCCCCTACTCCACACGAAAGGATCTGGTGTACTCTGTCAACATGACCCCTTTAGGCAGCGTGATGGATCTTTCCCAGATGTCTGAGTGGATCTGGGAGCTCGGCCAAAAGCCGATTCTCTGTCTGAAAAAAAACCTCGTCCGAGCTCGCCTCCTGCCACCTGGTGGCGGTGCCTGAGAGTGACTCTTTCATCTACCGTCAAATGTCAAAAATTTCTTCATGGGAGAAGACAGCAGCTTCAGAGGCCCGTCCCCTCACCTGGGCCCTCGGCTCATAGGCACTCGTGAAGCCGATATGAGCGAATATTACTCAGTACTATTTTCTCGAAGACAACATCTCTGCCACAACAGCACCACTCAAAAGGCTCCCTATCGAACGCTAACCAAGGGGCAGTGCTAAACACAAGTGAGCATGCGCACACACCGCTCGCGCCCAAGGGTTCTAAGAGGTCTCCTGCGGGGCCACGCGTTGACCAATGATTGCTGATTGCCGTCAGTGGCCCCTAGGGGGATTGAAAGTTGTTTCTCACGGGCGATTTCTTGCCATGTCTACAGATAAGTTCTTTCCTAAGCTCGGGCCTGGCTCCGCCCCCTACTTCTCCATCCACTCTGTCATCCACTTACCCTATTCCACACGGAAAGATCTGCTATACACTTTTAACATGACCCCTTTTGCAGCTTGATGGATCTTTCTCAGATATCTGTGTCGGATCTGGTAGCTCAGCCGAAATCCGATTCCATTTCTCAACCAATCCGCTGCGCCGCTCGCCTCCTGCAGCCTGGTGGAGGTTCCCGACCCCTACTCCACACGGAAAGATCAGCTGTCCTCTTTCCTCATCACCCTGTTTGGCAGCGTGATGGATCTTTCCCAGATTTCTGAGTCGGATCTGCCAGCTCAGCCGAAAGCCAATTCTCTTTCACGAACAAACTGTGTCCGAGCTCGCCTCCTGCAGCCCGGTGGAGGTGCCAGAGAGTGACTGTTTCTTCTACGGTCCAAAGTCAAAAGGAGTCTTCATGGCAGAAGACAGCAGCTTAACAGGCCAGCCCGCTCACCTGCCACCTCGGCTCTTATCCACTTCTAAACCTATTACCCGCGATGACTCGGTACTATTCTGTAGAAGCCAACCGCTCTGCCACAACAGCACCACTCAAAAGCCTCCCGATCGAACGGTAACCAAGGAGCAGTGCTAAACACAAGTGAGCACGCGCACACACCGCTCGCGCCCAAGGGTTCTAAGAGGTCTCCTGCGGGGCCCCGGGTTGACCAATGGCTGCTGAGTGACGTCAGCAGTCACTAAGGATATTGAAAGGTGGTTCTAATGGGCTATTTCTTGACGTGGCCACAGATCAGTTCTTTTCTAAGATTAGGAATAGCTCCGCCCCCTACTTCTCGTTCCGCTCTGTCATCCCCGTCCCCTACTCCCCACGAAAGGATCTGGTGTACTCTGTCTACATGTCCCCTTTAGGCAGCGTGATTGATCTTTCCCAAATGTCTGAGTGGATCTGGGAGCTAGGCCAAAAGCCGATTCTCTGTCTGAAACAAACCTCGTCCGAGCTCGCCTCCTGCCACCTGGTGGCGGTGCCTGAGAGTGACTCTTTCATCTACCATCAAATGTCAAAAAGCTTTTTCATGGGAGAAGACAGCAGCTTCAGAGGCCCGTCCCCTCACCTGGCCCCTCGGCTCATACCCACTCGTGAAGCCGATATGAGCGAATATTATTCAGTACTATTTTCGCGAAAACAACATCTCTGCCACAGAGCACCACTCAAAAGCCTCCCGATCGAACGGTAACCAAGGAGCAGTGCTAAACACAAGTGAGCACGCGCACACACCGCTCGCGCCCAAGGGTTCTAAGAGGTCTCCTGCGGGTCCCCGGGTTGACCAATGGATGCTGAGTGACGTCAGCAGTCACTAAGGATATTGAAAGGTGGTTCTAATGGGCTATTTCTTGACGTGGCCACAGATCAGTTCTTTTCTAAGATGGGCCTAGCTCCGCCCCCTACTTCTCGTTCCGCTGTCATCCCCGTCCCCTACTCCACACGAAAGGATCTGGTGTACTCTGTCAACATGACCCCTTTAGGCAGCGTGATGGATCTTTCCCAGATGTCTGAGTGGATCTGGGAGCTCGGCCAAAAGCCGATTCTCTGTCTGAAAAAAAACCTCGTCCGAGCTCGCCTCCTGCCACCTGGTGGCGGTGCCTGAGAGTGACTCTTTCATCTACCGTCAAATGTCAAAAATTTCTTCATGGGAGAAGACAGCAGCTTCAGAGGCCCGTCCCCTCACCTGGGCCCTCGGCTCATAGGCACTCGTGAAGCCGATATGAGCGAATATTACTCAGTACTATTTTCTCGAAGACAACATCTCTGCCACAACAGCACCACTCAAAAGGCTCCCTATCGAACGCTAACCAAGGGGCAGTGCTAAACACAAGTGAGCATGCGCACACACCGCTCGCGCCCAAGGGTTCTAAGAGGTCTCCTGCGGGGCCACGCGTTGACCAATGATTGCTGATTGCCGTCAGTGGCCCCTAGGGGGATTGAAAGTTGTTTCTCACGGGCGATTTCTTGCCATGTCTACAGATAAGTTCTTTCCTAAGCTCGGGCCTGGCTCCGCCCCCTACTTCTCCATCCACTCTGTCATCCACTTACCCTATTCCACACGGAAAGATCTGCTATACACTTTTAACATGACCCCTTTTGCAGCTTGATGGATCTTTCTCAGATATCTGTGTCGGATCTGGTAGCTCAGCCGAAATCCGATTCCATTTCTCAACCAATCCGCTGCGCCGCTCGCCTCCTGCAGCCTGGTGGAGGTTCCCGACCCCTACTCCACACGGAAAGATCAGCTGTCCTCTTTCCTCATCACCCTGTTTGGCAGCGTGATGGATCTTTCCCAGATTTCTGAGTCGGATCTGCCAGCTCAGCCGAAAGCCAATTCTCTTTCACGAACAAACTGTGTCCGGGCTCGCCTCCTGCAGCCCGGTGGAGGTGCCAGAGAGTGACTGTTTCTTCTACGGTCCAAAGTCAAAAGGAGTCTTCATGGCAGAAGACAGCAGCTTAACAGGCCAGCCCGCTCACCTGCCACCTCGGCTCTTATCCACTTCTAAACCTATTACCCGCGATGACTCGGTACTATTCTGTAGAAGCCAACCGCTCTGCCACAACAGCACCACTCAAAAGCCTCCCGATCGAACGGTAACCAAGGAGCAGTGCTAAACACAAGTGAGCACGCGCGCACACCGCTCGCGCCCAAGGGTTCTAAGAGGTCTCCTGCGGGGCCCCGGGTTGACCAATGGCTGCTGAGTGACGTCAGCAGTCACTAAGGATATTGAAAGGTGGTTCTAATGGGCTATTTCTTGACGTGGCCACAGATCAGTTCTTTTCTAAGATTGGGCCTAGCTCCGCCCCCTACTTCTCGTTCCGCTCTGTCATCCCCGTCCCCTACTCCACACGAAAGGATCTGGTGTACTCTGTCTACATGGCCCCTTTAGGCAGCGTGATTGATCTTTCCCAGATGTCTGAGTGGATCTGGGAGCTGGGCCAAAAGCCGATTCTCTGTCTGAAACAAACCTCGTCCGAGCTCGCCTCCTGCCACCTGGTGGCGGTGCCTGAGAGTGACTCTTTCATCTACCGTCAAATGTCAAAAAGCTTTTTCATGGGAGAAGACAGCAGCTTCAGAGGCCCGTCCCCTCACCTGGCCCCTCGGCTCATACCCACTCGTGAAGCCGATATGAGCGAATATTACTCAGTACTATTTTCGCGAAAACAACATCTCTGCCACAGAGCACCACTCAAAAGCCTCCCGATCGAACGGTAACCAAGGAGCAGTGCTAAACACAAGTGAGCATGCGCACACACCGCTCGCGCCCAAGGGTTCTAAGAGGTCTCCTGCGGGGCCACGCGTTGACCAATGATTGCTGATTGCCGTCAGTGGCCCCTAGGGGGATTGAAAGTTGTTTCTCACGGGCGATTTCTTGCCATGTCTACAGATAAGTTCTTTCCTAAGCTCGGGCCTGGCTCCGCCCCCTACTTCTCCATCCACTCTGTCATCCACTTACCCTATTCCACACGGAAAGATCTGCTATACACTTTTAACATGACCCCTTTTGCAGCTTGATGGATCTTTCTCAGATATCTGTGTCGGATCTGGTAGCTCAGCCGAAATCCGATTCCATTTCTCAACCAATCCGCTGCGCCGCTCGCCTCCTGCAGCCTGGTGGAGGTTCCCGACCCCTACTCCACACGGAAAGATCAGCTGTCCTCTTTCCTCATCACCCTGTTTGGCAGCGTGATGGATCTTTCCCAGATTTCTGAGTCGGATCTGCCAGCTCAGCCGAAAGCCAATTCTCTTTCACGAACAAACTGTGTCCGGGCTCGCCTCCTGCAGCCCGGTGGAGGTGCCAGAGAGTGACTGTTTCTTCTACGGTCCAAAGTCAAAAGGAGTCTTCATGGCAGAAGACAGCAGCTTAACAGGCCAGCCCGCTCACCTGCCACCTCGGCTCTTATCCACTTCTAAACCTATTACCCGCGATGACTCGGTACTATTCTGTAGAAGCCAACCGCTCTGCCACAACAGCACCACTCAAAAGCCTCCCGATCGAACGGTAACCAAGGAGCAGTGCTAAACACAAGTGAGCACGCGCACACACCGCTCGCGCCCAAGGGTTCTAAGAGGTCTCCTGCGGGGCCCCGGGTTGACCAATGGCTGCTGAGTGACGTCAGCAGTCACTAAGGATATTGAAAGGTGGTTCTAATGGGCTATTTCTTGACGTGGCCACAGATCAGTTCTTTTCTAAGATTGGGCCTAGCTCCGCCCCCTACTTCTCGTTCCGCTCTGTCATCCCCGTCCCCTACTCCCCACGAAAGGATCTGGTGTACTCTGTCTACATGGCCCCTTTAGGCAGCGTGATTGATCTTTCCCAGATGTCTGAGTGGATCTGGGAGCTAGGCCAAAAGCCGATTCTCTGTCTGAAACAAACCTCGTCCGAGCTCGCCTCCTGCCACCTGGTGGCGGTGCCTGAGAGTGACTCTTTCATCTACCGTCAAATGTCAAAAAGCTTTTTCATGGGAGAAGACAGCAGCTTCAGAGGCCCGTCCCCTCACCTGGCCCCTCGGCTCATACCCACTCGTGAAGCCGATATGAGCGAATATTACTCAGTACTATTTTCGCGAAAACAACATCTCTGCCACAGAGCACCACTCAAAAGCCTCCCGATCGAACGGTAACCAAGGAGCAGTGCTAAACACAAGTGAGCACGCGCACACACCGCTCGCGCCCAAGGGTTCTAAGAGGTCTCCTGCGGGTCCCCGGGTTGACCAATGGATGCTGAGTGACGTCAGCAGTCACTAAGGATATTGAAAGGTGGTTCTAATGGGCTATTTCTTGACGTGGCCACAGATCAGTTCTTTTCTAAGATGGGCCTAGCTCCGCCCCCTACTTCTCGTTCCGCTGTCATCCCCGTCCCCTACTCCACACGAAAGGATCTGGTGTACTCTGTCAACATGACCCCTTTAGGCAGCGTGATGGATCTTTCCCAGATGTCTGAGTGGATCTGGGAGCTCGGCCAAAAGCCGATTCTCTGTCTGAAAAAAAACCTCGTCCGAGCTCGCCTCCTGCCACCTGGTGGCGGTGCCTGAGAGTGACTCTTTCATCTACCGTCAAATGTCAAAAATTTCTTCATGGGAGAAGACAGCAGCTTCAGAGGCCCGTCCCCTCACCTGGGCCCTCGGCTCATAGGCACTCGTGAAGCCGATATGAGCGAATATTACTCAGTACTATTTTCTCGAAGACAACATCTCTGCCACAACAGCACCACTCAAAAGGCTCCCTATCGAACGCTAACCAAGGGGCAGTGCTAAACACAAGTGAGCATGCGCACACACCGCTCGCGCCCAAGGGTTCTAAGAGGTCTCCTGCGGGGCCACGCGTTGACCAATGATTGCTGATTGCCGTCAGTGGCCCCTAGGGGGATTGAAAGTTGTTTCTCACGGGCGATTTCTTGCCATGTCTACAGATAAGTTCTTTCCTAAGCTCGGGCCTGGCTCCGCCCCCTACTTCTCCATCCACTCTGTCATCCACTTACCCTATTCCACACGGAAAGATCTGCTATACACTTTTAACATGACCCCTTTTGCAGCTTGATGGATCTTTCTCAGATATCTGTGTCGGATCTGGTAGCTCAGCCGAAATCCGATTCCATTTCTCAACCAATCCGCTGCGCCGCTCGCCTCCTGCAGCCTGGTGGAGGTTCCCGACCCCTACTCCACACGGAAAGATCAGCTGTCCTCTTTCCTCATCACCCTGTTTGGCAGCGTGATGGATCTTTCCCAGATTTCTGAGTCGGATCTGCCAGCTCAGCCGAAAGCCAATTCTCTTTCACGAACAAACTGTGTCCGAGCTCGCCTCCTGCAGCCCGGTGGAGGTGCCAGAGAGTGACTGTTTCTTCTACGGTCCAAAGTCAAAAGGAGTCTTCATGGCAGAAGACAGCAGCTTAACAGGCCAGCCCGCTCACCTGCCACCTCGGCTCTTATCCACTTCTAAACCTATTACCCGCGATGACTCGGTACTATTCTGTAGAAGCCAACCGCTCTGCCACAACAGCACCACTCAAAAGCCTCCCGATCGAACGGTAACCAAGGAGCAGTGCTAAACACAAGTGAGCACGCGCACACACCGCTCGCGCCCAAGGGTTCTAAGAGGTCTCCTGCGGGGCCCCGGGTTGACCAATGGCTGCTGAGTGACGTCAGCAGTCACTAAGGATATTGAAAGGTGGTTCTAATGGGCTATTTCTTGACGTGGCCACAGATCAGTTCTTTTCTAAGATTAGGCCTAGCTCCGCCCCCTACTTCTCGTTCCGCTCTGTCATCCCCGTCCCCTACTCCCCACGAAAGGATCTGGTGTACTCTGTCTACATGTCCCCTTTAGGCAGCGTGATTGATCTTTCCCAGATGTCTGAGTGGATCTGGGAGCTAGGCCAAAAGCCGATTCTCTGTCTGAAACAAACCTCGTCCGAGCTCGCCTCCTGCCACCTGGTGGCGGTGCCTGAGAGTGACTCTTTCATCTACCGTCAAATGTCAAAAAGCTTTTTCATGGGAGAAGACAGCAGCTTCAGAGGCCCGTCCCCTCACCTGGCCCCTCGGCTCATACCCACTCGTGAAGCCGATATGAGCGAATATTACTCAGTACTATTTTCGCGAAAACAACATCTCTGCCACAGAGCACCACTCAAAAGCCTCCCGATCGAACGGTAACCAAGGAGCAGTGCTAAACACAAGTGAGCACGCGCACACACCGCTCGCGCCCAAGGGTTCTAAGAGGTCTCCTGCGGGTCCCCGGGTTGACCAATGGATGCTGAGTGACGTCAGCAGTCACTAAGGATATTGAAAGGTGGTTCTAATGGGCTATTTCTTGACGTGGCCACAGATCAGTTCTTTTCTAAGATGGGCCTAGCTCCGCCCCCTACTTCTCGTTCCGCTGTCATCCCCGTCCCCTACTCCACACGAAAGGATCTGGTGTACTCTGTCAACATGACCCCTTTAGGCAGCGTGATGGATCTTTCCCAGATGTCTGAGTGGATCTGGGAGCTCGGCCAAAAGCCGATTCTCTGTCTGAAAAAAAACCTCGTCCGAGCTCGCCTCCTGCCACCTGGTGGCGGTGCCTGAGAGTGACTCTTTCATCTACCGTCAAATGTCAAAAATTTCTTCATGGGAGAAGACAGCAGCTTCAGAGGCCCGTCCCCTCACCTGGGCCCTCGGCTCATAGGCACTCGTGAAGCCGATATGAGCGAATATTACTCAGTACTATTTTCTCGAAGACAACATCTCTGCCACAACAGCACCACTCAAAAGGCTCCCTATCGAACGCTAACCAAGGGGCAGTGCTAAACACAAGTGAGCATGCGCACACACCGCTCGCGCCCAAGGGTTCTAAGAGGTCTCCTGCGGGGCCACGCGTTGACCAATGATTGCTGATTGCCGTCAGTGGCCCCTAGGGGGATTGAAAGTTGTTTCTCACGGGCGATTTCTTGCCATGTCTACAGATAAGTTCTTTCCTAAGCTCGGGCCTGGCTCCGCCCCCTACTTCTCCATCCACTCTGTCATCCACTTACCCTATTCCACACGGAAAGATCTGCTATACACTTTTAACATGACCCCTTTTGCAGCTTGATGGATCTTTCTCAGATATCTGTGTCGGATCTGGTAGCTCAGCCGAAATCCGATTCCATTTCTCAACCAATCCGCTGCGCCGCTCGCCTCCTGCAGCCTGGTGGAGGTTCCCGACCCCTACTCCACACGGAAAGATCAGCTGTCCTCTTTCCTCATCACCCTGTTTGGCAGCGTGATGGATCTTTCCCAGATTTCTGAGTCGGATCTGCCAGCTCAGCCGAAAGCCAATTCTCTTTCACGAACAAACTGTGTCCGGGCTCGCCTCCTGCAGCCCGGTGGAGGTGCCAGAGAGTGACTGTTTCTTCTACGGTCCAAAGTCAAAAGGAGTCTTCATGGCAGAAGACAGCAGCTTAACAGGCCAGCCCGCTCACCTGCCACCTCGGCTCTTATCCACTTCTAAACCTATTACCCGCGATGACTCGGTACTATTCTGTAGAAGCCAACCGCTCTGCCACAACAGCACCACTCAAAAGCCTCCCGATCGAACGGTAACCAAGGAGCAGTGCTAAACACAAGTGAGCACGCGCACACACCGCTCGCGCCCAAGGGTTCTAAGAGGTCTCCTGCGGGGCCCCGGGTTGACCAATGGCTGCTGAGTGACGTCAGCAGTCACTAAGGATATTGAAAGGTGGTTCTAATGGGCTATTTCTTGACGTGGCCACAGATCAGTTCTTTTCTAAGATTGGGCCTAGCTCCGCCCCCTACTTCTCGTTCCGCTCTGTCATCCCCGTCCCCTACTCCCCACGAAAGGATCTGGTGTACTCTGTCTACATGGCCCCTTTAGGCAGCGTGATTGATCTTTCCCAGATGTCTGAGTGGATCTGGGAGCTGGGCCAAAAGCCGATTCTCTGTCTGAAACAAACCTCGTCCGAGCTCGCCTCCTGCCACCTGGTGGCGGTGCCTGAGAGTGACTCTTTCATCTACCGTCAAATGTCAAAAAGCTTTTTCATGGGAGAAGACAGCAGCTTCAGAGTCCCGTCCCCTCACCTGGCCCCTCGGCTCATACCCACTCGTGAAGCCGATATGAGCGAATATTACTCAGTACTATTTTCGCGAAAACAACATCTCTGCCACAGAGCACCACTCAAAAGCCTCCCGATCGAACGGTAACCAAGGAGCAGTGCTAAACACAAGTGAGCATGCGCACACACCGCTCGCGCCCAAGGGTTCTAAGAGGTCTCCTGCGGGGCCACGCGTTGACCAATGATTGCTGATTGCCGTCAGTGGCCCCTAGGGGGATTGAAAGTTGTTTCTCACGGGCGATTTCTTGCCATGTCTACAGATAAGTTCTTTCCTAAGCTCGGGCCTGGCTCCGCCCCCTACTTCTCCATCCACTCTGTCATCCACTTACCCTATTCCACACGGAAAGATCTGCTATACACTTTTAACATGACCCCTTTTGCAGCTTGATGGATCTTTCTCAGATATCTGTGTCGGATCTGGTAGCTCAGCCGAAATCCGATTCCATTTCTCAACCAATCCGCTGCGCCGCTCGCCTCCTGCAGCCTGGTGGAGGTTCCCGACCCCTACTCCACACGGAAAGATCAGCTGTCCTCTTTCCTCATCACCCTGTTTGGCAGCGTGATGGATCTTTCCCAGATTTCTGAGTCGGATCTGCCAGCTCAGCCGAAAGCCAATTCTCTTTCACGAACAAACTGTGTCCGGGCTCGCCTCCTGCAGCCCGGTGGAGGTGCCAGAGAGTGACTGTTTCTTCTACGGTCCAAAGTCAAAAGGAGTCTTCATGGCAGAAGACAGCAGCTTAACAGGCCAGCCCGCTCACCTGCCACCTCGGCTCTTATCCACTTCTAAACCTATTACCCGCGATGACTCGGTACTATTCTGTAGAAGCCAACCGCTCTGCCACAACAGCACCACTCAAAAGCCTCCCGATCGAACGGTAACCAAGGAGCAGTGCTAAACACAAGTGAGCACGCGCACACACCGCTCGCGCCCAAGGGTTCTAAGAGGTCTCCTGCGGGGCCCCGGGTTGACCAATGGCTGCTGAGTGACGTCAGCAGTCACTAAGGATATTGAAAGGTGGTTCTAATGGGCTATTTCTTGACGTGGCCACAGATCAGTTCTTTTCTAAGATTGGGCCTAGCTCCGCCCCCTACTTCTCGTTCCGCTCTGTCATCCCCGTCCCCTACTCCACACGAAAGGATCTGGTGTACTCTGTCTACATGGCCCCTTTAGGCAGCGTGATTGATCTTTCCCAGATGTCTGAGTGGATCTGGGAGCTAGGCCAAAAGCCGATTCTCTGTCTGAAACAAACCTCGTCCGAGCTCGCCTCCTGCCACCTGGTGGCGGTGCCTGAGAGTGACTCTTTCATCTACCGTCAAATGTCAAAAAGCTTTTTCATGGGAGAAGACAGCAGCTTCAGAGGCCCGTCCCCTCACCTGGCCCCTCGGCTCATACCCACTCGTGAAGCCGATATGAGCGAATATTACTCAGTACTATTTTCGCGAAAACAACATCTCTGCCACAGAGCACCACTCAAAAGCCTCCCGATCGAACGGTAACCAAGGAGCAGTGCTAAACACAAGTGAGCACGCGCACACACCGCTCGCGCCCAAGGGTTCTAAGAGGTCTCCTGCGGGTCCCCGGGTTGACCAATGGATGCTGAGTGACGTCAGCAGTCACTAAGGATATTGAAAGGTGGTTCTAATGGGCTATTTCTTGACGTGGCCACAGATCAGTTCTTTTCTAAGATGGGCCTAGCTCCGCCCCCTACTTCTCGTTCCGCTGTCATCCCCGTCCCCTACTCCACACGAAAGGATCTGGTGTACTCTGTCAACATGACCCCTTTAGGCAGCGTGATGGATCTTTCCCAGATGTCTGAGTGGATCTGGGAGCTCGGCCAAAAGCCGATTCTCTGTCTGAAAAAAAACCTCGTCCGAGCTCGCCTCCTGCCACCTGGTGGCGGTGCCTGAGAGTGACTCTTTCATCTACCGTCAAATGTCAAAAATTTCTTCATGGGAGAAGACAGCAGCTTCAGAGGCCCGTCCCCTCACCTGGCCCCTCGGCTCATACCCACTCGTGAAGCCGATATGAGCGAATATTACTCAGTACTATTTTCGCGAAAACAACATCTCTGCCACAGAGCACCACTCAAAAGCCTCCCGATCGAACGGTAACCAAGGAGCAGTGCTAAACACAAGTGAGCATGCGCACACACCGCTCGCGCCCAAGGGTTCTAAGAGGTCTCCTGCGGGGCCACACGTTGACCAATGATTGCTGATTGCCGTCAGTGGCCCCTAGGGGGATTGAAAGTTGTTTCTCACGGGCGATTTCTTGCCATGTCTACAGATAAGTTCTTTCCTAAGCTCGGGCCTGGCTCCGCCCCCTACTTCTCCATCCACTCTGTCATCCACTTACCCTATTCCACACGGAAAGATCTGCTATACACTTTTAACATGACCCCTTTTGCAGCTTGATGGATCTTTCTCAGATATCTGTGTCGGATCTGGTAGCTCAGCCGAAATCCGATTCCATTTCTCAACCAATCCGCTGCGCCGCTCGCCTCCTGCAGCCTGGTGGAGGTTCCCGACCCCTACTCCACACGGAAAGATCAGCTGTCCTCTTTCCTCATCACCCTGTTTGGCAGCGTGATGGATCTTTCCCAGATTTCTGAGTCGGATCTGCCAGCTCAGCCGAAAGCCAATTCTCTTTCACGAACAAACTGTGTCCGGGCTCGCCTCCTGCAGCCCGGTGGAGGTGCCAGAGAGTGACTGTTTCTTCTACGGTCCAAAGTCAAAAGGAGTCTTCATGGCAGAAGACAGCAGCTTAACAGGCCAGCCCGCTCACCTGCCACCTCGGCTCTTATCCACTTCTAAACCTATTACCCGCGATGACTCGGTACTATTCTGTAGAAGCCAACCGCTCTGCCACAACAGCACCACTCAAAAGCCTCCCGATCGAACGGTAACCAAGGAGCAGTGCTAAACACAAGTGAGCACGCGCACACACCGCTCGCGCCCAAGGGTTCTAAGAGGTCTCCTGCGGGGCCCCGGGTTGACCAATGGCTGCTGAGTGACGTCAGCAGTCACTAAGGATATTGAAAGGTGGTTCTAATGGGCTATTTCTTGACGTGGCCACAGATCAGTTCTTTTCTAAGATTGGGCTTAGCTCCGCCCCCTACTTCTCGTTCCGCTCTGTCATCCCCGTCCCCTACTCCACACGAAAGGATCTGGTGTACTCTGTCTACATGGCCCCTTTAGGCAGCGTGATTGATCTTTCCCAGATGTCTGAGTGGATCTGGGAGCTGGGCCAAAAGCCGATTCTCTGTCTGAAACAAACCTCGTCCGAGCTCGCCTCCTGCCACCTGGTGGCGGTGCCTGAGAGTGACTCTTTCATCTACCGTCAAATGTCAAAAAGCTTTTTCATGGGAGAAGACAGCAGCTTCAGAGGCCCGTCCCCTCACCTGGCCCCTCGGCTCATACCCACTCGTGAAGCCGATATGAGCGAATATTACTCAGTACTATTTTCGCGAAAACAACATCTCTGCCACAGAGCACCACTCAAAAGCCTCCCGATCGAACGGTAACCAAGGAGCAGTGCTAAACACAAGTGAGCATGCGCACACACCGCTCGCGCCCAAGGGTTCTAAGAGGTCTCCTGCGGGGCCACGCGTTGACCAATGATTGCTGATTGCCGTCAGTGGCCCCTAGGGGGATTGAAAGTTGTTTCTCACGGGCGATTTCTTGCCATGTCTACAGATAAGTTCTTTCCTAAGCTCGGGCCTGGCTCTGCCCCCTACTTCTCCATCCACTCTGTCATCCACTTACCCTATTCCACACGGAAAGATCTGCTATACACTTTTAACATGACCCCTTTTGCAGCTTGATGGATCTTTCTCAGATATCTGTGTCGGATCTGGTAGCTCAGCCGAAATCCGATTCCATTTCTCAACCAATCCGCTGCGCCGCTCACCTCCTGCAGCCTGGTGGAGGTTCCCGACCCCTACTCCACACGGAAAGATCAGCTGTCCTCTTTCCTCATCACCCTGTTTGGCAGCGTGATGGATCTTTCCCAGATTTCTGAGTCGGATCTGCCAGCTCAGCCGAAAGCCAATTCTCTTTCACGAACAAACTGTGTCCGGGCTCACCTCCTGCAGCCCGGTGGAGGTGCCAGAGAGTGACTGTTTCTTCTACGGTCCAAAGTCAAAAGGAGTCTTCATGGCAGAAGACAGCAGCTTAACAGGCCAGCCCGCTCACCTGCCACCTCGGCTCTTATCCACTTCTAAACCTATTACCCGCGATGACTCGGTACTATTCTGTAGAAGCCAACCGCTCTGCCACAACAGCACCACTCAAAAGCCTCCCGATCGAACGGTAACCAAGGAGCAGTGCTAAACACAAGTGAGCACGCGCACACACCGCTCGCGCCCAAGGGTTCTAAGAGGTCTCCTGCGGGGCCCCGGGTTGACCAATGGCTGCTGAGTGACGTCAGCAGTCACTAAGGATATTGAAAGGTGGTTCTAATGGGCTATTTCTTGACGTGGCCACAGATCAGTTCTTTTCTAAGATTGGGCCTAGCTCCGCCCCCTACTTCTCGTTCCGCTCTGTCATCCCCGTCCCCTACTCCACACGAAAGGATCTGGTGTACTCTGTCTACATGGCCCCTTTAGGCAGCGTGATTGATCTTTCCCAGATGTCTGAGTGGATCTGGGAGCTAGGCCAAAAGCCGATTCTCTGTCTGAAACAAACCTCGTCCGAGCTCGCCTCCTGCCACCTGGTGGCGGTGCCTGAGAGTGACTCTTTCATCTACCGTCAAATGTCAAAAAGCTTTTTCATGGGAGAAGACAGCAGCTTCAGAGGCCCGTCCCCTCACCTGGCCCCTCGGCTCATACCCACTCGTGAAGCCGATATGAGCGAATATTACTCAGTACTATTTTCGCGAAAACAACATCTCTGCCACAGAGCACCACTCAAAAGCCTCCCGATCGAACGGTAACCAAGGAGCAGTGCTAAACACAAGTGAGCACGCGCACACACCGCTCGCGCCCAAGGGTTCTAAGAGGTCTCCTGCGGGTCCCCGGGTTGACCAATGGATGCTGAGTGACGTCAGCAGTCACTAAGGATATTGAAAGGTGGTTCTAATGGGCTATTTCTTGACGTAGCCACAGATCAGTTCTTTTCTAAGATGGGCCTAGCTCCGCCCCCTACTTCTCGTTCCGCTGTCATCCCCGTCCCCTACTCCACACGAAAGGATCTGGTGTACTCTGTCAACATGACCCCTTTAGGCAGCGTGATGGATCTTTCCCAGATGTCTGAGTGGATCTGGGAGCTCGGCCAAAAGCCGATTCTCTGTCTGAAAAAAAACCTCGTCCGAGCTCGCCTCCTGCCACCTGGTGGCGGTGCCTGAGAGTGACTCTTTCATCTACCGTCAAATGTCAAAAATTTCTTCATGGGAGAAGACAGCAGCTTCAGAGGCCCGTCCCCTCACCTGGCCCCTCGGCTCATACCCACTCGTGAAGCCGATATGAGCGAATATTACTCAGTACTATTTTCTCGAAGACAACATCTCTGCCACAACAGCACCACTCAAAAGGCTCCCTATCGAACGCTAACCAAGGGGCAGTGCTAAACACAAGTGAGCATGCGCACACACCGCTCGCGCCCAAGGGTTCTAAGAGGTCTCCTGCGGGGCCACGCGTTGACCAATGATTGCTGATTGCCGTCAGTGGCCCCTAGGGGGATTGAAAGTTGTTTCTCACGGGCGATTTCTTGCCATGTCTACAGATAAGTTCTTTCCTAAGCTCGGGCCTGGCTCCGCCCCCTACTTCTCCATCCACTCTGTCATCCACTTACCCTATTCCACACGGAAAGATCTGCTATACACTTTTAACATGACCCCTTTTGCAGCTTGATGGATCTTTCTCAGATATCTGTGTCGGATCTGGTAGCTCAGCCGAAATCCGATTCCATTTCTCAACCAATCCGCTGCGCCGCTCGCCTCCTGCAGCCTGGTGGAGGTTCCCGACCCCTACTCCACACGGAAAGATCAGCTGTCCTCTTTCCTCATCACCCTGTTTGGCAGCGTGATGGATCTTTCCCAGATTTCTGAGTCGGATCTGCCAGCTCAGCCGAAAGCCAATTCTCTTTCACGAACAAACTGTGTCCGGGCTCGCCTCCTGCAGCCCGGTGGAGGTGCCAGAGAGTGACTGTTTCTTCTACAGTCCAAAGTCAAAAGGAGTCTTCATGGCAGAAGACAGCAGCTTAACAGGCCAGCCCGCTCACCTGCCACCTCGGCTCTTATCCACTTCTAAACCTATTACCCGCGATGACTCGGTACTATTCTGTAGAAGCCAACCGCTCTGCCACAACAGCACCACTCAAAAGCCTCCCGATCGAACGGTAACCAAGGAGCAGTGCTAAACACAAGTGAGCACGCGCACACACCGCTCGCGCCCAAGGGTTCTAAGAGGTCTCCTGCGGGGCCCCGGGTTGACCAATGGCTGCTGAGTGACGTCAGCAGTCACTAAGGATATTGAAAGGTGGTTCTAATGGGCTATTTCTTGACGTGGCCACAGATCAGTTCTTTTCTAAGATTGGGCCTAGCTCCGCCCCCTACTTCTCGTTCCGCTCTGTCATCCCCGTCCCCTACTCCACACGAAAGGATCTGGTGTACTCTGTCTACATGGCCCCTTTAGGCAGCGTGATTGATCTTTCCCAGATGTCTGAGTGGATCTGGGAGCTGGGCCAAAAGCCGATTCTCTGTCTGAAACAAACCTCGTCCGAGCTCGCCTCCTGCCACCTGGTGGCGGTGCCTGAGAGTGACTCTTTCATCTACCGTCAAATGTCAAAAAGCTTTTTCATGGGAGAAGACAGCAGCTTCAGAGGCCCGTCCCCTCACCTGGCCCCTCGGCTCATACCCACTCGTGAAGCCGATATGAGCGAATATTACTCAGTACTATTTTCGCGAAAACAACATCTCTGCCACAGAGCACCACTCAAAAGCCTCCCGATCGAACGGTAACCAAGGAGCAGTGCTAAACACAAGTGAGCATGCGCACACACCGCTCGCGCCCAAGGGTTCTAAGAGGTCTCCTGCGGGGCCACGCGTTGACCAATGATTGCTGATTGCCGTCAGTGGCCCCTAGGGGGATTGAAAGTTGTTTCTCACGGGCGATTTCTTGCCATGTCTACAGATAAGTTCTTTCCTAAGCTCGGGCCTGGCTCCGCCCCCTACTTCTCCATCCACTCTGTCATCCACTTACCCTATTCCACACGGAAAGATCTGCTATACACTTTTAACATGACCCCTTTTGCAGCTTGATGGATCTTTCTCAGATATCTGTGTCGGATCTGGTAGCTCAGCCGAAATCCGATTCCATTTCTCAACCAATCCGCTGCGCCGCTCGCCTCCTGCAGCCTGGTGGAGGTTCCCGACCCCTACTCCACACGGAAAGATCAGCTGTCCTCTTTCCTCATCACCCTGTTTGGCAGCGTGATGGATCTTTCCCAGATTTCTGAGTCGGATCTGCCAGCTCAGCCGAAAGCCAATTCTCTTTCACGAACAAACTGTGTCCGGGCTCGCCTCCTGCAGCCCGGTGGAGGTGCCAGAGAGTGACTGTTTCTTCTACGGTCCAAAGTCAAAAGGAGTCTTCATGGCAGAAGACAGCAGCTTAACAGGCCAGCCCGCTCACCTGCCACCTCGGCTCTTATCCACTTCTAAACCTATTACCCGCGATGACTCGGTACTATTCTGTAGAAGCCAACCGCTCTGCCACAACAGCACCACTCAAAAGCCTCCCGATCGAACGGTAACCAAGGAGCAGTGCTAAACACAAGTGAGCACGCGCACACACCGCTCGCGCCCAAGGGTTCTAAGAGGTCTCCTGCGGGGCCCCGGGTTGACCAATGGCTGCTGAGTGACGTCAGCAGTCACTAAGGATATTGAAAGGTGGTTCTAATGGGCTATTTCTTGACGTGGCCACAGATCAGTTCTTTTCTAAGATTGGGCCTAGCTCCGCCCCCTACTTCTCGTTCCGCTCTGTCATCCCCATCCCCTACTCCACACGAAAGGATCTGGTGTACTCTGTCTACATGGCCCCTTTAGGCAGCGTGATTGATCTTTCCCAGATGTCTGAGTGGATCTGGGAGCTAGGCCAAAAGCCGATTCTCTGTCTGAAACAAACCTCGTCCGAGCTCGCCTCCTGCCACCTGGTGGCGGTGCCTGAGAGTGACTCTTTCATCTACCGTCAAATGTCAAAAAGCTTTTTCATGGGAGAAGACAGCAGCTTCAGAGGCCCGTCCCCTCACCTGGCCCCTCGGCTCATACCTACTCGTGAAGCCGATATGAGCGAATATTACTCAGTACTATTTTCGCGAAAACAACATCTCTGCCACAGAGCACCACTCAAAAGCCTCCCGATCGAACGGTAACCAAGGAGCAGTGCTAAACACAAGTGAGCACGCGCACACACCGCTCGCGCCCAAGGGTTCTAAGAGGTCTCCTGCGGGTCCCCGGGTTGACCAATGGATGCTGAGTGACGTCAGCAGTCGCTAAGGATATTGAAAGGTGGTTCTAATGGGCTATTTCTTGACGTGGCCACAGATCAGTTCTTTTCTAAGATGGGCCTAGCTCCGCCCCCTACTTCTCGTTCCGCTGTCATCCCCGTCCCCTACTCCACACGAAAGGATCTGGTGTACTCTGTCAACATGACCCCTTTAGGCAGCGTGATGGATCTTTCCCAGATGTCTGAGTGGATCTGGGAGCTCGGCCAAAAGCCGATTCTCTGTCTGAAAAAAAACCTCGTCCGAGCTCGCCTCCTGCCACCTGGTGGCGGTGCCTGAGAGTGACTCTTTCATCTACCGTCAAATGTCAAAAATTTCTTCATGGGAGAAGACAGCAGCTTCAGAGGCCCGTCCCCTCACCTGGCCCCTCGGCTCATACCCACTCGTGAAGCCGATATGAGCGAATATTACTCAGTACTATTTTCTCGAAGACAACATCTCTGCCACAACAGCACCACTCAAAAGGCTCCCTATCGAACGCTAACCAAGGGGCAGTGCTAAACACAAGTGAGCATGCGCACACACCGCTCGCGCCCAAGGGTTCTAAGAGGTCTCCTGCGGGGCCACGCGTTGACCAATGATTGCTGATTGCCGTCAGTGGCCCCTAGGGGGATTGAAAGTTGTTTCTCACGGGCGATTTCTTGCCATGTCTACAGATAAGTTCTTTCCTAAGCTCGGGCCTGGCTCCGCCCCCTACTACTCCATCCACTCTGTCATCCACTTACCCTATTCCACATGGAAAGATCTGCTATACACTTTTAACATGACCCCTTTTGCAGCTTGATGGATCTTTCTCAGATATCTGTGTCGGATCTGGTAGCTCAGCCGAAATCCGATTCCATTTCTCAACCAATCCGCTGCGCCGCTCGCCTCCTGCAGCCTGGTGGAGGTTCCCGACCCCTACTCCACACGGAAAGATCAGCTGTCCTCTTTCCTCATCACCCTGTTTGGCAGCGTGATGGATCTTTCCCAGATTTCTGAGTCGGATCTGCCAGCTCAGCCGAAAGCCAATTCTCTTTCACGAACAAACTGTGTCCGGGCTCGCCTCCTGCAGCCCGGTGGAGGTGCCAGAGAGTGACTGTTTCTTCTACGGTCCAAAGTCAAAAGGAGTCTTCATGGCAGAAGACAGCAGCTTAACAGGCCAGCCCGCTCACCTGCCACCTCGGCTCTTATCCACTTCTAAACCTATTACCCGCGATGACTCGGTACTATTCTGTAGAAGCCAACCGCTCTGCCACAACAGCACCACTCAAAAGCCTCCCGATCAAACGGTAACCAAGGAGCAGTGCTAAACACAAGTGAGCACGCGCACACACCGCTCGCGCCCAAGGGTTCTAAGAGGTCTCCTGCGGGGCCCCGGGTTGACCAATGGCTGCTGAGTGACGTCAGCAGTCACTAAGGATATTGAAAGGTGGTTCTAATGGGCTATTTCTTGACGTGGCCACAGATCAGTTCTTTTCTAAGATTGGGCCTAGCTCCGCCCCCTACTTCTCGTTCCGCTCTGTCATCCCCGTCCCCTACTCCACACGAAAGGATCTGGTGCACTCTGTCTACATGGCCCCTTTAGGCAGCGTGATTGATCTTTCCCAGATGTCTGAGTGGATCTGGGAGCTAGGCCAAAAGCCGATTCTCTGTCTGAAACAAACCTCGTCCGAGCTCGCCTCCTGCCACCTGGTGGCGGTGCCTGAGAGTGACTCTTTCATCTACCGTCAAATGTCAAAAAGCTTTTTCATGGGAGAAGACAGCAGCTTCAGAGGCCCGTCCCCTCACCTGGCCCCTCGGCTCATACCCACTCGTGAAGCCGATATGAGCGAATATTACTCAGTACTATTTTCGCGAAAACAACATCTCTGCCACAGAGCACCACTCAAAAGCCTCCCGATCGAACGGTAACCAAGGAGCAGTGCTAAACACAAGTGAGCATGCGCACACACCGCTCGCGCCCAAGGGTTCTAAGAGGTCTCCTGCGGGGCCACACGTTGACCAATGATTGCTGATTGCCGTCAGTGGCCCCTAGGGGGATTGAAAGTTGTTTCTCACGGGCGATTTCTTGCCATGTCTACAGATAAGTTCTTTCCTAAGCTCGGGCCTGGCTCCGCCCCCTACTTCTCCATCCACTCTGTCATCCACTTACCCTATTCCACACGGAAAGATCTGCTATACACTTTTAACATGACCCCTTTTGCAGCTTGATGGATCTTTCTCAGATATCTGTGTCGGATCTGGTAGCTCAGCCGAAATCCGTTTCCATTTCTCAACCAATCCGCTGCGCCGCTCGCCTCCTGCAGCCTGGTGGAGGTTCCCGACCCCTACTCCACACGGAAAGATCAGCTGTCCTCTTTCCTCATCACCCTGTTTGGCAGCGTGATGGATCTTTCCCAGATTTCTGAGTCGGATCTGCCAGCTCAGCCGAAAGCCAATTCTCTTTCACGAACAAACTGTGTCCGGGCTCGCCTCCTGCAGCCCGGTGGAGGTGCCAGAGAGTGACTGTTTCTTCTACGGTCCAAAGTCAAAAGGAGTCTTCATGGCAGAAGACAGCAGCTTAACAGGCCAGCCTGCTCACCTGCCACCTCGGCTCTTATCCACTTCTAAACCTATTACCCGCGATGACTCGGTACTATTCTGTAGAAGCCAACCGCTCTGCCACAACAGCACCACTCAAAAGCCTCCCGATCGAACGGTAACCAAGGAGCAGTGCTAAACACAAGTGAGCACGCGCACACACCGCTCGCGCCCAAGGGTTCTAAGAGGTCTCCTGCGGGGCCCCGGGTTGACCAATGGCTGCTGAGTGACGTCAGCAGTCACTAAGGATATTGAAAGGTGGTTCTAATGGGCTATTTCTTGACGTGGCCACAGATCAGTTCTTTTCTAAGATTGGGCCTAGCTCCGCCCCCTTCTTCTCGTTCCGGTCTGTCATCCCCGTCCCCTACTCCACACGAAAGGATCTGGTGTACTCTGTCTACATGGCCCCTTTAGGCAGCGTGATTGATCTTTCCCAGATGTCTGAGTGGATCTGGGAGCTAGGCCAAAAGCCGATTCTCTGTCTGAAACAAACCTCGTCCGAGCTCGCCTCCTGCCACCTGGTGGCGGTGCCTGAGAGTGACTCTTTCATCTACCGTCAAATGTCAAAAAGCTTTTTCATGGGAGAAGACAGCAGCTTCAGAGGCCCGTCCCCTCACCTGGCCCCTCGGCTCATACCCACTCGTGAAGCCGATATGAGCGAATATTACTCAGTACTATTTTCGCGAAAACAACATCTCTGCCACAGAGCACCACTCAAAAGCCTCCCGATCGAACGGTAACCAAGGAGCAGTGCTAAACACAAGTGAGCACGCGCACACACCGCTCGCGCCCAAGGGTTCTAAGAGGTCTCCTGCGGGTCCCCGGGTTGACCAATGGATGCTGAGTGACGTCAGCAGTCACTAAGGATATTGAAAGGTGGTTCTAATGGGCTATTTCTTGACGTGGCCACAGATCAGTTCTTTTCTAAGATGGGCCTAGCTCCGCCCCCTACTTCTCGTTCCGCTGTCATCCCCGTCCCCTACTCCACACGAAAGGATCTGGTGAACTCTGTCAACATGACCCCTTTAGGCAGCGTGATGGATCTTTCCCAGATGTCTGAGTGGATCTGGGAGCTCGGCCAAAAGCCGATTCTCTGTCTGAAAAAAAACCTCGTCCGAGCTCGCCTCCTGCCACCTGGTGGCGGTGCCTGAGAGTGACTCTTTCATCTACCGTCAAATGTCAAAAATTTCTTCATGGGAGAAGACAGCAGCTTCAGAGGCCCGTCCCCTCACCTGGCCCCTCGGCTCATACCCACTCGTGAAGCCGATATGAGCGAATATTACTCAGTACTATTTTCTCGAAGACAACATCTCTGCCACAACAGCACCACTCAAAAGGCTCCCTATCGAACGCTAACCAAGGGGCAGTGCTAAACACAAGTGAGCATGCGCACACACCGCTCGCGCCCAAGGGTTCTAAGAGGTCTCCTGCGGGGCCACGCGTTGACCAATGATTGCTGATTGCCGTCAGTGGCCCCTAGGGGGATTGAAAGTTGTTTCTCACGGGCGATTTCTTGCCATGTCTACAGATAAGTTCTTTCCTAAGCTCGGGCCTGGCTCCGCCCCCTACTTCTCCATCCACTCTGTCATCCACTTACCCTATTCCACACGGAAAGATCTGCTATAAACTTTTAACATGACCCCTTTTGCAGCTTGATGGATCTTTCTCAGATATCTGTGTCGGATCTGGTAGCTCAGCCGAAATCCGATTCCATTTCTCAACCAATCCGCTGCGCCGCTCGCCTCCTGCAGCCTGGTGGAGGTTCCCGACCCCTACTCCACACGGAAAGATCAGCTGTCCTCTTTCCTCATCACCCTGTTTGGCAGCGTGATGGATCTTTCCCAGATTTCTGAGTCGGATCTGCCAGCTCAGCCGAAAGCCAATTCTCTTTCACGAACAAACTGTGTCCGGGCTCGCCTCCTGCAGCCCGGTGGAGGTGCCAGAGAGTGACTGTTTCTTCTACGGTCCAAAGTCAAAAGGAGTCTTCATGGCAGAAGACAGCAGCTTAACAGGCCAGCCCGCTCACCTGCCACCTCGGCTCTTATCCACTTCTAAACCTATTACCCGCGATGACTCGGTACTATTCTGTAGAAGCCAACCGCTCTGCCACAACAGCACCACTCAAAAGCCTCCCGATCGAACGGTAACCAAGGAGCAGTGCTAAACACAAGTGAGCACGCGCACACACCGCTCGCGCCCAAGGGTTCTAAGAGGTCTCCTGCGGGGCCCCGGGTTGACCAATGGCTGCTGAGTGACGTCAGCAGTCACTAAGGATATTGAAAGGTGGTTCTAATGGGCTATTTCTTGACGTGGCCACAGATCAGTTCTTTTCTAAGATTGGGCCTAGCTCCGCCCCCTACTTCTCGTTCCGCTCTGTCATCCCCGTCCCCTACTCCACACGAAAGGATCTGGTGTACTCTGTCTACATGGCCCCTTTAGGCAGCGTGATTGATCTTTCCCAGATGTCTGAGTGGATCTGGGAGCTAGGCCAAAAGCCGATTCTCTGTCTGAAACAAACCTCGTCCGAGCTCGCCTCCTGCCACCTGGTGGCGGTGCCTGAGAGTGACTCTTTCATCTACCGTCAAATGTCAAAAAGCTTTTTCATGGGAGAAGACAGCAGCTTCAGAGGCCCGTCCCCTCACCTGGCCCCTCGGCTCATACCCACTCGTGAAGCCGATATGAGCGAATATTACTCAGTACTATTTTCGCGAAAACAACATCTCTGCCACAGAGCACCACTCAAAAGCCTCCCGATCGAACGGTAACCAAGGAGCAGTGCTAAACACAAGTGAGCACGCGCACACACCGCTCGCGCCCAAGGGTTCTAAGAGGTCTCCTGCGGGTCCCCGGGTTGACCAATGGATGCTGAGTGACGTCAGCAGTCACTAAGGATATTGAAAGGTGGTTCTAATGGGCTATTTCTTGACGTGGCCACAGATCAGTTCTTTTCTAAGATGGGCCTAGCTCCGCCCCCTACTTCTCGTTCCGCTGTCATCCCCGTCCCCTACTCCACACGAAAGGATCTGGTGTACTCTGTCAACATGACCCCTTTAGGCAGCGTGATGGATCTTTCCCAGATGTCTGAGTGGATCTGGGAGCTCGGCCAAAAGCCGATTCTCTGTCTGAAAAAAAACCTCGTCCGAGCTCGCCTCCTGCCACCTGGTGGCGGTGCCTGAGAGTGACTCTTTCATCTACCGTCAAATGTCAAAAATTTCTTCATGGGAGAAGACAGCAGCTTCAGAGGCCCGTCCCCTCACCTGGGCCCTCGGCTCATAGGCACTCGTGAAGCCGATATGAGCGAATATTACTCAGTACTATTTTCTCGAAGACAACATCTCTGCCACAACAGCACCACTCAAAAGGCTCCCTATCGAACGCTAACCAAGGGGCAGTGCTAAACACAAGTGAGCATGCGCACACACCGCTCGCGCCCAAGGGTTCTAAGAGGTCTCCTGCGGGGCCACGCGTTGACCAATGATTGCTGATTGCCGTCAGTGGCCCCTAGGGGGATTGAAAGTTGTTTCTCACGGGCGATTTCTTGCCATGTCTACAGATAAGTTCTTTCCTAAGCTCGGGCCTGGCTCCGCCCCCTACTTCTCCATCCACTCTGTCATCCACTTACCCTATTCCACACGGAAAGATCTGCTATACACTTTTAACATGACCCCTTTTGCAGCTTGATGGATCTTTCTCAGATATCTGTGTCGGATCTGGTAGCTCAGCCGAAATCCGATTCCATTTCTCAACCAATCCGCTGCGCCGCTCGCCTCCTGCAGCCTGGTGGAGGTTCCCGACCCCTACTCCACACGGAAAGATCAGCTGTCCTCTTTCCTCATCACCCTGTTTGGCAGCGTGATGGATCTTTCCCAGATTTCTGAGTCGGATCTGCCAGCTCAGCCGAAAGCCAATTCTCTTTCACGAACAAACTGTGTCCGGGCTCGCCTCCTGCAGCCCGGTGGAGGTGCCAGAGAGTGACTGTTTCTTCTACGGTCCAAAGTCAAAAGGAGTCTTCATGGCAGAAGACAGCAGCTTAACAGGCCAGCCCGCTCACCTGCCACCTCGGCTCTTATCCACTTCTAAACCTATTACCCGCGATGACTCAGTACTATTCTGTAGAAGCCAACCGCTCTGCCACAACAGCACCACTCAAAAGCCTCCCGATCGAACGGTAACCAAGGAGCAGTGCTAAACACAAGTGAGCACGCGCACACACCGCTCGCGCCCAAGGGTTCTAAGAGGTCTCCTGCGGGTCCCCGGGTTGACCAATGGATGCTGAGTGACGTCAGCAGTCACTAAGGATATTGAAAGGTGGTTCTAATGGGCTATTTCTTGACGTGGCCACAGATCAGTTCTTTTCTAAGATGGGCCTAGCTCCGCCCCCTACTTCTCGTTCCGCTGTCATCCCCGTCCCCTACTCCACACGAAAGGATCTGGTGTACTCTGTCAACATGACCCCTTTAGGCAGCGTGATGGATCTTTCCCAGATGTCTGAGTGGATCTGGGAGCTCGGCCAAAAGCCGATTCTCTGTCTGAAAAAAAACCTCGTCCGAGCTCGCCTCCTGCCACCTGGTGGCGGTGCCTGAGAGTGACTCTTTCATCTACCGTCAAATGTCAAAAATTTCTTCATGGGAGAAGACAGCAGCTTCAGAGGCCCGTCCCCTCACCTGGGCCCTCGGCTCATAGGCACTCGTGAAGCCGATATGAGCGAATATTACTCAGTACTATTTTCTCGAAGACAACATCTCTGCCACAACAGCACCACTCAAAAGGCTCCCTATCGAACGCTAACCAAGGGGCAGTGCTAAACACAAGTGAGCATGCGCACACACCGCTCGCGCCCAAGGGTTCTAAGAGGTCTCCTGCGGGGCCACGCGTTGACCAATGATTGCTGATTGCCGTCAGTGGCCCCTAGGGGGATTGAAAGTTGTTTCTCACGGGCGATTTCTTGCCATGTCTACAGATAAGTTCTTTCCTAAGCTCGGGCCTGGCTCCGCCCCCTACTTCTCCATCCACTCTGTCATCCACTTACCCTATTCCACACGGAAAGATCTGCTATACACTTTTAACATGACCCCTTTTGCAGCTTGATGGATCTTTCTCAGATATCTGTGTCGGATCTGGTAGCTCAGCCGAAATCCGATTCCATTTCTCAACCAATCCGCTGCGCCGCTCGCCTCCTGCAGCCTGGTGGAGGTTCCCGACCCCTACTCCACATGGAAAGATCAGCTGTCCTCTTTCCTCATCACCCTGTTTGGCAGCGTGATGGATCTTTCCCAGATTTCTGAGTCGGATCTGCCAGCTCAGCCGAAAGCCAATTCTCTTTCACGAACAAACTGTGTCCGGGCTCGCCTCCTGCAGCCCGGTGGAGGTGCCAGAGAGTGACTGTTTCTTCTACGGTCCAAAGTCAAAAGGAGTCTTCATGGCAGAAGACAGCAGCTTAACAGGCCAGCCCGCTCACCTGCCACCTCGGCTCTTCTCCACTTCTAAACCTATTACCCGCGATGACTCGGTACTATTCTGTAGAAGCCAACCGCTCTGCCACAACAGCACCACTCAAAAGCCTCCCGATCGAACGGTAACCAAGGAGCAGTGCTAAACACAAGTGAGCACGCGCACACACCGCTCGCGCCCAAGGGTTCTAAGAGGTCTCCTGCGGGGCCCCGGGTTGACCAATGGCTGCTGAGTGACGTCAGCAGTCACTAAGGATATTGAAAGGTGGTTCTAATGGGCTATTTCTTGACGTGGCCACAGATCAGTTCTTTTCTAAGATTGGGCCTAGCTCCGCCCCCTACTTCTCGTTCCGCTCTGTCATCCCCGTCCCCTACTCCCCACGAAAGGATCTGGTGTACTCTGTCTACATGGCCCCTTTAGGCAGCGTGATTGATCTTTCCCAGATGTCTGAGTGGATCTGGGAGCTGGGCCAAAAGCCCATTCTCTGTCTGAAACAAACCTCGTCCGAGCTCGCCTCCTGCCACCTGGTGGCGGTGCCTGAGAGTGACTCTTTCATCTACCGTCAAATGTCAAAAAGCTTTTTCATGGGAGAAGACAGCAG
The DNA here is from genome assembly GCF_027409185.1 of Cynocephalus volans. NCBI lineage: Eukaryota > Metazoa > Chordata > Mammalia > Dermoptera > Cynocephalidae > Cynocephalus > Cynocephalus volans. Next base: position 62,039,211 of record NC_084469.1, read on the forward strand.
CTTCAGAGGCCCGTCCCCTCACCTGGCCCCTCGGCTCATACCCACTCGTGAAGCCGATATGAGCGAATATTACTCAGTACTATTTTCGCGAAAACAACATCTCTGCCACAGAGCACCACTCAAAAGCCTCCCGATCGAACGGTAACCAAGGAGCAGTGCTAAACACAAGTGAGCATGCGCACACACCGCTCGCGCCCAAGGGTTCTAAGAGGTCTCCTGCGGGGCCACGCGTTGACCAATGATTGCTGATTGCCGTCAGTGGCCCCTAGGGGGATTGAAAGTTGTTTCTCACGGGCGATTTCTTGCCATGTCTACAGATAAGTTCTTTCCTAAGCTCGGGCCTGGCTCCGCCCCCTACTTCTCCATCCACTCTGTCATCCACTTACCCTATTCCACACGGAAAGATCTGCTATACACTTTTAACATGACCCCTTTTGCAGCTTGATGGATCTTTCTCAGATATCTGTGTCGGATCTGGTAGCTCAGCCGAAATCCGATTCCATTTCTCAACCAATCCGCTGCGCCGCTCGCCTCCTGCAGCCTGGTGGAGGTTCCCGACCCCTACTCCACACGGAAAGATCAGCTGTCCTCTTTCCTCATCACCCTGTTTGGCAGCGTGATGGATCTTTCCCAGATTTCTGAGTCGGATCTGCCAGCTCAGCCGAAAGCCAATTCTCTTTCACGAACAAACTGTGTCCGGGCTCGCCTCCTGCAGCCCGGTGGAGGTGCCAGAGAGTGACTGTTTCTTCTACGGTCCAAAGTCAAAAGGAGTCTTCATGGCAGAAGACAGCAGCTTAACAGGCCAGCCCGCTCACCTGCCACCTCGGCTCTTATCCACTTCTAAACCTATTACCCGCGATGACTCGGTACTATTCTGTAGAAGCCAACCGCTCTGCCACAACAGCACCACTCAAAAGCCTCCCGATCGAACGGTAACCAAGGAGCAATGCTAAACACAAGTGAGCACGCGCACACACCGCTCGCGCCCAAGGGTTCTAAGAGGTCTCCTGCGGGGCCCCGGGTTGACCAATGGCTGCTGAGTGACGTCAGCAGTCACTAAGGATATTGAAAGGTGGTTCTAATGGGCTATTTCTTGACGTGGCCACAGATCAGTTCTTTTCTAAGATTGGGCCTAGCTCCGCCCCCTACTTCTCGTTCCGCTCTGTCATCCCCGTCCCCTACTCCACACGAAAGGATCTGGTGTACTCTGTCTACATGGCCCCTTTAGGCAGCGTGATTGATCTTTCCCAGATGTCTGAGTGGATCTGGGAGCTAGGCCAAAAGCCGATTCTCTGTCTGAAACAAACCTCGTCCGAGCTCGCCTCCTGCCACCTGGTGGCGGTGCCTGAGAGTGACTCTTTCATCTACCGTCAAATGTCAAAAAGCTTTTTCATGGGAGAAGACAGCAGCTTCAGAGGCCCGTCCCCTCACCTGGCCCCTCGGCTCATACCCACTCGTGAAGCCGATATGAGCGAATATTACTCAGTACTATTTTCGCGAAAACAACATCTCTGCCACAGAGCACCACTCAAAAGCCTCCCGATCGAACGGTAACCAAGGAGCAGTGCTAAACACAAGTGAGCACGCGCACACACCGCTCGCGCCCAAGGGTTCTAAGAGGTCTCCTGCGGGTCCCCGGGTTGACCAATGGATGCTGAGTGACGTCAGCAGTCACTAAGGATATTGAAAGGTGGTTCTAATGGGCTATTTCTTGACGTGGCCACAGATCAGTTCTTTTCTAAGATGGGCCTAGCTCCGCCCCCTACTTCTCGTTCCGCTGTCATCCCCATCCCCTACTCCACACGAAAGGATCTGGTGTACTCTGTCAACATGACCCCTTTAGGCAGCGTGATGGATCTTTCCCAGATGTCTGAGTGGATCTGGGAGCTCGGCCAAAAGCCGATTCTCTGTCTGAAAAAAAACCTCGTCCGAGCTCGCCTCCTGCCACCTGGTGGCGGTGCCTGAGAGTGACTCTTTCATCTACCGTCAAATGTCAAAAATTTCTTCATGGGAGAAGACAGCAGCTTCAGAGGCCCGTCCCCTCACCTGGGCCCTCGGCTCATAGGCACTCGTGAAGCCGATATGAGCGAATATTACTCAGTACTATTTTCTCGAAGACAACATCTCTGCCACAACAGCACCACTCAAAAGGCTCCCTATCGAACGCTAACCAAGGGGCAGTGCTAAACACAAGTGAGCATGCGCACACACCGCTCGCGCCCAAGGGTTCTAAGAGGTCTCCTGCGGTGCCACGCGTTGACCAATGATTGCTGATTGCCGTCAGTGGCCCCTAGGGGGATTGAAAGTTGTTTCTCACGGGCGATTTCTTGCCATGTCTACAGATAAGTTCTTTCCTAAGCTCGGGCCTGGCTCCGCCCCCTACTTCTCCATCCACTCTGTCATCCACTTACCCTATTCCACACGGAAAGATCTGCTATACACTTTTAACATGACCCCTTTTGCAGCTTGATGGATCTTTCTCAGATATCTGTGTCGGATCTGGTAGCTCAGCCGAAATCCGATTCCATTTCTCAACCAATCCGCTGCGCCGCTCGCCTCCTGCAGCCTGGTGGAGGTTCCCGACCCCTACTCCACACGGAAAGATCAGCTGTCCTCTTTCCTCATCACCCTGTTTGGCAGCGTGATGGATCTTTCCCAGATTTCTGAGTCGGATCTGCCAGCTCAGCCGAAAGCCAATTCTCTTTCACGAACAAACTGTGTCCGAGCTCGCCTCCTGCAGCCCGGTGGAGGTGCCAGAGAGTGACTGTTTCTTCTACGGTCCAAAGTCAAAAGGAGTCTTCATGGCAGAAGACAGCAGCTTAACAGGCCAGCCCGCTCACCTGCCACCTCGGCTCTTATCCACTTCTAAACCTATTACCCGCAATGACTCGGTACTATTCTGTAGAAGCCAACCGCTCTGCCACAACAGCACCACTGAAAAGCCTCCCCATCGAACGGTAACCAAGGAGCAGTGCTAAACACAAGTGAGCACGCGCACACACCGCTCGCGCCCAAGGGTTCTAAGAGGTCTCCTGCGGGGCCCCGGGTTGACCAATGGCTGCTGAGTGACGTCAGCAGTCACTAAGGATATTGAAAGGTGGTTCTAATGGGCTATTTCTTGACGTGGCCACAGATCAGTTCTTTTCTAAGATTGGGCCTAGCTCCGCCCCCTACTTCTCGTTCCGCTCTGTCATCCCCGTCCCCTACTCCACACGAAAGGATCTGGTGTACTCTGTCTACATGGCCCCTTTAGGCAGCGTGATTGATCTTTCCCAGATGTCTGAGTGGATCTGGGAGCTGGGCCAAAAGCCGATTCTCTGTCTGAAACAAACCTCGTCCGAGCTCGCCTCCTGCCACCTGGTGGCGGTGCCTGAGAGTGACTCTTTCATCTACCGTCAAATGTCAAAAAGCTTTTTCATGGGAGAAGACAGCAGCTTCAGAGGCCCGTCCCCTCACCTGGCCCCTCGGCTCATACCCACTCGTGAAGCCGATATGAGCGAATATTACTCAGTACTATTTTCGCGAAAACAACATCTCTGCCACAGAGCACCACTCAAAAGCCTCCCGATCGAACGGTAACCAAGGAGCAGTGCTAAACACAAGTGAGCATGCGCACACACCGCTCGCGCCCAAGGGTTCTAAGAGGTCTCCTGCGGGGCCACGCGTTGACCAATGATTGCTGATTGCCGTCAGTGGCCCCTAGGGGGATTGAAAGTTGTTTCTCACGGGCGATTTCTTGCCATGTCTACAGATAAGTTCTTTCCTAAGCTCGGGCCTGGCTCCGCCCCCTACTTCTCCATCCACTCTGTCATCCACTTACCCTATTCCACACGGAAAGATCTGCTATACACTTTTAACATGACCCCTTTTGCAGCTTGATGGATCTTTCTCAGATATCTGTGTCGGATCTGGTAGCTCAGCCGAAATCCGATTCCATTTCTCAACCAATCCGCTGCGCCGCTCGCCTCCTGCAGCCTGGTGGAGGTTCCCGACCCCTACTCCACACGGAAAGATCAGCTGTCCTCTTTCCTCATCACCCTGTTTGGCAGCGTGATGGATCTTTCCCAGATTTCTGAGTCGGATCTGCCAGCTCAGCCGAAAGCCAATTCTCTTTCACGAACAAACTGTGTCCGGGCTCGCCTCCTGCAGCCCGGTGGAGGTGCCAGAGAGTGACTGTTTCTTCTACGGTCCAAAGTCAAAAGGAGTCTTCATGGCAGAAGACAGCAGCTTAACAGGCCAGCCCGCTCACCTGCCACCTCGGCTCTTATCCACTTCTAAACCTATTACCCGCGATGACTCGGTACTATTCTGTAGAAGCCAACCGCTCTGCCACAACAGCACCACTCAAAAGCCTCCCGATCGAACGGTAACCAAGGAGCAGTGCTAAACACAAGTGAGCACGCGCACACACCGCTCGCGCCCAAGGGTTCTAAGAGGTCTCCTGCGGGGCCCCGGGTTGACCAATGGCTGCTGAGTGACGTCAGCAGTCACTAAGGATATTGAAAGGTGGTTCTAATGGGCTATTTCTTGACGTGGCCACAGATCAGTTCTTTTCTAAGATTGGGCCTAGCTCCGCCCCCTACTTCTCGTTCCGCTCTGTCATCCCCGTCCCCTACTCCACACGAAAGGATCTGGTGTACTCTGTCTACATGGCCCCTTTAGGCAGCGTGATTGATCTTTCCCAGATGTCTGAGTGGATCTGGGAGCTAGGCCAAAAGCCGATTCTCTGTCTGAAACAAACCTCGTCCGAGCTCGCCTCCTGCCACCTGGTGGCGGTGCCTGAGAGTGACTCTTTCATCTACCGTCAAATGTCAAAAAGCTTTTTCATGGGAGAAGACAGCAGCTTCAGAGGCCCGTCCCCTCACCTGGCCCCTCGGCTCATACCCACTCGTGAAGCCGATATGAGCGAATATTACTCAGTACTATTTTCGCGAAAACAACATCTCTGCCACAGAGCACCACTCAAAAGCCTCCCGATCGAACGGTAACCAAGGAGCAGTGCTAAACACAAGTGAGCACGCGCACACACCGCTCGCGCCCAAGGGTTCTAAGAGGTCTCCTGCGGGTCCCCGGGTTGACCAATGGATGCTGAGTGACGTCAGCAGTCACTAAGGATATTGAAAGGTGGTTCTAATGGGCTATTTCTTGACGTGGCCACAGATCAGTTCTTTTCTAAGATGGGCCTAGCTCCGCCCCCTACTTCTCGTTCCGCTGTCATCCCCGTCCCCTACTCCACACGAAAGGATCTGGTGTACTCTGTCAACATGACCCCTTTAGGCAGCGTGATGGATCTTTCCCAGATGTCTGAGTGGATCTGGGAGCTCGGCCAAAAGCCGATTCTCTGTCTGAAAAAAAACCTCGTCCGAGCTCGCCTCCTGCCACCTGGTGGCGGTGCCTGAGAGTGACTCTTTCATCTACCGTCAAATGTCAAAAATTTCTTCATGGGAGAAGACAGCAGCTTCAGAGGCCCGTCCCCTCACCTGGCCCCTCGGCTCATACCCACTCGTGAAGCCGATATGAGCGAATATTACTCAGTACTATTTTCTCGAAGACAACATCTCTGCCACAACAGCACCACTCAAAAGGTTCCCTATCGAACGCTAACCAAGGGGCAGTGCTAAACACAAGTGAGCATGCGCACACACCGCTCGCGCCCAAGGGTTCTAAGAGGTCTCCTGCGGGGCCACGCGTTGACCAATGATTGCTGATTGCCGTCAGTGGCCCCTAGGGGGATTGAAAGTTGTTTCTCACGGGCGATTTCTTGCCATGTCTACAGATAAGTTCTTTCCTAAGCTCGGGCCTGGCTCCGCCCCCTACTTCTCCATCCACTCTGTCATCCACTTACCCTATTCCACACGGAAAGATCTGCTATACACTTTTAACATGACCCCTTTTGCAGCTTGATGGATCTTTCTCAGATATCTGTGTCGGATCTGGTAGCTCAGCCGAAATCCGATTCCATTTCTCAACCAATCCGCTGCGCCGCTCGCCTCCTGCAGCCTGGTGGAGGTTCCCGACCCCTACTCCACACGGAAAGATCAGCTGTCCTCTTTCCTCATCACCCTGTTTGGCAGCGTGATGGATCTTTCCCAGATTTCTGAGTCGGATCTGCCAGCTCAGCCGAAAGCCAATTCTCTTTCACGAACAAACTGTGTCCGGGCTCGCCTCCTGCAGCCCGGTGGAGGTGCCAGAGAGTGACTGTTTCTTCTACGGTCCAAAGTCAAAAGGAGTCTTCATGGCAGAAGACAGCAGCTTAACAGGCCAGCCCGCTCACCTGCCACCTCGGCTCTTATCCACTTCTAAACCTATTACCCGCGATGACTCGGTACTATTCTGTAGAAGCCAACCGCTCTGCCACAACAGCACCACTCAAAAGCCTCCTGATCGAACGGTAACCAAGGAGCAGTGCTAAACACAAGTGAGCACGCGCACACACCGCTCGCGCCCAAGGGTTCTAAGAGGTCTCCTGCGGGGCCCCGGGTTGACCAATGGCTGCTGAGTGACGTCAGCAGTCACTAAGGATATTGAAAGGTGGTTCTAATGGGCTATTTCTTGACGTGGCCACAGATCAGTTCTTTTCTAAGATTGGGCCTAGCTCCGCCAGCTACTTCTCGTTCCGCTCTGTCATCCCCGTCCCCTACTCCACACGAAAGGATCTGGTGTACTCTGTCTACATGGCCCCTTTAGGCAGCGTGATTGATCTTTCCCAGATGTCTGAGTGGATCTGGGAGCTGGGCCAAAAGCCGATTCTCTGTCTGAAACAAACCTCGTCCGAGCTCGCCTCCTGCCACCTGGTGGCGGTGCCTGAGAGTGACTCTTTCATCTACCGTCAAATGTCAAAAAGCTTTTTCATGGGAGAAGACAGCAGCTTCAGAGGCCCGTCCCCTCACCTGGCCCCTCGGCTCATACCCACTCGTGAAGCCGATATGAGCGAATATTACTCAGTACTATTTTCGCGAAAACAACATCTCTGCCACAGAGCACCACTCAAAAGCCTCCCGATCGAACGGTAACCAAGGAGCAGTGCTAAACACAAGTGAGCATGCGCACACACCGCTCGCGCCCAAGGGTTCTAAGAGGTCTCCTGCGGGGCCACGCGTTGACCAATGATTGCTGATTGCCGTCAGTGGCCCCTAGGGGGATTGAAAGTTGTTTCTCACGGGCGATTTCTTGCCATGTCTACAGATAAGTTCTTTCCTAAGCTCGGGCCTGGCTCCGCCCCCTACTTCTCCATCCACTCTGTCATCCACTTACCCTATTCCACACGGAAAGATCTGCTATACACTTTTAACATGACCCCTTTTGCAGCTTGATGGATCTTTCTCAGATATCTGTGTCGGATCTGGTAGCTCAGCCGAAATCCGATTCCATTTCTCAACCAATCCGCTGCGCCGCTCGCCTCCTGCAGCCTGGTGGAGGTTCCCGACCCCTACTCCACACGGAAAGATCAGCTGTCCTCTTTCCTCATCACCCTGTTTGGCAGCGTGATGGATCTTTCCCAGATTTCTGAGTCGGATCTGCCAGCTCAGCCGAAAGCCAATTCTCTTTCACGAACAAACTGTGTCCGGGCTCGCCTCCTGCAGCCCGGTGGAGGTGCCAGAGAGTGACTGTTTCTTCTACGGTCCAAAGTCAAAAGGAGTCTTCATGGCAGAAGACAGCAGCTTAACAGGCCAGCCCGCTCACCTGCCACCTCGGCTCTTATCCACTTCTAAACCTATTACCCGCGATGACTCGGTACTATTCTGTAGAAGCCAACCGCTCTGCCACAACAGCACCACTCAAAAGCCTCCCGATCGAACGGTAACCAAGGAGCAGTGCTAAACACAAGTGAGCACGCGCACACACCGCTCGCGCCCAAGGGTTCTAAGAGGTCTCCTGCGGGGCCCCGGGTTGACCAATGGCTGCTGAGTGACGTCAGCAGTCACTAAGGATATTGAAAGGTGGTTCTAATGGGCTATTTCTTGACGTGGCCACAGATCAGTTCTTTTCTAAGATTGGGCCTAGCTCCGCCCCCTACTTCTCGTTCCGCTCTGTCATCCCCGTCCCCTACTCCCCACGAAAGGATCTGGTGTACTCTGTCTACATGGCCCCTTTAGGCAGCGTGATTGATCTTTCCCAGATGTCTGAGTGGATCTGGGAGCTAGGCCAAAAGCCGATTCTCTGTCTGAAACAAACCTCATCCGAGCTCGCCTCCTGCCACCTGGTGGCGGTGCCTGAGAGTGACTCTTTCATCTACCGTCAAATGTCAAAAAGCTTTTTCAAGGGAGAAGACAGCAGCTTCAGAGGCCCGTCCCCTCACCTGGCCCCTCGGCTCATACCCACTCGTGAAGCCGATATGAGCGAATATTATTCAGTACTATTTTCGCGAAAACAACATCTCTGCCACAGAGCACCACTCAAAAGCCTCCCGATCGAACGGTAACCAAGGAGCAGTGCTAAACACAAGTGAGCACGTGCACACACCGCTCGCGCCCAAGGGTTCTAAGAGGTCTCCTGCGGGTCCCCGGGTTGACCAATGGATGCTGAGTGACGTCAGCAGTCACTAAGGATATTGAAAGGTGGTTCTAATGGGCTATTTCTTGACGTGGCCACAGATCAGTTCTTTTCTAAGATGGGCCTAGCTCCGCCCCCTACTTCTCGTTCCGCTGTCATCCCCATCCCCTACTCCACACGAAAGGATCTGGTGTACTCTGTCAACATGACCCCTTTAGGCAGCGTGATGGATCTTTCCCAGATGTCTGAGTGGATCTGGGAGCTCGGCCAAAAGCCGATTCTCTGTCTGAAAAAAAACCTCGTCCGAGCTCGCCTCCTGCCACCTGGTGGCGGTGCCTGAGAGTGACTCTTTCATCTACCGTCAAATGTCAAAAATTTCTTCATGGGAGAAGACAGCAGCTTCAGAGGCCCGTCCCCTCACCTGGGCCCTCGGCTCATAGGCACTCGTGAAGCCGATATGAGCGAATATTACTCAGTACTATTTTCTCGAAGACAACATCTCTGCCACAACAGCACCACTCAAAAGGCTCCCTATCGAACGCTAACCAAGGGGCAGTGCTAAACACAAGTGAGCATGCGCACACACCGCTCGCGCCCAAGGGTTCTAAGAGGTCTCCTGCGGGGCCACGCGTTGACCAATGATTGCTGATTGCCGTCAGTGGCCCCTAGGGGGATTGAAAGTTGTTTCTCACGGGCGATTTCTTGCCATGTCTACAGATAAGTTCTTTCCTAAGCTCGGGCCTGGCTCCGCCCCCTACTTCTCCATCCACTCTGTCATCCACTTACCCTATTCCACACGGAAAGATCTGCTATACACTTTTAACATGACCCCTTTTGCAGCTTGATGGATCTTTCTCAGATATCTGTGTCGGATCTGGTAGCTCAGCCGAAATCCGATTCCATTTCTCAACCAATCCGCTGCGCCGCTCGCCTCCTGCAGCCTGGTGGAGGTTCCCGACCCCTACTCCACACGGAAAGATCAGCTGTCCTCTTTCCTCATCACCCTGTTTGGCAGCGTGATGGATCTTTCCCAGATTTCTGAGTCGGATCTGCCAGCTCAGCCGAAAGCCAATTCTCTTTCACGAACAAACTGTGTCCGGGCTCGCCTCCTGCAGCCCGGTGGAGGTGCCAGAGAGTGACTGTTTCTTCTACGGTCCAAAGTCAAAAGGAGTCTTCATGGCAGAAGACAGCAGCTTAACAGGCCAGCCCGCTCACCTGCCACCTCGGCTCTTATCCACTTCTAAACCTATTACCCGCGATGACTCGGTACTATTCTGTAGAAGCCAACCGCTCTGCCACAACAGCACCACTCAAAAGCCTCCCGATCGAACGGTAACCAAGGAGCAGTGCTAAACACAAGTGAGCACGCGCACACACCGCTCGCGCCCAAGGGTTCTAAGAGGTCTCCTGCGGGGCCCCGGGTTGACCAATGGCTGCTGAGTGACGTCAGCAGTCACTAAGGATATTGAAAGGTGGTTCTAATGGGCTATTTCTTGACGTGGCCACAGATCAGTTCTTTTCTAAGATTGGGCCTAGCTCCGCCCCCTACTTCTCGTTCCGCTCTGTCATCCCCGTCCCCTACTCCCCACGAAAGGATCTGGTGTACTCTGTCTACATGGCCCCTTTAGGCAGCGTGATTGATCTTTCCCAGATGTCTGAGTGGATCTGGGAGCTAGGCCAAAAGCCGATTCTCTGTCTGAAACAAACCTCATCCGAGCTCGCCACCTGCCACCTGGTGGCGGTGCCTGAGAGTGACTCTTTCATCTACCGTCAAATGTCAAAAAGCTTTTTCAAGGGAGAAGACAGCAGCTTCAGAGGCCCGTCCCCTCACCTGGCCCCTCGGCTCATACCCACTCGTGAAGCCGATATGAGCGAATATTATTCAGTACTATTTTCGCGAAAACAACATCTCTGCCACAGAGCACCACTCAAAAGCCTCCCGATCGAACGGTAACCAAGGAGCAGTGCTAAACACAAGTGAGCACGTGCACACACCGCTCGCGCCCAAGGGTTCTAAGAGGTCTCCTGCGGGTCCCCGGGTTGACCAATGGATGCTGAGTGACGTCAGCAGTCACTAAGGATATTGAAAGGTGGTTCTAATGGGCTATTTCTTGACGTGGCCACAGATCAGTTCTTTTCTAAGATGGGCCTAGCTCCGCCCCCTACTTCTCGTTCCGCTGTCATCCCCATCCCCTACTCCACACGAAAGGATCTGGTGTACTCTGTCAACATGACCCCTTTAGGCAGCGTGATGGATCTTTCCCAGATGTCTGAGTGGATCTGGGAGCTCGGCCAAAAGCCGATTCTCTGTCTGAAAAAAAACCTCGTCCGAGCTCGCCTCCTGCCACCTGGTGGCGGTGCCTGAGAGTGACTCTTTCATCTACCGTCAAATGTCAAAAATTTCTTCATGGGAGAAGACAGCAGCTTCAGAGGCCCGTCCCCTCACCTGGGCCCTCGGCTCATAGGCACTCGTGAAGCCGATATGAGCGAATATTACTCAGTACTATTTTCTCGAAGACAACATCTCTGCCACAACAGCACCACTCAAAAGGCTCCCTATCGAACGCTAACCAAGGGGCAGTGCTAAACACAAGTGAGCATGCGCACACACCGCTCGCGCCCAAGGGTTCTAAGAGGTCTCCTGCGGGGCCACGCGTTGACCAATGATTGCTGATTGCCGTCAGTGGCCCCTAGGGGGATTGAAAGTTGTTTCTCACGGGCGATTTCTTGCCATGTCTACAGATAAGTTCTTTCCTAAGCTCGGGCCTGGCTCCGCCCCCTACTTCTCCATCCACTCTGTCATCCACTTACCCTATTCCACACGGAAAGATCTGCTATACACTTTTAACATGACCCCTTTTGCAGCTTGATGGATCTTTCTCAGATATCTGTGTCGGATCTGGTAGCTCAGCCGAAATCCGATTCCATTTCTCAACCAATCCGCTGCGCCGCTCGCCTCCTGCAGCCTGGTGGAGGTTCCCGACCCCTACTCCACACGGAAAGATCAGCTGTCCTCTTTCCTCATCACCCTGTTTGGCAGCGTGATGGATCTTTCCCAGATTTCTGAGTCGGATCTGCCAGCTCAGCCGAAAGCCAATTCTCTTTCACGAACAAACTGTGTCCGAGCTCGCCTCCTGCAGCCCGGTGGAGGTGCCAGAGAGTGACTGTTTCTTCTACGGTCCAAAGTCAAAAGGAGTCTTCATGGCAGAAGACAGCAGCTTAACAGGCCAGCCCGCTCACCTGCCACCTCGGCTCTTATCCACTTCTAAACCTATTACCCGCGATGACTCGGTACTATTCTGTAGAAGCCAACCGCTCTGCCACAACAGCACCACTCAAAAGCCTCCCGATCGAACGGTAACCAAGGAGCAGTGCTAAACACAAGTGAGCACGCGCACACACCGCTCGCGCCCAAGGGTTCTAAGAGGTCTCCTGCGGGGCCCCGGGTTGACCAATGGCTGCTGAGTGACGTCAGCAGTCACTAAGGATATTGAAAGGTGGTTCTAATGGGCTATTTCTTGACGTGGCCACAGATCAGTTCTTTTCTAAGATTAGGCCTAGCTCCGCCCCCTACTTCTCGTTCCGCTCTGTCATCCCCGTCCCCTACTCCCCACGAAAGGATCTGGTGTACTCTGTCTACATGTCCCCTTTAGGCAGCGTGATTGATCTTTCCCAAATGTCTGAGTGGATCTGGGAGCTAGGCCAAAAGCCGATTCTCTGTCTGAAACAAACCTCGTCCGAGCTCGCCTCCTGCCACCTGGTGGCGGTGCCTGAGAGTGACTCTTTCATCTACCATCAAATGTCAAAAAGCTTTTTCATGGGAGAAGACAGCAGCTTCAGAGGCCCGTCCCCTCACCTGGCCCCTCGGCTCATACCCACTCGTGAAGCCGATATGAGCGAATATTATTCAGTACTATTTTCGCGAAAACAACATCTCTGCCACAGAGCACCACTCAAAAGCCTCCCGATCGAACGGTAACCAAGGAGCAGTGCTAAACACAAGTGAGCACGCGCACACACCGCTCGCGCCCAAGGGTTCTAAGAGGTCTCCTGCGGGTCCCCGGGTTGACCAATGGATGCTGAGTGACGTCAGCAGTCACTAAGGATATTGAAAGGTGGTTCTAATGGGCTATTTCTTGACGTGGCCACAGATCAGTTCTTTTCTAAGATGGGCCTAGCTCCGCCCCCTACTTCTCGTTCCGCTGTCATCCCCGTCCCCTACTCCACACGAAAGGATCTGGTGTACTCTGTCAACATGACCCCTTTAGGCAGCGTGATGGATCTTTCCCAGATGTCTGAGTGGATCTGGGAGCTCGGCCAAAAGCCGATTCTCTGTCTGAAAAAAAACCTCGTCCGAGCTCGCCTCCTGCCACCTGGTGGCGGTGCCTGAGAGTGACTCTTTCATCTACCGTCAAATGTCAAAAATTTCTTCATGGGAGAAGACAGCAGCTTCAGAGGCCCGTCCCCTCACCTGGGCCCTCGGCTCATAGGCACTCGTGAAGCCGATATGAGCGAATATTACTCAGTACTATTTTCTCGAAGACAACATCTCTGCCACAACAGCACCACTCAAAAGGCTCCCTATCGAACGCTAACCAAGGGGCAGTGCTAAACACAAGTGAGCATGCGCACACACCGCTCGCGCCCAAGGGTTCTAAGAGGTCTCCTGCGGGGCCACGCGTTGACCAATGATTGCTGATTGCCGTCAGTGGCCCCTAGGGGGATTGAAAGTTGTTTCTCACGGGCGATTTCTTGCCATGTCTACAGATAAGTTCTTTCCTAAGCTCGGGCCTGGCTCCGCCCCCTACTTCTCCATCCACTCTGTCATCCACTTACCCTATTCCACACGGAAAGATCTGCTATACACTTTTAACATGACCCCTTTTGCAGCTTGATGGATCTTTCTCAGATATCTGTGTCGGATCTGGTAGCTCAGCCGAAATCCGATTCCATTTCTCAACCAATCCGCTGCGCCGCTCGCCTCCTGCAGCCTGGTGGAGGTTCCCGACCCCTACTCCACACGGAAAGATCAGCTGTCCTCTTTCCTCATCACCCTGTTTGGCAGCGTGATGGATCTTTCCCAGATTTCTGAGTCGGATCTGCCAGCTCAGCCGAAAGCCAATTCTCTTTCACGAACAAACTGTGTCCGGGCTCGCCTCCTGCAGCCCGGTGGAGGTGCCAGAGAGTGACTGTTTCTTCTACGGTCCAAAGTCAAAAGGAGTCTTCATGGCAGAAGACAGCAGCTTAACAGGCCAGCCCGCTCACCTGCCACCTCGGCTCTTATCCACTTCTAAACCTATTACCCGCGATGACTCGGTACTATTCTGTAGAAGCCAACCGCTCTGCCACAACAGCACCACTCAAAAGCCTCCCGATCGAACGGTAACCAAGGAGCAGTGCTAAACACAAGTGAGCACGCGCGCACACCGCTCGCGCCCAAGGGTTCTAAGAGGTCTCCTGCGGGGCCCCGGGTTGACCAATGGCTGCTGAGTGACGTCAGCAGTCACTAAGGATATTGAAAGGTGGTTCTAATGGGCTATTTCTTGACGTGGCCACAGATCAGTTCTTTTCTAAGATTGGGCCTAGCTCCGCCCCCTACTTCTCGTTCCGCTCTGTCATCCCCGTCCCCTACTCCACACGAAAGGATCTGGTGTACTCTGTCTACATGGCCCCTTTAGGCAGCGTGATTGATCTTTCCCAGATGTCTGAGTGGATCTGGGAGCTGGGCCAAAAGCCGATTCTCTGTCTGAAACAAACCTCGTCCGAGCTCGCCTCCTGCCACCTGGTGGCGGTGCCTGAGAGTGACTCTTTCATCTACCGTCAAATGTCAAAAAGCTTTTTCATGGGAGAAGACAGCAGCTTCAGAGGCCCGTCCCCTCACCTGGCCCCTCGGCTCATACCCACTCGTGAAGCCGATATGAGCGAATATTACTCAGTACTATTTTCGCGAAAACAACATCTCTGCCACAGAGCACCACTCAAAAGCCTCCCGATCGAACGGTAACCAAGGAGCAGTGCTAAACACAAGTGAGCATGCGCACACACCGCTCGCGCCCAAGGGTTCTAAGAGGTCTCCTGCGGGGCCACGCGTTGACCAATGATTGCTGATTGCCGTCAGTGGCCCCTAGGGGGATTGAAAGTTGTTTCTCACGGGCGATTTCTTGCCATGTCTACAGATAAGTTCTTTCCTAAGCTCGGGCCTGGCTCCGCCCCCTACTTCTCCATCCACTCTGTCATCCACTTACCCTATTCCACACGGAAAGATCTGCTATACACTTTTAACATGACCCCTTTTGCAGCTTGATGGATCTTTCTCAGATATCTGTGTCGGATCTGGTAGCTCAGCCGAAATCCGATTCCATTTCTCAACCAATCCGCTGCGCCGCTCGCCTCCTGCAGCCTGGTGGAGGTTCCCGACCCCTACTCCACACGGAAAGATCAGCTGTCCTCTTTCCTCATCACCCTGTTTGGCAGCGTGATGGATCTTTCCCAGATTTCTGAGTCGGATCTGCCAGCTCAGCCGAAAGCCAATTCTCTTTCACGAACAAACTGTGTCCGGGCTCGCCTCCTGCAGCCCGGTGGAGGTGCCAGAGAGTGACTGTTTCTTCTACGGTCCAAAGTCAAAAGGAGTCTTCATGGCAGAAGACAGCAGCTT
The DNA here is from genome assembly GCF_027409185.1 of Cynocephalus volans. NCBI lineage: Eukaryota > Metazoa > Chordata > Mammalia > Dermoptera > Cynocephalidae > Cynocephalus > Cynocephalus volans. The sequence goes on from NC_084469.1 coordinate 62,054,359, forward strand.
AACAGGCCAGCCCGCTCACCTGCCACCTCGGCTCTTATCCACTTCTAAACCTATTACCCGCGATGACTCGGTACTATTCTGTAGAAGCCAACCGCTCTGCCACAACAGCACCACTCAAAAGCCTCCCGATCGAACGGTAACCAAGGAGCAGTGCTAAACACAAGTGAGCACGCGCACACACCGCTCGCGCCCAAGGGTTCTAAGAGGTCTCCTGCGGGGCCCCGGGTTGACCAATGGCTGCTGAGTGACGTCAGCAGTCACTAAGGATATTGAAAGGTGGTTCTAATGGGCTATTTCTTGACGTGGCCACAGATCAGTTCTTTTCTAAGATTGGGCCTAGCTCCGCCCCCTACTTCTCGTTCCGCTCTGTCATCCCCGTCCCCTACTCCCCACGAAAGGATCTGGTGTACTCTGTCTACATGGCCCCTTTAGGCAGCGTGATTGATCTTTCCCAGATGTCTGAGTGGATCTGGGAGCTAGGCCAAAAGCCGATTCTCTGTCTGAAACAAACCTCGTCCGAGCTCGCCTCCTGCCACCTGGTGGCGGTGCCTGAGAGTGACTCTTTCATCTACCGTCAAATGTCAAAAAGCTTTTTCATGGGAGAAGACAGCAGCTTCAGAGGCCCGTCCCCTCACCTGGCCCCTCGGCTCATACCCACTCGTGAAGCCGATATGAGCGAATATTACTCAGTACTATTTTCGCGAAAACAACATCTCTGCCACAGAGCACCACTCAAAAGCCTCCCGATCGAACGGTAACCAAGGAGCAGTGCTAAACACAAGTGAGCATGCGCACACACCGCTCGCGCCCAAGGGTTCTAAGAGGTCTCCTGCGGGTCCCCGGGTTGACCAATGGATGCTGAGTGACGTCAGCAGTCACTAAGGATATTGAAAGGTGGTTCTAATGGGCTATTTCTTGACGTGGCCACAGATCAGTTCTTTTCTAAGATGGGCCTAGCTCCGCCCCCTACTTCTCGTTCCGCTGTCATCCCCGTCCCCTACTCCACACGAAAGGATCTGGTGTACTCTGTCAACATGACCCCTTTAGGCAGCGTGATGGATCTTTCCCAGATGTCTGAGTGGATCTGGGAGCTCGGCCAAAAGCCGATTCTCTGTCTGAAAAAAAACCTCGTCCGAGCTCGCCTCCTGCCACCTGGTGGCGGTGCCTGAGAGTGACTCTTTCATCTACCGTCAAATGTCAAAAATTTCTTCATGGGAGAAGACAGCAGCTTCAGAGGCCCGTCCCCTCACCTGGGCCCTCGGCTCATAGGCACTCGTGAAGCCGATATGAGCGAATATTACTCAGTACTATTTTCTCGAAGACAACATCTCTGCCACAACAGCACCACTCAAAAGGCTCCCTATCGAACGCTAACCAAGGGGCAGTGCTAAACACAAGTGAGCATGCGCACACACCGCTCGCGCCCAAGGGTTCTAAGAGGTCTCCTGCGGGGCCACGCGTTGACCAATGATTGCTGATTGCCGTCAGTGGCCCCTAGGGGGATTGAAAGTTGTTTCTCACGGGCGATTTCTTGCCATGTCTACAGATAAGTTCTTTCCTAAGCTCGGGCCTGGCTCCGCCCCCTACTTCTCCATCCACTCTGTCATCCACTTACCCTATTCCACACGGAAAGATCTGCTATACACTTTTAACATGACCCCTTTTGCAGCTTGATGGATCTTTCTCAGATATCTGTGTCGGATCTGGTAGCTCAGCCGAAATCCGATTCCATTTCTCAACCAATCCGCTGCGCCGCTCGCCTCCTGCAGCCTGGTGGAGGTTCCCGACCCCTACTCCACACGGAAAGATCAGCTGTCCTCTTTCCTCATCACCCTGTTTGGCAGCGTGATGGATCTTTCCCAGATTTCTGAGTCGGATCTGCCAGCTCAGCCGAAAGCCAATTCTCTTTCACGAACAAACTGTGTCCGAGCTCGCCTCCTGCAGCCCGGTGGAGGTGCCAGAGAGTGACTGTTTCTTCTACGGTCCAAAGTCAAAAGGAGTCTTCATGGCAGAAGACAGCAGCTTAACAGGCCAGCCCGCTCACCTGCCACCTCGGCTCTTATCCACTTCTAAACCTATTACCCGCGATGACTCGGTACTATTCTGTAGAAGCCAACCGCTCTGCCACAACAGCACCACTCAAAAGCCTCCCGATCGAACGGTAACCAAGGAGCAGTGCTAAACACAAGTGAGCACGCGCACACACCGCTCGCGCCCAAGGGTTCTAAGAGGTCTCCTGCGGGGCCCCGGGTTGACCAATGGCTGCTGAGTGACGTCAGCAGTCACTAAGGATATTGAAAGGTGGTTCTAATGGGCTATTTCTTGACGTGGCCACAGATCAGTTCTTTTCTAAGATTAGGCCTAGCTCCGCCCCCTACTTCTCGTTCCGCTCTGTCATCCCCGTCCCCTACTCCCCACGAAAGGATCTGGTGTACTCTGTCTACATGTCCCCTTTAGGCAGCGTGATTGATCTTTCCCAGATGTCTGAGTGGATCTGGGAGCTAGGCCAAAAGCCGATTCTCTGTCTGAAACAAACCTCGTCCGAGCTCGCCTCCTGCCACCTGGTGGCGGTGCCTGAGAGTGACTCTTTCATCTACCGTCAAATGTCAAAAAGCTTTTTCATGGGAGAAGACAGCAGCTTCAGAGGCCCGTCCCCTCACCTGGCCCCTCGGCTCATACCCACTCGTGAAGCCGATATGAGCGAATATTACTCAGTACTATTTTCGCGAAAACAACATCTCTGCCACAGAGCACCACTCAAAAGCCTCCCGATCGAACGGTAACCAAGGAGCAGTGCTAAACACAAGTGAGCACGCGCACACACCGCTCGCGCCCAAGGGTTCTAAGAGGTCTCCTGCGGGTCCCCGGGTTGACCAATGGATGCTGAGTGACGTCAGCAGTCACTAAGGATATTGAAAGGTGGTTCTAATGGGCTATTTCTTGACGTGGCCACAGATCAGTTCTTTTCTAAGATGGGCCTAGCTCCGCCCCCTACTTCTCGTTCCGCTGTCATCCCCGTCCCCTACTCCACACGAAAGGATCTGGTGTACTCTGTCAACATGACCCCTTTAGGCAGCGTGATGGATCTTTCCCAGATGTCTGAGTGGATCTGGGAGCTCGGCCAAAAGCCGATTCTCTGTCTGAAAAAAAACCTCGTCCGAGCTCGCCTCCTGCCACCTGGTGGCGGTGCCTGAGAGTGACTCTTTCATCTACCGTCAAATGTCAAAAATTTCTTCATGGGAGAAGACAGCAGCTTCAGAGGCCCGTCCCCTCACCTGGGCCCTCGGCTCATAGGCACTCGTGAAGCCGATATGAGCGAATATTACTCAGTACTATTTTCTCGAAGACAACATCTCTGCCACAACAGCACCACTCAAAAGGCTCCCTATCGAACGCTAACCAAGGGGCAGTGCTAAACACAAGTGAGCATGCGCACACACCGCTCGCGCCCAAGGGTTCTAAGAGGTCTCCTGCGGGGCCACGCGTTGACCAATGATTGCTGATTGCCGTCAGTGGCCCCTAGGGGGATTGAAAGTTGTTTCTCACGGGCGATTTCTTGCCATGTCTACAGATAAGTTCTTTCCTAAGCTCGGGCCTGGCTCCGCCCCCTACTTCTCCATCCACTCTGTCATCCACTTACCCTATTCCACACGGAAAGATCTGCTATACACTTTTAACATGACCCCTTTTGCAGCTTGATGGATCTTTCTCAGATATCTGTGTCGGATCTGGTAGCTCAGCCGAAATCCGATTCCATTTCTCAACCAATCCGCTGCGCCGCTCGCCTCCTGCAGCCTGGTGGAGGTTCCCGACCCCTACTCCACACGGAAAGATCAGCTGTCCTCTTTCCTCATCACCCTGTTTGGCAGCGTGATGGATCTTTCCCAGATTTCTGAGTCGGATCTGCCAGCTCAGCCGAAAGCCAATTCTCTTTCACGAACAAACTGTGTCCGGGCTCGCCTCCTGCAGCCCGGTGGAGGTGCCAGAGAGTGACTGTTTCTTCTACGGTCCAAAGTCAAAAGGAGTCTTCATGGCAGAAGACAGCAGCTTAACAGGCCAGCCCGCTCACCTGCCACCTCGGCTCTTATCCACTTCTAAACCTATTACCCGCGATGACTCGGTACTATTCTGTAGAAGCCAACCGCTCTGCCACAACAGCACCACTCAAAAGCCTCCCGATCGAACGGTAACCAAGGAGCAGTGCTAAACACAAGTGAGCACGCGCACACACCGCTCGCGCCCAAGGGTTCTAAGAGGTCTCCTGCGGGGCCCCGGGTTGACCAATGGCTGCTGAGTGACGTCAGCAGTCACTAAGGATATTGAAAGTTGGTTCTAATGGGCTATTTCTTGACGTGGCCACAGATCAGTTCTTTTCTAAGATTGGGCCTAGCTCCGCCCCCTACTTCTCGTTCCGCTCTGTCATCCCCGTCCCCTACTCCACACGAAAGGATCTGGTGTACTCTGTCTACATGGCCCCTTTAGGCAGCGTGATTGATCTTTCCCAGATGTCTGAGTGGATCTGGGAGCTCGGCCAAAAGCCGATTCTCTGTCTGAAACAAACCTCGTCCGAGCTCGCCTCCTGCCACCTGGTGGCGGTGCCTGAGAGTGACTCTTTCATCTACCGTCAAATGTCAAAAAGCTTTTTCATGGGAGAAGACAGCAGCTTCAGAGGCCCGTCCCCTCACCTGGCCCCTCGGCTCATACCCACTCGTGAAGCCGATATGAGCGAATATTACTCAGTACTATTTTCGCGAAAACAACATCTCTGCCACAGAGCACCACTCAAAAGCCTCCCGATCGAACGGTAACCAAGGAGCAGTGCTAAACACAAGTGAGCACGCGCACACACCGCTCGCGCCCAAGGGTTCTAAGAGGTCTCCTGCGGGTCCCCGGGTTGACCAATGGATGCTGAGTGACGTCAGCAGTCACTAAGGATATTGAAAGGTGGTTCTAATGGGCTATTTCTTGACGTGGCCACAGATCAGTTCTTTTCTAAGATGGGCCTAGCTCCGCCCCCTACTTCTCGTTCCGCTGTCATCCCCGTCCCCTACTCCACACGAAAGGATCTGGTGTACTCTGTCAACATGACCCCTTTAGGCAGCGTGATGGATCTTTCCCAGATGTCTGAGTGGATCTGGGAGCTCGGCCAAAAGCCGATTCTCTGTCTGAAAAAAAACCTCGTCCGAGCTCGCCTCCTGCCACCTGGTGGCGGTGCCTGAGAGTGACTCTTTCATCTACCGTCAAATGTCAAAAATTTCTTCATGGGAGAAGACAGCAGCTTCAGAGGCCCGTCCCCTCACCTGGCCCCTCGGCTCATACCCACTCGTGAAGCCGATATGAGCGAATATTACTCAGTACTATTTTCTCGAAGACAACATCTCTGCCACAACAGCACCACTCAAAAGGCTCCCTATCGAACGCTAACCAAGGGGCAGTGCTAAACACAAGTGAGCATGCGCACACACCGCTCGCGCCCAAGGGTTCTAAGAGGTCTCCTGCGGGGCCACGCGTTGACCAATGATTGCTGATTGCCGTCAGTGGCCCCTAGGGGGATTGAAAGTTGTTTCTCACGGGCGATTTCTTGCCATGTCTACAGATAAGTTCTTTCCTAAGCTCGGGCCTGGCTCCGCCCCCTACTTCTCCATCCACTCTGTCATCCACTTACCCTATTCCACACGGAAAGATCTGCTATACACTTTTAACATGACCCCTTTTGCAGCTTGATGGATCTTTCTCAGATATCTGTGTCGGATCTGGTAGCTCAGCCGAAATCCGATTCCATTTCTCAACCAATCCGCTGCGCCGCTCGCCTCCTGCAGCCTGGTGGAGGTTCCCGACCCCTACTCCACACGGAAAGATCAGCTGTCCTCTTTCCTCATCACCCTGTTTGGCAGCGTGATGGATCTTTCCCAGATTTCTGAGTCGGATCTGCCAGCTCAGCCGAAAGCCAATTCTCTTTCACGAACAAACTGTGTCCGGGCTCGCCTCCTGCAGCCCGGTGGAGGTGCCAGAGAGTGACTGTTTCTTCTACGGTCCAAAGTCAAAAGGAGTCTTCATGGCAGAAGACAGCAGCTTAACAGGCCAGCCCGCTCACCTGCCACCTCGGCTCTTATCCACTTCTAAACCTATTACCCGCGATGACTCGGTACTATTCTGTAGAAGCCAACCGCTCTGCCACAACAGCACCACTCAAAAGCCTCCTGATCGAACGGTAACCAAGGAGCAGTGCTAAACACAAGTGAGCACGCGCACACACCGCTCGCGCCCAAGGGTTCTAAGAGGTCTCCTGCGGGGCCCCGGGTTGACCAATGGCTGCTGAGTGACGTCAGCAGTCACTAAGGATATTGAAAGGTGGTTCTAATGGGCTATTTCTTGACGTGGCCACAGATCAGTTCTTTTCTAAGATTGGGCCTAGCTCCGCCAGCTACTTCTCGTTCCGCTCTGTCATCCCCGTCCCCTACTCCACACGAAAGGATCTGGTGTACTCTGTCTACATGGCCCCTTTAGGCAGCGTGATTGATCTTTCCCAGATGTCTGAGTGGATCTGGGAGCTGGGCCAAAAGCCGATTCTCTGTCTGAAACAAACCTCGTCCGAGCTCGCCTCCTGCCACCTGGTGGCGGTGCCTGAGAGTGACTCTTTCATCTACCGTCAAATGTCAAAAAGCTTTTTCATGGGAGAAGACAGCAGCTTCAGAGGCCCGTCCCCTCACCTGGCCCCTCGGCTCATACCCACTCGTGAAGCCGATATGAGCGAATATTACTCAGTACTATTTTCGCGAAAACAACATCTCTGCCACAGAGCACCACTCAAAAGCCTCCCGATCGAACGGTAACCAAGGAGCAGTGCTAAACACAAGTGAGCATGCGCACACACCGCTCGCGCCCAAGGGTTCTAAGAGGTCTCCTGCGGGGCCACGCGTTGACCAATGATTGCTGATTGCCGTCAGTGGCCCCTAGGGGGATTGAAAGTTGTTTCTCACGGGCGATTTCTTGCCATGTCTACAGATAAGTTCTTTCCTAAGCTCGGGCCTGGCTCCGCCCCCTACTTCTCCATCCACTCTGTCATCCACTTACCCTATTCCACACGGAAAGATCTGCTATACACTTTTAACATGACCCCTTTTGCAGCTTGATGGATCTTTCTCAGATATCTGTGTCGGATCTGGTAGCTCAGCCGAAATCCGATTCCATTTCTCAACCAATCCGCTGCGCCGCTCGCCTCCTGCAGCCTGGTGGAGGTTCCCGACCCCTACTCCACACGGAAAGATCAGCTGTCCTCTTTCCTCATCACCCTGTTTGGCAGCGTGATGGATCTTTCCCAGATTTCTGAGTCGGATCTGCCAGCTCAGCCGAAAGCCAATTCTCTTTCACGAACAAACTGTGTCCGGGCTCGCCTCCTGCAGCCCGGTGGAGGTGCCAGAGAGTGACTGTTTCTTCTACGGTCCAAAGTCAAAAGGAGTCTTCATGGCAGAAGACAGCAGCTTAACAGGCCAGCCCGCTCACCTGCCACCTCGGCTCTTATCCACTTCTAAACCTATTACCCGCGATGACTCGGTACTATTCTGTAGAAGCCAACCGCTCTGCCACAACAGCACCACTCAAAAGCCTCCCGATCGAACGGTAACCAAGGAGCAGTGCTAAACACAAGTGAGCACGCGCACACACCGCTCGCGCCCAAGGGTTCTAAGAGGTCTCCTGCGGGGCCCCGGGTTGACCAATGGCTGCTGAGTGACGTCAGCAGTCACTAAGGATATTGAAAGGTGGTTCTAATGGGCTATTTCTTGACGTGGCCACAGATCAGTTCTTTTCTAAGATTGGGCCTAGCTCCGCCCCCTACTTCTCGTTCCGCTCTGTCATCCCCGTCCCCTACTCCCCACGAAAGGATCTGGTGTACTCTGTCTACATGGCCCCTTTAGGCAGCGTGATTGATCTTTCCCAGATGTCTGAGTGGATCTGGGAGCTAGGCCAAAAGCCGATTCTCTGTCTGAAACAAACCTCGTCCGAGCTCGCCTCCTGCCACCTGGTGGCGGTGCCTGAGAGTGACTCTTTCATCTACCGTCAAATGTCAAAAAGCTTTTTCATGGGAGAAGACAGCAGCTTCAGAGGCCCGTCCCCTCACCTGGCCCCTCGGCTCATACCCACTCGTGAAGCCGATATGAGCGAATATTACTCAGTACTATTTTCGCGAAAACAACATCTCTGCCACAGAGCACCACTCAAAAGCCTCCCGATCGAACGGTAACCAAGGAGCAGTGCTAAACACAAGTGAGCACGCGCACACACCGCTCGCGCCCAAGGGTTCTAAGAGGTCTCCTGCGGGTCCCCGGGTTGACCAATGGATGCTGAGTGACGTCAGCAGTCACTAAGGATATTGAAAGGTGGTTCTAATGGGCTATTTCTTGACGTGGCCACAGATCAGTTCTTTTCTAAGATGGGCCTAGCTCCGCCCCCTACTTCTCGTTCCGCTGTCATCCCCGTCCCCTACTCCACACGAAAGGATCTGGTGTACTCTGTCAACATGACCCCTTTAGGCAGCGTGATGGATCTTTCCCAGATGTCTGAGTGGATCTGGGAGCTCGGCCAAAAGCCGATTCTCTGTCTGAAAAAAAACCTCGTCCGAGCTCGCCTCCTGCCACCTGGTGGCGGTGCCTGAGAGTGACTCTTTCATCTACCGTCAAATGTCAAAAATTTCTTCATGGGAGAAGACAGCAGCTTCAGAGGCCCGTCCCCTCACCTGGGCCCTCGGCTCATAGGCACTCGTGAAGCCGATATGAGCGAATATTACTCAGTACTATTTTCTCGAAGACAACATCTCTGCCACAACAGCACCACTCAAAAGGCTCCCTATCGAACGCTAACCAAGGGGCAGTGCTAAACACAAGTGAGCATGCGCACACACCGCTCGCGCCCAAGGGTTCTAAGAGGTCTCCTGCGGGGCCACGCGTTGACCAATGATTGCTGATTGCCGTCAGTGGCCCCTAGGGGGATTGAAAGTTGTTTCTCACGGGCGATTTCTTGCCATGTCTACAGATAAGTTCTTTCCTAAGCTCGGGCCTGGCTCCGCCCCCTACTTCTCCATCCACTCTGTCATCCACTTACCCTATTCCACACGGAAAGATCTGCTATACACTTTTAACATGACCCCTTTTGCAGCTTGATGGATCTTTCTCAGATATCTGTGTCGGATCTGGTAGCTCAGCCGAAATCCGATTCCATTTCTCAACCAATCCGCTGCGCCGCTCGCCTCCTGCAGCCTGGTGGAGGTTCCCGACCCCTACTCCACACGGAAAGATCAGCTGTCCTCTTTCCTCATCACCCTGTTTGGCAGCGTGATGGATCTTTCCCAGATTTCTGAGTCGGATCTGCCAGCTCAGCCGAAAGCCAATTCTCTTTCACGAACAAACTGTGTCCGAGCTCGCCTCCTGCAGCCCGGTGGAGGTGCCAGAGAGTGACTGTTTCTTCTACGGTCCAAAGTCAAAAGGAGTCTTCATGGCAGAAGACAGCAGCTTAACAGGCCAGCCCGCTCACCTGCCACCTCGGCTCTTATCCACTTCTAAACCTATTACCCGCGATGACTCGGTACTATTCTGTAGAAGCCAACCGCTCTGCCACAACAGCACCACTCAAAAGCCTCCCGATCGAACGGTAACCAAGGAGCAGTGCTAAACACAAGTGAGCACGCGCACACACCGCTCGCGCCCAAGGGTTCTAAGAGGTCTCCTGCGGGGCCCCGGGTTGACCAATGGCTGCTGAGTGACGTCAGCAGTCACTAAGGATATTGAAAGGTGGTTCTAATGGGCTATTTCTTGACGTGGCCACAGATCAGTTCTTTTCTAAGATTAGGCCTAGCTCCGCCCCCTACTTCTCGTTCCGCTCTGTCATCCCCGTCCCCTACTCCCCACGAAAGGATCTGGTGTACTCTGTCTACATGTCCCCTTTAGGCAGCGTGATTGATCTTTCCCAGATGTCTGAGTGGATCTGGGAGCTAGGCCAAAAGCCGATTCTCTGTCTGAAACAAACCTCGTCCGAGCTCGCCTCCTGCCACCTGGTGGCGGTGCCTGAGAGTGACTCTTTCATCTACCGTCAAATGTCAAAAAGCTTTTTCATGGGAGAAGACAGCAGCTTCAGAGGCCCGTCCCCTCACCTGGCCCCTCGGCTCATACCCACTCGTGAAGCCGATATGAGCGAATATTACTCAGTACTATTTTCGCGAAAACAACATCTCTGCCACAGAGCACCACTCAAAAGCCTCCCGATCGAACGGTAACCAAGGAGCAGTGCTAAACACAAGTGAGCACGCGCACACACCGCTCGCGCCCAAGGGTTCTAAGAGGTCTCCTGCGGGTCCCCGGGTTGACCAATGGATGCTGAGTGACGTCAGCAGTCACTAAGGATATTGAAAGGTGGTTCTAATGGGCTATTTCTTGACGTGGCCACAGATCAGTTCTTTTCTAAGATGGGCCTAGCTCCGCCCCCTACTTCTCGTTCCGCTGTCATCCCCGTCCCCTACTCCACACGAAAGGATCTGGTGTACTCTGTCAACATGACCCCTTTAGGCAGCGTGATGGATCTTTCCCAGATGTCTGAGTGGATCTGGGAGCTCGGCCAAAAGCCGATTCTCTGTCTGAAAAAAAACCTCGTCCGAGCTCGCCTCCTGCCACCTGGTGGCGGTGCCTGAGAGTGACTCTTTCATCTACCGTCAAATGTCAAAAATTTCTTCATGGGAGAAGACAGCAGCTTCAGAGGCCCGTCCCCTCACCTGGGCCCTCGGCTCATAGGCACTCGTGAAGCCGATATGAGCGAATATTACTCAGTACTATTTTCTCGAAGACAACATCTCTGCCACAACAGCACCACTCAAAAGGCTCCCTATCGAACGCTAACCAAGGGGCAGTGCTAAACACAAGTGAGCATGCGCACACACCGCTCGCGCCCAAGGGTTCTAAGAGGTCTCCTGCGGGGCCACGCGTTGACCAATGATTGCTGATTGCCGTCAGTGGCCCCTAGGGGGATTGAAAGTTGTTTCTCACGGGCGATTTCTTGCCATGTCTACAGATAAGTTCTTTCCTAAGCTCGGGCCTGGCTCCGCCCCCTACTTCTCCATCCACTCTGTCATCCACTTACCCTATTCCACACGGAAAGATCTGCTATACACTTTTAACATGACCCCTTTTGCAGCTTGATGGATCTTTCTCAGATATCTGTGTCGGATCTGGTAGCTCAGCCGAAATCCGATTCCATTTCTCAACCAATCCGCTGCGCCGCTCGCCTCCTGCAGCCTGGTGGAGGTTCCCGACCCCTACTCCACACGGAAAGATCAGCTGTCCTCTTTCCTCATCACCCTGTTTGGCAGCGTGATGGATCTTTCCCAGATTTCTGAGTCGGATCTGCCAGCTCAGCCGAAAGCCAATTCTCTTTCACGAACAAACTGTGTCCGGGCTCGCCTCCTGCAGCCCGGTGGAGGTGCCAGAGAGTGACTGTTTCTTCTACGGTCCAAAGTCAAAAGGAGTCTTCATGGCAGAAGACAGCAGCTTAACAGGCCAGCCCGCTCACCTGCCACCTCGGCTCTTATCCACTTCTAAACCTATTACCCGCGATGACTCGGTACTATTCTGTAGAAGCCAACCGCTCTGCCACAACAGCACCACTCAAAAGCCTCCCGATCGAACGGTAACCAAGGAGCAGTGCTAAACACAAGTGAGCACGCGCACACACCGCTCGCGCCCAAGGGTTCTAAGAGGTCTCCTGCGGGGCCCCGGGTTGACCAATGGCTGCTGAGTGACGTCAGCAGTCACTAAGGATATTGAAAGGTGGTTCTAATGGGCTATTTCTTGACGTGGCCACAGATCAGTTCTTTTCTAAGATTGGGCCTAGCTCCGCCCCCTACTTCTCGTTCCGCTCTGTCATCCCCGTCCCCTACTCCACACGAAAGGATCTGGTGTACTCTGTCTACATGGCCCCTTTAGGCAGCGTGATTGATCTTTCCCAGATGTCTGAGTGGATCTGGGAGCTAGGCCAAAAGCCGATTCTCTGTCTGAAACAAACCTCGTCCGAGCTCGCCTCCTGCCACCTGGTGGCGGTGCCTGAGAGTGACTCTTTCATCTACCGTCAAATGTCAAAAAGCTTTTTCATGGGAGAAGACAGCAGCTTCAGAGGCCCGTCCCCTCACCTGGCCCCTCGGCTCATACCCACTCGTGAAGCCGATATGAGCGAATATTACTCAGTACTATTTTCGCGAAAACAACATCTCTGCCACAGAGCACCACTCAAAAGCCTCCCGATCGAACGGTAACCAAGGAGCAGTGCTAAACACAAGTGAGCACGCGCACACACCGCTCGCGCCCAAGGGTTCTAAGAGGTCTCCTGCGGGTCCCCGGGTTGACCAATGGATGCTGAGTGACGTCAGCAGTCACTAAGGATATTGAAAGGTGGTTCTAATGGGCTATTTCTTGACGTGGCCACAGATCAGTTCTTTTCTAAGATGGGCCTAGCTCCGCCCCCTACTTCTCGTTCCGCTGTCATCCCCGTCCCCTACTCCACACGAAAGGATCTGGTGTACTCTGTCAACATGACCCCTTTAGGCAGCGTGATGGATCTTTCCCAGATGTCTGAGTGGATCTGGGAGCTCGGCCAAAAGCCGATTCTCTGTCTGAAAAAAAACCTCGTCCGAGCTCGCCTCCTGCCACCTGGTGGCGGTGCCTGAGAGTGACTCTTTCATCTACCGTCAAATGTCAAAAATTTCTTCATGGGAGAAGACAGCAGCTTCAGAGGCCCGTCCCCTCACCTGGCCCCTCGGCTCATACCCACTCGTGAAGCCGATATGAGCGAATATTACTCAGTACTATTTTCTCGAAGACAACATCTCTGCCACAACAGCACCACTCAAAAGGCTCCCTATCGAACGCTAACCAAGGGGCAGTGCTAAACACAAGTGAGCATGCGCACACACCGCTCGCGCCCAAGGGTTCTAAGAGGTCTCCTGCGGGGCCACGCGTTGACCAATGATTGCTGATTGCCGTCAGTGGCCCCTAGGGGGATTGAAAGTTGTTTCTCATGGGCGATTTCTTGCCATGTCTACAGATAAGTTCTTTCCTAAGCTCGGGCCTGGCTCCGCCCCCTACTTCTCCATCCACTCTGTCATCCACTTACCCTATTCCACACGGAAAGATCTGCTATACACTTTTAACATGACCCCTTTTGCAGCTTGATGGATCTTTCTCAGATATCTGTGTCGGATCTGGTAGCTCAGCCGAAATCCGATTCCATTTCTCAACCAATCCGCTGCGCCGCTCGCCTCCTGCAGCCTGGTGGAGGTTCCCGACCCCTACTCCACACGGAAAGATCAGCTGTCCTCTTTCCTCATCACCCTGTTTGGCAGCGTGATGGATCTTTCCCAGATTTCTGAGTCGGATCTGCCAGCTCAGCCGAAAGCCAATTCTCTTTCACGAACAAACTGTGTCCGGGCTCGCCTCCTGCAGCCCGGTGGAGGTGCCAGAGAGTGACTGTTTCTTCTACGGTCCAAAGTCAAAAGGAGTCTTCATGGCAGAAGACAGCAGCTTAACAGGCCAGCCCGCTCACCTGCCACCTCGGCTCTTATCCACTTCTAAACCTATTACCCGCGATGACTCGGTACTATTCTGTAGAAGCCAACCGCTCTGCCACAACAGCACCACTCAAAAGCCTCCTGATCGAACGGTAACCAAGGAGCAGTGCTAAACACAAGTGAGCACGCGCACACACCGCTCGCGCCCAAGGGTTCTAAGAGGTCTCCTGCGGGGCCCCGGGTTGACCAATGGCTGCTGAGTGACGTCAGCAGTCACTAAGGATATTGAAAGGTGGTTCTAATGGGCTATTTCTTGACGTGGCCACAGATCAGTTCTTTTCTAAGATTGGGCCTAGCTCCGCCAGCTACTTCTCGTTCCGCTCTGTCATCCCCGTCCCCTACTCCACACGAAAGGATCTGGTGTACTCTGTCTACATGGCCCCTTTAGGCAGCGTGATTGATCTTTCCCAGATGTCTGAGTGGATCTGGGAGCTGGGCCAAAAGCCGATTCTCTGTCTGAAACAAACCTCGTCCGAGCTCGCCTCCTGCCACCTGGTGGCGGTGCCTGAGAGTGACTCTTTCATCTACCGTCAAATGTCAAAAAGCTTTTTCATGGGAGAAGACAGCAGCTTCAGAGGCCCGTCCCCTCACCTGGCCCCTCGGCTCATACCCACTCGTGAAGCCGATATGAGCGAATATTACTCAGTACTATTTTCGCGAAAACAACATCTCTGCCACAGAGCACCACTCAAAAGCCTCCCGATCGAACGGTAACCAAGGAGCAGTGCTAAACACAAGTGAGCATGCGCACACACCGCTCGCGCCCAAGGGTTCTAAGAGGTCTCCTGCGGGGCCACGCGTTGACCAATGATTGCTGATTGCCGTCAGTGGCCCCTAGGGGGATTGAAAGTTGTTTCTCACGGGCGATTTCTTGCCATGTCTACAGATAAGTTCTTTCCTAAGCTCGGGCCTGGCTCCGCCCCCTACTTCTCCATCCACTCTGTCATCCACTTACCCTATTCCACACGGAAAGATCTGCTATACACTTTTAACATGACCCCTTTTGCAGCTTGATGGATCTTTCTCAGATATCTGTGTCGGATCTGGTAGCTCAGCCGAAATCCGATTCCATTTCTCAACCAATCCGCTGCGCCGCTCGCCTCCTGCAGCCTGGTGGAGGTTCCCGACCCCTACTCCACACGGAAAGATCAGCTGTCCTCTTTCCTCATCACCCTGTTTGGCAGCGTGATGGATCTTTCCCAGATTTCTGAGTCGGATCTGCCAGCTCAGCCGAAAGCCAATTCTCTTTCACGAACAAACTGTGTCCGGGCTCGCCTCCTGCAGCCCGGTGGAGGTGCCAGAGAGTGACTGTTTCTTCTACGGTCCAAAGTCAAAAGGAGTCTTCATGGCAGAAGACAGCAGCTTAACAGGCCAGCCCGCTCACCTGCCACCTCGGCTCTTATCCACTTCTAAACCTATTACCCGCGATGACTCGGTACTATTCTGTAGAAGCCAACCGCTCTGCCACAACAGCACCACTCAAAAGCCTCCCGATCGAACGGTAACCAAGGAGCAGTGCTAAACACAAGTGAGCACGCGCACACACCGCTCGCGCCCAAGGGTTCTAAGAGGTCTCCTGCGGGGCCCCGGGTTGACCAATGGCTGCTGAGTGACGTCAGCAGTCACTAAGGATATTGAAAGGTGGTTCTAATGGGCTATTTCTTGACGTGGCCACAGATCAGTTCTTTTCTAAGATTGGGCCTAGCTCCGCCCCCTACTTCTCGTTCCGCTCTGTCATCCCCGTCCCCTACTCCCCACGAAAGGATCTGGTGTACTCTGTCTACATGGCCCCTTTAGGCAGCGTGATTGATCTTTCCCAGATGTCTGAGTGGATCTGGGAGCTAGGCCAAAAGCCGATTCTCTGTCTGAAACAAACCTCGTCCGAGCTCGCCTCCTGCCACCTGGTGGCGGTGCCTGAGAGTGACTCTTTCATCTACCGTCAAATGTCAAAAAGCTTTTTCATGGGAGAAGACAGCAGCTTCAGAGGCCCGTCCCCTCACCTGGCCCCTCGGCTCATACCCACTCGTGAAGCCGATATGAGCGAATATTACTCAGTACTATTTTCGCGAAAACAACATCTCTGCCACAGAGCACCACTCAAAAGCCTCCCGATCGAACGGTAACCAAGGAGCAGTGCTAAACACAAGTGAGCACGCGCACACACCGCTCGCGCCCAAGGGTTCTAAGAGGTCTCCTGCGGGTCCCCGGGTTGACCAATGGATGCTGAGTGACGTCAGCAGTCACTAAGGATATTGAAAGGTGGTTCTAATGGGCTATTTCTTGACGTGGCCACAGATCAGTTCTTTTCTAAGATGGGCCTAGCTCCGCCCCCTACTTCTCGTTCCGCTGTCATCCCCGTCCCCTACTCCACACGAAAGGATCTGGTGTACTCTGTCAACATGACCCCTTTAGGCAGCGTGATGGATCTTTCCCAGATGTCTGAGTGGATCTGGGAGCTCGGCCAAAAGCCGATTCTCTGTCTGAAAAAAAACCTCGTCCGAGCTCGCCTCCTGCCACCTGGTGGCGGTGCCTGAGAGTGACTCTTTCATCTACCGTCAAATGTCAAAAATTTCTTCATGGGAGAAGACAGCAGCTTCAGAGGCCCGTCCCCTCACCTGGCCCCTCGGCTCATACCCACTCGTGAAGCCGATATGAGCGAATATTACTCAGTACTATTTTCTCGAAGACAACATCTCTGCCACAACAGCACCACTCAAAAGGCTCCCTATCGAACGCTAACCAAGGGGCAGTGCTAAACACAAGTGAGCATGCGCACACACCGCTCGCGCCCAAGGGTTCTAAGAGGTCTCCTGCGGGGCCACGCGTTGACCAATGATTGCTGATTGCCGTCAGTGGCCCCTAGGGGGATTGAAAGTTGTTTCTCACGGGCGATTTCTTGCCATGTCTACAGATAAGTTCTTTCCTAAGCTCGGGCCTGGCTCCGCCCCCTACTTCTCCATCCACTCTGTCATCCACTTACCCTATTCCACACGGAAAGATCTGCTATACACTTTTAACATGACCCCTTTTGCAGCTTGATGGATCTTTCTCAGATATCTGTGTCGGATCTGGTAGCTCAGCCGAAATCCGATTCCATTTCTCAACCAATCCGCTGCGCCGCTCGCCTCCTGCAGCCTGGTGGAGGTTCCCGACCCCTACTCCACACGGAAAGATCAGCTGTCCTCTTTCCTCATCACCCTGTTTGGCAGCGTGATGGATCTTTCCCAGATTTCTGAGTCGGATCTGCCAGCTCAGCCGAAAGCCAATTCTCTTTCACGAACAAACTGTGTCCGGGCTCGCCTCCTGCAGCCCGGTGGAGGTGCCAGAGAGTGACTGTTTCTTCTACGGTCCAAAGTCAAAAGGAGTCTTCATGGCAGAAGACAGCAGCTTAACAGGCCAGCCCGCTCACCTGCCACCTCGGCTCTTATCCACTTCTAAACCTATTACCCGCGATGACTCGGTACTATTCTGTAGAAGCCAACCGCTCTGCCACAACAGCACCACTCAAAAGCCTCCCGATCGAACGGTAACCAAGGAGCAGTGCTAAACACAAGTGAGCACGCGCACACACCGCTCGCGCCCAAGGGTTCTAAGAGGTCTCCTGCGGGGCCCCGGGTTGACCAATGGCTGCTGAGTGACGTCAGCAGTCACTAAGGATATTGAAAGGTGGTTCTAATGGGCTATTTCTTGACGTGGCCACAGATCAGTTCTTTTCTAAGATTGGGCCTAGCTCCGCCCCCTACTTCTCGTTCCGCTCTGTCATCCCCGTCCCCTACTCCCCACGAAAGGATCTGGTGTACTCTGTCTACATGGCCCCTTTAGGCAGCGTGATTGATCTTTCCCAGATGTCTGAGTGGATCTGGGAGCTAGGCCAAAAGCCGATTCTCTGTCTGAAACAAACCTCATCCGAGCTCGCCACCTGCCACCTGGTGGCGGTGCCTGAGAGTGACTCTTTCATCTACCGTCAAATGTCAAAAAGCTTTTTCAAGGGAGAAGACAGCAGCTTCAGAGGCCCGTCCCCTCACCTGGCCCCTCGGCTCATACCCACTCGTGAAGCCGATATGAGCGAATATTATTCAGTACTATTTTCGCGAAAACAACATCTCTGCCACAGAGCACCACTCAAAAGCCTCCCGATCGAACGGTAACCAAGGAGCAGTGCTAAACACAAGTGAGCACGTGCACACACCGCTCGCGCCCAAGGGTTCTAAGAGGTCTCCTGCGGGTCCCCGGGTTGACCAATGGATGCTGAGTGACGTCAGCAGTCACTAAGGATATTGAAAGGTGGTTCTAATGGGCTATTTCTTGACGTGGCCACAGATCAGTTCTTTTCTAAGATGGGCCTAGCTCCGCCCCCTACTTCTCGTTCCGCTGTCATCCCCATCCCCTACTCCACACGAAAGGATCTGGTGTACTCTGTCAACATGACCCCTTTAGGCAGCGTGATGGATCTTTCCCAGATGTCTGAGTGGATCTGGGAGCTCGGCCAAAAGCCGATTCTCTGTCTGAAAAAAAACCTCGTCCGAGCTCGCCTCCTGCCACCTGGTGGCGGTGCCTGAGAGTGACTCTTTCATCTACCGTCAAATGTCAAAAATTTCTTCATGGGAGAAGACAGCAGCTTCAGAGGCCCGTCCCCTCACCTGGGCCCTCGGCTCATAGGCACTCGTGAAGCCGATATGAGCGAATATTACTCAGTACTATTTTCTCGAAGACAACATCTCTGCCACAACAGCACCACTCAAAAGGCTCCCTATCGAACGCTAACCAAGGGGCAGTGCTAAACACAAGTGAGCATGCGCACACACCGCTCGCGCCCAAGGGTTCTAAGAGGTCTCCTGCGGGGCCACGCGTTGACCAATGATTGCTGATTGCCGTCAGTGGCCCCTAGGGGGATTGAAAGTTGTTTCTCACGGGCGATTTCTTGCCATGTCTACAGATAAGTTCTTTCCTAAGCTCGGGCCTGGCTCCGCCCCCTACTTCTCCATCCACTCTGTCATCCACTTACCCTATTCCACACGGAAAGATCTGCTATACACTTTTAACATGACCCCTTTTGCAGCTTGATGGATCTTTCTCAGATATCTGTGTCGGATCTGGTAGCTCAGCCGAAATCCGATTCCATTTCTCAACCAATCCGCTGCGCCGCTCGCCTCCTGCAGCCTGGTGGAGGTTCCCGACCCCTACTCCACACGGAAAGATCAGCTGTCCTCTTTCCTCATCACCCTGTTTGGCAGCGTGATGGATCTTTCCCAGATTTCTGAGTCGGATCTGCCAGCTCAGCCGAAAGCCAATTCTCTTTCACGAACAAACTGTGTCCGAGCTCGCCTCCTGCAGCCCGGTGGAGGTGCCAGAGAGTGACTGTTTCTTCTACGGTCCAAAGTCAAAAGGAGTCTTCATGGCAGAAGACAGCAGCTTAACAGGCCAGCCCGCTCACCTGCCACCTCGGCTCTTATCCACTTCTAAACCTATTACCCGCGATGACTCGGTACTATTCTGTAGAAGCCAACCGCTCTGCCACAACAGCACCACTCAAAAGCCTCCCGATCGAACGGTAACCAAGGAGCAGTGCTAAACACAAGTGAGCACGCGCACACACCGCTCGCGCCCAAGGGTTCTAAGAGGTCTCCTGCGGGGCCCCGGGTTGACCAATGGCTGCTGAGTGACGTCAGCAGTCACTAAGGATATTGAAAGGTGGTTCTAATGGGCTATTTCTTGACGTGGCCACAGATCAGTTCTTTTCTAAGATTAGGAATAGCTCCGCCCCCTACTTCTCGTTCCGCTCTGTCATCCCCGTCCCCTACTCCCCACGAAAGGATCTGGTGTACTCTGTCTACATGTCCCCTTTAGGCAGCGTGATTGATCTTTCCCAAATGTCTGAGTGGATCTGGGAGCTAGGCCAAAAGCCGATTCTCTGTCTGAAACAAACCTCGTCCGAGCTCGCCTCCTGCCACCTGGTGGCGGTGCCTGAGAGTGACTCTTTCATCTACCATCAAATGTCAAAAAGCTTTTTCATGGGAGAAGACAGCAGCTTCAGAGGCCCGTCCCCTCACCTGGCCCCTCGGCTCATACCCACTCGTGAAGCCGATATGAGCGAATATTATTCAGTACTATTTTCGCGAAAACAACATCTCTGCCACAGAGCACCACTCAAAAGCCTCCCGATCGAACGGTAACCAAGGAGCAGTGCTAAACACAAGTGAGCACGCGCACACACCGCTCGCGCCCAAGGGTTCTAAGAGGTCTCCTGCGGGTCCCCGGGTTGACCAATGGATGCTGAGTGACGTCAGCAGTCACTAAGGATATTGAAAGGTGGTTCTAATGGGCTATTTCTTGACGTGGCCACAGATCAGTTCTTTTCTAAGATGGGCCTAGCTCCGCCCCCTACTTCTCGTTCCGCTGTCATCCCCGTCCCCTACTCCACACGAAAGGATCTGGTGTACTCTGTCAACATGACCCCTTTAGGCAGCGTGATGGATCTTTCCCAGATGTCTGAGTGGATCTGGGAGCTCGGCCAAAAGCCGATTCTCTGTCTGAAAAAAAACCTCGTCCGAGCTCGCCTCCTGCCACCTGGTGGCGGTGCCTGAGAGTGACTCTTTCATCTACCGTCAAATGTCAAAAATTTCTTCATGGGAGAAGACAGCAGCTTCAGAGGCCCGTCCCCTCACCTGGGCCCTCGGCTCATAGGCACTCGTGAAGCCGATATGAGCGAATATTACTCAGTACTATTTTCTCGAAGACAACATCTCTGCCACAACAGCACCACTCAAAAGGCTCCCTATCGAACGCTAACCAAGGGGCAGTGCTAAACACAAGTGAGCATGCGCACACACCGCTCGCGCCCAAGGGTTCTAAGAGGTCTCCTGCGGGGCCACGCGTTGACCAATGATTGCTGATTGCCGTCAGTGGCCCCTAGGGGGATTGAAAGTTGTTTCTCACGGGCGATTTCTTGCCATGTCTACAGATAAGTTCTTTCCTAAGCTCGGGCCTGGCTCCGCCCCCTACTTCTCCATCCACTCTGTCATCCACTTACCCTATTCCACACGGAAAGATCTGCTATACACTTTTAACATGACCCCTTTTGCAGCTTGATGGATCTTTCTCAGATATCTGTGTCGGATCTGGTAGCTCAGCCGAAATCCGATTCCATTTCTCAACCAATCCGCTGCGCCGCTCGCCTCCTGCAGCCTGGTGGAGGTTCCCGACCCCTACTCCACACGGAAAGATCAGCTGTCCTCTTTCCTCATCACCCTGTTTGGCAGCGTGATGGATCTTTCCCAGATTTCTGAGTCGGATCTGCCAGCTCAGCCGAAAGCCAATTCTCTTTCACGAACAAACTGTGTCCGGGCTCGCCTCCTGCAGCCCGGTGGAGGTGCCAGAGAGTGACTGTTTCTTCTACGGTCCAAAGTCAAAAGGAGTCTTCATGGCAGAAGACAGCAGCTTAACAGGCCAGCCCGCTCACCTGCCACCTCGGCTCTTATCCACTTCTAAACCTATTACCCGCGATGACTCGGTACTATTCTGTAGAAGCCAACCGCTCTGCCACAACAGCACCACTCAAAAGCCTCCCGATCGAACGGTAACCAAGGAGCAGTGCTAAACACAAGTGAGCACGCGCGCACACCGCTCGCGCCCAAGGGTTCTAAGAGGTCTCCTGCGGGGCCCCGGGTTGACCAATGGCTGCTGAGTGACGTCAGCAGTCACTAAGGATATTGAAAGGTGGTTCTAATGGGCTATTTCTTGACGTGGCCACAGATCAGTTCTTTTCTAAGATTGGGCCTAGCTCCGCCCCCTACTTCTCGTTCCGCTCTGTCATCCCCGTCCCCTACTCCACACGAAAGGATCTGGTGTACTCTGTCTACATGGCCCCTTTAGGCAGCGTGATTGATCTTTCCCAGATGTCTGAGTGGATCTGGGAGCTGGGCCAAAAGCCGATTCTCTGTCTGAAACAAACCTCGTCCGAGCTCGCCTCCTGCCACCTGGTGGCGGTGCCTGAGAGTGACTCTTTCATCTACCGTCAAATGTCAAAAAGCTTTTTCATGGGAGAAGACAGCAGCTTCAGAGGCCCGTCCCCTCACCTGGCCCCTCGGCTCATACCCACTCGTGAAGCCGATATGAGCGAATATTACTCAGTACTATTTTCGCGAAAACAACATCTCTGCCACAGAGCACCACTCAAAAGCCTCCCGATCGAACGGTAACCAAGGAGCAGTGCTAAACACAAGTGAGCATGCGCACACACCGCTCGCGCCCAAGGGTTCTAAGAGGTCTCCTGCGGGGCCACGCGTTGACCAATGATTGCTGATTGCCGTCAGTGGCCCCTAGGGGGATTGAAAGTTGTTTCTCACGGGCGATTTCTTGCCATGTCTACAGATAAGTTCTTTCCTAAGCTCGGGCCTGGCTCCGCCCCCTACTTCTCCATCCACTCTGTCATCCACTTACCCTATTCCACACGGAAAGATCTGCTATACACTTTTAACATGACCCCTTTTGCAGCTTGATGGATCTTTCTCAGATATCTGTGTCGGATCTGGTAGCTCAGCCGAAATCCGATTCCATTTCTCAACCAATCCGCTGCGCCGCTCGCCTCCTGCAGCCTGGTGGAGGTTCCCGACCCCTACTCCACACGGAAAGATCAGCTGTCCTCTTTCCTCATCACCCTGTTTGGCAGCGTGATGGATCTTTCCCAGATTTCTGAGTCGGATCTGCCAGCTCAGCCGAAAGCCAATTCTCTTTCACGAACAAACTGTGTCCGGGCTCGCCTCCTGCAGCCCGGTGGAGG
The DNA here is from genome assembly GCF_027409185.1 of Cynocephalus volans. Classification (NCBI taxonomy): domain Eukaryota; kingdom Metazoa; phylum Chordata; class Mammalia; order Dermoptera; family Cynocephalidae; genus Cynocephalus; species Cynocephalus volans. The sequence goes on from NC_084469.1 coordinate 62,076,741, forward strand.
TGCCAGAGAGTGACTGTTTCTTCTACGGTCCAAAGTCAAAAGGAGTCTTCATGGCAGAAGACAGCAGCTTAACAGGCCAGCCCGCTCACCTGCCACCTCGGCTCTTATCCACTTCTAAACCTATTACCCGCGATGACTCGGTACTATTCTGTAGAAGCCAACCGCTCTGCCACAACAGCACCACTCAAAAGCCTCCCGATCGAACGGTAACCAAGGAGCAGTGCTAAACACAAGTGAGCACGCGCACACACCGCTCGCGCCCAAGGGTTCTAAGAGGTCTCCTGCGGGGCCCCGGGTTGACCAATGGCTGCTGAGTGACGTCAGCAGTCACTAAGGATATTGAAAGGTGGTTCTAATGGGCTATTTCTTGACGTGGCCACAGATCAGTTCTTTTCTAAGATTGGGCCTAGCTCCGCCCCCTACTTCTCGTTCCGCTCTGTCATCCCCGTCCCCTACTCCCCACGAAAGGATCTGGTGTACTCTGTCTACATGGCCCCTTTAGGCAGCGTGATTGATCTTTCCCAGATGTCTGAGTGGATCTGGGAGCTAGGCCAAAAGCCGATTCTCTGTCTGAAACAAACCTCGTCCGAGCTCGCCTCCTGCCACCTGGTGGCGGTGCCTGAGAGTGACTCTTTCATCTACCGTCAAATGTCAAAAAGCTTTTTCATGGGAGAAGACAGCAGCTTCAGAGGCCCGTCCCCTCACCTGGCCCCTCGGCTCATACCCACTCGTGAAGCCGATATGAGCGAATATTACTCAGTACTATTTTCGCGAAAACAACATCTCTGCCACAGAGCACCACTCAAAAGCCTCCCGATCGAACGGTAACCAAGGAGCAGTGCTAAACACAAGTGAGCACGCGCACACACCGCTCGCGCCCAAGGGTTCTAAGAGGTCTCCTGCGGGTCCCCGGGTTGACCAATGGATGCTGAGTGACGTCAGCAGTCACTAAGGATATTGAAAGGTGGTTCTAATGGGCTATTTCTTGACGTGGCCACAGATCAGTTCTTTTCTAAGATGGGCCTAGCTCCGCCCCCTACTTCTCGTTCCGCTGTCATCCCCGTCCCCTACTCCACACGAAAGGATCTGGTGTACTCTGTCAACATGACCCCTTTAGGCAGCGTGATGGATCTTTCCCAGATGTCTGAGTGGATCTGGGAGCTCGGCCAAAAGCCGATTCTCTGTCTGAAAAAAAACCTCGTCCGAGCTCGCCTCCTGCCACCTGGTGGCGGTGCCTGAGAGTGACTCTTTCATCTACCGTCAAATGTCAAAAATTTCTTCATGGGAGAAGACAGCAGCTTCAGAGGCCCGTCCCCTCACCTGGGCCCTCGGCTCATAGGCACTCGTGAAGCCGATATGAGCGAATATTACTCAGTACTATTTTCTCGAAGACAACATCTCTGCCACAACAGCACCACTCAAAAGGCTCCCTATCGAACGCTAACCAAGGGGCAGTGCTAAACACAAGTGAGCATGCGCACACACCGCTCGCGCCCAAGGGTTCTAAGAGGTCTCCTGCGGGGCCACGCGTTGACCAATGATTGCTGATTGCCGTCAGTGGCCCCTAGGGGGATTGAAAGTTGTTTCTCACGGGCGATTTCTTGCCATGTCTACAGATAAGTTCTTTCCTAAGCTCGGGCCTGGCTCCGCCCCCTACTTCTCCATCCACTCTGTCATCCACTTACCCTATTCCACACGGAAAGATCTGCTATACACTTTTAACATGACCCCTTTTGCAGCTTGATGGATCTTTCTCAGATATCTGTGTCGGATCTGGTAGCTCAGCCGAAATCCGATTCCATTTCTCAACCAATCCGCTGCGCCGCTCGCCTCCTGCAGCCTGGTGGAGGTTCCCGACCCCTACTCCACACGGAAAGATCAGCTGTCCTCTTTCCTCATCACCCTGTTTGGCAGCGTGATGGATCTTTCCCAGATTTCTGAGTCGGATCTGCCAGCTCAGCCGAAAGCCAATTCTCTTTCACGAACAAACTGTGTCCGAGCTCGCCTCCTGCAGCCCGGTGGAGGTGCCAGAGAGTGACTGTTTCTTCTACGGTCCAAAGTCAAAAGGAGTCTTCATGGCAGAAGACAGCAGCTTAACAGGCCAGCCCGCTCACCTGCCACCTCGGCTCTTATCCACTTCTAAACCTATTACCCGCGATGACTCGGTACTATTCTGTAGAAGCCAACCGCTCTGCCACAACAGCACCACTCAAAAGCCTCCCGATCGAACGGTAACCAAGGAGCAGTGCTAAACACAAGTGAGCACGCGCACACACCGCTCGCGCCCAAGGGTTCTAAGAGGTCTCCTGCGGGGCCCCGGGTTGACCAATGGCTGCTGAGTGACGTCAGCAGTCACTAAGGATATTGAAAGGTGGTTCTAATGGGCTATTTCTTGACGTGGCCACAGATCAGTTCTTTTCTAAGATTAGGCCTAGCTCCGCCCCCTACTTCTCGTTCCGCTCTGTCATCCCCGTCCCCTACTCCCCACGAAAGGATCTGGTGTACTCTGTCTACATGTCCCCTTTAGGCAGCGTGATTGATCTTTCCCAGATGTCTGAGTGGATCTGGGAGCTAGGCCAAAAGCCGATTCTCTGTCTGAAACAAACCTCGTCCGAGCTCGCCTCCTGCCACCTGGTGGCGGTGCCTGAGAGTGACTCTTTCATCTACCGTCAAATGTCAAAAAGCTTTTTCATGGGAGAAGACAGCAGCTTCAGAGGCCCGTCCCCTCACCTGGCCCCTCGGCTCATACCCACTCGTGAAGCCGATATGAGCGAATATTACTCAGTACTATTTTCGCGAAAACAACATCTCTGCCACAGAGCACCACTCAAAAGCCTCCCGATCGAACGGTAACCAAGGAGCAGTGCTAAACACAAGTGAGCACGCGCACACACCGCTCGCGCCCAAGGGTTCTAAGAGGTCTCCTGCGGGTCCCCGGGTTGACCAATGGATGCTGAGTGACGTCAGCAGTCACTAAGGATATTGAAAGGTGGTTCTAATGGGCTATTTCTTGACGTGGCCACAGATCAGTTCTTTTCTAAGATGGGCCTAGCTCCGCCCCCTACTTCTCGTTCCGCTGTCATCCCCGTCCCCTACTCCACACGAAAGGATCTGGTGTACTCTGTCAACATGACCCCTTTAGGCAGCGTGATGGATCTTTCCCAGATGTCTGAGTGGATCTGGGAGCTCGGCCAAAAGCCGATTCTCTGTCTGAAAAAAAACCTCGTCCGAGCTCGCCTCCTGCCACCTGGTGGCGGTGCCTGAGAGTGACTCTTTCATCTACCGTCAAATGTCAAAAATTTCTTCATGGGAGAAGACAGCAGCTTCAGAGGCCCGTCCCCTCACCTGGGCCCTCGGCTCATAGGCACTCGTGAAGCCGATATGAGCGAATATTACTCAGTACTATTTTCTCGAAGACAACATCTCTGCCACAACAGCACCACTCAAAAGGCTCCCTATCGAACGCTAACCAAGGGGCAGTGCTAAACACAAGTGAGCATGCGCACACACCGCTCGCGCCCAAGGGTTCTAAGAGGTCTCCTGCGGGGCCACGCGTTGACCAATGATTGCTGATTGCCGTCAGTGGCCCCTAGGGGGATTGAAAGTTGTTTCTCACGGGCGATTTCTTGCCATGTCTACAGATAAGTTCTTTCCTAAGCTCGGGCCTGGCTCCGCCCCCTACTTCTCCATCCACTCTGTCATCCACTTACCCTATTCCACACGGAAAGATCTGCTATACACTTTTAACATGACCCCTTTTGCAGCTTGATGGATCTTTCTCAGATATCTGTGTCGGATCTGGTAGCTCAGCCGAAATCCGATTCCATTTCTCAACCAATCCGCTGCGCCGCTCGCCTCCTGCAGCCTGGTGGAGGTTCCCGACCCCTACTCCACACGGAAAGATCAGCTGTCCTCTTTCCTCATCACCCTGTTTGGCAGCGTGATGGATCTTTCCCAGATTTCTGAGTCGGATCTGCCAGCTCAGCCGAAAGCCAATTCTCTTTCACGAACAAACTGTGTCCGGGCTCGCCTCCTGCAGCCCGGTGGAGGTGCCAGAGAGTGACTGTTTCTTCTACGGTCCAAAGTCAAAAGGAGTCTTCATGGCAGAAGACAGCAGCTTAACAGGCCAGCCCGCTCACCTGCCACCTCGGCTCTTATCCACTTCTAAACCTATTACCCGCGATGACTCGGTACTATTCTGTAGAAGCCAACCGCTCTGCCACAACAGCACCACTCAAAAGCCTCCCGATCGAACGGTAACCAAGGAGCAGTGCTAAACACAAGTGAGCACGCGCACACACCGCTCGCGCCCAAGGGTTCTAAGAGGTCTCCTGCGGGGCCCCGGGTTGACCAATGGCTGCTGAGTGACGTCAGCAGTCACTAAGGATATTGAAAGGTGGTTCTAATGGGCTATTTCTTGACGTGGCCACAGATCAGTTCTTTTCTAAGATTGGGCCTAGCTCCGCCCCCTACTTCTCGTTCCGCTCTGTCATCCCCGTCCCCTACTCCCCACGAAAGGATCTGGTGTACTCTGTCTACATGGCCCCTTTAGGCAGCGTGATTGATCTTTCCCAGATGTCTGAGTGGATCTGGGAGCTAGGCCAAAAGCCGATTCTCTGTCTGAAACAAACCTCGTCCGAGCTCGCCTCCTGCCACCTGGTGGCGGTGCCTGAGAGTGACTCTTTCATCTACCGTCAAATGTCAAAAAGCTTTTTCATGGGAGAAGACAGCAGCTTCAGAGGCCCGTCCCCTCACCTGGCCCCTCGGCTCATACCCACTCGTGAAGCCGATATGAGCGAATATTACTCAGTACTATTTTCGCGAAAACAACATCTCTGCCACAGAGCACCACTCAAAAGCCTCCCGATCGAACGGTAACCAAGGAGCAGTGCTAAACACAAGTGAGCACGCGCACACACCGCTCGCGCCCAAGGGTTCTAAGAGGTCTCCTGCGGGTCCCCGGGTTGACCAATGGATGCTGAGTGACGTCAGCAGTCACTAAGGATATTGAAAGGTGGTTCTAATGGGCTATTTCTTGACGTGGCCACAGATCAGTTCTTTTCTAAGATGGGCCTAGGTCCGCCCCCTACTTCTCGTTCCGCTGTCATCCCCGTCCCCTACTCCACACGAAAGGATCTGGTGTACTCTGTCAACATGACCCCTTTAGGCAGCGTGATGGATCTTTCCCAGATGTCTGAGTGGATCTGGGAGCTCGGCCAAAAGCCGATTCTCTGTCTGAAAAAAAACCTCGTCCGAGCTCGCCTCCTGCCACCTGGTGGGGGTGCCTGAGAGTGACTCTTTCATCTACCGTCAAATGTCAAAAATTTCTTCATGGGAGAAGACAGCAGCTTCAGAGGCCCGTCCCCTCACCTGGCCCCTCGGCTCATACCCACTCGTGAAGCCGATATGAGCGAATATTACTCAGTACTATTTTCTCGAAGACAACATCTCTGCCACAACAGCACCACTCAAAAGGCTCCCTATCGAACGCTAACCAAGGGGCAGTGCTAAACACAAGTGAGCATGCGCACACACCGCTCGCGCCCAAGGGTTCTAAGAGGTCTCCTGCGGGGCCACGCGTTGACCAATGATTGCTGATTGCCGTCAGTGGCCCCTAGGGGGATTGAAAGTTGTTTCTCACGGGCGATTTCTTGCCATGTCTACAGATAAGTTCTTTCCTAAGCTCGGGCCTGGCTCCGCCCCCTACTTCTCCATCCACTCTGTCATCCACTTACCCTATTCCACACGGAAAGATCTGCTATACACTTTTAACATGACCCCTTTTGCAGCTTGATGGATCTTTCTCAGATATCTGTGTCGGATCTGGTAGCTCAGCCGAAATCCGATTCCATTTCTCAACCAATCCGCTGCGCCGCTCGCCTCCTGCAGCCTGGTGGAGGTTCCCGACCCCTACTCCACACGGAAAGATCAGCTGTCCTCTTTCCTCATCACCCTGTTTGGCAGCGTGATGGATCTTTCCCAGATTTCTGAGTCGGATCTGCCAGCTCAGCCGAAAGCCAATTCTCTTTCACGAACAAACTGTGTCCGGGCTCGCCTCCTGCAGCCCGGTGGAGGTGCCAGAGAGTGACTGTTTCTTCTACGGTCCAAAGTCAAAAGGAGTCTTCATGGCAGAAGACAGCAGCTTAACAGGCCAGCCCGCTCACCTGCCACCTCGGCTCTTATCCACTTCTAAACCTATTACCCGCGATGACTCGGTACTATTCTGTAGAAGCCAACCGCTCTGCCACAACAGCACCACTCAAAAGCCTCCCGATCGAACGGTAACCAAGGAGCAGTGCTAAACACAAGTGAGCACGCGCACACACCGCTCGCGCCCAAGGGTTCTAAGAGGTCTCCTGCGGGGCCCCGGGTTGACCAATGGCTGCTGAGTGACGTCAGCAGTCACTAAGGATATTGAAAGGTGGTTCTAATGGGCTATTTCTTGACGTGGCCACAGATCAGTTCTTTTCTAAGATTGGGCTTAGCTCCGCCCCCTACTTCTCGTTCCGCTCTGTCATCCCCGTCCCCTACTCCACACGAAAGGATCTGGTGTACTCTGTCTACATGGCCCCTTTAGGCAGCGTGATTGATCTTTCCCAGATGTCTGAGTGGATCTGGGAGCTGGGCCAAAAGCCGATTCTCTGTCTGAAACAAACCTCGTCCGAGCTCGCCTCCTGCCACCTGGTGGCGGTGCCTGAGAGTGACTCTTTCATCTACCGTCAAATGTCAAAAAGCTTTTTCATGGGAGAAGACAGCAGCTTCAGAGGCCCGTCCCCTCACCTGGCCCCTCGGCTCATACCCACTCGTGAAGCCGATATGAGCGAATATTACTCAGTACTATTTTCGCGAAAACAACATCTCTGCCACAGAGCACCACTCAAAAGCCTCCCGATCGAACGGTAACCAAGGAGCAGTGCTAAACACAAGTGAGCATGCGCACACACCGCTCGCGCCCAAGGGTTCTAAGAGGTCTCCTGCGGGGCCACGCGTTGACCAATGATTGCTGATTGCCGTCAGTGGCCCCTAGGGGGATTGAAAGTTGTTTCTCACGGGCGATTTCTTGCCATGTCTACAGATAAGTTCTTTCCTAAGCTCGGGCCTGGCTCTGCCCCCTACTTCTCCATCCACTCTGTCATCCACTTACCCTATTCCACACGGAAAGATCTGCTATACACTTTTAACATGACCCCTTTTGCAGCTTGATGGATCTTTCTCAGATATCTGTGTCGGATCTGGTAGCTCAGCCGAAATCCGATTCCATTTCTCAACCAATCCGCTGCGCCGCTCGCCTCCTGCAGCCTGGTGGAGGTTCCCGACCCCTACTCCACACGGAAAGATCAGCTGTCCTCTTTCCTCATCACCCTGTTTGGCAGCGTGATGGATCTTTCCCAGATTTCTGAGTCGGATCTGCCAGCTCAGCCGAAAGCCAATTCTCTTTCACGAACAAACTGTGTCCGGGCTCGCCTCCTGCAGCCCGGTGGAGGTGCCAGAGAGTGACTGTTTCTTCTACGGTCCAAAGTCAAAAGGAGTCTTCATGGCAGAAGACAGCAGCTTAACAGGCCAGCCCGCTCACCTGCCACCTCGGCTCTTATCCACTTCTAAACCTATTACCCGCGATGACTCGGTACTATTCTGTAGAAGCCAACCGCTCTGCCACAACAGCACCACTCAAAAGCCTCCCGATCGAACGGTAACCAAGGAGCAGTGCTAAACACAAGTGAGCACGCGCACACACCGCTCGCGCCCAAGGGTTCTAAGAGGTCTCCTGCGGGGCCCCGGGTTGACCAATGGCTGCTGAGTGACGTCAGCAGTCACTAAGGATATTGAAAGGTGGTTCTAATGGGCTATTTCTTGACGTGGCCACAGATCAGTTCTTTTCTAAGATTGGGCCTAGCTCCGCCCCCTACTTCTCGTTCCGCTCTGTCATCCCCGTCCCCTACTCCACACGAAAGGATCTGGTGTACTCTGTCTACATGGCCCCTTTAGGCAGCGTGATTGATCTTTCCCAGATGTCTGAGTGGATCTGGGAGCTAGGCCAAAAGCCGATTCTCTGTCTGAAACAAACCTCGTCCGAGCTCGCCTCCTGCCACCTGGTGGCGGTGCCTGAGAGTGACTCTTTCATCTACCGTCAAATGTCAAAAAGCTTTTTCATGGGAGAAGACAGCAGCTTCAGAGGCCCGTCCCCTCACCTGGCCCCTCGGCTCATACCCACTCGTGAAGCCGATATGAGCGAATATTACTCAGTACTATTTTCGCGAAAACAACATCTCTGCCACAGAGCACCACTCAAAAGCCTCCCGATCGAACGGTAACCAAGGAGCAGTGCTAAACACAAGTGAGCACGCGCACACACCGCTCGCGCCCAAGGGTTCTAAGAGGTCTCCTGCGGGTCCCCGGGTTGACCAATGGATGCTGAGTGACGTCAGCAGTCACTAAGGATATTGAAAGGTGGTTCTAATGGGCTATTTCTTGACGTAGCCACAGATCAGTTCTTTTCTAAGATGGGCCTAGCTCCGCCCCCTACTTCTCGTTCCGCTGTCATCCCCGTCCCCTACTCCACACGAAAGGATCTGGTGTACTCTGTCAACATGACCCCTTTAGGCAGCGTGATGGATCTTTCCCAGATGTCTGAGTGGATCTGGGAGCTCGGCCAAAAGCCGATTCTCTGTCTGAAAAAAAACCTCGTCCGAGCTCGCCTCCTGCCACCTGGTGGCGGTGCCTGAGAGTGACTCTTTCATCTACCGTCAAATGTCAAAAATTTCTTCATGGGAGAAGACAGCAGCTTCAGAGGCCCGTCCCCTCACCTGGCCCCTCGGCTCATACCCACTCGTGAAGCCGATATGAGCGAATATTACTCAGTACTATTTTCTCGAAGACAACATCTCTGCCACAACAGCACCACTCAAAAGGCTCCCTATCGAACGCTAACCAAGGGGCAGTGCTAAACACAAGTGAGCATGCGCACACACCGCTCGCGCCCAAGGGTTCTAAGAGGTCTCCTGCGGGGCCACGCGTTGACCAATGATTGCTGATTGCCGTCAGTGGCCCCTAGGGGGATTGAAAGTTGTTTCTCACGGGCGATTTCTTGCCATGTCTACAGATAAGTTCTTTCCTAAGCTCGGGCCTGGCTCCGCCCCCTACTTCTCCATCCACTCTGTCATCCACTTACCCTATTCCACACGGAAAGATCTGCTATACACTTTTAACATGACCCCTTTTGCAGCTTGATGGATCTTTCTCAGATATCTGTGTCGGATCTGGTAGCTCAGCCGAAATCCGATTCCATTTCTCAACCAATCCGCTGCGCCGCTCGCCTCCTGCAGCCTGGTGGAGGTTCCCGACCCCTACTCCACACGGAAAGATCAGCTGTCCTCTTTCCTCATCACCCTGTTTGGCAGCGTGATGGATCTTTCCCAGATTTCTGAGTCGGATCTGCCAGCTCAGCCGAAAGCCAATTCTCTTTCACGAACAAACTGTGTCCGGGCTCGCCTCCTGCAGCCCGGTGGAGGTGCCAGAGAGTGACTGTTTCTTCTACAGTCCAAAGTCAAAAGGAGTCTTCATGGCAGAAGACAGCAGCTTAACAGGCCAGCCCGCTCACCTGCCACCTCGGCTCTTATCCACTTCTAAACCTATTACCCGCGATGACTCGGTACTATTCTGTAGAAGCCAACCGCTCTGCCACAACAGCACCACTCAAAAGCCTCCCGATCGAACGGTAACCAAGGAGCAGTGCTAAACACAAGTGAGCACGCGCACACACCGCTCGCGCCCAAGGGTTCTAAGAGGTCTCCTGCGGGGCCCCGGGTTGACCAATGGCTGCTGAGTGACGTCAGCAGTCACTAAGGATATTGAAAGGTGGTTCTAATGGGCTATTTCTTGACGTGGCCACAGATCAGTTCTTTTCTAAGATTGGGCCTAGCTCCGCCCCCTACTTCTCGTTCCGCTCTGTCATCCCCGTCCCCTACTCCACACGAAAGGATCTGGTGTACTCTGTCTACATGGCCCCTTTAGGCAGCGTGATTGATCTTTCCCAGATGTCTGAGTGGATCTGGGAGCTGGGCCAAAAGCCGATTCTCTGTCTGAAACAAACCTCGTCCGAGCTCGCCTCCTGCCACCTGGTGGCGGTGCCTGAGAGTGACTCTTTCATCTACCGTCAAATGTCAAAAAGCTTTTTCATGGGAGAAGACAGCAGCTTCAGAGGCCCGTCCCCTCACCTGGCCCCTCGGCTCATACCCACTCGTGAAGCCGATATGAGCGAATATTACTCAGTACTATTTTCGCGAAAACAACATCTCTGCCACAGAGCACCACTCAAAAGCCTCCCGATCGAACGGTAACCAAGGAGCAGTGCTAAACACAAGTGAGCATGCGCACACACCGCTCGCGCCCAAGGGTTCTAAGAGGTCTCCTGCGGGGCCACGCGTTGACCAATGATTGCTGATTGCCGTCAGTGGCCCCTAGGGGGATTGAAAGTTGTTTCTCACGGGCGATTTCTTGCCATGTCTACAGATAAGTTCTTTCCTAAGCTCGGGCCTGGCTCCGCCCCCTACTTCTCCATCCACTCTGTCATCCACTTACCCTATTCCACACGGAAAGATCTGCTATACACTTTTAACATGACCCCTTTTGCAGCTTGATGGATCTTTCTCAGATATCTGTGTCGGATCTGGTAGCTCAGCCGAAATCCGATTCCATTTCTCAACCAATCCGCTGCGCCGCTCGCCTCCTGCAGCCTGGTGGAGGTTCCCGACCCCTACTCCACACGGAAAGATCAGCTGTCCTCTTTCCTCATCACCCTGTTTGGCAGCGTGATGGATCTTTCCCAGATTTCTGAGTCGGATCTGCCAGCTCAGCCGAAAGCCAATTCTCTTTCACGAACAAACTGTGTCCGGGCTCGCCTCCTGCAGCCCGGTGGAGGTGCCAGAGAGTGACTGTTTCTTCTACGGTCCAAAGTCAAAAGGAGTCTTCATGGCAGAAGACAGCAGCTTAACAGGCCAGCCCGCTCACCTGCCACCTCGGCTCTTATCCACTTCTAAACCTATTACCCGCGATGACTCGGTACTATTCTGTAGAAGCCAACCGCTCTGCCACAACAGCACCACTCAAAAGCCTCCCGATCGAACGGTAACCAAGGAGCAGTGCTAAACACAAGTGAGCACGCGCACACACCGCTCGCGCCCAAGGGTTCTAAGAGGTCTCCTGCGGGGCCCCGGGTTGACCAATGGCTGCTGAGTGACGTCAGCAGTCACTAAGGATATTGAAAGGTGGTTCTAATGGGCTATTTCTTGACGTGGCCACAGATCAGTTCTTTTCTAAGATTGGGCCTAGCTCCGCCCCCTACTTCTCGTTCCGCTCTGTCATCCCCGTCCCCTACTCCCCACGAAAGGATCTGGTGTACTCTGTCTACATGGCCCCTTTAGGCAGCGTGATTGATCTTTCCCAGATGTCTGAGTGGATCTGGGAGCTAGGCCAAAAGCCGATTCTCTGTCTGAAACAAACCTCATCCGAGCTCGCCTCCTGCCACCTGGTGGCGGTGCCTGAGAGTGACTCTTTCATCTACCGTCAAATGTCAAAAAGCTTTTTCATGGGAGAAGACAGCAGCTTCAGAGGCCCGTCCCCTCACCTGGCCCCTCGGCTCATACCCACTCGTGAAGCCGATATGAGCGAATATTATTCAGTACTATTTTCGCGAAAACAACATCTCTGCCACAGAGCACCACTCAAAAGCCTCCCGATCGAACGGTAACCAAGGAGCAGTTGTAAACACAAGTGAGCACGCGCACACACCGCTCGCGCCCAAGGGTTCTAAGAGGTCTCCTGCGGGTCCCCGGGTTGACCAATGGATGCTGAGTGACGTCAGCAGTCACTAAGGATATTGAAAGGTGGTTCTAATGGGCTATTTCTTGACGTGGCCACAGATCAGTTCTTTTCTAAGATGGGCCTAGCTCCGCCCCCTACTTCTCGTTCCGCTGTCATCCCCATCCCCTACTCCACACGAAAGGATCTGGTGTACTCTGTCAACATGACCCCTTTAGGCAGCGTGATGGATCTTTCCCAGATGTCTGAGTGGATCTGGGAGCTCGGCCAAAAGCCGATTCTCTGTCTGAAAAAAAACCTCGTCCGAGCTCGCCTCCTGCCACCTGGTGGCGGTGCCTGAGAGTGACTCTTTCATCTACCGTCAAATGTCAAAAATTTCTTCATGGGAGAAGACAGCAGCTTCAGAGGCCCGTCCCCTCACCTGGGCCCTCGGCTCATAGGCACTCGTGAAGCCGATATGAGCGAATATTACTCAGTACTATTTTCTCGAAGACAACATCTCTGCCACAACAGCACCACTCAAAAGGCTCCCTATCGAACGCTAACCAAGGGGCAGTGCTAAACACAAGTGAGCATGCGCACACACCGCTCGCGCCCAAGGGTTCTAAGAGGTCTCCTGCGGGGCCACGCGTTGACCAATGATTGCTGATTGCCGTCAGTGGCCCCTAGGGGGATTGAAAGTTGTTTCTCACGGGCGATTTCTTGCCATGTCTACAGATAAGTTCTTTCCTAAGCTCGGGCCTGGCTCCGCCCCCTACTTCTCCATCCACTCTGTCATCCACTTACCCTATTCCACACGGAAAGATCTGCTATACACTTTTAACATGACCCCTTTTGCAGCTTGATGGATCTTTCTCAGATATCTGTGTCGGATCTGGTAGCTCAGCCGAAATCCGATTCCATTTCTCAACCAATCCGCTGCGCCGCTCGCCTCCTGCAGCCTGGTGGAGGTTCCCGACCCCTACTCCACACGGAAAGATCAGCTGTCCTCTTTCCTCATCACCCTGTTTGGCAGCGTGATGGATCTTTCCCAGATTTCTGAGTCGGATCTGCCAGCTCAGCCGAAAGCCAATTCTCTTTCACGAACAAACTGTGTCCGAGCTCGCCTCCTGCAGCCCGGTGGAGGTGCCAGAGAGTGACTGTTTCTTCTACGGTCCAAAGTCAAAAGGAGTCTTCATGGCAGAAGACAGCAGCTTAACAGGCCAGCCCGCTCACCTGCCACCTCGGCTCTTATCCACTTCTAAACCTATTACCCGCGATGACTCGGTACTATTCTGTAGAAGCCAACCGCTCTGCCACAACAGCACCACTCAAAAGCCTCCCGATCGAACGGTAACCAAGGAGCAGTGCTAAACACAAGTGAGCACGCGCACACACCGCTCGCGCCCAAGGGTTCTAAGAGGTCTCCTGCGGGGCCCCGGGTTGACCAATGGCTGCTGAGTGACGTCAGCAGTCACTAAGGATATTGAAAGGTGGTTCTAATGGGCTATTTCTTGACGTGGCCACAGATCAGTTCTTTTCTAAGATTAGGCCTAGCTCCGCCCCCTACTTCTCGTTCCGCTCTGTCATCCCCGTCCCCTACTCCCCACGAAAGGATCTGGTGTACTCTGTCTACATGTCCCCTTTAGGCAGCGTGATTGATCTTTCCCAAATGTCTGAGTGGATCTGGGAGCTAGGCCAAAAGCCGATTCTCTGTCTGAAACAAACCTCGTCCGAGCTCGCCTCCTGCCACCTGGTGGCGGTGCCTGAGAGTGACTCTTTCATCTACCATCAAATGTCAAAAAGCTTTTTCATGGGAGAAGACAGCAGCTTCAGAGGCCCGTCCCCTCACCTGGCCCCTCGGCTCATACCCACTCGTGAAGCCGATATGAGCGAATATTATTCAGTACTATTTTCGCGAAAACAACATCTCTGCCACAGAGCACCACTCAAAAGCCTCCCGATCGAACGGTAACCAAGGAGCAGTGCTAAACACAAGTGAGCACGCGCACACACCGCTCGCGCCCAAGGGTTCTAAGAGGTCTCCTGCGGGTCCCCGGGTTGACCAATGGATGCTGAGTGACGTCAGCAGTCACTAAGGATATTGAAAGGTGGTTCTAATGGGCTATTTCTTGACGTGGCCACAGATCAGTTCTTTTCTAAGATGGGCCTAGCTCCGCCCCCTACTTCTCGTTCCGCTGTCATCCCCGTCCCCTACTCCACACGAAAGGATCTGGTGTACTCTGTCAACATGACCCCTTTAGGCAGCGTGATGGATCTTTCCCAGATGTCTGAGTGGATCTGGGAGCTCGGCCAAAAGCCGATTCTCTGTCTGAAAAAAAACCTCGTCCGAGCTCGCCTCCTGCCACCTGGTGGCGGTGCCTGAGAGTGACTCTTTCATCTACCGTCAAATGTCAAAAATTTCTTCATGGGAGAAGACAGCAGCTTCAGAGGCCCGTCCCCTCACCTGGGCCCTCGGCTCATAGGCACTCGTGAAGCCGATATGAGCGAATATTACTCAGTACTATTTTCTCGAAGACAACATCTCTGCCACAACAGCACCACTCAAAAGGCTCCCTATCGAACGCTAACCAAGGGGCAGTGCTAAACACAAGTGAGCATGCGCACACACCGCTCGCGCCCAAGGGTTCTAAGAGGTCTCCTGCGGGGCCACGCGTTGACCAATGATTGCTGATTGCCGTCAGTGGCCCCTAGGGGGATTGAAAGTTGTTTCTCACGGGCGATTTCTTGCCATGTCTACAGATAAGTTCTTTCCTAAGCTCGGGCCTGGCTCCGCCCCCTACTTCTCCATCCACTCTGTCATCCACTTACCCTATTCCACACGGAAAGATCTGCTATACACTTTTAACATGACCCCTTTTGCAGCTTGATGGATCTTTCTCAGATATCTGTGTCGGATCTGGTAGCTCAGCCGAAATCCGATTCCATTTCTCAACCAATCCGCTGCGCCGCTCGCCTCCTGCAGCCTGGTGGAGGTTCCCGACCCCTACTCCACACGGAAAGATCAGCTGTCCTCTTTCCTCATCACCCTGTTTGGCAGCGTGATGGATCTTTCCCAGATTTCTGAGTCGGATCTGCCAGCTCAGCCGAAAGCCAATTCTCTTTCACGAACAAACTGTGTCCGGGCTCGCCTCCTGCAGCCCGGTGGAGGTGCCAGAGAGTGACTGTTTCTTCTACGGTCCAAAGTCAAAAGGAGTCTTCATGGCAGAAGACAGCAGCTTAACAGGCCAGCCCGCTCACCTGCCACCTCGGCTCTTATCCACTTCTAAACCTATTACCCGCGATGACTCGGTACTATTCTGTAGAAGCCAACCGCTCTGCCACAACAGCACCACTCAAAAGCCTCCCGATCGAACGGTAACCAAGGAGCAGTGCTAAACACAAGTGAGCACGCGCACACACCGCTCGCGCCCAAGGGTTCTAAGAGGTCTCCTGCGGGGCCCCGGGTTGACCAATGGCTGCTGAGTGACGTCAGCAGTCACTAAGGATATTGAAAGGTGGTTCTAATGGGCTATTTCTTGACGTGGCCACAGATCAGTTCTTTTCTAAGATTGGGCCTAGCTCCGCCCCCTACTTCTCGTTCCGCTCTGTCATCCCCGTACCCTACTCCACACGAAAGGATCTGGTGTACTCTGTCTACATGGCCCCTTTAGGCAGCGTGATTGATCTTTCCCAGATGTCTGAGTGGATCTGGGAGCTGGGCCAAAAGCCGATTCTCTGTCTGAAACAAACCTCGTCCGAGCTCGCCTCCTGCCACCTGGTGGCGGTGCCTGAGAGTGACTCTTTCATCTACCGTCAAATGTCAAAAAGCTTTTTCATGGGAGAAGACAGCAGCTTCAGAGGCCCGTCCCCTCACCTGGCCCCTCGGCTCATACCCACTCGTGAAGCCGATATGAGCGAATATTACTCAGTACTATTTTCGCGAAAACAACATCTCTGCCACAGAGCACCACTCAAAAGCCTCCCGATCGAACGGTAACCAAGGAGCAGTGCTAAACACAAGTGAGCATGCGCACACACCGCTCGCGCCCAAGGGTTCTAAGAGGTCTCCTGCGGGGCCACGCGTTGACCAATGTTTGCTGATTGCCGTCAGTGGCCCCTAGGGGGATTGAAAGTTGTTTCTCACGGGCGATTTCTTGCCATGTCTACAGATAAGTTCTTTCCTAAGCTCGGGCCTGGCTCCGCCCCCTACTTCTCCATCCACTCTGTCATCCACTTA
Source organism: Cynocephalus volans (assembly GCF_027409185.1). Taxonomy (NCBI): domain Eukaryota; kingdom Metazoa; phylum Chordata; class Mammalia; order Dermoptera; family Cynocephalidae; genus Cynocephalus; species Cynocephalus volans. The sequence goes on from NC_084469.1 coordinate 62,092,777, forward strand.
CCCTATTCCACACGGAAAGATCTGCTATACACTTTTAACATGACCCCTTTTGCAGCTTGATGGATCTTTCTCAGATATCTGTGTCGGATCTGGTAGCTCAGCCGAAATCCGATTCCATTTCTCAACCAATCCGCTGCGCCGCTCGCCTCCTGCAGCCTGGTGGAGGTTCCCGACCCCTACTCCACACGGAAAGATCAGCTGTCCTCTTTCCTCATCACCCTGTTTGGCAGCGTGATGGATCTTTCCCAGATTTCTGAGTCGGATCTGCCAGCTCAGCCGAAAGCCAATTCTCTTTCACGAACAAACTGTGTCCGGGCTCGCCTCCTGCAGCCCGGTGGAGGTGCCAGAGAGTGACTGTTTCTTCTACGGTCCAAAGTCAAAAGGAGTCTTCATGGCAGAAGACAGCAGCTTAACAGGCCAGCCCGCTCACCTGCCACCTCGGCTCTTATCCACTTCTAAACCTATTACCCGCGATGACTCGGTACTATTCTGTAGAAGCCAACCGCTCTGCCACAACAGCACCACTCAAAAGCCTCCCGATCGAACGGTAACCAAGGAGCAGTGCTAAACACAAGTGAGCACGCGCACACACCGCTCGCGCCCAAGGGTTCTAAGAGGTCTCCTGCGGGGCCCCGGGTTGACCAATGGCTGCTGAGTGACGTCAGCAGTCACTAAGGATATTGAAAGGTGGTTCTAATGGGCTATTTCTTGACGTGGCCACAGATCAGTTCTTTTCTAAGATTGGGCCTAGCTCCGCCCCCTACTTCTCGTTCCGCTCTGTCATCCCCGTCCCCTACTCCCCACGAAAGGATCTGGTGTACTCTGTCTACATGGCCCCTTTAGGCAGCGTGATTGATCTTTCCCAGATGTCTGAGTGGATCTGGGAGCTAGGCCAAAAGCCGATTCTCTGTCTGAAACAAACCTCATCCGAGCTCGCCTCCTGCCACCTGGTGGCGGTGCCTGAGAGTGACTCTTTCATCTACCGTCAAATGTCAAAAAGCTTTTTCATGGGAGAAGACAGCAGCTTCAGAGGCCCGTCCCCTCACCTGGCCCCTCGGCTCATACCCACTCGTGAAGCCGATATGAGCGAATATTATTCAGTACTATTTTCGCGAAAACAACATCTCTGCCACAGAGCACCACTCAAAAGCCTCCCGATCGAACGGTAACCAAGGAGCAGTTGTAAACACAAGTGAGCACGCGCACACACCGCTCGCGCCCAAGGGTTCTAAGAGGTCTCCTGCGGGTCCCCGGGTTGACCAATGGATGCTGAGTGACGTCAGCAGTCACTAAGGATATTGAAAGGTGGTTCTAATGGGCTATTTCTTGACGTGGCCACAGATCAGTTCTTTTCTAAGATGGGCCTAGCTCCGCCCCCTACTTCTCGTTCCGCTGTCATCCCCATCCCCTACTCCACACGAAAGGATCTGGTGTACTCTGTCAACATGACCCCTTTAGGCAGCGTGATGGATCTTTCCCAGATGTCTGAGTGGATCTGGGAGCTCGGCCAAAAGCCGATTCTCTGTCTGAAAAAAAACCTCGTCCGAGCTCGCCTCCTGCCACCTGGTGGCGGTGCCTGAGAGTGACTCTTTCATCTACCGTCAAATGTCAAAAATTTCTTCATGGGAGAAGACAGCAGCTTCAGAGGCCCGTCCCCTCACCTGGGCCCTCGGCTCATAGGCACTCGTGAAGCCGATATGAGCGAATATTACTCAGTACTATTTTCTCGAAGACAACATCTCTGCCACAACAGCACCACTCAAAAGGCTCCCTATCGAACGCTAACCAAGGGGCAGTGCTAAACACAAGTGAGCATGCGCACACACCGCTCGCGCCCAAGGGTTCTAAGAGGTCTCCTGCGGGGCCACGCGTTGACCAATGATTGCTGATTGCCGTCAGTGGCCCCTAGGGGGATTGAAAGTTGTTTCTCACGGGCGATTTCTTGCCATGTCTACAGATAAGTTCTTTCCTAAGCTCGGGCCTGGCTCCGCCCCCTACTTCTCCATCCACTCTGTCATCCACTTACCCTATTCCACACGGAAAGATCTGCTATACACTTTTAACATGACCCCTTTTGCAGCTTGATGGATCTTTCTCAGATATCTGTGTCGGATCTGGTAGCTCAGCCGAAATCCGATTCCATTTCTCAACCAATCCGCTGCGCCGCTCGCCTCCTGCAGCCTGGTGGAGGTTCCCGACCCCTACTCCACACGGAAAGATCAGCTGTCCTCTTTCCTCATCACCCTGTTTGGCAGCGTGATGGATCTTTCCCAGATTTCTGAGTCGGATCTGCCAGCTCAGCCGAAAGCCAATTCTCTTTCACGAACAAACTGTGTCCGAGCTCGCCTCCTGCAGCCCGGTGGAGGTGCCAGAGAGTGACTGTTTCTTCTACGGTCCAAAGTCAAAAGGAGTCTTCATGGCAGAAGACAGCAGCTTAACAGGCCAGCCCGCTCACCTGCCACCTCGGCTCTTATCCACTTCTAAACCTATTACCCGCGATGACTCGGTACTATTCTGTAGAAGCCAACCGCTCTGCCACAACAGCACCACTCAAAAGCCTCCCGATCGAACGGTAACCAAGGAGCAGTGCTAAACACAAGTGAGCACGCGCACACACCGCTCGCGCCCAAGGGTTCTAAGAGGTCTCCTGCGGGGCCCCGGGTTGACCAATGGCTGCTGAGTGACGTCAGCAGTCACTAAGGATATTGAAAGGTGGTTCTAATGGGCTATTTCTTGACGTGGCCACAGATCAGTTCTTTTCTAAGATTAGGCCTAGCTCCGCCCCCTACTTCTCGTTCCGCTCTGTCATCCCCGTCCCCTACTCCCCACGAAAGGATCTGGTGTACTCTGTCTACATGTCCCCTTTAGGCAGCGTGATTGATCTTTCCCAAATGTCTGAGTGGATCTGGGAGCTAGGCCAAAAGCCGATTCTCTGTCTGAAACAAACCTCGTCCGAGCTCGCCTCCTGCCACCTGGTGGCGGTGCCTGAGAGTGACTCTTTCATCTACCATCAAATGTCAAAAAGCTTTTTCATGGGAGAAGACAGCAGCTTCAGAGGCCCGTCCCCTCACCTGGCCCCTCGGCTCATACCCACTCGTGAAGCCGATATGAGCGAATATTATTCAGTACTATTTTCGCGAAAACAACATCTCTGCCACAGAGCACCACTCAAAAGCCTCCCGATCGAACGGTAACCAAGGAGCAGTGCTAAACACAAGTGAGCACGCGCACACACCGCTCGCGCCCAAGGGTTCTAAGAGGTCTCCTGCGGGTCCCCGGGTTGACCAATGGATGCTGAGTGACGTCAGCAGTCACTAAGGATATTGAAAGGTGGTTCTAATGGGCTATTTCTTGACGTGGCCACAGATCAGTTCTTTTCTAAGATGGGCCTAGCTCCGCCCCCTACTTCTCGTTCCGCTGTCATCCCCGTCCCCTACTCCACACGAAAGGATCTGGTGTACTCTGTCAACATGACCCCTTTAGGCAGCGTGATGGATCTTTCCCAGATGTCTGAGTGGATCTGGGAGCTCGGCCAAAAGCCGATTCTCTGTCTGAAAAAAAACCTCGTCCGAGCTCGCCTCCTGCCACCTGGTGGCGGTGCCTGAGAGTGACTCTTTCATCTACCGTCAAATGTCAAAAATTTCTTCATGGGAGAAGACAGCAGCTTCAGAGGCCCGTCCCCTCACCTGGGCCCTCGGCTCATAGGCACTCGTGAAGCCGATATGAGCGAATATTACTCAGTACTATTTTCTCGAAGACAACATCTCTGCCACAACAGCACCACTCAAAAGGCTCCCTATCGAACGCTAACCAAGGGGCAGTGCTAAACACAAGTGAGCATGCGCACACACCGCTCGCGCCCAAGGGTTCTAAGAGGTCTCCTGCGGGGCCACGCGTTGACCAATGATTGCTGATTGCCGTCAGTGGCCCCTAGGGGGATTGAAAGTTGTTTCTCACGGGCGATTTCTTGCCATGTCTACAGATAAGTTCTTTCCTAAGCTCGGGCCTGGCTCCGCCCCCTACTTCTCCATCCACTCTGTCATCCACTTACCCTATTCCACACGGAAAGATCTGCTATACACTTTTAACATGACCCCTTTTGCAGCTTGATGGATCTTTCTCAGATATCTGTGTCGGATCTGGTAGCTCAGCCGAAATCCGATTCCATTTCTCAACCAATCCGCTGCGCCGCTCGCCTCCTGCAGCCTGGTGGAGGTTCCCGACCCCTACTCCACACGGAAAGATCAGCTGTCCTCTTTCCTCATCACCCTGTTTGGCAGCGTGATGGATCTTTCCCAGATTTCTGAGTCGGATCTGCCAGCTCAGCCGAAAGCCAATTCTCTTTCACGAACAAACTGTGTCCGGGCTCGCCTCCTGCAGCCCGGTGGAGGTGCCAGAGAGTGACTGTTTCTTCTACGGTCCAAAGTCAAAAGGAGTCTTCATGGCAGAAGACAGCAGCTTAACAGGCCAGCCCGCTCACCTGCCACCTCGGCTCTTATCCACTTCTAAACCTATTACCCGCGATGACTCGGTACTATTCTGTAGAAGCCAACCGCTCTGCCACAACAGCACCACTCAAAAGCCTCCCGATCGAACGGTAACCAAGGAGCAGTGCTAAACACAAGTGAGCACGCGCACACACCGCTCGCGCCCAAGGGTTCTAAGAGGTCTCCTGCGGGGCCCCGGGTTGACCAATGGCTGCTGAGTGACGTCAGCAGTCACTAAGGATATTGAAAGGTGGTTCTAATGGGCTATTTCTTGACGTGGCCACAGATCAGTTCTTTTCTAAGATTGGGCCTAGCTCCGCCCCCTACTTCTCGTTCCGCTCTGTCATCCCCGTACCCTACTCCACACGAAAGGATCTGGTGTACTCTGTCTACATGGCCCCTTTAGGCAGCGTGATTGATCTTTCCCAGATGTCTGAGTGGATCTGGGAGCTGGGCCAAAAGCCGATTCTCTGTCTGAAACAAACCTCGTCCGAGCTCGCCTCCTGCCACCTGGTGGCGGTGCCTGAGAGTGACTCTTTCATCTACCGTCAAATGTCAAAAAGCTTTTTCATGGGAGAAGACAGCAGCTTCAGAGGCCCGTCCCCTCACCTGGCCCCTCGGCTCATACCCACTCGTGAAGCCGATATGAGCGAATATTACTCAGTACTATTTTCGCGAAAACAACATCTCTGCCACAGAGCACCACTCAAAAGCCTCCCGATCGAACGGTAACCAAGGAGCAGTGCTAAACACAAGTGAGCACGCGCACACACCGCTCGCGCCCAAGGGTTCTAAGAGGTCTCCTGCGGGTCCCCGGGTTGACCAATGGATGCTGAGTGACGTCAGCAGTCACTAAGGATATTGAAAGGTGGTTCTAATGGGCTATTTCTTGACGTGGCCACAGATCAGTTCTTTTCTAAGATGGGCCTAGCTCCGCCCCCTACTTCTCGTTCCGCTGTCATCCCCGTCCCCTACTCCACACGAAAGGATCTGGTGTACTCTGTCAACATGACCCCTTTAGGCAGCGTGATGGATCTTTCCCAGATGTCTGAGTGGATCTGGGAGCTAGGCCAAAAGCCGATACTCTGTCTGAAAAAAAACCTCGTCCGAGCTCGCCTCCTGCCACCTGGTGGCGGTGCCTGAGAGTGACTCTTTCATCTACCGTCAAATGTCAAAAATTTCTTCATGGGAGAAGACAGCAGCTTCAGAGGCCCGTCCCCTCACCTGGGCCCTCGGCTCATAGGCACTCGTGAAGCCGATATGAGCGAATATTACTCAGTACTATTTTCTCGAAGACAACATCTCTGCCACAACAGCACCACTCAAAAGGCTCCCTATCGAACGCTAACCAAGGGGCAGTGCTAAACACAAGTGAGCATGCGCACACACCGCTCGCGCCCAAGGGTTCTAAGAGGTCTCCTGCGGGGCCACGCGTTGACCAATGATTGCTGATTGCCGTCAGTGGCCCCTAGGGGGATTGAAAGTTGTTTCTCACGGGCGATTTCTTGCCATGTCTACAGATAAGTTCTTTCCTAAGCTCGGGCCTGGCTCCGCCCCCTACTTCTCCATCCACTCTGTCATCCACTTACCCTATTCCACACGGAAAGATCTGCTATACACTTTTAACATGACCCCTTTTGCAGCTTGATGGATCTTTCTCAGATATCTGTGTCGGATCTGGTAGCTCAGCCGAAATCCGATTCCATTTCTCAACCAATCCGCTGCGCCGCTCGCCTCCTGCAGCCTGGTGGAGGTTCCCGACCCCTACTCCACACGGAAAGATCAGCTGTCCTCTTTCCTCATCACCCTGTTTGGCAGCGTGATGGATCTTTCCCAGATTTCTGAGTCGGATCTGCCAGCTCAGCCGAAAGCCAATTCTCTTTCACGAACAAACTGTGTCCGAGCTCGCCTCCTGCAGCCCGGTGGAGGTGCCAGAGAGTGACTGTTTCTTCTACGGTCCAAAGTCAAAAGGAGTCTTCATGGCAGAAGACAGCAGCTTAACAGGCCAGCCCGCTCACCTGCCACCTCGGCTCTTATCCACTTCTAAACCTATTACCCGCGATGACTCGGTACTATTCTGTAGAAGCCAACCGCTCTGCCACAACAGCACCACTCAAAAGCCTCCCGATCGAACGGTAACCAAGGAGCAGTGCTAAACACAAGTGAGCACGCGCACACACCGCTCGCGCCCAAGGGTTCTAAGAGGTCTCCTGCGGGGCCCCGGGTTGACCAATGGCTGCTGAGTGACGTCAGCAGTCACTAAGGATATTGAAAGGTGGTTCTAATGGGCTATTTCTTGACGTGGCCACAGATCAGTTCTTTTCTAAGATTAGGCCTAGCTCCGCCCCCTACTTCTCGTTCCGCTCTGTCATCCCCGTCCCCTACTCCCCACGAAAGGATCTGGTGTACTCTGTCTACATGTCCCCTTTAGGCAGCGTGATTGATCTTTCCCAAATGTCTGAGTGGATCTGGGAGCTAGGCCAAAAGCCGATTCTCTGTCTGAAACAAACCTCGTCCGAGCTCGCCTCCTGCCACCTGGTGGCGGTGCCTGAGAGTGACTCTTTCATCTACCATCAAATGTCAAAAAGCTTTTTCATGGGAGAAGACAGCAGCTTCAGAGGCCCGTCCCCTCACCTGGCCCCTCGGCTCATACCCACTCGTGAAGCCGATATGAGCGAATATTACTCAGTACTATTTTCGCGAAAACAACATCTCTGCCACAGAGCACCACTCAAAAGCCTCCCGATCGAACGGTAACCAAGGAGCAGTGCTAAACACAAGTGAGCACGCGCACACACCGCTCGCGCCCAAGGGTTCTAAGAGGTCTCCTGCGGGTCCCCGGGTTGACCAATGGATGCTGAGTGACGTCAGCAGTCACTAAGGATATTGAAAGGTGGTTCTAATGGGCTATTTCTTGACGTGGCCACAGATCAGTTCTTTTCTAAGATGGGCCTAGCTCCGCCCCCTACTTCTCGTTCCGCTGTCATCCCCGTCCCCTACTCCACACGAAAGGATCTGGTGTACTCTGTCAACATGACCCCTTTAGGCAGCGTGATGGATCTTTCCCAGATGTCTGAGTGGATCTGGGAGCTCGGCCAAAAGCCGATTCTCTGTCTGAAAAAAAACCTCGTCCGAGCTCGCCTCCTGCCACCTGGTGGCGGTGCCTGAGAGTGACTCTTTCATCTACCGTCAAATGTCAAAAATTTCTTCATGGGAGAAGACAGCAGCTTCAGAGGCCCGTCCCCTCACCTGGGCCCTCGGCTCATAGGCACTCGTGAAGCCGATATGAGCGAATATTACTCAGTACTATTTTCTCGAAGACAACATCTCTGCCACAACAGCACCACTCAAAAGGCTCCCTATCGAACGCTAACCAAGGGGCAGTGCTAAACACAAGTGAGCATGCGCACACACCGCTCGCGCCCAAGGGTTCTAAGAGGTCTCCTGCGGGGCCACGCGTTGACCAATGATTGCTGATTGCCGTCAGTGGCCCCTAGGGGGATTGAAAGTTGTTTCTCACGGGCGATTTCTTGCCATGTCTACAGATAAGTTCTTTCCTAAGCTCGGGCCTGGCTCCGCCCCCTACTTCTCCATCCACTCTGTCATCCACTTACCCTATTCCACACGGAAAGATCTGCTATACACTTTTAACATGACCCCTTTTGCAGCTTGATGGATCTTTCTCAGATATCTGTGTCGGATCTGGTAGCTCAGCCGAAATCCGATTCCATTTCTCAACCAATCCGCTGCGCCGCTCGCCTCCTGCAGCCTGGTGGAGGTTCCCGACCCCTACTCCACACGGAAAGATCAGCTGTCCTCTTTCCTCATCACCCTGTTTGGCAGCGTGATGGATCTTTCCCAGATTTCTGAGTCGGATCTGCCAGCTCAGCCGAAAGCCAATTCTCTTTCACGAACAAACTGTGTCCGGGCTCGCCTCCTGCAGCCCGGTGGAGGTGCCAGAGAGTGACTGTTTCTTCTACGGTCCAAAGTCAAAAGGAGTCTTCATGGCAGAAGACAGCAGCTTAACAGGCCAGCCCGCTCACCTGCCACCTCGGCTCTTATCCACTTCTAAACCTATTACCTGCGATGACTCGGTACTATTCTGTAGAAGCCAACCGCTCTGCCACAACAGCACGACTCAAAAGCCTCCCGATCGAACGGTAACCAAGGAGCAGTGCTAAACACAAGTGAGCACGCGCACACACCGCTCGCGCCCAAGGGTTCTAAGAGGTCTCCTGCGGGGCCCCGGGTTGACCAATGGCTGCTGAGTGACGTCAGCAGTCACTAAGGATATTGAAAGGTGGTTCTAATGGGCTATTTCTTGACGTGGCCACAGATCAGTTCTTTTCTAAGATTGGGCCTAGCTCCGCCCCCTACTTCTCGTTCCGCTCTGTCATCCCCGTCCCCTACTCCACACGAAAGGATCTGGTGTACTCTGTCTACATGGCCCCTTTAGGCAGCGTGATTGATCTTTCCCAGATGTCTGAGTGGATCTGGGAGCTGGGCCAAAAGCCGATTCTCTGTCTGAAACAAACCTCGTCCGAGCTCGCCTCCTGCCACCTGGTGGCGGTGCCTGAGAGTGACTCTTTCATCTACCGTCAAATGTCAAAAAGCTTTTTCATGGGAGAAGACAGCAGCTTCAGAGGCCCGTCCCCTCACCTGGCCCCTCGGCTCATACCCACTCGTGAAGCCGATATGAGCGAATATTACTCAGTACTATTTTCGCGAAAACAACATCTCTGCCACAGAGCACCACTCAAAAGCCTCCCGATCGAACGGTAACCAAGGAGCAGTGCTAAACACAAGTGAGCATGCGCACACACCGCTCGCGCCCAAGGGTTCTAAAAGGTCTCCTGCGGGGCCACGCGTTGACCAATGATTGCTGATTGCCGTCAGTGGCCCCTAGGGGGATTGAAAGTTGTTTCTCACGGGCGATTTCTTGCCATGTCTACAGATAAGTTCTTTCCTAAGCTCGGGCCTGGCTCCGCCCCCTACTTCTCCATCCACTCTGTCATCCACTTACCCTATTCCACACGGAAAGATCTGCTATACACTTTTAACATGACCCCTTTTGCAGCTTGATGGATCTTTCTCAGATATCTGTGTCGGATCTGGTAGCTCAGCCGAAATCCGATTCCATTTCTCAACCAATCCGCTGCGCCGCTCGCCTCCTGCAGCCTGGTGGAGGTTCCCGACCCCTACTCCACACGGAAAGATCAGCTGTCCTCTTTCCTCATCACCCTGTTTGGCAGCGTGATGGATCTTTCCCAGATTTCTGAGTCGGATCTGCCAGCTCAGCCGAAAGCCAATTCTCTTTCACGAACAAACTGTGTCCGGGCTCGCCTCCTGCAGCCCGGTGGAGGTGCCAGAGAGTGACTGTTTCTTCTACGGTCCAAAGTCAAAAGGAGTCTTCATGGCAGAAGACAGCAGCTTAACAGGCCAGCCCGCTCACCTGCCACCTCGGCTCTTATCCACTTCTAAACCTATTACCCGCGATGACTCGGTACTATTCTGTAGAAGCCAACCGCTCTGCCACAACAGCACCACTCAAAAGCCTCCCGATCGAACGGTAACCAAGGAGCAGTGCTAAACACAAGTGAGCACGCGCACACACCGCTCGCGCCCAAGGGTTCTAAGAGGTCTCCTGCGGGGCCCCGGGTTGACCAATGGCTGCTGAGTGACGTCAGCAGTCACTAAGGATATTGAAAGGTGGTTCTAATGGGCTATTTCTTGACGTGGCCACAGATCAGTTCTTTTCTAAGATTGGGCCTAGCTCCGCCCCCTACTTCTCGTTCCGCTCTGTCATCCCCGTCCCCTACTCCACACGAAAGGATCTGGTGTACTCTGTCTACATGGCCCCTTTAGGCAGCGTGATTGATCTTTCCCAGATGTCTGAGTGGATCTGGGAGCTAAGCCAAAAGCCGATTCTCTGTCTGAAACAAACCTCGTCCGAGCTCGCCTCCTGCCACCTGGTGGCGGTGCCTGAGAATGACTCTTTCATCTACCGTCAAATGTCAAAAAGCTTTTTCATGGGAGAAGACAGCAGCTTCAGAGGCCCGTCCCCTCACCTGGCCCCTCGGCTCATACCCACTCGTGAAGCCGATATGAGCGAATATTACTCAGTACTATTTTCGCGAAAACAACATCTCTGCCACAGAGCACCACTCAAAAGCCTCCCGATCGAACGGTAACCAAGGAGCAGTGCTAAACACAAGTGAGCACGCGCACACACCGCTCGCGCCCAAGGGTTCTAAGAGGTCTCCTGCGGGTCCCCGGGTTGACCAATGGATGCTGAGTGACGTCAGCAGTCACTAAGGATATTGAAAGGTGGTTCTAATGGGCTATTTCTTGACGTGGCCACAGATCAGTTCTTTTCTAAGATGGGCCTAGCTCCGCCCCCTACTTCTCGTTCCGCTGTCATCCCCGTCCCCTACTCCACACGAAAGGATCTGGTGTACTCTGTCAACATGACCCCTTTAGGCAGCGTGATGGATCTTTCCCAGATGTCTGAGTGGATCTGGGAGCTCGGCCAAAAGCCGATTCTCTGTCTGAAAAAAAACCTCGTCCGAGCTCGCCTCCTGCCACCTGGTGGCGGTGCCTGAGAGTGACTCTTTCATCTACCGTCAAATGTCAAAAATTTCTTCATGGGAGAAGACAGCAGCTTCAGAGGCCCGTCCCCTCACCTGGGCCCTCGGCTCATAGGCACTCGTGAAGCCGATATGAGCGAATATTACTCAGTACTATTTTCTCGAAGACAACATCTCTGCCACAACAGCACCACTCAAAAGGCTCCCTATCGAACGCTAACCAAGGGGCAGTGCTAAACACAAGTGAGCATGCGCACACACCGCTCGCGCCCAAGGGTTCTAAGAGGTCTCCTGCGGGGCCACGCGTTGACCAATGATTGCTGATTGCCGTCAGTGGCCCCTAGGGGGATTGAAAGTTGTTTCTCACGGGCGATTTCTTGCCATGTCTACAGATAAGTTCTTTCCTAAGCTCGGGCCTGGCTCCGCCCCCTACTTCTCCATCCACTCTGTCATCCACTTACCCTATTCCACACGGAAAGATCTGCTATACACTTTTAACATGACCCCTTTTGCAGCTTGATGGATCTTTCTCAGATATCTGTGTCGGATCTGGTAGCTCAGCCGAAATCCGATTCCATTTCTCAACCAATCCGCTGCGCCGCTCGCCTCCTGCAGCCTGGTGGAGGTTCCCGACCCCTACTCCACACGGAAAGATCAGCTGTCCTCTTTCCTCATCACCCTGTTTGGCAGCGTGATGGATCTTTCCCAGATTTCTGAGTCGGATCTGCCAGCTCAGCCGAAAGCCAATTCTCTTTCACGAACAAACTGTGTCCGGGCTCGCCTCCTGCAGCCCGGTGGAGGTGCCAGAGAGTGACTGTTTCTTCTACGGTCCAAAGTCAAAAGGAGTCTTCATGGCAGAAGACAGCAGCTTAACAGGCCAGCCCGCTCACCTGCCACCTCGGCTCTTATCCACTTCTAAACCTATTACCCGCGATGACTCGGTACTATTCTGTAGAAGCCAACCGCTCTGCCACAACAGCACCACTCAAAAGCCTCCCGATCGAACGGTAACCAAGGAGCAGTGCTAAACACAAGTGAGCACGCGCACACACCGCTCGCGCCCAAGGGTTCTAAGAGGTCTCCTGCGGGGCCCCGGGTTGACCAATGGCTGCTGAGTGACGTCAGCAGTCACTAAGGATATTGAAAGGTGGTTCTAATGGGCTATTTCTTGACGTGGCCACAGATCAGTTCTTTTCTAAGATTGGGCCTAGCTCCGCCCCATACTTCTCGTTCCGCTCTGTCATCCCCGTCCCCTACTCCACACGAAAGGATCTGGTGTACTCTGTCTACATGGCCCCTTTAGGCAGCGTGATTGATCTTTCCCAGATGTCTGAGTGGATCTGGGAGCTAGGCCAAAAGCCGATTCTCTGTCTGAAACAAACCTCGTCCGAGCTCGCCTCCTGCCACCTGGTGGCGGTGCCTGAGAGTGACTCTTTCATCTACCGTCAAATGTCAAAAAGCTTTTTCATGGGAGAAGACAGCAGCTTCAGAGGCCCGTCCCCTCACCTGGCCCCTCGGCTCATACCCACTCGTGAAGCCGATATGAGCGAATATTACTCAGTACTATTTTCGCGAAAACAACATCTCTGCCACAGAGCACCACTCAAAAGCCTCCCGATCGAACGGTAACCAAGGAGCAGTGCTAAACACAAGTGAGCACGCGCACACACCGCTCGCGCCCAAGGGTTCTAAGAGGTCTCCTGCGGGTCCCCGGGTTGACCAATGGATGCTGAGTGACGTCAGCAGTCACTAAGGATATTGAAAGGTGGTTCTAATGGGCTATTTCTTGACGTGGCCACAGATCAGTTCTTTTCTAAGATGGGCCTAGCTCCGCCCCCTACTTCTCGTTCCGCTGTCATCCCCGTCCCCTACTCCACACGAAAGGATCTGGTGTACTCTGTCAACATGACCCCTTTAGGCAGCGTGATGGATCTTTCCCAGATGTCTGAGTGGATCTGGGAGCTCGGCCAAAAGCCGATTCTCTGTCTGAAAAAAAACCTCGTCCGAGCTCGCCTCCTGCCACCTGGTGGCGGTGCCTGAGAGTGACTCTTTCATCTACCGTCAAATGTCAAAAATTTCTTCATGGGAGAAGACAGCAGCTTCAGAGGCCCGTCCCCTCACCTGGCCCCTCGGCTCATACCCACTCGTGAAGCCGATATGAGCGAATATTACTCAGTACTATTTTCTCGAAGACAACATCTCTGCCACAACAGCACCACTCAAAAGGCTCCCTATCGAACGCTAACCAAGGGGCAGTGCTAAACACAAGTGAGCATGCGCACACACCGCTCGCGCCCAAGGGTTCTAAGAGGTCTCCTGCGGGGCCACGCGTTGACCAATGATTGCTGATTGCCGTCAGTGGCCCCTAGGGGGATTGAAAGTTGTTTCTCACGGGCGATTTCTTGCCATGTCTACAGATAAGTTCTTTCCTAAGCTCGGGCCTGGCTCCGCCCCCTACTTCTCCATCCACTCTGTCATCCACTTACCCTATTCCACACGGAAAGATCTGCTATACACTTTTAACATGACCCCTTTTGCAGCTTGATGGATCTTTCTCAGATATCTGTGTCGGATCTGGTAGCTCAGCCGAAATCCGATTCCATTTCTCAACCAATCCGCTGCGCCGCTCGCCTCCTGCAGCCTGGTGGAGGTTCCCGACCCCTACTCCACACGGAAAGATCAGCTGTCCTCTTTCCTCATCACCCTGTTTGGCAGCGTGATGGATCTTTCCCAGATTTCTGAGTCGGATCTGCCAGCTCAGCCGAAAGCCAATTCTCTTTCACGAACAAACTGTGTCCGGGCTCGCCTCCTGCAGCCCGGTGGAGGTGCCAGAGAGTGACTGTTTCTTCTACGGTCCAAAGTCAAAAGGAGTCTTCATGGCAGAAGACAGCAGCTTAACAGGCCAGCCCGCTCACCTGCCACCTCGGCTCTTATCCACTTCTAAACCTATTACCCGCGATGACTCGGTACTATTCTGTAGAAGCCAACCGCTCTGCCACAACAGCACCACTCAAAAGCCTCCCGATCGAACGGTAACCAAGGAGCAGTGCTAAACACAAGTGAGCACGCGCACACACCGCTCGCGCCCAAGGGTTCTAAGAGGTCTCCTGCGGGGCCCCGGGTTGACCAATGGCTGCTGAGTGACGTCAGCAGTCACTAAGGATATTGAAAGGTGGTTCTAATGGGCTATTTCTTGACGTGGCCACAGATCAGTTCTTTTCTAAGATTGGGCCTAGCTCCGCCCCCTACTTCTCGTTCCGCTCTGTCATCCCCGTCCCCTACTCCACACGAAAGGATCTGGTGTACTCTGTCTACATGGCCCCTTTAGGCAGCGTGATTGATCTTTCCCAGATGTCTGAGTGGATCTGGGAGCTGGGCCAAAAGCCGATTCTCTGTCTGAAACAAACCTCGTCCGAGCTCGCCTCCTGCCACCTGGTGGCGGTGCCTGAGAGTGACTCTTTCATCTACCGTCAAATGTCAAAAAGCTTTTTCATGGGAGAAGACAGCAGCTTCAGAGGCCCGTCCCCTCACCTGGCCCCTCGGCTCATACCCACTCGTGAAGCCGATATGAGCGAATATTACTCAGTACTATTTTCGCGAAAACAACATCTCTGCCACAGAGCACCACTCAAAAGCCTCCCGATCGAACGGTAACCAAGGAGCAGTGCTAAACACAAGTGAGCACGCGCACACACCGCTCGCGCCCAAGGGTTCTAAGAGGTCTCCTGCGGGTCCCCGGGTTGACCAATGGATGCTGAGTGACGTCAGCAGTCACTAAGGATATTGAAAGGTGGTTCTAATGGGCTATTTCTTGACGTGGCCACAGATCAGTTCTTTTCTAAGATGGGCCTAGCTCCGCCCCCTACTTCTCGTTCCGCTGTCATCCCCGTCCCCTACTCCACACGAAAGGATCTGGTGTACTCTGTCAACATGACCCCTTTAGGCAGCGTGATGGATCTTTCCCAGATGTCTGAGTGGATCTGGGAGCTCGGCCAAAAGCCGATTCTCTGTCTGAAAAAAAACCTCGTCCGAGCTCGCCTCCTGCCACCTGGTGGCGGTGCCTGAGAGTGACTCTTTCATCTACCGTCAAATGTCAAAAATTTCTTCATGGGAGAAGACAGCAGCTTCAGAGGCCCGTCCCCTCACCTGGCCCCTCGGCTCATACCCACTCGTGAAGCCGATATGAGCGAATATTACTCAGTACTATTTTCTCGAAGACAACATCTCTGCCACAACAGCACCACTCAAAAGGCTCCCTATCGAACGCTAACCAAGGGGCAGTGCTAAACACAAGTGAGCATGCGCACACACCGCTCGCGCCCAAGGGTTCTAAGAGGTCTCCTGCGGGGCCACGCGTTGACCAATGATTGCTGATTGCCGTCAGTGGCCCCTAGGGGGATTGAAAGTTGTTTCTCACGGGCGATTTCTTGCCATGTCTACAGATAAGTTCTTTCCTAAGCTCGGGCCTGGCTCCGCCCCCTACTTCTCCATCCACTCTGTCATCCACTTACCCTATTCCACACGGAAAGATCTGCTATACACTTTTAACATGACCCCTTTTGCAGCTTGATGGATCTTTCTCAGATATCTGTGTCGGATCTGGTAGCTCAGCCGAAATCCGATTCCATTTCTCAACCAATCCGCTGCGCCGCTCGCCTCCTGCAGCCTGGTGGAGGTTCCCGACCCCTACTCCACACGGAAAGATCAGCTGTCCTCTTTCCTCATCACCCTGTTTGGCAGCGTGATGGATCTTTCCCAGATTTCTGAGTCGGATCTGCCAGCTCAGCCGAAAGCCAATTCTCTTTCACGAACAAACTGTGTCCGAGCTCGCCTCCTGCAGCCCGGTGGAGGTGCCAGAGAGTGACTGTTTCTTCTACGGTCCAAAGTCAAAAGGAGTCTTCATGGCAGAAGACAGCAGCTTAACAGGCCAGCCCGCTCACCTGCCACCTCGGCTCTTATCCACTTCTAAACCTATTACCCGCGATGACTCGGTACTATTCTGTAGAAGCCAACCGCTCTGCCACAACAGCACCACTCAAAAGCCTCCCGATCGAACGGTAACCAAGGAGCAGTGCTAAACACAAGTGAGCACGCGCACACACCGCTCGCGCCCAAGGGTTCTAAGAGGTCTCCTGCGGGGCCCCGGGTTGACCAATGGCTGCTGAGTGACGTCAGCAGTCACTAAGGATATTGAAAGGTGGTTCTAATGGGCTATTTCTTGACGTGGCCACAGATCAGTTCTTTTCTAAGATTAGGCCTAGCTCCGCCCCCTACTTCTCGTTCCGCTCTGTCATCCCCGTCCCCTACTCCCCACGAAAGGATCTGGTGTACTCTGTCTACATGGCCCCTTTAGGCAGCGTGATTGATCTTTCCCAGATGTCTGAGTGGATCTGGGAGCTAGGCCAAAAGCCGATTCTCTGTCTGAAACAAACCTCGTCCGAGCTCGCCTCCTGCCACCTGGTGGCGGTGCCTGAGAGTGACTCTTTCATCTACCGTCAAATGTCAAAAAGCTTTTTCATGGGAGAAGACAGCAGCTTCAGAGGCCCGTCCCCTCACCTGGCCCCTCGTCTCATACCCACTCGTGAAGCCGATATGAGCGAATATTACTCAGTACTATCTTCTCGAAGACAACATCTCTGCCACAACAGCACCACTCAAAAGGCTCCCTATCGAACGCTAACCAAGGGGCAGTGCTAAACACAAGTGAGCATGCGCACACACCGCTCGCGCCCAAGGGTTCTAAGAGGTCTCCTGCGGGGCCACGCGTTGACCAATGATTGCTGATTGCCGTCAGTGGCCCCTAGGGGGATTGAAAGTTGTTTCTCACGGGCGATTTCTTGCCATGTCTACAGATAAGTTCTTTCCTAAGCTCGGGCCTGGCTCCGCCCCCTACTTCTCCATCCACTCTGTCATCCACTTACCCTATTCCACACGGAAAGATCTGCTATACACTTTTAACATGACCCCTTTTGCAGCTTGATGGATCTTTCTCAGATATCTGTGTCGGATCTGGTAGCTCAGCCGAAATCCGATTCCATTTCTCAACCAATCCGCTGCGCCGCTCGCCTCCTGCAGCCTGGTGGAGGTTCCCGACCCCTACTCCACACGGAAAGATCAGCTGTCCTCTTTCCTCATCACCCTGTTTGGCAGCGTGATGGATCTTTCCCAGATTTCTGAGTCGGATCTGCCAGCTCAGCCGAAAGCCAATTCTCTTTCACGAACAAACTGTGTCCGGGCTCGCCTCCTGCAGCCCGGTGGAGGTGCCAGAGAGTGACTGTTTCTTCTACGGTCCAAAGTCAAAAGGAGTCTTCATGGCAGAAGACAGCAGCTTAACAGGCCAGCCCGCTCACCTGCCACCTCGGCTCTTATCCACTTCTAAACCTATTACCCGCGATGACTCGGTACTATTCTGTAGAAGCCAACCGCTCTGCCACAACAGCACCACTCAAAAGCCTCCCGATCGAACGGTAACCAAGGAGCAGTGCTAAACACAAGTGAGCACGCGCACACACCGCTCGCGCCCAAGGGTTCTAAGAGGTCTCCTGCGGGGCCCCGGGTTGACCAATGGCTGCTGAGTGACGTCAGCAGTCACTAAGGATATTGAAAGGTGGTTCTAATGGGCTATTTCTTGACGTGGCCACAGATCAGTTCTTTTCTAAGATTGGGCCTAGCTCCGCCCCCTACTTCTCGTTCCGCTCTGTCATCCCCGTCCCCTACTCCACACGAAAGGATCTGGTGTACTCTGTCTACATGGCCCCTTTAGGCAGCGTGATTGATCTTTCCCAGATGTCTGAGTGGATCTGGGAGCTAGGCCAAAAGCCGATTCTCTGTCTGAAACAAACCTCGTCCGAGCTCGCCTCCTGCCACCTGGTGGCGGTGCCTGAGAGTGACTCTTTCATCTACCGTCAAATGTCAAAAAGCTTTTTCATGGGAGAAGACAGCAGCTTCAGAGGCCCGTCCCCTCACCTGGCCCCTCGGCTCATACCCACTCGTGAAGCCGATATGAGCGAATATTACTCAGTACTATTTTCGCGAAAACAACATCTCTGCCACAGAGCACCACTCAAAAGCCTCCCGATCGAACGGTAACCAAGGAGCAGTGCTAAACACAAGTGAGCACGCGCACACACCGCTCGCGCCCAAGGGTTCTAAGAGGTCTCCTGCGGGTCCCCGGGTTGACCAATGGATGCTGAGTGACGTCAGCAGTCACTAAGGATATTGAAAGGTGGTTCTAATGGGCTATTTCTTGACGTGGCCACAGATCAGTTCTTTTCTAAGATGGGCCTAGCTCCGCCCCCTACTTCTCGTTCCGCTGTCATCCCCGTCCCCTACTCCACACGAAAGGATCTGGTGTACTCTGTCAACATGACCCCTTTAGGCAGCGTGATGGATCTTTCCCAGATGTCTGAGTGGATCTGGGAGCTCGGCCAAAAGCCGATTCTCTGTCTGAAAAAAAACCTCGTCCGAGCTCGCCTCCTGCCACCTGGTGGCGGTGCCTGAGAGTGACTCTTTCATCTACCGTCAAATGTCAAAAATTTCTTCATGGGAGAAGACAGCAGCTTCAGAGGCCCGTCCCCTCACCTGGGCCCTCGGCTCATAGGCACTCGTGAAGCCGATATGAGCGAATATTACTCAGTACTATTTTCTCGAAGACAACATCTCTGCCACAACAGCACCACTCAAAAGGCTCCCTATCGAACGCTAACCAAGGGGCAGTGCTAAACACAAGTGAGCATGCGCACACACCGCTCGCGCCCAAGGGTTCTAAGAGGTCTCCTGCGGGGCCACGCGTTGACCAATGATTGCTGATTGCCGTCAGTGGCCCCTAGGGGGATTGAAAGTTGTTTCTCACGGGCGATTTCTTGCCATGTCTACAGATAAGTTCTTTCCTAAGCTCGGGCCTGGCTCCGCCCCCTACTTCTCCATCCACTCTGTCATCCACTTACCCTATTCCACACGGAAAGATCTGCTATACACTTTTAACATGACCCCTTTTGCAGCTTGATGGATCTTTCTCAGATATCTGTGTCGGATCTGGTAGCTCAGCCGAAATCCGATTCCATTTCTCAACCAATCCGCTGCGCCGCTCGCCTCCTGCAGCCTGGTGGAGGTTCCCGACCCCTACTCCACACGGAAAGATCAGCTGTCCTCTTTCCTCATCACCCTGTTTGGCAGCGTGATGGATCTTTCCCAGATTTCTGAGTCGGATCTGCCAGCTCAGCCGAAAGCCAATTCTCTTTCACGAACAAACTGTGTCCGGGCTCGCCTCCTGCAGCCCGGTGGAGGTGCCAGAGAGTGACTGTTTCTTCTACGGTCCAAAGTCAAAAGGAGTCTTCATGGCAGAAGACAGCAGCTTAACAGGCCAGCCCGCTCACCTGCCACCTCGGCTCTTATCCACTTCTAAACCTATTACCCGCGATGACTCGGTACTATTCTGTAGAAGCCAACCGCTCTGCCACAACAGCACCACTCAAAAGCCTCCCGATCGAACGGTAACCAAGGAGCAGTGCTAAACACAAGTGAGCACGCGCACACACCGCTCGCGCCCAAGGGTTCTAAGAGGTCTCCTGCGGGGCCCCGGGTTGACCAATGGCTGCTGAGTGACGTCAGCAGTCACTAAGGATATTGAAAGGTGGTTCTAATGGGCTATTTCTTGACGTGGCCACAGATCAGTTCTTTTCTAAGATTGGGCCTAGCTCCGCCCCCTACTTCTCGTTCCGCTCTGTCATCCCCGTCCCCTACTCCACACGAAAGGATCTGGTGTACTCTGTCTACATGGCCCCTTTAGGCAGCGTGATTGATCTTTCCCAGATGTCTGAGTGGATCTGGGAGCTAGGCCAAAAGCCGATTCTCTGTCTGAAACAAACCTCGTCCGAGCTCGCCTCCTGCCACCTGGTGGCGGTGCCTGAGAGTGACTCTTTCATCTACCGTCAAATGTCAAAAAGCTTTTTCATGGGAGAAGACAGCAGCTTCAGAGGCCCGTCCCCTCACCTGGCCCCTCGGCTCATACCCACTCGTGAAGCCGATATGAGCGAATATTACTCAGTACTATTTTCGCGAAAACAACATCTCTGCCACAGAGCACCACTCAAAAGCCTCCCGATCGAACGGTAACCAAGGAGCAGTGCTAAACACAAGTGAGCACGCGCACACACCGCTCGCGCCCAAGGGTTCTAAGAGGTCTCCTGCGGGTCCCCGGGTTGACCAATGGATGCTGAGTGACGTCAGCAGTCACTAAGGATATTGAAAGGTGGTTCTAATGGGCTATTTCTTGACGTGGCCACAGATCAGTTCTTTTCTAAGATGGGCCTAGCTCCGCCCCCTACTTCTCGTTCCGCTGTCATCCCCGTCCCCTACTCCACACGAAAGGATCTGGTGTACTCTGTCAACATGACCCCTTTAGGCAGCGTGATGGATCTTTTCCAGATGTCTGAGTGGATCTGGGAGCTCGGCCAAAAGCCGATTCTCTGTCTGAAAAAAAACCTCGTCCGAGCTCGCCTCCTGCCACCTGGTGGCGGTGCCTGAGAGTGACTCTTTCATCTACCGTCAAATGTCAAAAATTTCTTCATGGGAGAAGACAGCAGCTTCAGAGGCCCGTCCCCTCACCTGGGCCCTCGGCTCATAGGCACTCGTGAAGCCGATATGAGCGAATATTACTCAGTACTATTTTCTCGAAGACAACATCTCTGCCACAACAGCACCACTCAAAAGGCTCCCTATCGAACGCTAACCAAGGGGCAGTGCTAAACACAAGTGAGCATGCGCACACACCGCTCGCGCCCAAGGGTTCTAAGAGGTCTCCTGCGGGGCCACGCGTTGACCAATGATTGCTGATTGCCGTCAGTGGCCCCTAGGGGGATTGAAAGTTGTTTCTCACGGGCGATTTCTTGCCATGTCTACAGATAAGTTCTTTCCTAAGCTCGGGCCTGGCTCCGCCCCCTACTTCTCCATCTACTCTGTCATCCACTTACCCTATTCCACACGGAAAGATCTGCTATACACTTTTAACATGACCCCTTTTGCAGCTTGATGGATCTTTCTCAGATATCTGTGTCGGATCTGGTAGCTCAGCCGAAATCCGATTCCATTTCTCAACCAATCCGCTGCGCCGCTCGCCTCCTGCAGCCTGGTGGAGGTTCCCGACCCCTACTCCACACGGAAAGATCAGCTGTCCTCTTTCCTCATCACCCTGTTTGGCAGCGTGATGGATCTTTCCCAGATTTCTGAGTCGGATCTGCCAGCTCAGCCGAAAGCCAATTCTCTTTCACGAACAAACTGTGTCCGGGCTCGCCTCCTGCAGCCCGGTGGAGGTGCCAGAGAGTGACTGTTTCTTCTACGGTCCAAAGTCAAAAGGAGTCTTCATGGCAGAAGACAGCAGCTTAACAGGCCAGCCCGCTCACCTGCCACCTCGGCTCTTATCCACTTCTAAACCTATTACCCGCGATGACTCGGTACTATTCTGTAGAAGCCAACCGCTCTGCCACAACAGCACCACTCAAAAGCCTCCCGATCGAACGGTAACCAAGGAGCAGTGCTAAACACAAGTGAGCACGCGCACACACCGCTCGCGCCCAAGGGTTCTAAGAGGTCTCCTGCGGGGCCCCGGGTTGACCAATGGCTGCTGAGTGACGTCAGCAGTCACTAAGGATATTGAAAGGTGGTTCTAATGGGCTATTTCTTGACGTGGCCACAGATCAGTTCTTTTCTAAGATTGGGCCTAGCTCCGCCCCCTACTTCTCGTTCCGCTCTGTCATCCCCGTCCCCTACTCCACACGAAAGGATCTGGTGTACTCTGTCTACATGGCCCCTTTAGGCAGCGTGATTGATCTTTCCCAGATGTCTGAGTGGATCTGGGAGCTAGGCCAAAAGCCGATTCTCTGTCTGAAACAAACCTCGTCCGAGCTCGCCTCCTGCCACCTGGTGGCGGTGCCTGAGAGTGACTCTTTCATCTACCGTCAAATGTCAAAAAGCTTTTTCATGGGAGAAGACAGCAGCTTCAGAGGCCCGTCCCCTCACCTGGCCCCTCGGCTCATACCCACTCGTGAAGCCGATATGAGCGAATATTACTCAGTACTATTTTCGCGAAAACAACATCTCTGCCACAGAGCACCACTCAAAAGCCTCCCGATCGAACGGTAACCAAGGAGCAGTGCTAAACACAAGTGAGCACGCGCACACACCGCTCGCGCCCAAGGGTTCTAAGAGGTCTCCTGCGGGTCCCCGGGTTGACCAATGGATGCTGAGTGACGTCAGCAGTCACTAAGGATATTGAAAGGTGGTTCTAATGGGCTATTTCTTGACGTGGCCACAGATCAGTTCTTTTCTAAGATGGGCCTAGCTCCGCCCCCTACTTCTCGTTCCGCTGTCATCCCCGTCCCCTACTCCACACGAAAGGATCTGGTGTACTCTGTCAACATCACCCCTTTAGGCAGCGTGATGGATCTTTCCCAGATGTCTGAGTGGATCTGGGAGCTCGGCCAAAAGCCGATTCTCTGTCTGAAATAAAACCTCGTCCGAGCTCGCCTCCTGCCACCTGGTGGCGGTGCCTGAGAGTGACTCTTTCATCTACCGTCAAATGTCAAAAATTTCTTCATGGGAGAAGACAGCAGCTTCAGAGGCCCGTCCCCTCACCTGGGCCCTCGGCTCATAGGCACTCGTGAAGCCGATATGAGCGAATATTACTCAGTACTATTTTCTCGAAGACAACATCTCTGCCACAACAGCACCACTCAAAAGGCTCCCTATCGAACGCTAACCAAGGGGCAGTGCTAAACACAAGTGAGCATGCGCACACACCGCTCGCGCCCAAGGGTTCTAAGAGGTCTCCTGCGGGGCCACGCGTTGACCAATGATTGCTGATTGCCGTCAGTGGCCCCTAGGGGGATTGAAAGTTGTTTCTCACGGGCGATTTCTTGCCATGTCTACAGATAAGTTCTTTCCTAAGCTCGGGCCTGGCTCCGCCCCCTACTTCTCCATCCACTCTGTCATCCACTTACCCTATTCCACACGGAAAGATCTGCTATAAACTTTTAACATGACCCCTTTTGCAGCTTGATGGATCTTTCTCAGATATCTGTGTCGGATCTGGTAGCTCAGCCGAAATCCGATTCCATTTCTCAACCAATCCGCTGCGCCGCTCGCCTCCTGCAGCCTGGTGGAGGTTCCCGACCCCTACTCCACACGGAAAGATCAGCTGTCCTCTTTCCTCATCACCCTGTTTGGCAGCGTGATGGATCTTTCCCAGATTTCTGAGTCGGATCTGCCAGCTCAGCCGAAAGCCAATTCTCTTTCACGAACAAACTGTGTCCGAGCTCGCCTCCTGCAGCCCGGTGGAGGTGCCAGAGAGTGACTGTTTCTTCTACGGTCCAAAGTCAAAAGGAGTCTTCATGGCAGAAGACAGCAGCTTAACAGGCCAGCCCGCTCACCTGCCACCTCGGCTCTTATCCACTTCTAAACCTATTACCCGCGATGACTCGGTACTATTCTGTAGAAGCCAACCGCTCTGCCACAACAGCACCACTCAAAAGCCTCCCGATCGAACGGTAACCAAGGAGCAGTGCTAAACACAAGTGAGCACGCGCACACACCGCTCGCGCCCAAGGGTTCTAAGAGGTCTCCTGCGGGGCCCCGGGTTGACCAATGGCTGCTGAGTGACGTCAGCAGTCACTAAGGATATTGAAAGGTGGTTCTAATGGGCTATTTCTTGACGTGGCCACAGATCAGTTCTTTTCTAAGATTAGGCCTAGCTCCGCCCCCTACTTCTCGTTCCGCTCTGTCATCCCCGTCCCCTACTCCCCACGAAAGGATCTGGTGTACTCTGTCTACATGGCCCCTTTAGGCAGCGTGATTGATCTTTCCCAAATGTCTGAGTGGATCTGGGAGCTAGGCCAAAAGCCGATTCTCTGTCTGAAACAAACCTCGTCCGAGCTCGCCTCCTGCCACCTGGTGGCGGTGCCTGAGAGTGACTCTTTCATCTACCGTCAAATGTCAAAAAGCTTTTTCATGGGAGAAGACAGCAGCTTCAGAGGCCCGTCCCCTCACCTGGCCCCTCGTCTCATACCCACTCGTGAAGCCGATATGAGCGAATATTACTCAGTACTATCTTCTCGAAGACAACATCTCTGCCACAACAGCACCACTCAAAAGGCTCCCTATCGAACGCTAACCAAGGGGCAGTGCTAAACACAAGTGAGCATGCGCACACACCGCTCGCGCCCAAGGGTTCTAAGAGGTCTCCTGCGGGGCCACGCGTTGACCAATGATTGCTGATTGCCGTCAGTGGCCCCTAGGGGGATTGAAAGTTGTTTCTCACGGGCGATTTCTTGCCATGTCTACAGATAAGTTCTTTCCTAAGCTCGGGCCTGGCTCCGCCCCCTACTTCTCCATCCACTCTGTCATCCACTTACCCTATTCCACACGGAAAGATCTGCTATACACTTTTAACATGACCCCTTTTGCAGCTTGATGGATCTTTCTCAGATATCTGTGTCGGATCTGGTAGCTCAGCCGAAATCCGATTCCATTTCTCAACCAATCCGCTGCGCCGCTCGCCTCCTGCAGCCTGGTGGAGGTTCCCGACCCCTACTCCACACGGAAAGATCAGCTGTCCTCTTTCCTCATCACCCTGTTTGGCAGCGTGATGGATCTTTCCCAGATTTCTGAGTCGGATCTGCCAGCTCAGCCGAAAGCCAATTCTCTTTCACGAACAAACTGTGTCCGGGCTCGCCTCCTGCAGCCCGGTGGAGGTGCCAGAGAGTGACTGTTTCTTCTACGGTCCAAAGTCAAAAGGAGTCTTCATGGCAGAAGACAGCAGCTTAACAGGCCAGCCCGCTCACCTGCCACCTCGGCTCTTATCCACTTCTAAACCTATTACCCGCGATGACTCGGTACTATTCTGTAGAAGCCAACCGCTCTGCCACAACAGCACCACTCAAAAGCCTCCCGATCGAACGGTAACCAAGGAGCAGTGCTAAACACAAGTGAGCACGCGCACACACCGCTCGCGCCCAAGGGTTCTAAGAGGTCTCCTGCGGGGCCCCGGGTTGACCAATGGCTGCTGAGTGACGTCAGCAGTCACTAAGGATATTGAAAGGTGGTTCTAATGGGCTATTTCTTGACGTGGCCACAGATCAGTTCTTTTCTAAGATTGGGCCTAGCTCCGCCCCCTACTTCTCGTTCCGCTCTGTCATCCCCGTCCCCTACTCCACACGAAAGGATCTGGTGTACTCTGTCTACATGGCCCCTTTAGGCAGCGTGATTGATCTTTCCCAGATGTCTGAGTGGATCTGGGAGCTAGGCCAAAAGCCGATTCTCTGTCTGAAACAAACCTCGTCCGAGCTCGCCTCCTGCCACCTGGTGGCGGTGCCTGAGAGTGACTCTTTCATCTACCGTCAAATGTCAAAAAGCTTTTTCATGGGAGAAGACAGCAGCTTCAGAGGCCCGTCCCCTCACCTGGCCCCTCGGCTCATACCCACTCGTGAAGCCGATATGAGCGAATATTACTCAGTACTATTTTCGCGAAAACAACATCTCTGCCACAGAGCACCACTCAAAAGCCTCCCGATCGAACGGTAACCAAGGAGCAGTGCTAAACACAAGTGAGCACGCGCACACACCGCTCGCGCCCAAGGGTTCTAAGAGGTCTCCTGCGGGTCCCCGGGTTGACCAATGGATGCTGAGTGACGTCAGCAGTCACTAAGGATATTGAAAGGTGGTTCTAATGGGCTATTTCTTGACGTGGCCACAGATCAGTTCTTTTCTAAGATGGGCCTAGCTCCGCCCCCTACTTCTCGTTCCGCTGTCATCCCCGTCCCCTACTCCACACGAAAGGATCTGGTGTACTCTGTCAACATGACCCCTTTAGGCAGCGTGATGGATCTTTCCCAGATGTCTGAGTGGATCTGGGAGCTCGGCCAAAAGCCGATTCTCTGTCTGAAAAAAAACCTCGTCCGAGCTCGCCTCCTGCCACCTGGTGGCGGTGCCTGAGAGTGACTCTTTCATCTACCGTCAAATGTCAAAAATTTCTTCATGGGAGAAGACAGCAGCTTCAGAGGCCCGTCCCCTCACCTGGGCCCTCGGCTCATAGGCACTCGTGAAGCCGATATGAGCGAATATTACTCAGTACTATTTTCTCGAAGACAACATCTCTGCCACAACAGCACCACTCAAAAGGCTCCCTATCGAACGCTAACCAAGGGGCAGTGCTAAACACAAGTGAGCATGCGCACACACCGCTCGCGCCCAAGGGTTCTAAGAGGTCTCCTGCGGGGCCACGCGTTGACCAATGATTGCTGATTGCCGTCAGTGGCCCCTAGGGGGATTGAAAGTTGTTTCTCACGGGCGATTTCTTGCCATGTCTACAGATAAGTTCTTTCCTAAGCTCGGGCCTGGCTCCGCCCCCTACTTCTCCATCTACTCTGTCATCCACTTACCCTATTCCACACGGAAAGATCTGCTATACACTTTTAACATGACCCCTTTTGCAGCTTGATGGATCTTTCTCAGATATCTGTGTCGGATCTGGTAGCTCAGCCGAAATCCGATTCCATTTCTCAACCAATCCGCTGCGCCGCTCGCCTCCTGCAGCCTGGTGGAGGTTCCCGACCCCTACTCCACACGGAAAGATCAGCTGTCCTCTTTCCTCATCACCCTGTTTGGCAGCGTGATGGATCTTTCCCAGATTTCTGAGTCGGATCTGCCAGCTCAGCCGAAAGCCAATTCTCTTTCACGAACAAACTGTGTCCGGGCTCGCCTCCTGCAGCCCGGTGGAGGTGCCAGAGAGTGACTGTTTCTTCTACGGTCCAAAGTCAAAAGGAGTCTTCATGGCAGAAGACAGCAGCTTAACAGGCCAGCCCGCTCACCTGCCACCTCGGCTCTTATCCACTTCTAAACCTATTACCCGCGATGACTCGGTACTATTCTGTAGAAGCCAACCGCTCTGCCACAACAGCACCACTCAAAAGCCTCCCGATCGAACGGTAACCAAGGAGCAGTGCTAAACACAAGTGAGCACGCGCACACACCGCTCGCGCCCAAGGGTTCTAAGAGGTCTCCTGCGGGGCCCCGGGTTGACCAATGGCTGCTGAGTGACGTCAGCAGTCACTAAGGATATTGAAAGGTGGTTCTAATGGGCTATTTCTTGACGTGGCCACAGATCAGTTCTTTTCTAAGATTGGGCCTAGCTCCGCCCCCTACTTCTCGTTCCGCTCTGTCATCCCCGTCCCCTACTCCACACGAAAGGATCTGGTGTACTCTGTCTACATGGCCCCTTTAGGCAGCGTGATTGATCTTTCCCAGATGTCTGAGTGGATCTGGGAGCTAGGCCAAAAGCCGATTCTCTGTCTGAAACAAACCTCGTCCGAGCTCGCCTCCTGCCACCTGGTGGCGGTGCCTGAGAGTGACTCTTTCATCTACCGTCAAATGTCAAAAAGCTTTTTCATGGGAGAAGACAGCAGCTTCAGAGGCCCGTCCCCTCACCTGGCCCCTCGGCTCATACCCACTCGTGAAGCCGATATGAGCGAATATTACTCAGTACTATTTTCGCGAAAACAACATCTCTGCCACAGAGCACCACTCAAAAGCCTCCCGATCGAACGGTAACCAAGGAGCAGTGCTAAACACAAGTGAGCACGCGCACACACCGCTCGCGCCCAAGGGTTCTAAGAGGTCTCCTGCGGGTCCCCGGGTTGACCAATGGATGCTGAGTGACGTCAGCAGTCACTAAGGATATTGAAAGGTGGTTCTAATGGGCTATTTCTTGACGTGGCCACAGATCAGTTCTTTTCTAAGATGGGCCTAGCTCCGCCCCCTACTTCTCGTTCCGCTGTCATCCCCGTCCCCTACTCCACACGAAAGGATCTGGTGTACTCTGTCAACATCACCCCTTTAGGCAGCGTGATGGATCTTTCCCAGATGTCTGAGTGGATCTGGGAGCTCGGCCAAAAGCCGATTCTCTGTCTGAAATAAAACCTCGTCCGAGCTCGCCTCCTGCCACCTGGTGGCGGTGCCTGAGAGTGACTCTTTCATCTACCGTCAAATGTCAAAAATTTCTTCATGGGAGAAGACAGCAGCTTCAGAGGCCCGTCCCCTCACCTGGGCCCTCGGCTCATAGGCACTCGTGAAGCCGATATGAGCGAATATTACTCAGTACTATTTTCTCGAAGACAACATCTCTGCCACAACAGCACCACTCAAAAGGCTCCCTATCGAACGCTAACCAAGGGGCAGTGCTAAACACAAGTGAGCATGCGCACACACCGCTCGCGCCCAAGGGTTCTAAGAGGTCTCCTGCGGGGCCACGCGTTGACCAATGATTGCTGATTGCCGTCAGTGGCCCCTAGGGGGATTGAAAGTTGTTTCTCACGGGCGATTTCTTGCCATGTCTACAGATAAGTTCTTTCCTAAGCTCGGGCCTGGCTCCGCCCCCTACTTCTCCATCCACTCTGTCATCCACTTACCCTATTCCACACGGAAAGATCTGCTATAAACTTTTAACATGACCCCTTTTGCAGCTTGATGGATCTTTCTCAGATATCTGTGTCGGATCTGGTAGCTCAGCCGAAATCCGATTCCATTTCTCAACCAATCCGCTGCGCCGCTCGCCTCCTGCAGCCTGGTGGAGGTTCCCGACCCCTACTCCACACGGAAAGATCAGCTGTCCTCTTTCCTCATCACCCTGTTTGGCAGCGTGATGGATCTTTCCCAGATTTCTGAGTCGGATCTGCCAGCTCAGCCGAAAGCCAATTCTCTTTCACGAACAAACTGTGTCCGAGCTCGCCTCCTGCAGCCCGGTGGAGGTGCCAGAGAGTGACTGTTTCTTCTACGGTCCAAAGTCAAAAGGAGTCTTCATGGCAGAAGACAGCAGCTTAACAGGCCAGCCCGCTCACCTGCCACCTCGGCTCTTATCCACTTCTAAACCTATTACCCGCGATGACTCGGTACTATTCTGTAGAAGCCAACCGCTCTGCCACAACAGCACCACTCAAAAGCCTCCCGATCGAACGGTAACCAAGGAGCAGTGCTAAACACAAGTGAGCACGCGCACACACCGCTCGCGCCCAAGGGTTCTAAGAGGTCTCCTGCGGGGCCCCGGGTTGACCAATGGCTGCTGAGTGACGTCAGCAGTCACTAAGGATATTGAAAGGTGGTTCTAATGGGCTATTTCTTGACGTGGCCACAGATCAGTTCTTTTCTAAGATTAGGCCTAGCTCCGCCCCCTACTTCTCGTTCCGCTCTGTCATCCCCGTCCCCTACTCCCCACGAAAGGATCTGGTGTACTCTGTCTACATGGCCCCTTTAGGCAGCGTGATTGATCTTTCCCAAATGTCTGAGTGGATCTGGGAGCTAGGCCAAAAGCCGATTCTCTGTCTGAAACAAACCTCGTCCGAGCTCGCCTCCTGCCACCTGGTGGCGGTGCCTGAGAGTGACTCTTTCATCTACCGTCAAATGTCAAAAAGCTTTTTCATGGGAGAAGACAGCAGCTTCAGAGGCCCGTCCCCTCACCTGGCCCCTCGTCTCATACCCACTCGTGAAGCCGATATGAGCGAATATTACTCAGTACTATCTTCTCGAAGACAACATCTCTGCCACAACAGCACCACTCAAAAGGCTCCCTATCGAACGCTAACCAAGGGGCAGTGCTAAACACAAGTGAGCATGCGCACACACCGCTCGCGCCCAAGGGTTCTAAGAGGTCTCCTGCGGGGCCACGCGTTGACCAATGATTGCTGATTGCCGTCAGTGGCCCCTAGGGGGATTGAAAGTTGTTTCTCACGGGCGATTTCTTGCCATGTCTACAGATAAGTTCTTTCCTAAGCTCGGGCCTGGCTCCGCCCCCTACTTCTCCATCCACTCTGTCATCCACTTACCCTATTCCACACGGAAAGATCTGCTATACACTTTTAACATGACCCCTTTTGCAGCTTGATGGATCTTTCTCAGATATCTGTGTCGGATCTGGTAGCTCAGCCGAAATCCGATTCCATTTCTCAACCAATCCGCTGCGCCGCTCGCCTCCTGCAGCCTGGTGGAGGTTCCCGACCCCTACTCCACACGGAAAGATCAGCTGTCCTCTTTCCTCATCACCCTGTTTGGCAGCGTGATGGATCTTTCCCAGATTTCTGAGTCGGATCTGCCAGCTCAGCCGAAAGCCAATTCTCTTTCACGAACAAACTGTGTCCGGGCTCGCCTCCTGCAGCCCGGTGGAGGTGCCAGAGAGTGACTGTTTCTTCTACGGTCCAAAGTCAAAAGGAGTCTTCATGGCAGAAGACAGCAGCTTAACAGGCCAGCCCGCTCACCTGCCACCTCGGCTCTTATCCACTTCTAAACCTATTACCCGCGATGACTCGGTACTATTCTGTAGAAGCCAACCGCTCTGCCACAACAGCACCACTCAAAAGCCTCCCGATCGAACGGTAACCAAGGAGCAGTGCTAAACACAAGTGAGCACGCGCACACACCGCTCGCGCCCAAGGGTTCTAAGAGGTCTCCTGCGGGGCCCCGGGTTGACCAATGGCTGCTGAGTGACGTCAGCAGTCACTAAGGATATTGAAAGGTGGTTCTAATGGGCTATTTCTTGACGTGGCCACAGATCAGTTCTTTTCTAAGATTGGGCCTAGCTCCGCCCCCTACTTCTCGTTCCGCTCTGTCATCCCCGTCCCCTACTCCACACGAAAGGATCTGGTGTACTCTGTCTACATGGCCCCTTTAGGCAGCGTGATTGATCTTTCCCAGATGTCTGAGTGGATCTGGGAGCTAGGCCAAAAGCCGATTCTCTGTCTGAAACAAACCTCGTCCGAGCTCGCCTCCTGCCACCTGGTGGCGGTGCCTGAGAGTGACTCTTTCATCTACCGTCAAATGTCAAAAAGCTTTTTCATGGGAGAAGACAGCAGCTTCAGAGGCCCGTCCCCTCACCTGGCCCCTCGGCTCATACCCACTCGTGAAGCCGATATGAGCGAATATTACTCAGTACTATTTTCGCGAAAACAACATCTCTGCCACAGAGCACCACTCAAAAGCCTCCCGATCGAACGGTAACCAAGGAGCAGTGCTAAACACAAGTGAGCACGCGCACACACCGCTCGCGCCCAAGGGTTCTAAGAGGTCTCCTGCGGGTCCCCGGGTTGACCAATGGATGCTGAGTGACGTCAGCAGTCACTAAGGATATTGAAAGGTGGTTCTAATGGGCTATTTCTTGACGTGGCCACAGATCAGTTCTTTTCTAAGATGGGCCTAGCTCCGCCCCCTACTTCTCGTTCCGCTGTCATCCCCGTCCCCTACTCCACACGAAAGGATCTGGTGTACTCTGTCAACATGACCCCTTTAGGCAGCGTGATGGATCTTTCCCAGATGTCTGAGTGGATCTGGGAGCTCGGCCAAAAGCCGATTCTCTGTCTGAAAAAAAACCTCGTCCGAGCTCGCCTCCTGCCACCTGGTGGCGGTGCCTGAGAGTGACTCTTTCATCTACCGTCAAATGTCAAAAATTTCTTCATGGGAGAAGACAGCAGCTTCAGAGGCCCGTCCCCTCACCTGGGCCCTCGGCTCATAGGCACTCGTGAAGCCGATATGAGCGAATATTACTCAGTACTATTTTCTCGAAGACAACATCTCTGCCACAACAGCACCACTCAAAAGGCTCCCTATCGAACGCTAACCAAGGGGCAGTGCTAAACACAAGTGAGCATGCGCACACACCGCTCGCGCCCAAGGGTTCTAAGAGGTCTCCTGCGGGGCCACGCATTGACCAATGATTGCTGATTGCCGTCAGTGGCCCCTAGGGGGATTGAAAGTTGTTTCTCACGGGCGATTTCTTGCCATGTCTACAGATAAGTTCTTTCCTAAGCTCGGGCCTGGCTCCGCCCCCTACTTCTCCATCCACTCTGTCATCCACTTACCCTATTCCACACGGAAAGATCTGCTATACACTTTTAACATGACCCCTTTTGCAGCTTGATGGATCTTTCTCAGATATCTGTGTCGGATCTGGTAGCTCAGCCGAAATCCGATTCCATTTCTCAACCAATCCGCTGCGCCGCTCGCCTCCTGCAGCCTGGTGGAGGTTCCCGACCCCTACTCCACACGGAAAGATCAGCTGTCCTCTTTCCTCATCACCCTGTTTGGCAGCGTGATGGATCTTTCCCAGATTTCTGAGTCGGATCTGCCAGCTCAGCCGAAAGCCAATTCTCTTTCACGAACAAACTGTGTCCGGGCTCGCCTCCTGCAGCCCGGTGGAGGTGCCAGAGAGTGACTGTTTCTTCTACGGTCCAAAGTCAAAAGGAGTCTTCATGGCAGAAGACAGCAGCTTAACAGGCCAGCCCGCTCACCTGCCACCTCGGCTCTTATCCACTTCTAAACCTATTACCCGCGATGACTCGGTACTATTCTGTAGAAGCCAACCGCTCTGCCACAACAGCACCACTCAAAAGCCTCCCGATCGAACGGTAACCAAGGAGCAGTGCTAAACACAAGTGAGCACGCGCACACACCGCTCGCGCCCAAGGGTTCTAAGAGGTCTCCTGCGGGGCCCCGGGTTGACCAATGGCTGCTGAGTGACGTCAGCAGTCACTAAGGATATTGAAAGGTGGTTCTAATGGGCTATTTCTTGACGTGGCCACAGATCAGTTCTTTTCTAAGATTGGGCCTAGCTCCGCCCCCTACTTCTCGTTCCGCTCTGTCATCCCCATCCCCTACTCCACACGAAAGGATCTGGTGTACTCTGTCTACATGGCCCCTTTAGGCAGCGTGATTGATCTTTCCCAGATGTCTGAGTGGATCTGGGAGCTAGGCCAAAAGCCGATTCTCTGTCTGAAACAAACCTCGTCCGAGCTCGCCTCCTGCCACCTGGTGGCGGTGCCTGAGAGTGACTCTTTCATCTACCGTCAAATGTCAAAAAGCTTTTTCATGGGAGAAGACAGCAGCTTCAGAGGCCCGTCCCCTCACCTGGCCCCTCGGCTCATACCCACTCGTGAAGCCGATATGAGCGAATATTACTCAGTACTATTTTCGCGAAAACAACATCTCTGCCACAGAGCACCACTCAAAAGCCTCCCGATCGAACGGTAACCAAGGAGCAGTGCTAAACACAAGTGAGCACGCGCACACACCGCTCGCGCCCAAGGGTTCTAAGAGGTCTCCTGCGGGTCCCCGGGTTGACCAATGGATGCTGAGTGACGTCAGCAGTCACTAAGGATATTGAAAGGTGGTTCTAATGGGCTATTTCTTGACGTGGCCACAGATCAGTTCTTTTCTAAGATGGGCCTAGCTCCGCCCCCTACTTCTCGTTCCGCTGTCATCCCCGTCCCCTACTCCACACGAAAGGATCTGGTGTACTCTGTCAACATGACCCCTTTAGGCAGCGTGATGGATCTTTCCCAGATGTCTGAGTGGATCTGGGAGCTCGGCCAAAAGCCGATTCTCTGTCTGAAAAAAAACCTCGTCCGAGCTCGCCTCCTGCCACCTGGTGGCGGTGCCTGAGAGTGACTCTTTCATCTACCGTCAAATGTCAAAAATTTCTTCATGGGAGAAGACAGCAGCTTCAGAGGCCCGTCCCCTCACCTGGGCCCTCGGCTCATACCCACTCGTGAAGCCGATATGAGCGAATATTACTCAGTACTATTTTCTCGAAGACAACATCTCTGCCACAACAGCACCACTCAAAAGGCTCCCTATCGAACGCTAACCAAGGGGCAGTGCTAAACACAAGTGAGCATGCGCACACACCGCTCGCGCCCAAGGGTTCTAAGAGGTCTCCTGCGGGGCCACGCGTTGACCAATGATTGCTGATTGCCGTCAGTGGCCCCTAGGGGGATTGAAAGTTGTTTCTCACGGGCGATTTCTTGCCATGTCTACAGATAAGTTCTTTCCTAAGCTCGGGCCTGGCTCCGCCCCCTACTTCTCCATCCACTCTGTCATCCACTTACCCTATTCCACACGGAAAGATCTGCTATACACTTTTAACATGACCCCTTTTGCAGCTTGATGGATCTTTCTCAGATATCTGTGTCGGATCTGGTAGCTCAGCCGAAATCCGATTCCATTTCTCAACCAATCCGCTGCGCCGCTCGCCTCCTGCAGCCTGGTGGAGGTTCCCGACCCCTACTCCACACGGAAAGATCAGCTGTCCTCTTTCCTCATCACCCTGTTTGGCAGCGTGATGGATCTTTCCCAGATTTCTGAGTC
Organism: Cynocephalus volans; assembly: GCF_027409185.1. Classification (NCBI taxonomy): domain Eukaryota; kingdom Metazoa; phylum Chordata; class Mammalia; order Dermoptera; family Cynocephalidae; genus Cynocephalus; species Cynocephalus volans. The sequence continues at coordinate 62,127,026 of NC_084469.1, forward strand.
GGATCTGCCAGCTCAGCCGAAAGCCAATTCTCTTTCACGAACAAACTGTGTCCGGGCTCGCCTCCTGCAGCCCGGTGGAGGTGCCAGAGAGTGACTGTTTCTTCTACGGTCCAAAGTCAAAAGGAGTCTTCATGGCAGAAGACAGCAGCTTAACAGGCCAGCCCGCTCACCTGCCACCTCGGCTCTTATCCACTTCTAAACCTATTACCCGCGATGACTCGGTACTATTCTGTAGAAGCCAACCGCTCTGCCACAACAGCACCACTCAAAAGCCTCCCGATCGAACGGTAACCAAGGAGCAGTGCTAAACACAAGTGAGCACGCGCACACACCGCTCGCGCCCAAGGGTTCTAAGAGGTCTCCTGCGGGGCCCCGGGTTGACCAATGGCTGCTGAGTGACGTCAGCAGTCACTAAGGATATTGAAAGGTGGTTCTAATGTGCTATTTCTTGACGTGGCCACAGATCAGTTCTTTTCTAAGATTGGGCCTAGCTCCGCCCCCTACTTCTCGTTCCGCTCTGTCATCCCCGTCCCCTACTCCACACGAAAGGATCTGGTGTACTCTGTCTACATGGCCCCTTTAGGCAGCGTGATTGATCTTTCCCAGATGTCTGAGTGGATCTGGGAGCTGGGCCAAAAGCCGATTCTCTGTCTGAAACAAACCTCGTCCGAGCTCGCCTCCTGCCACCTGGTGGCGGTGCCTGAGAGTGACTCTTTCATCTACCGTCAAATGTCAAAAAGCTTTTTCATGGGAGAAGACAGCAGCTTCAGAGGCCCGTCCCCTCACCTGGCCCCTCGGCTCATACCCACTCGTGAAGCCGATATGAGCGAATATTACTCAGTACTATTTTCGCGAAAACAACATCTCTGCCACAGAGCACCACTCAAAAGCCTCCCGATCGAACGGTAACCAAGGAGCAGTGCTAAACACAAGTGAGCACGCGCACACACCGCTCGCGCCCAAGGGTTCTAAGAGGTCTCCTGCGGGTCCCCGGGTTGACCAATGGATGCTGAGTGACGTCAGCAGTCACTAAGGATATTGAAAGGTGGTTCTAATGGGCTATTTCTTGACGTGGCCACAGATCAGTTCTTTTCTAAGATGGGCCTAGCTCCGCCCCCTACTTCTCGTTCCGCTGTCATCCCCGTCCCCTACTCCACACGAAAGGATCTGGTGTACTCTGTCAACATGACCCCTTTAGGCAGCGTGATGGATCTTTCCCAGATGTCTGAGTGGATCTGGGAGCTCGGCCAAAAGCCGATTCTCTGTCTGAAAAAAAACCTCGTCCGAGCTCGCCTCCTGCCACCTGGTGGCGGTGCCTGAGAGTGACTCTTTCATCTACCGTCAAATGTCAAAAATTTCTTCATGGGAGAAGACAGCAGCTTCAGAGGCCCGTCCCCTCACCTGGCCCCTCGGCTCATACCCACTCGTGAAGCCGATATGAGCGAATATTACTCAGTACTATTTTCTCGAAGACAACATCTCTGCCACAACAGCACCACTCAAAAGGCTCCCTATCGAACGCTAACCAAGGGGCAGTGCTAAACACAAGTGAGCATGCGCACACACCGCTCGCGCCCAAGGGTTCTAAGAGGTCTCCTGCGGGGCCACGCGTTGACCAATGATTGCTGATTGCCGTCAGTGGCCCCTAGGGGGATTGAAAGTTGTTTCTCACGGGCGATTTCTTGCCATGTCTACAGATAAGTTCTTTCCTAAGCTCGGGCCTGGCTCCGCCCCCTACTTCTCCATCCACTCTGTCATCCACTTACCCTATTCCACACGGAAAGATCTGCTATACACTTTTAACATGACCCCTTTTGCAGCTTGATGGATCTTTCTCAGATATCTGTGTCGGATCTGGTAGCTCAGCCGAAATCCGATTCCATTTCTCAACCAATCCGCTGCGCCGCTCGCCTCCTGCAGCCTGGTGGAGGTTCCCGACCCCTACTCCACACGGAAAGATCAGCTGTCCTCTTTCCTCATCACCCTGTTTGGCAGCGTGATGGATCTTTCCCAGATTTCTGAGTCGGATCTGCCAGCTCAGCCGAAAGCCAATTCTCTTTCACGAACAAACTGTGTCCGGGCTCGCCTCCTGCAGCCCGGTGGAGGTGCCAGAGAGTGACTGTTTCTTCTACGGTCCAAAGTCAAAAGGAGTCTTCATGGCAGAAGACAGCAGCTTAACAGGCCAGCCCGCTCACCTGCCACCTCGGCTCTTATCCACTTCTAAACCTATTACCCGCGATGACTCGGTACTATTCTGTAGAAGCCAACCGCTCTGCCACAACAGCACCACTCAAAAGCCTCCCGATCGAACGGTAACCAAGGAGCAGTGCTAAACACAAGTGAGCACGCGCACACACCGCTCGCGCCCAAGGGTTCTAAGAGGTCTCCTGCGGGGCCCCGGGTTGACCAATGGCTGCTGAGTGACGTCAGCAGTCACTAAGGATATTGAAAGGTGGTTCTAATGGGCTATTTCTTGACGTGGCCACAGATCAGTTCTTTTCTAAGATTGGGCCTAGCTCCGCCCCCTACTTCTCGTTCCGCTCTGTCATCCCCGTCCCCTACTCCACACGAAAGGATCTGGTGTACTCTGTCTACATGGCCCCTTTAGGCAGCGTGATTGATCTTTCCCAGATGTCTGAGTGGATCTGGGAGCTAGGCCAAAAGCCGATTCTCTGTCTGAAACAAACCTCGTCCGAGCTCGCCTCCTGCCACCTGGTGGCGGTGCCTGAGAGTGACTCTTTCATCTACCGTCAAATGTCAAAAAGCTTTTTCATGGGAGAAGACAGCAGCTTCAGAGGCCCGTCCCCTCACCTGGCCCCTCGGCTCATACCCACTCGTGAAGCCGATATGAGCGAATATTACTCAGTACTATTTTCGCGAAAACAACATCTCTGCCACAGAGCACCACTCAAAAGCCTCCCGATCGAACGGTAACCAAGGAGCAGTGCTAAACACAAGTGAGCACGCGCACACACCGCTCGCGCCCAAGGGTTCTAAGAGGTCTCCTGCGGGTCCCCGGGTTGACCAATGGATGCTGAGTGACGTCAGCAGTCACTAAGGATATTGAAAGGTGGTTCTAATGGGCTATTTCTTGACGTGGCCACAGATCAGTTCTTTTCTAAGATGGGCCTAGCTCCGCCCCCTACTTCTCGTTCCGCTGTCATCCCCGTCCCCTACTCCACACGAAAGGATCTGGTGTACTCTGTCAACATGACCCCTTTAGGCAGCGTGATGGATCTTTCCCAGATGTCTGAGTGGATCTGGGAGCTCGGCCAAAAGCCGATTCTCTGTCTGAAAAAAAACCTCGTCCGAGCTCGCCTCCTGCCACCTGGTGGCGGTGCCTGAGAGTGACTCTTTCATCTACCGTCAAATGTCAAAAATTTCTTCATGGGAGAAGACAGCAGCTTCAGAGGCCCGTCCCCTCACCTGGGCCCTCGGCTCATAGGCACTCGTGAAGCCGATATGAGCGAATATTACTCAGTACTATTTTCTCGAAGACAACATCTCTGCCACAACAGCACCACTCAAAAGGCTCCCTATCGAACGCTAACCAAGGGGCAGTGCTAAACACAAGTGAGCATGCGCACACACCGCTCGCGCCCAAGGGTTCTAAGAGGTCTCCTGCGGGGCCACGCATTGACCAATGATTGCTGATTGCCGTCAGTGGCCCCTAGGGGGATTGAAAGTTGTTTCTCACGGGCGATTTCTTGCCATGTCTACAGATAAGTTCTTTCCTAAGCTCGGGCCTGGCTCCGCCCCCTACTTCTCCATCCACTCTGTCATCCACTTACCCTATTCCACACGGAAAGATCTGCTATACACTTTTAACATGACCCCTTTTGCAGCTTGATGGATCTTTCTCAGATATCTGTGTCGGATCTGGTAGCTCAGCCGAAATCCGATTCCATTTCTCAACCAATCCGCTGCGCCGCTCGCCTCCTGCAGCCTGGTGGAGGTTCCCGACCCCTACTCCACACGGAAAGATCAGCTGTCCTCTTTCCTCATCACCCTGTTTGGCAGCGTGATGGATCTTTCCCAGATTTCTGAGTCGGATCTGCCAGCTCAGCCGAAAGCCAATTCTCTTTCACGAACAAACTGTGTCCGGGCTCGCCTCCTGCAGCCCGGTGGAGGTGCCAGAGAGTGACTGTTTCTTCTACGGTCCAAAGTCAAAAGGAGTCTTCATGGCAGAAGACAGCAGCTTAACAGGCCAGCCCGCTCACCTGCCACCTCGGCTCTTATCCACTTCTAAACCTATTACCCGCGATGACTCGGTACTATTCTGTAGAAGCCAACCGCTCTGCCACAACAGCACCACTCAAAAGCCTCCCGATCGAACGGTAACCAAGGAGCAGTGCTAAACACAAGTGAGCACGCGCACACACCGCTCGCGCCCAAGGGTTCTAAGAGGTCTCCTGCGGGGCCCCGGGTTGACCAATGGCTGCTGAGTGACGTCAGCAGTCACTAAGGATATTGAAAGGTGGTTCTAATGGGCTATTTCTTGACGTGGCCACAGATCAGTTCTTTTCTAAGATTGGGCCTAGCTCCGCCCCCTACTTCTCGTTCCGCTCTGTCATCCCCATCCCCTACTCCACACGAAAGGATCTGGTGTACTCTGTCTACATGGCCCCTTTAGGCAGCGTGATTGATCTTTCCCAGATGTCTGAGTGGATCTGGGAGCTAGGCCAAAAGCCGATTCTCTGTCTGAAACAAACCTCGTCCGAGCTCGCCTCCTGCCACCTGGTGGCGGTGCCTGAGAGTGACTCTTTCATCTACCGTCAAATGTCAAAAAGCTTTTTCATGGGAGAAGACAGCAGCTTCAGAGGCCCGTCCCCTCACCTGGCCCCTCGGCTCATACCCACTCGTGAAGCCGATATGAGCGAATATTACTCAGTACTATTTTCGCGAAAACAACATCTCTGCCACAGAGCACCACTCAAAAGCCTCCCGATCGAACGGTAACCAAGGAGCAGTGCTAAACACAAGTGAGCACGCGCACACACCGCTCGCGCCCAAGGGTTCTAAGAGGTCTCCTGGGGGTCCCCGGGTTGACCAATGGATGCTGAGTGACGTCAGCAGTCACTAAGGATATTGAAAGGTGGTTCTAATGGGCTATTTCTTGACGTGGCCACAGATCAGTTCTTTTCTAAGATGGGCCTAGCTCCGCCCCCTACTTCTCGTTCCGCTGTCATCCCCGTCCCCTACTCCACACGAAAGGATCTGGTGTACTCTGTCAACATGACCCCTTTAGGCAGCGTGATGGATCTTTCCCAGATGTCTGAGTGGATCTGGGAGCTCGGCCAAAAGCCGATTCTCTGTCTGAAAAAAAACCTCGTCCGAGCTCGCCTCCTGCCACCTGGTGGCGGTGCCTGAGAGTGACTCTTTCATCTACCGTCAAATGTCAAAAATTTCTTCATGGGAGAAGACAGCAGCTTCAGAGGCCCGTCCCCTCACCTGGGCCCTCGGCTCATACCCACTCGTGAAGCCGATATGAGCGAATATTACTCAGTACTATTTTCTCGAAGACAACATCTCTGCCACAACAGCACCACTCAAAAGGCTCCCTATCGAACGCTAACCAAGGGGCAGTGCTAAACACAAGTGAGCATGCGCACACACCGCTCGCGCCCAAGGGTTCTAAGAGGTCTCCTGCGGGGCCACGCGTTGACCAATGATTGCTGATTGCCGTCAGTGGCCCCTAGGGGGATTGAAAGTTGTTTCTCACGGGCGATTTCTTGCCATGTCTACAGATAAGTTCTTTCCTAAGCTCGGGCCTGGCTCCGCCCCCTACTTCTCCATCCACTCTGTCATCCACTTACCCTATTCCACACGGAAAGATCTGCTATACACTTTTAACATGACCCCTTTTGCAGCTTGATGGATCTTTCTCAGATATCTGTGTCGGATCTGGTAGCTCAGCCGAAATCCGATTCCATTTCTCAACCAATCCGCTGCGCCGCTCGCCTCCTGCAGCCTGGTGGAGGTTCCCGACCCCTACTCCACACGGAAAGATCAGCTGTCCTCTTTCCTCATCACCCTGTTTGGCAGCGTGATGGATCTTTCCCAGATTTCTGAGTCGGATCTGCCAGCTCAGCCGAAAGCCAATTCTCTTTCACGAACAAACTGTGTCCGGGCTCGCCTCCTGCAGCCCGGTGGAGGTGCCAGAGAGTGACTGTTTCTTCTACGGTCCAAAGTCAAAAGGAGTCTTCATGGCAGAAGACAGCAGCTTAACAGGCCAGCCCGCTCACCTGCCACCTCGGCTCTTATCCACTTCTAAACCTATTACCCGCGATGACTCGGTACTATTCTGTAGAAGCCAACCGCTCTGCCACAACAGCACCACTCAAAAGCCTCCCGATCGAACGGTAACCAAGGAGCAGTGCTAAACACAAGTGAGCACGCGCACACACCGCTCGCGCCCAAGGGTTCTAAGAGGTCTCCTGCGGGGCCCCGGGTTGACCAATGGCTGCTGAGTGACGTCAGCAGTCACTAAGGATATTGAAAGGTGGTTCTAATGTGCTATTTCTTGACGTGGCCACAGATCAGTTCTTTTCTAAGATTGGGCCTAGCTCCGCCCCCTACTTCTCGTTCCGCTCTGTCATCCCCGTCCCCTACTCCACACGAAAGGATCTGGTGTACTCTGTCTACATGGCCCCTTTAGGCAGCGTGATTGATCTTTCCCAGATGTCTGAGTGGATCTGGGAGCTGGGCCAAAAGCCGATTCTCTGTCTGAAACAAACCTCGTCCGAGCTCGCCTCCTGCCACCTGGTGGCGGTGCCTGAGAGTGACTCTTTCATCTACCGTCAAATGTCAAAAAGCTTTTTCATGGGAGAAGACAGCAGCTTCAGAGGCCCGTCCCCTCACCTGGCCCCTCGGCTCATACCCACTCGTGAAGCCGATATGAGCGAATATTACTCAGTACTATTTTCGCGAAAACAACATCTCTGCCACAGAGCACCACTCAAAAGCCTCCCGATCGAACGGTAACCAAGGAGCAGTGCTAAACACAAGTGAGCACGCGCACACACCGCTCGCGCCCAAGGGTTCTAAGAGGTCTCCTGCGGGTCCCCGGGTTGACCAATGGATGCTGAGTGACGTCAGCAGTCACTAAGGATATTGAAAGGTGGTTCTAATGGGCTATTTCTTGACGTGGCCACAGATCAGTTCTTTTCTAAGATGGGCCTAGCTCCGCCCCCTACTTCTCGTTCCGCTGTCATCCCCGTCCCCTACTCCACACGAAAGGATCTGGTGTACTCTGTCAACATGACCCCTTTAGGCAGCGTGATGGATCTTTCCCAGATGTCTGAGTGGATCTGGGAGCTCGGCCAAAAGCCGATTCTCTGTCTGAAAAAAAACCTCGTCCGAGCTCGCCTCCTGCCACCTGGTGGCGGTGCCTGAGAGTGACTCTTTCATCTACCGTCAAATGTCAAAAATTTCTTCATGGGAGAAGACAGCAGCTTCAGAGGCCCGTCCCCTCACCTGGCCCCTCGGCTCATACCCACTCGTGAAGCCGATATGAGCGAATATTACTCAGTACTATTTTCTCGAAGACAACATCTCTGCCACAACAGCACCACTCAAAAGGCTCCCTATCGAACGCTAACCAAGGGGCAGTGCTAAACACAAGTGAGCATGCGCACACACCGCTCGCGCCCAAGGGTTCTAAGAGGTCTCCTGCGGGGCCACGCGTTGACCAATGATTGCTGATTGCCGTCAGTGGCCCCTAGGGGGATTGAAAGTTGTTTCTCACGGGCGATTTCTTGCCATGTCTACAGATAAGTTCTTTCCTAAGCTCGGGCCTGGCTCCGCCCCCTACTTCTCCATCCACTCTGTCATCCACTTACCCTATTCCACACGGAAAGATCTGCTATACACTTTTAACATGACCCCTTTTGCAGCTTGATGGATCTTTCTCAGATATCTGTGTCGGATCTGGTAGCTCAGCCGAAATCCGATTCCATTTCTCAACCAATCCGCTGCGCCGCTCGCCTCCTGCAGCCTGGTGGAGGTTCCCGACCCCTACTCCACACGGAAAGATCAGCTGTCCTCTTTCCTCATCACCCTGTTTGGCAGCGTGATGGATCTTTCCCAGATTTCTGAGTCGGATCTGCCAGCTCAGCCGAAAGCCAATTCTCTTTCACGAACAAACTGTGTCCGGGCTCGCCTCCTGCAGCCCGGTGGAGGTGCCAGAGAGTGACTGTTTCTTCTACGGTCCAAAGTCAAAAGGAGTCTTCATGGCAGAAGACAGCAGCTTAACAGGCCAGCCCGCTCACCTGCCACCTCGGCTCTTATCCACTTCTAAACCTATTACCCGCGATGACTCGGTACTATTCTGTAGAAGCCAACCGCTCTGCCACAACAGCACCACTCAAAAGCCTCCCGATCGAACGGTAACCAAGGAGCAGTGCTAAACACAAGTGAGCACGCGCACACACCGCTCGCGCCCAAGGGTTCTAAGAGGTCTCCTGCGGGGCCCCGGGTTGACCAATGGCTGCTGAGTGACGTCAGCAGTCACTAAGGATATTGAAAGGTGGTTCTAATGGGCTATTTCTTGACGTGGCCACAGATCAGTTCTTTTCTAAGATTGGGCCTAGCTCCGCCCCCTACTTCTCGTTCCGCTCTGTCATCCCCGTCCCCTACTCCACACGAAAGGATCTGGTGTACTCTGTCTACATGGCCCCTTTAGGCAGCGTGATTGATCTTTCCCAGATGTCTGAGTGGATCTGGGAGCTAGGCCAAAAGCCGATTCTCTGTCTGAAACAAACCTCGTCCGAGCTCGCCTCCTGCCACCTGGTGGCGGTGCCTGAGAGTGACTCTTTCATCTACCGTCAAATGTCAAAAAGCTTTTTCATGGGAGAAGACAGCAGCTTCAGAGGCCCGTCCCCTCACCTGGCCCCTCGGCTCATACCCACTCGTGAAGCCGATATGAGCGAATATTACTCAGTACTATTTTCGCGAAAACAACATCTCTGCCACAGAGCACCACTCAAAAGCCTCCCGATCGAACGGTAACCAAGGAGCAGTGCTAAACACAAGTGAGCACGCGCACACACCGCTCGCGCCCAAGGGTTCTAAGAGGTCTCCTGCGGGTCCCCGGGTTGACCAATGGATGCTGAGTGACGTCAGCAGTCACTAAGGATATTGAAAGGTGGTTCTAATGGGCTATTTCTTGACGTGGCCACAGATCAGTTCTTTTCTAAGATGGGCCTAGCTCCGCCCCCTACTTCTCGTTCCGCTGTCATCCCCGTCCCCTACTCCACACGAAAGGATCTGGTGTACTCTGTCAACATGACCCCTTTAGGCAGCGTGATGGATCTTTCCCAGATGTCTGAGTGGATCTGGGAGCTCGGCCAAAAGCCGATTCTCTGTCTGAAAAAAAACCTCGTCCGAGCTCGCCTCCTGCCACCTGGTGGCGGTGCCTGAGAGTGACTCTTTCATCTACCGTCAAATGTCAAAAATTTCTTCATGGGAGAAGACAGCAGCTTCAGAGGCCCGTCCCCTCACCTGGCCCCTCGGCTCATACCCACTCGTGAAGCCGATATGAGCGAATATTACTCAGTACTATTTTCTCGAAGACAACATCTCTGCCACAACAGCACCACTCAAAAGGCTCCCTATCGAACGCTAACCAAGGGGCAGTGCTAAACACAAGTGAGCATGCGCACACACCGCTCGCGCCCAAGGGTTCTAAGAGGTCTCCTGCGGGGCCACGCGTTGACCAATGATTGCTGATTGCCGTCAGTGGCCCCTAGGGGGATTGAAAGTTGTTTCTCACGGGCGATTTCTTGCCATGTCTACAGATAAGTTCTTTCCTAAGCTCGGGCCTGGCTCCGCCCCCTACTTCTCCATCCACTCTGTCATCCACTTACCCTATTCCACACGGAAAGATCTGCTATACACTTTTAACATGACCCCTTTTGCAGCTTGATGGATCTTTCTCAGATATCTGTGTCGGATCTGGTAGCTCAGCCGAAATCCGATTCCATTTCTCAACCAATCCGCTGCGCCGCTCGCCTCCTGCAGCCTGGTGGAGGTTCCCGACCCCTACTCCACACGGAAAGATCAGCTGTCCTCTTTCCTCATCACCCTGTTTGGCAGCGTGATGGATCTTTCCCAGATTTCTGAGTCGGATCTGCCAGCTCAGCCGAAAGCCAATTCTCTTTCACGAACAAACTGTGTCCGGGCTCGCCTCCTGCAGCCCGGTGGAGGTGCCAGAGAGTGACTGTTTCTTCTACGGTCCAAAGTCAAAAGGAGTCTTCATGGCAGAAGACAGCAGCTTAACAGGCCAGCCCGCTCACCTGCCACCTCGGCTCTTATCCACTTCTAAACCTATTACCCGCGATGACTCGGTACTATTCTGTAGAAGCCAACCGCTCTGCCACAACAGCACCACTCAAAAGCCTCCCGATCGAACGGTAACCAAGGAGCAGTGCTAAACACAAGTGAGCACGCGCACACACCGCTCGCGCCCAAGGGTTCTAAGAGGTCTCCTGCGGGGCCCCGGGTTGACCAATGGCTGCTGAGTGACGTCAGCAGTCACTAAGGATATTGAAAGGTGGTTCTAATGGGCTATTTCTTGACGTGGCCACAGATCAGTTCTTTTCTAAGATTGGGCCTAGCTCCGCCCCCTACTTCTCGTTCCGCTCTGTCATCCCCGTCCCCTACTCCACACGAAAGGATCTGGTGTACTCTGTCTACATGGCCCCTTTAGGCAGCGTGATTGATCTTTCCCAGATGTCTGAGTGGATCTGGGAGCTGGGCCAAAAGCCGATTCTCTGTCTGAAACAAACCTCGTCCGAGCTCGCCTCCTGCCACCTGGTGGCGGTGCCTGAGAGTGACTCTTTCATCTACCGTCAAATGTCAAAAAGCTTTTTCATGGGAGAAGACAGCAGCTTCAGAGGCCCGTCCCCTCACCTGGCCCCTCGGCTCATACCCACTCGTGAAGCCGATATGAGCGAATATTACTCAGTACTATTTTCGCGAAAACAACATCTCTGCCACAGAGCACCACTCAAAAGCCTCCCGATCGAACGGTAACCAAGGAGCAGTGCTAAACACAAGTGAGCATGCGCACACACCGCTCGCAACCAAGGGTTCTAAGAGGTCTCCTGCGGGGCCACGCGTTGACCAATGATTGCTGATTGCCGTCAGTGGCCCCTAGGGGGATTGAAAGTTGTTTCTCACGGGCGATTTCTTGCCATGTCTACAGATAAGTTCTTTCCTAAGCTCGGGCCTGGCTCCGCCCCCTACTTCTCCATCCACTCTGTCATCCACTTACCCTATTCCACACGGAAAGATCTGCTATACACTTTTAACATGACCCCTTTTGCAGCTTGATGGATCTTTCTCAGATATCTGTGTCGGATCTGGTAGCTCAGCCGAAATCCGATTCCATTTCTCAACCAATCCGCTGCGCCGCTCGCCTCCTGCAGCCTGGTGGAGGTTCCCGACCCCTACTCCACACGGAAAGATCAGCTGTCCTCTTTCCTCATCACCCTGTTTGGCAGCGTGATGGATCTTTCCCAGATTTCTGAGTCGGATCTGCCAGCTCAGCCGAAAGCCAATTCTCTTTCACGAACAACCTGTGTCCGGGCTCGCCTCCTGCAGCCCGGTGGAGGTGCCAGAGAGTGACTGTTTCTTCTACGGTCCAAAGTCAAAAGGAGTCTTCATGGCAGAAGACAGCAGCTTAACAGGCCAGCCCGCTCACCTGCCACCTCGGCTCTTATCCACTTCTAAACCTATTACCCGCGATGACTCGGTACTATTCTGTAGAAGCCAACCGCTCTGCCACAACAACACCACTCAAAAGCCTCCCGATCGAACGGTAACCAAGGAGCAGTGCTAAACACAAGTGAGCACGCGCACACACCGCTCGCGCCCAAGGGTTCTAAGAGGTCTCCTGCGGGGCCCCGGGTTGACCAATGGCTGCTGAGTGACGTCAGCAGTCACTAAGGATATTGAAAGGTGGTTCTAATGGGCTATTTCTTGACGTGGCCACAGATCAGTTCTTTTCTAAGATTGGGCCTAGCTCCGCCCCCTACTTCTCGTTCCGCTCTGTCATCCCCGTCCCCTACTCCACACGAAAGGATCTGGTGTACTCTGTCTACATGGCCCCTTTAGGCAGCGTGATTGATCTTTCCCAGATGTCTGAGTGGATCTGGGAGCTAGGCCAAAAGCCGATTCTCTGTCTGAAACAAACCTCGTCCGAGCTCGCCTCCTGCCACCTGGTGGCGGTGCCTGAGAGTGACTCTTTCATCTACCGTCAAATGTCAAAAAGCTTTTTCATGGGAGAAGACAGCAGCTTCAGAGGCCCGTCCCCTCACCTGGCCCCTCGGCTCATACCCACTCGTGAAGCCGATATGAGCGAATATTACTCAGTACTATTTTCGCGAAAACAACATCTCTGCCACAGAGCACCACTCAAAAGCCTCCCGATCGAACGGTAACCAAGGAGCAGTGCTAAACACAAGTGAGCACGCGCACACACCGCTCGCGCCCAAGGGTTCTAAGAGGTCTCCTGCGGGTCCCCGGGTTGACCAATGGATGCTGAGTGACGTCAGCAGTCACTAAGGATATTGAAAGGTGGTTCTAATGGGCTATTTCTTGACGTGGCCACAGATCAGTTCTTTTCTAAGATGGGCCTAGCTCCGCCCCCTACTTCTCGTTCCGCTGTCATCCCCGTCCCCTACTCCACACGAAAGGATCTGGTGTACTCTGTCAACATCACCCCTTTAGGCAGCGTGATGGATCTTTCCCAGATGTCTGAGTGGATCTGGGAGCTCGGCCAAAAGCCGATTCTCTGTCTGAAAAAAAACCTCGTCCGAGCTCGCCTCCTGCCACCTGGTGGCGGTGCCTGAGAGTGACTCTTTCATCTACCGTCAAATGTCAAAAATTTCTTCATGGGAGAAGACAGCAGCTTCAGAGGCCCGTCCCCTCACCTGGCCCCTCGGCTCATACCCACTCGTGAAGCCGATATGAGCGAATATTACTCAGTACTATTTTCTCGAAGACAACATCTCTGCCACAACAGCACCACTCAAAAGGCTCCCTATCGAACGCTAACCAAGGGGCAGTGCTAAACACAAGTGAGCATGCGCACACACCGCTCGCGCCCAAGGGTTCTAAGAGGTCTCCTGCGGGGCCACGCGTTGACCAATGATTGCTGATTGCCGTCAGTGGCCCCTAGGGGGATTGAAAGTTGTTTCTCACGGGCGATTTCTTGCCATGTCTACAGATAAGTTCTTTCCTAAGCTCGGGCCTGGCTCCGCCCCCTACTTCTCCATCCACTCTGTCATCCACTTACCCTATTCCACACGGAAAGATCTGCTATACACTTTTAACATGACCCCTTTTGCAGCTTGATGGATCTTTCTCAGATATCTGTGTCGGATCTGGTAGCTCAGCCGAAATCCGATTCCATTTCTCAACCAATCCGCTGCGCCGCTCGCCTCCTGCAGCCTGGTGGAGGTTCCCGACCCCTACTCCACACGGAAAGATCAGCTGTCCTCTTTCCTCATCACCCTGTTTGGCAGCGTGATGGATCTTTCCCAGATTTCTGAGTCGGATCTGCCAGCTCAGCCGAAAGCCAATTCTTTTTCACGAACAACCTGTGTCCGGGCTCGCCTCCTGCAGCCCGGTGGAGGTGCCAGAGAGTGACTGTTTCTTCTACGGTCCAAAGTCAAAAGGAGTCTTCATGGCAGAAGACAGCAGCTTAAGAGGCCAGCCCGCTCACCTGCCACCTCGGCTCTTATCCACTTCTAAACCTATTACCCGCGATGACTCGGTACTATTCTGTAGAAGCCAACCGCTCTGCCACAACAACACCACTCAAAAGCCTCCCGATCGAACGGTAACCAAGGAGCAGTGCTAAACACAAGTGAGCACGCGCACACACCGCTCGCGCCCAAGGGTTCTAAGAGGTCTCCTGCGGGGCCCCGGGTTGACCAATGGCTGCTGAGTGACGTCAGCAGTCACTAAGGATATTGAAAGGTGGTTCTAATGGGCTATTTCTTGACGTGGCCACAGATCAGTTCTTTTCTAAGATTGGGCCTAGCTCCGCCCCCTACTTCTCGTTCCGCTCTGTCATCCCCGTCCCCTACTCCACACGAAAGGATCTGGTGTACTCTGTCTACATGGCCCCTTTAGGCAGCGTGATTGATCTTTCCCAGATGTCTGAGTGGATCTGGGAGCTAGGCCAAAAGCCGATTCTCTGTCTGAAACAAACCTCGTCCGAGCTCGCCTCCTGCCACCTGGTGGCGGTGCCTGAGAGTGACTCTTTCATCTACCGTCAAATGTCAAAAAGCTTTTTCATGGGAGAAGACAGCAGCTTCAGAGGCCCGTCCCCTCACCTGGCCCCTCGGCTCATACCCACTCGTGAAGCCGATATGAGCGAATATTACTCAGTACTATTTTCGCGAAAACAACATCTCTGCCACAGAGCACCACTCAAAAGCCTCCCGATCGAACGGTAACCAAGGAGCAGTGCTAAACACAAGTGAGCACGCGCACACACCGCTCGCGCCCAAGGGTTCTAAGAGGTCTCCTGCGGGTCCCCGGGTTGACCAATGGATGCTGAGTGACGTCAGCAGTCACTAAGGATATTGAAAGGTGGTTCTAATGGGCTATTTCTTGACGTGGCCACAGATCAGTTCTTTTCTAAGATGGGCCTAGCTCCGCCCCCTACTTCTCGTTCCGCTGTCATCCCCGTCCCCTACTCCACACGAAAGGATCTGGTGTACTCTGTCAACATCACCCCTTTAGGCAGCGTGATGGATCTTTCCCAGATGTCTGAGTGGATCTGGGAGCTCGGCCAAAAGCCGATTCTCTGTCTGAAAAAAAACCTCGTCCGAGCTCGCCTCCTGCCACCTGGTGGCGGTGCCTGAGAGTGACTCTTTCATCTACCGTCAAATGTCAAAAATTTCTTCATGGGAGAAGACAGCAGCTTCAGAGGCCCGTCCCCTCACCTGGCCCCTCGGCTCATACCCACTCGTGAAGCCGATATGAGCGAATATTACTCAGTACTATTTTCTCGAAGACAACATCTCTGCCACAACAGCACCACTCAAAAGGCTCCCTATCGAACGCTAACCAAGGGGCAGTGCTAAACACAAGTGAGCATGCGCACACACCGCTCGCGCCCAAGGGTTCTAAGAGGTCTCCTGCGGGGCCACGCGTTGACCAATGATTGCTGATTGCCGTCAGTGGCCCCTAGGGGGATTGAAAGTTGTTTCTCATGGGCGATTTCTTGCCATGTCTACAGATAAGTTCTTTCCTAAGCTCGGGCCTGGCTCCGCCCCCTACTTCTCCATCCACTCTGTCATCCACTTACCCTATTCCACACGGAAAGATCTGCTATACACTTTTAACATGACCCCTTTTGCAGCTTGATGGATCTTTCTCAGATATCTGTGTCGGATCTGGTAGCTCAGCCGAAATCCGATTCCATTTCTCAACCAATCCGCTGCGCCGCTCGCCTCCTGCAGCCTGGTGGAGGTTCCCGACCCCTACTCCACACGGAAAGATCAGCTGTCCTCTTTCCTCATCACCCTGTTTGGCAGCGTGATGGATCTTTCCCAGATTTCTGAGTCGGATCTGCCAGCTCAGCCGAAAGCCAATTCTCTTTCACGAACAAACTGTGTCCGGGCTCGCCTCCTGCAGCCCGGTGGAGGTGCCAGAGAGTGACTGTTTCTTCTACGGACCAAAGTCAAAAGGAGTCTTCATGGCAGAAGACAGCAGCTTAACAGGCCAGCCCGCTCACCTGCCACCTCGGCTCTTATCCACTTCTAAACCTATTACCCGCGATGACTCGGTACTATTCTGTAGAAGCCAACCGCTCTGCCACAACAGCACCACTCAAAAGCCTCCCGATCGAACGGTAACCAAGGAGCAGTGCTAAACACAAGTGAGCACGCGCACACACCGCTCGCGCCCAAGGGTTCTAAGAGGTCTCCTGCGGGGCCCCGTGTTGACCAATGGCTGCTGAGTGACGTCAGCAGTCACTAAGGATATTGAAAGGTGGTTCTAATGGGCTATTTCTTGACGTGGCCACAGATCAGTTCTTTTCTAAGATTGGGCCTAGCTCCGCCCCCTACTTCTCGTTCCGCTCTGTCATCCCCGTCCCCTACTCCACACGAAAGGATCTGGTGTACTCTGTCTACATGGCCCCTTTAGGCAGCGTGATTGATCTTTCCCAGATGTCTGAGTGGATCTGGGAGCTAGGCCAAAAGCCGATTCTCTGTCTGAAACAAACCTCGTCCGAGCTCGCCTCCTGCCACCTGGTGGCGGTGCCTGAGAGTGACTCTTTCATCTATCGTCAAATGTCAAAAAGCTTTTGCATGGGAGAAGACAGCAGCTTCAGAGGCCCGTCCCCTCACCTGGCCCCTCGGCTCATACCCACTCGTGAAGCCGATATGAGCGAATATTACTCAGTACTATTTTCGCGAAAACAACATCTCTGCCACAGAGCACCACTCAAAAGCCTCCCGATCGAACGGTAACCAAGGAGCAGTGCTAAACACAAGTGAGCACGCGCACACACCGCTCGCGCCCAAGGGTTCTAAGAGGTCTCCTGCGGGTCCCCGGGTTGACCAATGGATGCTGAGTGACGTCAGCAGTCACTAAGGATATTGAAAGGTGGTTCTAATGGGCTATTTCTTGACGTGGCCACAGATCAGTTCTTTTCTAAGATGGGCCTAGCTCCGCCCCCTACTTCTCGTTCCGCTGTCATCCCCGTCCCCTACTCCACACGAAAGGATCTGGTGTACTCTGTCAACATGACCCCTTTAGGCAGCGTGATGGATCTTTCCCAGATGTCTGAGTGGATCTGGGAGCTCGGCCAAAAGCCGATTCTCTGTCTGAATAAAAACCTCGTCCGAGCTCGCCTCCTGCCACCTGGTGGCGGTGCCTGAGAGTGACTCTTTCATCTACCGTCAAATGTCAAAAATTTCTTCATGGGAGAAGACAGCAGCTTCAGAGGCCCGTCCCCTCACCTGGCCCCTCGGCTCATACCCACTCGTGAAGCCGATATGAGCGAATATTACTCAGTACTATTTTCTCGAAGACAACATCTCTGCCACAACAGCACCACTCAAAAGGCTCCCTATCGAACGCTAACCAAGGGGCAGTGCTAAACACAAGTGAGCATGCGCACACACCGCTCGCGCCCAAGGGTTCTAAGAGGTCTCCTGCGGGGCCACGCGTTGACCAATGATTGCTGATTGCCGTCAGTGGCCCCTAGGGGGATTGAAAGTTGTTTCTCACGGGCGATTTCTTGCCATGTCTACAGATAAGTTCTTTCCTAAGCTCGGGCCTGGCTCCGCCCCCTACTTCTCCATCCACTCTGTCATCCACTTACCCTATTCCACACGGAAAGATCTGCTATACACTTTTAACATGACCCCTTTTGCAGCTTGATGGATCTTTCTTAGATATCTGTGTCGGATCTGGTAGCTCAGCCGAAATCCGATTCCATTTCTCAACCAATCCGCTGCGCCGCTCGCCTCCTGCAGCCTGGTGGAGGTTCCCGACCCCTACTCCACACGGAAAGATCAGCTGTCCTCTTTCCTCATCACCCTGTTTGGCAGCGTGATGGATCTTTCCCAGATTTCTGAGTCGGATCTGCCAGCTCAGCCGAAAGCCAATTCTCTTTCACGAACAAACTGTGTCCGGGCTCGCCTCCTGCAGCCCGGTGGAGGTGCCAGAGAGTGACTGTTTCTTCTACGGTCCAAAGTCAAAAGGAGTCTTCATGGCAGAAGACAGCAGCTTAACAGGCCAGCCCGCTCACCTGCCACCTCGGCTCTTATCCACTTCTAAACCTATTACCCGCGATGACTCGGTACTATTCTGTAGAAGCCAACCGCTCTGCCACAACAGCACCACTCAAAAGCCTCCCGATCGAACGGTAACCAAGGAGCAGTGCTAAACACAAGTGAGCACGCGCACACACCGCTCGCGCCCAAGGGTTCTAAGAGGTCTCCTGCGGGGCCCCGGGTTGACCAATGGCTGCTGAGTGACGTCAGCAGTCACTAAGGATATTGAAAGGTGGTTCTAATGGGCTATTTCTTGACGTGGCCACAGATCAGTTCTTTTCTAAGATTGGGCCTAGCTCCGCCCCCTACTTCTCGTTCCGCTCTGTCATCCCCGTCCCCTACTCCACACGAAAGGATCTGGTGTACTCTGTCTACATGGCCCCTTTAGGCAGCGTGATTGATCTTTCCCAGATGTCTGAGTGGATCTGGGAGCTAGGCCAAAAGCCGATTCTCTGTCTGAAACAAACCTCGTCCGAGCTCGCCTCCTGCCACCTGGTGGCGGTGCCTGAGAGTGACTCTTTCATCTACCGTCAAATGTCAAAAAGCTTTTTCATGGGAGAAGACAGCAGCTTCAGAGGCCCGTCCCCTCACCTGGCCCCTCGGCTCATACCCACTCGTGAAGCCGATATGAGCGAATATTACTCAGTACTATTTTCGCGAAAACAACATCTCTGCCACAGAGCACCACTCAAAAGCCTCCCGATCGAACGGTAACCAAGGAGCAGTGCTAAACACAAGTGAGCACGCGCACACACCGCTCGCGCCCAAGGGTTCTAAGAGGTCTCCTGCGGGGCCACACGTTGACCAATGATTGCTGATTGCCGTCAGTGGCCCCTAGGGGGATTGAAAGTTGTTTCTCACGGGCGATTTCTTGCCATGTCTACAGATAAGTTCTTTCCTAAGCTCGGGCCTGGCTCCGCCCCCTACTTCTCCATCCACTCTGTCATCCACTTACCCTATTCCACACGGAAAGATCTGCTATACACTTTTAACATGACCCCTTTTGCAGCTTGATGGATCTTTCTCAGATATCTGTGTCGGATCTGGTAGCTCAGCCGAAATCCGATTCCATTTCTCAACCAATCCGCTGCGCCGCTCGCCTCCTGCAGCCTGGTGGAGGTTCCCGACCCCTACTCCACACGGAAAGATCAGCTGTCCTCTTTCCTCATCACCCTGTTTGGCAGCGTGATGGATCTTTCCCAGATTTCTGAGTCGGATCTGCCAGCTCAGCCGAAAGCCAATTCTCTTTCACGAACAAACTGTGTCCGGGCTCGCCTCCTGCAGCCCGGTGGAGGTGCCAGAGAGTGACTGTTTCTTCTACGGTCCAAAGTCAAAAGGAGTCTTCATGGCAGAAGACAGCAGCTTAACAGGCCAGCCCGCTCACCTGCCACCTCGGCTCTTATCCACTTCCAAACCTATTACCCGCGATGACTCGGTACTATTCTGTAGAAGCCAACCGCTCTGCCACAACAGCACCACTCAAAAGCCTCCCGATCGAACGGTAACCAAGGAGCAGTGCTAAACACAAGTGAGCACGCGCACACACCGCTCGCGCCCAAGGGTTCTAAGAGGTCTCCTGCGGGGCCCCGGGTTGACCAATGGCTGCTGAGTGACGTCAGCAGTCACTAAGGATATTGAAAGGTGGTTCTAATGGGCTATTTCTTGACGTGGCCACAGATCAGTTCTTTTCTAAGATTGGGCCTAGCTCCGCCCCCTACTTCTCGTTCCGCTCTGTCATCCCCGTCCCCTACTCCACACGAAAGGATCTGGTGTACTCTGTCTACATGGCCCCTTTAGGCAGCGTGATTGATCTTTCCCAGATGTCTGAGTGGATCTGGGAGCTAGGCCAAAAGCCGATTCTCTGTCTGAAACAAACCTCGTCCGAGCTCGCCTCCTGCCACCTGGTGGCGGTGCCTGAGAGTGACTCTTTCATCTACCCTCAAATGTCAAAAAGCTTTTTCATGGGAGAAGACAGCAGCTTCAGAGGCCCGTCCCCTCACCTGGCCCCTCGGCTCATACCCACTCGTGAAGGCGATATGAGCGAATATTACTCAGTACTATTTTCGCGAAAACAACGTCTCTGCCACAGAGCACCACTCAAAAGCCTCCCGATCGAACGGTAACCAAGGAGCAGTGCTAAACACAAGTGAGCATGCGCACACACCGCTCGCGCCCAAGGGTTCTAAGAGGTCTCCTGTGGGGCCACGCGTTGACCAATGATTGCTGATTGCCGTCAGTGGCCCCTAGGGGGATTGAAAGTTGTTTCTCACGGGCGATTTCTTGCCATGTCTACAGATAAGTTCTTTCCTAAGCTCGGGCCTGGCTCCGCCCCCTACTTCTCCATCCACTCTGTCATCCACTTACCCTATTTCACACGGAAAGATCTGCTATACACTTTTAACATGACCCCTTTTGCAGCTTGATGGATCTTTCTCAGATATCTGTGTCGGATCTGGTAGCTCAGCCGAAATCCGATTCCATTTCTCAACCAATCCGCTGCCCCGCTCGCCTCATGCAGCCTGGTGGAGGTTCCCGACCCCTACTCCACACGGAAAGAACAGCTGTCCTCTTTCCTCATCACCCTGTTTGGCAGCGTGATGGATCTTTCCCAGATGATTGAGTCTGATCTGCCAGCTCAGCCGAAAGCCAATTCTCTTTCACGAACAAACTGTGTCCGGGCTCGCCTCCTGCAGCCCGGTGGAGGTGCCAGAGAGTGACTGTTTCTTCTACGGTCCAAAGTCAAAAAGCGTCTTCATGGCAGAAGACAGCAGCTTCAGAGGCCCGTCCCCTCACCTGGCACCTCGGCTCATACCCACTCGTGAAGCCAATATGAGCGAATATTACTCAGTACTATTTTCGCGAAAACAACATCTCTGCCACAACAGCACCACTCAAAAGCCTCCCGATCGAACACTAACCGAGGGGAAGTGCTAAACACAAGTGAGCATGCGCACACACCGCTCGCGCCCAAGGATTCTAAGAGGTCTCCTGCGGAGCCACGCGTTGACCAATGATTGCTGATTGCCGTCAGTGGTCCCTAGTGGGATTGAATGTTGTTTCTCACGGGCTATTTCTTGCCATGTCTACAGATAAGTTCTTTCCTAAGCTCGGGCCTAGCTCCGCCCCCTACTTCTCCATCCACTCAGTCATCTACTTACCCTACTCCAGACGGAAAGATGTGCTATACACTTTTAACATGACCCCTTTTGCAGCTTGATGGATCTTTCCCAGATGTCTGTGTCGGATCTGGTAGCTCAGCCGAAATCCGATTCCATTTCTCAACCAATCCGCTCCCCCGCTCGCCTCCTGCAGCCTGGTGGTGGTTCCCGACCACTACTCCACACGGAAAGATCAGCTGTCCTCTTTCCACATCACCCTGTTTGGCAGCGTGATGGATCTTTCCCAGATGTCTGAGTCGGATCTGCCAGCTCAGCCGAAAGCCGATTTTCTTTCACGAACAAACTGTGTCTGTTCTCGCCTCCTGCAGCCCGGTGGAGGTGCCAGAAAGTGACTGTTTCTTCTACGGTCCAAAGTCAAAAAGCGTCTTCATGGCAGAAAACTGCAACTTAACAGGCCAGCCCGCTCACCGGCCCCCTCGGCTCTTATCCACTTCTAAAACTAATTCCAGCGATTACTCGGTACTATTCTGTAGAAGCCAACCTCTCTGCCACAACAGCACCACTCAAAAGCCTCCCGATCGAACGGTAACCAAGGAGCAGTGCTAAACACAAGTGAACACGGCACACACCGCTCGCGCCCAAGGGTTCTAAGAGGTCTCCTGCGGGTCCCCGGGTTGACCAATGGTTGCTGAGTGACGTCAGCAGTCACTAAGGATATTGAAAGGTGGTTCTAATGGGCTATTTCTTGACGTGGCCACAGATCAGTTCTTTTCTAAGATTGGGCCTAGCTCCGCCCCCTACTTCTCGTTCCGCTGTCATCCCCGTCCCCTACTCCACACGAAAGGATCTGGTGTACTCTGTCAACATCACCCCTTTAGGCAGCGTGATGGATCTTTCCCAGATGTCTGAGTGGATCTGGGAGCTCGGCCAAAAGCCGATTCTCTGTCTGAAAAAAAACCTCGTCCGAGCTCGCCTCCTGCCACCTGGTGGCGGTGCCTGAGAGTGACTCTTTCATCTACCGTCAAATGTCAAAAATTTCTTCATGGGAGAAGACAGCAGCTTCAGAGGCCCGTCCCCTCACCTGGCCCCTCGGCTCATACCCACTCGTGAAGCCGATATGAGCGAATATTACTCAGTACTATTTTCTCGAAGACAACATCTCTGCCACAACAGCACCACTCAAAAGGCTCCCTATCGAACGCTAACCAAGGGGCAGTGCTAAACACAAGTGAGCATGCGCACACACCGCTCGCGCCCAAGGGTTCTAAGAGGTCTCCTGCGGGGCCACGCGTTGACCAATGATTGCTGATTGCCGTCAGTGGCCCCTAGGGGGATTGAAAGTTGTTTCTCACGGGCGATTTCTTGCCATGTCTACAGATAAGTTCTTTCCTAAGCTCGGGCCTGGCTCCGCCCCCTACTTCTCCATCCACTCTGTCATCCACTTACCCTATTCCACACGGAAAGATCTGCTATACACTTTTAACATGACCCCTTTTGCAGCTTGATGGATCTTTCTCAGATATCTGTGTCGGATCTGGTAGCTCAGCCGAAATCCGATTCCATTTCTCAACCAATCCGCTGCGCCGCTCGCCTCCTGCAGCCTGGTGGAGGTTCCCGACCCCTACTCCACACGGAAAGATCAGCTGTCCTCTTTCCTCATCACCCTGTTTGGCAGCGTGATGGATCTTTCCCAGATTTCTGAGTCGGATCTGCCAGCTCAGCCGAAAGCCAATTCTTTTTCACGAACAACCTGTGTCCGGGCTCGCCTCCTGCAGCCCGGTGGAGGTGCCAGAGAGTGACTGTTTCTTCTACGGTCCAAAGTCAAAAGGAGTCTTCATGGCAGAAGACAGCAGCTTAAGAGGCCAGCCCGCTCACCTGCCACCTCGGCTCTTATCCACTTCTAAACCTATTACCCGCGATGACTCGGTACTATTCTGTAGAAGCCAACCGCTCTGCCACAACAACACCACTCAAAAGCCTCCCGATCGAACGGTAACCAAGGAGCAGTGCTAAACACAAGTGAGCACGCGCACACACCGCTCGCGCCCAAGGGTTCTAAGAGGTCTCCTGCGGGGCCCCGGGTTGACCAATGGCTGCTGAGTGACGTCAGCAGTCACTAAGGATATTGAAAGGTGGTTCTAATGGGCTATTTCTTGACGTGGCCACAGATCAGTTCTTTTCTAAGATTGGGCCTAGCTCCGCCCCCTACTTCTCGTTCCGCTCTGTCATCCCCGTCCCCTACTCCACACGAAAGGATCTGGTGTACTCTGTCTACATGGCCCCTTTAGGCAGCGTGATTGATCTTTCCCAGATGTCTGAGTGGATCTGGGAGCTAGGCCAAAAGCCGATTCTCTGTCTGAAACAAACCTCGTCCGAGCTCGCCTCCTGCCACCTGGTGGCGGTGCCTGAGAGTGACTCTTTCATCTACCGTCAAATGTCAAAAAGCTTTTTCATGGGAGAAGACAGCAGCTTCAGAGGCCCGTCCCCTCACCTGGCCCCTCGGCTCATACCCACTCGTGAAGCCGATATGAGCGAATATTACTCAGTACTATTTTCGCGAAAACAACATCTCTGCCACAGAGCACCACTCAAAAGCCTCCCGATCGAACGGTAACCAAGGAGCAGTGCTAAACACAAGTGAGCACGCGCACACACCGCTCGCGCCCAAGGGTTCTAAGAGGTCTCCTGCGGGTCCCCGGGTTGACCAATGGATGCTGAGTGACGTCAGCAGTCACTAAGGATATTGAAAGGTGGTTCTAATGGGCTATTTCTTGACGTGGCCACAGATCAGTTCTTTTCTAAGATGGGCCTAGCTCCGCCCCCTACTTCTCGTTCCGCTGTCATCCCCGTCCCCTACTCCACACGAAAGGATCTGGTGTACTCTGTCAACATCACCCCTTTAGGCAGCGTGATGGATCTTTCCCAGATGTCTGAGTGGATCTGGGAGCTCGGCCAAAAGCCGATTCTCTGTCTGAAAAAAAACCTCGTCCGAGCTCGCCTCCTGCCACCTGGTGGCGGTGCCTGAGAGTGACTCTTTCATCTACCGTCAAATGTCAAAAATTTCTTCATGGGAGAAGACAGCAGCTTCAGAGGCCCGTCCCCTCACCTGGCCCCTCGGCTCATACCCACTCGTGAAGCCGATATGAGCGAATATTACTCAGTACTATTTTCTCGAAGACAACATCTCTGCCACAACAGCACCACTCAAAAGGCTCCCTATCGAACGCTAACCAAGGGGCAGTGCTAAACACAAGTGAGCATGCGCACACACCGCTCGCGCCCAAGGGTTCTAAGAGGTCTCCTGCGGGGCCACGCGTTGACCAATGATTGCTGATTGCCGTCAGTGGCCCCTAGGGGGATTGAAAGTTGTTTCTCATGGGCGATTTCTTGCCATGTCTACAGATAAGTTCTTTCCTAAGCTCGGGCCTGGCTCCGCCCCCTACTTCTCCATCCACTCTGTCATCCACTTACCCTATTCCACACGGAAAGATCTGCTATACACTTTTAACATGACCCCTTTTGCAGCTTGATGGATCTTTCTCAGATATCTGTGTCGGATCTGGTAGCTCAGCCGAAATCCGATTCCATTTCTCAACCAATCCGCTGCGCCGCTCGCCTCCTGCAGCCTGGTGGAGGTTCCCGACCCCTACTCCACACGGAAAGATCAGCTGTCCTCTTTCCTCATCACCCTGTTTGGCAGCGTGATGGATCTTTCCCAGATTTCTGAGTCGGATCTGCCAGCTCAGCCGAAAGCCAATTCTCTTTCACGAACAAACTGTGTCCGGGCTCGCCTCCTGCAGCCCGGTGGAGGTGCCAGAGAGTGACTGTTTCTTCTACGGACCAAAGTCAAAAGGAGTCTTCATGGCAGAAGACAGCAGCTTAACAGGCCAGCCCGCTCACCTGCCACCTCGGCTCTTATCCACTTCTAAACCTATTACCCGCGATGACTCGGTACTATTCTGTAGAAGCCAACCGCTCTGCCACAACAGCACCACTCAAAAGCCTCCCGATCGAACGGTAACCAAGGAGCAGTGCTAAACACAAGTGAGCACGCGCACACACCGCTCGCGCCCAAGGGTTCTAAGAGGTCTCCTGCGGGGCCCCGTGTTGACCAATGGCTGCTGAGTGACGTCAGCAGTCACTAAGGATATTGAAAGGTGGTTCTAATGGGCTATTTCTTGACGTGGCCACAGATCAGTTCTTTTCTAAGATTGGGCCTAGCTCCGCCCCCTACTTCTCGTTCCGCTCTGTCATCCCCGTCCCCTACTCCACACGAAAGGATCTGGTGTACTCTGTCTACATGGCCCCTTTAGGCAGCGTGATTGATCTTTCCCAGATGTCTGAGTGGATCTGGGAGCTAGGCCAAAAGCCGATTCTCTGTCTGAAACAAACCTCGTCCGAGCTCGCCTCCTGCCACCTGGTGGCGGTGCCTGAGAGTGACTCTTTCATCTATCGTCAAATGTCAAAAAGCTTTTGCATGGGAGAAGACAGCAGCTTCAGAGGCCCGTCCCCTCACCTGGCCCCTCGGCTCATACCCACTCGTGAAGCCGATATGAGCGAATATTACTCAGTACTATTTTCGCGAAAACAACATCTCTGCCACAGAGCACCACTCAAAAGCCTCCCGATCGAACGGTAACCAAGGAGCAGTGCTAAACACAAGTGAGCACGCGCACACACCGCTCGCGCCCAAGGGTTCTAAGAGGTCTCCTGCGGGTCCCCGGGTTGACCAATGGATGCTGAGTGACGTCAGCAGTCACTAAGGATATTGAAAGGTGGTTCTAATGGGCTATTTCTTGACGTGGCCACAGATCAGTTCTTTTCTAAGATGGGCCTAGCTCCGCCCCCTACTTCTCGTTCCGCTGTCATCCCCGTCCCCTACTCCACACGAAAGGATCTGGTGTACTCTGTCAACATGACCCCTTTAGGCAGCGTGATGGATCTTTCCCAGATGTCTGAGTGGATCTGGGAGCTCGGCCAAAAGCCGATTCTCTGTCTGAATAAAAACCTCGTCCGAGCTCGCCTCCTGCCACCTGGTGGCGGTGCCTGAGAGTGACTCTTTCATCTACCGTCAAATGTCAAAAATTTCTTCATGGGAGA
Organism: Cynocephalus volans; assembly: GCF_027409185.1. Taxonomy (NCBI): domain Eukaryota; kingdom Metazoa; phylum Chordata; class Mammalia; order Dermoptera; family Cynocephalidae; genus Cynocephalus; species Cynocephalus volans. Next base: position 62,153,049 of record NC_084469.1, read on the forward strand.
AGACAGCAGCTTCAGAGGCCCGTCCCCTCACCTGGCCCCTCGGCTCATACCCACTCGTGAAGCCGATATGAGCGAATATTACTCAGTACTATTTTCTCGAAGACAACATCTCTGCCACAACAGCACCACTCAAAAGGCTCCCTATCGAACGCTAACCAAGGGGCAGTGCTAAACACAAGTGAGCATGCGCACACACCGCTCGCGCCCAAGGGTTCTAAGAGGTCTCCTGCGGGGCCACGCGTTGACCAATGATTGCTGATTGCCGTCAGTGGCCCCTAGGGGGATTGAAAGTTGTTTCTCACGGGCGATTTCTTGCCATGTCTACAGATAAGTTCTTTCCTAAGCTCGGGCCTGGCTCCGCCCCCTACTTCTCCATCCACTCTGTCATCCACTTACCCTATTCCACACGGAAAGATCTGCTATACACTTTTAACATGACCCCTTTTGCAGCTTGATGGATCTTTCTTAGATATCTGTGTCGGATCTGGTAGCTCAGCCGAAATCCGATTCCATTTCTCAACCAATCCGCTGCGCCGCTCGCCTCCTGCAGCCTGGTGGAGGTTCCCGACCCCTACTCCACACGGAAAGATCAGCTGTCCTCTTTCCTCATCACCCTGTTTGGCAGCGTGATGGATCTTTCCCAGATTTCTGAGTCGGATCTGCCAGCTCAGCCGAAAGCCAATTCTCTTTCACGAACAAACTGTGTCCGGGCTCGCCTCCTGCAGCCCGGTGGAGGTGCCAGAGAGTGACTGTTTCTTCTACGGTCCAAAGTCAAAAGGAGTCTTCATGGCAGAAGACAGCAGCTTAACAGGCCAGCCCGCTCACCTGCCACCTCGGCTCTTATCCACTTCTAAACCTATTACCCGCGATGACTCGGTACTATTCTGTAGAAGCCAACCGCTCTGCCACAACAGCACCACTCAAAAGCCTCCCGATCGAACGGTAACCAAGGAGCAGTGCTAAACACAAGTGAGCACGCGCACACACCGCTCGCGCCCAAGGGTTCTAAGAGGTCTCCTGCGGGGCCCCGGGTTGACCAATGGCTGCTGAGTGACGTCAGCAGTCACTAAGGATATTGAAAGGTGGTTCTAATGGGCTATTTCTTGACGTGGCCACAGATCAGTTCTTTTCTAAGATTGGGCCTAGCTCCGCCCCCTACTTCTCGTTCCGCTCTGTCATCCCCGTCCCCTACTCCACACGAAAGGATCTGGTGTACTCTGTCTACATGGCCCCTTTAGGCAGCGTGATTGATCTTTCCCAGATGTCTGAGTGGATCTGGGAGCTAGGCCAAAAGCCGATTCTCTGTCTGAAACAAACCTCGTCCGAGCTCGCCTCCTGCCACCTGGTGGCGGTGCCTGAGAGTGACTCTTTCATCTACCGTCAAATGTCAAAAAGCTTTTTCATGGGAGAAGACAGCAGCTTCAGAGGCCCGTCCCCTCACCTGGCCCCTCGGCTCATACCCACTCGTGAAGCCGATATGAGCGAATATTACTCAGTACTATTTTCGCGAAAACAACATCTCTGCCACAGAGCACCACTCAAAAGCCTCCCGATCGAACGGTAACCAAGGAGCAGTGCTAAACACAAGTGAGCACGCGCACACACCGCTCGCGCCCAAGGGTTCTAAGAGGTCTCCTGCGGGGCCACACGTTGACCAATGATTGCTGATTGCCGTCAGTGGCCCCTAGGGGGATTGAAAGTTGTTTCTCACGGGCGATTTCTTGCCATGTCTACAGATAAGTTCTTTCCTAAGCTCGGGCCTGGCTCCGCCCCCTACTTCTCCATCCACTCTGTCATCCACTTACCCTATTCCACACGGAAAGATCTGCTATACACTTTTAACATGACCCCTTTTGCAGCTTGATGGATCTTTCTCAGATATCTGTGTCGGATCTGGTAGCTCAGCCGAAATCCGATTCCATTTCTCAACCAATCCGCTGCGCCGCTCGCCTCCTGCAGCCTGGTGGAGGTTCCCGACCCCTACTCCACACGGAAAGATCAGCTGTCCTCTTTCCTCATCACCCTGTTTGGCAGCGTGATGGATCTTTCCCAGATTTCTGAGTCGGATCTGCCAGCTCAGCCGAAAGCCAATTCTCTTTCACGAACAAACTGTGTCCGGGCTCGCCTCCTGCAGCCCGGTGGAGGTGCCAGAGAGTGACTGTTTCTTCTACGGTCCAAAGTCAAAAGGAGTCTTCATGGCAGAAGACAGCAGCTTAACAGGCCAGCCCGCTCACCTGCCACCTCGGCTCTTATCCACTTCCAAACCTATTACCCGCGATGACTCGGTACTATTCTGTAGAAGCCAACCGCTCTGCCACAACAGCACCACTCAAAAGCCTCCCGATCGAACGGTAACCAAGGAGCAGTGCTAAACACAAGTGAGCACGCGCACACACCGCTCGCGCCCAAGGGTTCTAAGAGGTCTCCTGCGGGGCCCCGGGTTGACCAATGGCTGCTGAGTGACGTCAGCAGTCACTAAGGATATTGAAAGGTGGTTCTAATGGGCTATTTCTTGACGTGGCCACAGATCAGTTCTTTTCTAAGATTGGGCCTAGCTCCGCCCCCTACTTCTCGTTCCGCTCTGTCATCCCCGTCCCCTACTCCACACGAAAGGATCTGGTGTACTCTGTCTACATGGCCCCTTTAGGCAGCGTGATTGATCTTTCCCAGATGTCTGAGTGGATCTGGGAGCTAGGCCAAAAGCCGATTCTCTGTCTGAAACAAACCTCGTCCGAGCTCGCCTCCTGCCACCTGGTGGCGGTGCCTGAGAGTGACTCTTTCATCTACCCTCAAATGTCAAAAAGCTTTTTCATGGGAGAAGACAGCAGCTTCAGAGGCCCGTCCCCTCACCTGGCCCCTCGGCTCATACCCACTCGTGAAGGCGATATGAGCGAATATTACTCAGTACTATTTTCGCGAAAACAACGTCTCTGCCACAGAGCACCACTCAAAAGCCTCCCGATCGAACGGTAACCAAGGAGCAGTGCTAAACACAAGTGAGCATGCGCACACACCGCTCGCGCCCAAGGGTTCTAAGAGGTCTCCTGTGGGGCCACGCGTTGACCAATGATTGCTGATTGCCGTCAGTGGCCCCTAGGGGGATTGAAAGTTGTTTCTCACGGGCGATTTCTTGCCATGTCTACAGATAAGTTCTTTCCTAAGCTCGGGCCTGGCTCCGCCCCCTACTTCTCCATCCACTCTGTCATCCACTTACCCTATTTCACACGGAAAGATCTGCTATACACTTTTAACATGACCCCTTTTGCAGCTTGATGGATCTTTCTCAGATATCTGTGTCGGATCTGGTAGCTCAGCCGAAATCCGATTCCATTTCTCAACCAATCCGCTGCCCCGCTCGCCTCATGCAGCCTGGTGGAGGTTCCCGACCCCTACTCCACACGGAAAGAACAGCTGTCCTCTTTCCTCATCACCCTGTTTGGCAGCGTGATGGATCTTTCCCAGATGATTGAGTCTGATCTGCCAGCTCAGCCGAAAGCCAATTCTCTTTCACGAACAAACTGTGTCCGGGCTCGCCTCCTGCAGCCCGGTGGAGGTGCCAGAGAGTGACTGTTTCTTCTACGGTCCAAAGTCAAAAAGCGTCTTCATGGCAGAAGACAGCAGCTTCAGAGGCCCGTCCCCTCACCTGGCACCTCGGCTCATACCCACTCGTGAAGCCAATATGAGCGAATATTACTCAGTACTATTTTCGCGAAAACAACATCTCTGCCACAACAGCACCACTCAAAAGCCTCCCGATCGAACACTAACCGAGGGGAAGTGCTAAACACAAGTGAGCATGCGCACACACCGCTCGCGCCCAAGGATTCTAAGAGGTCTCCTGCGGAGCCACGCGTTGACCAATGATTGCTGATTGCCGTCAGTGGTCCCTAGTGGGATTGAATGTTGTTTCTCACGGGCTATTTCTTGCCATGTCTACAGATAAGTTCTTTCCTAAGCTCGGGCCTAGCTCCGCCCCCTACTTCTCCATCCACTCAGTCATCTACTTACCCTACTCCAGACGGAAAGATGTGCTATACACTTTTAACATGACCCCTTTTGCAGCTTGATGGATCTTTCCCAGATGTCTGTGTCGGATCTGGTAGCTCAGCCGAAATCCGATTCCATTTCTCAACCAATCCGCTCCCCCGCTCGCCTCCTGCAGCCTGGTGGTGGTTCCCGACCACTACTCCACACGGAAAGATCAGCTGTCCTCTTTCCACATCACCCTGTTTGGCAGCGTGATGGATCTTTCCCAGATGTCTGAGTCGGATCTGCCAGCTCAGCCGAAAGCCGATTTTCTTTCACGAACAAACTGTGTCTGTTCTCGCCTCCTGCAGCCCGGTGGAGGTGCCAGAAAGTGACTGTTTCTTCTACGGTCCAAAGTCAAAAAGCGTCTTCATGGCAGAAAACTGCAACTTAACAGGCCAGCCCGCTCACCGGCCCCCTCGGCTCTTATCCACTTCTAAAACTAATTCCAGCGATTACTCGGTACTATTCTGTAGAAGCCAACCTCTCTGCCACAACAGCACCACTCAAAAGCCTCCCGATCGAACGGTAACCAAGGAGCAGTGCTAAACACAAGTGAACACGGCACACACCGCTCGCGCCCAAGGGTTCTAAGAGGTCTCCTGCGGGTCCCCGGGTTGACCAATGGTTGCTGAGTGACGTCAGCAGTCACTAAGGATATTGAAAGGTGGTTCTAATGGGCTATTTCTTGACGTGGCCACAGATCAGTTCTTTTCTAAGATTGGGCCTAGCTCCGCCCCCTACTTCTCGTTCCGCTCTGTCATCCCCGTCCCCTACTCCACACGAAAGGATCTGGTGTACTCTGTCAACATGGCCCCTTTAGGCAGCGTGATGGATCATTCCCCGATGTCTGAGTGGATCTGGGAGCTAGGCCAAAAGCCGATTCTCTGTCTGAAACAAACCTCGTCCGAGCTCGCCTCCTGCCACCTGGTGGCGGTGCCTGAGAGTGACTCTTTCATCTACCGTCAAATGTCAAAAAGCTTTTTCATGGGAGAAGACAGCAGCTTCAGAGGCCCGTCCCCTCACCTGGCCCCTCGGCTCATACCCACTCGTGAAGCCGATATGAGCGAATATTACTCAGTACTATTTTCGCGAAAACAACATCTCTGCCACAGAGCACCACTCAAAAGCCTCCCGATCGAACGGTAACCAAGGAGCAGTGCTAAACACAAGTGAGCACGCGCACACACCGCTCGCGCCCAAGGGTTCTAAGAGGTCTCCTGCGGGGCCCCGGGTTGACCAATGGCTGCTGAGTGACGTCAGCAGTCACTAAGGATATTGAAAGGTGGTTCTAATGGGCTATTTCTTGACGTGGCCACAGATCAGTTCTTTTCTAAGATTGGGCCTAGCTCCGCCCCCTACTTCTCGTTCCGCTCTGTCATCCCCGTCCCCTACTCCACACGAAAGGATCTGGTGTACTCTGTCAACATGGCCCCTTTAGGCAGCGTGATTGATCTTTCCCAGATGTCTGAGTGGATCTGGGAGCTAGGCCAAAAGCCGATTCTCTGTCTGAAACAAACCTCGTCCGAGCTCGCCTCCTGCCACCTGGTGGCTGTGCCTGAGAGTGACTCTTTCATCTACCGTCAAATGTCAAAAATTTCTTCATGGGAGAAGACAGCAGCTTCAGAGGCCCGTCCCCTCATCTGGGCCCTCGGCTCATAGGCACTCGTGAAGCCGATATGAGCGAATATTACTCAGTACTATTTTCGCGAAAACAACATCTCTGCCAAAACAGCACCACTCAAAAGGCTCCCTATCGAACGCTAACCGAGGGGAAGTGCTAAACACAAGTTTGCACGCACACACACCGCTCGCGCCCAAGGGTTCTAAGAGGTCTCCTGCGGGTCCCCGGGTGGACCAATGATTGCTGATTGCCGTCAGTAGTCCCTAGGGGGATTGAATGGTGTTTCACACGGGCGATTTCTTGCCATGTCTACAGATAAGTTCTTTCCTAAGCTCGGGCCTGGCTCCGCCCCCTACTTCTCCATCCACTCTGTCATACACTTACCCTACTCCACACGGAAAGATCTGCTATACACTTTTAACATGACACCTTTTGCAGCTTGATGAATCTTACCCAGATGTCTGTGTCGGATCTGGTAGCTCAGCCGAAATCCGATTCCATTTCTCAACCAATCCGCTGCGCCGCTCGCCTCCTGCAGCCTGGTGGAGGTTCCCGACCCCTACTCCACACGGAAAGATCAGCTGTCCTCTTTCCACATCACCCTGTTTGGCAGCGTAATGGATGTTTCCCAGATGTCTGAGTCGGATCTGCCAGCTCAGCCGAAAGCCAATTCTCTTTCACAAACAAACTGTGTCCGGGCTCGCCTCCTGCAGCCCGTTGGAGGTGCCAGAGAGTGACTGTTTCTTCTGCGGGTCAAAGTCAAAAACCGTCTTCATGGCAGAAAACAGCAGCTTAACAAGCCAGCCCGCTCACCTGCCCCCTCGGCGCTTATCCACTTCTAAACCTAATACCAGCGATGACTCCGTACTATTCTGTAGAAGCCAACCGCTCTGCCACAACAGCACCACTCAAAAGCCTCCCGATCGAACAGTAACCAAGGAGCAGTGCTAAACACAAGTGAGCACGCGCACACACCGCTCGCGCCCAAGGGTTCTAAGAGATCTCCTGCGGGGCCCCGGGTTGACCAATGCTTGCTGAGTGACGTCAGCAGTCACTAAGGATATTGAAAGGTGGTTCTAATGGGCTATTTCTTGACCTGGCCACAGATCAGTTCTTTTCTAAGATTGGGCCTAGCTCCGCCCCCTACTTCTCGTTCCGCTCTGTCATCCCCGTCTCCTACTCCACACGAAAGGATCTGGTGTACTCTGTCAACATGGCCCCTTTAGGCAGCGTGATTGATCTTTCCCAGATGTCTGAGTGGATCTGGGAGCTAGGCCAAAAGCCGATTCTCTGTCTGAAACAAACCTCGTCCGAGCTCGCCTCCTGGAACCTGGTGGCGGTGTCTGAGAGTGACTCTTTCATCTACCGTCAAAAGTCAAAAAGCTTCTTCTTGGGATAAGACAGCAGCTTCAGAGGCCCGTCCTCTCACCTGGCCCCTCGGCTCATACCCACTCGTGAAGCCGATATGAGCGAATATTACTCAGTACTATTTTCGCGAAAACAACATCTCTGCCAAAAGAGCACCACTCAAAAGCCTCCCGATCGAACGGTAACCAAGGAGCAGTGCTAAACACAAGTGAGCACGCGCACACACCGCTCGCGCCCAAGGGTTCCAAGAGGTCTCCTGCGGGTCCCCGGGTTGACCAATGGATGCTGAGTGACGTCAGCAGTCACTAAGGATATTGAAAGTTGGTTCTAATGGGCTATTTCTTGACGTGGCCACAGATCAGTTCTTTTCTAAGATTGGGCCTAGCTCCGCCCCATACTTCTCGTTCCGCTGTCATCCCCGTCCCCTACTCCACACGAAAGGATCTGGTGTACTCTGTCAACATGACCCCTTTAGGCAGCGTGATGGATCTTTCCCAGATGTCTGAGTGGATCTGGGAGCTAGGCCAAAAGCCAATTCTCTGTCTGAAACAAACCTCGTCCGAGCTCGCCTCCTGCCACCTGGTGGCGGTGCCTGAGAGTGACTCTTTCATCTACCGTCAAATGTCAAAAATTTCTTCATGGGAGAAGACAGCAGCTTCAGAGGCCCGTCCCCTCACCTGGCCCCTCGTCTCATACCCACTCGTGAAGCCGATATGAGCGAATATTACTCAGTACTATTTTCTCGAAGACAACATCTCTGCCACAACAGCACCACTCAAAAGGCTCCCTATCGAACGCTGACCAAGGGGCAGTGCTAAACACAAGTGAGCATGCGCACACACCGCTCACGCCTAAGGGTTCTAAGAGGTCTCCTGCGGGGCCATGCGTTGACCAATGATTGCTGATTGCCGTCAGTGGTCCCTAGGGGGATTGAAAGTTGTTTCTCACGGGCGATTTCTTGCCATGTCTACAGATAAGTTCTTTCCTAAGCTCGGGCCTGGCTCCGCCCCCTACTTCTCCATCCACTCTGTCATCCACTTACCCTATTCCACACGGAAAGATCTGCTATACACTTTTAACATGACCCCTTTTGAAGCTTGATGGATCTTTCTCAGATATCTGTGTCGGATCTGGTAGCTCAGCCGATATCCGATTCCATTTCTCACCCAATCCGCTGCCCCGCTCGCCTCCTGCAGCCTGTTGGAGGTTCCCGACCCCTACTCCACACGGAAAGATCAGCTGTCCTCTTTCCTCATCACCCTGTTTGGCAGGGTGATGGATCTTTCCCAGATGTCTGAGTCGGATCTGCCAGCTCACCCGAAAGCCAATTCTCTTTCACGAACAAACTGTGTCCGGGCTCGCCTCCTGCAGCCCGGTGGAGGTGCCAGAGAGTGACTGTTTCTTCTACGGTCCAAAGTCAAAAAGCGTCTTCATGGCAGAAGACAGCAACTTAACAGGCCAGCCCGCTCACCTGCCACCTCGGCTCTTATCCACTTCTAAACCTATTACCCGCGATGACTCGGTACTATTCTATAGAAGCCAACCGCTCTGCCACAACAGCACCACTCAAAAGCCTCCCGATCGAACGGTAACCAAGGAGCAGTGCTAAACACAAGTGAGCACGCGCACACACCGTTCACGCCCAAGGGTTCTAAGAGGTCTCCTGCGGGGCCCCGGGTTGACCAATGGCTGCTGAGTGACGTCAGCAGTCACTAAGGATATTGAAAGGTGGTTCTAATGGGCTATTTCTTGAGGTGGCCACAGATCAGTTCTTTTCTAAGATTGGGCCTAGCTCCGCCACCTACTTCTCGTTCCGCTGTCATCCCCGTCCCCTACTCCACACGAAAGGATCTGGTGTACTCTGTCAACATGACCCCTTTAGGCAGCGTGATGGATCTTTCCCAGATGTCTGAGTGGATCTGGGAGCTAGGCCAAAAGCCGATTCTCTGTCTGAATCAAACCTCGTCCGAGCTCGCCTCCTGCCACCTGGTGGCGGTGCCTGAGAGTGACTCTTCCATCTACCGTCAAATGTCAAAAAGCTTTTTCATGGGAGAAGACAGCAGCTTCAGAGGCCCGTCCCCTCACCTGGGCCCTCGGCTCATAGGCACTCGTGAACCCGATATGAGCGAATATTACTCAGTACTATTTTCGCGAAAACAACATCTCTGCCCAAACAGCACCACTCAAAAGCCTCCCGATCGAACGCTAACCGAGGGGAAGTGCTAAACACAAGTTTGCACGCACACACACCACTCGCGCCCAAGGGTTCTAAGAGGTCTCCTGCGGGTCCCCGGGTGGACCAATGATTGCTGATTGCCGTCAGTGGTCCCTAGGGGGATTGAATGGTGTTTCTCACGGGCGATTTCTTGCCATGTCTACAGATAAGTTCTTTCCTAAGCTCGGGCCTGGCTCCGCCCCCTACTTCTCCATCCACTCTGTCATCCACTTACCCTACTCCATACGGAAAGATCTGCTATACACTTTTAACATGACACCTTTTGCAGCTTGATGAATCTTACCCAGATGTCTGTCGGATCTGGTAGCTCAGCCGAAATCCGATTCCATTTCTCAACCAATCCGCTGCCCCGCTCGCCTCCTGCAGCCTGGTGGTGGTTCCCGACCCCTACTCCACACGGAAAGATCAGCTGTCCTCTTTCCACATCACCCTGTTTGGCAGCGTGATGGATCTTTCCCAGATGTCTGAGTCGGATCTGCCAGCTCAGCCGAAAACCAATTCTCTTTCACGAACAAACTGTGTCCGGGCTCGCCTCCTGCAGCCCGGTGGAGGTGCCAGAGAGTGACTGTTTCTTCTACGGCCCAAAGTCAAAAAGCGTCTTCATGGCAGAAGACAGCAGCTTAACAGGCCAGCCCGCTCACCTGCCACCTCGGCTCTTATCCACTTCTAAACCTATTACCAGCGATTACTCGGTACTATTCTGTAGAAGCCAACCTCTCTGCCACAACAGCACAACTCAAAAGGCTCCCGATCGAACGGTAACCAAGGAGCAGTGCTCAACACAAGTGAGCACGCGCACACACCGCTCGCGCCCAAGGGTTCTAAGAGGTCTCCTGCGGGGCCCGGGTTGACCAATGGCTGCTGAGTGACGTCAGCAGTCACTAAGGATATTGAAAGGTGGTTCTAATGGGCTATTTCTTGACGTGGCCACAGATCAGTTCTTTTCTAAGATTGGGCCTAGCTCCGCCACCTACTTCTCGTTCCGCTCTGTCATCCCCGTCCCCTACTCCACACGAAAGGATCTGGTGTACTCTGTCAACATGGCCCCTTTAGGCAGCGTGATTGATCTTTCCCAGATGTCTGAGTGGATCTGGGAGCTAGGCCAAAAGCCGATTCTCTGTCTGAAACAAACCTCGTCCGAGCTCGCCTCCTGGAACCTGGTGGTGGTGCCTGAGAGTGACTCTTTCATCTACCGTCAAAAGTCAAAAAGCTTCTTCTTGGGAGAAGACAGCAGCTTCAGAGGCCCGTCCCCTCACCTGGCCCCTCGGCTCATACCCACTCGTGAAGCCGATATGAGCGAATATTACTCAGTACTATTTTCGCGAAAACAACATCTCTGCCACAAGAGCACCACTCAAAAGCCTCCCGATCGAACGGTAACCAAGGAGCAGTGCTAAACACAAGTGAGCACGCTCACACACCGCTCGCGCCCAAGGGTTCCAAGAGGTCTCCTGCGGGTCCCCGTGTTGACCAATGGATGCTGAGTGACGTCAGCAGTCACTAAGGATATTGAAAGGTGGTTCTAATGGGCTATTTCTTGACGTGGCTACTGATAAGTTCTTTTCTAAGATTGGGCCTAGCTCCGCCACCTACTTCTTGTTCCGCTCTGTCGTCCCCGTCCCCTACTCCACACGAAGGGTTCTGGTGTACTCTTTCAACATCGCCCCTTTAGGCAGCGTGATTGATCTTTCCCAGATGTCTGAGTGGATCTGGGAGCTAGGCCAAAAGCCGATTCTCTGTCGGAAACAAACCTCTTCCGAGCTCACCTCCTGCAACCTGGTGGCGGTGCCTGAGAGTGACTCTTTCATCTACCGTCAAATGTCAAAAAGCTTCTTTATTGGAGGAGACAGCAGCTTCAGAGGCCCGTCCCCTCACCTGGCCCCTCGGCTCATACCCACTCGTGAAGCCGATATGAGCGAATAGTACTCAGTACTATTTTCTCGAAGACAACATCTCTGCCACAACAGCACCACTCAAAAGCCTCCCGATCGAACGCTAACCAAGGAGCAGTGCTAAACACAAGTGAGCACCCGCACACACCGCTCGCACCCAAGGGTTCTAAGAGGTCTCCTGCGGGGCCCTGGGTTGACCAATGGTTGCTGATTGCCGTCAGTGGTCCCTAGTGGGATTGAAAGTTGTCTTTTCAAAATGAAGGTCTGCTTGTGCCACTCCAATATTTTTTAAAACATTCTAATGCCTTTGCTCTTAGGATCAAATTCATGGCTTCTGTCCACTTCTCCTGCCGCATCCCACACCGTGACAAGATCACACCTTTGCAGCATGTCTCATTGATGCAACTTTACATTCATCTCTGTGACTCTTGTTCATGTGTGTCACCTCCTATAGGCTGTGAGCCCTGGAATGGAAAGATTCAGTCTATTTTGGTTTAACCTGTTTGCAGCAGGTTTGGGTACAAATCTGGGGCCTGCCTCTAATTAGCTGTGTGACCTTGTACAAGTTACTTCCATAAGTCTCGTTGCTGCATGTGGAAAACAGAGAAAACATTACCTGCCTCTGCAGAATGTTGAGAGGATGGAATTAAATAACTCATGTAGCATGGCTAACACAGAGTACGGCCTCTACGAGATGGCAGGACCGGACTGGGAGTAGCATCAGTAAGTTCTGTATGTAGTCGCTGTCCACCCATCAAATGGCCCTGAAATTAGCACTGTCCTGAATACAAATCTTCAAGTAAGCCCAGAAATAAACTCTCCCAAAAGAGACCCTGGGAATAGGAGAGAAGGGGCTGCCTTTTACACTTCAGCACCTGGAGACTTCTCCCAGGGCCCTGAAAGGTGGCTTCCCTCCTAAGAGGAGACAGACAGAGGCAGCCTGACCCAGCCCCTCCAGCCAGGAGAAAGTCTGGTCAGGGTTTATCAAATTCCCAGAAGTGTCTAGAACCCCAGAGAGCAGCCTTCTTAACAGGTCTATTTCATTAAGTCCCTTCCTCTCTCAAGAGCCTGCAGTGGCTCCCTGCAGCCTAGAGCATCCAGTGCAGCCCCCTTTACTTATGGGAATCTCACTCCCATCTCCCACCTGACCTCAGAACCCACTCTTCATTCAGACAGGCCTCTTCACCTGCCTCTAAACTCTTTCCTGACCGCAGGCCCTGCCTTCTGACCTAGAAAGCCCTCTATTTTCAGGTAATGCTCTATAAACCCTTCCACTCCCCTCAGGGCCCTCCTCTTCCAGAAAGCTCTCTAGGACTGACCCAGCCCACACTAATCTCCCCCTCTTCTGAGGTCCCAAGACCCTAATGCCTCCAATATAAGAAAAACCTCTGGTATAAGACAGACCCATCTGAGTGAAATTCCAAGCTTCTACTGTTCAAGAATAATTTTTTTTTAAGGATAAAATCATGAATGCTACACAAATATAAAATGAACATGTGTCAAAGCTTTTATTTAACTCATTAATGAGAGAACCAGTAAGATGTTATACATGATTCAAGGAAGAATCCAAAGAGCATGTATGTATACGTGTATAGCTCTTAGTCCACCCATCCCAGATGTCCATTGACCTCCTCTGACAAAACTCATTTGCATCTCAGTGAACAAGGATAGTTTGCATTATTATCAGTTTTCTACAGCTTACAGAATAATGAAATAGCTCAGAGACCATGACAGGCACAAAGGCCTCGAGAAACAGATAACATCTAATAGTCAATTAAAAGGACACCTGGTAAACGTTTTTGCCTTTTTTAACATGTTTCATAATCTTACCTGGCACTACTTAATCAGCTGTGCATCTCTGGAAAGTCACTTAAATTCTGAGGGCCTCAGTCTCCTCATATGTAAAGTGAGAGGGAAAGCACAAAACCCTGCAGGCTCTCGGCATAGAGGAGCTCCAGAAGGAGATGCTTCAATTATTACAGATATTTCCCTGCCCCTGAATTTCCCCTGGCTACTTCAGCTGCCACCTCTTAGCCTACGGGCGGCAAGGCAGGCAGACTCTGCTCTCTGTCCCCCACCACCTCCCACCAAATATGAACCAAAGCCTCTTCCTTCATTTCCCCTCAGCAACACCGAGACATGCTCAAGGGACCTTTAGCAAAATTCAGATGGAAAGAGAAAAATCTTCACAGAACTAGTGGGATAGTTTTTCCTGCCTCCTTCTTTAGAGCATGGTGTGCTCTCCACCCCCAAGGCCAAGGCAACATAGACAGCAGGTCTTTTGTAAAGTAATTCAAGACTGGTAAGACACTTTTGCCATACTTCTGTCAAAGAGATATGCTAGAAAGATGTAACCTCCCTGGAGGGTCTGATGGGTGTTTTAGACAAATATCTCTTCCAAAGGCCAGAGTATCCAGAAGGTCTTTCCCCCTCCCCTCCTCTGCCCTTAGCATCAGAAGATTCCCCCAACAATAAAATTGATAAATTGACTATCATGACGTTAAAGGAAGTACGGATGGTGAGGAGGTCCAAGCTGAAGAAGCTCAGGAGGTCCCTCCAATATCTCCATCCCATGGGTTCTGGGATTGATGAGGGCATGGACCCTGTTCTTTACAAACAGAAAGGATGTTCTTTGGTATTCCCTGTGAGTGACTGGGCTAACACAAAGCACACTCTAGGGCAAGTTCCCACAACCCAGCCGGTCCCTCAGGGTATCTCAAATGTCACTTTTGTTCATATGTTGTCTACTGCTATAACAGAATACCACAGACTGGGTAATTTATGATGGACACACATTTATTTGACTCACACTTCTGGAGGCTGGAAAGTCCAAGACCAAGGGGCTGCAACTAGCAAGGGACTTCTTGCTGCATCTTAACATGGCAGAAGGCATCACATGGGCAAGAGAGAGTGAGAGAAGGGGGCCAAACTCATGCTTTTATAAAAAACTCACTCCCATTATAACGAATCCACTCCTGCTATAATGGCATTAATCCATTCATGAGAGCAGAGCCCTCATGACCTAATCAACTCTTTTAAAAGGTCCCACATTTCACCCTCTTGCATTGGGAATTAATTTCCAACACATGAACTTTGGGGGACATACTCAAACCACAGCAACACCACATGATTTCTTGAAGGCTCACTTACTCCAATCTCCCTATTTTACCTTTGGTCAAGCAGACACTAGATACCACTGTGCTTCCCTGGTGCTCAGGACATATCCTTTCTGCAAATCTAAGCCCATACAGAAAAACACCTCAAAGATATATGGATATCCCTACTGACCTAAAGAATAATCGTGGACATGCACAAATTTACCCATGAAGATGTCCACTGTGGTATTGTCTAGAAGTATGAAAAACTGAAACAAACTAAATGCCCAGCAATAGGGGATTGGTTAGATATATATAGTACAACCATCCAATGCAGTGCTAGGCAGTCATTCAAAATGTGACATACAAGGGGAGAGGAGATATCACAGCAAGCTCACTCCATTTAAGAATATTTGTAAGGTTAAGCAACTACAAAGAAAGGGGAAAAAAAGAAACCTCAACATTAACAGTGGCTGTTTTTTATTTTCTTCTTTTTCCTTTTGGTTTCTAAGTGTCCTGCACTAACATGTATTTGTACATGAATAGACAGACAGATAGAGATAGGTAGGCAAACAGTCATAATCCAACTCCCTGAAGCTAGACCCAACAATCACCAGGCCCACTGGAAACCAGTTCTGGGTTCCAGTCTGAGGAACAAGCCGCATTTGCCAGACCAGTGATATGCAAATGGGGAGTGGGGGGAATGAATTCTTTAGGGCTGGCACCTTCCACAATGACTCACTCAAAGTGAGCCACCCCACACCACCACACCACAAAACACACACATACACACACAGTCTTGCCAAAGAAGAGGCTTATGGGTAAAACCATTCAACAACTAGAATATCCATCCTGTAAGGTTCATCTAGTGTCTGCTCAGGGAGATCAAGGGCACTCTTAGCAAGGTTGTACAGTGGGGAAGCCCTGGCCTGAGAGTCTCAGAGCCTCCAATCTCAGCTCTCTGGCCCTGACCTTGCCTGCCTTTCTCTGGTCTTCCGTTCATCCATCTATAAAACAAATGTGTGGGGTTGAATGAAGGGCCTCCCAGATCCCCTTTCTCAAGACTCTCAGAGATATTTTGCTTTATTCTGGCCCCATCTCTCCACAGCCCTCAGGACAGCCCCAGAGTGAACTGGAATGCCCCAATCTAGGTCCTAACCCCTCCCAGTCTGCAGGAGGCGTAAGGGTAGCAATACAGGAGGCAGACCAGAGTAAGTTACCAAAGGAGGCTGGGAGGTGTCCTCTCCCAGGAGGCTCTAGACCATGCAGCTTCCCCTGCATCCCCCCAAGGAAGCCCAGGACAGAATGACTGGCAGGGCTGGGGTGAAGTCAGGTTTGTACCTTTGCCCACCCACTCCATCCCCAAGGGCCAGTTGCTGGCTCACTTCCCTTCTCTGCCATTCCCATGGCTCCTCTGCTTCCCCAGGGTTTATCATCAACACGTTCATCTCTTTCTCATCATGTTTTATTTTTGACAACCACTTTCTAGCCTGTGGCAAGCCTTTGGGTTTTGAAACAAACCTAGCTTTGAATCTCCTTACCTCTTCAAAGCCCAGGTTCCTCATCAACAAAATGGGGGTTAGGAGAGGGTCACCAACCATATATTTTATCAATTCATTCATCAAATGTACTGAGAGCCTGCTCTGTGCAGACCCCTCCAGCCCCTCACAGATGCTGCCCGCCTGGGGCTCCCAGGCAAGTAGAGGAGATGAAATAAATGATTTTACAAAGAACTGCAGAGCACCATGACACAGCCAGGGTGGATGAAAGGGGAACTCTATCATAATGAAGGGAGACCTGGGATTTGTCCAAGGCCCCAAGGTAGGGAGCGAGCAGAGCAGGATCTGGAAGCCAGAAACCCTTCCCTGAGCAGGCATCCCCTGGGGCAGGCTTGCATCTGCCAGGGCTGAGCCCTATGCTCTGAGGTGTGGGCAGCAGAGGGCAGAGGGCACAGGGTGGGAAGAGGGGTGAAGGAAACAGGCCTGACAGGTCACTCAGAGGGGAAAGCTTCAGCCAGGCCTAGCAGACACCCTAGCACGCCCCAGAACTCACCTGCCAGCTACTGGGAGCAGGAGGCCCTGCCAGCAACCCAGCCAAGCTGCGTCCCCGCCTGCCGCCCCCTCCCCATTCTGCCCTTTGCTCTTTGCCTGTGACAGGGCTCCTCTGCCCAAGTGCCCCGCCTTGCCTCTGTCCAACCTGTCTGGCTGTCCTCTGACATATCGTTTGTCTACCCTTCTCTGCACGTGTCAGTCCTCTGTTCCTGTCTGTCTGTATATCATTCTCTAACAGCGCCTGTCTGTCTGTCCTCCTCTTCACACGTCTGGCTGGCGCGCCGGCCTCCCTGCATCTCTGGGCCTCCTCGCCGCGCCTGCCCCGCCTGCCGCTGTGTGGGTGTCGGGCTGGCTGTGCGCACAGGGGCGCGGCTCGGCCCGCCCAGTCCCCCGCGTCCCCCATCTCAGGAATGACCCGGGCCGCGGCGCAACGGTGCTGAGGCCCGGCAGCCGAGCCGCGGCCGAGGCAGGCCGGAGCGAGTGGCGGTGGCGTGAGCGGCGGCGCGGGGACGACGGGCGGCCGGGAGGAGCTGCGGCAGATCACGGCCAGGGCCGGGGCCGGGGCCGGGGCCGGGGCCGGGTCCTGGGAAGCCGCTGCCGCCGCCTCGGCCCGGGATCGCGGGCAGCGGGTCGGCTGGGCTCGGCCCGGCCCCGCCTGGTCCGCCCCGCCCCGCCCCTGCGCGCAGAGCAGGCCGAGGCGGAGCGGCGTGTCCCCTGCGACACCGGAGCCCGAGCCAGAGCCCGAGCCCGAACCGGAGCGCCGCGACATCCGAGCGGGAACCGGAGCGAGAACCGGAGCTGGAGCCGAAGCTGGAGCCGGCACTGCGGCGCACGGAGCGGAGCGCGGCAGCCAAGCCGAGTAAGGGGCGTGGGGCGAGGGCGGCGCTGGGGAGGGATCGAGGAGGGCGGTCCCGACCCCCTTTCCCCGCGCTCTGCGGCTGCACCCGCGAATGCACACAACCGGGGACGCGCCGCGCGGAGCCTCGGCACGCCGGGCGGGCGGATGCGTGGTCCGGAGCAAACCGCAGCGCTCTCGGAACAGAGAGGGACCCTAGGACTCCAGCTGACCCGCACCGACTGGTGGACCACCGGACTGGCAAGGGCTGAGGCTGACCCTAAGCACGCCCTCGGGCCGCGGGGAAAGGGAGGTCCCCCGGGTTCCTGCCTGACTCGAGTGCCAGACGAGCATCCATCCCTTGAGGGGAGCCCAAGAAGTCTCCCCAGCTCCGGGAGCTGTTTGGGGGACCTCGGTTTGGAGGACCTCTGAGCAATCCACTCAAGAAGGGGAAACTAGGGTGCGTTCTCGTCCGGGGTGGGAGAGGAAAGGGACCGGGGGGTTGTGGAGTTTGGAGCGTGAATCCAGGGCCCCACCCCCTGGAACTATGAAGTTTGACCCTCGGACAGGCGGGTCACCAGGGCCGTGCCCCTGTTTCCGTGCCTGCTGCGCTGGCCTATCTCAGCACCGAGGGTGCAAGAGGGAGTGTCTCCGCCGCACCTTCTCCCGCTTTGGGGCAGACTTTCTCTTGCGCTCTCAAAAGGCCCCAAGGCAGGGTCCGAGGCGCGGCTCCCGCTGGCTGCGCAGCTGAGCAGCGTAGCCACCTCTCCCCAGGCGCCCTCGGAAGCTGGGTAGTGCCCACCCCACCCCCGGCTGAGTCGCGCGGCCCTTCCTCTCTCCCCAGCGGGCTCTGCGGTCTGGAGGCTGGCGCACGGTGAGGACCCAGGGCTGCCCTCCTGATCCCGCGCCGGTGCCGGCCTGGGTACCCAGGCCCAGGCCAGGAAAGGGAAGGCTGAAGTGACAGGTGTGAGAGGCAGAGGCTCCGAGGGCTTGGTCTTTGCTCTTGATCCACGCAGTCCCACAGGCACCTGCCAAGAGATGTGCCTCTGGACTCTCTCCTCAAACATCCTGACTGCTTTACCAGAACAAGTGACTTCACCACCCTTGTGGCTCAGTTTCCCTGTCTGAAATGTAGGCAGGATTCTGGAACCACAGGCAGGCTTGGCTGACTTTCTAGGTGTATGACCTTAGGTAAGACACTTACCCTCTCTGTGTCTCAGTTCCTCCATCTGAAATATGGGGACGGTGAGTTGAGATGATGTGTGCGGGGAGCCTAGCCTAGTGTCTGGCAAACACCCAGTACTCAATTATAGTGGGCTACAGGTGTCATTTTATGAAGTGTCTGCACCAGTAGATGCTGAGGCAGTGAGTTCACTTGAAGTACTAGGGACATCATGCCTCTGAAGCCCCTCCAAGGATGCCTTTGAATCCCCCAAGGCCCATTGATGCCTAATTGCGCAGCAAAACCCTCCTGAGGGCCTGCCCTTTCTCAAGCATTCCCTCCTTCTGAGGCTCTCTGTGGCCCAGCCCACTTTTCCACTCCCCACCCCTCCATGTCCCTCCAGGTTGGAAAAGGCTGCATCTGACTGCAAGGGACACTCTTTTCCTCCCTTTGGCTGATGTCTGCTGTCCCAAATAGGGGCACCCTACTTACCACTCAGGCTGTGCACAAGGGAATTTACACACCTCCCTCCACTCCTGTGTTTGGGAGCATGTGAAGGTTTGCCTTCCCTGCAAAGCAACCAGGCTGTCAGGTGGCTTAGACTTGCCAGTGATGATGGTTCAGACAGGCAGCGGGAAGCAGCAGGGAGAGCAGCCACAAGGGCAGGAAGACAGCCAAGACGGCAGAGGGGTACCAGGCTTGATTCCTTACTGACTGGGATGTGTTCATCCAGGTGACGAAGCCACGAAGCACTAGAAATGAACCTCAGGGAGGAAATGGAGCTGGTGACTGACAGATTAGAACTTCAAAGCTAGACAGTTCCCAGGAAGGGATCTGCCCCAGTCTGCACAGCTGTGGCCTCAAACCCAGAGCAGAGCAGAAAGAGGCCCAGGGCCTAGGGGAGCATGCTGGGATCCTTGGGGTGGCATGGGGAGTTGTAGGTGACCAGGAGGTGGGAGGAAAGCAAAGGTCCAGTTTGTGGGCATTCATGTTGGTCCCTGGCCACCTGTGGCCCAGCTGCCCAGAGCAGGGAATGGGGGAGTGATTTCAGTTGAGGAAACATATCCATATGTTGCCAGGACCTGGTGAGACAGGCAGAGTGGGTTGCCTCATCAGGGCTCCTCCACACAGAAGCCCCTCTCTGCTCTTCTTCCTCTGTAACCTCTCCCACCCCTCCCCACTCACACACTAGGGTGTCACATTCCTGCCTCTTCCATAATCCTCACTCCTCATCTCCCCAAAGGAGTTAATCGGAAACTAATTAGGTTTGTGTCTACTGGTTCACAGAGTGGTTGGAACACAGCTGATAGGGAATGTGATGGGAATATAGGCAATATTGTCAGTCTTCGGGAATAATCAGTTGGATACCCTCACCCTGGAAGTGCTCAGAGCACAGGGCAAGTGGCAGGAAGACATAAATCTGCTCTCAGCCTCCTCAGAGGAGAAACTGAGGCCTGGAGGGTTTCTGGAGCCCCTTGCAGGAGAACACAAAAACAAAGAGTTGTGACTGAGGGCATAGTTTCTTGGAGCTGGGCTGCCTGGATTTATGGCATATAGGTCTGGGCAGCTGACTTATTATTCAAAGCCTCAGTTCCTTTTGAAAATGAGAATAAATATTACACACCTCCCAGGATAGTTGTGAGATCGAAGAAACAATAAACTCATACAGGAAGCATAAAGCAATGTCTGATGCGCTCTGCCAATGGCCCTGTAGTGTCTGCATTATGAAAATGCATTGCACACACACTGTTTCCTAAACATAAGCATTTCTCTGAATCCTGACAGCAGCTCTCTGATGTAGGTACTATCATTGTCTCCATCTTACTGATGAGAACACTGAGGCTGAGAAAAGTTAAAGGGCCATCCAACTCTGCTAGGTATAGAATACTTAAAACATCACTGTGACTCATCATAATTTTATATGACTTTGTAAAATTGATAATTAGCACATTGTAACTTAGATGTCATGTAATCAGTTATCGGAATGATTCCTCTATGGAGATCTTCAACCATTTTATGTCTGAGAACTGAAAAAGAATATGTTAATTGTCCACAGGCTATAGAATTTTTACAGACACCTTTACTTTTTTTCTATTCAAACAGTAACCAAACTGATTTAAAAGAGCAGCCTCCCATTCATTGCTTAGCCCTCATCTATTTTTCTCCAAAGCACTTACCATTCCAACATCTGTATATCTTATTTATTTATTTATTGTCTGCCCCCCAAAGGCAGGAACTTTTGGCCATTTTGTTCTCTCTGATATCCCCCAGAGCCTAGAATACTACCCAGCACTTAGTATGCTTTGCAAAATTATAAAGGGTTTTACAAACATAAAGTCTATTATTGTTATTATTTTTGCCAAGTGCATAGATTGATCGAAAATAAAACATTAAGGTTCATAGCAAAAACCATTAAAGCAAATATTTGGCAAATAGGACTTGCTCAAGAGCCAGGGATAATTTGATGAAGATTAAAAACAATGGAGATCATGTTTCTAATATTTTAATAAAGCTTCTTATCAGTAAGTTCAAAGACAAATTAACTTTTTAAAAATCTTTTCAATGACAAATGACGTGTTCAAAGGCAATTAAATTAGCTTTTAAAACTTTCAATGAGCTAACTATCACTGACTCATTCATTTAATTACTTTTTATTTTGTTAGCACAAAAGTTTTTATTCAAATCTTCATTTTAATAATTTTTTAAATTATAAAAGTAATATGTGGTTCACTATAAAAATTTTGGGAAAATCATAAAAAATATAAAGAACATAAAAATCCTCTTTAATCTCACCACTGCCCAGAGAGCACAATGACTGTGGACATTTTATTCTATTGCCTTTCTAATCTTTTGTTATGCATGAATATATTATCTAGGGTTTCTTTTTCCTTTTACAAAATAAAGATCAAACTGTATGCACAGTTCCATAATCTTTTTTTTTTAATAACCTGGGTTTTTTCCTCTTAACATTATACTAAAAGCAGGTTATTAAAATTTCTCTTAAAACGTGGTTTCACCACTATGTAATATTCATTATAAGTGTGTGGAATAATTTGCTCAGTCTCTCCTACCTTACTGGACAATGGGGTTGCCTCCCATGTTGTAGTGCTACAAATAATGCTTGCCTGTGTCTCTTTTGGTGTTTTCTGAGCCCCAAATGCAGCTTCTCTACACACTTGGTCAGCACCTAGTTGACAGCTTGCAGATGGACTGGTTTATGCAGTCAGACAGTAAATCAGCCTTAGAGTTTGGGCCACAATGGTGGTGAGGAAGGGGGTGACAGTTGATACTGTAGAGGGCCACTCCAGGTAAATTAAGGCAACATGGAGACCCAGTAAACTCCAGGCACATCCTGACCAACCCAGTGGGTTGCACATGTAGCCAGATGTTGCATGGGGACAGAAGGCCTCCTGCTGCAGAGGCTCTCACATACTTGGATTCCTTTTCTAATATCAGAACTGAATTACCTGTTTGCAAACCTGGATGCCTTCTACCCACCTCTTTGCCACTGTTATTTCACTTTTTCTACCCCACTCCTAAATTCATTCATTCCTTCATTCAGTCATATGACAAACATTTCATGACACTATCCACACTTGCCAAGGAATATTCTCCATTGCGGAGGTCACCAGCTGAGTTCCAGACTCATATAAAGACCTTCCTTTGACAAGAGAAAGTTTTCCTGCTGCCTCGGGAACCCCACCTGCAGCCCCAGGAGTTAGCTCCTGCCTTGGTGAGGCAGATGTGCACTTTGAAGATTACTGCATCCAAAAAAGTCCCTAGAATGTCTTACTTTTTCTGGCTCTGGGTGATTACATGCACACCCAAAGATTCATGAAACCCCTGTGAGATGACATTGTTCATTCATTCATTCATTCAGTAAATAGCCACTGAGCACTTCCTGTGTGCCAGGCACCATGCTTAGATGCCAGGGACACAGTGGTTGTCTGGGCTGTCTAGACCTGAAGTCATTACCTCTCCCATCTCCACCGTCTGCTCACCACCCAAGCAGACACAGGAAATCATTCTCAACTTCTCTCTCTTCTTCGCTCTCTACATCTGATCCACCTGTCCCTTAAACCCACCCAGCTTGTTCCTGCCCAGGGGCCCTTGCACTCTCTGCCCCCTCTACCTGCAATTCTCTCCCTCAGGTAACTGCCCAGCTGGCTCACTTCCTCTGGTCTTTGCTTGTCTGTGACCCTCTCACCAAGACATGCTGCAGCTGCAATATCTAAATGTGCAGTCCCACCTGCACAAACAGCCTCTGTTCCTTCTCATGCTGCTCTCTAACAAACTCTACCATTGTAGCTGTACCTCTATCAAGAAAGCTCCATGGACCATCCCTGCTCTACCCCTGACACCCAGCACCTGGTACCCAGGGACTTGCAGTGAAACCTGAACTGGTGAATGCAGCCTCTTCCCTTTTCTGCAGTCATTGTTTCCTGCATTTAGGCCACATCACCCCCTGCCACAGCCTCCTGTGCTCCCCTACCTCCCACACCTAGCCCACCCTCCACACTGAGACCAGAGAGATAAAAATTGCTCTGCTGCTTAAGATCCTCCTAGCAGCACTCTTGGGGCAGAGAGCATACTACCTCACCAGGCCCTTTATTCTTCTGAGTCTCACTGTTGTCATCTGTAATGAGGGGATTTGCTTTGAGGCTCCAGTGAGCTGACAGCATGGGGAAGCAGTTGAGCAGGTGCTGCATAAACAGGGGCCATCACATGGCCCTTCCACAAGACCAGCCCACTCCACAGCCTTTCCCTGCCTGCTGCCCACCAACACGAGGCTGGCCGCTAACGGGTCCTTCTGCACCCTGCACATCTGTGCACTGGGTTTCCTTGCAATTGAGCAGACCCAGGCTCTCTCCCCGGAACGAAACCCTCATCTGCTCAGGTCTGAGTGTCGCAACGGAGCCCCAAGTGGAGGTATCCCAGGAGCAGGGACACAAAAGGGAGTGGGAATGACGTGGACTCACCACACACCATTCAGCCACTTCAAAGCCTGGAGTGCCGCCCACCCACCCGCCTGCCCGCCCTCGAGTTCCCAGCCAGACAATCCAGTTGGAGATGAGTCACCGGCAGGAACAAGCTCAGATGCTGGGCTCAGAAAGAGGTGGGCAGAGGGGGAATTGACCTCGGGTGTGGGCCCCCACCTGACCCTGGCAGCTGGGGTGGGCCCCTACCCCCACCAAATCACAGTCTCAGCCTATCTGTGCCAGACCTGTCTATGTCCTCATCGCTGTTCCTCACCATGGCTCTGGTCACATGTAGGAAAGCCAGAGTGGGCACTTGCTCCCTTGGACCTCCCACATCTAGCTCCTTTGTCGTGATGACCCCAGCAAAGCTCCACCAAAGTGGAAGGTCTGATGACACTAGGAAGTGGTTTTTCTTTGGGTCCTCAGGCTGAAATCCAGAAATGGGGGAGAAGAGAAGGAAACAGACAGTGAGGTTGAAAATCCAGCTTCTGTTATAGGATCTAGAAAGCCCCTTCTTGTGCCTTCTAAGGGTTTTGTGGGATGTATAGTAGGTGCTTGGTGAATGAATCAATGGATGCAAGCCAGGAGTGCTGGAAGGTGGTGGTGGGAGGGTGTGTGTCAAGTGCTGATTGTGTTGGACGACGCAGGGAATGTAGCCCTATCTGATGTTGGTGTTGTTGTCACAAAAGATGACAAGAAGTCTGGGGAGCATCTCAGCTCTTCACATATGCATCCTTCTCAGCAAGTTGAGCATCAGTAAAAGGCAGCCTCCACCCATCAGTTACACATCAGCATCAGGCCAAGGTTGGCTTATTCTAGCATTGCCGTGTCCTTTTGAATGTTCCCTCAGTGCCCTGAGCTGGACAGCCAAGGCCACACTGACCATCCATGCCCTTGAGGAGTTACTAGTCTAGGATAATTTAGGGCCAGGGTTTTCCTGGAAGGATGTCCAGGTGCTGCAGAAGCACAACCAGAATATTTTCTGGCCAGCAGTCAGGAGGACTCCCCTGAAGAGAGCTCTTGAGCTGGATGTTGACAGCTCCATAGGAGTTTGCCGGGTGGACAGGGAAGGAATGGCATGCCAGGGAGAGGGAACAGCCTGCAAGTAGGACAGGCCCAGTGTGTCCAGGAAGCAGGCCAGCCAGAGCACCAGGGTGGCAGATCTCTGTGGGATGTCCCTGGCAGTAACTGAAGGGCACTGAGAATGACACAGTTGCTCCCTCCTTCCCACATAGCTCTTCCTCCATCTCTTCTCTGTGGCCTTGGATAGGTTATCTCCCTGAGCCTCAGTTTTCTCATCTGCAAAATGGGAATGATGTTATCCACTTCAAAGGACCAGTTGCAATAACATTGGTGACATTACATTACCTGGCACATGCAGGTGTTTGGTGAATGTGAACCATGCCTGAAGCCCCGAGTGCCCAGAAGGTGTCCACGTATGGAAATGTCTACCTGACCAAAGGCCAAACTGGCTCGCTGCTCCCCAGCCTCCTGAACCATTGAGGGACTTACAGTTTGTCCTCCAAACACCCAAACTGAACACAGAAAACCATATGCAAAGCAAGAGTTCTAAGTGTCCTTTGCCCTGGGTGACCCATCTTCCACGTCTACATGTCCTGAGAAGCCTCAGCCTTCATCCCAGAGTCACAGGGCCCAGTGGGAGGAAGGGGGTGGAGAGGGTCTAGGGGGGTCTCTGGGAGAAACAGGACCCTGAGGAAAGCTCCTTGAGAAAGGGAGGGTGGTCAGCACCCTCCATGGCATCAGGAGCCACCAGAGGCAGCCCCACAGGAAGTACATTCCACATGCATTTATTAAGTACCTACACTATGCCAGTTCACTGGAGAGGTAAGCAGGAGCCCAGGGCTGTGGAGGTTGTAGTGAGAAACTAGGGCAGTTTCCTGAGGGCACTGGGGAAAGGTTTTCCCAAAAGAGTTTTCATCAAGGAAGTGACATAATCCATTTTACCTTTAGGAAAGATCCCTCTGGAAACAGCACGAGTGATGACTTAGGTAACTTATGTCCTCCTCCCCAGACACACATACATGTGCATGTACACACAGCCACAGTACACATGGGCACACTCACAGACACAAACGCAGACACATGTGCATGCATGTATTTTTAGAAAGCATGGGTTGCAGGCCCCAAGATTCTTCTTGAATTTTCTGGTGCAAAATCACCAAGCAGCCTTCCCTGTCAGTCCTGGGGAGATCACATACGACCCTCACTTCCCCAGGTCAGAACTCTCCCTTGGTTTCTATGGAGACTGGCAGCGGTGTCACGCCAGCCTGACAGTTCACACCTGGAAGTCTGAGCTACATCAGGAGGAGGCAGGAAGGAGCCACCTAAAGAGAGGGATTCCCAAGTCAGCTCCCCTCTCCCTCACCCTAGGAGAACGGAATGAATGACCATGAGGCTGTGCACCTCAGCCCAGGGGCTTTCCAAACATACCTCTCTTCCTGAAGCAAGTTCAGGGCTCATAGCCTTGCTTTACATGGGAGGACGCTGAGGTTCAGAGGGCAAGTTGATATTAGCACTCAGGGATTGGACTTCTGAGCACAGACTCTCCAAGATAGGTCTCTGATCCATTTGTAAATAGACAAAAACAATTATTAGTCAATGCCGTGTGTCTGGCCAACAGGTTCTGTCAAAACATGGGACCATCTTGGAGGGAAAAAATATATAATTATAAAAAGGTCCCTGGGAGGCCAGGATGGGAACTCTGGACCTGCTTTTTACAGAAAAGTTCTGTCCACAAAGACGTCATCCCCAGGATCAGGGAAGTGACAGCCTCCTGAGACCTGGAGGGGCCAGGCTCTTTTCTCTCTGGCTTCTGGCTGCTGGCTTTCCCATGCAAGAGCCCCCTGAGCTCGGCATCTGTGGTCCCTACTCAGCATCTCCCCAAGGTGCAGTTTGGTGTCTGCCAGGCAAGTGACGACACTCCTTAGGACATAAGAACCTTATCTCCCTCCTGTTCCCAAAGGCTCATGTCACTTAGGGACACACCAGGAGAGACAGAACCAGTTCAGATATTTAGCAGCAGGGGGAAGGATGGGTTACTTTTTGAAAATGTTTCCTGCATTACCAATGGGTGTTCAAGTGACCTGGCACTTCCTAACTGCCCGAGACATCCAAGCGTCACACCAAGTTCATGTTGGCGGGGGAGGGGAGTTGGGGAAGAGGCAGTTTCATTCTGTAGGCCTTCATTTCTGAATTGGTAATTTAATATATTAGGTGCCTTCTAAAGGAGTGTGCTGACTAAGTGTGGGCTTTGGAGTCAGACAGACCTAGATTGTAGTCCCAGCCTTTAGTTAGAAGCCGTATGACCTGGGGCAAGGTATATAATCTTTCTGAGTCTCAACTTCCTCATGTATAAAATGAGGATGAAAAAAGCATCCTATTCTTAAAGTTGTTGGGGTAATAATAATAATGTGGTTTGAGCTAGATGTCAATAAATACCCTTCAAAAGCCAGCTGTGAGACCTTGAACTAGCCCCTCACACTCTCTAGGTCTCAGTTTTCTCTTCTATGAAATGATGACATTGGGCTAGTCTATAAGGGTCCTTCTAGCCCCAACAGTTATAAGATGCTCAGGATGCCATGGTCCATGGAAGTTGCTGGAGGCAGTGGGGTCTCACAGGCTCATGAGACAGGAGAACTCCGTGGCATCTCTAATTCCCACCCAAGGATCCATCCAAGAGAGATATTTCCCCCTCCACCCACCACTGGGACCCCAGCATGAACTTGTCCCTTCCTGCACCAACACCCCCATACTCTGCAACCCAGAGGTCCCCCAGGCCCTTGCCTAGTCTGGTCACATGCTCTCAAAGTCACCATCCTCTCCCTCAGAGGTTGACAGCTCAGGGGATGTCAGTGCCCAGCCCGCAAGGGCAGGGGCTGCGCTGTGGGCACCCCCATCACCTGCCTGTTTGTGTCTCCACAGGTGAGTGGAGGGGCCTTCCCTGCAAGAAGTCAGAGCTGTGTCCGTGGGCAGGCTGGCTCCACTGCTCTGCTCCAAGGATTACATGTCCTTCAAACACCCCTGCCCCTGTAAGTCTCCTCCCACATCCTTTTTCCTCTTGGGGCTGGGTGAGGGCAGACCTTGCAGTCGGGGTAGCAGAGAATGGCTCTTTGGCCAAAGAACTCCAGGGATCCAATCGGGGGCTAATGCGACATGATAGGTTGGGGGAGAGCCACACAGAAGACCCCTAACACCTGCAAGACACTCCCTAAAATTTGAGAATCCCACTTTGGCCAATTCTCCTGTATCAGCCCTTCCTAAAGTATGGATCACAAGTTCCTCTGAGGTGTACTAATGGGGATTACATGGTGGTAGACAGGAAAGAGACTCCATGGCAAGGTAAGTGTGGGAAATGCTGAGTGAGACACATTAAGATAGTTTTGCTGCCACAGGACTTCTCAGAGCCTTTAGTATGGGGATGTGTGTTGTGAGGCTCCCATGGAAAGAGGGAGCCCGTTGCTCTTCCCAAATCTAACCGACCACAAGGAATGTTTCACACAATTGTCATTCCACAGAACACACTCCTTGGGGTTTACTGTCCTAAGGAAACCCAGTAGATGAAGTCCCTCATTTATTGAAGCCATTAGATGATTTTGCCCCATAATAGTCTTCTCATGGCCCCCTGATGCCCATGAATCCAGGTGATGCATTCAGCCAGGTGAACCCCTGGGGCTGAAGACTGCAGCTCCCTTTGACTTACTCCCCTAGTCTCCACCAGCTCTGCCCTCACTGATTCATGCCACCACCCTTGCCCCAGGTCCCCTTCACTTCTCCCATGTCAGCCACCTAAGCCCCCCAAAACCATCACCATGTGCTATAATTGGGGGGGGGCATGCATAAGCACCCCATCCTTTTCTCCTTAGTAAGTCAGGACTGTGAGTGTGTGTGTAATCAGGGGACACACTCCCCCAACACCTCAGCTGTCATGTCCCCTCTCCCATGCTCACTCTGGTCAACACCTCACCCTCACTCACCAGTGTCTGTTCAGATTTGTACCATGGATGCATGTGTGTCATGCATCTTGGGGTGGGGACATGTCTTCAAAATAGTTGAAGCCTCAATTAGTGAATCTTTGAACATCAGGTGATTCCGCAGTGGGAGGCAGGGGAAACTGGCACACCCCATCTGGGTGGGATTCTCACCAGGCATGCCAGGGGCAATATGCTGGCTGTGGGCGTTACTGACCAAAGAGCGGTATCCGGGGATGGGGGAGTCAGCCTGGCTGCTGGCTACCGTGGGTACCCAAAGAGGGTACAGGTCGAGAGTTGATAAGATTATTTCTGATGGATAGTACGAGCTCAATAAATTGTTATTACTGTTGTTCCTGTTGCTGTGGCACAATCAGAAAATGAAAACCCAAATCTCAGACAGGTGGGAAGGCTGCTGTCCAGGGGCACTTTGGAGCCCAGGGACACCTGCCCTGCAGAGGGCCGGGATGGTCCGTTCTTGCCCCTATGTGCTGATGAGGCAGGAGCAGCCAGGAGTGGAGAAGGCTGGAAAAGGTCAAGTCTGAGGATGCTGAGTGTGGAGGCTTTCCAGAACCTTCTGGGGTTAAGCCTAGGCCACCTGCACTAATAGAGGCCATTACTGAAGAACAGCCCTCTGCAAATTCTCCTGAGGACTCCAGAGTGTGGCCGTCAGTATTCTGGGCCATTCAGAAGTGGTTCCTGCACATCTCCGAATTCCCCTTCCACCCGAAGGCCCAGTACTTAGCATGCAGTAGGCACTCAATAAATGTTTCTTGAATGGACAAATGCATAAATATACACTCTGGAGGAGGAGCTGGGGGTGGTGGGTTGGATAGAAGCTGAAGCTAGTGACTCTGCCACCAAATCCCTCCATGGGGTCTGGCCCAGCCTCCTCGCTAAGGCAAAGGGATTGTCCAACCCAGTGGTTTCCCGGAGCTCAGCACTCCTGGGAGGCTCCATTGTCTTCTCTGCCAAGTTCTGCCCCTCATATTGTCCACTTCAACTGTCTTGATGATTTCTACTTTGGGTTCCTGGTGTCTTCCAGCGATTCTGACCATCTGACCATCTTACCTTGCATTTGTGATCTCCTTTGGTGGTGGAGGAGGGAGGTTCTTCCTGCACCTGCCCTGGGATGCTGGGAGGCTCCAATTCAGCCCCTGATTCTCACTCTGCACAATTCAGACCTTCCCACCCTCACTCGGCTTTCAGCTGCAGCCTCTGGGCCATCAGCTTCCAAGGCTCTGCCCCACCTCAATTTCTTCCTGGGCTTCCCATTCGTTCCTCTTCCTTATGTTGCCTGTCTCTCCTGGGCAGCCCCCACGCCTAAGCTCAGATTCAGCCAGTCCCACTATGAACTTTTTGTCTTCAACTCTACGCTGGCTGTGCTTGATTTTGCTATATTAGTTCAGGGCACCACCATTGACTCAGGCCCTTGGGCCCGAGTCTGGGAATGATGCTCAGTTCCTTCCTACCCATGCACGCATCCCTGCCACCTGCCTGGGGAGGGAGATCCTTGGGTTTGTGAATTGGGCCAACAGATCGTCATTCTGACTCTGTCTCCCTCTCAGGCCCCTCTTCAGATCCAATCTAGAAATTGCTCTTTTTTTAACCAGCTCTTATCCTTGTTCACATGTCCAGGCCCCCAGCAGAAGGTGAGCTTCCAGAAAGCAGGGAGCATGCCTGCTATGTTCCCCGGTTTATCTCCAGCACTGTGCTCAGTGCCTGGGGCATAGCAGGTGCTCAGTAAATGTTTACTGAACAGCTGAACGAGTGAATCAATCGAGATGAAGCAGATGCCTTTGGGCAGCCTCTGTAGCTTGCAGACCGGAGGCCCTCATACGGGTTCTGGAAGGGATACAGAAACACAAATGCTCCAGACCACTGAGAACCCCAGATATAGAAACAGGAAGAAAACCCAGAAGTCCCAGGAGGGGCACTGACACAGACACACACCTCTTTTTTAACCCCCAGTTCCAGATCTGGAGCTGCTCTGTGCATTTAGAATTGTAACAGGGAATGGCTTTAACTTTCTCAGCTCACAAAACCATCTTGCTGGCTACATATCAATATACTGAAGCCCATAGAAACTGAAAAACTTAGGGTAGGAGCCATAGTTTGTTCTTGTTTGGGTTTCCACACCACAACCCCCTTCCAGTTTAGGCAGGCAGCCAGATAAGTCCCCAGAAGCAAAAACAAGCTCAGAAGTTTCCTAAGCAAGACTCCACCCCTAGGAATAAGTGCTCACGAGGTCCAGAGAGAGTGAACAGTCACATAGCAGAGGGGAGGAGGGTAGCAGAGTGAGCGGTGCCCACATACCTAGGGGCACAGCTGTGGGCACTGGGGAAGCAGATCACCCATTGGCCTCCCGGGGGTCAGGCAGCATTAATCAGGCCAGGCTGGGCTGACTCCTCCCAGGCACTGCCCACAGCCCAGCAGCCCCCATCCCCCAACCCCATGTCTCCTTCACACATTCCAGCTCACCTCTGCCCCTCACAGAGACAGCTCCAGCAGTCCTCATCACCCCCGCCCACACACCCACCCCCATTCTGCAGGTGAGAAGACTTAGGCAGGGGGAGGTGGCAAGAACAAGAAAGGGAGAAGGCAGGGGAAACCCTGACCCAGGGAAGCCCAGAGGGCTTTTGGCCAAGTGGCTGCAAGGGGGAAGTGGGCTCCTCTGCCTGCAAGCACCAGGCCTGTTGCCATTTTCCAGCCTTCAGGAAACCTGCCTCAAGATCTGAGTGGGAAAGAGGAGAACCGGTCTGTATTCTCAGGAAGGCTGGAGGTGGGAATCCTTCTCCACCTGGCCCCAACTGGGCAGAGCAGCCAGCATTTGCCCAGGGCCCAGGCTCCAAGAACGGATGCTTCACAACCTCTTCCTCTCCACCAGCCGATGGCTGCTCTGCAGAGCTCCCTGTGAGGTGGGCGTGGCCTATATCCCTTTGTCCTCTGGGGCCCCAGGGGAGACCGAGCCTGAGCAAAGCAGGAAGAAGGAAGGTGGAAGGTCATATCCGATCATCCACGAATAAGTCAAGTGGGGCTTGTCTATGCCAAGTTCATGGTGGCCAGCACAGGTTGGCAGGGCCTCTGGGTGGGCTTTGGTCTCCCTCAGAGTTGGTGTGATATAGTAGGCAGTGCTTGAGTTTGAGTACAATCATTTACCAGCTGTGTGATCTGGAGCAAGCTACTTAACTTCAAGAAAGCTCAACTTGCTCGTTTATA
Source organism: Cynocephalus volans (assembly GCF_027409185.1). Classification (NCBI taxonomy): domain Eukaryota; kingdom Metazoa; phylum Chordata; class Mammalia; order Dermoptera; family Cynocephalidae; genus Cynocephalus; species Cynocephalus volans. Next base: position 62,184,524 of record NC_084469.1, read on the forward strand.
AAATGGAAAAATACCACCCTTTTGGTTTGATGCTCAGATTTGATGTGCCACAGGGAGAGTCTGGCTTGGTGCCAGGCACTGAGAAGATGCTCAGGAAACTTGAAAGTCTTGTCCTTTTGGCCACCTTCTTTCTCCACAGCTTAGTATTACCCAGAGAGGGAAATGGAGAAGAGTGGGGAATCTGGGGATGAATTTGGGGGTAATAAGATACTACTGTTCTCTGCTCTGCTCATTGTGACAGTTACCTTTGCACAGACTCAGCTATCCACAGAAGGAAGGACTTGAGGGCAAGGAGGGCAAATGATGGGACACATTCCCCATGCACCACTTCTGCTCCCAGAGCAGATGTCACTAATCAATTGCAGCCCTCTCATCCTGAGCCTAGAGCAACCTCACACTCTGTCTAAACCCATGCAGGCACTACCTAGAGATCATTGGCCTGTAAAGTGATACCCTTATTCATCCTTTGCTGAGATCTGACTCTGGAGGAGGGGAGAGAATAGAGGGAGTAAATTAAGCTACTCCCATTTCTCTTTGGGATCATTTTCCTTATCCGAAAAAATGGGAGTTGAAAAAGTACCCACCTCAGAGTATTGCTGTGAGGATCAAATAAAATATCACAGGTGAAGGGCTTACAAGGCCTTACGATCATTTCTTTATGTGGCCTCCTTGCTTCCTTGTAGAAGCCCTTCAGGGGAGGGGTCGGTGTGCCCATTCCACATATCAGGAAACTGAGGCTCAAGAAAATGAAGAAATTAGTCTAGGTGACATAGCTAAAAAATGGTGGGGCCAGGGCTACACCAAGCAAGTCTGTCTAGGGCTCAATTTTAGCTGGACAAAAGGACAGGGGTGGAGTCCAGTCATTCCTTCATGCCCACGACTTGGATGGAGGAGTCCACTCTGCGGTAGGACTTCATGGCCCCACAAATGTCCCAGCTGCCCGTCCTCAGATTCTCTGATCTATCACAGAGTCTGGTTGTAATGAGTGCATGGCATCTAATTGCTAATCTTCATTTTTAATGTACAATCATGTCATATCAGAATCCCTGGCAAGAGAACACTCAGCCTAGGCTTGAGCATGTAATGTAGTAATAATAACAATAGCAGTGCCCCCCAGCTTTGGCAGAGCACTCCCAGATTGCAAATGCCTGCATTTCACTGTCCCCTGGCACTGAGCTCACTGCCCCTGGAGTCAGCCCTGCCCAGTGGCTTTTCCTGCAGTGTCCACCATGCCCCAAGGAAGGGCTTCCTGAGCTTTCCCCCAGAGCTTCCTTTGTTATCTGGACTGAGATTTCACCCAATTTGGCCCTTCCCTGTCCTCTTAGAGAGGTCTCAGTTTCCTCAACACCTTCTCCTGTCCTCCCTCTGGGACAAAGAGAAAATCAGGGCTGTAGGTCTTGGACATCAGCCTCCATGGCCTGGGAGGGGCTTTGAGGATGCAGATGGGGCAGTCTGTCACAGGTAACCTGTGGCTGGAGGTAGGTGCCCTCAGTGGTCCCTGCTGGTCACAGTACAGGAGGGGACTGGAGGGCAGGAGGACCGGGAGAGTGAGTGGCAAAGACCCGTCTTTTCTGTGGAATCATTGACATGTCTCTCTGGGAACTGGGCTTGAAGACACTGACTAGATCTGTGTTTTTCTCATGAACAGCCCAGAAGAGGGTGGGCTTTGGAGCACACAGACCTGGACTCGAATCCTGCCTGCATCATTTACGCACTGCCTAACCTCCCTGAGTCTCAATTTCCCCGGGTGTAAAATGGGAACATCCTGATGCTTTGAGGGTTACTGCGAGGGTTATCTGCTGTGCAGCATGAGGTGGGGGATTGAGATAATGTGGACCAAATGCCTGGCACCAGGGTGGGAACATTGCAGCCCCCCAGTTAAAGGTGACCATAGGTACCATGAGCAGAATAAAGCCTGAGGCTGAGCCAGAGCCTCTGCTTGGTTATCTGCAGTACGGCTCCATCATGGTTCCAGTTGTAAATGTGGACAGTCATTCCTGATATCAGGCTCATTCTCCCATTCATTCATTCATTCATTCAACAAATATTGAGCATTTACTACACAGTAACACCCTTTTAGATACCACAGTTACAGCAATAAACGAAGCAAAGTCCCAGTCCTCATGCCCAGGAGGGAGCCTGCTGCTCTGCTCTCAGTGAAAATGCAGAGAAAGTGCAACCCCTCTTTTGGAAGGAACTGTGACCCAAACTACGTCTTTAAAAGGACAGAGTCTGTGACATCCAGGTCCCCTGCCATTTACAAGGCAGTGGGCCATCAGACCAGCAAAGCTTCCCCCTTCTTCTTGTTGCAATCCTTTCCGTCAAGGCCCCAAGATACCAGAAGAATCTCTGAACATCTGGAGTGAAAACAGATGAATTTCTTTTCTGGGGAGATTCTCTAGGGACTTTTTTTTAGTAGAAGTACCAGCTCACAAGAGCCAGTAGTTAAATAGTCCGGAGTTTCATGAGCTAGTTGTTAAAACATTGGTAGCTTGACATCCACCATGGTTGGAGTATTTACACCATGGAAAATTGATAAACAGTGGAAATTAGGGATCTTTCTTTCTTTCTTTCTTTGAAAGTTGGTTTACTTGTACACTGCTAAATAAAACATACATACAGAAAGGTGCACAAATCATCAATGTATAGCTCAGTGAATTTTCACAAACTGAACACGCTCATATCAGGAAACACATTGTTACCTACACCTTAGAATTCCCTCCTTGTATTCCTCCAGTCACTACCCCATGCCAAGGGCAACCATGATCTTCACTCCTGTCACCATAAATTCGTTTTGCCTATTCTTAAACTTTATATATATGGAATCATATGGTATGTTCTCTTTTGTGTCCAGCTTCTTTTGCTCAACATTATGTTGTGAGATTCACCCATGTTATTGAGTATAATTGTAGATCATTTACTGTTATCACTATATAGTATTCCATTGTGTGAATATACCACTAATAACTTATCCATTCTACTTTTATGGGTATTTGAGTAGTCTTCAGTTTGGGGAGATGAATGAGTAGTGCTGCTGTGAACATTCTACAGTGCTGTCCAGTAGAACTTTCTGTGATAATAAAAATGTTCTGCATCTTCACTGTCCAGTATAACAGCCACTAGCCGCATGTAGCTACTGAGCACTTGAAATGTGGCTGGTGCAACTGTAGAACTTAATTTTTAATTTGACTTTAGTTGATCTGAATTTAAGCAGTTACATGTGGCTAGTGGCTATCATATTGGACAGCGTAATTCTAGTACATGGTGAACATGTGGATGCCTTTCCTTTCCTCTCCACCTAGAGTGGAATTTCTGGGTTTAGCACATATCTATGTTTGGCCTTAATAGATAGAGCTAAACAGTTTTCCAAAGTGGCTGTACCAATTCACACTCCATCAGCAATGTATGAGAGTTCTAGTTGCACTATGCCCTCATCAACACTTGGTATTGTCTGAATTTTTTCATTTTAGCCATTCTAACAGGTAGCAGAGATATTACATTGTGGTTTTAATTTGAATTTCTCTGGTGACTAAATATAGTTTGGCACCTTGGGTATCCTCTTTTGTGAAGTAATTGCTCAAGTCTTTTGCCCATTTTTCTATTGAGTTTTTTTTATTATTGATTTCTAGAAGGTTTTTTGGGGGGGGGCAGCTGACCAGGGTACAGGGACCAAGTATATGTTATACATATGAATTCCCTGTTGGATACATTATTGTAAAAATCTCCCTCTCAGTGGTTTGCCTTTTGACTCTTATAATGGTGTCTTTGGATTAACAGAATTCTTAAATTTTTGTACATATTAAGTATTTAGCATTTGAAGTTGTAAAACAGCCTTGTTAAAGAGTTTTTGTCTGTCATTGAAATTTCAGATTTTAAGTTAAACAAAATTTAAGGGATTACTGATGAAATAATTTAAACTTTTTCAAAAATCTCACATTTTTCCAAGATAAAAAGGTACCTCTAATACTTGAAAATACCAAGAGTGATTCCAATAGTATGACTATTTTAGTATGTGTGACTGTTATACATACACAGAGTGTCACCACACTGTAAACAATGAGAACAGTAGCATTTTGGCATCACTCCCATTTTATTCTTGTGAGGGAGTAAGGTGATCAATTACACCTGCAATGCTAGTGTGCTGACTTGTCTGCTGTATTAGTTTGTTTTGTGTTGTTATAACAGAATACTTGAGACTGGGTAATTTATAAAAAAACAGAGTTTTATTTGGCTCATGATTCTGGGACAGCTGCATCTGGCACGGGCCTCAGGCTGCTTCTACTCACGGCAAAAAATGGCAGGCAGCTGGCGGGTACAAGCAGATCACATGGCCAGAGGAAGCATGAGAGAGAGAGGGGAGGTGTCAGGGTCTTTTAAACAACCATCTCTCGCAGGAACTAATAGAGCAAGAACTCACTCAATACCCCCACCCCCAAGGGAGAGCATTAATCCATTCATGAGAGATCCACCCCCATGACTCAAAAAGCTCCCAACACTGCCACATTGGGGATCAGATTTCCATATGAGTTTGGTGGGGGGATAACACATCCAAACTCTATCATCTACCAAGCATCAAATCCAATTATCTAAAACAACATGACTATCAAATTCCCAGACAGTATGTAATTTATAACTGAATTTGTATATTTACAAATCTGTGGAGTGTTCTTTAAATTCTTCTAAAATAAAAATTATACTAAGCATTAAATAAAAACACTGAACTAAATAGTATAACCACAACAGTGGCTGAAGTTCAGTGTCTGGTTTAACAAATGTTTACCCATCATTTTGATATCAATTTTTGCTCATTCTTAGCACATCCAGTGTTTCTCCTGCAATGGGATTTATTTTTCAGCATATGAGAATGAAAGGCCCTGCTGTACATGACTGTCTTATTACAAGAGCCATAGGGATGTTGAGCTTGTGAAGTACACGCAGGGGAACAAAGGTGCCCACAGCATTTCCCTTTGTTTGACATTGGCTTTGAATGGCTCTTAGAGAAAATTTCAAAAACAAATTTTAAAAACTGAATGAGGGTCTGTTTCTAAGTTTAGTTCATTAACCAAGACCTGTACTTCAACTGCAAAAATCTTCGCAGGATGGAAGTACTCAAGTGACACAAATACTGAAACACAGGTAATCGGAGGTACCAAAGGCATGGATAATATGAGTCATCACCAAAAGACAGTCTGAGTAAGTATTGCATATTTCCGGTCAGCTGACGCTAAGACTTGCATATTTTGAACTGAAAAGGAATCTTGTGGGGCTTTTTATTTATCACTTATTTGAAGAAATGCTGTTTTAGGTCCCCTCATTGAACATAAAGCCTAGGTTTCAAAATTCGTTTTCCTGTATCATCACAAAACACATTATACTCTGTTAATACTATTTGACATTGAACTGCTATAATTGATGGTACAACCACTCTCTTGTGTATCCAGCAAAGAGCAAACCTATTAGAGTGAAAAGCTAATCATGAATCCATTTTTTTTTTAATGGTGAGTACCTTTTAAGAAATGTTTGTGTCTTATTTAAGAAATCCAGAGTTGTGAAGATGTTCTCTGATGTTTTCCTTTTCAACCATTATTGTTTGGCCTTTCACATGTAGATCTGTGTCTAGGGAATATCTTTAAGATTTTAAGGTTTGATTGTCATGTATTGAGTACCTATTATGAACAAGGCATCTTGCTAGATGGTGTGCTTTGATTAACTCATAGAAGAGACTGCTGTTCCCAATTTACAGATGGGGCAATAGAGGCTCAGAGACCTGACTTGCTCAGTGGGCTAGGCCAGCCTGAGGTGGGACCAGGATTTTAACCCAGGACTGTCTGTGACTTACTTAGCCAGAGTGATATCCTAGGACAAGATACAGGTCAGCTCTGGCAGAGGAGCTCTGGGCTTTGGCTGACCAGGCCCTGCTCCCAGGGCTACCCCCAAGGAAGGTGGCTGAGGAGTGACCTCCCTCCCAGAGGACACTAGGGCCACTGACCTTCTCAGGATACTGGATGTTGGTGAACAAAAGGCCTGCAATGAGGACTGGTTTGGCTCTCGAGACAGCTAAAGGCTGCAAAGCAATCTGACGGGAAGGGGAGAATAAAGGGCTTGTTCCCAAATACCCCATAATATTTTTTTGGAATCCATGCTCCATGAACCACTTGCTAATATGATGTTGGCAGTCAGTTGAGATTGTCAGGATTTATTGTGGCTAAGAAGTATCTGTCTTTTCCTAGCCTACTAGTTTTTCTTGTCCTACCTACTGCAATGACATTATGTTAATAGATTTCCTGATCGTAAACCATTCTTGCATTCCTGGAATAAGCCCTACTACTTATGACGTATTATTTTTAATACACTGCTAGCCTGATGCTGGTTTCCCAGATGCACTCGTAAATTCTGGGAGCTGAGGGAACTTCTGTGGATCAGGGGACAAAATCCCTTCACCATTGGGCCGAGCCCGTGGCGCTCGGTAGCGTGCTGCGCTAGCAGCGCGGCGACACTCCCGCCGCGGGTTCGGATCCTATATAGGAATGGCCGGTGCACTCACTGGCTGAGTGCCGGTCACGGTCACGAAAAAGACAAAAAAAAAAAAAAAATCCCTTCACCATTAATGTGTCCAGAATGGGAACACACAGGGCCCTGCCTTTTGTAGGCTCTAGGCCCAGGCAGCATGGTTAACAGAGATGGGAACCATAATTGCCCCGACTGCCAGAAAAGCATAAATGGACTGGCAGAAGTATGCCCATAGAGTGTGACTTTTAGAGAGGTGAGATGGCACTGGAATCCTTCATGGGTGTTTAGCAAAGAGATCTTTAGGGAGGCCAGGAATCTGAGCAAGTTGCCAGTGAGTGTTTGTTTGAGAAATTTCCAGAATCTTTTTGCAGGATCGATTTTTCAGAGCGTGGAGAAAGGGAGGATGGGGGTTAGAAATGGTTTTCTCTGTAATTGTGTTTGCCAAAATGGCACCTCAGATGGTCTCTCACTTAGCACAGTGCCCATCTGTACAGCCTCAGAGTAAGGGAGGAAACCACAGCTCCCCAGGAGGGCAGGTAGATATCTTGATTATTCCTAGGGCTATGGAGTCAGAACCAAGTTCAAATCCTGTCTCCCCACCCCCACCCCCAAAATGACTTTGTGACCTTGAGCAAGTCACTTCAACTTCCTGAGCTTCAGTACCCTCATCTATTGAGTCGGATTACTAGCGCCTACCTCATACAGGTGCTAAAATTTGTCCATTTTGTTTATCTTTTCAAAAAAACAGCTTTGGTTTCATTGATGTTATCTGTTGCTTTTCTGTTTTCTATTTCATTAATTTCTGCTCTCCTCTTTATTATTCCTTCCTCTACTTACTTTCGGTTTAGTTTGCTCTTCTTTTTCAACATAGTATCCTAGTATGAAAGCTTAGGTTTTTGAGTTGAGACTTTTCTTCTTTTCTGATGTATAAGCTATAAATTTGCCTCTAATTTAGCTGTATCCCATAAATTTTGATATGTTGTGTTTATTCAGTTCAAATTATATTTTTATTTTTATTGCAATTTCTTCTTTGACCCATGGGTTACTTCGAAGCATGTGGTTTAATTTCTAAATATTTAGAGTTTTCCCAGATACCTTTCGGTTTTAGATCTCTAATTTAATTCCATTGTGGTCAGAGAACATATTTTGTATGATTTAAATCGTTTTAAATTTATTGAGACGTGTTTTATGGATCATATAGAGTCTATTCTGGAGACATCAGAATAATACTAACTCAAATCCAATAAAATATGGAAATTTTACTCCAATATATCTCATTTTCCTCCCCCGCTCACTTTTGTGCTTTTGTTATCATGTATATTACATCTGCATATGTTTTAAACAAAATGGTATTATAATTATTATGTATATAATCTTATGTCTTTCAAAGAAGTTAAGAGAAGAAATTAAAAAGAATATACTTACAGAATCTTTTGTATTCACCTACATATTGACCATATGAAGAACTTTCTATTTCTTTTTATGGATTCAAGTTAGCATCTAGTGTCATTTCCTTCCAGCCTGAAGGACTACCTTTAGTATTTCTTATGAGTTAGGTCTGCTAGCAACAAAATCTCTCATTTTTTGTTTATCTGGAAATGTCTTTATTTTATCTTCAACTTTGAAAGATTCTGACTTTTTACCTCTTCAAGGTTGTTGCTGTTTGTCTGTTTAGTAACTGGCCTAAACTAAATCTATTAAGATCTGTCGCGATAGCAACATGCAGCTGCTAATGTCTCTGCTCAATTGTTGGGTTTTTTTTTTCTTGCTTTAATTTTGAAGCCTTCTTAGTGGATGACCCATGTCTACGTAGCTCAGTGTTCTATCAAAGAATGGCCAGAGGCTGTAATCAAACATCTCAAGACAGTAAGGCTTACACTCTCTGCTATTGGTTCTGTGTGTGCAGCCTGGAGAGTGCATTGAAACTTCAGTCCATTTTCAAGTCTGCCCCAGATTTCACTTCCCTCTAAGCATCTCTCACCTCTTCTGCACAAAATGCAGGCTCCATTAGCCAGGGATGTGTTGGTGACGTGGGCCCCTCTTGGCTTCTGCTGCACATGCACACAGCCTGCACTCAACGTAGGATGTGTGGAGAACTTACCCAGCCCCCTATAGCTGGATCACTTCCCAAAACTCCCTGTTAAATTTCTAACTAGTCTGCTAGTCCATTTCTTGCCACAAACAGGACCACAACTTCAGGCTGGTGCAGCAGCTGGCCCTCCTTGTTTATGTACCACCAAGATTGCCACTTTAACAACACTCTAAATCAACTTGGTCTCTGCAGTGGTAGCATGACAGCTGCTGGGTTTCACAGCCTGTCCCACTCTGGCTGACAGTTGGTGGGGAAGAGGATGGGAGAAGTCCCAGACAAGAGCACCCCAGATTTGTACTGTTTTTACCTGAAGTTCAGTCATTTTCATAAATGCTTCTTAGTTCATGGTATGCCTTTGGCCAATTTCCAGAGAACTGAAATGACAGTCTGACAGTTTCATTCAGCTTTATATGTGGTGGCATTTATGGAGTGCTTATGTAACTCATGCAAACTATCTCACTTAATCCTCACAGAACCAGCTTGAGAGATCATTACCCTGTTTTAGAGATGAGGGAACTAAGGTACATAGGTGTTAAGTAACCTGGCCAATGTCACTGACCCAGGCTCTTAAATGCTGCATTTACCACCTCCAGTGATATCCTCTCCCTAAAGCTTTTTTGAGCAAAACAGAAAACACCCCCAAATCAGGATGATTACTCACAGCTACAACAGCAAGTAATGTAATGGTGACCTGCCTAGACACTCAGTCATGTTCATTCCCCGAAATCTGACTCACAAAGGGAATCCCTGCATGACTATATTGGTTGATGCTAACTGGCACTAGGGAGCTAAGGAAGGGCTGGTTTCCTTTCCTGTTCCAGTCAAGCTGCAGAAGTGTCTCTGAGCTTCCTGGAGGCCAAAGTTACAAGGCAAAGAGGGTTAGTTACATGATTGTCATTATCTGTAAAGAGAAAGCAGCTCTTTGGGAAAGTCAAGCTTTTCGTGGTCCTCAAATCTTGGAGCAATTTCTCACATGGAGCCTCACTGAGGGAATACTGAGAGGTGTAATTAACAGTATGTGCAGCAACACACTTGTGAGAAAGCTGCTTCTTCAGTCCCCTCAATGTGGGCTCTGAGGCATAAGGCAAAGCAACACTACAGGAAGACAGTTCTTGGGAAGGAAGCTTAGCTACTGTAGCCCAAGAACACAGATCTAGGCTGGTCCAGCTTGTTCCGAGGACTAAAAGCTTTACACACAGAACTGTGTATGGATGGAATGGCCGTCACACAGTCCTCCATAAATATTCTCTCTCCCCTGGGTGGGATAGCTCATGATAATTTGCAGCATGAATTTAACATTTCTATGTCAATTATTCATAAACTTTCTGGAAAGTCAATGTTCTAGTCAATGGCCATTTTTCTGAACCATGATTTTGAGTCTCCTAATGCAAGCTGGGCTGTGGGAGCTTACCTCCTAGCTGCTGGGTGGGGCAAGCCGGCCCCCCAGCATCTGCTTCTCAACCTAATCAGGCAAGCACAGTGACTCTACTGGTGTTATAAAATCCTGAGTTCTTTGTGGAAAATGGTCCAAGAGCCAACCCTAGGTGGCAATGGAAGAGAAGAGAACATGAGGAGGTCAAGGCCAGTGATGATTCTAGCAGGAAAATGGGAATTAGGTTCAAGTGAAATGTCTAATCCTAACCTGGCTCCATTCTGCAATGTCAGACTGTTCACTATTTCCTCTGCAGAAATAAGGAAAATGGGTTTGTGACACACCTTCAGCAAGTTTTCCAGCCAGTAAGTAAACTATACTTAAAGCCAGAGATTCACTTTAGTGAATGGTGACAAGCAGGTAAACTTACGGAATTTGGATACGTGTGAGTTAATTTTACTGAGTTTAAAGTGGCAGAATGTATCTTAGTGGAGTAAACCACTTTCATCTCATATATTTAGAATCATTAAGGGCCTGTGGGTGTGTCACATATTTTTTATTTATATTTTAACACAGTGATTGAAAACCTTCTACTTGGCAGTGGAGCACTCTTCTCTTCACTCTGACATGTAAAACAGATGGAAGCGGAGATGCTCTGCTGAAGTAGGAGCAGGGACCTGCATGATGCCCCAGAACTGCCCTACTCAGAACCAGGCACCTGTGTGGGACTGCTTGCTTTCCACAGTTTGAGAGGTTCATTTTAATCTGATTCATATCTGTGTTCCCAGTGTCTAGCATGTGTCCAGGCATGGAGTAAGGACATAGTGAGTATTGGTGAGTGGATGGATATAGGGATGGATGGATGGATGGATGGATGGATGGATGGATGGATGGATGGATGGAAGGATGGATGGATGGGTGGATGATGGATGGATGTTTGAATGGATGATGGATGGATGGGTGGATGATGGATGGATGGATGGATGATGGATGGATGATAGATGGATGATGGATGGCTGATGGATGGATGGATGGGTGGATGGCTGATGGGTGGATGGATGGGTGGATGGCTGATGGATGGATGGATGGATAATGGATGGATGGACTGATGAGAGATGAGTGGGTGGATGGGTGATGGATGGATGATAGATAGATGGATGGGTGGATGGATGATAGATGGATGATTGGTGGCTGATGGATGGATGGATGGGTGGATGGCTGATGGGTGGATGGATGGGTGGATGGCTGATGGATGGATGGATGGATAATGAATGGATGGACTGATGAGAGATGAGTGGGTGGATGGATGATGGATGGATGATAGATGAATGGATGGGTGGATGGATGATAGATGGATGATGGATGGCTGATTGATGGATGGATGGATAATGGATGGATGGACTGATGAGAGATGGGTGGATGGGTGGATGATGGATGGATAGGTCGATGGATGGATGGATGCATGCATGGATGATGGATGGATGATGGATGGGTGGTTGGATGGGTGGATGATGGATGGATGGGTGGATGGCTGATGGATGGATGGATGATGAGTAGGTGGATGACTGAGTGAATGATGAGTAGATGGCCTAGATAGATATATGCCTGGGAGGGGGGATGATTTGTTGGTCAAATGAACTGGTGGAGGATTCATGAATAGATGGATGACTCCATATTCCATTCTTCCTTTCCATCATAATCTACAGCACTCCTAATGCTACAAATGATCATGTAAAAATATTAGGAACTTGGCATGACATTAGTTGACTTCTTGTAGAGATGCATCACCATTGTAAGAAGAATCCTGAACACGAAGGAGCCTTTTCCTCATCCCCATAATCCCAACATTCAGCTGCCATCAAGGGGACATCCCACAGCCTCCCTCCAGGAGAACCCCCCTTTCCTGAGCTCTGCTGGCACCTCACCCCTCTCTGTTCCTTTCCATGCTTCTCCCTATCTCCCCTGATCTTATTCTGCTAGTTCATCCTTCAAGACCCAGCCCTTATATGTCCTTCTCTCTGACCTGCCCCCAGCCCTGTGTCATACCTCCATCAGTCTCCTGGTGACCAGAGGATGGATGTTAGCCAGTGAGCTGAGAAGTCACCCAAAAAGGCAGGAAAGGAGACTCAGAAGTGCCCAAGGCAATGAGCCCTGCCCTCACATCCCCTGCCCCAGCCCTTCTCCAAGTCCCTGCTGGAAAGATGGTGCCTGAGTCACGTTCCCTACACTCCCTCCACTGACTCCGTGGCCTTGCCCTGTAGGTTTCAGTAGTGGGGGAAGAGTGCATTGCCAAGGCCAGACTTGCCAGGGAATGGTCCTGTGACAAATGTCTTCATAATTTTTGTGACAGGGACCTTCAGTCAGACCTGAGTCCTTGACCCTCCTTCTCCCTCTACCAGCATCTCCGAGAGAGTGGGCAGGACTGGAGGGCTAAAGGTGTTGAGTCAGCACTCCTGAGTCTCTGAGCCTTCCCTTTGTCACGGCTGCTCAGGTAGCTGCAGGCTGAAAGATCACTTCACTGTACCCAGACAGAGCGACTGTGGAGTTGTCTACACACTACACTCAGCCAGGACTTGGGTCTGCCTCAATTTCAATGCCCTGTATGTTTCTCATTTTCCCCAGACTGGAGCCTGTCCTGACCCAGCCCCCTGACACAGGCCTGGATCTCATTGTTTTCCCTCATAGTTCCCACCTCCCTCAGACCCATTCACCCACCCTGAAGGAACACCAGTTCAAGAATAAGTGCCTCTTCAGACAGATAGCCAGCAGGTCTAGAGAGGGCAAGGGATGTGCCCAGGGTCACACAGTGAGTGAGTGTAGAACCAGGAACAGAACCCAGTTCTCCTGCCCCACACCCCCCTTCCATCCTGCTCTCTTCTCCTCTTCTGTGACACTGTTTGATGAATTATCAGACAGTCCTGGATTCAAATCCCAGATCTGCCACACAGCTAGGTAAGCAATCTGAGCATGCAACTTCAGCTCACCAAGACTCAGTCCTCATCTGTAACTGGGAGTGACAATGGCATCACACAGAGAGGAAGCAAGCCCAAGACCTGGCTCCATAACCAGGTTTGGGTTGTATAGGACCTTCTGACTCTAGGCAGTTCCCAGTCCCAGAGGCACCAGAGCTGGCTTCTGCCTGGCATAGCAGTGGCCCCTGGACCCAGGCACCACCCCAGCCCTATGGGGGTCTTTGGAACCCCATGTACAGATTGTAACTAACACCAGGGCTGTCTATGAAGCCTGCTCAGAGGACAAGAAATCGGAAGGGTCAAGGACCTCTGCAGTGTTATTCTTTGGTATCGAGTGTGTTCATCTGAACCCCACTCTGTGCTTGGCTCTACATATTGCAGGGACTGTGGCTCAGCCTCCTCTACCTCTAGCTCCATGCTCATGTGAGTCCTCACGGAAGCCTCTTCACAGATCTCCTGCCTCCCACCCTGCCCTTGCCCATCTGTCCTCCCTTCTGGAGCCATAGGGCTCTCCTCTAACACTCTGACCATGCCCCTCTTTGCTCTTGTCCCTTTGTCCTTGGAATCAAGGACAGTCTCTTGATTTAACCTTCAAGATCCCTCATGGTCTGGCCCCTGACAGCCCCCACCCCCAACCTCAGCCCTGACCAGTCTCCTCTACAGCCTCCACCTCTCCTGGAATTCCTCAAATGCACCGAGCCCTCATGGGGGTGTCCCAAGGTTCTTCTATAGTGGAATTTTCCAGACTGACTTATCATTGATCTTTAGCCCACCCTAGACTTGGATTCCTTAATCAAGACCTGACTTACTGTCCTGGATGGAAGCACCTATTCTGTTCTGACAGTCTGCCAATGCTTCTTTGCAAACATCTGTGAATCCCATGGTTGGGCTGGAGTTGGGGGTGGGGTTTGGGTGAGTGATGAACCGGAGGACAGGCCAACGAGTGAGTGAGAATGACTGAGAGCGGCTCATGTGCCCTCCCTTAGGAGGCATTACATATCACTGACTTCCCCTTGTGCAATTCAAATGACTCCTGAGCTTCCTCTTTGTGCTGGCCCTGCCCAAGATACAGGGCAGAGGAGACGACAAGATAGAGAGAACCCACCCTCTGGGGGCTCTCAGTCCATATGGAACCAGAGCAGTTGAGAGTGCAGGTTCAAGAATCGGTAAGAAGAGGCTGGATCTAAGTCCTGGTCTGCCACTTTGACTAGCGCTGTGCCTCGGCTTCCCCATCTGTAGAATGGAGGGAAAGACCATAGCTGCCTGTCAGGGTTGTGATGGAGATTAGATGAGATGACCACACATGTGAAGAGTTTAGAGCCTGGCTGATGCATAGTGAATGCTGAGTCAGTGAGAGCCACCATATTGTCAGTGTTCCTCTATGGTGAAGTCACTCAAGGGTCCCTTTCCCTACAATCAAGGACACCTGTAGAACAGATCTGGAGATAGACTATACACAGAACGCCCCCGCCCAGCCCTGAATTGTTTGCTCTTTCCCATATGACTGCCTGCCCATCTCATCCCGAGACACACGGGCTCCTATCTCTGGGATCCTGGCGTCTTATCAGTGATGTTCAGCTGTTGATTTGTCTTTATTCTGAATAACCCCAGGTCATGGCCTGCTCTGACTACATAAAAAGTGGCTCAGGAGAAGCAAAGCGTCATTTTAAGGAGAGGAACATTTTATTTTATTTTACTATTTCTTATTGTGATAAAATATATGTAACATAAGATTTGCCATTTTAACCATTTTAAAACACACTCTTTCATGGAAATAATTACGTTTGCAATGCTATGTGACCATCACCTCTATTTCCAAAACCTTTTTGTCATCCTAAACATAAATTCTATACCCATTTAACACTAATTTCCCGTTATTCTTTTCCTTCAGTTTCTGGTAACTTCTTATCTACTTCTGTCTCTGAATTTTTTTTTCTTTTTGTTTTTTCTTAATTGACCCATGATAATTGTGTATATTGGGAGAGGAACATTTTATTTTCACAAGATTTCAAACATATGAACTCCTCATGCCTGGGGCCACAGAATAGCATCTAGGCTAAGAGCACAGGACTTCAGCTTCCCGCTGACCCAGGTCCCTCTCCATAGGGCTGTGAGCTTGAAGAAGTTACTTAACCCCTCTGAGGCTGTTTCCTTACCTGTTAACTGTGGATCTCATCACAGGCCACCACAAGGATTAAATGACATAATATAGTGCTTGAAAAGTACAGGGCACACAGTAGGTGCTCAGGAGATGGTTACCACTTCTGCTGGTTTGTGGGGGGAAGGTGGTGTCTCAGGGAAGAGCCTTTATTTTGAGGTATAGTTTCCATTTGGTCGTGGGCACCTTTGTAGAAACTGCTTGGGAAGAAAGTCCAGGATAGAAGTGAAGCTTGCTTCATCCTCTGTCCTTGCCACAGCTGGTGCAGGGGGACAAGGAGGCAGAAAGTGTGGGAAGGGGGGCTTTCATCATGTTATTTCTCTGCAGTCATATTGATCTTCTTGATAAAATGGGCCCCAGGTTTGGAAATTGGAAGACTTTCCCTCATAATTTAAAGCAGTGCCTACTCTGCTGGTCGCAGTGACTGGAAGATTAATTTCCCAGCCAGCCTTGCAGGCGGATGTTTGTGTCAACTGGCTCCATTGGCAGGCACAGGTGACACCATCACTGGTAACGAGGCTGGTGCCAGATAAGGGTGGGGCTGTCATCTGCTGCTGAGGCAAGTGGAGGGAGGGGTGCCTTCAAGGTGACCTTACGGGGCTGGCACCTTGGAGCCAGGTTCTGCGTGCTTCAAGGGGCTAGCACACACACATGCACTGGCACACACACGTGCATGCACACACACACACATCTAACCCTAGGTTTTCAATCTGAGCACCTGCAGCCCTGCCATGGCCAGCTCTCTAGCAGCATGTCTGCCTTGGATCATGGGGTGACCAGTGCATCTCAAACTACTGCAAAACCTGGGATCAGGATAGGACGGACATTCCAATGCCCTGTTAGGGGCAAGATTCTTGGACCCAGCCCACTATTCCACAGCACTGTGGATCCCACACACACCTATCCTCCCCAAGAAGGGCAGGTGTGCCTGATACTCCCAAGATCTGCCATTGGCTCTGAAGGTGAGAGGCTGCGTGATAGAAAGAGCATGGCCATTGGCTCAGGAGTGGTAACATGCCGGACTCTGGTCATGCTAGATGACTGGTGGCTAAAAGCTCCATATCACGACCAGCTCTAGGCAGTTGTAGTCACTGTATAGAGTGCTGAGCTGAAAAGGATACTGAGGCTGCATCCTGGGCTACACAGGAAAGAGACCATGGTCGGTTAGTAATGTCAGCCATTGGTATGGACTCAGGAAATGGTGGTAGGTACACTATAGGTTCACCAGCCAAGGACTAAGTTTCTCCTAAGTTGAGGTCAGACAAGACCATTTAAACTGATCCCTTTTGACTGGGAAGAAAAGATGGAGGGGAGCCTCACTTTGCCACCTTTCATCTATGAGTGTTGAAGAAAAATGGAAAACTTTAGCTTACTATAGCTAACAGCCAAGGGCACCAAAAGGAGAAGTTGCCACTTCATCCAAAACTCAAGCTGTCACAATCAGTCAAAAAATAGAGAAGAAAACAAATTCTAGCCTAATGGGGAGATAGACACAAAGCCAACTAAGTCCATTGCAGGTCACTCAGTCATCCAACTAGTATTTAATGAGCACCTATTATGTGCCTGGCACCTGGCTGGGTGCTTCAGATTCAAGCAGTACACAGGTCAGGGAAGATGGGATATCTGTCTTCAAGGAGCTAACAATCTAGTGAGGTGGGCAGGGAGTCCAAAGATGTACTAACTCCATAAACAAGTAAACAAATAAATAAACAAGATGTTCAGAGATTGGGATATAAGTGCTGTTTGAAAAAAGTGCATCGGGTAATATGACGTATAGTGAGGTGAATGGCAACTAGGCGCAACCACTCTGAGGAGGAGACTTTTAAGAAAAGATCTAAAGGACGAGAAAGAGGCAGCCATGCTCCATGTACTTTGGCAGGGGGGACTATCATGAATAATAGTATTATGAATATTAACATACAAAGTTTTGTGTGTACATGTGTTTTTATTTTTCTTAGGTAGATACCTAGGAGTACAATTGCTGGATCATATGGCAATTATGTTTAGCTCTGTGAGAACTGCCAGACTGTGTTTACGAAGAACCAGCAGTTTATGAGGGTTCCAATTTCTCCACATCCTCACTAACACTTGGTCTTTTGGAATATAAGCACATCTGTCTTTGATTATAGCCAGCCATGTGTGTGTCAACTGGTATCTCATTGTGGTTTTGATTTGCATTTCTCTGATAACTATGGATTTTGAGCATCTTTTCATGTGCTTATTGGACAGTTGTATCTTCTTTGGAGAAATGTCTACTCAGATCTTTTGTCCATTTTTTAATTGGATTTTCTTTTTGTTGTTGAGTTGCAATAGCTCTTTATATATTCTGGAGTCTCTTATTATATATATGATTCACAAATATTTTCTCCTATTCTATAGGTTGTCTTTTCATCTTCTTGATAGTGTCCTTTGATGCACAAACGTTTTTAATTTTGGTGTTTCTTTTATTTTCTTTTGTTTCTTATGCTGTTGGTGTCATATCTAAGACTCACTTGCCAAATTTAAAATCATAAAGATTCACCCCCATGTTTCCATCTAAGAGTTTTATAGTTTTAGGTCATATATTTAGGTGTTTTGTCCATTTTGAGTTAATTTTGTATATGGTGTGAAGGAGGGATCTAACTTTATTCTTTTGCATGTATTTAGTTATCCCACTACCATTTGTTGAAGACTATTATTCTCCTCATTTAGTTGTCTTTGCACCCTTGGTGAAAATCAATTGACCATAAATATAAGGGTTTATTTCTGTACTTTAATTTAGTCCATTTATCAACATGTCTATTCCTATGCCAGTACTGCACTATCTTGATTACTGTAACTCTACAGTAAGTTTTGAAATCAGGAAGTGTGAATTCTCCAATTTAGTTCTTCTTTTGAGGTTATTTTGGGCCCCTTGAATTTTCATATAAATTTTAGGATCAGCTTGTCAGTTTCTACAAAGAAGTCAGCTGAGACTCTGATCGGGATTGTGTTGAATCTGTAGATCAATTTGTGGAGTACTGTCTTCTTAACAATATGACATGGGGTGTCTCTCCACTTATACAGGTTTTTAATTTTTTTCAAAAATGTTTTAGAATATAAGTTTTTCACTTCTTTTGTTAAATTTACTCCTAACTAGTTCATTCTTAATTTCATTTTAGGTTTGCTCATTGCTATCATATAGATATAGAACTGATTATTGTATATTGGTCTTGTATCCTGTAACCTTGCTGAACTTATTAGTTCTAATGTTTTTTTTTTAATGGATTTCTTAGGATTGTCTATATATCAGATCATGTCACTTGCAAATACAGTTTTACTTCTTTTCTTTTATTGTATTTTCTTGCTTAATTGCTCTGGCTAGAATATCCTGTACAATGTAGAATGGAAGTGGCAAGAGTGGACATGCTTGTCTTCTCCTGATCTTAGGGAAGAAATATCAGTTTTTCACCATTAAGCATGATATTATCTGTGGTTTTAGATGCCTTTTATCAGGTTTAAAAAGTTCCCTTCTATTCTTAGTTTGTTGAGTGTTTTTAACATAAACGGGTGTTGAATTTTGTCAAATGCTTTTATGATCATGTGGGGTTTGCCCTCTAATCTATTAATGTGGCATATCACATCAATAAATTTGGGGAAGTTAAGTTAATCTTGCATTCCTTGGATAAATTTCACCTGGTCATGATGTATAATCCCTTTTATGTACTGCTAGATTCAATTTGCTAGTATTTCGTTGGGGATTTTTGCCTCAATATTCACCAGCAATGTTGGTCTGTAATTTTCTTTTTCTGTGATGTCTTTGTCTGGTTTTGGATAATGCTGGCATTATAGAATGAGATGATAAATGTTCCTTCTTCTATTTTTTAGAAAAGTTTATGAAATTTTGTACTTTTTAAGCTTTTTTATTGTGGCAAAATATATATAACATAAAATTTGCCATTTTAATGATTTTAATTGTACGTTCCAGTGGCACTAAGTACATTCACACTGTTGTGCAACCATCACCACCTTCCATCTCCAGAACTTTTTTCATCTTCTCAAATCGAAGTCTTGTACCCATTAAAGGTATTATTTCTTCTTTAAATGTTTGGTAGAATTTACTAGTGAAACTATCTGGTCCTGAGCTTTTTGGTGTAAAAAGCTTTATGTTACTAATTCACTCTCTTTACTTGTTATAAATCTATTTAGAATTTCTGTTTCTTCTTGAGTTCGTTTCCTTAGTTTTGTGTATTTTTAGGAATTTGTATACATTATATTCAAGTTACTCAGTTTATTGACATACCATTTTTCGTAGTATTCTCTGATAATTCTTATTTCTATGAGGTCTGTAGTAGTGTCCCCTTTCATTTCTGATTCTAGTAGTTTGAGTCTTCTCTATTTTTTCCTTGGTCATTCTAGCTAAAGCCTTGTCCACTTTATGAACCTTTTCAAATAACCAACTTCTGGTTTCATTGATTTTTTTCTACTGTTTTTCTCTTCTCTATTTCACTAATTTTTACCCTAATCTTTATTATTTCCTTCCTTTGGCTTGCTGAGGAATTAGTTTGCTCTCTTCCAGTATCTTAATGCAGAAGATTAGGTTGTTGATTTGAGATTTTTTTTTCTTTTTTCTAATGTAGACATTTGTAACTGTAATTTTCTCTCTAAACACTGGTTTAGCCGCATCCCACATGTTTTGGTGCAATTTCATTTTAACTCATCTCAAAGTATTTCCTAATTTCCCTTAAGATTTTCTCTTTGACTCACTGGTTATTTATTAGTATGTTATTTAATTTCCATGTATTTGTGAATTTCACGAATTTCTTTCTGTTATTAATTTCTAATTTCACTTCTCTGTGATCAGAAAACATATTTTGTACAATTTTAATAATTTCTTATTTCACTTCACTGTGATCAGAAAACATATTTTGTATAATTTTAATAATTTTAAACCTATTGATGCTTGTTTTATGACCTAGCACATTGCTTATCCTGGAAAATGTTCCATGTGCACTTGAGAGGAATCTACATTCTGCTGTTGTAAATGTTGGTTAGCTCTGGTTTTGTAGAGTGTTGTCCAAGTCTTTTATTTCCTTATTGATCTTCTGCCTAGTTTTCCTACACCTTATTGAAAATGGCACATTGAAGTCTTCGGCTATTGTTCTATTGTCTATATATCCCCTCAGTTTGTTAGCCTCTGCTTCACATATTTTGGAACTCTGTTGTTAGGTGCATTTATGTTTAAAATATAACTTCCTGATGGATTAACCCTTTTGTCATTGTAAAATGTCCCTCTTATCTCTAATGACTTTGTTTGTTTTAAAGTCTATTTTTTTCTGATATTATTATAGCCACTGCAGCTTTCTTATGATTGCTATTTGCATGGTGTATCTTTATCTATCCTTTTATTTTCAACTTATGTGTGTCTTTGGTTCTCAAATGAGACTCCTATGAACAGTATATAGTTGGATCTTGTTTTTTTACCCAGTCTGACAATCTCTGCTTTTATATTGGATTGTTTAATCAATTCACATTTACTGTTATCATTGATAAGGTTGGATTTACATCTGCCATGTTACTTTTTGTCTGTATATGTTTCATGTCTTTTTTCTTCCTCTATTTCTCCTTTTTGCTTTAAGTGAATATTTTCTGCTATAATGTTTGAATTCTTTAAATGAGTTTTTCACCATATTTGCTTGAGTGATTCCCTTAGTGGTTGCCCTAGGCCTTACCATGTACATCTTAACTTATCAGAATCTACCTCATGTTTATGCTAATTTCAGTGAAAATTAAGTTAATCCAATTGCTCCTCTATAACTCTATTCCCTCTTCTCTCTTTTAGTGCTATTGTTGTTACACATTAGAGAGCTTCTTGCGCAGCTCCTTATGATTTAGTAGGGAGACCAAGACCCAGAGAGAACCTGGCCCAATTATATACTGGCTGTATGACTGCAGGTGAGTCATTTAATATCTTTGAGCCTCAGTATCCTCACCTGTAAAATAGGGAGAGTCAGATCAACATAGCACCAAGGATGAAGTGAGCTCTGAGCATTGATTCTACACACGGTAGAGGCTTTGAAAATAGTGGCCTGTGTTTGTCTCTCTAAGAATCCCAGGAATCGATTTGCCCCAGCGTTCTCACATCGGAGAGTCAAGAAGCATACATGCCCAGCCAAAGCTGTGGGTTGTTCCTTTTCTCCAACACAAGCCTCTCCAGAAGAGCGTCTTACACTGAACTTCAGCAAACAAAGGCTTGGATCTTAGCCTGGTATGACATACAGACAGTAGGGCCTCTAGGTTAGTTGGCTGCAAGAGCCACAAGCGTGAGCCAGAACTGCCCCCGGGGCACATTCCTAGCCCTAGCTAAGGTCCTGAGTTCACGCTTCATCCTCCTGTTCCTGTCATGGGCTGAGCATGGGTGAGGCTTTTGGGGGCAGTGCTGTGAGGGGATGGGAAGGGGAAAATGACAACAGATGAGTGTCCAGTCTCTGATTGGCAGAGGTTCAGGCCCTCATCTGGGGGTTGGTGGTGAAAACCTCTTTCAGCTACTCTGGCAGGTGATCATCCAAACTCTGTTTACCATCCAAGACAGAGGCTTCATTCCCCTGAGGCAGCTTGAGGCCTACCTCATCTGGTCTCAAATATGGAGCCACTCATTCAATACAGTCATTGGGCACCTTTGGAATACCCAGCCCCAGTGCTGAGCTTGAGGACAAAGAGTGATCAGTCACAAGCCCTGGAAACCACAAGCGATTATTTGCAACAAATGCAAAGCAGGGCTCAGACATGGGCTCTGGGAGGACAGGCAAGGAGACCCCTCTCTAAACAGAGCCAAGGAATGATGTGACCTCCCTTCATGCTTGCCCCTGACCCTATGGTGTGTTGAGTGTCTGAAGGTGGCTTCCTACTGCTGTCCAGAAATGGGTCTGGCAGCCTCAGGAAGGGCTTATGCCTAGGGCAGGGGATGCTGGGGAGTGAGCCCTACACTTTGAAGCCAAACCTGGTTTCTAGCTTGGCTCTGTCATGGAGTAATGGGGTGACTGTGCGCTGGTTGCTTAATAGCACTGAGCCTTAGTCCACAAATCTGTAAAAGTCTGCACATCTGCATCACCACCCTGGCCTAGTTGGAGGGAACTGAGTGGCATTCCTAGGCACTCACTAATGAGGTGCTAGCTATCCCTGAGCAAGGCAGCAGGTGCATGTGGCTTCTCCTGGCTGCCTTTGAACCCTCCATAGGACTTCAGCCCACAAGGCCCTGTCGTCATTTCCTATAGGAGGACAAAGTTACCACAATTCCCAGGAGCTCTCAGAGATCCAGCTGTTAGTCCCACAGGAGTTTACTCTCCTTGCTCCTGCCACATCATACCCTTCCTGGAAGTCCCCTCCAATTCCTCTGCATCTTTGTCCTTGCTCTTCCTCTGCCTGGAATGCCTCCCCAGCCTTCCCTGAGCCAACATGTTCTCATCCTCTGAGATCACCTTGGCTTCACCTCCTCTCGGAAGCTTTCCCTGATCTGATCCACCCGCCTTGACCTGTCTGGGTCAGTTGCAGCCCACAGCCCCAGGCCTGCCTGAGGCCAGTAGTGTTTGTTCTTATACTCCATCCCCCTGTGCATTCCCTGCCCCTTCCCAAGACCTTGGTAAAGTCATGTTGACCTTTCAACCTCATTTCTTGGTGGAGTAGAGTCTTTATCTAGCACTGAGAGTCTTGGACTCAAGCCTCAGCTCTGCCACTCATTTGCTGTGTGACCTTGGGCAAGTCCATTGTCCTCTCTGAGTTCCACTTTTCCTATCTGTCAGTTAGTCGAGCTCCTGGAGCAGAAGCTTCAGAGGAGAGGAGGGACCATCGGCCCCCAGTACAAAAGGCTGCTGCAGGCAGTAGGGCAGGGCACTGCTCCCCTCCAACCTGGCAGGAGCAGCCAGGATAAAATCTATGCACCTGACCCCAGACTGTCCTCTGTTATTTAGGGGTGAGTTACCCAGAGTAGCAGGGGTGGAGTGGAGGAGGAAAGTGTGTGGCAGGCCTTGGCCCCAGCTCAGTGTTCTCTTTCTCTGTCCACAGTAGCACGATACAACCGCACCACCTACTTCTACCCCACATTCTCAGAAGGCCCAGAGCACAGCCATCTGCTCGTGTCTCCTGTGCTGGTGACAAGTGCTGACATAGGTGTGGTCATCATCCTCTCCTGCATCACCATCATCGTGGGCAGTATCCACAGGTACAGGCAGGCCCGGCTCCAGCAGCACCGCCACCACCATCACTGCGGCCACCACCAACACCACCGCCACCACCACCGAAACCAAGAGTACGAGCACGGTTACGGTGAGCTGCTGCCCACCCTGGGGCCCTGGGACCCTTGTCCAATTGTGATTGCAACGCGGGTGGCATCAAGGAGATGGCGCTCTTCCATGGGTAGGGCAGGGTGGTCAGGGAAGGCATCCTAGAAGTAATGGGTGCTCAGGAAAAGCTCACAGGTGCCCACCATAATATATTCAGTGGCACGAGAAGCCCCATTGTCTGCCAAGAGAGGAACTCAGAGTGAGGCTGAAGGTTGGAGGGACAGTGTGTTTCTACTCCCCAGTCCCTGTCGCTATTGGTCTAGGCTGTAGCAACAGCTGACCCAGCTGGTGCCTGGACAGAGGGATGGATGGAGAGATGGTTGGGTGGACGGGATGAGAGGATAAATGGATAGATGGAAGAATGGACGAATGGAGGGATAGAGGGACATACAGATGGATGGATTCAGTGGTGGATGGATGTGTGAGTGGATAGATCTATGGGATGGATGGATGGATGGATGGATGGATGGATGGATGGATGAATGGATGGATGCGTA
This sequence comes from Cynocephalus volans, assembly GCF_027409185.1. Taxonomy (NCBI): domain Eukaryota; kingdom Metazoa; phylum Chordata; class Mammalia; order Dermoptera; family Cynocephalidae; genus Cynocephalus; species Cynocephalus volans. Next base: position 62,208,422 of record NC_084469.1, read on the forward strand.
CTTCTCCATCCACTCTGTCATCCACTTACCCTACTCCACACGGAAAGATCTGCTATACTCTTTCAATATGACCCCTTTTGGCAGCGTGATGGATCTTTCCCAGATGTCTGAGTCGGATCTGGTAGCTCAAAAACGAAAGCCGATTCTCTTTTTCAACCAAGCCGCGTCCGCCCTCGCCTCCTGCAGCCCGGTGGAGGTGCCCGACCCCTACTCCACACAGACGGATCAGCTGTCCTCTTTCCAAATCATCCTTGTTGGGAGCGTGATGGATCTTTTTCAGATGTGTGAGTTGGATTTGCAAGCTCAGCCCAAAGCGGATTCTCTTTCTCAACCAAACCACGTCCAAGCTCGACTCCTGCTGGCTGGTGGAGGTGTCCGATAGTGACTCTTTCTTCTACTCTCAAAAGTCAAAAAGCTTCCTCATGGGTGAAGACAGCAGGTCAGAGGCCAATCCCCTCACCTGGCCGCTCGGCTCTTACCCACTTCTGAAGGCGATATGAGCGGATATTACTTGGTACTGTTTCGGAGAAGCCAACCTCTCTACCACAACAGCACCACTCAAAAGCCTCCCGTTCGGATCGGTAATCAAGCGGCAGGTCTAAGCACAACTGAGCATGTGCACACAGCCCTGGCGCCGAAGAGTTCTAAGAGGTCTCCTGCGGGGCCGCGGGTTGACCAATGGTTGCTGAGTGACGTCAGCAGTCACTTGGGAGACTGAAAGTTGGTTCTAATGCGCTATTCCTTGCCATGGCTACAGATCAGTTCTTTCCTAAGTTTGGGCCTGGTTCCGCCCCCTACTTTTCATTCCACTCTGTCATCCTCGTCCCCTACTCCACACGGAAGGATCAGCTTTCCTCTTTCCACATCACTCAGGCCAGGGTGCAGAGGCTGTGCTGGGGGCAAGTGGCAGTCAGAAGACCTCCTGCAGAAGGAAGGTAGCCTAGCGCTTAAAAGGAATTAAAGCATTCGCCTAGGGAACACAGCTAGAAAGGGCATTCCAGGCAGAGGAAACAGCCTGTGCAAAAAGACTGCTGGCAAGAGGAAACACATTGTACATTCCAGAAACTTCTGGCTCTCCTCATGCCTGGAAGCGTCAGAGAGGAGGAGGAGAAGAGAGAGAGCTAGAGGTGTTGGCAGGGGACACACTGTGCTGGCCTTAAAGGCTGCAGGGAGTAGGGAATCAGGACGGAGTGGTCAGCTGAGGAGCAGCTGTAAGGGGAATGGAGACTAGGGATGCTTTTGGCAGAACCCCAAGGTGAGGAGAGCAGGTGTGAGACCCAGAGGAGCAGGTCCCAGGGCCGAACTGAGCCACAAACCAGGAGAAAGCACCAAGGGACAGTTTATAGCTGCCTGGACAAACCCCATCCCTGAGGCTCCCAGGGCCTCACTCTTTGTCTGTGGCTGCCAAGGCCCAGCTATAAATGCTGCGGCTCACGCAGAAAGTTTGACAGTCCAGAAAAAAATTGGGGGTCACTGGGTCCCACACCTGTCCTAGACTGAGACTCAAAGTGTGGGTTAGGCAGGCAGCAAGGGGAGCTGCCCAAGGCCACACATGGAGCTGGGCTCCAGCTCCGCACCTTCCTGCAGACACACCTCCTGCAAGTTCGGGGCCATCTTCTCCCATGCCCTTCCCCAAATCCCTGACCCAGCCTCTGGGGCAGAGTCCAGAACCCACGGAAGTCTGAGCTGGGACTAAACATCCTGTCTCACTGGAGCTGAGCTCAGCTGCCAGATCTCATCCTAGCTGAAGGCAGGTGTGCTGGTGGGGAGCAGAGGGGGCAGCCCTGTGTGGAAGAGCCTCTGTGGGGGTTGGCATGGTCAGGTGCTTGTGAAGACACATTTGAGGGTGTTGGGGGTCCATGTGGCCTGAGGATGTCATGTGTATATCCCTGACCTGGAACATTTTCTACCTCACCCCCAGAACCGTCCAGCCTGTTCAACAACCTCTGAAAGCCCAGACTTGACTCCTAGAATCCAAGGCTTGAGTAAGCTCTGGTCAGTTCAAGGGACAGGGGACTGCCCACTGGTCAGGAGCAGGACCAGCCCAGGGGCATTGGCCAGGCTGCCCCACTAAGGGGTTCGCAGTTGGTCCAGAATTCCTATGATTTATTTAGCAACAATGCCAGGTCTTCTTCCATTCCCTTCCTCCATCTTCCCTTGTGCCCCTAGCCCCTCCTTTTGATGCTGTAATTTAGAGAGTACAGACCTGAGCCAAAATCACAACCCCTTTGAGGTCATATCCCAGAGACAGACATGGGTCCACAAAGAGAAAGGGACCAAATGGAGCTTTTCCTGATGTCCCACAGTGGGTCAATAAGAGACAGAACTCCTTCCTGGGACTGCACCCTCCGACCAATCTTGGCCCTTCCCCTCCACACTCTTGCAAAGGTTCCTATATTCCTCTGTCAGAGTACATGTCGCAGTTTAAAACTGTGCACTTTTTGCCACATGATCAGCGTTCATCTCCCCCCAGAGGTGGAGCCTGTGTTTGCTCCCCTCCTGTAGTTCAGTGCCTCACACATAGTAGGCACGCAATAAATGTTTCTTGAGTGACCGTGTCATTCCAGAGCTCTAGACAGGTCTTCAGGGAAGTGGTGACATGTGACCTCAATCCAGGCAGAGTAGAGAGCAGTAAGTGCCAAGACCAAGACGACATGACCCAGCCTGGCAGGGCAGGGGTGATGAGCTTCCCAGAGAGTTAACCTCCTATGGGCTGGGTCTTATCAAGCACCTGGAGACCAGACTGGTAAGTGGAAAGGAGCAGACGGAGCCACAGGACCCCTGTTTTGTCCCCTTGGCTGCCCAGTTGGCTTGACCTTCAGAGCCACCCCTCAGTCCCCAGACTGGCTCAGGTGTCTTGACTCTGACCCCAGTGGACCCACCCACTGTAGATACAGACCTGGACCCCAGGACCCTGCAAGGTCTCGACCCCAATCTGAGGATGGCTGAGCCCAGCTGTCCCCCGGATTCTCCAAGGCACCCCTCCCCCTAATCCTGGGCTCCATGCCCACTCACCAGAGGCTTTGTGCCACACACTCCATCCTCTAATTTAGGGTCCTCTGGATCTTCCCAGACTAACCGAGGGCACAGAGGGCCAACTCTCATCTACTTGGAACTATGCCCAAAGCCTCTAACATGGCTCCATGGAGAGGGACATCATCAAGTGTCCTGAATGACAGGGACAGGGGCAGGCACCTGGCCTCTGAGTGCCCAGCACCCACACCTGAGTGGCTAAGGCCTCCTCATTCACCACCGTGGTCAGACAAGTTCCAGGGCTGCTCAGCTGGGGATTTTCAAGCACAGAAATCATTTTCAAAATCCTCAGAAACTCTGATGTCTGTGGTTCTCAAATCCATCCAGAAACAGCCTGAGTCTGTCCAAAAACTGGCGAGGACAACCAAGAAACCCAAATCTTAGTTGTTGGAAGGAAAGGGGCTAAGTCTTACCCCACCCATGGCTCTGACCACGCCCTCAGGGGCTGCAGCCAAGGGAAATTCTTTTTCCAGCTGTGGCTACAGCAAATCATGCCAGGTTATCTACTCTCCATCAGTAGAAGGAAGAACAATATTCTGACAAAACCCTTCCTCTCAGCCCCCGTTTTGGTGGCCAAATTTCTAACACAAAAGGCAAAAGACACAAATGAATGTGGCTTTTCAGATGAAAAGGTCCCACATGTCCCTCTGACATTGAGTGTAGAAGAATCCCAGGATTTAGAAAAAGATACATATGGTGAGGGTTCCAGCTCTACCACTATGAGCTGTTTGTCTCTGAGCCTCAGTTTTCTCTTCTGAGAACTGGGAATGTTAATTTCTACATCCTGGGGATGCTGGGGATAATGTGAAAATTAAGTGAGGTTGTGTCTATGACAGCTGAGCATCAAGAACAGTTTATTATTATTATAGAGAGAGGGCGGCATGATGCAAAAAGCACTATTTTGGGTGAAAGGCGGCTTCATTCAAATCCTGGCTCCATCTCTTGCTGCTGTGTGACCTGGGATGACTTACTCCACCTCTCTGGGCCTCCCTTTCCTCATCTGCAAAATGGGATTACTGACAACTACCTCACAGGATTGTTGCAAGGTTTAAATGAAACAACATGGGCCTCAGAGGAGGCTCTCAAGGGTGCTGGTCCCCCTCCACCACCCAGGCAAGAAAGGGTGCTACAGGCTCCAGCACAGGGGTAGAGACAGGATTATTGTATCCCCACCTCCCAAAAGCCCCTGTCTCCAAGTTCCTGCCTCCTCACTAACAGCTGACTGACAAGAGAGCTAAGCATGCAGACCTCCCCCACCACAGCAAGTGACACACTGGTGACATGGGGTGATTCAACGAGAGCCAGGGCAGTCCCATCAGAGGGCAGGAGCTTGAAGGTGACCCATGTGTGCCAACGGATTTCCCTCCAGGGCTCACAGCAGGGCCTCTGCTAGACATGGAATAGAATCCAAGGGGGGTTTCTTATTCAGGGAACATTTTGTTTGTGGGGCCAGCCCAAGCCCACCAAGAGGTCAGTGTCCCCCAGGAGCCATGTGATCATAGCCTGTGAATGTGGCCTCTGCGTTATTGAAGTCCAGTGTAGTTATTTACTCATCAGCCCTGGGGAACCGTAGCCCATCCAAGCAGACCCCCGCAAAGAGAAACACGTGCTCCTGTTCACTCTGTTGGATGGGGTCCCCGGCAGGAAGCAGAGTTTACGAAGGGGCTGCTTACAGAGGAGTGAACTCAGTTAAGGGAACAAATGGGAGGTTGAGGCAACCCAAGACCAGCAACAGTAGAAAGCCGTTACCAACCCACAGACGATGGGACACAGGGGAAGGCATTTCTAGGACCCAGTAAGGGACAAAACAATAGAGGGCCTGGCCAACAGGACTGGCATCACAGAGAAATGCAGCCACAGCAGCAAATGTGGGCCAGCGCAGAGAGGAGCAGGAAAGAAATACCCACTTTTCTCCTCCCATCCTCAAGTGTCTGCTGGATCCCCTGCTGCCAAACCTACCCAGAAACCAGGCCAGGAGCCGCAGCGGCAGCCCCCTTGACACAGGGCAGAGGCTGGTGGGGGCTGAGGGGGAGTGCATCTCAGAGGGTGGGAAGGGAAAACAGAATGGCCTGCAAATCCCACAACCAAATGACTGGGCATTAAGGAACAAGAAAGGTCAACAACCCATTCAGCGTGGCAGGACTAGAGAGTCAGTAAAGATTCGTGCATGTTTGGTTTCATTTTGAGCTACTGTTTATTGGTCACGTTGCAAATACTTTTTAATACAGACCTGAAGACAACCTTGAGAGGTAGATACTAGTGTTCCCATTGTACGATGATGACACTGAGGCTCAGAGAGGCGAAGTGTCTGGCCCACAGCAGCACAGCAACAAACAGTGCCACTGAGACTCCATACACCGAAGAGCTTACGATCATAACCGTCACCTGCACTGTGTGAGCCTGAAAAGAGCCCTGTGTGACTTGTGTCCCTGTGGAAAGATGCAGACAGGGACGAGAGGGCAAGAAGTTCTGCAAACAGGGGAGGCAGCTACAATTTAGTCCTCACAGTGGGGCCTGGGCATACCAGGGTTGCGGTGGAAGGTGCACAGGGCTGCGCAGGGATGGAAAGTGGGACCAAGGATGGCTCTGCAGAGGAGGGCATTGAGCTCAACCCTGAAGTTCACAGACAGAGAAGGGGCAGGACCCTGGTGGCTGTCCTGGCCACCTCTTTTCTCTAGCTCCCTGCTATCCATAGTATTCTCACATAGCCTCATGGTTTAAACACTGTCCACATGCAGCAAGCACCCCCAGGATCCAGGCCAGGTCTCCAGCAGATGCTGGCCACAGTCACAGAGATGTTTAATGAGCAACTCCAACCTAACACAGCCCACTCAGAACTTCTGGCTTCTTCCCCACCAAATGTGCCACCACCGGCCTCCAGGTTTCCACATCTTAGTAAAGTCCCCGCTGTCCCCACAGATGCTCAGGCCAAAGGCTGGGGAGCCATCCTTGCTTCCTCTCCAAATCTCACTCCCTACATCCCGTCAATGAGCAAGTCCCATTAACTCCACCTCAGAAACAGATCTCCTATAGGCCATCTCCTATAAACTCAGTCTGGGTCATCATCAACTCTCGCCTGGGATGGAAGTGACAGCCTCCTCACTGGTCTTCCATGCCCACCCTTGACCCCTCACCAGCCACTCCCCTCACCGTAGCTGGGATCTCTTTGGATCAGTTCACATCACTTTTCCCCAGGCCCTGTCCTACAAGGCCCTGCACAGCCCAACTGCATTCATTTCCTATGGCTGCTGTGACAACCTACCACAAAGTTGGGGGCTTAAAGCAGCAACAATTTATTTGTTTATTGACTTACGGTTGTGGAGGTCAGCAGTACTGAATAGCGCTCAGGTGCTACAATCTGGGCTGCATTCCTTCTGGAGTCTAATCCATGTCCTTGCCTTTTCCACATCTCGAGCCACCTGCATTCCTTGGATTGTAGCCTCACGTTGCTTCAGCCTCCTGTCATCACCTCTTCTCTTTCCTGATTCTGACCCTCTTGCCTCCATCTTCTGAGGACCCTGTGAGTACATTGAGACCACCCCACATATTAATAGGTTCCAGGGATTAGGATGTGGATATTCAGCCTATCTCACTGACCCAGCCACTTCTTGCACCCCAGCCCCTGTTGCTCGTTTCTATCTGACCCGGGACTTCTTTTGCTCCTCAAACTTACTAACCATTCTTCCACCTCAGGTCCTTTGCACAGGCTGGTGCTGCTGCCTGGAATTCCCTTTCTTCCCCTGGCATTCCTATGGCTGACACTCAGGCGGTGGCTGAAGGGTCAGCTCTCCCAGAGGCCTTCTTTAACCTCGTAGTCTCCGCCAGCTGCCACCGCTCTCTGTGGCAGCCCCATCATCATTCCCTGAACACTCTGATCACCAGCTGATGTTTTTCCTTCTACTTGTGTTCCTGTTGTTCCCACTATAGCATGCACTCCCTGAAGGCAGGTCCCATCATTTCGCTCTCTGCTGCATCCCACTGCCCAGCATGGAGCCTGCCACACAGTAGGCACCCAACAGCCACCAGCTCAGAGCTTGGGCTGTCACCCTTCCTGCCCAGAAGTCTAAGAACTTTCTCTCTCCCTGTTCCTTGGTTTCACTTCCATTTGTTTTACTTGATCATCTTTGAGTCACTTCTCACTTGAGGGATGAAGAGAGAACCAAGACTCGCTGCTGCTTTCCGGGCAAAGAAGGAAGTGACCCACAGGGCCCGAGCCTCCCCTGAGTCAGGACCAGCTTCCTGGCCAGGACTCCCAACCTCCCCACTCCCTGCCCCAAGCCTTTGTTCATTGCCTTCCTCCTGCCTGGAGCATCCTACGTCCAGGGCGTGAGATCTCTCCCTGCTCGACCCCCTCCTTTGCGGCTGAGGAACTGAGGCCTGGAGGAGGCAGGGCCCTCTGCCGGGCACGTGGCACCTGCATTCTGGGCCCACCAACTTTTGAACAAAAGACCCCACATTTCCACCCCCACCCTAGGAGTCCACTTCCTTCTGGGCCAGAGGCAGGAACCAGAGGGCAGGGGCCTTGATTGCTAATGTCAGCGGGCCTAGAGGTCAGCTCGCCCAGATCAGACACCCTAGGTCCTAGTGAGGCCAGCCTGGCGCCAGGCCTGGGGCCTGGGGAAATGTTATTCGAGTTTAGAAACCTCCTGGGATGTACAGAGTCCAACCTCTCCCTCAGGGGACAGCCAGGGGAGGAGCCCATTTCATCCTGCACCCTGTGGGTCCTTGTCTCTCTCCAGGCATGAGCTCTGGAGCTCATGCATAGAGCTTTTGGAGCTACCATCAGCATCAACATCACCCCCTCCTCTGGGAGACCCTTCCTGCAGCCCCTCTTCTGGGTTCTCACATCCCCAGCACTTCCTTCCATTCTAGCACGCATGGCCTGCAAGTAGGAATTATTTCTGTGTCTGTCTTCTGCCTCCCAGAGTTTGAGCTCTTTGGGGGCATGGACAGGGTCTGGTTCTGCTGGTGTCATCTGAGAGTGAAGGGTGAAGGAGTGAATGGACAAAGGTTGTTCAGTTCTCCATGGGAGATGCCCACAACCCTGGGCAGTAGCCACCATGCCCTGATGGTATCTCTCCTCTTTCCCCAGATCTGTCTCTCCTGGAAAGGTGCAGAGGCTCATGATCCTGGTCGCTGTATTGGGCGCCTGCCTGGGCTCGCTGGTGGCAGCTGCAGCAGCAACAGCAGGCACTAACCCTGCCCAACTGAACACTCCCAGCATGCTGCCCACCCTCTGGCAACAGAAGAGAGACTAGATTTGGAACCAGATGCACATCGATGAAGAGAGAAACACCTCAGTGCCCCACTATGTGGGCAAGGTAATGCTCAGGCCCCAGGCCAGGAGAAGCCATCAGCAGCTGGCCCATAGTGACAGTGGTGGTGGGGATGATAATAATGGTAAAGATGGTGGTAGATATTTTGATGGATGTGGGGGTAGAGGTGATGATTGTGAGGGTGATGGCAGTCGGGGTAAAAATGGTAGAGGTGATAGTTGTGGTAGTGGTGCTGGTGATAGTGAAGGGGAAGGTGAGGGTGCTGATGGTGGTGGTGGTAGTGATGGAAGTTATGATGTTGATGGTGAAGGGGTAGATGATGGTGGTGGTGAAGGTGTAGGTGGTGGTGGTGGTGGTGGTGGTGGTGGTAGTGATGATGGTGATAGTAGTGGTGATTGTGACGATGGCAGTCATGAAGGAGAAGGTGATAATGATGGTGATCATGGAGATGATGGAGGTGGTGGTATAGGTGATGGTGAGCACCATGGTTCATTTTCTCCCAGCCTTCAGTCCGTAGACAAGACAGCACTGGCAGAAGGACCACCCCATGCTCAGCCTGAGAAGGCTAGCCTCATCTGCGGGCTCAGGGCGTAGGGCAGAGCCAGCCAAAGCTGTCACTAAATTTTCTCCTCTGAGAGATCTGGAAAGGCCTGAGCAGCCATCTACAAAATTGTGCTGATAACAAAGTGAACCATCCAGGCCATAGTTTGCCAACCCTGGTCTAGGCTTCTGAACCTGCTCAAAAACCCATTTCTCTCAGAGCATCTCATCCTTGTTTCCATGACCCCCACACCACTCCTCAAATTCCAGGACACTCAGAGTGAAGTGCCTGGCCCACCTCTAAGCCAGTGCCTAGGGCTCTGACCCTCATTTTGTCCTCCTTTAAAACGTATCCATCCAAGCCCACCTTCCTAGAGCTCGGAGCTAATCTGAGTGACTGCTGAATTGTCTCACCATGTCAAATTGTCATTGATGTCAAAACTCTCCAGTCTAATTCAAAGGAATGGTCCACATGATGGAATTTCACATGCAGTGACAGTTAGATGGAGGAGGTATTTTGAGAGTTTTTGGTGAGGAAGAAGGTTTCTGAGTGCATTAAAATCTCACCACATCAGCTTCTTGGAATCTGAACATTGGTCACAAGAAAGAATGGGTCAGTGTACTAGAGAAAGTAAGGTCGGTTTCAAGCACTTGACTGGGTACTGGGAAGTCAACTGTAGGCAAAAACAGGCATGGTTCCCAACCTCATGGAGATAGGGGTCAGCAAACAACCACCTGTGGGCCAAATCTGGCCCACAGCCCAGTCTGGTAAATAAAGTTTTCTTAGAACAGTCACCAGTCACACCAACTCATTTAAGAATTCATGCAATGATGGCAGAGTTAAGAAGTTGTGACGAGGACCATATGGCCCACAAAGCTGAAAGTATTTACTATCTGGCCCTTTGCAGAAACAGTTTGCCCACCCTAGTCTAGAAGGGCAGAATATGTCAGGCAAAGTACTCTTCCAGTGGTGGTGGTGAGTGGTGCCCTCTGGTCCTAGAGAAATCCCCGTCTGGCTGAAGCACCAGAAAAGCCCTGCCAGCTAAAGGAAGCAGGTGGGGCCAACTGGGAATTTCCACTCACAGCCCCACCCCCAGCCAGCTGACTATGCCCATAGGCTTTTCTTGCTATCCAGAATGGATGGCAAATTTTAATACTCCAGCATGGCCACTCAGAGGGGAAGAATTTGCCCAGGACCACAAAGTGAGACCAGGACAGAACCTTTAAGGGCTAGGTTCCTGACTCTCAGCATGAATGTGAGCTCTGTGTCATAGAGGAAAATATAGTCAACCCACCTATGACCTTCCCAGTGGGATAACTGTGCCATGAATCAGCCTCTGAAGAGAATGGCTAGTTCCAAGGAAAATCTGTGGGGTAAGACAGGGAGTGTCAGCAGAAACCGGGGCCACCTGCATCACATGCCACTGTGGAGGGCTCGCCCAGGGCCTGCCCGCAGCAGAAAGAGTGCTGGGTCTGCCACCATCTGTCAACAGCGTTCACTCGGCACCCTGCACAGGGCCAGGGACAGAGGATCCACCTGGAGAAGAAACAAGAGTACCTGGGAAAGGCTAGGACAGTGCTCTAAGGATCACCTCCCGGCTCCCAAGGATGTAATCCAAGGGAAGGAAGTCCCTGTTTATCAAGGTCAGAGCCTGGAGCCTTTCTTTACAGACCTGGATGGACAACAGGAGACATTCCTGAGCAGCCTTCTGAATCCATAAATATGGGTCAGCTTGGCTTTTGGCATTGAGATGTTAATGTCCAAATACGGTGGTATTAGAAAGCGGGAGAGGCTCCCAGAAACCCATAACCCTTGTCTACTCATGAGAAAGACATTCGACAAATTCCATTAGAGGGACACCCTACAAAATACCTGTCCAGTGCTCCTCAAAACTGTCAAGGTCATCAAAAACAAGGAAAGTCTGAGGTAATGTCACAGCCCAAAAGAGCTTAAAGAAATACGATGACTAGATGTCATGTGGTGAACTGGATGGGATCCTGAAACAGAAAAAAGACATGAAGTAAAACTAAGGAAATATGCATAAATGATGGATACTAGTTCATAATAATCTATCATTATTGGTCCATTCGTTATAACAAATGTACCACACTAATGTAAGATGTTAATACTAAGGGTAAAGATGAATAGTCATATAGGAACTCTCTGTACTTACCAATTTTTCTGTAAATCTAAAACTGTTCTAAAAAATAAAGTCTATTTAGGAAACATCAGCCTACAGGAAAACAGAAACTTCCATTTACATGAAATCATCTGCAGAACTCCAGTAAAATAGGTCCAAGCTGATGTGCCCTCCCACCACAGTTCCTGCCTTCGCGGGTTCTAACGCACCGATCCAGAAGCAAATTTGAAAACTGCCGTGCTATCCTAACCCTGAGCAACTCATGCAAGGCCCCAGATGGTCCCCTCTCCTTGAGTCCCCATTATCCCCACAGGCCACAGTTACAGAGCTGGTGGCTTCCTTGCTTGCTGTCCAGCTACTCATTGTACCTCCCAGCCTCTGGGCCTTGAAATCACCTCGGAAACTACCTGCCCCGTACGTACCACAGCACTGCCCCCAGAGGATTTGCCCGCACCAGCTGCCAACCTCTCCCCCTCCCTGTCCATCCAAGAGGTAGGGTCTTCACTATCTGCCTCCACTCCTTCACCTTCCAGACTCTTCCCTACACTCTGCCATTTGGCTTCTCACCCTGCCACCCTGCTGATGCTGCTCCAACCAAGGGCGCCAATGACCCTGAGCCCTCATACTGATCATGGACTGACCCTGACCCTCGATAAGAACTGAGCCCGGATCCTGATCATAAACAGAGCCCTAACCCTAGTCATGGACTGAGCCCTGATCCTGATCATGAACTGAGCCCTGGCCATCAGAAACACACATATCTTAGGACACCAATACTATGTGTTACAAAAATTATATAGTTCAGTGGCCTAGTAAGTATGGGAAATCCTGAGTTAAAGAAAGCTCATTGGAATTCTTTTCTACAGGACTATACAATCACAGTCTCCAGGAGACTGTGACCATTCCAAAACTAAATTGACTGGGACCAACGGTGTGCTGATAAATGTTTGACAACTGGCTCTCCAGGGGAAAAGATCCTGATCTGCAGCAATTGCCAATTCCGTGGTGTAAATACTCTCACCATGTCTGATTTCAATCAACCAGTGTGACGTCACTGTGGGCAGAGTTGGGAAAAGATGTGGATAACACATCATTATTTAGTATTTCCATCATACAGAATAACAGACATAATTAACCTCTTGAACACAGTAAAATAGTTTAGAAGTGATGAACTCTGAATATCTGTTACCTTTGTTTTTAATTTGATTTATTTAATTGTAAGTTTATAGAATTCCATGTTTAATAATGGCTATGTTTAACAACCAACTCACAAATATTCCTGAAAACTTAAGTTGGCTCTTGAAAGCCACACTGACACAAGCCAGCTTGAGCACACCACTGACTGTGTGGAACAGCAAAGGAGGCCAGTGTTTCCTGGAACTCATTTTCAAAAGGGCTGTTGTGCTCATAGAGCAACTCAACATCAACATCAGAAGCGATATTGTTTTCATTTTTCAAATGAGTTAACAACCACTCAGAGAAATTAAGTGACTGCAAAGGGGCAAAAATCTCTCTTGCCTTCCAATGGCACCAAGTATATTCTTCCACTCAAAAAATGTTTTCTAAGCACCTACTATGTCCCAGGTATCGTTCTAGGCACATTGGGTGCTGCTACGCAACTCACACCAATGTGGTGTTTGCAGTGACCTGGGCAGGAACAACTCTCTGGTGACCAGTCGAGGCCCTTGTTAAAAGCCTCAGTGTCACATCTAGGACCCCTGCATAGCACCACACGCCAATGCACACACACACGTGCACATACACACACATGAACATACACGCACATGCACACGTGCATACACACATACCTACATGAATGCACGCGCACACAGCCACCACTGCCCATTCCCAGCTCATGTTGCCTCTTATTTCCTAGATCAAGTCGAGCGTGAACAGAAAGAATGCCAGGTACCTGATCAGAGGAGAGTCTGTCGGCAAGGTCGTCCGGGTCAACGAGGACACAGGAGACGTGTATGCCTTTGAGAGGCTGGACCGGGTGAAGACCTCCGAGTACCACCTCATTGCCCTCATCGTGGACAACGACACCAACAGAGACATGGATTCTCCTTCCAGTTTCACCATCAAAGTTCACGACGTGAATGACAACTGGCCTGTGTTCATGCACCGGTTGTTCAATGCATCTGTGCCCGAGATGTCGGCTGTGGGCAAGTGCCCAGTCTGTCCCCCTCCATCTTCTCTCCCTCATCCCCATCCTGGAGGCACTTCTCACATCAACCACTTCACTGCCTGGGGTCAGGGTTCAGTGAGTTCAGGGCAGTGGTTATAACGACTGTGTTGCCACTTTATATGACTTGAAACTCTGGTCCCTAAAGACTAAGCTCTGAGCTGGCCCCAGACAGAGCTCTGAACCTAGTCATGGACTGAGCCCTGATCCTGATCATGAACTGAGCTCAGACCTAGTAATGGACTGACCCCTGGCCATCAGAGACACACATATCCCACTACTCTTTAGAGCAAATCCCACCCACTGCCTCTGACCCGCAGGATTGGCACACCAAGAGTGTAGCCTTTGTACATGAAGAATACCAAGCCCTGCTACTAATGCAAGAAGAGTCATCTCGAGAGGCCGTGTAGTAGTGGGGTGGAGGGCAGAACCCTGGCCATAAGACGTGTCACCAGCCTGGACTCCAGGTTCAGGAGGTTATTATTCCTTCCTCAGTCCTCCCCTATTCTCCAGACGGTACCAGAAAAGGGCTTCCCTCTCCACCCGCTCAGTCTAGGGTCCCTAGCCAGGGCCATGAGACTAGAACTTCCTGTTAAATGTGGACCCTGGAGTTTAAGGGGGTGATGAGAGATGTGACACCACTCCTTTGGGGGAACCTTCCCATTTCCTTGTCCTCACCCTTCCAGGAGATGGAGAAAAGCCCTTACTCTCCTTGGTTTCTCCACCTGAACCCAACCCTCTGCCCTCTCCCTAATTTCCCTCATAAATGCACAATCCACCTGTTCTTTGCCTCCCTTCATGGGTGGCCTGGCTGGGCCCCCATCACTGCCAGCACTTTGTCCTCATGCCAGCTCCTCAGGAAACAAAGCAGCCTTTTCTCCCTGAAGACCTGGGAAGGTTGAGACAGGGAATAGCCTGAGTCCCATCTGCCCTCATCCAGGGATGAGGTGAGGGGCCAGCAGTCTCAGGGCAGCAACCTCAGGATTCTCTCTCTGCAGGGACCTCGGTCTTCCGTGTGACAGCAGTGGACGCAGATGACCACACTGTGGCAGATCACACCTCTGTCTTGTACCAAGTCCTGAAGGGAGAAAATTATTTTTCCATCGATAATTCCGGTCTGTGTGACTAACAGTCCTGGGCAGGCACCGACTTGGGGGATGGGGGATGAGGGCTGTGAATATTCCAGGTGCAGATGCTGTGAGGAACCCAGTCTGACAGTTGTCACCAATCATTGAACCACCCTGTCCCATGGAGGTGGTCAGTATCACAAGCAAAGACAAGGTGGCTGGTCAGGGACGAAGGAAGCAGACAGGTGCCCAAGACATGGACTTAAGTCCAGGGAACAAAAGCAGGATCTTGTTACCCAAGCAGTGACCGAGAGGCAACAGAGAATGCTGGTTAGCAGCTCTGGGTACAGGTTCAGACAGATCTGGTTTCCAAACTCCGGCTCTGCTACCAACCCCCTCTAGAGACCTTGGATAACTCAACTAAACTCTGGGAGTCTTAGTTCCCTTATCTAGAAAATAGGAATGCCTATATTGGTTTTGTAGTGTAGCTGTGAAGTCTGAATTTGATAACGTATAGAGTGAGCATAGCCACATAGTTTTTGTGACTTAAAAAACTGTAAGGACTGAGTCTGGAAACTAGATGGTCAGTCCTTGGGCTCACTGTCTTCCAGAGGGATGTCAAGTGCATCGCACAGATACCATTGCTATCCTGCGGTGCACGAAGACAGACATCATTAATCCATCACAGCACTCTCACTCTGAGCCTGGATGTGTCCTCACGACCTTTCTCAACACAGTGCTCCAGGTGGCTAGGACCAATATTGGACCAAATTGCTGTATACCAGCTTTGGCCTCACAGTGCAGGCTGTGGAAATAGTGGATGTGTACTCGTGGTTCTCAGCTATGGCTGCATAGTGGAATCAACTGCGGAGCTTTTAAGTCAGGTTCTCTCTGGCTAGGGACCAGGCATCAGTATTTTCTAAAAGCTCCTAGGTAACATGGCTCCAGCTGGGACACTTTTACAGGACTCATTCTCATGACAACCAATAACTTGGACCGAGAGTTGCAAGCCGGATATGAGATCATGGTGGAGGCACTAGACACCCGGGGCCTCTGGGGGAACTCGGGCATGGCCACTGTGCTGGTCACTCTGCAAGAAGTCAATGACAACTTCCCCATCCTCGTCAAGAGTGAGCCCCTCCTTTAGGGTGCTGGGGAGGTCGGGGGTTGGAGCACTCCGGACTCAATAACTTGGGGGCTCTGGAGGAGGAGCCCTGAGTCCGTCTCCCTCTCTACCCATCCCCGGGTTGACCTAAGGCCTAGAGGAGTCCTTTTGGTGCAGGGAGGGGCCTTTCTTTCATCCTGAACCACATTCTCACAGATGAGAGGGAACCATGCCCCCTGCTGGATGCTACCCCTGTGCCCAGAGCCCCACTACAGATAGGAGCAGTTTCACCCAGATCCTATGGGCTCAGGAAAATCCAGGCCCTGAGACTCAAGCCCCAGCTAGAAAATTCCCACAAGCCAAAGAGCAGAGGGACAGCAAAGCTCTGTATCCAGAGCCAGGGCTGGGCTCTGACGCCAACCACAGACTGATTGTCCCCCAAAATATGTGTGCCAACAGCTTTTCCCATGCCCTGGCTGAGGCCGGGCCAGAAAGTCACGTGGCTCTGTCCACTTGCATCCTCTGGTGCTGGATGTCACAACTCAGAGTCTCGGCCACACAAAGACAGGCCAGTTCTCCTGGAGTGGCCTCATTGTGCGCAGCAAACACTCCCTGAAGGCAGAACTTGTCTCTCTTGTCAACTGATAGGTCCCCTAGCAAAGTGACTGGCATACAGTAGGTGCTCAATAACTACTTGGATGAATAGAGGGATGGAGGGATGGACAGATAGGGCAGACCTCTTTGCCAGAATCCCAGGGGTTTTATTATTATCGTTGTTATCATTATTTCATCCATGTCCATTTCCTGTATCAATATAAGGTAGGATAATATAAAGGTATAATCACCTTGTCTATCTGATTAACCCACTGCCCTTTGGGGCACACTATTTGCATCAGCCATGTACACATTTGTGGTGCCTGAAGCCATCCGCGTGGGAAGCCCCTTGGGCTCTCTTTTGTGGAGGACCTAGATGAGCCCCAGAACTGGATGACCAAGTAGAACATCGCGCAAGGTGAGTACAGGGACACTTTCACCATCGAGACAGACCCCACCCACAATGAGGGCATCATCAAGCCCATGAAGGTTTGTAGGCTTGCCTGTGGCAATGACATCAGATGCGGGGTTTGGGGTTCCTGGCATCCTCTGCCCAGGGGCTGCTCCTGAGCCGGAAGCCAGCAAAGGAGAACATTCTGGGTCAGCTCAGAGATGGCCATGAGCTCATGGAGACTGCAACCCAGTGTCTTGGGCTAGGTTACCCCTGAAGCAAACCCTGACACAAGGATTTGGTTATAAATCATTTATGTGGGAGGTGATCCCAGGAAGCCCCAGGAATGTCAACATGTGAAAAGAAGGAAGCTAATATTGGGCTCATTAATGGGAGTGTAGGCAAGTGGGTACCTCCAGGGCACAGTATTGAACACAACTCAGAGTTGCAGAGCTGAGGGCAAGGGAGCTGGGGTATTTATACACCAAACCCCTGCAGTGTTGACTGAGGGCTGCTCCTGGGGGCATTAACTCCCTGGCACTTCCTGGCCTGCACTGTGTCCTGGCCAGTAAAAAGCCATCAGCAAGTAAGAAAACAATGAGTGCCTGGGAACAGGACATGGGTGGCCAAGGACAGTGGCTGGTTCTGACAGAGAAGTCAGATCCACTGTATCTGGGAGAGGAGGGAAAGTCCTGTCGGGGCATAAGAATGGCTCCGGGATTGCCATGTAGAGGACTCAGAGTCCTGGGCCTGAGTCCCTCTCTGGCCCTGCCCCATGCTGGGGACTAAAGATACCCAGGGGAGAACACAACCTCCAGAGTCAATGAAGCTCTCAGTGAGTGGGAGAGACAGACATATAAACATAAAGGATAGCCGGATGTGTTGAGTGCTATGTATCAACACCATGCAGGGAGCAACCACCTCCTCAGGAGGGGCTTCTGAGAGGGCATCTGATTGCTTCTGATTGGCTTCTTGAGGGATGAGCAGCAGTTCATCAGGCATGAAGGGGAGGAGAAGCATCCTTGGAAAAGGCATAAAGAAAAGGCAAGTCCTTAAGGACCAGCGGATAGAGCCACTAGTCTGGGAGCAGGACCATGGCTGATCCATTGTATGTCCTCATTAATCGCAACGGGGTCAGGCACAGAGCCAGGGTTGGGGTGCGGTCATGAGGCTGCTGAGATGAAATGGGGGTAGCTGAAAACAGATGCCAGGCCCAGCCTCTCTCTTGATAACCTTGGACATATCACTAGTCCGGGCCACAGGCTCCTCATCACAAAATGGGCAACCGTGTACTACCGTGCAGGGTTGCTGTGAAGACGACATGCCACCTCCTTAGCTCAGAGCAGGTGCTCATCATAACGTTCCCCTAATGCAGCCCCTGGACTATGAACGTATCCGGCAATACAGCTTCACCATCGAGGCCATGGACCACACCATCAACCTCGGATACCTGAGAGGCACCTCCAGCAGAAACATAGCCCACGTCATCATCAACATCACAGATATGGATGAGCCCCCCCAACTTCCAGCAGCTCTTCTACCACTTCCAGCTGTGGGAGAACCAGAAGAAACCTCTGATTGTCGTGGTGATAGCCATAGACCCCAATGAGATTTGGTGCAGAATTGGGTAAGCACTTGGTGGTTGTGTTGATGACAATGACAATGACAATTCTGGCACTGATG
Source organism: Cynocephalus volans (assembly GCF_027409185.1). NCBI lineage: Eukaryota > Metazoa > Chordata > Mammalia > Dermoptera > Cynocephalidae > Cynocephalus > Cynocephalus volans. The sequence continues at coordinate 62,226,437 of NC_084469.1, forward strand.
TTCTTATGTCTGCTCGTCTGAGTCCAGGACTCAGAGAGGAAAACTGGCTTCTCCCAGCATTGCATGGGAAGTAGCAGAGGCAGAAGGAGTAGCCCAAGATCTTCCACTAACCCACTTGGGCTGCTGGGACCTTGTCCTGCCTGCGCACCCCACTTTGCATGGTCCTGGCCATCCAGAGCTGTCTGTCCTCTGCTCTACCTTGAAGCCTTCCTTTAGACCATGGTTCCCACAGGTCCCATCTAGCGAGATATGACCATCAAGAGAACAACCAATCTATTTCTGAATTCTTTATTCTATCGTTCTGTGGCAGAGCCAATCTGTTTTATTCCAGAAGCTTTATGCTAAATTTCACTACATATAAGGCAAGCCCTCCCTTGCTTTTTTTTTTATTTTATATAATTTTTATCCATTCTCTTTTATTCTTTCGTATGAACTTTAAAAATCTTTTACCTGTTTTTTAAAAAAAACTAGAATTCTAATAAGAATCGTGTTTATATATCAATTTTGGAAGAGTTAACATTTCTATGGTACTAGGTCTTCTTATTAAGGTCAAAATATGTCCCTCCATTTTGGCCGTATCTCATATTTTAGGACTACTACTTTCATTACCATTGCATTCTAAATACTCTGTGATTACAGTTTTTGTTTTCCCTTTGACCCAGTGGTTTATTTAAGAGATTTACTTGGTTTATTTCTTTTCATTTACGAGTGATAGGGTGTTATTTGGTTTTTGTATTAGCTCATCCTGTGCAGTAATACAATTGTATTTTTGTTCATTTCTTCCTAGGATATCTAAACTTTTGCTTTGCATATGCAAAGGTTTGTAACTACTTTACCTTCAGTAGGTTTGTAACTTTTATCCCTAGGAAATTACCCAGTTTGTTCTGCTTAAACATTTTGCCTTCGATTCCATGTTGCCTGATGTTAAGTTTGTCAGTCCTGGTTTCATGTTATTTATATTTGCCTGACATAAATGTTCTAGCCCTTACTATTAATTTTTCTAGGTCATCTGGCATTAAGTTGTCTCTTGAAAATAGAATGTAGTTGGCATTGCTTTTTAATCTACACTGAGATGCTTTGTGTTTAATGTATTTGCATTTTCATTATAAATGATAAGTTTAATCTTACTTCTTTTATCTTGTTTTATATTTCCCATTTCTTAAACTTAATGGCTTTTTTCTTTACCCTCACCTTTGCTATACAGCCTATTTTTTCTTTCTCTTTTTTCTCCTAGATAATTGGATGGAATACATCTATTTTTACTTCTACCTGTAGATTTACTTCTACTTTTGAAATTTTAAATGTTTTCCTAGACCTATATTTTCTAGTTAAAAATATCACACACACACAGACACACACACACACACACACACACACACACACACACACACACACACACACACACACACACACCATTGCTTTCCCATTTATGATAAAGAAATCAATAGTTTCATTTTAATTCCTTCCAAACCAGGATTTTACTTTATGTTGAGACATTTCTTGGTTAGATGGAGTAAGTTTAAAAAAAAAAAAAAAAAAAACTTAGGACCCATTTTTGGAGGTGATATACTTTCTGGCTCTTGCATATTTACAAATTCCTTACTTGCTTTGCTTTCTTATTTTAATACACCTAGGTGTGCTCATATAGTCCTGAGATCACAGACACTATCTTTCAAAATTGCTATCAATGTGTGATAGCATTTAATTTTGTAAGGAAATCCGGGGTGAATCTGATTCGTCTTTCTTTACAAAGAATGTATTTTTTCTGTCTGGACTCTTTTTCAATTCCTTCACATAGCCTTGAAATTCAAAGTGTCATCAGGATATGCTCAAATATTGTTCTCTTTTTACAATTATGCCTGATATCGATGACATCTTCTAATCTGTAGACTTAGGCCTTTCTTCAGATCAGAAAAGTTTTATTTTTTGTCATTTCTTCCATTCTATTTGTTCTGGAATTTTTCCTCAGTAATATATATATATATATTAGTCCATGTCTGTTGCTTATAACAGAATACCTGAACCTGGATAATTTATAAAGAAATGACATTTATTGCTTAGAGTGTTGGAGGCTCAGAAGTCAAAAGTCCAGTGAATACATGTGGTGAGGGCCTTGCTCTTGTTGGTGGTGACACTCTACAGCGAGGCAGAGTATCACATGGCTAGAAAGGCAGGAGTAAGAGAGCTGACCCACTCCCTCACTCTCCTTATAAAGCCATCAGAACCACACTTATTACCACCCACTAAACCATCAACTTATCTCTACATGAATGTATCAATACACTCACGAAGGCATAGTCTCGTCACAATCTAATCACCTCCCAAAGACCCCGCCTTTCAATTACCATGTTGAGGTTTCCCACTCTCAACACTGTTATGAAACTTTGGGGAACACAACTCAAACTGTAGCTATATATAAATATGTGCGTGCGTGTGTGTGTGTGCGTGTGTGTGTGTGTGTGTTTGTGTGTGTGTATACGTATGTGTGTATATAGATTCATATATAGATTCATATATGTATATTAATCTCTTTGTAACTTTTTTCCTGATTTCTGAAGGAACGTTCCAAATTTTTACTTCACAAATGTAATTTCTTTTTAATTATTTCTTATCTCTTCCAGGTTCTTTTGCATTTCTTCCTAGCTCTTGCTCAACTTTCTTTTCACTGATCACAAAAACCAATTCCAGGTGTTGTAGAGTGTCACCTACCCAACTCTGAAAATGCTATTGATGGTCTCAGGTAGCACCTTCAGCCTGGTGACAGCACCATTGCTAAGACCACAGATATTATCCCACCCCCTGGATCCCTCTGTTGCTGTGTGGGTCTGCTCAGTGTTGTGAGTGCTGGAGTGCAACGAGCCGTGAAAGAGGAGGGTGGGGAAGCATGCAGGGGACAGGTCCTGAAGTGCCCTGTCTGTCATGCTGAGAGTTTGGACTCAGCAAAGAACAATGAAAGCCATAAAACTCTCTTCCCTGGCAGATACTCCATCCGGAGAACTAGTGACAAGGGCTAATTCTTCCGAATAACCAAGCAAGGGAACATTTACAATGAGAAAGAACTGGACAGAGAAATCTACCCCTGGTATAACCTGACTGTGGAGGCTGAAGAACTGGATTCTAGTGGTGAGTGACCCCATCTGCCAGGGGACCTGGGCTCTTTTCCTTTACCCTCATTCTTTCAAAACTGGCATAATCTGTCATTTGGGGTCTCTAAAGGCATTCCAAGCACCTGCTGAAGCACCCCTTGGCTGGGATGTGATGGAGCTTCCATGCCCAAGTGTGGTCCCTGAACCAGTAGCATCTGCATCTCCTAAGACCTTGCTGGAAGTGTAGAATCTTGGTCCTCACCCCCATATTGAACATCAGAATCTCTTGCACATCATAGTTTGAGAAGCACTGTTATAAAGCAGGTGCGCAGATGTCTCTGTGATAAGAATTACCTATGGCACCTATGAAACAGAGCTTCTCAGACACCTCCCTGAAGGTTCTGGTCCAGGGAGCCAGAGATGGCGCCTGGGAATGTGCATGGAACAAGTGTCATGTGGTTCTTATTATCATGGATGTTTGGGAAATACTCCTTTGGGGGTTGTTTATGCCCCAGTTGATGGGGTGGATTCAAAATCTGAAGCAGCTTCCAACTCTGAGATTGATAGTTTCTCCAGAAATTGTGTAACTTTTGTGGGCAAGTGTTAGGGTTTCCTTTATCTATTTGAAAAATCCCAACCATCCTCCAGGAGAAGGACTATTCCCATTGTACCCAGGATCCCCCAAGGGCCCAGAGAGGGGCAACTGTGGCCAAGACCCCACCAGTGCTACCCCGGAGGGCCCTGCCCCCTGCTGGGCCCACCTAGACCCTCACATCTCCCAACCTGGCAGCTATGCCCCAAATTCAGGACAGACTCCTACATGTTTTCCAGACCAATCTTTGCTCCTTCCTTCCCCATTCATATAATTTTAAAATTAGAAAGATTTTAAATATGGAAAATACAGAAAAGGAGAAGAAAACAATCCTCTCATAATGCTGTTAGCACTTTAGTGTATTTTCTCTTGTCTTTTTTCTATACATATTTTTAAATAAGTGAGATCATAATATTTGTATAAAATATCCTGTGTTTTTACTTAACCTTATTCCAGAACAATTTTCCCATGGTACTAAAATACTTTTTTAATTACATTTTTAAAACGTAATTTACATGGGCATTGTAAATGGTCATATATTCCATTCTTTTTCAGTGGCCTAAATTATTGACCCAATCTCAGCATCTTTTAGGTTGTTTACCTTTTTAGTTTTTTTGTAATTATTTTGTTTTATTTCTTTAATTTAACTACATTTAGGTGCCGGCCCGTGGCTCACTTGGGAGAGTGTGGTGCTGACAACACCAAGTCAGGGGTTAAGATCCCCTTACCGGTCATCTTTAAAAAAAAAAACAAAAAAAACCCTACATTTATTTACTTAAGTCCATTTAATTACTTAAGTAAATTATTGATTTCGTTAATTTAATTGAGACCTTTTTAAATGCACTTACATTGTTTACATTTTTGATTCTCACAAGTAATACATCAGTAATCTTTCTTACATATGAAGCTTTGCCCCTTCCTCTTTCACACTCCTTCCATCCAGAACACCACTCCTGGCCTCTCTTTCAGAGGTCCATAGCCCCCTCTCCTTCCAAAAAGCAGCTTTCATGGAGCAGCCCTCCAGGACTACCTATCCACACCCCACACACTCAGGGCCAGCATCAGCTGAGTCCCCAGTGGTGACAAGTCCTCTCCCATGCAGGGACCACCCACAGGCAAAGAATCCATCGTGCAGGTCCACGTTGAAGTTCTGGATGTGGATGACAACGCCCCAGAATTTGCCCAGCCCTATGAGCCAAAAGTGTGTGAGAAATGCAGCCCAGGGCCAGGTGAGTCTGGCTCAGGTAGGAGGGTGGGGCAGGCTTAGGGGCCGAACCTCCCATCCAGTCAGCTGGAGTTCTACTGAGCTTCATGTAACCTGTACAACAGCCCTGGAGAAAGTAACATTATCCTTATTTTACAGATGGGTAAACTGAGGCTCAAGAGACACTGTATGGAGAGTAGATTGGGGGGGTACAGGGGTTGGTAGAAAGAGTGTCCTTATGAAAGCCATTTATGTTAGTGTTGCAGGTGAGAGGCAGCCATGGTCACATCTAAACCCAAAGTCTCCATCACTGAGCCCCAGGCCACCCCAACACCACCACTGACCATCCTCTGTGTTACACACTCCAGCTGGTCCTGCGGATCTCTGCAACAGACAAGAACATAACACCACAAAACGTGAAGTTCAAATTTGCCCTGAGCACTGAAGACAGCAACTTCACCCTCACGGATAATCACGGTGCGCAACAAACCAGTCACTTGGCTCTTAGCAGGGTCAGGGGTCAGGTTATTTAAGTCTTAAAGCAACCAGGGTCAAGGACCAGGCTACCACTGGGATTTGCAAGTTATGGGATACTTTGTACAACTCTGGCCACATACATTGTACAATCCTGGGCTGTGTGATGGTCAGAGCCACCCTGGCCAAACTGCCAAGTCCACGTGGCCTGCCATTCCCCATAAGATGGCCAAGTGGGTGTGCATCACAGAACAGGTACGCGGTGCAGGCTATGGATCCCTTCCCACATTGGAATCTCTGTGCCTCTGCAAAATTACAAACTGTCCTGTGATGGGGAGCTTTGAGGTCACTCCCAAAGACTCCAAACTGGAAATGTGAAACCCTAAATCCCAAGAATACAGTGAACTTTGTCTTAATTCAGCTACAATGATGACTTACCACTAGGTGGCCCCTGAACAGGGTATGGTCCACCAATCACAGCCCAGAGGGTCCTGTGATGTCAGTAGTGACCAATCCAAGCTTCTGATGAGTATTTCCTTTCTAGAGTGATGATGCTGAGTTGATTTAATGCCAGCCGATGTAGACAGGTTTCCATGGCCTCTGCAACTTCCTCAGAAAAATAGAGAAAATGCCCCTTGGGTCTAAATTGAGTGATCCTTCACCCAGCACAGGTTGGGATCTCCGCTTGTCCTTGATTGGTGAAACTGTGGTTGCTGAGGACCCCTGTATTGAAACAGCCTATTGCCACCTCTGAGAAAATTTGAGGAGTGGGGTCCCTGAGAAGAGAGGACAAACCCAGGGAATCAGACACAGCCTGTCCTTAAGGAGCCTCCTGTGGGATAGGGAAGGTCCGTGATGTGTAGACAGTCAACGAAGGACCATTCAACATTCAACTGTCTTTAGAAGTAAATCATGTGGCAAAAACACCTGTCACCCCATCCCCAATGCCCACCTCAGAGTAGGGATCGACAATGGGGAAGAGAGCATCAATCCCACCCCAAGGACAACCGTATGCAACCAGGAGGCAAGTCTGTTGGTCTCAGATTCACTGACATCGTGAATGTCATGTATGTCAAAATCTCTAATTTCTCCCGTAAAATGTCAATGGCATATCCTTTATTTTCAATCATAATAGATTTAATATTGAAATCTAATGATGAATAATGAAATGTATTTGGCTTTTGTTTGAAATCTAAAAGGCAGCTTCCTTGGCTCTCAGCTGGCTTCTTGAGTGTGCCAACCCAGTGTGGCTCAGTAGATCCTGGGCCCTCTTCTGATCATTGGTATTACAACCTCCCAGGAGCCTACAAAGGGCAGATTATCTGTCCTCTGCCCACAATCACTGAATCAGAAATCTGTGTGTGTGTGTGTGTGTGTGTGTGTGTGTGTGTGTGTGTGGTGTGTGTGTGTGTGTGTGTGTGTGTGTGTGTGTGTGTGTGTGTGTGTGTGTGTGTACACACGTGCACACGTTAGGAGGAGGGGAAGGGGTCTGAAGATCAGTGTGTTTAAGCTCCCTGGGGAATTCTTATGTACATGAAACTGCTGACTGGAGCTGGGAGGAGGAGCCAATATTTGGATCAGAGCATATCCCCATTCCGGACTGCCCAGGAAACCCTCCATTACATATGGAACTATTCTCTCTGTGCTCGCGGGAACGCGTGCATTGTTTTTATTGTTGTAAGCTTCCTTTATAACAATGGCTTTTCGGGGATAGCAGAAACAGCCTTAGAAGTTAGCATAATACTAAAAGACTTTAAAACTTTATTTTTCCTGATTGCTTGTCAAAGCTTGAAACAATCATTAATTAATTGAGCTGAAAGAGAAAACTGCCTGTTACTGGAGTGCGTTTAGGGAAGGGGATGAGGTCAGGCATATCAGTCGCCCACAGAAACAGAAAGCAGGGACTTTACGTTCTGGCCGAGCCATTCTTGGAAGTTGGGTCAAAGCAGCTTTCCAAAAGATCCCATCTGTGGAGGAGTAGACCTGCGCTTAAACGGCTAAAACATGAGGCAGGCGATGCAAAGGGCAGACACACAGCCCGGGCAATACACGGGCTGGTGCAGTCAGGGAGGGCTCTCTGGGGAGCCGCTTCCCCGGCCATGTGGCCTAGGGCGGTGGGTGCTCCTGGCAGAGCCTGACTCCACTGCCTTGGCGTTTCCAGATAATACAGCCAACATCAGTGTCAAGTACGGGCAATTTGACCGGGGGCGTGTCAAGATCCACTTCCTGCCCGTGCTCATCTCGGACAACGGGAAGCCGAGCCTCACAGGCACCAGCACGCTGGCCGTGGCCGTGTGCAAGTGCAACGAGCACGAGGAGTTCACCTTCTGCGAGGACGTGGCTGCCAGGCAGGCGTCAGCATCCAGACGCTGGTGGCCATCTTCGTCTGCATCCTCACCATCACAGGTCAGTGCTGGGCAGGGTGGGATTGAGAGGCTGGAGGGGCTTCACAGGAGGAGGAGAGGACAGGAATTCAGGCCCAGCCCCTCCTCCAGCCTGCAAGGCAGCCCTGGCTTGTGCACCATCCTGGGCTTCAGGGTCCACGTGTGGGACACAAAGATGACGGCTGCACCGAACCAGGCCTCTGGGTTGCAGGGGGCTTAAGACCCCTCTGCACTCATTGGGGAGAGGCCATCTCCACTTTAAAATAACTTACTTATGCATAACAGTCGCTCCTGGAACGTACATATTTTGAGCACTTACTGTGTGCTAGGCACTGTTCAGGCATGTATTTACACAACACTTAATTTTGAAAAAAAAAATCCAGTTCTAAAGTGGAAAATTTAACATTGTCTAGTTTAGACTATGTCCTGGGGGCATTCTTTCCTTTCATAGAATTCCTCCAGCCTTGATATTTCTTTTTTTTTTTTCCCCCTTATTTGGGCCTCAGAAATTTTAGTAGCATTTTAGGCCTTGCCTTAGTTTGGGTTTCACAGGAAGCAGGTCCTGGGAAAAGTTTTGGGTGCAAGTAGTTTATTTGGGAGGTGCTCCCCGGAAACCTCCTAAGGAAAAGGGTAGACAAGCAGGGAGGGGAGGCAGCTAGTGAAGGGCAAGGGATCAGGGAAGTGACCATCATGGACAAGGAGCTTCACCCGCTGGGAACCTGGAGGCAGCCAGAGCTACACCTCAGCGTCTCTCCACCTGTGGAAGAGGAGCTGGTGTTTATCCACCCAACCCCATCATTTGATGGTTGAGGGCTCCTCCGAGGTGTATCAATTATCCTGCATTTCACCTGCCATGAGGTGGGGCAGGAAGCCTTCGGGTGATTAGAGAGCACGGTCGTGTGCACCACAGTGACAAGGTCAGATACAGTGGGGCACCCTCAGTGTCTCCCCTGAAAGGTCCTCTGGATATGACCCCTTTCTGGAGCTTGTGGAGCAGAAGGTCCAGACTCAGATTCCCCTTTTAATAATAATTAATGATGATGGCATCCCTACCACACGTAGAATTGCATTTAACCTCATAACCACCTTCCGAAATATAAACAGAGCAGAGAAGTCATCATTTCCACTTCACAGACAAGGAAACTGAGGCTCAGGAAGGATGTCTCCCTGGGTATCCCACATACTTATGTATGCAGCAGTTTGTGAAAGGCTCAAGGACAGAGCCCAGGGGATGGTCTGAGCCTAATTTGGGGAGCTCTCTGTACCACACAGTCCACACCCCCCTCAGGGAGCTGAGTCCCTCACACAGCCACACTTCTCAGAGCTTGCAGCACGGTCGACGTCTACACCACTGCCTGAACATGGGACTCTGGGCAAGTCCCCTGGCCTCTCTGAGCTCAGTTTGCTTAACTGTAGAATAGGGATAATAATGTCTACGTTGGGTGAAGTAACATGAGCACCTGCCCAATGCAGTGCCAGCCCATATACAGCTGGTGCTCAAGAGGGTGGCTGCTGCCCGTGCAATGAGTCCCACGTCCACTGGCACCACCAATATCCACCGTCATCAACACAGTCATCAACAATGTAGTGACTCAGAATCTTTGCACTCCAAATTCCAATTCCATCCCTTCGCCCATTTCTGCCCCAACCTCTGGCCTCCGGGCCTTTGGGACACGGTGTGGAAGAATTCGCCACAGTGGGACAAGGAGGAAGGAAATGAGGATGCAGATAAACAGAGCTGAGAGGGAGAGAGGAGAAAGAACTCCAGCGAACCCCACTCTGTTCCTCTCCGCTCGTGCACACCAGTGTTTGTGACAGCCAGGCAGGACCAAGAGTGTGGGGACAGATGACTCTCCCACGGGGATGGGTGGAGCCCCAGGCGTCCGTGTTGGACAAGTCATGGAGGAGTCCTGGCCCTGGAATTTCCGGGGATGAGGAAGGAACGGAGCGGGGATCCCCCAACCTGGCAGTGTCTAACTGCTGTCGCTCTTGCTCGCTGTCCAGCAGTGATCACTCCACTCATCTTCCTGCGGTGGCGGCTCCAGAGGCAGGTCCATGCCCTCGGCAAGAGCGTGCCAGAGATCCACGAGCAGCTGGTCACCTACAACGAGGAGGGCGGCAGCGAGATGGACACCACCAGCTACGACGTGTCGGTGCTCAACTCGGTGCGCCGCGGCGGCGGAGCCAAGCCCCCGCGGCTGTCGCCAGACGCACGGCCGCCGCTGTATGCGCGGGTGCAGAAGCCGCCGCAGCACGCGCCCGGGGCACACGGCGGGCCCAGGGAGATGGCCGCGATGATCGAGGTGAAGAAGGTCGAGGCGGACCACGACGGCGGCTGCTTGCCCTACGACACGCTGCACGTCTACGGCTACAAAGGCTCTGAGTCTGTCGTCGAGTCCCTCCGCTCCCTGGGCACCGATTCGTCTGACTCTGACATCGATTACGACTTCCTCAACGACTGGGGGACCAGGTTCAAGATGCTGGCCGAGCTGTATGGCTCGGACCTCCAGGAAGAGCTGGTGTATTAGGGGGCCACCGCCTTCTGGGCCTGGGGACCCAAACTCACTGGAGCCCAGGAGAGTCCCAAGCGGGCCCTGAGACCTCCGAGACTGGCACTCACTGCCCCGCCCAGCACCCCTCCCTCCTAGGTCCCAGAGACCTCACCGTGGTGGGGGGTCGAGGCGTAGCAAACTCCAGGTCCCTGAAATATCCAGAAAGCTACTTCAGTGATGGCTACCCCCTAAATGCTGGGAAAACCAGGCTAGTGTTCTGTCTGGGCTCAGACATCCCTCGCCTCATCACCCCCAGACCACCGACCTTACTTAAAGACTTTTCTGGCTCCACAAGGCTGCAGAGCGAAGCAGCCTGTGTTCAACTGCAAAGGGAGTGGATCTTCCCCTGAAAGCGCTGACACCCCTGGTGAGGCTGATGAGGTCCTGGTGCCTATCTGCCGGGAGGCAAAAGGCAGAATGGCATGACCTCGGGGCAAGACTTGCTGCAGCCCAGTCCCCGGGAGACTGCCACCGTCCATCAGGCCTGATCTCAAGAGCTCCAACCCTGCTCTGACTCCCTCACACTCTCCCAAATGCCCCATCCCTGCCCCTCCCAGGCCTGTCAAGAGGGAGGAAAGGGCCATATGGCAGCTCCTGACCTTGGGTCCTGAGGTGACCTTGCTGGCCTGCCACAAGGTCAGTAACTGTGCTGTGCTGAGCATTGAACCATTCAACTGCATTCAGGGAAATGGCTTATTGAACTTTGAAGCAACTGTGAATTCATCCTGGAGGGACAGTGGAGACCAAGTGTGACAGATAATAGGGTGAGGGCCACCTCCATACCCACCCCTTCTGGAGAGGACCTGAGACCCTGATTTGACACCCCCAACACCCCTCCAGTTTTACCTGTTAGGGCGCAGATATTCCTGGAGCGGAAGACCTCTCCCCATCTCCGCCTTGCTGGTTGTTCATTCATGCTCGCTCGCTCTCTCTCTTTTCTCTGTCTACTCCTTATCTCTTGACTTAAAGGCATCCGAAATGTTGCCCTCAGCAAGTCTGGCCAACGTCCAAATCCAGAAATGACTGCATAACAGAGCCATGCTATGGCCTTTACATGCATTGTTACCATCTCAGGGAACCGACCCTGCAGAAGGCAAGGCCCCTGCCCTGCCCAAGCTCTGCGGTCATCTTTGCATCTCCCATACACGGAACATTCTACTGCAAACAGGCCTTAGGGAAGTGGCATCAATCAAGAGAGGCAGAGAAGGAGACAAACTCTCTAGCTCACCCTTTGTCATGGACTGAGGGTCCCACTCTGGGCGAGGTCCCTGGCACTGCAGGGGATTGTAGATAACACTGACTCTTTTTTAATCAATAACTATTTTTCATGATTTTTTTTTTTTACTAATAATACTTACAAATTTTTAGCTCTCACAAACATATAGAATAAGTGTTTTTGCATAATAAGCAGGTTGCTGTCTAGGTTAACAATTTTAATTCAGATTTTTTTAGTTAGATAAACAATTTCTGTAATCTATTTCCTATCACTATAGTAATTGCTCTACAGACAATGACTATATATTGGCCACACTGGTGCATGAGACGTACTGTAATTTTTTAATACCTAAATAAAAATCTCGAGATTCTTCCATTTCTAGAACTGAGAGGGTTCATATGAAACATACACGCATGCACGTACACATGCCCACCACCACCATCATCAGAGGAACCCAGAGGGCAAGGGGACATTTGCAGTCAGGATTTTGGAGACACCGCAGAAAAGGGTTTGGAGAAAAGAATAACAAAGGACACCTAGTCCGGTCTTCTCTCCTCCCAGAGCCTTCACCCAGCCCCTGTACATACTGCACCCCTCCTACTTCCAGTCTACACGGCAGGCAAGGCCTGTGGAAGTTGCAATACCATTTGCAATCAGAAAATAAAGAACAGGGTCTTTCCTGAGCATGTGCACAACCCTCTATGTGTGTGGGCTTCTAGATTCCTAGGAGTACACCAAAGCTTTTCAAAGCCCTCTATGGACAGCTCATTCCCCAACTTTTTCTTTGAATACCTTAGGTCAGCTCCTTGTTTGCTGCAGCTACTATCACTGGCTCAGACAGCCCTGATGTTAAACAATTGTCCCTGACTGTTTTCAACAAATGCCATCCGGGGAAAATGCTGTTTGTACTGAGTAAGCTCCAAGTCAGGTCAAATAAACACAGCCTTATAAGTGGGGTCTTCCAGGGAGCCACCATACAGGTCAAATAATGACGGTTATCTGGAAATTAAGCTTCGGAGGAGTTCCAGCTTTGTTCTGTTCCTTCCAGTGGTCCTAGGCTGCTGGTTTTCACTGTGATTGCAGAGCTATTGAGTTTCAAAGCTACTGCAGGGATGGGGAGAAAGGGATGGGACTAGGGCAAGTTAAAACCCCAGAGAGCTCTCTGTGGTAACCAAAACTTAGCTGTTTTTTTGAATAGAAACTCCCCAGATTAATTTCCAGACTTCTGAAAAAGTTGACTTTGACAATTTTGCCAGTATTCTTGTTGCTTTTATGAGAGAGAGGAGTTCTTTATCCTGCTATTCCTGCTGATGTCCCCCCTTCAGGCTGGTTTTTGAGCTCAGTTTTCTTACCCGTCCAAAGTGCCTGCTGCCTGAACTCACAGAATTCCAGTCTCTGGAACCCATGTGATCTGTTCACTACTTCCTTCTCCAAGAAGCCTCCCAGTCCCCAAGTCACCTCCGGATATGACAGTCACTATCCTTCTAACCCTCAAGTGGGGCCTGGCTCTGAGCTCTCAGCCCCCTGGCCACCTCCTCTGTGTGGCCCCTTTTTACCCTGACATGGGAGGAGTGATCCGCATGTAGGCAGAGAGCCTGCTTCTGCCCCTGAGTTTGGAGGCTCTAGTGCAGGGCACAAACCCAGTACCCAGTACCCCTTGGAATCTTCTGACCACACTTCACATGTGTGCTGCAGCCACTCTTGGGTCCCCAACTTGACCAAAATGGGCAAAAAGAGCCAAGGCTCAGACCCTTTCCTCTCCCACAGGCCAAAGCTTTGAGGCTGGCATTACCTTACAGATTTCACAGATGACAAATGTGAGACCCAGAGAGGGGTGCGAGGTGGCCAGAGCCACATACCAAGCTAGGGACAGAATTGGGCCTAGACCCGGCATCCGTGGTCCCAGGAAGAGGAGGATCTCCAGAATGCTTCCCCAGACCTGGTGGCTGAGGGCTGGACCATCAAGCGCCTTCCGCCCCCGTTGTGCTGGTCATGGAGAAATGTCCACCAGGGGGCGCGCTGTGTCGACAAATGCTCAGCATTGACCAGCATCGCTGAGCCTTGCTCCTGGCATCCTGGTGTAGATTCCTCCTGGAACTTGACAGAGAATTTGAATCGGAGAGTCTGCCGCCTGATCCGGCCCCACCGCCTGCCTAGGCTCCTGCTCCTCTCCTACTTAGCGCCAGGCTCTGATGGGGTTCATAAAGGCAGTACCGTAGATTCCCACCCTCTCGAGGGGATGTGGCCTCCAGCAGCCCAGCCAACACCGAGAATCTCAACTCACTGGGAGTGGCTGGCCTGGCAGCCGGATCCTTGGGCTTGTGAGGGTCACGTGCACCCTATCCTGTCTCTCCGCACCGGGAGTCCCTGCTTCAGTGTGGATGCCCAGGCCCCTTGTTATGCCCCACCCTGCTTGTGCCAGGCCAATCGTGGAGGGCTGACTCTGGAACAAAACAGAGCTAAGGTCCCTCGGTGCTCTGGTTCCAGGAGCCTCCCGGGTCAAAATCTTTATGATATTCCCTGCACCTGCCAGCCTCAAAAAAAAAAAAAAAAAAAGAATCCTTATAATAAATCCTACTGTCCTTTAGGTGAAGAGATGAATCCGGTCCTCACAACCAAAACCCGAGGCAACTCAGCAATCCCCCTTCTATCTTTTTTTTTTTGGGGGGGGGGTCTGGCCTGGATGGGGATCTGAACCCGTGACCTTGAGTGTTATCAACACCGCGCTCTAACCAACTCAGCTAACCAGATGAACCCCAGCACCACCCCCCCTTCTAAGGATTAGCCTAGGAGATGGGCACAGGGTGTATCTGCCGCAATGTGAAGTTCAGCATCATTTACAAAGAAGGAAAAAAAAAGAAAGGAAGAAAGAAAGAAACAATATAGATGTCCCACAATAAGAGATTGGTTAGGTAAATTATGCCAGATACACAAAACCATACTGGGCAGCCGTTAAAAGTCATGCTGTGATGTGGTGACCTTGAGCTGAATTCAAGGTCAAGCAAAAACACAGAACCCAATGCATTATTTACAGTCAAATCCCAATTTTTTTCTAGTAGATACCCATCTCCAGTTTATGGAGTTATGATTATTTTTTTTCTTCTTTCTTCTGTATTTTGTAAGTTGTCTGCAATCACCGTGCACTATTTTCATAATCACGAAAATTTTATTTTAATGTTAATTTGTAAATACTATCTAGTAATTAAAAAACAGCAGTTCAATAAGCAAAATTCGTCCCCAAATATTTTTTTTAAACATTGGATGTTTTTGTTTAAAAAATTATTTTGAGTTCATTATCAATGCAACAGAGACTTTTTTAAATTAACTAAGTTGCTTTTGAAATCATTACTCTTGAACCCTGAAAAATTGTTGCTGAAGGTTTGATTGTTTGTTTGTTTGTTTGTTTACTTCTGAAAGCATTTCTTTGAACTCAGTCTGTGTGGCCTAAACTTGTTAGCCTTTGCAATTCTTTAACCCCCAATTTCCAGCAACTTTCTGGATCAGAACAATTGTAGTCTGGGGGATGGGGGAAACCTGCTTTTCCAGCTAGTCACTGAATTCTGCAATGCATAGAAATGCCCAACATTCCTCTTTCTCAGGGATGTAAGACAGACCGCTGGGACCAATTTCTCTCTGCCTATCCAGAGGTTATCTGGGATATCTGGGAAATCTGTGTGTGCATCAACACTTAGCGACTTCACAGGACTTTGCAATGTGCTTTTTTGCCTAGGGTGTAGGAAGTACAATTAACTTATGATGTTCCTAAGTAATGGATGCTGGGGTGATGTTTAATGATATTACACAGGAAGCTGTGCTGAGCAAGGGGGGTTTGTTTTCAGAGGAGTCTCTGGCAGGAAGTGAATCAAGGAAGCAAACGAAATTCTACCTTTGACATTTCCTGGCTGAGCAGGGGGAGTACTACAGGCACAGAGTGTTCTGGGCAGCAGCTAGAAAAACCCTGCCCGGTTTTTATGTGTTGGCTGCACCTAAAGCAGCCAACATTTTGCAGAGCATAAGGAAGAGTGAAAAGTGATTTGGGGCATTTGCAGACAATACTAGGAACTTAGTGACAACAGCCCTGAAGTGAAATACCAGCATGTACTCGGCAGAACTTAAGGGAAGCAAGACACCTCATCCAAAGCTAAACCCACCAGAGACCATTCTCTTGGTCCTACTGGGCAAAGCTATGTAGGGTGACAAACTCTCAAGACTCTCCTGGTTTTAGTACTAAAAGTCCTGGGAAACTCCTCAGTTCCAGGCCAAATGGACTGGTAGTTCCGAGTGAGAAATAAACGTGACCTAGAGCAATCTAAGGAACGTGAGTTATGCTAAACTTACCATGCCCAGAAAGATACGAACATGGGGCTTTAGTCACATCTTCCTCTCCATGTCTGGGGTAAATTGCTGTTTTTAATAATTATCCAGACTAGCCGCCGCCACCAATAGATATAGATTACCCAAATGTTATTGCAAATTATGCAATGTGACCCTCACTCTTTCTTTGTTGCCAAGATCCTGAAATTTATGATGCAAAGAGCAATGTATAGCCAATCAGCAGCTTATGTTGTTTCAGTGAACCATTGTAAATTCTTTGAAACAACTTTGGAACTACAGCTTAACTTCTTCTCTCTTTATCTCTTTAAAAATCTGTTACTGCCACCAAAGGAAGCACATATTCAGGGCAACTTGAAAGTGTGGCTCCCAGGCGGCAGTCTGTGAATTTGGTGCAAATAAATTCTTTGTCTTATTTTGTTTGCTTCAGTTGCTTCTTTTAGGTCAACACGAGCTGAGCTCTGGAAGTCTATGGTCCTGGGTGTGAGTCAGCACTCTCCATTTACAAGCAGAGACATGTTTCTTAACCTCCCTGAGTCACGGTTTCCTCATCTGTAAATAGGGTAATACTATGAAGTCTATTCTAAAAGTTTTTGCAAAATCAAAAGGAAATAAATCTTGAAAAGAGAATAGAATAAAATCTGGCACACAGTAATCACACAGTGTTAACAGAAAGGAAAGAGGGAAGGAAAGAAAGTTGGATTTTAGTGAGAAGTTTATACCAGAACTGAATGAATAATACAAGTATTTATGTAGGTTTATATAAGAATAGCTAAATGCAGCAGGGTTATTCCTTATCTATTGCTACGTAACAAATTACCACAAACTGAGCTGCTTAAAACACCATCCATTTATCCCCTTATAGTTTCTGTGGTCTGTGAGTCTGGGAATGACTTCGCAGGGTTCTCTGCTCCAGGATCCCATCTGAAAGCTGCAATTAAGGTGTCATCCAGGGCTACAGTCTTATCTCAAGTCTTGGGCAGAGAAGGATCCACTTCCAATATTACATAGTGGAATGAAGTCAGTTCTTGGAGCCTGTTGGGCTGAGGGCCTCCCCAACATGCTCACTTGCTTCATCAAAGCCAGCAAGAGAGTCTGCCAGCAAGATGTGCACTACAGTCTCGTATAATGTAATCACTGAAGTAACGTCCTGTCACCTTTGTCACCTTTTCTATTCTATTGGTTATAAATAACTCATAAGTCCTCCCCACACTCAAGCGAAGGGGATTACATAAGGGCTTGAGCACCAGAGGTGGGAAAATTTGGGGTATTCTTAGAGTTTGTCCTCCACACAGGAATTCTCAGCTATCCAAATCTACATTTATCTGTTTCTAAAGTTGGAGCTCTGGCATATTTCTGGCACCCATGTGGGCCAGCTAATAAACCCAGGGTCTGTCTATTGGCTGGGGAAGGAAAACATATCAGGCTACGTAAAATGAATCTACTAAAAATGGTGACCTGATTTTTATTTATTTATTTTATTTATTTATTTATTTTTTTTTTTTAAAGATGACCGGTAAGGGGATCTTAACCCTTGGCTTGGTGTTGTCAGCACCACACTCACCCAGTGAGCGAACCGGCCAGGCCATCCGTATATGGGATCCGAACCCGGGGCCTTGGTGTTATCAGCACCGCACTCTCCCGAGTGAGCCACGGGCCGGCCCGTGACCTGATTTTTATAATAATTACCAGAAAGGAAGTGTTGATTGGGACTTTATCTTTAAAATGAAACCAAAAATTATGAAAAAATTTTCATATTTTATTTTTTTAAGTGTAGACTTTTACTGCAACCATTTTCTAACTCTTAAAAAGGGAGAATTCAAGTATTGATATTCTTTCAACATAAATATACGGGAGCATAATGTAGCTTCCTTGTATTTTGTCTTTGGTTTACACAGAGAAATTTTGTAAAAATATTCCAGGCTCATTAGTTTTCCCAAAGGCTTCTCACAATCTTTTGAAATTCAAATTATTCTCTCTTAAAGCCACTTTTTGTTATTTTACTTGTTAATTTTCTCTTTGTTAATTTTCCCAACTCATCCGGACCTTCCTTTGTGACTGGCTTTGTGGATTAGAATAATTCTCCAACAATACTCTTATCAACTTCATGAAATCCTTCATCTTTCATAAGATTACAATTTCCCTCCGCAAAAGACTCACCAGCAAAGACACATGGGTAAAGGGTCAAGAGAGATGAACTGTTAAGAATAGAAGGGTGCAATTTTTAAAAGGGAAATTCTTAGTTACAATCTAACAAAACATGTGCAGGATCTGTATGCTAAAAACTACCAAGCACTGATGAAATACATCAAAGAACACACAAATAAATGGAAAGATATGCCACATTCATGAATTGGAAGGCTCAAAATTATTAAAACGTAAGTTCTCTCCAAGTTGATCTACAGATTCAACCTAATTACAATCAAAATCCTAATTGCTTTTTTATAAAAATTAACAAGCTGATTCTAAAACTCATAAGGAAATCCAAAGAACCTAGAAAAGAGCCAAACAACTTTGAAAAAAGAGGAACAAACTTGAAGGACTTATACTATCTTATTCCAAGACTTATTATAAAGCTATAATCATCAAGTCAGTATGGTACTGGGAAAAGGATAGACACATTCAATGTATCTGCCTATCTACACACCTATGTGGAACTTTAGAGTTCAGAAATAGATCCAGACAAATTTGGTCATTAAATTTTCACAAAGGTAAAAAAGCAATTTAATGGAGATAGGATAGTATTTTCAATAAACAATGCCGGTACAATTGGACATCCATAAGCAGGAAAAAATAGTCTTTAACCTATATGTTACATTTTACACAAAAACCAATTCTAAAAGAATTATAAAACCTAAATGCAAAACATAAGAACCATAAAACTTGCAGAAGAAACCATAAGTGAAATCTTCATGACCTGAGGTTAGGCAGAGTTCTCAGATATGACACCAAGAGCTTAATCCATAAAAAGAAAAAACTGATAAGTTGGATTTCATTAAAACTAAAAACTTTTGCTCTATGAAAAACGGTACTAAGAAATTAAGACAAGCCACAGACTCACGTATCTGACAAGGGATATCCAGAGTATATAAAGCACTCTTAAAACTCAACAATAAGAAAACAAACAACCCAGTATAATAATTGGCAAAACATTTAAATAGACACTTCATCAGAGAAGATACAGACATGGCAAATAAGCACATGAGAAGATGCTCAGCATCATTAGTCATTAGGGAAATGTGTAGAAAAACCACATTGAGATACCACTGCAGACCTATTATAAGGGGAAAAAACAACTGACCATACCAAGTGCTAAGTATGCAGAGCAACTGAAGCCCTCACACACTGCTGATGAAAAGGCAGAATGTACAGCCCCTTTAGAAAAGAGTTTGGCAGTTTCCTATAAAGTTAGACATACACTTACACATGGCCCAGCAATCCCACCAAATACCCACATAATAACCTCCTTAACATGGAAACCTGAATTCATACATGTACAACAGCGTTATTCATAATACTGAAAACTGGAAACAACCCAAATGTTCCTCAGCTGGGGAATGGTGCTATGGTCTGAATGCTTCTTTCCACGCCCTCTCACCACCAACACCACCACATTAATATGTTGAAACTTAATCCCCAATGTGAGGGTATTTGGAGGTGGGGACTTTGGGAGGTGATTAGGGCACGAGGGCAGAGCATGAATGGATTAGTAAATGGGATGATTGAATGGGATTAGTGCCTTTACAAATGGACCCCAGAGGATTCCTTTCCACCATGTGAGGACACAGGTAGAAGGTGCTGCCTATGAACCAGGAAGTGGGCCCTCACAAGATACTGAATCTGCGGCACCTTGATCTTGGACTTCACAGTCCCCAGAACTGTGAAAAATAACTTTCTGTTGTTTATAAGCCACTCAATCTATGGTATTTTGTTATAAGCCCAAACAGAAGAAGACAACTGGATAAACCAACTCTGGCACAGCCATACAATGAATAAATAAATAGAATACCACTGAGCAATAAAAAGAAAGGAAACACTCATACATGCAACAACTTGGGTGAATTTCCAATGCATTATGCTATGTGGAAGAAGACAGATTCAACAGACTATGTATTGTTGATTCCTTTTATACAGTATTCTGAAAAGGTAAAACTATAACAACAGAGAACAGATCAGGGTTTCTTGAAGTTGGGGAGGAGGGAGGATTTCACTAACAAAGAGAGGCTGTATGAGAGAGAGTTTTGAGGTGATGGAACTGTTCAACATTTTAATTTTCGTATTGGTTACACAATAACATACACTTGTCAAAATCATAGAACTGTACTCCAGAATAAGTGAATGGTAATGTATGTAAATTAAAAGTAAGTTTTTAAAAGTCACTGAAAAATTTTAAAAGGATAGGGATATATTTGACCAGGGTCTGTCTAACTTTATAAATGATCGATTTATTGGTCACTTCATTGGTGCACAAGGTTGAGATGCACCCTTTCACTTATTCATTCATTCATTCTTTACAAAATATCTGTTGAACAATGTGTCAATCAAATTCCCTTGATACTATTCCTGACATACCTGAAAGCCCTCTCCTCTTCTTCTCTACTGTTCCAGCCTTACTTTGGGCCCTCTTCATTCTCTCTCCTATAATATTCCCAAAACTTCCCAACTGGACTCCCTATCTGTAGCATCAGCACCCCTAGGCATTCTCCTGATGCCACTGAAATGATTTTTTCTAAAGAGCAAGTAAGATCTCCTGGCTTAAAACTCCTCAAGAGAATTTTTCAAACCTTCAGTGGCTCTTCACTGCCTAATGATAGCACCCAAACTCTTCTTTATCATTGGTTATGAATATTCATGAGGTACAAAGCTGACTGTCACCACTTGTGCCCAAGATGTGATGGCTAGATCAATACCACCAGTATGCCCATTACCACAAATTGCGATTATTCCCCGTGTCCCCCACAGAACTAATCCCCAACCTCCCTCCTCCTCCCCACTTCCCGCACCCTGCTCTTCAACACTGGGTGTGTTCTCTCCCTCTGCAAGTCCAATTTACCACTGTGTTCTTTCTGTCCTTCCCTCTCTCTCTTTTAGCTCCCACTTATGAGTGAGGATATGCAGGATTTTTCCTTCTGTGTTTGGCTTATTTCACTCAACATAAGTTTCTCCAAGCTCATCCATGTTGTTGTGAATGTGCCCAAACTCTTTAGCCTGGTACCCAAGGCCCTACATGATCTAACTTCTCCTTCACATTTTAATCTCTTTACTGTTCTATCCACCCTCATGCCATAAACTCTAGTATTAAGCTATTAGTGTTTCCTCAAATATATGGTAGGTTGCACTCTTGGTCAAAATATTCACTGCCCTTTTCCGTGGAAGGATTATATGTTTCTGACCCACTAATGTCAAGTTTGGCCTTGTGACTCACCTTGTCAAATAAAGTGTGAGTGGAAGAGAGGCATGCCATTTCAGAGCAGAAATTTAAGAATTAACACATGGTTCCACCATCTCTCTTCTCTCTGCCACCAGCAATGAACATATAACGTGAATTAAAAATAAACCTTCATTGTCATAAGCCACTGATATTCAGAACTTGTTTGTTACCACAGCATAACTTAGCCTAAGCTGACTGAAACACTTGGATTATAAGTACCATAATTGTTCACTTTGTAATCTCTGTGCATAGCACAGACACATAACTGGCATCCAATACACATCTGTTGAATTAATAAATATAATAAACAGTGACCCCTGGGACTTTGCACATGCTATTCTCTCTGTAAAGAGTGACCATCCCAGCTTCCTCACTTGCCCAACTCATCCCCAAGTCAAACCACAAAGATCTCCTCTAAGAAGACTTCCCTGCCCATCTGTCTTAGCTCATTTGTGCTGCTATAACAAAATACCACAGACTGCATAATTGATAAACAATAGAAATTTATATCTCACAGTTCTGGAGGCTGCGGAGCTCAAAATCAGGGCAATAGCATTTGGTATGTTCTGAGGGCCTTCTTACTGTGTCCTCACACGGCAAAAGGGGGCAGGGCAAAAAGGGCCTAAGCTACTTCCCACCAGCCTTTTTACAAGGCAATAATCCATTCATGAGGGCAGAGCCCTTATAACATAATCACTTCCTGCAGTGGATTGAATGTCCCGCCAAAACTTAATCCCCACTGAAACAGTGTTAAGAGAGTGGGAAATCCTATTACAATAATCGAAAGGGGGGGCCTTGAAGAGGTGATTAGATTGTGAGGACCATGTCCAGGTAAATGGGTTAATCCACATCAGTGGTGGTCATGGGCATGGATCTGAGGGCTTTAAAAGAAAAGGAATGAATAGTTAGCCTTCTCTCTGCTTCTGCCATCTGCCATGTGATATCCTCCTTTGATGTTAAGGGTCACTACCCACCAAAAAGGCTCTCACCAGATGTGTGCCTTGGGATTTGGATTTCCCAGACTCCAAACTGTGATCAATAAATAGTTTTTCTTCATAAATTACGCAGTTACAGGTATTTCTGTTATAAGTAACAGAAAGGGACTAATATACTTCCCAAAAGTCCCCAACTCTAATTACCACCACAATGGAGATTAAGTTTCAACACACAAATTTTCGGGGACATTCAGACTATACCACCAACCCTCTCTCCTTCCCAAAGCGGTTGTGTATATTTCTGCTCTCATGATAATTGTCTGTCTCTCTGCCCTGATTTTGAGACTCTTAGGCAGGACCAGGTCAGCCTCACCTTGGTGGCCACTGTGCCCAGCACAGTTCCTGGACCAAAACAAGTGGATGGATGAATGAATGAAGGAGTGAGAGCCTGGGGAGTGTTCAATTCTTCCAAGTAGCCACAAATAGCTTTCTCCACTACTTCTAATTACTGTATCTGTCATCCATCTACCCTACTGCACACGGAAGGATCTGCTGTACTCTTCCCACATCACCCATTTTTGGCAGCTTCATGGATTTTTCCCAGATGTTTGAGTCAGATCTGGTGGCTCAGCCGAAAGCCGATTCTCTTTCTCAACCAAACCGCGTCCCCGCTCTCCTTCTGCAGCCTGGTGGAGGTGCCCCAGGGTGACTCTTTCTTCTGCCCTCAAAAGTCAAAAAGCTTCTTCATGGTAGAAGACAGCAGCTTCAGAAGCCCGTCCCCTCACCTGGCCCCTCGGCTCTTACCCACTTCTGAAGCTGATATGAGTGAATATTACTCAATACTCTTATGTAGAAGCCAACCTCTCTGCCACAACAGCACCACTCAAAAGCCTCCCATTCAGAACGGTAACCAAGCAGCAGGTCTAAGCACAAGTGAGCATGTGCACAGAGCACTGGCGCCCAAGAGTTCTAAGAGGACTCGTGCAGGGCCCCGGGTTAACCAATGGTTGCTGAGTGATGTTAGAAGTCACTAGGGAGATTGAAAGTTGCTTGTCATGGGCGATATGTTGCCATGGCTACAGATCAGTTCTTTCCTAAGCTTGAGGCAACCTTAACCATACGTTTTCCGCTGAAAATATTCAGGCTTACTTTTGAGTTTCAGGAAATTTTAAGCTAAAGGGGAATACAACATTGAAATGCATAGAAATGCCTCCACTTACTCAATATAGAGATTTACAGAATTGAATGCAAGACAGATATTTCCAAGGATTAATACTAGCATTTCATACTGGTATATGTTTCCCATGAGCCGTTAAGTGTTCTATTGTACGAATTTCTTCCTTCACAGTTGCATCTGTTTTAAAGGAGCGAAGGAAAGCTTTCATCGACATTAAGTCTAGGATTTCAAATTGAAACCTGTCCTCTTGCTCACACTGGCAGATTAAGAGGACATTTTTAAGGATAAAAGGGTTCTGAGAGACAACAGAAAGTGTCTGCGACATAACAGGTATTCAGGTTATGCATGAAAAATAGGTGCATTGACTGAATAAATAAATAGAGTTGACGGGTTCAATAATTTTAATGAAAATTTCGTAAAGTTAAGCAATACTTTTGGATGACTGGTAATCCTATGTATGTTTGCTTTTTGTTTCCAAAACTATACAAACAAAATGATTAACCTATTGTGGTCTGCTTAAATAGGATACAGCTGTACACAACACAAACATACGTGTAGAACCAAATGTGTACATAATAAAGTCTACATGCACGGAGATAACGTTTCCCTTTACTTCTGATGTGGCTGCAAATTGGCAGAACATACAGATCCACAGAAAATAACAATGATCGAAAGTGGGAAATTGTTTTGATTTGTGCAAGATTCACATTCCTACATTTCCCCACGATTATTTCCTTCCAAGGAATGACTTACTGAGACCGTTATCCATGTTCCTTGTAGAAATCACAGATACGAAGAAGGAAAAGGGAATTTCACTTTGAATTCAAATGTCCAGAAAAAAACTATGCATTCCCTTAGCACTTTGGTACATATTTTCGGCTAACTTAAGACCATAATCTGTTTGTGCATGTGTTTAAGCAATCTTTGTTCTCATTTAATATACCAAAGTACGTCTTCACCTGTCTACATACAGCTGTATCTACTTCAAAAATGTAAATAAATAAACTGTATACGTCGGATGGAATGGTGTGTGACCACATTTTTTTATAGAACCTATTATACGGATTCTTCCTAATGCATTGCTGTTTGAAGCAGTCATGAGAAAAGCAACTCACATGCATCTCTCATCATTACATATAGATATTTTAGTAGAACGTAATTGATGGGTAAAAGGCATAAACGTTTGTGAAATGTAGTACTCCCACCAAAGTTCCTACTGGTATACTCATAAACAGCTTAAATTTTAAGCAATGGCATAGGTACCACTGCTCTTCATCATCAAATCCTTGCAGAGGGGACACCATTTCTAAATTCTTGCCCATATGTGGGCGTTTCTGGATTTTCCATGCCATTTTGTTCATTTACCTGTCTTTTCAGCTGTTAGTGAACTACTCTTTTGCGGACAATTAGAACACTTTTTGATCTCTAAAACGACAAGTCTTTGCTCATCACAATACAAAGGTTGTCTTAAAGTCACCCCAACAGTAAAAGATAGCATGCGTTACTCAAAAATTTTTAAATCTCCATATTTTTATTGGCCTGAAGCAAAAAGGATACATTTTAAAAGAGCTCGCATTTTCAAATACACGAGTTTCCCTATACAACAATGTGGAGCTATCTTCCTAGTTGAGGGTTTCCTTCTCCCATCCTTCAGTAAGAAACACATAAGAATAGATGGAGACTGAATTACAGTGCATATTGGAGTTGATTCAAAGAATTTTCAGCCCCCGGAAATTGATGTATCGTGGGAAATGTACACCCCATGCACTTTCTTTTAACTTACATTGTTTAATGGTGTTTGAAAACATGTACTTGACAAATAATACGCTGTATGGACTTCATTTTGTTAGTTAAGTCACTTCACGGTCTTCAATAAAGTGCTTTCTAAGGAGAATTCTCAAGGCATCAAAGAACAGCGAAAGTTTTGTTTCTGTTTTGCTGCTCCAATACACGGTTTGGGGACTTGAACCCTGCAACATTTCACCGTCCCACCTCCTAAGGAATTTATGGAGGGACGAAAGCCTAGCATCATCGGTAGCAGGAGAATTCAGGCCCAACCATGGAGAGCCCAGAAAAGTGTGCTTTCTCCCTCATCCACCTCGCCTCCTCCACACCGGACATCACTGCCTGGCTCCGCCCTCTACTTCTCATGAAACCCTGTCATCCACGTCCGTGACTCCACACGGAAGGATATGCTGTCCTCTTTCCACATCACCATTTTTGGCAGCATGATGGATGTTTCCCAGATGTCTGAGTCGGATCCAGTAGCTCAGCTGAAAGCCGATTCTCTTTCTCAACCAAACCGCGTCCGGGCTTGACTCCTGCAGCCTGGTAGAAGTTCCACACCCCTACACCACACGGAAGGATCAGCTGTCCTCTTTCCACATCACACTTTTTGGCAGCGTGTTGGATATTTTCCAGATGTCTGACTCGGATCTAGTACCTCAGCCGAAAGTCGATTCACTTTCTCAAACAAACCGAGTCCGCACTCGCTTCCTGCAACTCGGTGGAGGTGCCCGAGAGTGACTCTTTCTTGTACCCTCAAAGGACTAAAAGCTTCTTCATAGGAGAACACAGCAGCTTCAGGAGCCCGTTCCCTCCCCTGGACCCTCGGCCCTTACCCACGTCTGAAAACGATTTCAGCGAATATTCCTCGATAATTTAACGTAGAAGCCACCCTCTCTGTCACAACAGCACCACTCGAATTCCTCCCGTTCCGAAAGGTAACCAAGCATCAGCTCTAAACACGAGTGAGCATGCGCACACAGTCCTGGGGCCCAAGAGGTCTAAGATGTCTCTGAGGGGCCCCGGGTTGACCACTGGTTGCTGAGTGACGTCAGCAGTCACGAAGGAGATTGAAAGTTGGTTCTCACGGGCTATTTCATGACTTGGCTACAGATCAGTTCTTTCTTAAGACAGGGCCTAGCTCCGCCCCTACTTCCCATTCCACTCTGTAATCCCCGTCCCCTACTCCACAGGAAAGGATATGCCCTACTCTTTCGGCAACACCGTTTTTGGCAGGGTCATGGATCTCACCCAGATGTCTGAGTCGGATCGGGTAGCTCAGCCGAAAGCCGATTCACTTTCTCAACCAAACGGTGTCCACGCTCCCTTCCTGCACCCTGGTGGAGGTGCCCGAGAGTGACTCTTTCTTGTACACTCAAAAGAGAAAAAGCTTCGGGCCGGCCTGTGACTCACTCGGGAGAGTGTGGTGCTGATTACCCCAAGGTCACGTATTCGGATTGCATATAGGGATGGCCGGCTTACTCACTGGGTGAGCGTGGTGCTGACAACACCAAATCAAGGGTTAAGATCCCATTACCGGTCAAAAAGCTTGTTCATGGGAGAAGACAGCCGCTTCCGAGACCCGTCACCTCACGTGGCCCCTAGGCTCTTACCCACTTCTGAAACCGGTAAGAGCGAATATTCCTCCACACTTTTACCTTGAAGCCACACTCTCTGCCACAACAGCAGCACTCAAAAGCCTCCGGTACGAAACGGTAATCAAGCAACACCTCTAAACACAAGTGAGCATGCGCAAACAGCACTGGTGCCCAAGGGTCCTAAAACATCTCATGTGGGGCCCCGGGTTGACAAACGGTTGCTGAGTGACGTCAGCCGTCACTAAGAAGATTGGAAGTTGGTTAAAGGGCTATTTCTTGACGTGGCTATAGATCAGTACTTCCCTAAGATTGGGCCTAGCTCCGCCCCCTACTTCTCATTCCATTCTGTCTTCCCGGTACCCTACTACACACGAATGGATATGCTTTACTCTTTTGACATCACCCTTTTGGCAGCGTGATGGATCTTTACCGGATGTCTGAGTCAGATCTGGTAGCTCAGCCGAAACCTGCTTCTCTTTCTCAAACAAACCGCGTCCTTGCTCGCCTCCTGCAGCCCGGTGGAGGTGCCAGAGAGTGACTGTTTCTTCTACGGTCCAAAGTCAAAAAGCGTCTTCATGGCAGAAAACAGCAGCTTAACAGGCCAGCCCGCTCACCTGCCCCCTCGGTTCTTATTCACTTCTATACCTAATACCAGTAATTACTCGGAACTATTCCGTAGAAGCCAACCTCTCTGCCACAACAGCACCACTCAAAAGCCTCCCGATCGAACGGTAACCAAGGAGCAGTGCTAAACACAAGTGAGCACGCGCACACAACGCTCGCGCCCAAGGGTTCTAAGAGGTCTCCTGCGGGGCCCGGGGTGACCAATGGTTGCTGACTGACGTCAGCAGTCACTAAGGATATTGAAAGGTGGTTCTAATGGGCTATTTCTTGACGTGGCCACAGATCAGTTCTTTTCTAAGATTGGGCCTAGCTCTGCCCCCTAATAATCGTTCCGCTGTCATCCCCGTCCCCTACTCCACACGAAAGGTTCTGGTGTACTCTGTCAGCATGACCCCTTTAGGCAGCGTGATGGATCTTTCCCAGATGTCTGAGTGGATCTGGGAGCTAGGCCAAAAGCCGATTCTCTGTCTGAAACAAACCTCGTCCAAGCTCGCCTCCTGCCACCTGGTGTCGGTGCCTGAGAGTGACTCTTTCATCTACCATCAAATGTCAATAAGCTTTTTCATGGGAGAAGACAGCAGCTTCAGAGGCCCGTCCCCTCACCTGGCCCCTCGGCTCATACCCACACGTGAAGCAGATATGAGCGAATATTATTCAGTACTATTTTCACGAAAACAACATCTCTGCCACAACAACACCACTCAAAAGCCTCCCGATCGAACGGTAACCAAGGAGCAGTGCTAAACACAAGTGAGCACGCGCACACAACGCACGCGCCCAAGGGATCTAAGAGGTCTCCTGCGGGGCTCCGGGTTGACCAATGGTTGCTGAGTGACGTCAGCAGTCACTAAGGATATCGAAAGGTGGTTCTAATGGGCTATTACTTGACGTGGCCACAGATCAGTTCTTTTCTAAGATTGGGCCTAGCTCCGCCCCCTACTTCTCGTTCCGCTGTCATCCCCGTCCCCTACTCCACACGAAAGGATCTGGTGTACTCTGTCAACATGACCCCTTTAGGCAGCGTGATGGATCCTTCCCAGATGTCTGAGTGGATCTGGGAGCTAGGCCAAAAGCCGATTCTCTGTCTGAAACAAACCTCGTCCGAGCTCGCCTCCTGCCACGTGGTGGCAGTGCCTGAGAGTGACTCTTTCATCAACCGTCAAATGTCAAAAAGCTTTCTCATGGGAGAAGACAGCAGCTTCAGGGGCCCGTCCCCTCACCTGGGCCCTCGGCTCATACCCACTCGTGAAGCCGATATGAGCGAATATGACTCAGTACTATTTTCGCGAAAACAACATCTCTGCCACAACAGCACCACTCAAAAGCCTCCTGATCGAACGGTAACCAAGGAGCAGTGCTAACCACAAGTGAGCCCGCGCACACAACGCTCGCGCCCAAGGGTTTAAGAAGTCTCCTGCGGGGCCCCGGGTTGACCAATGGTTGCTGAGTGACGTCAGCAGTCACTGAGGTTATTGAAAGGTGGTTCTAATGGGCTATTTCTTGACGTGGCCACAGATCAGTTCTTTTCTAAGATTGGCCCTAGCTCCGCCCCCTAATTCTCGTTCCGCTGTCATCCCCGTCCCCTACTCCACACGAAAGGACCTGATGTACTCTGTCAACATGACCCCTTTAGGCAGCCTGATGGATCCTTCCCAGATGTCTGAGTGGATCTGGGAGCTAGGCCAAAAGCCGATTCTCTGTCTGAAACAAACCTCGTCCGAGCTCGCCTCCTGCCACGTGGTGGCAGTGCCTGAGAGTGACTCTTTCATGAACCGTCAAATGTCAAAAAGCTTTCGCATGGGAGAAGACAGCAGCTTCAGGGGCCCGTCCCCTCACCTGGGCCCTCGGCTCATACCCACTCGTGAAGCCGATATGAGCGAATTTGACTCTGTACTATTTTCGCGAAAACAACATCTCTGCCACAACAGCACCACTCAAAAGCCTCCTGATCGAACGGTAACCAAGGAGCAGTGTTAAACACAAGTGAGCCCGCGCACACAACGCTCGCGCCCAAGGGTTTAAGAGGTCTCCTGCGGGGCCCCGGGTTGACCAATGGTTGCTGAGTGACGTCAGCAGTCACTAAGGATATTGAAAGATGGTTCTAATGGGCTATTTCTTTTCTTTTTTTTTTTTTTTTTTGTCGTTTTTTCGTGACCGGCACTCAGCCAGTGAGAGCACCGGTCATTCCTATATAGGATCCGAACCCGCGGCGGGAGCGTCGCCGCACTCCCAGCACAGCACTCTACCGAGTGCGCCACGGCTCGGCCCTATTGGGCTATTTCTTGACGTGGCCACAGATCAGTTCTTTTCTAAGATTGGGCCTAGCTCCGCCCCCTACTTCTCGTTCCGCTCTGTCATCCCCGTCCCCTACTCCAAACGAAAGGATCGTGTGTACTCTGTCAACATGGCCCCTTTAGGCAGCGTGATTGATCTTTCCCAGATGTCTGAGTGGATCTGGGAGCTAGACCAAAAACCGATTCTCTGTCTGAAACAAACCTCGTCCGAGCTCGCCTCCTGCAACCTGGTGGCGGTGCCTGAGAGTGACTCTTTCATCTTCCGTCAAATGTCAAAAAGCTTCTTCTTGGGAGAAGACAGCAGCTTCAGAGGACCGTCCCCTCACCTGGCCCCTCGGCTCATACCCACTCATGAAGCCGATATGAGCGAATATTACTCAGTACTATCTTCTCGAAGACAACATCTCTGCCACAACAGCACCACTCAAAAGCCTCCCGATCGAACACTAACCGAGTGGAAGTGCTAAACACAAGTGAGCATGCGCACACACCGCTCGCGCCCAAGGGTTCTAAGAGGTCTCCTGCGGGGCCACGCGTTGACCAATGATTGCTGATTGCCGTCTGTGGTCCCTAGGGGGATTGAAAGTTGTTTCTCACGGGCGATTTCTTGCCATGTCTACAGATAAGTTCTTTCCTAAGCTCGGGCCTGCCTCCGCCCCCTACTTCTCCATCCACTCTGTCATCCACTTACCCGACTCCACACGGAAAGATCTGCTATACACTTTTAACATGACCCCTTTTGCAGCTTGATGGATCTATCCCAGATGTCTATGTCGGATCTGGTAGCTCAGCCGAAATCCGATTCCATTTCTCAACCAAACCGCTCTCGCGCTCGCCTCCTGCAGCCTGGTGGAGGTTCCCGAACCCTCCTCCACACGGAAAGATCAGCTGTCCTCTTTCCTCATCACCCTGTTTGGCAGCGTGATGGATCTTTCCCAAATGTCTGAGTCGGATCTGCCAGCTCAGCCGAAAGCCGATTCCCTTTCACGAACAAACCGCATCCGTGCTCGCCTCCTGCAGCCCGGTGGAGGTGCCAGAGAGTGACTGTTTCTTCTACGGTCCAAAGTCAAAAAGCGTCTTCATGGCAGAAGACAGCAGCTTAAGAGGCCAGCCCGCTCACCTGCCCCCTCGGCTCTTATCCACTTCTAAAACTAATTCCAGCGATTACTCGGTACTATTCTGTAGAAGCCAACCTCTCTGCCACAACAGCACCACTCAAAAGCCTCCCGATCGAACGGTAACCAAGGAGCAGTGCTAAACACAAGTGAGCACGCGCACACACCGCTCGCGCCCAAGGGTTCTAAGAGGTCTCCTGCGGGGCCGGGTTGACCAATGGTTGCTGAGTGACGTCAGCACTCACTAAGGATATTGAAAGGTGGTTCTAATGGGCTATTTCTTGACGTGGCCACAGATCAGTTCCTTTCTAAGATTGGGCCTAGCTCCGCCCCCTACTTCTCGTTCCGCTCTGTCATCCCCGTCCCCTACTCCAAACGAAAGGATCATGTGTACTCTGTCAACATGGCCCCTTTAGGCAGCGTGATTGATCTTTCCCAGATGTCTGAGTGGATCTGGGAGCTAGGCCAAAAGCCGATTCTCTGTCTGAAACAAACCTCGTCCGAGCTCGCCTCCTGCAACCTGGTGGCGGTGCCTGAGAGTGACTCTTTCATCTTCCGTCAAATGTCAAAAAGCTTCTTCTTGGGAGAAGACAGCAGCTTCAGAGGCCCGTCCCCTCACCTGGCCCCTCGGCTCATACCCACTCGTGAAGCCGATATGAGCGAATATTACTCAGTACTATCTTCTCAAAGACAACATCTCTGCCACAACAGCACCACTCAAAAGCCTCCCGATCGAACGGAAACCAAGGAGCAGTGCTAAACACAAGTGAGCACGCGCACACACCGCTCGCGCCCAAGGGTTCTAAGAGGTCTCCTGCGCGGCCACGCGTTGACCAATGATTGCTGATTGCCGTCAGTGGTCCCTAGGGGGATTGAAAGTTGTTTCTCACGGGCGATTTCTTGCCATGTCTACAGATAAGTTCTTTCCTAAGCTCGGGCCTGCCTCCGCCCCCTACTTCTCCATCCACTCTGTCATCCACTTACCCGACTCCACACGGAAAGATCTGCTATACACTTTTAACATGACCCCTTTTGCAGCTTGATGGATCTTTCCCAGATGTCTGTTTCGGATCTGGTAGCTCAGCCGAAATCCGATTCCATTTCTCAACCAAACCGCTCTCGCGCTCGCCTCCTGCAGCCTGGTGGAGGTTCCCGAACCCTCCTCCACACGGAAAGATCAGCTGTCCTCTTTCCTCATCACCCTGTTTGGCAGCGTGATGGATCTTTCCCAAATGTCTGAGTCGGATCTGCCAGCTCAGCCGAAAGCCGATTCCCTTACAGGAACAAACCGCGTCCGTGCTCGCCTCCTGCAGCCCGGTGGAGGTGCCAGAGAGTGACTGTTTCTTCTACGGTCCAAAGTCAAAAAGCGTCTTCATGGCAGAAGACAGCAGCTTAACAGGCCAGCCCGCTCACCTGCCCCCTCGGCTCTTATCCACTTCTAAAACTAATTCCAGCGATTACTCGGTACTATTCTGTAGAAGCCAACCTCTCTACCACAACAGCACCACTCAAAAGCCTCCCGATCGAACGGTAACCAAGGAGCAGTGCTAAACACAAGTGAGCACGCGCACACACCGCTAGCGCCCAAGGGTTCTAAGAGGTCTCCTGCGGGGCCCCGGGTTGACCAATGGTTGCTGAGTGACGTCAGCACTCACTAAGGATATTGAAAGGTGGTTCTAATGGGCTATTTCTTGACGTGGCCACAGATCAGTTCTTTTCTAAGATTGGGCCTAGCTCCGCCCCCTATTCTTGTTCCGCTCTGTCATCCCCGTCCCCTACTCCACACGAAAGGATCTGGTGTACTCTCTCAACATGGCCCCTTTAGGCAGCGTGATGGATCTTTCCCAGATGTCTGTGTCGGATCTGGTAGCTCAGCCGAAATCCGATTCCATTTCTCAACCAATCCGCTCCTCCGCTCGCCTCCTACAGCCTGGTGGAGGTTCCCGGCCCCTACTCCACACGGAAAGATCAGCTGTCCTCTTTCCACATCACCCTGTTTGCCAGCGTGATGGATCTTTCCCAGATGTCTGAATCAGATCTGCCAGCTCAGCCGAAAGCCGATTCTCTTTCACGAACAAACTGTGTCCGGGCTCGCCCCCTGCAGCCCGGTGGAGGTGCCAGAGAGTGACTGTTTCTTCTACGGTCCAAAGTCAAAAAGCATCTTCATGGCAGAAAACAGCAGCTTAACAGGCCAGCCCGCTCACCTGCCCCCTCGGCTCTTATCCACTTCTAAAACTAATTCCAGCGATTACTAGGTACTATTCTGTAGAAGCCAACCTCTCTGCCACAACAGCACCACTCAAAAGCCTCCCGATCGAACGGTAACCAAGGAGCAGTGCTAAACACAAGTGAGCACGCGCACACACCGCTCGCGCCCAAGGGTTCTAAGAGGTCTCCTGCGGGGCCCCGGTTGAGCAATGGTTGCTGAGTGACGTCAGCACTCACTAAGGATATTGAAAGGTGGTTCTAATGGGCTATTTCTTGACGTAGCCACAGATCAGTTCTTTTCTAAGATTGGGCCTAGCTCCGCCCCCTACTTCTTGTTCCGCTCTGTCATCCCCGTCCCCTACTCCACACGAAAGGATCTGGTGTACTCTGTCAACATGGCCCCTTTAGGCAGCCTGATGGATCTTTCCCAGATGTCTGAGTGGATCTGGGAGCTAGGCCAAAAGCCGATTCTCTGTCTGAAACAAACCTCGTCCGAGCTCGCCTCCTGCCACCTGGTGGCGGTGCCTGAGAGTGACTCTTTCATCTACTGTCAAAAGTCCAAAAGCTTCTTCTTGGGAGAAGACAGCAGCTTCAGAGTCCCGTCCCCTCACCTGGCCCCTCGGCTCATACCCACTCGAGAAGCCGATATGAGCGAATATTACTCAGTACTATCTTCTCGAAGACAACATCTCTGCCACAACAGCACCACTCAAAAGCCTCCCGATCGAACGCGAACCGAGTGGCAATGCTAAACACAAGTGAGCATGCGCACACACCGCTCGCGCCCAAGGGTTCTAAGAGGTCTCCTGCGGGGCCACGCGTTGACCAATGATTGCTGATTGCCGTCAGTGGTCCCTAGGGGGATTGAAAGTTGTTTCTCACAGGCGATTTCTTGCCATGTCTACAGATAAGTTCTTTCCTAAGCTCGGGCCTGGCTCCGCCCCCTACTTCTGCATCCACTCTGTCATCCACTTACCCTACTCCACACGGAAGGATCTGCTATACACTTTTAACATGACCCCTTTTGCAGCTTGATGGATCTTTCCCAGATGTCTGTGTCGGATCTGGTAGCTCAGCCGAAATCCGATTCCATTTCTCAACCAATCCGCTCCCCCGCTCGCCTCCTGCAGCCTGGTGGAGGTTCCCGACCCCTACTCCACACGGAAAGATCAGCTGTCCTCTTTCCACATCACCCTGTTTGCCAGCGTGATGGATCTTTCCCAGATGTCTGAATCGGATCTGCCAGCTCAGCCGAAAGCCGATTCTCTTTCACGAACAAACTGTGTCCGGGCTCGCCCCCTGCAGCCCGGTGGAGGTGCCAGAG
Organism: Cynocephalus volans; assembly: GCF_027409185.1. Lineage (NCBI taxonomy): Eukaryota > Metazoa > Chordata > Mammalia > Dermoptera > Cynocephalidae > Cynocephalus > Cynocephalus volans. The sequence continues at coordinate 62,260,768 of NC_084469.1, forward strand.
AGTGACTGTTTCTTCTACGGTCCAAAGTCAAAAAGCATCTTCATGGCAGAAAACAGCAGCTTAACAGGCCAGCCCGCTCACCTGCCCCCTCGGCTCTTATCCACTTCTAAAACTAATTCCAGCGATTACTCGGTACTATTCTGTAGAAGCCAACCTCTCTGCCACAACAGCACCACTCAAAAGCCTCCCGATCGAACGGTAACCAAGGAGCAGTGCTAAACACAAGTGAGCACGCGCACACACCGCTCGCGCCCAAGGGTTCTAAGTGGTCTCCTGCGGGGCCCCGGTTTAGCAATGGTTGCTGAGTGACGTCAGCACTCACTAAGGATATTGAAAGGTGGTTCTAATGGGCTATTTCTTGACGTGGCCACAGATCAGTTCTTTTCTAAGATTGGGCCTAGCTCCGCCCCCTATTCTTGTTCCGCTCTGTCATCCCCGTCCCCTACTCCACACGAAAGGATCTGGTGTACTCTCTCAACATGGCCCCTTTAGGCAGCGTGATGGATCTTTCCCAGATGTCTGAGTGGATCTGGGAGCTAGGCCAAAAGCCGATTCTCTGTCTGAAACAAACCTCGTCCGAGCTCGCCTCCTGCCACCTGGTGGCGGTGCCTGAGAGTGACTCTTTCATCTTCCGTCAAATGTCAAAAAGCTTTTTCATGGGAGAAGACAGCAGCTTCAGAGGCCCGTCCCCTCACCTGGCCCCTCGGCTCATACCCACTCGAGAAGCCGATATGAGCGAATATTACTCAGTACTATCTTCTCGAAGACAACATCTCTGCCACAACAGCACCACTCAAAAGCCTCCCGATCGAACACTAACCGAGGGGAAGTGCTATACACAAGTGAGCATGCGCACACACCGCTCGCACCCAAGGGTTCTAAGAGGTCTCCTGCGGGGCCACGCGTTGACCAATGATTGCTGATTGCCGTCAGTGGTCCCTACGGGGATTGAAAGTTGTTTCTCACAGGCGATTTCTTGCCATGTCTACAGATAAGTTCTTTCCTAAGCTCGGGCCTGCCTCCGCCCCCTACTTCTCCATCCACTCTGTCATCCACTTACCCGACTCCACACGGAAAGATCTGCTATACACTTTTAACATGACCCCTTTTGCAGCTTGATGGATCTATCCCAGATATCTATGTCGGATCTGGTAGCTCAGCCGAAATCCGATTCCATTTCTCAACCAAACCGCTCTCGCGCTCGCCTCTTGCATCCTGTTGGAGGTTCCCGAACCCTCCTCCACACGGAAAGATCAGCTGTCCTCTTTCCTCATCACCCTGTTTGGCAGCGTGATGGATCTTTCCCAAATGTCTGAGTCGGATCTGCCAGCTCAGCCGAAAGCCGATTCCCTTTCACGAACAAACCGCGTCCGTGCTCGCCTCCTGCAGCCCGGTGGAGGTGCCAGAGAGTGACTGTTTCTTCTACGGTCCAAAGTCAAAAAGCGTCTTCATGGCAGAAGACAGCAGCTTAACAGGCCAGCCCGCTCACCTGCCCCCTCGGCTCTTATCCACTTCTAAAACTAATTCCAGCGATTACTCGGTACTATTCTGTAGAAGCCAACCTCTCTACCACAACAGCACCACTCAAAAGCCTCCCGATCGAACGGTAACCAAGGAGCAGTGCTAAACACAAGTGAGCACGCGCACACACCGCTCGCGCCCAAGGGTTCTAAGAGGTCTCCTGCGGGGCCCGGGTTGACCAATGTTTGCTGAGTGACGTCAGCACTCACTAAGGATATTGAAAGGTGGTTCTAATGGGCTATTTCTTGACGTGGCCACAGATCAGTTCTTTTCTAAGATTGGGCCTAGCTCCGCCCCCTACTTCTCGTTCCGCTCTGTCATCCCCGTCCCCTACTCCACACGAAAGGATCTGCTGTACTCTGTCAACATGGCCCCTTTAGGCAGCCTGATGGATCTTTCCCAGATGTCTGAGTGGATCTGGGAGCTAGGCCAAAAGCCGATTCTCTGTCTGAAACAAACCTCGTCCGAGCTCGCCTCCTGCCACCTGGTGGCGGTGCCTGAGAGTGACTCTTTCATCTACTGTCAAAAGTCCAAAAGCTTCTTCTTGGGAGAAGACAGCAGCTTCAGAGTCCCGTCCCCTCACCTGGCCCCTCGGCTCATACCCACTCGAGAAGCCGATATGAGCGAATATTACTCAGTACTATCTTCTCGAAGACAACATCTCTGCCACAACAGCACCACTCAAAAGCCTCCCGATCGAACGCGAACCGAAGGGCAATGCTAAACTCAAGTGAGCATGCGCACACACCGCTCGCGCCCAAGGGTTCTAAGAGGTCTCCTGCGGGGCCACGCGTTGACCAATGATTGCTGATTGCCGTCAGTGGTCCCTAGGGGGATTGAAAGTTGTTTCTCACAGGCGATTTCTTGCCATGTCTACAGATAAGTTCTTTCCTAAGCTCGGGCCTGGCTCCGCCCCCTACTTCTGCATCCACTCTGTCATCCACTTACCCTACTCCACACGGAAGGATCTGCTATACACTTTTAACATGACCCCTTTTGCAGCTTGATGGATCTTTCCCAGATGTCTGTGTCGGATCTGGTAGCTCAGCCGAAATCCGATTCCATTTCTCAACCAATCCGCTCCCCCGCTCGCCTCCTGCAGCCTGGTGGAGGTTCCCGACCCCTACTCCACACGGAAAGATCAGCTGTCCTCTTTCCACATCACCCTGTTTGCCAGCGTGATGGATCTTTCCCAGATGTCTGAATCGGATCTGCCAGCTCAGCCGAAAGCCGATTCTCTTTCACGAACAAACTGTGTCCGGGCTCGCCCCCTGCAGCCCGGTGGAGGTGCCAGAGAGTGACTGTTTCTTCTACGGTCCAAAGTCAAAAAGCATCTTCATGGCAGAAAACAGCAGCTTAACAGGCCAGCCCGCTCACCTGCCCCCTCGGCTCTTATCCACTTCTAAAACTAATTAGAGCGATTACTCGGTACTATTCTGTAGAAGCCAACCTCTCTGCCACAACAGCACCACTCAAAAGCCTCCCGATCGAACGGTAACCAAGGAGCAGTGCTAAACACAAGTGAGCACGCGCACACACCGCTCGCGCCCAAGGGTTCTAAGTGGTCTCCTGCGGGGCCCCGGTTTAGCAATGGTTGCTGAGTGACGTCAGCACTCACTAAGGATATTGAAAGGTGGTTCTAATGGGCTATTTCTTGACGTGGCCACAGATCAGTTCTTTTCTAAGATTGGGCCTAGCTCCGCCCCCTATTCTTGTTCCGCTCTGTCATCCCCGTCCCCTACTCCACACGAAAGGATCTGGTGTACTCTCTCAACATGGCCCCTTTAGGCAGCGTGATGGATCTTTCCCAGATGTCTGTGTCGGATCTGGTAGCTCAGCCGAAATCTGATTCCATTTCTCAACCAATCCGCTCCCCCGCTCGCCTCCTACAGCCTGGTGGAGGTTCCCGGCCCCTACTCCAAACGGAAAGATCAGCTGTCCTCTTTCCACATCACCCTGTTTGCCAGCGTGATGGATCTTTCCCAGATGTCTGAATCGGATCTGCCAGCTCAGCCGAAAGCCGATTCTCTTTCACGAACAAACTGTGTCCGGGCTCGCCCCCTGCAGCCCGGTGGAGGTGCCAGAGAGTGACTGTTTCTTCTACGGTCCAAAGTCAAAAAGCATCTTCATGGCAGAAAACAGCAGCTTAACAGGCCAGCCCGCTCACCTGCCCCCTCGGCTCTTATCCACTTCTAAAACTAATTCCAGCGATTACTCGGTACTATTCTGTAGAAGCCAACCTCTCTGCCACAACAGCACCACTCAAAAGCCTCCCGATCGAACGGTAACCAAGGAGCAGTGCTAAACACAAGTGAGCACGCGCACACACCGCTCGCGCCCAAGGGTTCTAAGCGGTCTCCTGCGGGGCCCCGGTTGAGCAATGGTTGCTGATTGACGTCAGCAGTCACTAAGGATATTGAAAGGTGGTTCTAATGGGCTATTTCTTGACGTGGCCACAGATCAGTTCTTTTCTAAGATTGGGCCTAGCTCCGCCCCCTACTTCTTGTTCCGCTCTGTCATCCCCGTCCCCTACTCCACACGAAAGGATCTGGTGTACTCTGTCAACATGGCCCCTTTAGGCAGCCTGATGGATCTTTCCCAGATGTCTGAGTGGATCTGGGAGCTAGGCCAAAAGCCGATTCTCTGTCTGAAACAAACCTCGTCCGAGCTCGCCTCCTGCCACCTGGTGGCGGTGCCTGAGAGTGACTCTTTCATCTTCCGTCAAATGTCAAAAAGCGTTTTCATGGGAGAAGACAGCAGCTTCAGAGGCCCGTCCCCTCACCTGGCCCCTCGGCTCATACCCACTCGAGAAGCCGATATGAGCGAATATTACTCAGTACTATCTTCTCGAAGACAACATCTCTGCCACAACAGCACCACTCAAAAGCCTCCCGATCGAACACTAACCGAGGGGAAGTGCTAAACACAAGTGAGCATGCGCACACACCGCTCGCACCCAAGGGTTCTAAGAGGTCTCCTGCGGGGCCACGCGTTGACCAATGATTGCTGATTGCCGTCAGTGGTCCCTACGGGGATTGAAAGTTGTTTCTCACGGGCGATTTCTTGCCATGTCTACAGATAAGTTCTTTCCTAAGCTCGGGCCTGCCTCCGCCCCCTACTTCTCCATCCACTCTGTCATCCACTTACCCGACTCCACACGGAAAGATCTGCTATACACTTTTAACATGACCCCTTTTGCAGCTTGATGGATCTATCCCAGATGTCTATGTCGGATCTGGTAGCTCAGCCGAAATCCGATTCCATTTCTCAACCAAACCGCTCTCGCGCTCGCCTCCTGCAGCCTGGTGGAGGTTCCCGAACCCTCCTCCACACGGAAAGATCAGCTGTCCTCTTTCCTCATCACCCTGTTTGGCAGCGTGATGGATCTTTCCCAAATGTCTGAGTCGGATCTGCCAGCTCAGCCGAAAGCCGATTCCCTTTCACGAACAAACCGCGTCCGTGCTCGCCTCCTGCAGCCCGGTGGAGGTGCCAGAGAGTGACTGTTTCTTCTATGGTCCAAAGTCAAAAAGCGTCTTCATGGCAGAAGACAGCAGCTTAAGAGGCCAGCCCGCTCACCTGCCCCCTCGGCTCTTATCCACTTCTAAAACTAATTCCAGCGATTACTCGGTACTATTCTGTAGAAGCCAACCTCTCTGCCACAACAGCACCACTCAAAAGCCTCCCGATCGAACGGTAACCAAGGAGCAGTGCTAAACACAAGTGAGCACGTGCACACACCGCTCGCGCCCAAGGGTTCTAAGAGGTCTCCTGCGGGGCCCGGGTTGACCAATGGTTGCTGAGTGACGTCAGCACTCACTAAGGATATTGAAAGGTGGTTCTAATGGGCTATTTCTTGACGTGGCCACAGATCAGTTCTTTTCTAAGATTGGGCCTAGCTCCGCCCCCTATTCTTGTTCCGCTCTGTCATCCCCGTCCCCTACTCCACACGAAAGGATCTGGTGTACTCTCTCAACATGGCCCCTTTAGGCAGCCTGATGGATCTTTCCCAGATGTCTGAGTGGATCTGGGAGCTAGGCCAAAAGCCGATTCTCTGTCTGAAACAAACCTCGTCCGAGCTCGCCTCCTGCCACCTGGTGGCGGTGCCTGAGAGTGACTCTTTCATCTTCCGTCAAATGTCAAAAAGCTTTTTCATGGGAGAAGACAGCAGCTTCAGAGGCCCGTCCCCTCACCTGGCCCCTCGGCTCATACCCACTCGAGAAGCCGATATGAGCGAATATTACTCAGTACTATCTTCTCGAAGACAACATCTCTGCCACAACAGCACCACTCAAAAGCCTCCCGATCGAACACTAACCGAGGGGAAGTGCTATACACAAGTGAGCATGCGCACACACCGCTCGCACCCAAGGGTTCTAAGAGGTCTCCTGCGGGGCCACGCGTTGACCAATGATTGCTGATTGCCGTCAGTGGTCCCTACGGGGATTGAAAGTTGTTTCTCACAGGCGATTTCTTGCCATGTCTACAGATAAGTTCTTTCCTAAGCTCGGGCCTGCCTCCGCCCCCTACTTCTCCATCCACTCTGTCATCCACTTACCCGACTCCACACGGAAAGATCTGCTATACACTTTTAACATGACCCCTTTTGCAGCTTGATGGATCTATCCCAGATGTCTATGTCGGATCTGGTAGCTCAGCCGAAATCCGATTCCATTTCTCAACCAATCCGCTCCCCCGCTCGCCTCCTGCAGCCTGGTGGAGGTTCCCGACCCCTACTCCACACGGAAAGATCAGCTGTCCTCTTTCCACATCACCCTGTTTGCCAGCGTGATGGATCTTTCCCAGATGTCTGAATCGGATCTGCCAGCTCAGCCGAAAGCCGATTCTCTTTCACGAACAAACTGTGTCCGGGCTCGCCCCCTGCAGCCCGGTGGAGGTGCCAGAGAGTGACTGTTTCTTCTACGGTCCAAAGTCAAAAAGCATCTTCATGGCAGAAAACAGCAGCTTAACAGGCCAGCCCGCTCACCTGCCCCCTCGGCTCTTATCCACTTCTAAAACTAATTCCAGCGATTACTCGGTACTATTCTGTAGAAGCCAACCTCTCTGCCACAACAGCACCACTCAAAAGCCTCCCGATCGAACGGTAACCAAGGAGCAGTGCTAAACACAAGTGAGCACGCGCACACACCGCTCGCGCCCAAGGGTTCTAAGAGGTCTCCTGCGGGGCCCCGGTTTAGCAATGGTTGCTGAGTGACGTCAGCACTCACTAAGGATATTGAAAGGTGGTTCTAATGGGCTATTTCTTGACGTGGCCACAGATCAGTTCTTTTCTAAGATTGGGCCTAGCTCCGCCCCCTACTTCTTGTTCCGCTCTGTCATCCCCGTCCCCTACTCCACACGAAAGGATCTGGTGTACTCTGTCAACATGGCCCCTTTAGGCAGCCTGATGGATCTTTCGCAGATGTCTGAGTGGATCTGGGAGCTAGGCCAAAAGCCGATTCTCTGTCTGAAACAAACCTCGTCCGAGCTCGCCTCCTGCCACCTGGTGGCGGTGCCTGAGAGTGACTCTTTCATCTTCCGTCAAATGTCAAAAAGCTTTTTCATGGGAGAAGACAGCAGCTTCAGAGGCCCGTCCCCTCACCTGGCCCCTCGGCTCATACCAACTCGTGAAGCCGATATGAGCGAATATTACTCAGTACTATCTTCTCGAAGACAACATCTCTGCCACAACAGCACCACTCAAAAGCCTCCCGATCGAACACTAACCGAGGGGAAGTGCTAAACACAAGTGAGCATGCGCACACACCGCTCGCACCCAAGGGTTCTAAGAGGTCTCCTGCGGGGCCACGCGTTGACCAATGATTGCTGATTGCCGTCAGTGGTCCCTACGGGGATTGAAAGTTGTTTCTCACGGGCGATTTCTTGCCATGTCTACAGATAAGTTCTTTCCTAAGCTCGGGCCTGCCTCCGCCCCCTACTTCTCCATCCACTCTGTCATCCACTTACCCGACTCCACACGGAAAGATCTGCTATACACTTTTAACATGACCCCTTTTGCAGCTTGATGGATCTATCCCAGATGTCTATGTCGGATCTGGTAGCTCAGCCGAAATCCGATTCCATTTCTCAACCAAACCGCTCTCGCGCTCGCCTCCTGCAGCCTGGTGGAGGTTCCCGAACCCTCCTCCACACGGAAAGATCAGCTGTCCTCTTTCCTCATCACCCTGTTTGGCAGCGTGATGGATCTTTCCCAAATGTCTGAGTCGGATCTGCCAGCTCAGCCGAAAGCCGATTCCCTTTCACGAACAAACCGCGTCCGTGCTCGCCTCCTGCAGCCCGGTGGAGGTGCCAGAGAGTGACTGTTTCTTCTACGGTCCAAAGTCAAAAAGCGTCTTCATGGCAGAAGACAGCAGCTTAAGAGGCCAGCCCGCTCACCTGCCCCCTCGGCTCTTATCCACTTCTAAAACTAATTCCAGCGATTACTCGGTACTATTCTGTAGAAGCCAAACTCTCTGCCACAACAGCACCACTCAAAAGCCTCCCGATCGAACGGTAACCAAGGAGCAGTGCTAAACACAAGTGAGCACGCGCACACACCGCTCGCGCCCAAGGGTTCTAAGAGGTCTCCTGCGGGGCCCGGGTTGACCAATGGTTGCTGAGTGACGTCAGCACTCACTAAGGATATTGAAAGGTGGTTCTAATGGGCTATTTCTTGACGTGGCCACAGATCAGTTCTTTTCTAAGATTGGGCCTAGCTCCGCCCCCTACTTCTCGTTCCGCTCTGTCATCCCCGTCCCCTACTCCAAACGAAAGGATCATGTGTACTCTGTCAACATGGCCCCTTTAGGCAGCGTGATTGATCTTTCCCAGATGTCTGAGTGGATCTGGGAGCTAGGCCAAAAGCCGATTCTCTGTCTGAAACAAACCTCGTCCGAGCTCGCCTCCTGCAACCTGGTGGCGGTGCCTGAGAGTGACTCTTTCATCTTCCGTCAAATGTCAAAAAGCTTCTTCTTGGGAGAAGACAGCAGCTTCAGAGGCCCGTCCCCTCACCTGGCCCCTCGGCTCATACCCACTCGTGAAGCCGATATGAGCGAATATTACTCAGTACTATCTTCTCGAAGACAACATCTCTGCCACAACAGCACCACTCAAAAGCCTCCCGATCGAACGGAAACCAAGGAGCAGTGCTAAACACAAGTGAGCACGCGCACACACCGCTCGCGCCCAAGGGTTCTAAGAGGTCTCCTGCGCGGCCACGCGTTGACCAATGATTGCTGATTGCCGTCAGTGGTCCCTAGGGGGATTGAAAGTTGTTTCTCACGGGCGATTTCTTGCCATGTCTACAGATAAGTTCTTTCCTAAGCTCGGGCCTGCCTCCGCCCCCTACTTCTCCATCCACTCTGTCATCCACTTACCCGACTCCACACGGAAAGATCTGCTATACACTTTTAACATGACCCCTTTTGCAGCTTGATGGATCTTTCCCAGATGTCTGTTTCGGATCTGGTAGCTCAGCCGAAATCCGATTCCATTTCTCAACCAAACCGCTCTCGCGCTCGCCTCCTGCAGCCTGGTGGAGGTTCCCGAACCCTCCTCCACACGGAAAGATCAGCTGTCCTCTTTCCTCATCACCCTGTTTGGCAGCGTGATGGATCTTTCCCAAATGTCTGAGTCGGATCTGCCAGCTCAGCCGAAAGCCGATTCCCTTACAGGAACAAACCGCGTCCGTGCTCGCCTCCTGCAGCCCGGTGGAGGTGCCAGAGAGTGACTGTTTCTTCTACGGTCCAAAGTCAAAAAGCGTCTTCATGGCAGAAGACAGCAGCTTAACAGGCCAGCCCGCTCACCTGCCCCCTCGGCTCTTATCCACTCCTAAAACTAATTCCAGCGATTACTCGGTACTATTCTGTAGAAGCCAACTGCTCTGCCACAACAGCACCACTCAAAAGCCTCGCGATCGAACGGTAACCAAGGAGCAGTGCTAAACACAAGTGAGCACGCGCACACACCGCTCGCGCCCAAGGGTTCTAAGAGGTCTCCTGCGGGGCCCGGGTTGACCAATGTTTGCTGAGTGACGTCAGCACTCACTAAGGATATTGAAAGGTGGTTCTAATGGGCTATTTCTTGACGTGGCCACAGATCAGTTCTTTTCTAAGATTGGGCCTAGCTCCGCCCCCTACTTCTCGTTCCGCTCTGTCATCCCCGTCCCCTACTCCACACGAAAGGATCTGCTGTACTCTGTCAACATGGCCCCTTTAGGCAGCGTGATGGATCTTTCCCAGATGTCTGAGTGGATCTGGGAGCTAGGCCAAAAGCCGATTCTCTGTCTGAAACAAACCTCGTCCGAGCTCGCCTCCTGCCACCTGGTGGCGGTGCCTGAGAGTGACTCTTTCATCTACTGTCAAAAGTCCAAAAGCTTCTTCTTGGGAGAAGACAGCAGCTTCAGAGGCCCGTCCCCTCACCTGGCCCCTCGGCTCATACCCACTCGAGAAGCCGATATGAGCGAATATTACTCAGTACTATCTTCTCGAAGACAACATCTCTGCCACAACAGCACCACTCAAAAGCCTCCCGATCGAACGCGAACCGAGGGGCAATGCTAAACACAAGTGAGCATGCGCACACACCGCGCGCGCCCAAGGGTTCTAAGAGGTCTCCTGCGGGGCCACGCGTTGACCAATGATTGCTGATTGCCGTCAGTGGTCCCTAGGGGGATTGAAAGTTGTTTCTCACAGGCGATTTCTTGCCATGTCTACAGATAAGTTCTTTCCTAAGCTCGGGCCTGGCTCCGCCCCCTACTTCTCCATCCACTCTGTCATCCACTTACCCTACTCCACACGGAAGGATCTGCTATACACTTTTAACATGACCCCTTTTGCAGCTTGATGGATCTTTCCCAGATGTCTGTGTCGGATCTGGTAGCTCAGCCGAAATCCGATTCCATTTCTCAACCAATCCGCTCCCCCGCTCGCCTCCTGCAGCCTGGTGGAGGTTCCCGACCCCTACTCCACACGGAAAGATCAGCTGTCCTCTTTCCACATCACCCTGTTTGCCAGCGTGATGGATCTTTCCCAGATGTCTGAATCGGATCTGCCAGCTCAGCCGAAAGCCGATTCTCTTTCACGAACAAACTGTGTCCGGGCTCGCCCCCTGCAGCCCGGTGGAGGTGCCAGAGAGTGACTGTTTCTTCTACGGTCCAAAGTCAAAAAGCATCTTCATGGCAGAAAACAGCAGCTTAACAGGCCAGCCCGCTCACCTGCCCCCTCGGCTCTTATCCACTTCTAAAACTAATTCCAGCGATTACTCGGTACTATTCTGTAGAAGCCAACCTCTCTGCCACAACAGCACCACTCAAAAGCCTCCCGATCGAACGGTAACCAAGGAGCAGTGCTAAACACAAGTGAGCACGCGCACACACCGCTCGCGCCCAAGGGTTCTAAGAGGTCTCCTGCGGAGCCCCGGTTGAGCAATGGTTGCTGAGTGACGTCAACACTCACTAAGGATATTGAAAGGTGGTTCTAATGGGCTATTTCTTGACGTGGCCACAGATCAGTTCTTTTCTAAGATTGGGCCTAGCTCCGCCCCCTACTTCTTGTTCCGCTCTGTCATCCCCGTCCCCTACTCCACACGAAAGGATCTGGTGTACTCTGTCAACATGGCCCCTTTAGGCAGCCTGATGGATCTTTCGCAGATGTCTGAGTGGATCTGGGAGCTAGGCCAAAAGCCGATTCTCTGTCTGAAACAAACCTCGTCCGAGCTCGCCTCCAGCCACCTGGTGGCGGTGCCTGAGAGTGACTCTTTCATCTTCCGTCAAATGTCAAAAAGCTTTTTCATGGGAGAAGACAGCAGCTTCAGAGGCCCGTCCCCTCACCTGGCCCCTCGGCTCATACCAACTCGTGAAGCCGATATGAGCGAATATTACTCAGTACTATCTTCTCGAAGACAACATCTCTGCCACAACAGCACCACTCAAAAGCCTCCCGATCGAACACTAACCGAGGGGAAGTGCTAAACACAAGTGAGCATGCGCACACACCGCTCGCACCCAAGGGTTCTAAGAGGTCTCCTGCGGGGCCACGCGTTGACCAATGATTGCTGATTGCCGTCAGTGGTCCCTAGGGGGATTGAAAGTTGTTTCTCACGGGCGATTTCTTGCCATGTCTACAGATAAGTTCTTTCCTAAGCTCGGGCCTGCCTCCGCCCCCTACTTCTCCATCCACTCTGTCATCCACTTACCCGACTCCACACGGAAAGATCTGCTATACACTTTTAACATGACCCCTTTTGCAGCTTGATGGATCTATCCCAGATGTCTATGTCGGATCTGGTAGCTCAGCCGAAATCCGATTCCATTTCTCAACCAATCCGCTCTCGCGCTCGCCTCCTGCAGCCTGGTGGAGGTTCCCGAACCCTCCTCCACACGGAGAGATCAGCTGTCCTCTTTCCTCATCACCCTGTTTGGCAGCGTGATGGATCTTTCCCAAATGTCTGAGTCGGATCTGCCAGCTCAGCCGAAAGCCGATTCCCTTTCACGAACAAACCGCGTCCGTGCTCGCCTCCTGCAGCCCGGTGGAGGTGCCAGAGAGTGACTGTTTCTTCTATGGTCCAAAGTCAAAAAGCGTCTTCATGGCAGAAGACAGCAGCTTAAGAGGCCAGCCCGCTCACCTGCCCCCTCGGCTCTTATCCACTTCTAAAACTAATTCCAGCGATTACTCGGTACTATTCTGTAGAAGCCAACCTCTCTGCCACAACAGCACCACTCAAAAGCCTCCCGATCGAACGGTAACCAAGGAGCAGTGCTAAACACAAGTGAGCACGCGCACACACCGCTCGCGCCCAAGGGTTCTAAGAGGTCTCCTGCGGGGCCCGGGTTGACCAATGGTTGCTGAGTGACGTCAGCACTCACTAAGGATATTGAAAGGTGGTTCTAATGGGCTATTTCTTGACGTGGCCACAGATCAGTTCTTTTCTAAGATTGGGCCTAGCTCCGCCCCCTACTTCTCCATCCACTCTGTCATCCACTTACCCGACTCCACACGGAAAGATCTGCTATACACTTTTAACATGACCCCTTTTGCAGCTTGATGGATCTATCCCAGATGTCTATGTCGGATCTGGTAGCTCAGCCGAAATCCGATTCCATTTCTCAACCAAACCGCTCTCGCGCTCGCCTCCTGCAGCCTGGTGGAGGTTCCCGAACCCTCCTCCACACGGAAAGATCAGCTGTCCTCTTTCCTCATCACCCTGCTTGGCAGCGTGATGGATCTTTCCCAAATGTCTGAGTCGGATCTGCCAGCTCAGCCGAAAGCCGATTCCCTTTCACGAACAAACCGCGTCCGTGCTCGCCTCCTGCAGCCCGGTGGAGGTGCCAGAGAGTGACTGTTTCTTCTACGGTCCAAAAGTCAAAAAGCGTCTTCATGGCAGAAGACAGCAGCTTAACAGGCCAGCCCGCTCACCTGCCCCCTCGGCTCTTATCCACTTCTAAAACTAATTCCAGCGATTACTCGGTACTATTCTGTAGAAGCCAACCTCTCTACCACAACACCACCACTCAAAAGCCTCCCGATCGAACTGTAACCAAGGAGCAGTGCTAAACACAAGTAAGCACGCGCACACACCGCTCGCGCCCAAGGGTTCTAAGAGGTCTCCTGCGGGGCCCGGGTTGACCAATGGTTGCTGAGTGACGTCAGCACTCACTAAGGATATTGAAAGGTGGTTCTAATGGGCTATTTCTTGACGTGGCCACAGATCAGCTCTTTTCTAAGATTGGGCCTAGCTCCGCCCTCTACTTCTCGTTCCGCTCTGTCATCCCCGTCCCCTACTCCACACGAAAGGATCTGCTGTACTCTGTCAACATGGCCCCTTTAGACAGCGTGATGGATCTTTCCCAGATGTCTGAGTGGATCTGGGAGCTAGGCCAAAAGCCGATTCTCTGTCTGAAACAAACCTCGTCCGAGCTTGCCTCCTGCCTCCTGGTGGCGGTGCCTGAGAGTGACTCTTTCATCTTCCGTCAAATGTCAAAAAGCTTCTTCTTGGGAGAAGACAGCAGCTTCAGAGGACCGTCCCCTCACCGGGCCCCTCGGCTCATACCCACTCGTGAAGCCGATATGAGCGAATATTACTCAGTACTATCTTCTCAAAGACAACATCTCTGCCACAACAGCACCACTCAAAAGCCTCCCGATCGAACACTAACCGAGGGGAAGTGCTAAACACAAGTGAGCATGCGCACACACCGCGCGCGCCCAAGGGTTCTAAGAGGTCTCCTGCGGGGCCACGCGTTGACCAATGATTGCTGATTGCCGTCAGTGGTCCCTAGGGGGATTGAAAGTTGTTTCTCACGGGCGATTTCTTGCCATGTCTACAGATAAGTTGTTTCCTAAGCTCGGGCCTGGCTCCGCCCCCTGCTTCTCCATCCACTCTATCATCCACTTACCCTACTCCACACGGAAGGATCTGCTATACACTTTTAACATGACCCCTTTTGCAGCTTGATGGATCTTTCCCACATGTCTGTGTCGGATCTGGTAGCTCAGCCGAAATCCGATTCCATTTCTCAACCAATCCGCTCCCCCGCTCGCCTCCTACATCCTGGTGGAGGTTCCCGACCCCTACTCCACACGGAAAGATCAGCTGTCCTCTTTCCACATCACCCTGTTTGCCAGCGTGATGGATCTTTCCCAGATGTCTGAATCGGATCTGCCAGCTCAGCCGAAAGCCGATTCTCTTTCACGAACAAACTGTGTCCGGGCTCGCCCCCTGCAGCCCGGTGGAGGTGCCAGAGAGTGACTGTTTCTTCTACGGTCCAAAGTCAAAAAGCATCTTCATGGCAGAAAACAGCAGCTTAACAGGCCAGCCCGCTCACCTGCCCCCTCGGCTCTTATCCACTTCTAAAACTAATTCCAGCGATTACTCGGTACTATTCTGTAGAATCCAACCTCTCTGCCACAACAGCACCACTCAAAAGCCTCCCGATCGAACGGTAACCAAGGAGCAGTGCTAAACACAAGTGAGCACGCGCACACACCGCTCGCGCCCAAGGGTTCTAAGAGGTCTCCTGCGGGGCCCGGGTTGACCAACGGTTGCTGAGTGACGTCAGCACTCACTAAGGATATTGAAAGGAGGTTCTAATGGGCTATTTCTTGACGTGGCCACAGATCATTTCTTTTCTAAGATTGGGCCTAGCTCCGCCCCCTACTTCTTGTTCCGCTCTGTCATCCCCGTCCCCTACTCCACACGAAAGGATCTGGTGTACTCTGTCAACATGGCCCCTTTAGGCAGCCTGATGATTCTTTCCCAGATGTCTGAGTGGATCTGGGAGCTAGGCCAAAAGCCGATTCTCTGTCTGAAACAAACCTCGTCCGAGCTCGCCTCCTGCCACCTGGTGGCGGTGCCTGAGAGTGACTCTTTCATCTTCCGTCAAATGTCAAAAAGCTTTTTCATGGGAGAAGACAGCAGCTTCAGAGGCCCGTCCCCTCACCTGGCCCCTCGGCTCATACCCACTCGTGAAGCCGATATGAGCGAATATTACTCAGTACTATCTTCTCGAAGACAACATCTCTGCCAGAACAGCACCACTCAAAAGCCTCCCGATCGAACACTAACCGAGGGGAAGTGCTAAACACAAGTGAGCATGCGCACACACCGCTCGCACCCAAGGGTTCTAAGAGGTCTCCTGCGGGGCCACGCGTTGACCAATGATTGCTGATTGCCGTCAGTGGTCCCTATGGGGATTGAAAGTTGTTTCTCACGGGCGATTTCTTGCCATGTCTACAGATAAGTTCTTTCCTAAGCTCGGGCCTGCCTCCGCCCCCTACTTCTCCATCCACTCTGTCATCCACTTACCCGACTCCACACGGAAAGATCTGCTATACACTTTTAACATGACCCCTTTTGCAGCTTGATGGATCTATCCCAGATGTCTATGTCGGATCTGGTAGCTCAGCCGAAATCCGATTCCATTTCTCAACCAAACCGCTCTCGCGCTCGCCTCCTGCAGCCTGGTGGAGGTTCCCGAACCCTCCTCCACACGGAAAGATAAGCTGTCCTCTTTCCTCATCACCCTGTTTGGCAGCGTGATGGATCTTTCCCAAATGTCTGAGTCGGATCTGCCAGCTCAGCCGAAAGCCGATTCCCTTTCACGAACAAACCGCGTCCGTGCTCGCCTCCTGCAGCCCGGTGGAGGTGCCAGAGAGTGACTGTTTCTTCTACGGTCCAAAGTCAAAAAGCGTCTTCATGGCAGAAGACAGCAGCTTAACAGGCCAGCCCGCTCACCTGCCCCCTCGGCTCTTATCCACTTCTAAAACTAATTCCAGCGATTACTCGGTACTATTCTGTAGAAGCCAACCTCTCTACCACAACAGCACCACTCAAAAGCCTCCCGATCGAACGGTAACCAAGGAGCAGTGCTAAACACAAGTGATCACGCGCACACACCGCTCGCGCCCAAGGGTTCTAAGAGGTCTCCTGCGGCGCCCCGGGTTGACCAATGGTTGCTGAGTGACGTCAGCACTCACTAAGGATATTGAAAGGTGGTTCTAATGGGCTCTTTCTTGACGTGGCCACAGATCAGTTCTTTTCTAAGATTGGGCCTAGCTCAGCCCCCTACTTCTCGTTCCGCTCTGTCATCCCCGTCCCCTACTCCACACGAAAGGATCTGCTGTACTCTGTCAACATGGCCCCTTTAGGCAGCGTGATGGATCTTTCCCAGATGTCTGAGTGGATCTGGGAGCTAGTCCAAAAGCCGATTCTCTGTCTGAAACAAACCTCGTCCGAGCTCGCCTCCTGCCTCCTGGTGGCGGTGCCTGAGAGTGACTCTTTCATCTACTGTCAAAAGTCAAAAAGCTTCTTCTTGGGAGAAGACAGCAGCTTCAGAGGGCCGTCCACTCACCTGGCCCCTCGGCTCATACCCACTCGAGAAGCCGATATGAGTGAATATTACTCAGTAGTATCTTCTCGAAGACAACATCTCTGCCACAACAGCACCACTCAAAAGCCCGCCGATGGAACCCGAACCGAGGGGCAATGCTAAACACAAGTGACCATGCGCACACACCGCTCACGCCCAAGGGTTCTAAGAGGTCTCCTGCGGGGCCACGCGTTGACCAATGATTGCTGATTGCCGTCAGTGGTCCCTAGGGGGATTGAAAGTTGTTTCTCACGGGCGATTTCTTGCCATGGCTACAGATAAGTTCTTTCCTAAGCTCGGGCCTGGCTCCGCCCCCTACTTCTCCATCCACTCTGTCATCCACTTACCCTACTCCACACGGAAAGATCTGCTATACACTTTTAACATGACCCCTTTTGCAGCTTGATGGATCTTTCCCAGATGTCTGTGTCGGATCTGGTAGCTCAGCCGAAATCCGATTCCATTTCTCAACCAATCCGCTCCCCCGCTCGCCTCCTGCAGCCTGGTGGAGGTTCCCGAACCCTATTCCACACGGAAAGATCAGCTGTCCTCTTTCCACATCACCCTGTTTGCAAGCGTGATGGATCTTTCCGAGATGTCTGAATCGGATCTGCCAGCTCAGCCGAAAGCCGATTCTCTTTCACGAACAAACTGTGTCCGGGCTCGCCTCCTGCAGCCCGGTGGAGGTGCCAGAGAGTGACTGTTTCTTCTACGGTCCAAAGTCAAAAAGCGTCTTCATGGCAGAAAACAGCAGCTTAACAGGCCAGCCCGCTCGACTGCCCCCTCGGCTCTTATCCACTTCTAAAACTAATTCCAGCGATTACTCGGTACTATTCTGTAGAAGCCAACCTCTCTGCCACAACAGCACCACTCAAAAGCCTCCCGATCGAACGGTAACCAAGGAGCAGTGCTAAACACAAGTGAGCACGCGCACACACCGCTCGCGCCCTAGGGTTCTAAGAGGTCTCCTGCGGGCCCGGGTTGACCAATGGTTGCTGAGTGACGTCAGCACTCACTAAGGATATTGAAAGGTGGTTCTAATGGGCTATTTCTTGACGTGGCCACAGATCAGTTCTTTTCTAAGATTGGGCCTAGCTCCACCCCCTACTTCTCCTTCCGCTGTCATCCCCGTCCCCTACTCCACAAGAAAGGATCTGGTGTACTCTGTCAACATGACCCCTTTAGGCAGCGTGATGGATCTTTCCCAGATGTCTGAGTGGATCTGGGAGCTAGGCCAAAAGCCGATTCTCTGTCTGAAACAAACCTCGTCCGAGCTCGCCTCATGGCACCTGGTGGCAGTGCCTGAGAGTGACTCTTTCTCCTACCGTCAAATGTCAAAAAGCTTTTTCATGGGAGAAGACAGCAGCTTCAAAGGCCCGTCCCCTCACCTGGCCCCTCGGCTCATACCCACTCGTGAAGCCGATATGAGCGAATATTACTCAGTACTATCTTCTCGAAGACAACATCTCTGCCACAACAGCACCACTCAAAAGCCTCCCGATCGAACGGTAACCAAGGAGCAGTGCTATACACAAGTGAGCACGCGCACACACCGTTCGCGCCCAAGGGTTCTAAGAGGTCTCCTGCGGGGCCCTGGTTGACCAATGGTTGCTGAGTGACGTCAGCACTCACTAAGGATATTGAAAGGTGGTTCTAATGGGCTATTTCTTGACGTGGCCACAGATCAGTTCTTTTCTAAGATTGGGCCTAGCTCCGCCCCCTACTTCTCGTTCCGCTCTGTCATTCCCGTCCCCTACTCCACACGAAAGGATCTGCTGTACTCTGTCAACATGGCCCCTTTAGGCAGCCTGATGGATCTTTTCCAGATGTCTGAGTGGATCTGGGAGCTAGGCCAAAAGCCGATTCTCTGTCTGAAACAAACCTCATCCGAGCTCGCCTCCTGCCACCTGGTGGCGGTGCCTGAGAGTGACTCTTTCATCTACTGTCAAAAGTCAAAAAGCTTCTTCTTGGGAGAAGACAGCAGCTTCAGAGGGCCGTCCCCTCACCTGGCCCCACGGCTCATACCCACTCGAGATGCCGATATGAGCGAATATTACTCAGTGCTATCTTCTCGAAGACAACATCTCTGCCACAACAGCACCACTCAAAAGCCCGCCGATCGAACGCAAACCGAGGGGCAATGCTAAACACAAGTGAGCATGCGCACACACCGCTCGCGCCCAAGGGTTCTAAGAGGTCTCCTGCGGGGCCACGCGTTGACCAATGTTTGCTGATTGCCGTCAGTGGTCCCTAGGGGGATTGAAAGTTGTTTCTCACGGGCGATTTCTTGCCATGTCTACAGATAAGTTCTTTCGTAAGCTCGGGCCTGGCTCCGCCCCCTACTTCTCCATCCACTCTGTCATCCACTTACCCTACTCCACACGGAAGGATCTGCTATACACTTTTAACATGACCCCTTTTGCAGCTTGATGGATCTATCCCAGATGTCTAAGTCGGATCTGGTAGCTCAGCCGAAATCCGATTCCATTTCTCAACCAAACCGCTCTCGCGCTCGCCTCCTGCAGCCTGGTGGAGGTTCCCGAACCCTCCTCCACACGGAAAGATCAGCTGTCCTCTTTCCTCATCACCCTGTTTGGCAGCGTGATGGATCTTTCCCAAATGTCTGAGTCGGATCTGCCAGCTCAGCCGAAAGCCGATTCCCTTTCACGAACAAACCGCGTCCGTGCTCGCCTCCTGCAGCCCGGTGGAGGTGCCAGAGAGTGACTGTTTCTTCTACGGTCCAAAGTCAAAAAGCGTCTTCATGGCAGAAGACAGCAGCTTAACAGGCCAGCCCGCTCACCTGCCCCCTCGGCTCTTATCCACTTCTAAAACTAATTCCAGCGAATACTCGGTACTATTCTGTAGAAGCCAACCTCTCTACCACAACAGCACCACTCAAAAGCCTCCCGATCGAACGGTAACCCAGGAGCAGCGCTAAACACAAGTGAGCATGCGCACACAGCCCTGAGCCCAAGAGTTCTAAGAGGCCTGTTGGGGGCCCTGACTTCAACAATGTTTGCCGAGTGACGTCGGCAGTCACTAGGGAGATTAAAAGTTGTTTCTTGTGGGCTATTTCTTGCCATGGCTACAAATCAGTTCTTTCCTAAGCTTAGGCCTGGCTCCGCCCCCTACTTCTCTTTCCACGCGGTCATCCAAGTCCCGTACTCCACACGGAAGGATCTGCTCTACTCTTTCAACATGACCCTGTTTGGCAGCGAAACGGATCTTTCCCAGATGTCTGAGTAGGATCTATTAGCTCAGCCGAAAGCCGATTCTCTTTCTCAACCAAACCGCGTCCGCCCTCGCCTCCTGCAGCCTGGTGGAGGTGCCCGACCCCTTCTCCACACTGACGGATCAGCTGTCCTCTTTCCACATCATCCTTGTTGGGAGCGTGATGGATCTTTTTCAGATGTGTGAGTTGGATTTGCAAGCTCAGCCCAAAGCGGATTCTCTTTCTCCACCAAACCACGTCCAAGCTCGACTCCTGCTGGCTGGTGGAGGTGTCCGATAGTGACTCTTTCTTCTACTCTCAAAAGTCAAAAAGCTCCTTCATGGCAGAAGACAGCAGCGTCAGGGGCCAATCCCCTCACCTGGCCGCTCGGCTCTTACCCACTTTTGAAGGCGATATGAGCGGATATTACTTGGTAATGTTTCGGAGAAGCCAACCTCTCTACCACAACAGCACCACTCAAAAGCCTCCCGTTCGGATCGGTAATCAAGCGGCAGGTCTAAGCACAACTGAGCATGTGCACACAGCCCTGGCGCCGAAGAGTTCTAAGAGGGCTCCTGCAGGGCCGTGGGTTGACCAATGGTTGCTGAGTGACGTCAGCAGTCACTTGGGAGACTGAAAGTTGGTTCTAATGCGCTATTCCTTGCCATGGCTACAGATCAGTTCTTTCCTAAGTTTGGGCCTGGTTCCGCCCCCTACTTTTCATTCCACTCTGTCATCCTCGTCCCCTACTCCACACGGACGGATATGCTGTACTCTTTCCACATCACACTTTTTGGCAGCGTGATGGAACTTTCCCAGGTGTCTGCGTCGTACTGGTTGCTCAGCCTATATATATCCTATTCTCTTTCTCAGGGAAACCGCGTCTGCGCTCGCCTCCTGCAGCCTGGTGGAGCTGCCCGACCCCTACTCCACACGGAAGGATCAGCTTTCCTCTTTCCACATCACTCAGGCCAGGGTGCAGAGGCTGTGCTGGGGGCAAGTGGCAGTCAGAACACCTCCTGCAGAAGGAAGGTAGCCTAGCGCTTAAAAGGAATTAAAGCATTCGCCTAGGGAACATAGCTAGAAAGGGCATTCCAGGCAGAGGAAACAGCCTGTGCAAAAAGACTGCTGGCAAGAGGAAACACATTGTACATTCCAGAAACTTCTGGCTCTCCTCATGCCTGGAAGCGTCAGAGAGGAGGAGGAGAAGAGAGAGAGCTAGAGGTGTTGGCAGGGGACACACTGTGCTGGCCTTAAAGGCTGCAGGGAGTAGGGAATCAGGACGGAGTGGTCAGCTGAGGAGCAGCTGTAAGGGGAATGGAGACTAGGGATGCTTTTGGCAGAACCCCAAGGTGAGGAGAGCAGTTGTGAGACTCAGAGGAGCAGGTCCCAGGGCCGAACTGAGCCACAAACCAGGAGAAAGCACCAAGGGACAGTTTATAGCTGCCTGGACAAACCCCATCCCTGAGGCTCCCAGGGCCTCACTCTTTGTCTGTGGCTGCCAAGGCCCAGCTATAAATGCTGCGGCTCACGCAGAAAGTTTGACAGTCCAGAAAAAAATTGGGGGTCACTGGGTCCCACACCTGTCCTAGACTGAGACTCAAAGTGTGGGTTAGGCAGGCAGCAAGGGGAGCTGCCCAAGGCCACACATGGAGCTGGGCTCCAGCTCCGCACCTTCCTGCAGACACACCTCCTGCAAGTTCGGGGCCATCTTCTCCCATGCCCTTCCCCAAATCCCTGACCCAGCCTCTGGGGCAGAGTCCAGAACCCACGGAAGTCTGAGCTGGGACTAAACATCCTGTCTCACTGGAGCTGAGCTCAGCTGCCAGATCTCATCCTAGCTGAAGGCGGGTGTGCTGGTGGGGAGCAGAGGGGGCAGCCCTGTGTGGAAGAACCTCTGTGGGGGTTGGCATGGTCAGGTGCTTGTGAAGACACATTTGAGGGTGTTGGGGGTCCATGTGGCCTGAGGATGTCATGTGTATATCCCTGACCTGGAACATTTTCTACCTCACCCCCAGAACCGTCCAGCCTGTTCAACAACCTCTGAAAGCCCAGACTTGACTCCTAGAATCCAAGGCTTGAGTAAGCTCTGGTCAGTTCAAGGGACAGGGGACTGCCCACTGGTCAGGAGCAGGACCAGCCCAGGGGCATTGGCCAGGCTGCCCCACTAAGGGGTTCGCAGTTGGTCCAGAATTCCTATGATTTATTTAGCAACAATGCCAGGTCTTCTTCCATTCCCTTCCTCCATCTTCCCTTGTGCCCCTAGCCCCTCCTTTTGATGCTGTAATTTAGAGAGTACAGACCTGAGCCAAAATCACAACCCCTTTGAGGCCATATCCCAGAGACAGACGTGGGTCCACAAAGAGAAAGGAACCAAATGGAGCTTTTCCTGATGTCCCACAGTGGGTCAATAAGAGACAGAACTCCTTCCTGGGACTGCACCCTCCGACCAATCTTGGCCCTTCCCCTCCACACTCTTGCAAAGGTTCCTATATTCCTCTGTCAGAGTACATGTCGCAGTTTAAAACTGTGCACTTTTTGCCACATGATCAGCGTTCATCTCCCCCCAGAGGTGGAGCCTGTGTTTGCTCCCCTCCTGTAGTTCAGTGCCTTACACATAGTAGGCACGCAATAAATGTTTCTTGAGTGACCGTGTCATTCCAGAGCTCTAGACAGGTCTTCAGGGAAGTGGTGACATGTGACCTCAATCCAGGCAGAGTAGAGAGCAGTAAGTGCCAAGACCAAGATGACATGACCCAGCCTGGCAGGGCAGGGGTGATGAGCTTCCCAGAGAGTTAACCTCCTATGGGCTGGGTCTCATCAAGCACCTGGAGACCAGACTGGTAAGTGGAAAGGAGCAGACGGAGCCACAGGACCCCTGTTTTGTCCCCTTGGCTGCCCAGTTGGCTTGACCTTCAGAGCCACCCCTGAGTCCCCAGACTGGCTCAGGTGTCTGGACTCTGACCCCAGTGGACCCACCCACTGTAGATACAGACCTGGACCCCAGGACCCTCCAAAGTCTCGACCCCAATCTGAGGATGGCTGAGCCCAGCTGTCCCCCGGATTCTCCAAGGCACCCCTCCCCCTAATCCTGGGCTCCATGCCCACTCACCAGAGGCTTTGTGCCACACACTCCATCCTCTAATTTAGGGTCCTCTGGATCTTCCCAGACTAACCGAGGGCACAGAGGGCCAACTCTCATCTACTTGGAACTATGCCCAAAGCCTCTAACATGGCTCCATGGAGAGGGACATCATCAAGTGTCCTGAATGACAGGGACAGGGGCAGGCACCTGGCCTCTGAGTGCCCAGCACCCACACCTGAGTGGCTAAGGCCTCCTCATTCACCACCGTGGTCAGACAAGTTCCAGGGCTGCTCAGCTGGGGATTTTCAAGCACAGAAATCATTTTCAAAATCCTCAGAAACTCTGATGTCTGTGGTTCTCAAATCCATCCAGAAACAGCCTGAGTCTGTCCAAAAACTGGCGAGGACAACCAAGAAACCCAAATCTTAGTTGTTGGAAGGAAAGGGGCTAAGTCTTACCCCACCCATGGCTCTGACCACGCCCTCAGGGGCTGCAGCCAAGGGAAATTCTTTTTCCAGCTGTGGCTACAGCAAATCATGCCAGGTTATCTACTCTCCATCAGTAGAAGGAAGAACAATATTCTGACAAAACCCTTCCTCTCAGCCCCCGTTTTGGTGGCCAAATTTCTAACACAAAAGGCAAAAGACACAAATGAATGTGGCTTTTCAGATGAAAAGGTCCCACATGTCCCTCTGACATTGAGTGTAGAAGAATCCCAGGATTTAGAAAAAGATACATATGGTGAGGGTTCCAGCTCTACCACTATGAGCTGTTTGTCTCTGAGCCTCAGTTTTCTCTTCTGAGAACTGGGAATGTTAATTTCTACATCCTGGGGATGCTGGGGATAATGTGAAAATTAAGTGAGGTTGTGTCTATGACAGCTGAGCATCAAGAACAGTTTATTATTATTATAGAGAGAGGGCGGCATGATGCAAAAAGCACTATTTTGGGTGAAAGGCGGCTTCATTCAAATCCTGGCTCCATCTCTTGCTGCTGTGTGACCTGGGATGACTTACTCCACCTCTCTGGGCCTCCCTTTCCTCATCTGCAAAATGGGATTACTGACAACTACCTCACAGGATTGTTGCAAGGTTTAAATGAAACAACATGGGCCTCAGAGGAGGCTCTCAAGGGTGCTGGTCCCCCTCCACCACCCAGGCAAGAAAGGGTGCTACAGGCTCCAGCACAGGGGTAGAGACAGGATTATTGTATCCCCACCTCCCAAAAGCCCCTGTCTCCAAGTTCCTGCCTCCTCACTAACAGCTGACTGACAAGAGAGCTAAGCATGCAGACCTCCCCCACCACAGCAAGTGACACACTGGTGACATGGGGTGATTCAACGAGAGCCAGGGCAGTCCCATCAGAGGGCAGGAGCTTGAAGGTGACCCATGTGTGCCAACGGATTTCCCTCCAGGGCTCACAGCAGGGCCTCTGCTAGACATGGAATAGAATCCAAGGGGGGTTTCTTATTTAGGGAACATTTTGTTTGTGGGGCCAGCCCAAGCCCACCAAGAGGTCAGTGTCCCCCAGGAGCCATGTGATCATAGCCTGTGAATGTGGCCTCTGCGTTATTGAAGTCCAGTGTAGTTATTTACTCATCAGCCCTGGGGAACCGTAGCCCATCCAAGCAGACCCCCGCAAAGAGAAACACGTGCTCCTGTTCACTCTGTTGGATGGGGTCCCCGGCAGGAAGCAGAGTTTACGAAGGGGCTGCTTACAGAGGAGTGAACTCAGTTAAGGGAACAAATGGGAGGTTGAGGCAACCCAAGACCAGCAACAGTAGAAAGCTGTTACCAACCCACAGACGATGGGACACAGGGGAAGGCATTTCTAGGACCCAGTAAGGGACAAAACAATAGAGGGCCTGGCCAACAGGACTGGCATCACAGAGAAATGCAGCCACAGCAGCAAATGTGGGCCAGCGCAGAGAGGAGCAGGAAAGAAATACCCACTTTTCTCCTCCCATCCTCAAGTGTCTGCTGGATCCCCTGCTGCCAAACCTACCCAGAAACCAGGCCAGGAGCCGCAGCGGCAGCCCCCTTGACACAGGGCAGAGGCTGGTGGGGGCTGAGGGGGAGTGCATCTCAGAGGGTGGGAAGGGAAAACAGAATGGCCTGCAAATCCCACAACCAAATGACTGGGCATTAAGGAACAAGAAAGGTCAACAACCCATTCAGCGTGGCAGGACTAGAGAGTCAGTAAAGATTCGTGCATGTTTGGTTTCATTTTGAGCTACTGTTTATTGGTCACGTTGCAAATACTTTTTAATACAGACCTGAAGACAACCTTGAGAGGTAGATACTAGTGTTCCCATTGTACGATGATGACACTGAGGCTCAGAGAGGCGAAGTGTCTGGCCCACAGCAGCACAGCAACAAACAGTGCCACTGAGACTCCATACACCGAAGAGCTTACGATCATAACCGTCACCTGCACTGTGTGAGCCTGAAAAGAGCCCTGTGTGACTTGTGTCCCTGTGGGAAGATGCAGACAGGGACGAGAGGGCAAGAAGTTCTGCAAACAGGGGAGGCAGCTACAATTTAGTCCTCACAGTGGGGCCTGGGCATACCAGGGTTGCGGTGGAAGGTGCACAGGGCTGCGCAGGGATGGAAAGTGGGACCAAGGATGGCTCTGCAGAGGAGGGCATTGAGCTCAACCCTGAAGTTCACAGACAGAGAAGGGTCAGGACCCTGGTGGCTGTCCTGGCCACCTCTTTTCTCTAGCTCCCTGCTATCCATAGTATTCTCACATAGCCTCATGGTTTAAACACTGTCCACATGCAGCAAGCACCCCCAGGATCCAGGCCAGGTCTCCAGCAGATGCTGGCCACAGTCACAGAGATGTTTAATGAGCAACTCCAACCTAACACAGCCCACTCAGAACTTCTGGCTTCTTCCCCACCAAATGTGCCACCACCGGCCTCCAGGTTTCCACATCTTAGTAAAGTCCCCGCTGTCCCCACAGATGCTCAGGCCAAAGGCTGGGGAGCCATCCTTGCTTCCTCTCCAAATCTCACTCCCTACATCCCGTCAATGAGCAAGTCCCATTAACTCCACCTCAGAAACAGATCTCCTATAGGCCATCTCCTATAAACTCAGTCTGGGTCATCATCAACTCTCGCCTGGGATGGAAGTGACAGCCTCCTCACTGGTCTTCCATGCCCACCCTTGACCCCTCACCAGCCACTCCCCTCACCGTAGCTGGGATCTCTTTGGATCAGTTCACATCACTTTTCCCCAGGCCCTGTCCTACAAGGCCCTGCACAGCCCAACTGCATTCATTTCCTATGGCTGCTGTGACAACCTACCACAAAGTTGGGGGCTTAAAGCAGCAACAATTTATTTGTTTATTGACTTACGGTTGTGGAGGTCAGCAGTACTGAATAGCGCTCAGGTGCTACAATCTGGGCTGCATTCCTTCTGGAGTCTAATCCATGTCCTTGCCTTTTCCACATCTCGAGCCACCTGCATTCCTTGGATTGTAGCCTCACGTTGCTTCAGCCTCCTGTCATCACCTCTTCTCTTTCCTGATTCTGACCCTCTTGCCTCCATCTTCTGAGGACCCTGTGAGTACATTGAGACCACCCCACATATTAATAGGTTCCAGGGATTAGGATGTGGATATTCAGCCTATCTCACTGACCCAGCCACTTCTTGCACCCCAGCCCCTGTTGCTCGTTTCTATCTGACCCGGGACTTCTTTTGCTCCTCAAACTTACTAACCATTCTTCCACCTCAGGTCCTTTGCACAGGCTGGTGCTGCTGCCTGGAATTCCCTTTCTTCCCCTGGCATTCCTATGGCTGACACTCAGGCGGTGGCTGAAGGGTCAGCTCTCCCAGAGGCCTTCTTTAACCTCATAGTCTCCGCCAGCTGCCACCGCTCTCTGTGGCAGCCCCATCATCATTCCCTGAACACTCTGATCACCAGCTGATGTTTTTCCTTCTACTTGTGTTCCTGTTGTTCCCACTATAGCATGCACTCCCTGAAGGCAGGTCCCATCATTTCACTCTCTGCTGCATCCCACTGCCCAGCATGGAGCCTGCCACACAGTAGGCGCCCAACAGCCACCAGCTCAGAGCTTGGGCTGTCACCCTTCCTGCCCAGAAGTCTAAGAACTTTCTCTCTCCCTGTTCCTTGGTTTCACTTCCATTTGTTTTACTTGATCATCTTTGAGTCACTTCTCACTTGAGGGATGAAGAGAGAACCAAGACTCGCTGCTGCTTTCCGGGCAAAGAAGGAAGTGACCCACAGGGCCCGAGCCTCCCCTGAGTCAGGACCAGCTTCCTGGCCAGGACTCCCAACCTCCCCACTCCCTGCCCCAAGCCTTTGTTCATTGCCTTCCTCCTGCCTGGAGCATCCTACGTCCAGGGCGTGAGATCTCTCCCTGCTCGACCCCCTCCTTTGCGGCTGAGGAACTGAGGCCTGGAGGAGGCAGGGCCCTCTGCCGGGCACGTGGCACCTGCATTCTGGGCCCACCAACTTTTGAACAAAAGACCCCACATTTCCACCCCCACCCTAGGAGTCCACTTCCTTCTGGGCCAGAGGCAGGAACCAGAGGGCAGGGGCCTTGATTGCTAATGTCAGCGGGCCTAGAGGTCAGCTCGCCCAGATCAGACACCCTAGGTCCTAGTGAGGCCAGCCTGGCGCCAGGCCTGGGGCCTGGGGAAATGTTATTCGAGTTTAGAAACCTCCTGGGATGTACAGAGTCCAACCTCTCCCTCAGGGGACAGCCAGGGGAGGAGCCCATTTCATCCTGCACCCTGTGGGTCCTTGTCTCTCTCCAGGCATGAGCTCTGGAGCTCATGCATAGAGCTTTTGGAGCTACCATCAGCATCAACATCACCCCCTCCTCTGGGAGACCCTTCCTGCAGCCCCTCTTCTGGGTTCTCACATCCCCAGCACTTCCTTCCATTCTAGCACGCATGGCCTGCAAGTAGGAATTATTTCTGTGTCTGTCTTCTGCCTCCCAGAGTTTGAGCTCTTTGGGGGCATGGACAGGGTCTGGTTCTGCTGGTGTCATCTGAGAGTGAAGGGTGAAGGAGTGAATGGACAAAGGTTGTTCTGTTCTCCATGGGAGATGCCCACAACCCTGGGCAGTAGCCACCATGCCCTGATGGTATCTCTCCTCTTTCCCCAGATCTGTCTCTCCTGGAAAGGTGCAGAGGCTCATGATCCTGGTCGCTGTATTGGGCGCCTGCCTGGGCTCGCTGGTGGCAGCTGCAGCAGCAACAGCAGGCACTAACCCTGCCCAACTGAACACTCCCAGCATGCTGCCCACCCTCGGGCAACAGAAGAGAGACTAGATTTGGAACAAGATGCACATCGATGAAGAGAGAAACACCTCAGTGCCCCACTATGTGGGCAAGGTAATGCTCAGGCCCCAGGCCAGGAGAAGCCATCAGCAGCTGGCCCATAGTGACAGTGGTGGTGGGGATGATAATAATGGTAAAGATGGTGGTAGATATTTTGATGGATGTGGGGGTAGAGGTGATGATTGTGAGGGTGATGGCAGTCGGGGTAAAAATGGTAGAGGTGATAGTTGTGGTAGTGGTGCTGGTGATAGTGAAGGGGAAGGTGAGGGTGCTGATGGTGGTGGTGGTAGTGATGGAAGTTATGATGTTGATGGTGAAGGGGTAGATGATGGTGGTGGTGAAGGTGTAGGTGGTGGTGGTGGTGGTGGTGGTGGTGGTAGTGATGATGGTGATAGTAGTGGTGATTGTGACGATGGCAGTCATGAAGGAGAAGGTGATAATGATGGTGATCATGGAGATGATGGAGGTGGTGGTATAGTTGATGGTGAGCACCATGGTTCATTTTCTCCCAGCCTTCAGTCCGTAGACAAGACAGCACTGGCAGAAGGACCACCCCATGCTCAGCCTGAGAAGGCTAGCCTCATCTGCGGGCTCAGGGCGTAGGGCAGAGCCAGCCAAAGCTATCACTAAATTTTCTCCTCTGAGAGATCTGGAAAGGCCTGAGCAGCCATCTACAAAATTGTGCTGATAACAAAGTGAACCATCCAGGCCATAGTTTGCCAACCCTGGTCTAGGTTTCTGAACCTGCTCAAAAACCCATTTCTCTCAGAGCATCTCATCCTTGTTTCCATGACCCCCACACCACTCCTCAAATTCCAGGACACTCAGAGTGAAGTGCCTGGCCCACCTCTAAGCCAGTGCCTAGGGCTCTGACCCTCATTTTGTCCTCCTTTAAAACGTATCCATCCAAGCCCACCTTCCTAGAGCTCGGAGCTAATCTGAGTGACTGCTGAATTGTCTCACCATGTCAAATTGTCATTGATGTCAAAACTCTCCAGTCTAATTCAAAGGAATGGTCCACATGATGGAATTTCACATGCAGTGACAGTTAGATGGAGGAGGTATTTTGAGAGTTTTTGGTGAGGAAGAAGGTTTCTGAGTGCATTAAAATCTCACCACATCAGCTTCTTGGAATCTGAACATTGGTCACAAGAAAGAATGGGTCAGTGTACTAGAGAAAGTAAGGTCGGTTTCAAGCACTTGACTGGGTACTGGGAAGTCAACTGTAGGCAAAAACAGGCATGGTTCCCAACCTCATGGAGATAGGGGTCAGCAAACAACCACCTGTGGGACAAATCTGGCCCACAGCCCAGTCTGGTAAATAAAGTTTTCTTAGAACAGTCACCAGTCACACCAACTCATTTAAGAATTCATGCAATGATGGCAGAGTTAAGAAGTTGTGACGAGGACCATATGGCCCACAAAGCTGAAAGTATTTACTATCTGGCCCTTTGCAGAAACAGTTTGCCCACCCTAGTCTAGAAGGGCAGAATATGTCAGGCAAAGTACTCTTCCAGTGGTGGTGGTGAGTGGTGCCCTCTGGTCCTAGAGAAATCCCCGTCTGGCTGAAGCACCAGAAAAGCCCTGCCAGCTAAAGGAAGCAGGTGGGGCCAACTGGGAATTTCCACTCACAGCCCCACCCCCAGCCAGCTGACTATGCCCATAGGCTTTTCTTGCTATCCAGAATGGATGGCAAATTTTAATACTCCAGCATGGCCACTCAGAGGGGAAGAATTTGCCCAGGACCACAAAGTGAGACCAGGACAGAACCTTTAAGGGCTAGGTTCCTGACTCTCAGCATGAATGTGAGCTCTGTGTCATAGAGGAAAATATAGTCAACCCACCTATGACCTTCCCAGTGGGATAACTGTGCCATGAATCAGCCTCTGAAGAGAATGGCTAGTTCCAAGGAAAATCTGTGGGATAAGACAGGGAGTGTCAGCAGAAACCGGGGCCACCTGCATCACATGCCACTGTGGAGGGCTCGCCCAGGGCCTGCCCGCAGCAGAAAGAGTGCTGGGTCTGCCACCATCTGTCAACAGCGTTCACTCGGCACCCTGCACAGGGCCAGGGACAGAGGATCCACCTGGAGAAGAAACAAGAGTACCTGGGAAAGGCTAGGACAGTGCTCTAAGGATCACCTCCCGGCTCCCAAGGATGTAATCCAAGGGAAGGAAGTCCCTGTTTATCAAGGTCAGAGCCTGGAGCCTTTCTTTACAGACCTGGATGGACAACAGGAGACATTCCTGAGCAGCCTTCTGAATCCATAAATATGGGTCAGCTTGGCTTTTGGCATTGAGATGTTAATGTCCAAATACGGTGGTATTAGAAAGCGGGAGAGGCTCCCAGAAACCCATAACCCTTGTCTACTCATGAGAAAGACATTCGACAAATTCCATTAGAGGGACACCCTACAAAATACCTGTCCAGTGCTCCTCAAAACTGTCAAGGTCATCAAAAACAAGGAAAGTCTGAGGTAATGTCACAGCCCAAAAGAGCTTAAAGAAATACGATGACTAGATGTCATGTGGTGAACTGGATGGGATCCTGAAACAGAAAAAAGACATGAAGTAAAACTAAGGAAATATGCATAAATGATGGATACTAGTTCATAATAATCTATCATTATTGGTCCATTCGTTATAACAAATGTACCACACTAATGTAAGATGTTAATACTAAGGGTAAAGATGAATAGTCATATAGGAACTCTCTGTACTTAACAATTTTTCTGTAAATCTAAAACTGTTCTAAAAAATAAAGTCTATTTAGGAAACATCAGCCTACAGGAAAACAGAAACTTCCATTTACATGAAATCATCTGCAGAACTCCAGTAAAATAGGTCCAAGCTGATGTGCCCTCCCACCACAGTTCCTGCCTTCGCGGGTTCTAACGCACCGATCCAGAAGCAAATTTGAAAACTGCCGTGCTATCCTAACCCTGAGCAACTCATGCAAGGCCCCAGACGGTCCCCTCTCCTTGAGTCCCCATTATCCCCACAGGCCACAGTTACAGAGCTGGTGGCTTCCTTGCTTGCTGTCCAGCTACTCATTGTACCTCCCAGCCTCTGGGCCTTGAAATCACCTCGGAAACTACCTGCCCCGTATGTACCACAGCACTGCCCCCAGAGGATTTGCCCGCACCAGCTGCCAACCTCTCCCCCTCCCTGTCCATCCAAGAGGTAGGGTCTTCACTATCTGCCTCCACTCCTTCACCTTCCAGACTCTTCCCTACACTCTGCCATTTGGCTTCTCACCCTGCCACCCTGCTGATGCTGCTCCAACCAAGGGCGCCAATGACCCTGAGCCCTCATACTGATCATGGACTGACCCTGACCCTCGATAAGAACTGAGCCCGGATCCTGATCATAAACAGAGCCCTAACCCTAGTCATGGACTGAGCCCTGATCCTGATCATGAACTGAGCCCTGGCCATCAGAAACACACATATCTTAGGACACCAATACTATGTGTTACAAAAATTATATAGTTCAGTGGCCTAGTAAGTATGGGAAATCCTGAGTTAAAGAAAGCTCATTGGAATTCTTTTCTACAGGACTATACAATCACAGTCTCCAGGAGACTGTGACCATTCCAAAACTAAATTGACTGGGACCAACGGTGTGCTGATAAATGTTTGACAACTGGCTCTCCAGGGGAAAAGATCCTGATCTGCAGCAATTGCCAATTCCGTGGTGTAAATACTCTCACCATGTCTGATTTCAATCAACCAGTGTGACGTCACTGTGGGCAGAGTTGGGAAAAGATGTGGATAACACATCATTATTTAGTATTTCCATCATACAGAATAACAGACATAATTAACCTCTTGAACACAGTAAAATAGTTTAGAAGTGATGAACTCTGAATATCTGTTACCTTTGTTTTTAATTTGATTTATTTAATTGTAAGTTTATAGAATTCCATGTTTAATAATGGCTATGTTTAACAACCAACTCACAAATATTCCTGAAAACTTAAGTTGGCTCTTGAAAGCCACACTGACACAAGCCAGCTTGAGCACACCACTGACTGTGTGGAACAGCAAAGGAGGCCAGTGTTTCCTGGAACTCATTTTCAAAAGGGCTGTTGTGCTCATAGAGCAACTCAACATCAACATCAGAAGCGATATTGTTTTCATTTTTCAAATGAGTTAACAACCACTCAGAGAAATTAAGTGACTGCAAAGGGGCAAAAATCTCTCTTGCCTTCCAATGGCACCAAGTATATTCTTCCACTCAAAAAATGTTTTCTAAGCACCTACTATGTCCCAGGTATCGTTCTAGGCACATTGGGTGCTGCTACGCAACTCACACCAATGTGGTGTTTGCAGTGACCTGGGCAGGAACAACTCTCTGGTGACCAGTCGAGGCCCTTGTTAAAAGCCTCAGTGTCACATCTAGGACCCCTGCATAGCACCACACGCCAATGCACACACACACGTGCACATACACACACATGAACATACACGCACATGCACACGTGCATACACACATACCTACATGAATGCACGCGCACACAGCCACCACTGCCCATTCCCAGCTCATGTTGCCTCTTATTTCCTAGATCAAGTCGAGCGTGAACAGAAAGAATGCCAGGTACCTGATCAGAGGAGAGTCTGTCGGCAAGGTCGTCCGGGTCAACGAGGACACAGGAGACGTGTATGCCTTTGAGAGGCTGGACCGGGTGAAGACCTCCGAGTACCACCTCATTGCCCTCATCGTGGACAACGACACCAACAGAGACCTGGATTCTCCTTCCAGTTTCACCATCAAAGTTCACGACGTGAATGACAACTGGCCTGTGTTCATGCACCGGTTGTTCAATGCATCTGTGCCCGAGATGTCGGCTGTGGGCAAGTGCCCAGTCTGTCCCCCTCCATCTTCTCTCCCTCATCCCCATCCTGGAGGCACTTCTCACATCAACCACTTCACTGCCTGGGGTCAGGGTTCAGTGAGTTCAGGGCAGTGGTTATAACGACTGTGTTGCCACTTTATATGACTTGAAACTCTGGTCCCTAAAGACTAAGCTCTGAGCTGGCCCCAGACAGAGCTCTGAACCTAGTCATGGACTGAGCCCTGATCCTGATCATGAACTGAGCTCAGACCTAGTAATGGACTGACCCCTGGCCATCAGAGACACACATATCCCACTACTCTTTAGAGCAAATCCCACCCACTGCCTCTGACCCGCAGGATTGGCACACCAAGAGTGTAGCCTTTGTACATGAAGAATACCAAGCCCTGCTACTAATGCAAGAAGAGTCATCTCGAGAGGCCGTGTAGTAGTGGGGTGGAGGGCAGAACCCTGGCCATAAGACGTGTCACCAGCCTGGACTCCAGGTTCAGGAGGTTATTATTCCTTCCTCAGTCCTCCCCTATTCTCCAGACGGTACCAGAAAAGGGCTTCCCTCTCCACCCGCTCAGTCTAGGGTCCCTAGCCAGGGCCATGAGACTAGAACTTCCTGTTAAATGTGGACCCTGGAGTTTAAGGGGGTGATGAGAGATGTGACACCACTCCTTTGGGGGAACCTTCCCATTTCCTTGTCCTCACCCTTCCAGGAGATGGAGAAAAGCCCTTACTCTCCTTGGTTTCTCCACCTGAACCCAACCCTCTGCCCTCTCCCTAATTTCCCTCATAAATGCACAATCCACCTGTTCTTTGCCTCCCTTCATGGGTGGCCTGGCTGGGCCCCCATCACTGCCAGCACTTTGTCCTCATGCCAGCTCCTCAGGAAACAAAGCAGCCTTTTCTCCCTGAAGACCTGGGAAGGTTGAGACAGGGAATAGCCTGAGTCCCATCTGCCCTCATCCAGGGATGAGGTGAGGGGCCAGCAGTCTCAGGGCAGCAACCTCAGGATTCTCTCTCTGCAGGGACCTCGGTCTTCCGTGTGACAGCAGTGGACGCAGATGACCACACTGTGGCAGATCACACCTCTGTCTTGTACCAAGTCCTGAAGGGAGAAAATTATTTTTCCATCGATAATTCCGGTCTGTGTGACTAACAGTCCTGGGCAGGCACCGACTTGGGGGATGGGGGATGAGGGCTGTGAATATTCCAGGTGCAGATGCTGTGAGGAACCCAGTCTGACAGTTGTCACCAATCATTGAACCACCCTGTCCCATGGAGGTGGTCAGTATCACAAGCAAAGACAAGGTGGCTGGTCAGGGACGAAGGAAGCAGACAGGTGCCCAAGACATGGACTTAAGTCCAGGGAACAAAAGCAGGATCTTGTTACCCAAGCAGTGACCGAGAGGCAACAGAGAATGCTGGTTAGCAGCTCTGGGTACAGGTTCAGACAGATCTGGTTTCCAAACTCCGGCTCTGCTACCAACCCCCTCTAGAGACCTTGGATAACTCAACTAAACTCTGGGAGTCTTAGTTCCCTTATCTAGAAAATAGGAATGCCTATATTGGTTTTGTAGTGTAGCTGTGAAGTTTGAATTTGATAACGTATAGAGTGAGCATAGCCACATAGTTTTTGTGACTTAAAAAACTGTAAGGACTGAGTCTGGAAACTAGATGGTCAGTCCTTGGGCTCACTGTCTTCCAGAGGGATGTCAAGTGCATCGCACAGATACCATTGCTATCCTGCGGTGCACGAAGACAGACATCATTAATCCATCACAGCACTCTCACTCTGAGCCTGGATGTGTCCTCACGACCTTTCTCAACACAGTGCTCCAGGTGGCTAGGACCAATATTGGACCAAATTGCTGTATACCAGCTTTGGCCTCACAGTGCAGGCTGTGGAAATAGTGGATGTGTACTCGTGGTTCTCAGCTATGGCTGCATAGTGGAATCAACTGCGGAGCTTTTAAGTCAGGTTCTCTCTGGCTAGGGCCCAGGCATCAGTATTTTCTAAAAGCTCCTAGGTAACATGGCTCCAGCTGGGACACTTTTACAGGACTCATTCTCATGACAACCAATAACTTGGACCGAGAGTTGCAAGCCAGATATGAGATCATGGTGGAGGCACTAGACACCCGGGGCCTCTGGGGGGACTCGGGCACGGCCACTGTGCTGGTCACTCTGCAAGAAGTCAATGACAACTTCCCCATCCTCGTCAAGAGTGAGCCCCTCCTTTAGGGTGCTGGGGAGGTCGGGGGTTGGAGCACTCCGGACTCAATAACTTGGGGGCTCTGGAGGAGGAGCCCTGAGTCCGTCTCCCTCTCTACCCATCCCCGGGTTGACCTAAGGCCTAGAGGAGTCCTTTTGGTGCAGGGAGGGGCCTTTCTTTCATCCTGAACCACATTCTCACAGATGAGAGGGAACCATGCCCCCTGCTGGATGCTACCCCTGTGCCCAGAGCCCCACTACAGATAGGAGCAGTTTCACCCAGATCCTATGGGCTCAGGAAAATCCAGGCCCTGAGACTCAAGCCCCAGCTAGAAAATTCCCACAAGCCAAAGAGCAGAGGGACAGCAAAGCTCTGTATCCAGAGCCAGGGCTGGGCTCTGACGCCAACCACAGACTGATTGTCCCCCAAAATATGTGTGCCAACAGCTTTTCCCATGCCCTGGCTGAGGCCGGGCCAGAAAGTCACGTGGCTCTGTCCACTTGCATCCTCTGGTGCTGGATGTCACAACTCAGAGTCTCGGCCACACAAAGACAGGCCAGTTCTCCTGGAGTGGCCTCATTGTGCGCAGCAAACACTCCCTGAAGGCAGAACTTGTCTCTCTTATCAACTGATAGGTCCCCTAGCAAAGTGACTGGCATACAGTAGGTGCTCAATAACTACTTGGATGAATAGAGGGATGGAGGGATGGACAGATAGGGCAGACCTCTTTGCCAGAATCCCAGGGGTTTTATTATTATCGTTGTTATCATTATTTCATCCATGTCCATTTCCTGTATCAATATAAGGTAGGATAATATAAAGGTATAATCACCTTGTCTATCTGATTAACCCACTGCCCTTTGGGGCACACTATTTGCATCAGCCATGTACACATTTGTGGTGCCTGAAGCCATCCGCGTGGGAAGCCCCTTGGGCTCTCTTTTGTGGAGGACCTAGATGAGCCCCAGAACCGGATGACCAAGTAGAACATCGCGCAAGGCGAGTACAGGGACACTTTCACCATCGAGACAGACCCCACCCACAATGAGGGCATCATCAAGCCCATGAAGGTTTGTAGGCTTGCCTGTGGCAATGACATCAGATGCGGGGTTTGGGGTTCCTGGCATCCTCTGCCCAGGGGCTGCTCCTGAGCCGGAAGCCAGCAAAGGAGAACATTCTGGGTCAGCTCAGAGATGGCCATGAGCTCATGGAGACTGCAACCCAGTGTCTTGGGCTAGGTTACCCCTGAAGCAAACCCTGACACAAGGATTTGGTTATAAATCATTTATGTGGGAGGTGATCCCAGGAAGCCCCAGGAATGTCAACATGTGAAAAGAAGGAAGCTAATATTGGGCTCATTAATGGGAGTGTAGGCAAGTGGGTACCTCCAGGGCACAGTATTGAACACAACTCAGAGTTGCAGAGCTGAGGGCAAGGGAGCTGGGGTATTTATACACCAAACCCCTGCAGTGTTGACTGAGGGCTGCTCCTGGGGGCATTAACTCCCTGGCACTTCCTGGCCTGCACTGTGTCGTGGCCAGTAAAAAGCCATCAGCAAGTAAGAAAACAATGAGTGCCTGGGAACAGGACATGGGTGGCCAAGGACAGTGGCTGGTTCTGACAGAGAAGTCAGATCCACTGTATCTGGGAGAGGAGGGAAAGTCCTGTCGGGGCATAAGAATGGCTCCGGGATTGCCATGTAGAGGACTCAGAGTCCTGGGCCTGAGTCCCTCTCTGGCCCTGCCCCATGCTGGGGACTAAAGATACCCAGGGGAGAACACAACCTCCAGAGTCAATGAAGCTCTCAGTGAGTGGGAGAGACAGACATATAAACATAAAGGATAGCTGGGTGTGTTGAGTGCTATGTATCAACACCATGCAGGGAGCAACCACCTCCTCAGGAGGGGCTTCTGAGAGGGCATCTGATTGCTTCTGATTGGCTTCTTGAGGGATGAGCAGCAGTTCATTAGGCATGAAGGGGAGGAGAAGCATCCTTGGAAAAGGCATAAAGAAAAGGCAAGTCCTTAAGGACCAGCGGATAGAGCCACTAGTCTGGGAGCAGGACCATGGCTGATCCATTGTATGTCCTCATTAATCGCAACGGGGTCAGGCACAGAGCCAGGGTTGGGGTGCGGTCATGAGGCTGCTGAGATGAAATGGGGGTAGCTGAAAACAGATGCCAGGCCCAGCCTCTCTCTTGATAACCTTGGACATATCACTAGTCCGGGCCACAGGCTCCTCATCACAAAATGGGCAACCCCCTAGTACTACCGTGCAGGGTTGCTGTGAAGACGACATGCCACCTCCTTAGCTCAGAGCAGGTGCTCATCATAACGTTCCCCTAATGCAGCCCCTGGACTATGAACGTATCCGGCAATACAGCTTCACCATCGAGGCCATGGACCACACCGTCAACCTCGGATACCTGAGAGGCACCTCCAGCAGAAACATAGCCCACGTCATCATCAACATCACAGATATGGATGAGCCCCCCCAACTTCCAGCAGCTCTTCTACCACTTCCAGCTGTGGGAGAACCAGAAGAAACCTCTGATTGTCGTGGTGATAGCCATAGACCCCAATGAGATTTGGTGCAGAATTGGGTAAGCACTTGGTGGTTGTGTTGATGACAATGACAATGACAATTCTGGCACTGATGTTCTTATGTCTGCTCGTCTGAGTCCAGGACTCAGAGAGGAAAACTGGCTTCTCCCGGCATTGCATGGGAAGTAGCAGAGGCAGAAGGAGTAGCCCAAGATCTTCCACTAACCCATTTGGGCTGCTGGGACCTTGTCCTGCCTGCGCACCCCACTTTGCATGGTCCTGGCCATCCAGAGCTGTCTGTCCTCTGCTCTACCTTGAAGCCTTCCTTTAGACCATGGTTCCCACAGGTCCCATCTAGCGAGATATGACCATCAAGAGAACAACCAATCTATTTCTGAATTCTTTATTCTATCGTTCTGTGGCAGAGCCAATCTGTTTTATTCCAGAAGCTTTATGCTAAATTTCACTACATATAAGGCAAGCCCTCCCTTGCTTTTTTTTTTTATTTTATATAATTTTTATCCATTCTCTTTTATTCTTTCGTATGAACTTTAAAAATCTTTTATCTGTTTTTTAAAAAAACTAGAATTCTAATAAGA
The DNA here is from genome assembly GCF_027409185.1 of Cynocephalus volans. NCBI lineage: Eukaryota > Metazoa > Chordata > Mammalia > Dermoptera > Cynocephalidae > Cynocephalus > Cynocephalus volans. The sequence continues at coordinate 62,298,962 of NC_084469.1, forward strand.
ATCGTGTTTATATATCAATTTTGGAAGAGTTAACATTTCTATGGTACTAGGTCTTCTTATTAAGGTCAAAATATGTCCCTCCATTTTGGCCGTATCTCATATTTTAGGACTACTACTTTCATTACCATTGCATTCTAAATACTCTGTGATTACAGTTTTTGTTTTCCCTTTGACCCAGTGGTTTATTTAAGAGATTTACTTGGTTTATTTCTTTTCATTTACGAGTGATAGGGTGTTATTTGGTTTTTGTATTAGCTCATCCTGTGCAGTAATACAATTGTATTTTTGTTCATTTCTTCCTAGGATATCTAAACTTTTGCTTTGCATATGCAAAGGTTTGTAACTACTTTACCTTCAGTAGGTTTGTAACTTTTATCCCTAGGAAATTACCCAGTTTGTTCTGCTTAAACATTTTGCCTTCGATTCCATGTTGCCTGATGTTAAGTTTGTCAGTCCTGGTTTCATGTTATTTATATTTGCCTGACATAAATGTTCTAGCCCTTACTATTAATTTTTCTAGGTCATCTGGCATTAAGTTGTCTCTTGAAAATAGAATGTAGTTGGCATTGCTTTTTAATCTACACTGAGATGCTTTGTGTTTAATGTATTTGCATTTTCATTATAAATGATAAGTTTAATCTTACTTCTTTTATCTTGTTTTATATTTCCCATTTCTTAAACTTAATGGCTTTTTTCTTTACCCTCACCTTTGCTATACAGCCTATTTTTTCTTTCTCTTTTTTCTCCTAGATAATTGGATGGAATACATCTATTTTTACTTCTACCTGTAGATTTACTTCTACTTTTGAAATTTTAAATGTTTTCCTAGACCTATATTTTCTAGTTAAAAATATCACACACACACAGACACACACACACACACACACACACACACACACACACACCATTGCTTTCCCATTTATGATAAAGAAATCAATAGTTTCATTTTAATTCCTTCCAAACCAGGATTTTACTTTATGTTGAGACATTTCTTGGTTAGATGGAGTAAGTTTAAAAAAAAAAAAAAAAAAAACTTAGGACCCATTTTTGGAGGTGATATACTTTCTGGCTCTTGCATATTTACAAATTCCTTACTTGCTTTGCTTTCTTATTTTAATACACCTAGGTGTGCTCATATAGTCCTGAGATCACAGACACTATCTTTCAAAATTGCTATGAATGTGTGATAGCATTTAATTTTGTAAGGAAATCCGGGGTGAATCTGATTCGTCTTTCTTTACAAAGAATGTATTTTTTCTGTCTGGACTCTTTTTCAATTCCTTCACATAGCCTTGAAATTCAAAGTGTCATCAGGATATGCTCAAATATTGTTCTCTTTTTACAATTATGCCTGATATCGATGACATCTTCTAATCTGTAGACTTAGGCCTTTCTTCAGATCAGAAAAGTTTTATTTTTTGTCATTTCTTCCATTCTATTTGTTCTGGAATTTTTCCTCAGTAATATATATATATATTAGTCCATGTCTGTTGCTTATAACAGAATACCTGAACCTGGATAATTTATAAAGAAATGACATTTATTGCTTAGAGTGTTGGAGGCTCAGAAGTCAAAAGTCCAGTGAATACATGTGGTGAGGGCCTTGCTCTTGTTGGTGGTGACACTCTACAGCGAGGCAGAGTATCACATGGCTAGAAAGGCAGGAGTAAGAGAGCTGACCCACTCCCTCACTCTCCTTATAAAGCCATCAGAACCACACTTATTACCACCCACTAAACCATCAACTTATCTCTACATGAATGTATCAATCCACTCACGAAGGCATAGTCTCGTCACAATCTAATCACCTCCCAAAGACCCCGCCTTTCAATTACCATGTTGAGGTTTCCCACTCTCAACACTGTTATGAAACTTTGGGGAACACAACTCAAACTGTAGCTATATATAAATATGTGCGTGCGTGTGTGTGTGTGCGTGTGTGTGTGTGTGTGTGTGTTTGTGTGTGTATACGTATGTGTGTATATAGATTCATATATAGATTCATATATGTATATTAATCTCTTTGTAACTTTTTTCCTGATTTCTGAAGGAACGTTCCAAATTTTTACTTCACAAATGTAATTTCTTTTTAATTATTTCTTATCTCTTCCAGGTTCTTTTGCATTTCTTCCTAGCTCTTGCTCAACTTTCTTTTCACTGATCACAAAAACCAATTCCAGGTGTTGTAGAGTGTCACCTACCCAACTCTGAAAATGCTATTGATGGTCTCAGGTAGCACCTTCAGCCTGGTGACAGCACCATTGCTAAGACCACAGATATTATCCCACCCCCTGGATCCCTCTGTTGCTGTGTGGGTCTGCTCAGTGTTGTGAGTGCTGGAGTGCAACGAGCCGTGAAAGAGGAGGGTGGGGAAGCATGCAGGGGACAGGTCCTGAAGTGCCCTGTCTGTCATGCTGAGAGTTTGGACTCAGCAAAGAACAATGAAAGCCATAAAACTCTCTTCCCTGGCAGATACTCCATCCGGAGAACTAGTGACAAGGGCTAATTCTTCCGAATAACCAAGCAAGGGAACATTTACAATGAGAAAGAACTGGACAGAGAAATCTACCCCTGGTATAACCTGACTGTGGAGGCTGAAGAACTGGATTCTAGTGGTGAGTGACTCCATCTGCCAGGGGACCTGGGCTTTTTTCCTTTACCCTCATTCTTTCAAAACTGGCATAATCTGTCATTTGGGGTCTCTAAAGGCATTCCAAGCACCTGCTGAAGCACCCCTTGGCTGGGATGTGATGGAGCTTCCATGCCCAAGTGTGGTCCCTGAACCAGTAGCATCTGCATCTCCTAAGACCTTGCTGGAAGTGTAGAATCTTGGTCCTCACCCCCATATTGAACATCAGAATCTCTTGCACATCATAGTTTGAGAAGCACTGTTATAAAGCAGGTGCACAGATGTCTCTGTGATAAGAATTACCTATGGCACCTATGAAACAGAGCTTCTCAGACACCTCCCTGAAGGTTCTGGTCCAGGGAGCCAGAGATGGCGCCTGGGAATGTGCATGGAACAAGTGTCATGTGGTTCTTATTATCATGGATGTTTGGGAAATACTCCTTTGGGGGTTGTTTATGCCCCAGTTGATGGGGTGGATTCAAAATCTGAAGCAGCTTCCAACTCTGAGATTGATAGTTTCTCCAGAAATTGTGGAACTTTTGTGGGCAAGTGTTAGGGTTTCCTTTATCTATTTGAAAAATCCCAACCATCCTCCAGGAGAAGGACTATTCCCATTGTACCCAGGATCCCCCAAGGGCCCAGAGAGGGGCAACTGTGGCCAAGACCCCACCAGTGCTACCCCGGAGGGCCCTGCCCCCTGCTGGGCCCACCTAGACCCTCACATCTCCCAACCTGGCAGCTATGCCCCAAATTCAGGACAGACTCCTACATGTTTTCCAGACCAATCTTTGCTCCTTCCTTCCCCATTCATATAATTTTAAAATTAGAAAGATTTTAAATATGGAAAATACAGAAAAGGAGAAGAAAACAATCCTCTCATAATGCTGTTAGCACTTTAGTGTATTTTCTCTTGTTTTTTTTCTATACATATTTTTAAATAAGTGAGATCATAATATTTGTACAAAATATCCTGTGTTTTTACTTAACCTTATTCCAGAACAATTTTCCCATGGTACTAAAATAATTTTTTAATTACATTTTTAAAACGTAATTTACATGGGCATTGTAAATGGTCATATATTCCATTCTTTTTCAGTGGCCTAAATTATTGACCCAATCTCAGCATCTTTTAGGTTGTTTACCTTTTTAGTTTTTTTGTAATTATTTTGTTTTATTTCTTTAATTAAACTACATTTAGGTGCCGGCCCGTGGCTCACTTGGGAGAGTGTGGTGCTGACAACACCAAGTCAGGGGTTAAGATCCCCTTACCGGTCATCTTTAAAAAAAAAAAACAAAAAAAAAAAACTACATTTATTTATTTAAGTCCATTTAATTACTTAAGTAAATTATTGATTTCGTTAATTTAATTGAGACCTTTTTAAATGCACTTACATTGTTTACATTTTTGATTCTCACAAGTAATACATCAGTAATCTTTCTTACATATGAAGCTTTGCCCCTTCCTCTTTCACACTCCTTCCATCCAGAACACCACTCCTGGCCTCTCTTTCAGAGGTCCATAGCCCCCTCTCCTTCCAAAAAGCAGCTTTCATGGAGCAGCCCTCCAGGACTACCTATCCACACCCCACACACTCAGGGCCAGCATCAGCTGAGTCCCCAGTGGTGACAAGTCCTCTCCCATGCAGGGACCACCCACAGGCAAAGAATCCATCGTGCAGGTCCACATTGAAGTTCTGGATGTGGATGACAACGCCCCAGAATTTGCCCAGCCCTATGAGCCAAAAGTGTGTGAGAAATGCAGCCCAGGGCCAGGTGAGTCTGGCTCAGGTAGGAGGGTGGGGCAGGCTTAGGGGCCGAACCTCCCGTCCAGTCAGCTGGAGTTCTACTGAGCTTAATGTAACCTGTACAACAGCCCTGGAGAAAGTAACATTATCCTTATTTTACAGATGGGTAAACTGAGGCTCAAGAGACACTGTATGGAGAGTAGATTGGGGGGGTACAGGGGTTGGTAGAAAGAGTGTCCTTATGAAAGCCATTTATGTTAGTGTTGCAGGTGAGAGGCAGCCATGGTCACATCTAAACCCAAAGTCTCCATCACTGAGCCCCAGGCCACCCCAACACCACCACTGACCATCCTCTGTGTTACACACTCCAGCTGGTCCTGCGGATCTCTGCAACAGACAAGAACATAACACCACAAAACGTGAAGTTCAAATTTGCCCTGAGCACTGAAGACAGCAACTTCACCCTCACGGATAATCACGGTGCGCAACAAACCAGTCACTTGGCTCTTAGCAGGGTCAGGGGTCAGGTTATTTAAGTCTTAAAGCAACCAGGGTCAAGGACCAGGCTACCACTGGGATTTGCAAGTTATGGGATACTTTGTACAACTCTGGCCACATACATTGTACAATCCTGGGCTGTGTGATGGTCAGAGCTACCCTGGCCAAACTGCCAAGTCCACGTGGCCTGCCATTCCCCATAAGATGGCCAAGTGGGTGTGCATCACAGAACAGGTATGCGGTGCAGGCTATGGATCCCTTCCCACATTGGAATCTCTGTGCCTCTGCAAAATTACAAACTGTCCTGTGATGGGGAGCTTTGAGGTCACTCCCAAAGACTCCAAGCTGGAAATGTGAAACCCTAAATCCCAAGAATACAGTGAACTTTGTCTTAATTCAGCTACAATGATGACTTACCACTAGGTGGCCCCTGAACAGGGTATGGTCCACCAATCACAGCCCAGAGGGTCCTGTGATGTCAGTAGTGACCAATCCAAGCTTCTGATGAGTATTTCCTTTCTAGAGTGATGATGCTGAGTTGATTTAATGCCAGCCGATGTAGACAGGTTTCCATGGCCTCTGCAACTTCCTCAGAAAAATAGAGAAAATGCCCCTTGGGTCTAAATTGAGTGATCCTTCACCCAGCACAGGTTGGGATCTCCGCTTGTCCTTGATTGGTGAAACTGTGGTTGCTGAGGACCCCTGTACTGAAACAGCCTATTGCCACCTCTGAGAAAATTTGAGGAGTGGGGTCCCTGAGAAGAGAGGACAAACCCAGGGAATCAGACACAGCCTGTCCTTAAGGAGCCTCCTGTGGGATAGGGAAGGTCCGTGATGTGTAGACAGTCAACGAAGGACCATTCAACATTCAACTGTCTTTAGAAGTAAATCATGTGGCAAAAACACCTGTCACCCCATCCCCAATGCCCACCTCAGAGTAGGGATCGACAATGGGGAAGAGAGCATCAATCCCACCCCAAGGACACCTGTATGCAACCAGGAGGCAAGTCTGTTGGTCTCAGATTCACTGACATCGTGAATGTCATGTATGTCAAAATCTCTAATTTCTCCCGTAAAATGTCAATGGCATATCCTTTATTTTCAATCATAATAGACTTAATATTGAAATGTAATGATGAATAATGAAATGTATTTGGCTTTTGTTTGAAATCTAAAAGGCAGCTTCCTTGGCTCTCAGCTGGCTTCTTGAGTGTGCCAACCCAGTGTGGCTCAGTAGATCCTGGGCCCTCTTCTGATCATTGGTATTACAACCTCCCAGGAGCCTACAAAGGACAGATTATCTGGCCTCTGCCCACAATCACTGAATCAGAAATCTGTGTGTGTGTGTGTGTGTGTGTGTGTGTGTGTGTATACACACGTGCACACGTTAGGAGGAGGGGAAGGGGTCTGAAGATCAGTGTGTTTAAGCTCCCTGGGGAATTCTTATGTACATGAAACTGCTGGGCCGAGCCCCTGGCGCACTTGGTAGAGTGCTGCGCTGGGAGCGCGGCAACGCTCCCGCCGCGGGTTCGGATCCTATATAGGACTGACCAGTGCACTCACTGGCTGAGTGCCGGTCACGAAAAAACGACAAAAAAAAAAAAAAAAAGAAAGAAAGAAACTGCTGACTGGAGCTGGGAGGAGGAGCCAATATTTGGATCAGAGCATATCCCCATTCCGGACTGCCCAGGAAACCCTCCATTACATATGGAACTATTCTCCTTGTGCTCGCAGGAACACGTGCATTGTTTTTATTGTTGTAAGCTTCCTTTATAACAATGGCTTTTCAGGGATAGCAGAAACATCCTTAGAAGTTAGCATAATACTAAAAGACTTTAAAACTTTATTTTTCCTGATTGCTTGTCAAAGCTTGAAACAATCATTAATTAATTGAGCTGAAAGAGAAAACTGCCTGTTACTGGAGTGCGTTTAGGGAAGGGGATGAGGTCAGGCATATCAGTCGCCCACAGAAACAGAAAGCAGGGATTTTACGTTCTGGCTGAGCCATTCTTGGAAGTTGGGTCAAAGCAGCTTTCCAAAATATCCCATCTGTGGAGGAGTAGACCTGCGCTTAAACGGCTAAAACATGAGGCAGGCGATGCAAAGGGCAGACACACAGCCCGGGCAATACACGGGCTGGTGCAGTCAGGGAGGGCTCTCTGGGGAGCCGCTTCCCCGGCCATGTGGCCTAGGGCGGTGGGTGCTCCTGGCAGAGCCTGACTCCACTGCCTTGGCGTTTCCAGATAATACAGCCAACATCAGTGTCAAGTACGGGCAATTTGACCGGGGGCGTGTCAAGATCCACTTCCTGCCCGTGCTCATCTCGGACAACGGGAAGCCGAGCCTCACAGGCACCAGCACGCTGGCCGTGGCCGTGTGCAAGTGCAACGAGCACGAGGAGTTCACCTTCTGCGAGGACATGGCTGCCCAGGCAGGCGTCAGCATCCAGACGCTGGTGGCCATCTTCGTCTGCATCCTCGCCATCACAGGTCAGTGCTGGGCAGGGTGGGATTGAGAGGCTGGAGGGGCTTCACAGGAGGAGGAGAGGACAGGAATTCAGGCCCAGCCCCTCCTCCAGCCTGCAAGGCAGCCCTGGCTTGTGCACCATCCTGGGCTTCAGGGTCCACGTGTGGGACACAAAGATGACGGCTGCACCGAACCAGGCGTCTGGGTTGCAGGGGGCTTAAGACCCCTCTGCACTCATTGGGGAGAGGCTATCTCCACTTTAAAATAACTTACTTATGCATAACAGTTGCTCCTGGAACTTACATATTTTGAGCACTTACTGTGTGCTAGGCACTGTTCAGGCATGTATTTACACAACACTTAATTTTGAAAAAAAAAAATCCAGTTCTAAAGTGGAAAATTTAACATTGTCTAGTTTAGACTATGTCCTGGGGGCATTCTTTCCTTTCATAGAATTCCTCCAGCCTTGATATTTCTTTTTTTTTTTTTCCCCTTATTTGGGCCTCAGAAATTTTAGTAGCATTTTAGGCCTTGCCTTAGTTTGGGTTTCACAGGAAGCAGGTCCTGGGAAAAGTTTTGGGTGCAAGTAGTTTATTTGGGAGGTGCTCCCCGGAAACCTCCTAAGGAAAAGGGTAGACAAGCAGGGAGGGGAGGCAGCTAGTGAAGGGCAAGGGATCAGGGAAGTGACCATCATGGACAAGGAGATTCACCCGCTGGGAACCTGGAGGCAGCCAGAGCTACACCTCAGCGTCTCTCCACCTGCGGAAGAGGAGCTGGTGTTTATCCACCCAACCCCATCATTTGATGGTTGAGGGCTCCTCCGAGGTGTATCAATTATCCTGCATTTCACCTGCCATGAGGCAGGGCAGGAAGCCTTCGGGTGATTAGAGAGCACGGTCCTGTGCACCACAGTGACAAGGTCAGATACAGTGGGGCACCCTCAGTGTCTCCCCTGAAAGGTCCTCTGGATATGACCCCTTTCTGGAGCTTGTGGAGCAGAAGGTCCAGACTGATTCCCCTTTTAATAATAATTAATGATGATGGCATCCCCACCACACATAGAATTGCATTTAACCTCATAACCACCTTCCGAAATATAAACAGAGCAGAGAAGTCATCATTTCCACTTCACAGACAAGGAAACTGAGGCTCAGGAAGGATGTCTCCCTGGGTATCCCACATACTTATGTATGCAGCAGTTTGTGAAAGGCTCAAGGACAGAGCCCAGGGGATGGTCTGAGCCTAATTTGGGGAGCTCTCTGTACCACACAGTCCACGCCCCCCTCAGGGAGCTGAGTCCCTCACACAGCCACACCCCTCAGAGCTTGCAGCAGGGTCGACGTCTACACCACTGTCTGAACATGGGACTCTGGGCAAGTCCCCTGGCCTCTCTGAGCTCAGTTTGCTTAACTGTAGAATAGGGATAATAATGTCTACGTTGGGTGAAGTAACATGAGCACCTGCCCAATGCAGTGCCAGCCCATATACAGCTGGTGCTCAAGAGGGTGGCTGCTGCCCGTGCAATGAGTCCCACGTCCACTGGCACCACCAATATCCACTGTCATCAACACAGTCATCAACAATGTAGTGACTCAGAATCTTTGCACTCCAAATTCCAATTCCATCCTTTCGCCCATTTCTGCCCCAACCTCTGGCCTCCGGGCCTTTGGGACACGGTGTTGAAGAATTTGCCACAGTGGGACAAGGAGGAAGGAAATGAGGATGCAGATAAACAGAGCTGAGAGGGAGAGAGGAGAAAGAACTCCAGCAAACCCCACTCTGTTCCTCTCCGCTCATGCACACCAGTGTTTGTGACAGCCAGGCAGGACCAAGAGTGTGGGGACAGATGACTCTCCCACGGGGATGGGTGGAGCCCCAGGCGTCCGTGTTGGACAAGTCATGGAGGAGTCCTGGCCCTGGAATTTCCGGGGATGAGGAAGGAATGGAGCGGGGGTCCCCCAGCCCGGCAGTGTCTAACTGCTGTCGCTCTTGCTTGCTGTCCGGCAGTGATCACCCTGCTCATCTTCCTGCGGTGGCGGCTACGGAAGCAGGTCCGCGCCCTCGGCAAGAGCGTGCCAGAGATCCACGAGCAGCTGGTCACCTACGACAAGGAGGGCGGCGGCGAGATGGACACCACCAGCTACGACGTGTCGGTGCTCAACTCGGTGTGCCACGGCGGCGGAGCCAAGCCCCCCGCGGCTGTCGCCGGACGCACGGCCGCCGCTGTATGCGCGGGTGCAGAAGCCGCCGCAGCACGCGCCCAGGGCACACGGCGGGCCCAGGGAGATGGCCGCGATGATCAAGGTGAAGAAGGTCGAGGCGGACCACGACGGCGGCTGCTTGCCCTACGACACGCTGCACGTCTACGGCTACAAAGGCTCTGAGTCCGTCGCCGAGTCCCTCCGCTCCCTGGGCACCGATTCGTCTGACTCCGACATCGATTACGACTTCCTCAACGACTGGGGGACCAGGTTCAAGATGCTGGCCGAGCTGTATGGCTCGGACCTCCAGGAAGAGCTGGTGTATTAGGGGGCCACCGCCTTCTGGGCCTGGGGACCCAAACTCACTGGAGCCCAGGAGAGTCCCAAGTGGGCCCTGAGACCTCCGAGACTGGCACTCACTGCCCCGCCCAGCACCCCTCCCTCCTAGGTCCCAGAGACCTCACCATGGTGGGGGGTCGAGGCGTAGCAAACTCCAGGTCCCTGAAATATCCAGAAAGCTACTTCAGTGATGGCTACCCCCTAAATGCTGGGAAAACCAGGCTAGTGTTCTGTCTGGGCTCAGACATCCCTCGCCTCATCACCCCCAGACCACCGACCTTAATTAAAGACTTTTCTGGCTCCACAAGGCTGCAGAGCGAAGCAGCCTGTGTTCAACTGCAAAGGGGGTGGATCTTCCCCTGAAAGCGCTGACCCCCCTGGTGAGGCTGATGAGGTCCTGGTGCCTATCTGCCTGGAGGCAAAAGGCAGAATGGCATGACCTCGGGGCAAGACTTGCTGCAGCCCAGTCCCCGGGAGACTGCCACCGTCCATCAGGCCTGATCTCAAGAGCTCCAACCCTGCTCTGACTCCCTCACACTCTCCCAAATGCCCCATCCCTGCCCCTCCCAGGCCTGTCAAGAGGGAGGAAAGGGCCATATGGCAGCTCCTGACCTTGGGTCCTGAGGTGACCTTGCTGGCCTGCCACAAGGTCAATAACTGTGCTGTGCTGAGCATTGAACCATTCAACTGCATTCAGGGAAATGGCTTATTGAACTTTGAAGCAACTGTGAATTCATCCTGGAGGGACAGTGGAGACCAAGTGTGACAGATAATAGGGTGAGGGCCACCTCCATAACCACCCCTTCTGGAGAGGACCTGAGACCCTGATTTGAGACTCCTCAACACCCCTCCAGTTTTACCTGTTAGGGCGCAGATATTCCTGGAGCGGAAGACCTCTCCCCATATCCGCCTTGCTGGTTGTTCATTCATGCTGGCTCGCTCTCTCTCTTTTCTCTGTCTACTCCTTATCTCTTGACTTAAAAGCATCCAAAATGTTGCCCTCAGCAAGTCTGGCCAACGTCCAAATCCAGACATGACTGCATAACAGAGCCATGCTATGGCCTTTACATGCATTGTTACCATCTCAGGGAACCGACCCTGCAGAAGGCAAGGCCCCTGCCCTGCCCAAGCTCTGCGGTCATCTCTGCATCTCCCATACACTGAACATTCTACTGCAAACAGGCCTTAGGGAAGTGGCATCAATCAAGAGAGGCAGAGAAGGAGACAAACTCTCTAGCTCACCCTTTGTCATGGACTGAGGGTCCCACTCTGGGCGAGGCCCCTGGCACTGCAGGGGATTGTAGATAACACTGACTCTTTTTTTAATCAATAACTATTTTTCATAATGATTTTTTTTTTACTAATAATACTTACAAATTTTTAGTTCTCACAAACATATAGAATAAGTGTTTTTGCATAATAAGCAGGTTGCTGTCTAGGTTAACAATTTTAATTCAGATTTTTTTAGTTAGATAAACAATTTCTGTAATCTATTTCCTATCACTATAGTAATTGCTCTACAGACAATGACTATATATTGGCCACACTGGTGCATGAGACGTGCTGTATTTTTTTAATACCTAAATAAAAATCTCGAGATTCTTCCATTTCTAGAACTGAGAGGGTTCATATGAAACATACACGCATGCACGTACACATGCCCACCACCACCATCATCAGAGGAACCCAGAGGGCAAGGGGACATTTGCAGTCAGGATTTTGGAGACACCGCAGAAAAGGGTTTGGAGAAAAGAATAACAAAGGACACCTAGTCCGGTCTTCTCTCCTCCCAGAGCCTTCACCCAGCCCCTGTACATACTGCACCCCTCCTACTTCCAGTCTACACGGCAGGCAAGGCCTGTGGAAGTTGCAATACCATTTGCAATCAGAAAATAAAGAACAGGGTCTTTCCTGAGCATGTGCACAACCCTCTATGTGTGTGGGCTTCTAGATTCCTAGGAGTACACCAAAGCTTTTCAAAGCCCTCTATGGACAGCTCATTCCCCAACTTTTTCTTTGAATACCTTAGGTCAGCTCCTTGTTTGCTGCAGCTACTATCACTGGCTCAGACAGCCCTGATGTTAAACAATTGTCCCTGACTGTTTTCAACAAATGCCATCCGGGGAAAATGCTGTTTGTACTGAGTAAGCTCCAAGTCAGGTCAAATAAACACAGCCTTATAAGTGGGGTCTTCCAGGGAGCCACCATACAGGTCAAATAATGATGGTTATCTGGAAATTAAACTTCGGAGGAGTTCCAGCTCTGTTCTGTTTCTTCCAGTGGTCCTAGGCTGCTGGTTTTCACTGTGATTGCAGAGCTATTGAGTTTCAAAGCTACTGCAGGGATGGGGAGAAAGGGATGGGACTAGGGCAAGTTAAAACCCCAGAGAGCTCTCTGTGGTAACCAAAACTTAGCTGTTTTTTTGAATAGAAACTCCCCAGATTAATTTCCAGACTTCTGAAAAAGTTGACTTTGACAATTTTTGCCAGTATTCTTGTTGCTTTTATGAGAGAGAGGAGTTCTTTATCCTGCTATTCCTGCTGATGTCACCCCTTCAGGCTGGTTTTTGAGCTCAGTTTTCCTACCCGTCCAAAGTGCCTGCTGCCTGAACTCACAGAATTCCAGTCTCTGGAACCCATGTGATCTGTTCACTACTTCCTTCTCCAAGAAGCCTCCCAGTCCCCAAGTCACCTCCGGATACGACAGTCACTGTCCTTCTAACCCTCAAGTGGGGCCTGGCTCTGAGCTCTCAGCACCCCGGCCACCTCCTCTGTGTGGCCCCTTTTTACCCTGACATGGGAGGAGTGATCCGCATGTAGGCAGAGAGCCTGCTTCTGCCCCTGAGTTTGGAGGCTCTAGTGCAGGGCACAAACCCAGTACCCAGTAGCACTTGGAATCTTCTGACCACACTTCACACGTGTGCTCCAGCCACTCTTGGGTCCCCAACTTGACCAAAATGGGCAAGAAGAGCCAGGCTCAGACCCTTTCCTCTCCCACAGGCCAAAGCTTTGAGGCTGGCATTACCTTCCAGATTTCACAGATGACAAATGTCAGACCCAGAGAGGGGTGCGAGGGGGCCAGAGCCACATACCAAGCTAGGGACAGAATTGGGCCTGGACCCGGCATCCGTGGTCCCAGGAAGAGGAGGATCTCCAGAATGCTTCCCCAGACCTGGTGGCTGAGGGCTGGACCATCAAGCGCCTTCCGCCCCCGTTGTGCTGGTCATGGAGAAATGTCCACCAGGGGGCGCGCTGTGTCGACAAATGCTCAGCATTGACCAGCATCGCTGAGCCTTTGCTCCTGGCATCCTGGTGTAGATTCCTCCTGGAACTTGACAGAGAATTTGAATCTGGAGAGTCTGCCGCCTGATCCGGCCCCACCGCCTGCCTAGGCTCCTGCTCCTCTCCTACTTAGCGCCAGGCTCTGATAGGGTTCATAAAGGCAGTACCGTAGATTCCCACCCTCTCGAGGGGATGTGGCCTCCAGCAGCCCGGCCAACACCGAGAATCTCAACTCACTGGGAGTGGCTGGCCTGGCAGCCGGATCCTTGGGCTTGTGAGGGTCACGTGCACCCTATCCTGTCTCTCCGCACCGGGAGTCCCTGCTTTAGTGTCGATGCCCAGGCCCCTTGTTATGCCCCACCCTGCTTTTGCCAGGCCAATCGTGGAGGGCTGACTCTGGAACAAAACAGATCTAAGGTCCCTCAGTGCTCTGGTTCCAGGAGCCTCCCGGGTCAAAATCTTTATGATATTCCCTGCACCTGCCAGCCTCAAAAAAAAAAAAAAAAAAGAATCCTTATAATAAATCCTACTGTCCTTTAGGTGAAGAGATGAATCCGGTCCTCACAACCAAAACCCGAGGCAACTCAGCAATCCCCCTTCTATCTTTTTTTTTTGGGGGGGGGGGTCTGGCCTGGATGGGGATCTGAACCCGTGACCTTGAGTGTTATCAACACCGCGCTCTAACCAACTCAGCTAACCAGATGACCCCCAGCACCACCCCCCCTTCTAAGGATTAGCCTAGGAGATGGGCAAAGGGTGTATCTGCCGCAATGTTAAGTTCAGCATCATTTACAAAGAAGAAAAAAAAAAGAAAGGAAGAAAGAAAGAAACAATACAGATGTCCCACAATAAGAGATTGGTTAGGTAAATTATGCCAGATACAAAAAACCATACTGGGCAGCCATTAAAAGTCATGCTGTGATGTGGTGACCTTGAGCTGAATTCAAGGTCAAGCAAAAACACAGAACCCAATGCATTATTTACAGTCAAATCCCAATTTTTTTCTAGTAGATACCCATCTCCAGTTTATGGAGTTATGATTATTTTTTTTCTTCTTTCTTCTGTATTTTGTAAGTTGTCTGCAATCACCATGCACTATTTTCATAATCACGAAAATTTTATATTAATGTTAATTTGTAAATACTATCTAGTAATTAAAAAACAGCAGTTCAATAAGCAAAATTCGTCCCCAAATATTTTTTTAAACATTGGATGTTTTTGTTTAAAAAATAATTTTGAGTTCATTATCAATGCAACAGAGACTTTTTTAAATTAACTAAGTTGCTTTTGAAATCATTACTCTTGAACCCTGAAAAATTGTTGCTGAAGGTTTGATTGTTTGTTTGTTTGTTTGTTTACTTCTGAAAGCATTTCTTTGAACTCAGTCTGTGTGGCCTAAACTTGTTAGCCTTTGCAATTCTTTAACCCCCAATTTCCAGCAACTTTCTGGATCAGAACAATTGCAGTCTGGGGGATGGGGGAAACCTGCTTTTCCAGCCAGTCACTGAATTCTGCAATGCATAGAAATGCCCAACATTCCTCTTTCTCAGGGATGTAAGACAGACCGCTGGGACCAATTTCTCTCTGCCTATCCAGAGGTTATCTGGGATATCTGGGAAATCTGTGTGTGCATCAACACTCAGGGACTTCACAGGACTTTGCAATGTGCTTTTTTAGCCTAGGGTGTAGGAAGTACAATTAACTTATGATGTTCCTAAGTAATGGATGCTGGGGTGATGTTTAATGATGTTTAATGATATTACACAGGAAGCTGTGCTGAGCAAGGGGGGTTTGTTTTCAGAGGAGTCTCTGGCAGGAAGTGAATCAAGGAAGCAAACGAAATTCTACCTTTGACATTTCCTGGCTGAGCAGGGGGAGTACTAGAGACACAGAGTGTTCTGGGCAGGAGCTAGAAAAACCCTGCCCGGTTTTTATGTGTTGGCTGCACCTAAAGCAGCCAACATTTTGCAGAGCATAAGGAAGAGTGAAAAGTGATTTGGGGCATTTGCAGACAATACTAGGAACTTAGTGACAACAGCCCTGAAGTGAAATACCAGCATGTACTCGGCAGAACTTAAGGGAAGCAAGACACCTCATCCAAAGCTAAACCCACCAGAGACCATTCTCTTGGTCCTACTGGGCAAAGCTATGTAGGGTGACAAACTCTCAAGACTCTCCTGGTTTTAGTACTAAAAGTCCTGTGTCCTGGGAAACTCCTCAGTTCCAGGCCAAATGGACTGGTAGTTCCGAGTGAGAAATAAACGTGACCTAGAGCAATCTAAGGAACGTGAGTTATGCTAAACTTACCATGCCCAGAAAGATACGAACATGGGGCTTTAGTCACATCTTCCTCTCCATGTCTGGGGTAAATTGCTGTTTTTAACAATTATCCAGACTAGCCGCCGCCACCAATAGATATAGATTACCCAAATGTTATTGCAAATTATGCAATGTGACCCTCACTCTTTCTTTGTTGCCAAGATCCTGAAATTTATGATGCAAAGAGCAATGTATAGCCAATCAGCAGCTTATGTTGTTTCAGTGAACCATTGTAAGTTCTTTGAAACAACTTTGGAACTACAGCTTAACTTCTTCTCTCTTTATCTCTTTAAAAATCTGTTACTGCCACCAAAGGAAGCACATATTCAGGGCAACTTGAAAGTGTGGCGCCCAGGCGGCAGTCCGTGAATTTGGTGCAAATAAATTCTTTGTCTTATTTTGTTTGCTTCAGTTGCTTCTTTTAGGTCAACACGAGCTGAGCTCTGGAAGTCTATGGTCCTGGGTGTGAGTCAGCACTCTCCATTTACAAGCAGAGACATGTTTCTTAACCTCTCTGAGTCACGGTTTCCTCATCTGTAAATAGGGTAATACTATGAAGTCTATTCTAAAAGTTTTTGCAAAATCAAAAGGAAATAAATCTTGAAAAGAGAATAGAATAAAATCTGGCACACAGTAATCACACAGTGTTAACAGAAAGGAAAGAGGGAAGGAAAGAAAGTTGGATTTTAGTGAGAAGTTTATACCAGAACTGAATGAATAATACAAGTATTTATGTAGGTTTATATAAGAATAGCTAAATGCAGCAGGGTTATTCCTTATCTATTGCTACGTAACAAATTACCACAAACTGAGCTGCTTAAAACACCATCCATTTATCCCCTTATAGTTTCTGTGGTCTGTGAGTCTGGGAATGACTTCGCAGGGTTCTCTGCTCCAGGATCCCATCTGAAAGCTGCAATTAAGGTGTCAGCCAGGGCTACAGTCTTATCTCAAGTCTTGGGCAGAGAAGGATCCACTTCCAAGATTACATAGTGGAATGAAGTCAGTTCTTGGAGCCTGTTGGGCTGAGGGCCTCCCCAACATGCTCACTTGCTTCATCAAAGCCAGCAAGAGAGTCTGCCAGCAAGATGTGTACTACAGTCTCGTATAATGTAATCACTGAAGTAACGTCCTGTCACCTTTGTCACCTTTTCTATTCTATTGGCTATAAATAACTCATAAGTCCTCCCCACACTCAAGCGAAGGGGATTACATAAGGGCTTGAGCACCAGAGGTGGGAAAATTTCGGGTATTCTTAGAGTTTGTCCTCCACACAGGAATTCTCAGCTATCCAAATCTACATTTATCTGTTTCTAAAGTTGGAGCTCTGGCATATTTCTGGCACCCATTTGGGCCAGCTAATAAACCCAGGGTCTGTCTATTGGCTGGGGAAGGAAAACATATCGGGCTACGTAAAATGAATCTACTAAAAATGGTGACCTGATTTTTATTTATTTATTTATTTATTTATTTATTTATTTATTTATTTATTTATTTTATTTTATTTTATTTATTTTTTTTTTTTTTAAAGATGACCGGTAAGGGCATCTTAACCCTTGGCTTGGTGTTGTCAGCACCACACTCACCCAGTGAGCGAACCGGCCATCCATATATGGGATCCGAACCTGGGGCCTTGGTGTTATCAGCACCGCACTCTCCCGAGTGAGCCACGGGCCGGCCCGTGACCTGATTTTTATAATAATTACCAGAAAGGAAGTGTTGATTGGGACTTTATCTTTAAAATGAAACCAAAAATTATGAAAAAATTTTCATATTTTATTTTTTTAAGTGTAGACTTTTACTGCAACCATTTTCTAACTCTTAAAAAGGGAGGATTCAAGTATTGATATTCTTTCAACATAAATATACGGGAGCATAATGTAGCTTCCTTGTATTTTGTCTTTGGTTTACACAGAGAAATTTTGTAAAAATATTCCAGGCTCATTAGTTTTCCCAAAGGCTTCTCACAATCTTTTGAAATTCAAATTATTCTCTCTTAAAGCCACTTTTTGTTATTTTACTTGTTAATTTTCTCTTTGTTAATTTTCCCAACTCATCCGGACCTTCCTTTGTGACTGGCTTTGTGGATTAGAATAATTCTCCAACAATACTCTTATCAACTTCATGAAATCCTTCATCTTTCATAAGATTACAATTTCCCTCCGCAAAAGACTCACCAGCAAAGACACATGGGTAAAGAGTCAAGAGAGATGAACTGTTAAGAATAGAAGGGTGCAATTTTTAAAAGGGAAATTCTTAGTTACAATCTAACAAAACATGTGCAGGATCTGTATGCTAAAAACTACCAAGCACTGATGAAATACATCAAAGAACACACAAATAAATGGAAAGATATGCCACATTCATGAATTGGAAGGCTCAAAATTATTAAAATGTAAGTTCTCTCCAAGTTGATCTACAGATTCAACCTAATTACAATCAAAATCCTAATTGCTTTTTTATAAAAATTAACAAGCTGATTCTAACACTCATAAGGAAATCCAAAGAACCTAGAAAAGAGCCAAACAACTTTGAAAAAAGAGGAACAAACTTGAAGGACTTATACTATCTTATTCCAAGACTTATTATAAAGCTATAATCATCAAGTCAGTATGGTACTGGGAAAAGGATAGACACATTCAATGTATCTGCCTATCTACACACCTATGTGGAACTTTAGAGTTCAGAAATAGATCCAGACAAATTTGGTCATTAAATTTTCACAAAGGTAAAAAAGCAATTTAATGGAGATAGGATAGTATTTTCAATAAACAATGCCGGTACAATTGGACATCCATAAGCAGGAAAAAATAGTCTTTAACCTATATGTTACATTTTACACAAAAACCAATTCTAAAAGAATTATAAAACCTAAATGCAAAACATAAGAACCATAAAACTTGCAGAAGAAAACATAAGTGAAATCTTCATGACCTGAGGTTAGGCAGAGTTCTCAGATATGACACCAAGAGCTTAATCCATAAAAAGAAAAAACTGACAAGTTGGATTTCATTAAAACTAAAAACTTTTGCTCTATGAAAAACGATACTAAGAAATTAAGACAAGCCACAGACTCACGTATCTGACAAGGGATATCCAGAGTATATAAAGCACTCTTAAAACTCAACAATAAGAAAACAAACAACCCAGTATAATAATTGGCAAAACATTTAAATAGACACTTCATCAGAGAAGATACAGACATGGCAAATAAGCACATGAGAAGATGCTCAGCATCATTAGTCATTAGGGAAATGTGTAGAAAAACCACATTGAGATACCACTGCAGACCTATTATAAGGGGAAAAAACAACTGACAATACCAAGTGCTAAGTATGCAGAGCAACTGAAGCCCTCACACAATGCTGATGAAAATGCAGAATGTACAGCCCCTTTAGAAAAGAGTTTGGCAGTTTCCTATAAAGTTAGACATACACTTACACATGGCCCAGCAATCCCACCAAATACCCACATAATAACCTCCTTAACATGGAAACCTGAATTCATACGTGTACAACAGCTTTATTCATAATACTGAAAACTGGAAACAACCCAAATGTTCCTCAGCTGGGGAATGGTGCTATGGTCTGAATGCTTCTTTCCACGCCCTCTCACCACCAACACCACCACATTAATATGTTGAAACTTAATCCCCAATGTGAGGGTATTTGGAGGTGGGGACTTTGGGAGGTGATTAGGGCACGAGGGCAGAGCATGAATGGATTAGTAAATGGGATGATTGAATGGGATTAGTGCCTTTACAAATGGACCCCAGAGGATTCCTTTCCACCATGTGAGGACACAGGTAGAAGGTGCTGCCTATGAACCAGGAAGTGGGACCTCACAAGATACTGAATCTGCGGCACCTTGATCTTGGACTTCACAGTCCCCAGAACTGTGAAAAATAACTTTCTGTTGTTTATAAGCCACTCAATCTATGGTATTTTGTTATAGAGCCCAAACAGAAGAAGACAACTGGATAAACCAACTCTGGCACAGCCATACAATGAATAAATAAATAGAATACCACTGAGCAATAAAAAGAAAGGCAACACTCATACATGCAACAACTTGGGTGAATTTCCAATGCATTATGCTATGTGGAAGAAGACAGATTCAACAGACTATGTACTGTTGATTCCTTTTATACAGTATTCTGAAAAGGTAAAACTATAACAACTGAGAACAGATCAGGGTTTCTAGAAGTTGGGGAAGAGGGAGGATTTCACTAACAAAGAGAGGCTGTATGAGAGAGAGTTTTGAGGTGATGGAACTGTTCAACATTTTAATTTTCATATTGGTTGCACAATAACATACACTTGTCAAAATCATAGAACTGTACTCCAGAATAAGTGAATGGTAATGTATGTAAATTAAAAGTAAGAAGTAAGTTTTTAAAAGTCACTGAAAAGTTTTAAAAGGATAGGGATATATTTGACCAGGGTCTGTCTAACTTTATAAATGATCGATTTATTGGTCACTTCATTGGTGCACAAGGTTGAGATGCACCCTTTCACTTATTCATTCATTCATTCTTTACAAAATATCTGTTGAACAATGTGTCAATCAAATTCCCTTGATACTATTCCTGACATACCTGAAAGCCCTCTCCTCTTCTTCTCTACTGTTCCAGCCTTACTTTGGGCCCTCTTCATTCTCTCTCCTATAATATTCCCAAAACTTCCCAACTGGACTCCCTATCTGCAGCATCAGCACCCCTAGGCATTCTCCTGATGCCACTGAAATGATTTTTTCTAAAGAGCAAGTAAGATCTCCTGGCTTAAAACCCCTCAACAGAATTTTTCAAACCTTCAGTGGCTCTTCACTGCCTAATGATAGCACCCAAACTCTTCTTTATCATTGGTTATGAATATTCATGAGGTACAAAGCTGACTGTCACCACTTGTGCCCAAGATGTGATGGCTAGATCAATACCATCAGTATGCCCATTACCACAAATTGCGATTATTCCCCGTGTCCCCCACAGAACTAATCCCCAACCTCCCTCCTCCTCCCCACTTCCCGCACCCTGCTCTTCAACACTGGGTGTGTTCTCTCCCTCTGCAAGTCCAATTTACCACTGTGTTCTTTCTGTCCTTCCCTCTCTCTCTTTTAGCTCCCACTTATGAGTGAGGATATGCAGGATTTTTCCTTCTGTGTTTGGCTTATTTCACTCAACATAAGTTTCTCCAAGCTCATCCATGTTGTTGTGAATGTGCCCAAACTCTTTAGCCTGGTACCCAAGGCCCTAAATGATCTAACTTCTCCTTCATATTTTAATCTCTTTACTGTTCTATCCACCCTCATGCCATAAACTCTAGTATTAAGCTATTAGTGTTTCCTCAAACATATGTTAGGTTGCACTCTTGGTCAAAATATTCACTGCCCTTTTCTGTGGGAGGATTATATGTCTCTGACCCACTAATGTCAAGTTTGGCCTTGTGACTCACCTTGTCAAATAAAGTGTGAGTGGAAGAGAGGCATGCCATTCCAGAGCAGAAATTTAAGAATTAACACATGGTTCCACCATCTCTCTTCTCTCTGCCACCAGCAATGAACATATAACGTGAATTAAAAATAAAACTTCATTGTCATAAGCCACTGATATTTGGGACTTGTTTGTCACCACAGCATAACTTAGCCTAAGCTGACTGAAACACTTGGATTATAAGTACCATAATTGTTCACTTTGTAATCTCTGTGCATAGCACAGACACATAACTGGCATCCAATACACATCTGTTGAATTAATAAATATAATAAACAGTGACCCCTGGGACTTTGCACATGCTATTCTCTCTGTAAAGAGTGAACATCCCAGCTTCCTCACTTGCCCAACTCATCCCCAAGTCAAACCACAAAGATCTCCTCTAAGAAGACTTCCCTGCCCATCTGTCTTAGCTCATTTGTGCTGCTATAACAAAATACCACAGACTGCATAATTGATAAACAATAGAAATTTATATCTCACAGTTCTGGAGGCTGCGGAGCTCAAAATCAGGGCAATAGCATTTGGTATGTTCTGAGGGCCTTCTTACTGTGTCCTCACACGGCAAAAGGGGGCAGGGCAAAAAGGGCCTAAGCTACTTCCCACCAGCCTTTTTACAAGGCAATAATCCATTCATGAGGGCAGAGCCCTTATAACATAATCACTTCCTGCAGTGGATTGAATGTCCCGCCAAAACTTAATCCCCACTGAAACAGTGTTAAGAGAGTGGGAAATCCTATTACAATAATCGAAAGGGGGGGCCTTGAAGAGGTGATTAGATTGTGAGGACCATGTCCAGGTAAATGGGTTAATCCACATCAGTGGTGGTCATGGGCATGGATCTGAGGGCTTTAAAAGAAAAGGAATGAATAGTTAGCCTTCTCTCTGCTTCCGCCATCTGCCATGTGATATCCTCCTTTGATGTTAAGGGTCACTACCCACCAAAAAGGCTCTCACCAGATGTGTGCCTTGGGATTTGGATTTCCCAGCCTCCAAACTGTGATCAATAAATAGTTTTTCTTCATAAATTACCCAGTTACAGGTATGTCTGTTATAAGTAACAGAAAGGGACTAATATACTTCCCAAAATTCCCCAACTCTAATTACCACCACAATGGAGATTAAGTTTCAACACACAAATTTTCGGGGACATTCAGACTATACCACCAACCCTCCCTCCTTCCCAAAGCGGTTGTGTATATTTCTGCTCTCATGATAATTGTCTGTCTCTCTGCCCTGATTTTGAGACTCTTAGGCAGGACCAGGTCAGCCTCACCTTGGTGGCCACTGTGCCCAGCACAGTTCCTGGACCAAAATAAGTGGATGGATGAATGAATGAAGGAGTGAGAGCCTGGGGAGTGTTCAGTTCTTCCAAGTAGCCACAAATAGCTTTCTCCACTACTTCTAATTACTGTATCTGTCATCCATCTACCCTACTGCACACGGAAGGATCTGCTGTACTCTTCCCACATCACCCATTTTTGGCAGCTTCATGGATTTTTCCGAGATGTTTGATTCAGATCTGGTAGCTCAGCCGAAAGCCGATTCTCTTTCTCAACCAAACCGCGTCCCCGCTCTCCTTCTGCAGCCTGATGGAGGTGCCCCAGGGTGACTCTTTCTTCTGCCCTCAAAAGTCAAAAAGCTTCTTCATGGTAGAAGACAGCAGCTTCAGAAGCCCGTCCCCTCACCTGGCCCCTCGGCTCTTACCCACTTCTGAAGCTGATATGAGTGAATATTACTCAATACTCTTATGTAGAAGCCAACCTCTCTGCCACAACAGCACCACTCAAAAGCCTCCCATTCAGAACGGTAACCAAGCAGCAGGTCTAAACACAAGTGAGCATGTGCACAGAGCACTGGCGCCCAAGAGTTCTAAGAGGACTCATGCAGGGCCCCGGGTTAACCAATGGTTGCTGAGTGATATCAGAAGTCACTAGGGAGATTGAAAGTTGCTTGTCATGGGCGATTTGTTGCCATGGCTACAGATCAGTTCTTTCCTAAGCTTGAGGCAACCTTAACCATACGTTTTCCGCTGAAAATATTCAGGCTTACTTTTGAGTTTCAGGAAATTTTAAGCTAAAGGGGAATACAACATTGAAATGCATAGAAATGCCTCCACTTACTCAATATAGAGATTTACAGAATTGAATGCAAGACAGATATTTCCAAGGATTAATACTAGCATTTCATACTGGTATATGTTTCCCACGAGCCGTTAAGTGTTCTATTGTACAAATTCCTTCCTTCACAGTTGCATCTGTTTTAAAGGAGGGAAGGAAAGCTTTCATCGACATTAAGTCTAGGACTTCAAATTGAAACCTGTCCTCTTGCTCACACTGGCAGATTAAGAGGACATTTTTAAGGATAAAAGGGTTCTGAGAGACAACAGAAAGTGTCTGCGACATAACAGGTATTCAGGTTATGCATGAAAAATAGGTGCATTGACTGAATAAATAAATAGAGTTGACGGGTTCAATAATTTTAATGAAAATTTCGTAAAGTCAAGCAATACTTTTGGATGACTGGTAATCCTATGTATGTTTGCTTTTTGTTTCCAAAACTATACAAACAAAATGATTAACCTATTGTGGTCTGCTTAAATAGGATACAGCTGTACACAACACAAACATACGTGTAGAACCAAATGTGTACATAATAAAGTCTACATGCACGGAGATAACGTTTCCCTTTACTTCTGATGTGGCTGCAAATTGGCAGAACATACAGATCCACAGAAAATAACAATGATCGAAAGTGGGAAATTGTTTTGATTTGTGCAAGATTCACATTCCTACATTTCCCCACGATTATCTCCTTCCAAGGAATGACTTACTGAGACCGTTATCCATGTTCCTTGTAGAAATCACAGATACGAAAAAGGAAAAGGGAATTTCACTTTGAATTCAAGTGTCCAGAAAAAACTATGCATTCCCTTAGCACTTTGGTACATATTTTCGGCTAACTTAAGACCATAATCTGTTTGTGCATGTGTTTAAGCAATCTTTGATCTCATTTAATATACCAAAGTACGTCTTCACCTGTCTACATACAGCTGTATCTACTTCAAAAATGTAAATAAATAAACTGTATACGTCGGATGGAATGGTGTGTGACCACATTTTTTTATAGAACCTATTATATGGATTCTTCCTAATGCATTGCTGTTTGAAGCAGTCACGAGAAAAGCAACTCACATGCATCTCTCATCATTACATATAGATATTTTAGTAGAACGTAATTGATGGGTAAAAGGCATAAACGTTTGTGAAATGTAGTACTCCCACCAAAGTTCCTACTGGTATACTCATAAACAGCTTAAATTTTAAGCAACGGCATAGGTACCACTGCTCTTCATCATCAAATCCTTGCAGAGGGGACACCATTTCTAAATTCTTGCCCATATGTGGGCGTTTCTGGATTTTCCATGCCATTTTGTTCATTTACCTATCTTTTCAGCTGTTAGTGAACTACTCTTTTGCAGACAATTAGAACACTTTTTGATCTCTAAAACGACAAGTCTTTGCTCATCACACTACAAAGGTTGTCTTAAAGTCACCCCAACAGTAAAAGATAGCATGCGTTACTCAAAAATTTTTAAATCTCCATATTTTTATTGGCTTGAAGCAAAAAGGATACATTTTAAAAGAGCTCGCATTTTCAAATACATGAGTTTCCCTATACAACAATGTGGAGCTATCTTCCTAGTTGAGGGTTTCCTTCTCCCATCCTTCAGTAAGAAACACATAAGAATAGATGGAGACTGAATTACAGTGCATATTGGAGTTGATTCAAAGAATTTTCAGCCCCCGGAAATTGATGTATCGTGGGAAATGTACACCCCATGCACTTTCTTTTCACTTACATTGTTTAATGGTGTTTGAAAACATGTACTTGACAAATAATACGCTGTATGGACTTCATTTTGATAGTTAAGTCACTTCACGGTCTTCAATAAAGTGCTTTCTAAGGAGAATTCTCAAGGCATCAAACAGCGAAAGTTTTGTTTCTGTTTTGCTGCTCCAATACACGGTTTGGGGACTTGAACCCTGCAACATTTCACCGTCCCACCTCCTAAGGAATTTATGGAGGGACGAAAGCCTAGCATCATCGGTAGCAGGAGAATTCAGGCCCAACCATGGAGAGCCCAGAAAAGTGTGCTTTCTCCCTCATCCACCTCGCCTCCTCCACACCGGACATCACTGCCTGGCTCCGCCCTCTACTTCTCATGAAACCCTGTCATCCACGTCCCCGACTCCACATGGAAGGATATGCTGTATTCTTTCCACATCACCATTTTTGGCAGCATGATGGATCTTTCCCAGATGTCTGAGTCGGATCCGGTAGCTCAGCTGAAAGCCGATTCTCTTTCTCAACCAAACCGCGTCCGGGCTTGACTCCTGCAGCCTGGTAGAAGTTCCACACCCCTACACCACACGGAAGGATCAGCTGTCCTCTTTCCCCATCACACTTTTTGGCAGCGTGTTGGATATTTTCCAGATGTCTGACTCGGATCTGGTACCTCAGCCGAAAGTCGATTCACTTTCTGAAACAAACCGAGTCCGCATTCGCTTCCTGCAACTCGGTGGAGGTGCCCGAGAGTGACTCTTTCTTGTACCCTCAAAGGACTAAAAGCTTCTTCATGGGAGAACACAGCAGCTTCAGGAGCCCGTTCCCTCCCCCCTGGACCCTAGGCCCTTACCCACGTCTGAAAACGATTTCAGCGAATATTCCTCGATAATTTAACGTAGAAGCCACCCTCTCTGTCACAACAGCACCACTCGAATTCCTCCCGTTCGGAAAGGTAACCAAGCATCAGCTCTAAACACGAGTGAGCATGCGCACACAGTCCTGGTGCCCAAGAGGTCTAAGATGTCTCGTGAGGGGCCCCGGGTTGACCACTGGTTGCTGAGTGACGTCAGCAGTCACGAAGGAGATTGAAAGTTGGTTCTCACGGGCTATTTCATGACTTGGCTACAGATCAGTTCTTTCTTAAGATAGGGCATAGCTCCGCCCCTTTTTCCCATTCCACTCTGTAATCCCCGTCCCCTACTCCACAGGAAAGGATATGCCGTACTCTTTCGGCAACACCCTTTTTGGCAGCGTCATGGATCTCGCCCAGATGTCTGAGTCGGATCGGGTAGCTCAGCCGAAAGCCGATTCACTTTCTCAACCAAAGGGCGTCCACGCTCCCTTCCTGCACCCTGGTGGAGGTGCCCGAGAGTGACTCTTTCTTGTACCCTCAAAAGTGAAAAAGCTTCGGGCCGGTCTGTGACTCACTCGGGAGAGTGTGGTGCTGATTACCCCAAAGTCACATATTCGGATTGCATATAGGGATGGCCGGCTTACTCACTGGGTGAGCGTGGTGCTGACAACACCAAATCAAGGGTTAAGATCCCATTACCGGTCATCTTTTAAAAAAAAGAAAAGTCCAAAAGCTTGTTCATGGGAGAAGACAGCCGCTTCCGAGACCCATCACCTCACGTGGCCCCTAGGCTCTTACCCACTTCTGAAACTGGTAAGAGCGAATATTCCTCCACACTTTTACCTTGAAGCCACACTCTCTGCCACAACAGCAGCACTCAAAAGCCTCCGGTACGAAACGGTAATCAAGGAACACCTCTAAACACAAGTGAGCATGTGCAAATAGCACTGGTGCCCAAGGGTTCTAAAACATCTCCTGTGGGGCCCCGGCTTGACAAATGGTTGCTGAGTGACGTCAGCCGTCACTAAGAAGATTGGAAGTTGGTTCTAAAGGGCTATTTCTTGACGTTGCTATAGATCAGTACTTTCCTAAGATTGGGCCTAGCTCCGCCCCCTACTTCTCATTCCATTCTGTCTTCCGGGTACCCTACTACACACGAATGGATATGCTTTACTCTTTCGACATCACCCTTTTGGAAGCGTGATGGATCTTTACCGGATGTCTGAGTCAGATCTGGTAGCTCAGCCGAAACCCGCTTCTCTTTCTCAAACAAACCGCGTCCGAGCTCGCCTCCTGCACCCTAGTGGAGGTTCCCGAGAGTGGCTCTTTTTCTACCCTCAAAAGTGAAAAAGCTTCTTCATGTGAGAAGACAGCAGCGTCAGAGGCCAGTCCCCTCACTTGGCCCATCGGCTCTTACCCACTTCTGAAGCCGAAATGAGCGAATATTACTTGGTAATATTTTGAGAAGCAAACATCAGTGCCACAGCAGCACCTCTGAATAGACTCCCGTTCTAACGGTAACCAAGGAGCAGTGACAAACACAAGTGAGCATGCACAAACAGCGCTGGCACCCAAGAGTTCTAAGAGGGCTCGTGCGGGGCATCTTGTTGACCAGGGTTTGCTGAGTGACGTCAGCAGTAACTTGGGAAATTGAAAGTTGTTTCTCCCGGGCTATTTTCTGCCATGGCTACCAATCAGTTCTTTCCAAAGCTTGGGCTTGGCTACGCCCCCTATTTCTTGTTCCACTCTGTCATCCCCGTTCCCTACTCCATAGGACAGCAATTGCTGTACTCTTTCCACATCACCCTTTTCGGCAGCCAGATGGAAGTTTCCCAGATGTCTCACTAAGATCTACGAGCTCAGCGGAAAGCCGATTCTCTTTCGCAAACAAACGGTGTCCGAGCTCGCCTCCTGCAGCCTAGTGGAGGCGACCGAAGACTACTCCACACGGAGAGATCAGCTGTCCTCTTTCTACATCACCCTGTTTGGCAGCGTGATGGATCTTTCCAAGATGTCTGAGTCGGATCTCCCAGCTTAGCTGAAATCCGATTCCCTTTCACGAACAAACCGCGTCTGCGCTCGCCTCCTGCAGCCCGGTGGAGGTGCCAGAGAGTGACTGTTTCTTCTACGGTCCAAAGTCAAAAAGCGCCTTCATGGCAGAAAACAGCAGCTTAAGAGGCCAGCCCGCTCACCTGCCCCCTCGGCTCTTATTCACTACTAAACCTAATACCAGCGATTACTCGGTACTATTCTGTAGAAGCCAACGTCTCTGCCACAACAGCACCACTCAAAAGCCTCCCGATCGAACGCTAACCAAGGAGCACTGCTAAACACAAGTGAGCACACGCACACACCGCTCGCGCCCAAGGGTTCTAAGAGGTCTCCTGCGGGGCCCCGGGTTGACCAATGGTTGCTGATTGCCGTCAGTGGTCCCTAGGGGGATTGAAAGTTGTTTCTCACGGGCTATTTCTTGACATGGCTACAGATAAGTTCTTTCCTAAGCTTGGGCCTGGCTCCGCCCCCTACTTCTCCATCCACTCTGTCATGCACTTACCCTACTTCACACGGAAAGATCTGCTATCCACTTTTAACATGACCCCTTTTGCAGCTTGATGGATCTTTCCCAGATGTCTGTGTCGGATCTGGTAGCTCAGCCGAAATCCGATTCCATTTCTCAACCAAACCGCTCCCGCGCTCGCCTCCTGCCGCCTGGTGGAGGTTCCCGACCCCTACTCCACACGGAAAGATCAGCTGTCCTCTTTCCACATCACCCTGTTCGGCAGCGTGATGGATCTTTCCCAGATGTCTGAGTCGGATCTGCCAGCTCAGCCGATAGCCGATTCTCTTTCACGAACAAACCGCGTCCACGCTCGCCTCCTGCAGCCCGGTGGAGGTGCCAGAGAGTGACGTTTTCTTCTACGGTCCAAAGTCAAAAACCGTCTTCATGGCAGGAGACAGCAGCTTAACTGGCCAGCCCGCTCACCTGCCCCCTCGACTCTGAGCCACTTGTAAACCTAATACCAGCGATTACTCGGTACTATTCTGTACAAGCCAACCTCTCTGCCACGACAGCACCACTCAAAAGCCTCCCGATCGAACGGTAACCAAGGAGCAGTGCTAAACACAAGTGAGCACGCGCACACACCGCTCGCGCCCAAGGGTTCTAAGAGGTCTCCTGTGGGGCCCCAGGTTGACCAATAGTTGCGGAGTGACTTCAGCAGTCACTAAGTAGATTGAAAGTTGGTTCTTTTTTTTTTTTTTTTTTGACTTTCTGAAGGGTGAATTTTATGGTATGTGAATTATCCCAATAAAGCTGATTTTTTTAGAAAAGTGTTCTACATGTAAGTATATATGAGTACATATATGAATATGTGTACATACATGCAATAAATTGTAAGTTAATTTAGAAATAGACAGCTTCATATCCATCTAAATCAATGTTTAAATTCTTCTTAAGGATTTTAAGATGCTAACATATTTGAGAGAACACTACAATATCACATAACCTAGTTTGATAATTACAGATACATACTAAAGATTTAAACTTAAATCTCCATTGAACTTTGAAATCCTAGAATCTGCAGCAACCTGCTCACTCCTGAGTTGGCTTAGCTCTAGTTCCAATTTCATATTTGCAGGGAACCAAGAAACTCTACAAAGGTGAACAGCACATCACTGGGTATGGAAGAGCAGGGCCGCGTCTTTTACAACCTCGTGACCTTTGCAGCACGTGGCACTGTCCCTCGCACACATGGCAGGCCACATGACAAATGAGGGAGATACTTTTTAAATACCATATTTGTAAAACAGGACCAGAACAGTTAAATTTTGTTCTCTGTGCTATCCCGTTAGATCAGGTCAACAAACTTCTTATGTAAAGGACCAGATAGCAAATATTTTAGGCTTTTGGACAAGATTGTTTCTGACAGAACTACGCAACTCCCTCCGAGTAACATGAAAGCAGCTGTAGACAATATATAAACAAATGGACAACATTTAAACAAATGATCCCCTGCTTTAGACCAGTGCTGTCCAACGGATCTTTCCACAGTAGTAGAAATATTTTATTATCTGACTATTAACCCCTTAAACTATGGCTACTGTGACTAAGAAACTGAATTTTTAAATTATTTTAAATGTAAACAGATACATGTGACTAGTGGCTACTATACTGACCAGCACTGCATTAGACAACTAACTAGCCAATTTTATTACCTCTGTTCAAAAAACCGAAAAACAGTGCCTCTATTCAAAAAACTTAAAGCTAAAGATGAATTCTCTGACTACATTTCAAGGATGAACTGAGAAGAGAAAACATGATGTCAAATTTCTAATAATTCATAGATCCTACCACTAAGTATCAAAATTCGAAAGCAAATTATCACAGTTCAAGCAGAAGGATACGTGTAGAGTTCCATGTATCTGGACTTCGCCATACTCTGTCTGGTGTACACTTGCTGGATTCCAGCTCTGAGGTCGTCCCAGATCTGGTCAAGGCCAATCTGCTTCAGTCCATGGGGATTCTGACTCCTGTTTGATGACATTGTGAGTAATGTTCTGAAGTCGTCCAGTGCAGCAATCCTTATTCAAAATACAGATAATTCTCCATTAGATGAAAATATACAGTATCATCCCAAATTTATTCACAGCAGCTCAGAAAAGGATGTCCTTTAACTGCAGAAAATGAAATCTCATTGCAGGCAAACCCGCATTTCCCTGGAGACTACAAGGCTCCCGCGACATCTCCGCCTGGTCGCTGGGCGCAGGCCCTGGCGAAACCCCTGTCCCGCCAAGGTCGGGCAGCGTCCCTCAGCGCCGGGGCCGCCCCGCCTGGAGCTGAGTGCCGAAAGTTGGTTCTAATGGGCTATTTCTTGACGTGGCCACAGATAAGTTCTTTTCTAAGATTGGGCCTAGCTCCGCCCCTTACTTCTCGTTCCGCTCTGTCATCCCTATCCCCTACTCCACACGAAAGGATGTGGTGTACTCTTTCAACATGGCCCCTTTAGGCAGCGTGATTGATCCTTCCCAGATGTCTGAGTGGATCTGGGAGCTAGGCCAAAAGCCGATTCTCTGTCTGAAACAAACCTCGTCCGAGCTCGCCTCCTGCAACCTGGTGGCGGTGCCTGAGAGTGACTCTTTCATCTACCGTCAAAAGTCAAAAAGCTTCTTCATGGGAGAAGACAGCAGCTTCAGAGGCCCGTCCCCTCACCTGGCCCCTCGGCTCATACCCACTCGTGAAGCCGATATGAGCAAATATTACTCAGTGCTATTTTCTCGAAGACAACATCTCTGCCACAACAGCACCACTCAAAAGCCTCCCGACCGAACGCTAACCAACGAGCAGTGCTAAACACAAGTGAGGACGCGCACACACGGCTCGCGCCCAAGGGTTCTAAGAAGTGTCCTCCGGGGCCCCGGGTTGACCAATGGTTGCTGATTGCCGTCAGTGGTCCCTAGGGGGATTGAAAGTTGTTTTTCACGGGCAATTTCTTGACATGGCTACAGATAAGTTCTTTCTTAAGCTTGGGCCTGGTTCCGCCCCCTACTTCTCCATCCACTCTGTCATGCACTTACCCTACTCCACACGGAAAGATCTGCTATCCACTTTTAACATGACCCCTTTTGCAGCTTGCTGGATCTTTCCCAGATGTCTGTGTCGGATCTGGTAGCTCAGCCGAAATCCGATTCCATTTCTCAACCAAACCGCTCCCGCGCTCGCCTCCTGCCGCCTGGTGGAGGTTCCCGACCCCTACTCCACACGGAAAGATCGGCTGTCCTCTTTCCACATCACCCAGTTCGGCAGCGTGATGGATCTTTCCCAGATGTCTGAGTCGGATCTGCCAGCTCAGCCGAAAGTCGATTCTCTTTCAGGAACAAACCGCTTCGGCGCTCGCCTCCTGAAGCCCGATGGAGGTGCCAGAGAGTGACTTTTTCTTCTACGGTCCAAAGTCAAAAAGCGTCTTCATGGCAGAAGACAGCAGCTTAACTGGCCAGCCCTCTCACCTGCCCCCTCGGCTCTTATCCACTTCTAAACCTAATACCAGCGATTACTCGGTACTATTCTGTACAAGCCAACCTCTCTGCCACGACAGCACCACTCAAAAGCCTCTCGATCGAACGGTAACCAAGGAGCAGTGATAAACACAAGTGAGAACGCGCACACACCGCTCGTGCCCGAGGGTTCTAAGAGGTCTCCTGCGGGGCCCCGGGTTGACCAATGGATGCTGAGTGACGTCAGCAGTCACTAAGGATATTGAAAGATGGTTCTAATGGGCTATTACTTGACGTGGCCACAGATCAGTTCTTTTCTAAGATTGGGCCTAGCTCCGCCCCCTACTTCTCCTTCCGCTCTGTCATCCCCGTCCCCTACTCCACACGAAAGGATCTGGTGTACTCTTTCAACATGGCCCCTTTAGGCAGCGTGATTGATCCTTCCCAGATGTCTGAGTGGATCTGGGAGCTCGGCCAAAAGCCGATTCTCTCTCTGAAACAAACCTCGTCCGAGCTCGCCTCCTGCAACCTGGTGGCGGTGCCTGAGAGTGACTCTTTCATCTACCGTCAAAAGTCAAAAAGCTTCTTCATGGGAGAAGACAGCAGCTTCAGAGGCCCGTCCCCTCACCTGGCCCCTCGGCTCATACCCACTCGTGAAGCCGATATGAGCGAATATTACTCAGTGCTATTTTCTTGAAGACAACATCTCTGCCACAACAGCACCACTCAAAAGCCTCCCGATCGAACGCTAACCAAGGAGCAGTGCTAAACACAAGTGAGGACGCGCACACACCGCTCGCGCCCAAGGTTCTAAGAGGTCTCCTGCGGGGACCCGGGTTGACCAATGGTTGCTGACTGCCGTCAGTGGTCCCTAGGGGGATTGAAAGTTGTTTCTCACGGGCTATTTCTTGACATGGCTACAGATAAGTTCTTTCCAAAGCTTGGGCCTGGCTCCGCCGCCTACTTCTCCATCCACTCTGTCATGCACTTACCCTACTCCACACGGAAAGATCTGCTATCCACTTTTAACATCACCCCTTTTGCAGCTTGATGGATCTTTCCCAGATGTCTGTGTCGGATCTGGTAGCTCAGCCGAAATCCGATTCCATTTCTCAACCAAACCGCTCCCGCGCTCGCCTCCTGCCGCCTGGTGGAGGTTCCCGACCCCTACTCCACACGGAAAGATCAGCTGTCCTCTTTCCACATCACCCTGTTCGGCAGCGTGATGGAACTTTCCCAGATGTCTGAGTCGGATCTGCCAGCTCAGCCGATAGCCGATTCCCTTTCACGAACGAACCGCGTCCACGCTCGCCTCCTGCAGCCCGGTGGAGGTGCCAGAGAGTGACGTTTTCTTCTACGGTCCAAAGTCAAAAACCGTCTTCATGGCAGGAGACAGCAGCTTAACTGGCCAGCCCGCTCACCTGCCCCCTCGACTCTGAGCCACTTGTAAACCTAATACCAGTGATTACTCGGTACTATTCTGTAGAAGCCAACCTCTCTGCCACGACCGCACCACTCAAAAGCCTCCCGATCGAATGGTAACCAAGGAGCAGTGCTAAACACAAGTGAGCCCGCGCACACACCGCTCGCGCCCAAGGGTTCTAAGAGGTCTCCTGCGGGGCCCCGGGTTGACCAATGGTTGCGGAGTGACGTCAGCAGTCACTAGGTAGATTGAAAGTTGGTTCTTTATTTTTATTTTTTTTTTTTGACTTTCTAAAGGGTGAATTTTATGGTACGTGAATTATCTCAATCAAGCTGACTTTTTTAGAAAAGTGTTCTACATGTAAGTATATATGAGTACATATATGAATATGTGTACATACAAACAATAAATTGTAAGTTAATTTAGAAGTAGACAGCTTCATATCCATCTAACTCAATATTTAAATTCTTCTTAAGGATTTTAAGATGCTAACATATTTGAGGGAACACTACAATATCACATAACCTAGTTTGATAATTACAGATACATACTAAAGATTTAAACTTAAATCTCCATTGAACTTTGAAATCCTAGAATCTGCAGCAACCTGCTCACTACTGAGTTGGCTTAGCTCTAGTTCCAATTTCATATTTGCACGGAACCAAGAAACTCTACAAAGGTGAACAGCACATCACTGGGTATGGAAGAGCAGGGCCGCGTCTTTTACACCCTCGTGACCTTTGCAGCACGCGGCACTGTCCCTCGCACACATGGCAGGCCACATGACAAATGAGGGAGATACTTTTTAAATACCATACTTGTAAAACAGGACCAGAACAGTTAAACTTTTGTTCTCTGTGCTATCCCGTTAGATCAGGTCAACAAACTTCTTATGTAAAGGACCAGATAGCAAATATTTTAGGCTTTTGGACAAGATTGTTTCTGACAGAACTACTCAACTCCCTCCGAGTAACATGAAAGCAGCTGTAGACAATATATCAACAAATGGACAACATTTAAACAAATGATCCCCTGCTTTAGACCAGTGCTGTCCAACGGATCTTTCCACAGTAATAGAAATATTTTATTATCTGACTATTAAGCCCTTAAACTATGGCTACTGTGACTAAGAAACTGAATTTTTAAATTATTTTAAATGTAAACAGATACATGTGACTAGTGGCTACTGTCCTGACCAGCACTGCATTAGACAACTAACTAGCCAATTTTATTACCTCTGTTCAAAAAACCGAAAAACAGTACCTCTATTCAAAAAACTTAAAGCTAAAGATGAATTCTGTGACTACATTTCAAGGATGAACTGAGAAGAGAAAACATGATGTCAAATTTCTAATAATTCATAGATCCTACCACTAAGTATCAAAATTCGAAAGCAAATTATCTCAGTTCAAGCAGGAGGATACGTATAGAGTTCCATGTATCTGGACTTCGCCATACTCTGTCTGGTGTACACTTGCTGGATTCCAGCTCTGAGGTCGTCCCAGATCTGGTCAAGGCCAATCTGCTTCAGTCCATGGGGATTCTGACTCCTGTTTGATGACATTGTGAGTAATGTTCTGAAGTCGTCCAGTGCAGCAATCCTTATTCAAAATACAGCTAATTCTCCATTAGATGAAAATATACAGTATCATCCCAAATTTATTCACAGCAGCTCAGAAAAGGATGTCCTTTAACTGCAGAAAATGAAATCTCATTGCAGGCAAACCCGCATTTCCCCGGAGACTACAAGGCTCGCGCGACGTCTCCGCCTGGTCGCCGGGCCCAGGCCCTGGCGAAACCCCCGTCCCGCCAAGGTCGGGCAGCGTCCCTCAGCGCAGGGACCGCCCCGCCTGGAGATGAGTGCCGAAAGTTGGTTCTAATGGGCTATTTCTTGACGTGGCTACAGATCAGTTCTTTTCTAAGATTGGGCCTAGCTCTGCCCCCTACCTCTCGTTCCGCTCTGTCATCCCCGTCCCCTACTCCACACGAAAGGATCTGGTGTACTCTTTCAACATGGCCCCTTTAGGCAGCGTGATGGATCTTTCCCAGATGCCTGAGTGGAAATGGGAGGTAGGCCAAAGCCGATTCTCTGTCTGAAACAAACCTCGTCCGAGCTCGCCTCCTGCAACCGGGTGGCGGTGCCTGAGAGTGACTCTTTCATCTACCGTCAAAAGTCAAAAAGCTTCTTCATGGGAGAAGACAGCAGCTTCAGAGGCCCGTCCCCTCACCTGGCCCCTCGGCTCATACCCACTCGTGAAGCCGCTATGAGCGAATATTACTCAGTACTATTTTCTCGAAGACAAAATCTCTGCCACAACAGCACCACTCAAAAGCCTCCCGATCGAACGCTAACCAAGGAGCAGTGCTAAACACAAGTGAGCACGCGCACACACCGCTCGCGCCCAAGGGTTCTAATAGGTGTCTTGCGGGGCCCCGGGTTGACCGATGGTTGCTGATTGCCGTCAGTGGTCCCTAGGGGGAATGAAAGATGTTTCTCACGGGCTATCTCTTGCCATGGCTACAGATAAGTTCTTTCCTAAGCTTGGGCCTGGCTCCGCCCCCTACTTCTCCATCCACTCTGTCATCCACTTACCCTACTCCACACGGAAAGATCTGCTATCCACTTTTAACATGACCCCTTTTGCAGCTTGATGGATCTTTCCCAGATGTCTGTGTCGGATCTGGTAGCTCAGCCGAAATCCGATTCCATTTCTCTTCGAAACCGCTCCCGCGCATGCCTCCTGCAGCCTGGTGGAGGTTCCGGACCCCTACTCCACACGGAAAGATCGGCTGTCCTCTTTGCACATCACCCTGTTTGGCAGCATGATGGATCTTTTCCAGATGTCTGAGTCGGATCTGCCAGCTCAGCCGAAAGCCGATTCTCTTTCACGAAAAAACTGCGTCCGCACTCGCCTCATGAAGCCCGGTGGAGGTGCCAGAGAGTGACTTTTTCTTCTACGGTCCAAAGTCAAAAAGCGTCTTCATGGCAGAAGACAGCAGCTTAACTGGCCAGCCCGCTCACCTGCCCCCTCGGCTCTTATCCACTTGTAAACCTAATACCAGCGATTACTCGGTACTATTCTGTAGAAGCCAACCTCTCTGCCACGACCGCACCACTCAAAAGCCTCCCGATCGAACGGTAACCAAGGAGCAGTGCTAAACACAAGTGAGAACGCGCGCACACACCGCTCGTGCCCGAGGGTTCTAAGAGGTCTCCTGCGGGGCCCCGGGTTGACCAATGGAGGCTGAGTGACGTCAGCAGTCACTAAGGATATTGAAAGATGGTTCTAATGGGCTATTACTTGACGTGGCCACAGATCAGTTCTTTTCTAAGATTGGGCCTAGCTCCGCCCCCTAATTCTCGTTCCGCTCTGTCATCCCCGTCCCCTACTCCACACGAAAGGATCTAGTGTACTCTTTCAACATGGCCGCTTTAGGCAGCGTGATTGATCTTTCCCAGATGTCTGAGTGGATCTGGGAGCTAGGCCAAAGCCGATTCTCTGTCTGAAATAAACCTCGTCCGAGCTCGCCTCCTGCAACCTGGTGGCGGTGCCTGAGAGTGACTCTTTCATCTACCGTCAAAAGTCAAAAAGCTTCTTCATGGGAGAAGACAGCAGCTTCAGAGGCCCGTCCCCTCACCTGGCCCCTCGGCTCATACCCACTCGTGAAGCCGCTATGAGCGAATATTACTCAGTACTATTTTCTCGAAGACAACATCTCTGCCACAACAGCACCACTCAAAATCCTCCCGATCGAACGCTAACCAAGGAGCAGTGCTAAACACAGGTGAGCACGCGCACACACCGCTCGCGCCCAAGGGTTCTAAGAGGTGTCCTGCGGGGCCCCGGGTGGACCAATGGTTGCTGATTGCCGTCAGTGGTCCCTAGGGGGAATGAAAGTTGTTTCTCACGGGCTATTTCTTGCCATGGCTACAGATAAGTTCTTTCCTAAGCTTGGGCCTGGCTCCGCCCCCTACTTCTCCATCCACTCTGTCATCCACTTACCCTACTCCACACGGAAAGATCTGCTATCCACTTTTAACATGACCCCTTTTGCAGCTTGATGGATCTTTCCCAGATGTCTGTGTCGGATCTGGTAGCTCAGCCGTAATCCGATTCCATTTCTCAACCAAACCGCTCCCGCGCTCGCCTCCTGCAGCCTGGTGGAGGTTCCCGACCCCTACTCCACACGGAAAGATCAGCTGTACTCTTTCCACATCACCCTGTTTGGCAGCGTGATGGATCTTTCCCAGATGTCTGAATCGGATCTGCCAGCTCAGCCGAAACCCGATTCTCTTTCATGAACAAACCGCGTCCGCGCTCGCCTCCTGCAGCCCAGTGGAGGTGCCAGAGAGTGACTTTTTCTTCTACGGTCCAAAGTCAAAAAGCGTCTTCCTGGCTGAAGACAGCAGCTTAACAGGCCAGCCCGCTCACCTGCCCCCTCGAGTCTGAGCCTCTTGTAAACCTAATACCAGCGATTACTCGGTACTATTCTGTAGAAGCCAACCTCTCTGCCACGACCGCACCACTCAAAAGCCTCCCGATCGAACGGTAACCAAGGAGCAGTGCTAAACACAAGTGAGAACGCGCACACACCGCTCGTGCCCGAGGGTTCTAAGAGGTCTCCTGCGGGGCCCCGGGTTGACCAATGGATGCTGAGTGACGTCAGTGGTCCCTAGGGGGATTGAAAGTTGTTCCTCACGGGCTATTTCTTGACATGGCTACAGATAAGTTCTTTCCTAAGCTTGGGCCTGGCTCCGCTCCCTACTTCTCCATCCACTCTGTCATGCACTTACCCTACTCCACACGGAAAGATCTGC
Organism: Cynocephalus volans; assembly: GCF_027409185.1. Taxonomy (NCBI): domain Eukaryota; kingdom Metazoa; phylum Chordata; class Mammalia; order Dermoptera; family Cynocephalidae; genus Cynocephalus; species Cynocephalus volans. The sequence goes on from NC_084469.1 coordinate 62,336,863, forward strand.
TATCCACTTTTAACATGACCCCTTTTGCAGCTTGATGGATCTTTCCCAGATGTCTGTGTCGGATCTGGTAGCTCAGCCGTAATCCGATTCCATTTCTCAACCAAACCACTCCCGCGCTCGCCTCCTGCAGCCCGGTGGAGGTTCCCGACCCCTACTCCACACGGAAAGATCAGCTGTCCTCTTTCCACATCACGCTGTTTGGCAGCGTGATGGATCTTTCCCAGATGTCTGAGTCGGATCTGCCAGCTCAGCCGATAGCCGATTCTCTTTCACGAACAAACCGCGTCCACGCTCGCCTCCTGCAGCCCGGTGGAGGTGCCAGAGAGTGACATTTTCTTCTACGGTCCAAAGTCAAAAACCGTCTTCATGGCAGGAGACAGCAGCTTAACTGGCCAGCCCGCTCACCTGCCCCCTCGACTCTGAGCCACTTGTAAACCTAATACCAGCGATTACTCGGTACTATTTTGTACAAGCCAACCTCTCTGCCACGACCGCACCACTCAAAATCCTCCCGATCGAAAGGTAACCAAGGAGCAGTGCTAAACACAAGTGAGCCCGCGCACACACCGCTCGCGCCCAAGGGTTCTAAGAGGTCTCCTGCGGGGCCCCGGTTTGACCAATGGTTGCGGAGTGACGTCAGCAGTCACTAGGTAGATTGAAAGTTGGTTCTTTTTTTTTTTTTTTTGACTTTCTAAAGGGTGAATTTTATGGTATGTGAATTATCTCAATCAAGCTGATTTTTTTAGAAAAGTGTTCTACATGTAAGTATATATGAGTACATATATGAATATGTGTACATACATACAATAAATTGTAAGGTAATTTACGAATAGACAGCTTCATATCCATCTAAATCAATGTTTAAATTCTTCTTAAGGATTTTAAGATGCTAACATATTTGAGAGAACACTACAATATCACATAACCTAGTTTGATAATTACAGATACATACTAAAGATTTAAACTTAAATCTCCATTGAACTTTGAAATCCTAGAATCTGCAGCAACCTGCTCACTACTGAGTTGGCTTAGCTCTAGTTCCAATTTCATATTTGCACGGAACCAAGAAACTCTACAAAGGTGAACAGCACATCACTGGGTATGGAAGAGCAGGGCCGCGTCTTTTACACCCTCGTGACCTTTGCAGCACGCGGCACTGTCCCTCGCACACATGGCAGGCCACATGACAAATGAGGGAGATACTTTTTAAATACCATACTTGTAAAACAGGACCAGAACAGTTAAACTTTTGTTCTCTGTGCTATCTCGTTAGATCAGGTCAACAAACTTCTTATGTAAAGGACCAGATAGCAAATATTTTAGGCTTTTGGACAAGATTGTTTCTGACAGAACTACTCAACTCCCTCCGAGTAACATGAAAGCAGCTTTAGACAATATATCAACAAATGGACAACATTTAAACAAATGATCCCCTGCTTTAGACCAGTGCTGTCCAACGGATCTTTCCACAGTAATAGAAATATTTTATTATCTGACTATTAAGCCCTTAAACTATGGCTACTGTGACTTAGAAACTGAATTTTTAAATTATTTTAAATGTAAACAGATACATGTGACTAGTGGCTACTGTCCTGACCAGCACTGCATTAGACAACTAACTAGCCAATTTTATTACCTCTGTTCAAAAAACCGAAAAACAGTACCTCTATTCAAAAAACTTAAAGCTAAAGATGAATTCTGTGACTACATTTCAAGGATGAACTGAGAAGAGAAAACATGATGTCAAATTTCTAATAATTCATAGATCCTACCACTAAGTATCAAAATTCGAAAGCAAATTATCTCAGTTCAAGCAGGAGGATACGTGTAGAGTTCCATGTATCTGGACTTCGCCATACTCTGTCTGGTGTACACTTGCTGGATTCCAGCTCTGAGGTCGTCCCAGATCTGGTCAAGGCCAATCTGCTTCAGTCCATGGGGATTCTGACTCCTGTTTGATGACATTGTGAGTAATGTTCTGAAGTCGTCCAGTGCAGCAATCCTTATTCAAAATACAGCTAATTCTCCATTAGATGAAAATATACAGTATCATCCCAAATTTATTCACAGCAGCTCAGAAAAGGATGTCCTTTAACTGCAGAAAATGAAATCTCATTGCAGGCAAACCCGCATTTCCCCGGAGACTACAAGGCTCGCGCGACGTCTCCGCCTGCTCGCCGGGCCCAGGCCCTGGCGAAACCCCCGTCCCGCCAAGGTCGGGCAGCGTCCCTCAGCGCAGGGACCGCCCCGCCTGGAGCTGAGTGCCGAAAGTTGGTTCTAATGGGCTATTTCTTGACGTGGCTACAGATCAGTTCTTTTCTAAGATTGGGCCTAGCTCCGCCCCCTACCTCTCGTTCCGCTCTGTCATCCCCGTCCCCTACTCCACACGAAAGGATCTGGTGTACTCTTTCAACATGGTCCCTTTAGGCAGGGTGATGGATCTTTCCCAGATGCCTGAGTGGAAATCGGAGGTAGGCCAAAGCCGATTCTCTGTCTGAAACAAACCTCGTCCGAGCTCGCCTCCTGCAACCTGGTGGCGGTGCCTGAGAGTGACTCTTTCATCTACCGTCAAAAGTCAAAAAGCTTCTTCATGGGAGAAGACAGCAGCTTCAGAGGCCCGTCCCCTCACCTGGCCCCTCGGCTCATACCCACTCGTGAAGCCGCTATGAGCGAATATTACTCAGTACTATTTTCTCGAAGACAAAATCTCTGCCACAACAGCACCACTCAAAAGCCTCCCGATCGAACGCTAACCAAGGAGCAGTGCTAAACACAAGTGAGCACGCGCACACACCGCTCGCGCCCAAGGGTTCTAATAGGTGTCCTGCGGGGCCCCGGGTTGACCAATGGTTGCTGATTGCCGTCAGTGGTCCCTAGGGGGAATGAAAGATGTTTCTCACGGGCTATCTCTTGCCATGACTACAGATAAGTTCTTTCCTAAGCTTGGGCCTGGCTCCGCCCCCTACTTTTCCATCCACTCTGTCATCCACTTACCCTACTCCACACGGAAAGATCTGCTATCCACTTTTAACATGACCCCTTTTGCAGCTTGATGGATCTTTCCCAGATGTCTGTGTCGGATCTGGTAGCTCACCCGAAATCCGATTCCATTTCTCTACCAAACCGCTCCCGCGCACGCCTCCTGCAGCCTGGTGGAGGTTCCGGACCCCTACTCCACACGGAAAGATCGGCTGTCCTCTTTGCACATCACCCTGTTTGGCAGCATGATGGATCTTTTCCAGATGTCTGAGTCGGATCTGCCAGCTCAGCCGAAAGCCGGTTCTCTTTCACGAACAAACCGCGTCCGCACTCGCCTCCTGAAGCCCGGTGGAGGTGCCAGAGAGTGACTTTTTCTTCTACGGTCCAAAGTCAAAAAGCGTCTTCATGGCAGAAGACAGCAGCTTAACTGGCCAGCCCGCTCACCTGCCCCCTCGGCTCTTATCCACTTGTAAACCTAATACCAGCGATTACTCGGTACTATTCTGTAGAACCCAACCTCTCTGCCACGACCGCACCACTCAAAAGCCTCCCGATCGAACGGTAACCAAGGAGCAGTGCTAAACACAAGTGAGAACGGGCGCACACACCGCTCGTGCCCGAGGGTTCTAAGAGGTCTCCTGCGGGGCCCCGGGTTGACCAATGGAGGCTGAGTGACGTCAGCAGTCACTAAGGATATTGAAAGATGGTTCTAATGGGCTATTACTTGACGTGGCCACAGATCAGTTCTTTTCTAAGATTGGGCCTAGCTCCGCCCCCTAATTCTCGTTCCGCTCTGTCATCCCCTTCCCCTACTCCACACGAAAGGATCTAGTGTACTCTTTCAACATGGCCGCTTTAGGCAGCGTGATTGATCTTTCCCAGATGTCTGAGTGGATCTGGGAGCTAGGCCAAAGCCGATTCTCTGTCTGAAATAATCCTCGTCCGAGCTCGCCTCCTGCAACCTGGTGGCGGTGCCTGAGAGTGACTCTTTCATCTACCGTCAAAAGTCAAAAAGCTTCTTCATGGGAGAAGACAGCAGCTTCAGAGGCCCGTCCCCTCACCTGGCCCCTCGGCTCATACCCACTCGTGAAGCCGCTATGAGCGAATATTACTCAGTACTATTTTCTCGAAGACAACATCTCTGCCACAACAGCACCACTCAAAAGCCTCCCGATCGAACGCTAACCAAGAAGCAGTGCTAAACACAAGTGAGCACGCGCACACACCGCTCGTGCCCGAGGGTTCTAAGAGGTCTCCTGCGGGGCCCCGGGTTGACCAATGGATGCTGAGTGACGTCAGCAGTCACTAAGGATATTGAAAGATGGTTCTAATGGGCTATTTCTTGACATGGCCACAGATCAGGTCTTTTTAAAGATTGGGCTGAGCTCCGCCCCCTACTTCTCGTTCCGCTCTGTCATCCCGGTCCCCTACTCCACACGAAAGGATCTGATGTACTCTTTCAACATGGCCCCTTAAGGCAGCGTGATTGATCTTTCCCAGATGTCTGAGTGGATCTGGGAGCTAGGCCAAAGCCGATTCTCTGTCTGAAATAAACCTCGTCCGAGCTCGCCTCCTGCAACCTGGTGGCGGTGCCTGAGAGTGACTCTTTCATCTACCGTCAAAAGTCAAAAAGCTTCTTCATGGGAGAAGACAGCAGCTTCAGAGGCCCATCCCCTCACCTGGCCCCTCGGCTCATACCCACTCATGAAGCCGCTATGAGCGAATATTACTCAGTACTATTTTCTCGAAGACAACATCTCTGCCACAACAGCACCACTCAAAATCCTCCCGATCGAACGCTAACCAAGGAGCAGTGCTAAACACAGGTGAGCACGCGCACACACCGCTCGCGCCCAAGGGTTCTAAGAGGTGTCCTGCGGGGCCCCGGGTGGACCAATGGTTGCTGATTGCCGTCAGTGGTCCCTAGGGGGAATGAAAGTTGTTTCTCACGGGCTATTTCTTGCCATGGCTACAGATAAGTTCTTTCCTAAGCTTGGGCCTGGCTCCGCCCCCTACTTCTCCATCCACTCTGTCATCCACTTACCCTACTCCACACGGAAAGATCTGCTATCCACTTTTAACATGACCCCTTTTGCAGCTTGATGGATCTTTCCCAGATGTCTGTGTCGGATCTGGTAGCTCAGCCGTAATCCGATTCCATTTCTCAACCAAACCGCTCCCGCGCTCGCCTCCTGCAGCCTGGTGGAGGTTCCCGACCCCTACTCCACACGGAAAGATCAGCTGTACTCTTTCCACATCACCCTGTTTGGCAGCGTGATGGATCTTTCCCAGATGTCTGAATCGGATCTGCCAGCTCAGCCGAAACCCGATTCTCTTTCATGAACAAACCGCGTCCGCGCTCGCCTCCTGCAGCCCAGTGGAGGTGCCAGAGAGTGACTTTTTCTTCTACGGTCCAAAGTCAAAAAGCGTCTTCCTGGCTGAAGACAGCAGCTTAACAGGCCAGCCCGCTCACCTGCCCCCTCGAGTCTGAGCCTCTTGTAAACCTAATACCAGCGATTACTCGGTACTATTCTGTAGAAGCCAACCTCTCTGCCACGACCGCACCACTCAAAAGCCTCCCGATCGAACGGTAACCAAGGAGCAGTGCTAAACACAAGTGAGAACGCGCACACACCGCTCGTGCCCGAGGGTTCTAAGAGGTCTCCTGCGGGGCCCCGGGTTGACCAATGGATGCTGAGTGACGTCAGTGGTCCCTAGGGGGATTGAAAGTTGTTCCTCACGGGCTATTTCTTGACATGGCTACAGATAAGTTCTTTCCTAAGCTTGGGCCTGGCTCCGCTCCCTACTTCTCCATCCACTCTGTCATGCACTTACCCTACTCCACACGGAAAGATCTGCTATCCACTTTTAACATGACCCCTTTTGCAGCTTGATGGATCTTTCCCAGATGTCTGTGTCGGATCTGGTAGCTCAGCCGTAATCCGATTCCATTTCTCAACCAAACCACTCCCGCGCTCGCCTCCTGCAGCCCGGTGGAGGTTCCCGACCCCTACTCCACACGGAAAGATCAGCTGTCCTCTTTCCACATCACCCTGTTTGGCAGCGTGATGGATCTTTCCCAGATGTCTGAGTCGGATCTGCCAGCTCAGCCGATAGCCGATTCTCTTTCACGAACAAACCGCGTCCACGCTCGCCTCCTGCAGCCCGGTGGAGGTGCCAGAGAGTGACATTTTCTTCTACGGTCCAAAGTCAAAAACCGTCTTCATGGCAGGAGACAGCAGCTTAACTGGCCAGCCCGCTCACCTGCCCCCTCGACTCTGAGCCACTTGTAAACCTAATACCAGCGATTACTCGGTACTATTTTGTACAAGCCAACCTCTCTGCCACGACCGCACCACTCAAAATCCTCCCGATCGAAAGGTAACCAAGGAGCAGTGCTAAACACAAGTGAGCCCGCGCACACACCGCTCGCGCCCAAGGGTTCTAAGAGGTCTCCTGCGGGGCCCCGGTTTGACCAATGGTTGCGGAGTGACGTCAGCAGTCACTAGGTAGATTGAAAGTTGGTTCTTTTTTTTTTTTTTTTTGACTTTCTAAAGGGTGAATTTTATGGTATGTGAATTATCTCAATCAAGCTGATTTTTTTAGAAAAGTGTTCTACATGTAAGTATATATGAGTACATATATGAATATGTGTACATACATACAATAAATTGTAAGGTAATTTACGAATAGACAGCTTCATATCCATCTAAATCAATGTTTAAATTCTTCTTAAGGATTTTAAGATGCTAACATATTTGAGAGAACACTACAATATCACATAACCTAGTTTGATAATTACAGATACATACTAAAGATTTAAACTTAAATCTCCATTGAACTTTGAAATCCTAGAATCTGCAGCAACCTGCTCACTACTGAGTTGGCTTAGCTCTAGTTCCAATTTCATATTTGCACGGAACCAAGAAACTCTACAAAGGTGAACAGCACATCACTGGGTATGGAAGAGCAGGGCCGCGTCTTTTACACCCTCGTGACCTTTGCAGCACGCGGCACTGTCCCTCGCACACATGGCAGGCCACATGACAAATGAGGGAGATACTTTTTAAATACCATACTTGTAAAACAGGACCAGAACAGTTAAACTTTTGTTCTCTGTGCTATCTCGTTAGATCAGGTCAACAAACTTCTTATGTAAAGGACCAGATAGCAAATATTTTAGGCTTTTGGACAAGATTGTTTCTGACAGAACTACTCAACTCCCTCCGAGTAACATGAAAGCAGCTGTAGACAATATATCAACAAATGGACAACATTTAAACAAATGATCCCCTGCTTTAGACCAGTGCTGTCCAACGGATCTTTCCACAGTAATAGAAATATTTTATTATCTGACTATTAAGCCCTTAAACTATGGCTACTGTGACTTAGAAACTGAATTTTTAAATTATTTTAAATGTAAACAGATACATGTGACTAGTGGCTACTGTCCTGACCAGCACTGCATTAGACAACTAACTAGCCAATTTTATTACCTCTGTTCAAAAAACCGAAAAACAGTACCTCTATTCAAAAAACTTAAAGCTAAAGATGAATTCTGTGACTACATTTCAAGGATGAACTGAGAAGAGAAAACATGATGTCAAATTTCTAATAATTCATAGATCCTACCACTAAGTATCAAAATTCGAAAGCAAATTATCTCAGTTCAAGCAGGAGGATACGTGTAGAGTTCCATGTATCTGGACTTCGCCATACTCTGTCTGGTGTACACTTGCTGGATTCCAGCTCTGAGGTCGTCCCAGATCTGGTCAAGGCCAATCTGCTTCAGTCCATGGGGATTCTGACTCCTGTTTGATGACATTGTGAGTAATGTTCTGAAGTCGTCCAGTGCAGCAATCCTTATTCAAAATACAGCTAATTCTCCATTAGATGAAAATATACAGTATCATCCCAAATTTATTCACAGCAGCTCAGAAAAGGATGTCCTTTAACTGCAGAAAATGAAATCTCATTGCAGGCAAACCCGCATTTCCCCGGAGACTACAAGGCTCGCGCGACGTCTCCGCCTGCTCGCCGGGCCCAGGCCCTGGCGAAACCCCCGTCCCGCCAAGGTCGGGCAGCGTCCCTCAGCGCAGGGACCGCCCCGCCTGGAGCTGAGTGCCGAAAGTTGGTTCTAATGGGCTATTTCTTGACGTGGCTACAGATCAGTTCTTTTCTAAGATTGGGCCTAGCTCCGCCCCCTACCTCTCGTTCCGCTCTGTCATCCCCGTCCCCTACTCCACACGAAAGGATCTGGTGTACTCTTTCAACATGGTCCCTTTAGGCAGGGTGATGGATCTTTCCCAGATGCCTGAGTGGAAATCGGAGGTAGGCCAAAGCCGATTCTCTGTCTGAAACAAACCTCGTCCGAGCTCGCCTCCTGCAACCTGGTGGCGGTGCCTGAGAGTGACTCTTTCATCTACCGTCAAAAGTCAAAAAGCTTCTTCATGGGAGAAGACAGCAGCTTCAGAGGCCCGTCCCCTCACCTGGCCCCTCGGCTCATACCCACTCGTGAAGCCGCTATGAGCGAATATTACTCAGTACTATTTTCTCGAAGACAAAATCTCTGCCACAACAGCACCACTCAAAAGCCTCCCGATCGAACGCTAACCAAGGAGCAGTGCTAAACACAAGTGAGCACGCGCACACACCGCTCGCGCCCAAGGGTTCTAATAGGTGTCTTGCGGGGCCCCGGGTTGACCAATGGTTGCTGATTGCCGTCAGTGGTCCCTAGGGGGAATGAAAGATGTTTCTCACGGGCTATCTCTTGCCATGACTACAGATAAGTTCTTTCCTAAGCTTGGGCCTGGCTCCGCCCCCTACTTTTCCATCCACTCTGTCATCCACTTACCCTACTCCACACGGAAAGATCTGCTATCCACTTTTAACATGACCCCTTTTGCAGCTTGATGGATCTTTCCCAGATGTCTGTGTCGGATCTGGTAGCTCACCCGAAATCCGATTCCATTTCTCTACCAAACCGCTCCCGCGCACGCCTCCTGCAGCCTGGTGGAGGTTCCGGACCCCTACTCCACACGGAAAGATCGGCTGTCCTCTTTGCACATCACCCTGTTTGGCAGCATGATGGATCTTTTCCAGATGTCTGAGTCGGATCTGCCAGCTCAGCCGAAAGCCGGTTCTCTTTCACGAACAAACCGCGTCCGCACTCGCCTCCTGAAGCCCGGTGGAGGTGCCAGAGAGTGACTTTTTCTTCTACGGTCCAAAGTCAAAAAGCGTCTTCATGGCAGAAGACAGCAGCTTAACTGGCCAGCCCGCTCACCTGCCCCCTCGGCTCTTATCCACTTGTAAACCTAATACCAGCGATTACTCGGTACTATTCTGTAGAACCCAACCTCTCTGCCACGACCGCACCACTCAAAAGCCTCCCGATCGGACGGTAACCAAGGAGCAGTGCTAAACACAAGTGAGAACGGGCGCACACACCGCTCGTGCCCGAGGGTTCTAAGAGGTCTCCTGCGGGGCCCCGGGTTGACCAATGGAGGCTGAGTGACGTCAGCAGTCACTAAGGATATTGAAAGATGGTTCTAATGGGCTATTACTTGACGTGGCCACAGATCAGTTCTTTTCTAAGATTGGGCCTAGCTCCGCCCCCTAATTCTCGTTCCGCTCTGTCATCCCCGTCCCCTACTCCACACGAAAGGATCTAGTGTACTCTTTCAACATGGCCGCTTTAGGCAGCGTGATTGATCTTTCCCAGATGTCTGAGTGGATCTGGGAGCTAGGCCAAAGCCGATTCTCTGTCTGAAATAATCCTCGTCCGAGCTCGCCTCCTGCAACCTGGTGGCGGTGCCTGAGAGTGACTCTTTCATCTACCGTCAAAAGTCAAAAAGCTTCTTCATGGGAGAAGACAGCAGCTTCAGAGGCCCGTCCCCTCACCTGGCCCCTCGGCTCATACCCACTCGTGAAGCCGCTATGAGCGAATATTACTCAGTACTATTTTCTCGAAGACAACATCTCTGCCACAACAGCACCACTCAAAAGCCTCCCGATCGAACGCTAACCAAGAAGCAGTGCTAAACACAAGTGAGCACGCGCACACACCGCTCGTGCCCGAGGGTTCTAAGAGGTCTCCTGCGGGGCCCCGGGTTGACCAATGGATGCTGAGTGACGTCAGCAGTCACTAAGGATATTGAAAGATGGTTCTAATGGGCTATTTCTTGACATGGCCACAGATCAGGTCTTTTTAAAGATTGGGCTGAGCTCCGCCCCCTACTTCTCGTTCCGCTCTGTCATCCCGGTCCCCTACTCCACACGAAAGGATCTGATGTACTCTTTCAACATGGCCCCTTAAGGCAGCGTGATTGATCTTTCCCAGATGTCTGAGTGGATCTGGGAGCTAGGCCAAAGCCGATTCTCTGTCTGAAATAAACCTCGTCCGAGCTCGCCTCCTGCAACCTGGTGGCGGTGCCTGAGAGTGACTCTTTCATCTACCGTCAAAAGTCAAAAAGCTTCTTCATGGGAGAAGACAGCAGCTTCAGAGGCCCATCCCCTCACCTGGCCCCTCGGCTCATACCCACTCGTGAAGCCGCTATGAGCGAATATTACTCAGTACTATTTTCTCGAAGACAACATCTCTGCCACAACAGCACCACTCAAAATCCTCCCGATCGAACGCTAACCAAGGAGCAGTGCTAAACACAGGTGAGCACGCGCACACACCGCTCGCGCCCAAGGGTTCTAAGAGGTGTCCTGCGGGGCCCCGGGTGGACCAATGGTTGCTGATTGCCGTCAGTGGTCCCTAGGGGGAATGAAAGTTGTTTCTCACGGGCTATTTCTTGCCATGGCTACAGATAAGTTCTTTCCTAAGCTTGGGCCTGGCTCCGCCCCCTACTTCTCCATCCACTCTTTCATCCACTTACCCTACTCCACACGGAAAGATCTGCTATCCACTTTTAACATGACCCCTTTTGCAGCTTGATGGATCTTTCCCAGATGTCTGTGTCGGATCTGGTAGCTCAGCCGTAATCCGATTCCATTTCTCAACCAAACCGCTCCCGCGCTCGCCTCCTGCAGCCTGGTGGAGGTTCCCGACCCCTACTCCACACGGAAAGATCAGCTGTACTCTTTCCACATCACCCTGTTTGGCAGCGTGATGGATCTTTCCCAGATGTCTGAATCGGATCTGCCAGCTCAGCCGAAACCCGATTCTCTTTCATGAACAAACCGCGTCCGCGCTCGCCTCCTGCAGCCCAGTGGAGGTGCCAGAGAGTGACTTTTTCTTCTACGGTCCAAAGTCAAAAAGCGTCTTCCTGGCTGAAGACAGCAGCTTAACAGGCCAGCCCGCTCACCTGCCCCCTCGAGTCTGAGCCTCTTGTAAACCTAATACCAGCGATTACTCGGTACTATTCTGTAGAAGCCAACCTCTCTGCCACGACCGCACCACTCAAAAGCCTCCCGATCGAACGGTAACCAAGGAGCAGTTGTAAACACAAGTGAGAACGCGCACACACCGCTCGTGCCCGAGGGTTCTAAGAGGTCTCCTGCGGGGCCCCGGGTTGACCAATGGATGCTGAGTGACGTCAGTGGTCCCTAGGGGGATTGAAAGTTGTTCCTCACGGGCTATTTCTTGACATGGCTACAGATAAGTTCTTTCCTAAGCTTGGGCCTGGCTCCGCTCCCTACTTCTCCATCCACTCTGTCATGCACTTACCCTACTCCACACGGAAAGATCTGCTATCCACTTTTAACATGACCCCTTTTGCAGCTTGATGGATCTTTCCCAGATGTCTGTGTCGGATCTGGTAGCTCAGCCGTAATCCGATTCCATTTCTCAACCAAACCACTCCCGCGCTCGCCTCCTGCAGCCCGGTGGAGGTTCCCGACCCCTATTCCACACGGAAAGATCAGCTGTCCTCTTTCCACATCACCCTGTTTGGCAGCGTGATGGATCTTTCCCAGATTTCTGAGTCGGATCTGCCAGCTCAGCCGAAAGCCGATTCTCTTTCACGAACAAACCGCGTCCGCGCTCGCCTCCTGAAGCCCGGTGGAGGTGCCAGAGAGTGACTTTTTCTTCTACGGTCCAAAGTCAAAAAGCGTCTTCATGGCAGAAGACAGCAGCGTATCTGGCCCGCCCGCTCACCTGCCCCCTCGGCTCTTATCCACTTCTAAACCTAATACCAGCCATTACTCGGTAGTATTCTGTACAAGCCAACCTCTCTGCCACGACAGCACCACTCAAAAGCCTCCCGATCGAACGGTAACCAAGGAGCAGTGATAAACACAAGTGAGAACGCGCGCACACACCGCTCGCGCCCAAGGGTTCTAAGAGGTCTCCTGCGGGGCCCCGGGTTGACCGATGGATGCTGAGTGATGTCAGCAGTCACTAAGGATATTGAAAGATGGTTCTAATGGGCTATTTCTTGACCTGGCCACAGATAAGGTCTTTTCTAAGATTGGGCTAAGCTCCGCCCCCTACTTCTCGTTCCGCTCTGTCATCCCGGTCCCCTACTCCACACGAAAGGATCTGATGTGCTCTTTCAACATGGCCCCTTAAGGCAGCGTGATTGATCTTTCCCAGATGTCTGAGTGGATCTGGGAGCTAGGCCAAAGCCGATTCTCTGTCTGAAATAAACCTCGTCCGAGCTCGCCTCCTGCAACCTGGTGGCGGTGCCTGAGAGTGACTCTTTCATCTACCGTCAAAAGTCAAAAAGCTTCTTCATGGGAGAAGACAGCATCTTCAGAGGCCCGTCCCCTCACCTGGCCCCTCGGCTCATACCCCCTCGTGAAGCCGCTATGAGCGAATATTTCTCAGTACTATTTTCTCGAAGACAACATCTCTGCCACAACAGCACCACTCAAAAGCCTCCCGATCGAACGCTAACCAAGGAGCAGTGCTAAACACAGGTGAGCACGCGCACACACCGCTCTCGCCCAAGGGTTCTAAGAGGTGTCCTGCGGGGCCCCGGGTGGACCAATGGTTGCTGATTGCCGTCAGTGGTCCCTAGGGGGAATGAAAGTTGTTTCTCACGGGCTATTTCTTGCCATGGCTACAGATAAGTTCTTTCCTAAGCTTGGGCCTGGCTCCGCCCCCTACTTCTCCATCCACTCTGTCATCCACTTACCCTACTCCACACGGAAAGATCATCTGCTATCCACTTTTAACATGACCCCTTTTGCAGCTTGATGGATCTTTCCCAGATGTCTGTGTCGGATCTGGTAGCTCAGCCGAAATCCGATTCCATTTCTCAACCAAACCGCTCCCGCGCTCGCCTCCTGCCGCCTGGTGGAGGTTCCCCACCCCTACTCCACAGGGAAAGATCAGCTGTCCTCTTTCCACATCACCCTGTTTGGCAGCGTGATGGATCTTTCCCAGATGTCTGAGTCGGATCTGCCAGCTCAGCCGATAGCCGATTCTCTTTCACGAACAAACCGCGTCCACGCTCGCCTCCTGCAGCCCGGTGGAGGTGCCAGAGAGTGACGTTTTCTTCTACGGTCCAAAGTCAAAAACCGTCTTCATGGCAGGAGACAGCAGCTTAACTGGCCAGCCCGCTCACCTGCCCCCTCGACTCTGAGCCACTTGTAAACCTAATACCAGCGATTACTCGGTACTATTCTGTACAAGCCAACCTCTCTGCCACGACCGCACCACTCAAAAGCCTCCCGATCGAACGGTAACCAAGGAGCAGTGCTAAACACAAGTGAGCCCGCGCACACACCGCTCGCGCCCAAGGGTTCTAAGAGGTCTCCTGCGGGGCCCCGGGTTGACCAATGGTTGCGGAGTGACGTCAGCAGTCACTAGGTAGATTGAAAGTAGGTTCTTTTTTTTTTTTTTTTTTTTTTTGACTTTCTAAAGGGTGAATTTTATGGTATGTGAATTATCTCAATCAAGCTGATTTTTTTAGAAAAGTGTTCTACATGTAAGTATATATGAGTACATATATGAATATGTGTACATACATACAATAAATTGTAAGTTAATTTAGAAATAGACAGCTTCATATCCATCTAAATCAATGTTTAAATTCTTCTTAAGGATTTTAAGATGCTAACATATTTGAGAGAACACTACAATATCACATAACCTAGTTTGATAATTACAGATACATACTAAAGATTTAAACTTAAATCTCCATTGAACTTTGAAATCCTAGAATCTGCAGCAACCTGCTCACTACTGAGTTGGCTTAGCTCTAGTTCCAATTTCATATTTGCACGGAACCAAGAAACTCTACAAAGGTGAACAGCACATCACTGGGTATGGAAGAGCAGGGCCGCGTCTTTTACACCCTCGTGACCTTTGCAGCACGCGGCACTGTCCCTCGCACACATGGCAGGCCACATGACAAATGAGGGAGATACTTTTTAAATACCATACTTGTAGAACAGGACCAGAACAGTTAAACTTTTGTTCTCTGTGCTATCCCGTTAGATCAGGTCAACAAACTTCTTATGTAAAGGACCAGATAGCAAATATTTTAGGCTTTTGGACAAGATTGTTTCTGACAGAACTACTCAACTCCCTCCGAGTAACATGAAAGCAGCTGTAGACAATATATCAACAAATGGACAACATTTAAACAAATGATCCCCTGCTTTAGACCAGTGCTGTCCAACGGATCTTTCCACAGTAATAGAAATATTTTATTATCTGACTATTAAGCCCTTAAACTATGGCTACTGTGACTAAGAAACTGAATTTTTAAATTATTTTAAATGTAAACAGATACATGTGACTAGTGGCTACTGTCCTGACCAGCACTGCATTAGACAACTAACTAGCCAATTTTATTACCTCTGTTCAAAAAACCGAAAAACAGTACCTCTATTCAAAAAACTTAAAGCTAAAGATGAATTCTGTGACTACATTTCAAGGATGAACTGAGAAGAGAAAACATGATGTCAAATTTCTAATAATTCATAGATCCTACCACTAAGTATCAAAATTCGAAAGCAAATTATCTCAGTTCAAGCAGGAGGATACGTGTAGAGTTCCATGTATCTGGACTTCGCCATACTCTGTCTGGTGTACACTTGCTGGATTCCAGCTCTGAGGTCGTCCCAGATCTGGTCAAGGCCAATCTGCTTCAGTCCATGGGGATTCTGACTCCTGTTTGATGACATTGTGAGTAATATTCTGAAGTCGTCCAGTGCAGCAATCCTTATTCAAAATACAGCTAATTCTCCATTAGATGAAAATATACAGTATCATCCCAAATTTATTCACAGCAGCTCAGAAAAGGATGTCCTTTAACTGCAGAAAATGAAATCTCATTGCAGGCAAACCCGCATTTCCCCGGAGACTACAAGGCTCGCGCGACGTCTCCGCCTGCTCGCCGGGCCCAGGCCCTGGCGAAACCCCCGTCCCGCCAAGGTCGGGCAGCGTCCCTCAGCGCAGGGACCGCCCCGCCTGGAGCTGAGTGCCGAAAGTTGGTTCTAATGGGCTATTTCTTGACGTGGCTACAGATCAGTTCTTTTCTAAGATTGGGCCTAGCTCCGCCCCCTACCTCTCGTTCCGCTCTGTCATCCCCGTCCCCTACTCCACACGAAAGGATCTGGTGTACTCTTTCAACATGGTCCCTTTAGGCAGGGTGATGGATCTTTCCCAGATGCCTGAGTGGAAATCGGAGGTAGGCCAAAGCCGATTCTCTGTCTGAAACAAACCTCGTCCGAGCTCGCCTCCTGCAACCTGGTGGCGGTGCCTGAGAGTGACTCTTTCATCTACCGTCAAAAGTCAAAAAGCTTCTTCATGGGAGAAGACAGCAGCTTCAGAGGCCCGTCCCCTCACCTGGCCCCTCGGCTCATACCCACTCGTGAAGCCGCTATGAGCGAATATTACTCAGTACTATTTTCTCGAAGACAAAATCTCTGCCACAACAGCACCACTCAAAAGCCTCCCGATCGAACGCTAACCAAGGAGCAGTGCTAAACACAAGTGAGCACGCGCACACACCGCTCGCGCCCAAGGGTTCTAATAGGTGTCTTGCGGGGCCCCGGGTTGACCGATGGTTGCTGATTGCCGTCAGTGGTCCCTAGGGGGAATGAAAGATGTTTCTCACGGGCTATCTCTTGCCATGGCTACAGATAAGTTCTTTCCTAAGCTTGGGCCTGGCTCCGCCCCCTACTTCTCCATCCACTCTGTCATCCACTTACCCTACTCCACACGGAAAGATCTGCTATCCACTTTTAACATGACCCCTTTTGCAGCTTGATGGATCTTTCCCAGATGTCTGTGTCGGATCTGGTAGCTCAGCCGAAATCCGATTCCATTTCTCTACGAAACCGCTCCCGCGCATGCCTCCTGCAGCCTGGTGGAGGTTCCGGACCCCTACTCCACACGGAAAGATCGGCTGTCCTCTTTGCACATCACCCTGTTTGGCAGCATGATGGATCTTTTCCAGATGTCTGAGTCGGATCTGCCAGCTCAGCCGAAAGCCGATTCTCTTTCACGAAAAAACTGCGTCCGCACTCGCCTCATGAAGCCCGGTGGAGGTGCCAGAGAGTGACTTTTTCTTCTACGGTCCAAAGTCAAAAAGCGTCTTCATGGCAGAAGACAGCAGCTTAACTGGCCAGCCCGCTCACCTGCCCCCTCGGCTCTTATCCACTTGTAAACCTAATACCAGCGATTACTCGGTACTATTCTGTAGAAGCCAACCTCTCTGCCACGACCGCACCACTCAAAAGCCTCCCGATCGAACGGTAACCAAGGAGCAGTGCTAAACACAAGTGAGAACGCGCGCACACACCGCTCGTGCCCGAGGGTTCTAAGAGGTCTCCTGCGGGGCCCCGGGTTGACCAATGGTTGCGGAGTGACGTCAGCAGTCACTAGGTAGATTGAAAGTAGGTTCTTTTTTTTTTTTTTTTTTTTTTGACTTTCTAAAGGGTGAATTTTATGGTATGTGAATTATCTCAATCAAGCTGATTTTTTTAGAAAAGTGTTCTACATGTAAGTATATATGAGTACATATATGAATATGTGTACATACATACAATAAATTGTAAGTTAATTTAGAAATAGACAGCTTCATATCCATCTAAATCAATGTTTAAATTCTTCTTAAGGATTTTAAGATGCTAACATATTTGAGAGAACACTACAATATCACATAACCTAGTTTGATAATTACAGATACATACTAAAGATTTAAACTTAAATCTCCATTGAACTTTGAAATCCTAGAATCTGCAGCAACCTGCTCACTACTGAGTTGGCTTAGCTCTAGTTCCAATTTCATATTTGCACGGAACCAAGAAACTCTACAAAGGTGAACAGCACATCACTGGGTATGGAAGAGCAGGGCCGCGTCTTTTACACCCTCGTGACCTTTGCAGCACGCGGCACTGTCCCTCGCACACATGGCAGGCCACATGACAAATGAGGGAGATACTTTTTAAATACCATACTTGTAGAACAGGACCAGAACAGTTAAACTTTTGTTCTCTGTGCTATCCCGTTAGATCAGGTCAACAAACTTCTTATGTAAAGGACCAGATAGCAAATATTTTAGGCTTTTGGACAAGATTGTTTCTGACAGAACTACTCAACTCCCTCCGAGTAACATGAAAGCAGCTGTAGACAATATATCAACAAATGGACAACATTTAAACAAATGATCCCCTGCTTTAGACCAGTGCTGTCCAACGGATCTTTCCACAGTAATAGAAATATTTTATTATCTGACTATTAAGCCCTTAAACTATGGCTACTGTGACTAAGAAACTGAATTTTTAAATTATTTTAAATGTAAACAGATACATGTGACTAGTGGCTACTGTCCTGACCAGCACTGCATTAGACAACTAACTAGCCAATTTTATTACCTCTGTTCAAAAAACCGAAAAACAGTACCTCTATTCAAAAAACTTAAAGCTAAAGATGAATTCTGTGACTACATTTCAAGGATGAACTGAGAAGAGAAAACATGATGTCAAATTTCTAATAATTCATAGATCCTACCACTAAGTATCAAAATTCGAAAGCAAATTATCTCAGTTCAAGCAGGAGGATACGTGTAGAGTTCCATGTATCTGGACTTCGCCATACTCTGTCTGGTGTACACTTGCTGGATTCCAGCTCTGAGGTCGTCCCAGATCTGGTCAAGGCCAATCTGCTTCAGTCCATGGGGATTCTGACTCCTGTTTGATGACATTGTGAGTAATATTCTGAAGTCGTCCAGTGCAGCAATCCTTATTCAAAATACAGCTAATTCTCCATTAGATGAAAATATACAGTATCATCCCAAATTTATTCACAGCAGCTCAGAAAAGGATGTCCTTTAACTGCAGAAAATGAAATCTCATTGCAGGCAAACCCGCATTTCCCCGGAGACTACAAGGCTCGCGCGACGTCTCCGCCTGCTCGCCGGGCCCAGGCCCTGGCGAAACCCCCGTCCCGCCAAGGTCGGGCAGCGTCCCTCAGCGCAGGGACCGCCCCGCCTGGAGCTGAGTGCCGAAAGTTGGTTCTAATGGGCTATTTCTTGACGTGGCTACAGATCAGTTCTTTTCTAAGATTGGGCCTAGCTCCGCCCCCTACCTCTCGTTCCGCTCTGTCATCCCCGTCCCCTACTCCACACGAAAGGATCTGGTGTACTCTTTCAACATGGTCCCTTTAGGCAGGGTGATGGATCTTTCCCAGATGCCTGAGTGGAAATCGGAGGTAGGCCAAAGCCGATTCTCTGTCTGAAACAAACCTCGTCCGAGCTCGCCTCCTGCAACCTGGTGGCGGTGCCTGAGAGTGACTCTTTCATCTACCGTCAAAAGTCAAAAAGCTTCTTCATGGGAGAAGACAGCAGCTTCAGAGGCCCGTCCCCTCACCTGGCCCCTCGGCTCATACCCACTCGTGAAGCCGCTATGAGCGAATATTACTCAGTACTATTTTCTCGAAGACAAAATCTCTGCCACAACAGCACCACTCAAAAGCCTCCCGATCGAACGCTAACCAAGGAGCAGTGCTAAACACAAGTGAGCACGCGCACACACCGCTCGCGCCCAAGGGTTCTAATAGGTGTCTTGCGGGGCCCCGGGTTGACCGATGGTTGCTGATTGCCGTCAGTGGTCCCTAGGGGGAATGAAAGATGTTTCTCACGGGCTATCTCTTGCCATGGCTACAGATAAGTTCTTTCCTAAGCTTGGGCCTGGCTCCGCCCCCTACTTCTCCATCCACTCTGTCATCCACTTACCCTACTCCACACGGAAAGATCTGCTATCCACTTTTAACATGACCCCTTTTGCAGCTTGATGGATCTTTCCCAGATGTCTGTGTCGGATCTGGTAGCTCAGCCGAAATCCGATTCCATTTCTCTACGAAACCGCTCCCGCGCATGCCTCCTGCAGCCTGGTGGAGGTTCCGGACCCCTACTCCACACGGAAAGATCGGCTGTCCTCTTTGCACATCACCCTGTTTGGCAGCATGATGGATCTTTTCCAGATGTCTGAGTCGGATCTGCCAGCTCAGCCGAAAGCCGATTCTCTTTCACGAAAAAACTGCGTCCGCACTCGCCTCATGAAGCCCGGTGGAGGTGCCAGAGAGTGACTTTTTCTTCTACGGTCCAAAGTCAAAAAGCGTCTTCATGGCAGAAGACAGCAGCTTAACTGGCCAGCCCGCTCACCTGCCCCCTCGGCTCTTATCCACTTGTAAACCTAATACCAGCGATTACTCGGTACTATTCTGTAGAAGCCAACCTCTCTGCCACGACCGCACCACTCAAAAGCCTCCCGATCGAACGGTAACCAAGGAGCAGTGCTAAACACAAGTGAGAACGCGCGCACACACCGCTCGTGCCCGAGGGTTCTAAGAGGTCTCCTGCGGGGCCCCGGGTTGACCAATGGAGGCTGAGTGACGTCAGCAGTCACTAAGGATATTGAAAGATGGTTCTAATGGGCTATTACTTGACGTGGCCACAGATCAGTTCTTTTCTAAGATTGGGCCTAGCTCCGCCCCCTAATTCTCGTTCCGCTCTGTCATCCCCGTCCCCTACTCCACACGAAAGGATCTAGTGTACTCTTTCAACATGGCCGCTTTAGGCAGCGTGATTGATCTTTCCCAGATGTCTGAGTGGATCTGGGAGCTAGGCCAAAGCCGATTCTCTGTCTGAAATAAACCTCGTCCGAGCTCGCCTCCTGCAACCTGGTGGCGGTGCCTGAGAGTGACTCTTTCATCTACCGTCAAAAGTCAAAAAGCTTCTTCATGGGAGAAGACAGCAGCTTCAGAGGCCCGTCCCCTCACCTGGCCCCTCGGCTCATACCCACTCGTGAAGCCGCTATGAGCGAATATTACTCAGTACTATTTTCTCGAAGACAACATCTCTGCCACAACAGCACCACTCAAAAGCCTCCCGATCGAACGCTAACCAAGAAGCAGTGCTAAACACAAGTGAGCACGCGCACACACCGCTCGTGCCCGAGGGTTCTAAGAGGTCTCCTGCGGGGCCCCGGGTTGACCAATGGATGCTGAGTGACGTCAGCAGTCACTAAGGATATTGAAAGATGGTTCTAATGGGCTATTTCTTGACATGGCCACAGATCAGGTCTTTTTAAAGATTGGGCTGAGCTCCGCCCCCTACTTCTCGTTCCGCTCTGTCATCCCGGTCCCCTACTCCACACGAAAGGATCTGATGTACTCTTTCAACATGGCCCCTTAAGGCAGCGTGATTGATCTTTCCCAGATGTCTGAGTGGATCTGGGAGCTAGGCCAAAGCCGATTCTCTGTCTGAAATAAACCTCGTCCGAGCTCGCCTCCTGCAACCTGGTGGCGGTGCCTGAGAGTGACTCTTTCATCTACCGTCAAAAGTCAAAAAGCTTCTTCATGGGAGAAGACAGCAGCTTCAGAGGCCCATCCCCTCACCTGGCCCATCGGCTCATACCCACTCGTGAAGCCGCTATGAGCGAATATTACTCAGTACTATTTTCTCGAAGACAACATCTCTGCCACAACAGCACCACTCAAAATCCTCCCGATCGAACGCTAACCAAGGAGCAGTGCTAAACACAGGTGAGCACGCGCACACACCGCTCGCGCCCAAGGGTTCTAAGAGGTGTCCTGCGGGGCCCCGGGTGGACCAATGGTTGCTGATTGCCGTCAGTGGTCCCTAGGGGGAATGAAAGTTGTTTCTCACGGGCTATTTCTTGCCATGGCTACAGATAAGTTCTTTCCTAAGCTTGGGCCTGGCTCCGCCCCCTACTTCTCCATCCACTCTGTCATCCACTTACCCTACTCCACACGGAAAGATCTGCTATCCACTTTTAACATGACCCCTTTTGCAGCTTGATGGATCTTTCCCAGATGTCTGTGTCGGATCTGGTAGCTCAGCCGTAATCCGATTCCATTTCTCAACCAAACCGCTCCCGCGCTCGCCTCCTGCAGCCTGGTGGAGGTTCCCGACCCCTACTCCACACGGAAAGATCAGCTGTACTCTTTCCACATCACCCTGTTTGGCAGCGTGATGGATCTTTCCCAGATGTCTGAATCGGATCTGCCAGCTCAGCCGAAACCCGATTCTCTTTCATGAACAAACCGCGTCCGCGCTCGCCTCCTGCAGCCCAGTGGAGGTGCCAGAGAGTGACTTTTTCTTCTACGGTCCAAAGTCAAAAAGCGTCTTCCTGGCTGAAGACAGCAGCTTAACAGGCCAGCCCGCTCACCTGCCCCCTCGAGTCTGAGCCTCTTGTAAACCTAATACCAGCGATTACTCGGTACTATTCTGTAGAAGCCAACCTCTCTGCCACGACCGCACCACTCAAAAGCCTCCCGATCGAACGGTAACCAAGGAGCAGTGCTAAACACAAGTGAGAACGCGCACACACCGCTCGTGCCCGAGGGTTCTAAGAGGTCTCCTGCGGGGCCCCGGGTTGACCAATGGATGCTGAGTGACGTCAGTGGTCCCTAGGGGGATTGAAAGTTGTTCCTCACGGGCTATTTCTTGACATGGCTACAGATAAGTTCTTTCCTAAGCTTGGGCCTGGCTCCGCTCCCTACTTCTCCATCCACTCTGTCATGCACTTACCCTACTCCACACGGAAAGATCTGCTATCCACTTTTAACATGACCCCTTTTGCAGCTTGATGGATCTTTCCCAGATGTCTGTGTCGGATCTGGTAGCTCAGCCGTAATCCGATTCCATTTCTCAACCAAACCACTCCCGCGCTCGCCTCCTGCAGCCCGGTGGAGGTTCCCGACCCCTACTCCACACGGAAAGATCAGCTGTCCTCTTTCCACATCACCCTGTTTGGCAGCGTGATGGATCTTTCCCAGATGTCTGAGTCGGATCTGCCAGCTCAGCCGATAGCCGATTCTCTTTCACGAACAAACCGCGTCCACGCTCGCCTCCTGCAGCCCGGTGGAGGTGCCAGAGAGTGACATTTTCTTCTACGGTCCAAAGTCAAAAACCGTCTTCATGGCAGGAGACAGCAGCTTAACTGGCCAGCCCGCTCACCTGCCCCCTCGACTCTGAGCCACTTGTAAACCTAATACCAGCGATTACTCGGTACTATTTTGTACAAGCCAACCTCTCTGCCACGACCGCACCACTCAAAATCCTCCCGATCGAAAGGTAACCAAGGAGCAGTGCTAAACACAAGTGAGCCCGCGCACACACCGCTCGCGCCCAAGGGTTCTAAGAGGTCTCCTGCGGGGCCCCGGTTTGACCAATGGTTGCGGAGTGACGTCAGCAGTCACTAGGTAGATTGAAAGTTGGTTCTTTTTTTTTTTTTTTTTGACTTTCTAAAGGGTGAATTTTATGGTATGTGAATTATCTCAATCAAGCTGATTTTTTTAGAAAAGTGTTCTACATGTAAGTATATATGAGTACATATATGAATATGTGTACATACATACAATAAATTGTAAGGTAATTTACGAATAGACAGCTTCATATCCATCTAAATCAATGTTTAAATTCTTCTTAAGGATTTTAAGATGCTAACATATTTGAGAGAACAGTACAATATCACATAACCTAGTTTGATAATTACAGATACATACTAAAGATTTAAACTTAAATCTCCATTGAACTTTGAAATCCTAGAATCTGCAGCAACCTGCTCACTACTGAGTTGGCTTCGCTCTAGTTCCAATTTCATATTTGCACGGAACCAAGAAACTCTACAAAGGTGAACAGCACATCACTGGGTATGGAAGAGCAGGGCCGCGTCTTTTACACCCTCGTGACCTTTGCAGCACGCGGCACTGTCCCTCGCACACATGGCAGGCCACATGACAAATGAGGGAGATACTTTTTAAATACCATACTTGTAAAACAGGACCAGAACAGTTAAACTTTTGTTCTCTGTGCTATCTCGTTAGATCAGGTCAACAAACTTCTTATGTAAAGGACCAGATAGCAAATATTTTAGGCTTTTGGACAAGATTGTTTCTGACAGAACTACTCAACTCCCTCCGAGTAACATGAAAGCAGCTGTAGACAATATATCAACAAATGGACAACATTTAAACAAATGATCCCCTGCTTTAGACCAGTGCTGTCCAACGGATCTTTCCACAGTAATAGAAATATTTTATTATCTGACTATTAAGCCCTTAAACTATGGCTACTGTGACTAAGAAACTGAATTTTTAAATTATTTTAAATGTAAACAGATACATGTGACTAGTGGCTACTGTCCTGACCAGCACTGCATTAGACAACTAACTAGCCAATTTTATTACCTCTGTTCAAAAAACCGAAAAACAGTACCTCTATTCAAAAAACTTAAAGCTAAAGATGAATTCTGTGACTACATTTCAAGGATGAACTGAGAAGAGAAAACATGATGTCAAATTTCTAATAATTCATAGATCCTACCACTAAGTATCAAAATTCGAAAGCAAATTATCTCAGTTCAAGCAGGAGGATACGTGTAGAGTTCCATGTATCTGGACTTCGCCATACTCTGTCTGGTGTACACTTGCTGGATTCCAGCTCTGAGGTCGTCCCAGATCTGGTCAAGGCCAATCTGCTTCAGTCCATGGGGATTCTGACTCCTGTTTGATGACATTGTGAGTAATGTTCTGAAGTCGTCCAGTGCAGCAATCCTTATTCAAAATACAGCTAATTCTCCATTAGATGAAAATATACAGTATCATCCCAAATTTATTCACAGCAGCTCAGAAAAGGATGTCCTTTAACTGCAGAAAATGAAATCTCATTGCAGGCAAACCCGCATTTCCCCGGAGACTACAAGGCTCGCGCGACGTCTCCGCCTGCTCGCCGGGCCCAGGCCCTGGCGAAACCCCCGTCCCGCCAAGGTCGGGCAGCGTCCCTCAGCGCAGGGACCGCCCCGCCTGGAGCTGAGTGCCGAAAGTTGGTTCTAATGGGCTATTTCTTGACGTGGCTACAGATCAGTTCTTTTCTAAGATTGGGCCTAGCTCCGCCCCCTACCTCTCGTTCCGCTCTGTCATCCCCGTCCCCTACTCCACACGAAAGGATCTGGTGTACTCTTTCAACATGGTCCCTTTAGGCAGGGTGATGGATCTTTCCCAGATGCCTGAGTGGAAATCGGAGGTAGGCCAAAGCCGATTCTCTGTCTGAAACAAACCTCGTCCGAGCTCGCCTCCTGCAACCTGGTGGCGGTGCCTGAGAGTGACTTTTTCATCTACCGTCAAAAGTCAAAAAGCTTCTTCATGGGAGAAGACAGCAGCTTCAGAGGCCCGTCCCCTCACCTGGCCCCTCGGCTCATACCCACTCGTGAAGCCGCTATGAGCGAATATTACTCAGTACTATTTTCTCGAAGACAAAATCTCTGCCACAACAGCACCACTCAAAAGCCTCCCGATCGAACGCTAACCAAGGAGCAGTGCTAAACACAAGTGAGCACGCGCACACACCGCTCGCGCCCAAGGGTTCTAATAGGTGTCTTGCGGGGCCCCGGGTTGACCGATGGTTGCTGATTGCCGTCAGTGGTCCCTAGGGGGAATGAAAGATGTTTCTCACGGGCTATCTCTTGCCATGGCTACAGATAAGTTCTTTCCTAAGCTTGGGCCTGGCTCCGCCCCCTACTTCTCCATCCACTCTGTCATCCACTTACCCTACTCCACACGGAAAGATCTGCTATCCACTTTTAACATGACCCCTTTTGCAGCTTGATGGATCTTTCCCAGATGTCTGTGTCGGATCTGGTAGCTCAGCCGAAATCCGATTCCATTTCTCTACGAAACCGCTCCCGCGCATGCCTCCTGCAGCCTGGTGGAGGTTCCGGACCCCTACTCCACACGGAAAGATCGGCTGTCCTCTTTGCACATCACCCTGTTTGGCAGCATGATGGATCTTTTCCAGATGTCTGAGTCGGATCTGCCAGCTCAGCCGAAAGCCGATTCTCTTTCACGAAAAAACTGCGTCCGCACTCGCCTCATGAAGCCCGGTGGAGGTGCCAGAGAGTGACTTTTTCTTCTACGGTCCAAAGTCAAAAAGCGTCTTCATGGCAGAAGACAGCAGCTTAACTGGCCAGCCCGCTCACCTGCCCCCTCGGCTCTTATCCACTTGTAAACCTAATACCAGCGATTACTCGGTACTATTCTGTAGAAGCCAACCTCTCTGCCACGACCGCACCACTAAAAAGCCTCCCGATCGAACGGTAACCAAGGAGCAGTGCTAAACACAAGTGAGAACGCGCGCACACACCGCTCGTGCCCGAGGGTTCTAAGAGGTCTCCTGCGGGGCCCCGGGTTGACCAATGGAGGCTGAGTGACGTCAGCAGTCACTAAGGATATTGAAAGATGGTTCTAATGGGCTATTACTTGACGTGGCCACAGATCAGTTCTTTTCTAAGATTGGGCCTAGCTCCGCCCCCTAATTCTCGTTCCGCTCTGTCATCCCCGTCCCCTACTCCACACGAAAGGATCTAGTGTACTCTTTCAACATGGCCGCTTTAGGCAGCGTGATTGATCTTTCCCAGATGTCTGAGTGGATCTGGGAGCTAGGCCAAAGCCGATTCTCTGTCTGAAATAAACCTCGTCCGAGCTCGCCTCCTGCAACCTGGTGGCGGTGCCTGAGAGTGACTCTTTCATCTACCGTCAAAAGTCAAAAAGCTTCTTCATGGGAGAAGACAGCAGCTTCAGAGGCCCGTCCCCTCACCTGGCCCCTCGGCTCATACCCACTCGTGAAGCCGCTATGAGCGAATATTACTCAGTACTATTTTCTCGAAGACAACATCTCTGCCACAACAGCACCACTCAAAAGCCTCCCGATCGAACGCTAACCAAGAAGCAGTGCTAAACACAAGTGAGCACGCGCACACACCGCTCGTGCCCGAGGGTTCTAAGAGGTCTCCTGCGGGGCCCCGGGTTGACCAATGGATGCTGAGTGACGTCAGCAGTCACTAAGGATATTGAAAGATGGTTCTAATGGGCTATTTCTTGACATGGCCACAGATCAGGTCTTTTTAAAGATTGGGCTGAGCTCCGCCCCCTACTTCTCGTTCCGCTCTGTCATCCCGGTCCCCTACTCCACACGAAAGGATCTGATGTACTCTTTCAACATGGCCCCTTAAGGCAGCGTGATTGATCTTTCCCAGATGTCTGAGTGGATCTGGGAGCTAGGCCAAAGCCGATTCTCTGTCTGAAATAAACCTCGTCCGAGCTCGCCTCCTGCAACCTGGTGGCGGTGCCTGAGAGTGACTCTTTCATCTACCGTCAAAAGTCAAAAAGCTTCTTCATGGGAGAAGACAGCAGCTTCAGAGGCCCATCCCCTCACCTGGCCCATCGGCTCATACCCACTCGTGAAGCCGCTATGAGCGAATATTACTCAGTACTATTTTCTCGAAGACAACATCTCTGCCACAACAGCACCACTCAAAATCCTCCCGATCGAACGCTAACCAAGGAGCAGTGCTAAACACAGGTGAGCACGCGCACACACCGCTCGCGCCCAAGGGTTCTAAGAGGTGTCCTGCGGGGCCCCGGGTGGACCAATGGTTGCTGATTGCCGTCAGTGGTCCCTAGGGGGAATGAAAGTTGTTTCTCACGGGCTATTTCTTGCCATGGCTACAGATAAGTTCTTTCCTAAGCTTGGGCCTGGCTCCGCCCCCTACTTCTCCATCCACTCTGTCATCCACTTACCCTACTCCACACGGAAAGATCTGCTATCCACTTTTAACATGACCCCTTTTGCAGCTTGATGGATCTTTCCCAGATGTCTGTGTCGGATCTGGTAGCTCAGCCGTAATCCGATTCCATTTCTCAACCAAACCGCTCCCGCGCTCGCCTCCTGCAGCCTGGTGGAGGTTCCCGACCCCTACTCCACACGGAAAGATCAGCTGTACTCTTTCCACATCACCCTGTTTGGCAGCGTGATGGATCTTTCCCAGATGTCTGAATCGGATCTGCCAGCTCAGCCGAAACCCGATTCTCTTTCATGAACAAACCGCGTCCGCGCTCGCCTCCTGCAGCCCAGTGGAGGTGCCAGAGAGTGACTTTTTCTTCTACGGTCCAAAGTCAAAAAGCGTCTTCCTGGCTGAAGACAGCAGCTTAACAGGCCAGCCCGCTCACCTGCCCCCTCGAGTCTGAGCCTCTTGTAAACCTAATACCAGCGATTACTCGGTACTATTCTGTAGAAGCCAACCTCTCTGCCACGACCGCACCACTCAAAAGCCTCCCGATCGAACGGTAACCAAGGAGCAGTGCTAAACACAAGTGAGAACGCGCACACACCGCTCGTGCCCGAGGGTTCTAAGAGGTCTCCTGCGGGGCCCCGGGTTGACCAATGGATGCTGAGTGACGTCAGTGGTCCCTAGGGGGATTGAAAGTTGTTCCTCACGGGCTATTTCTTGACATGGCTACAGATAAGTTCTTTCCTAAGCTTGGGCCTGGCTCCGCTCCCTACTTCTCCATCCACTCTGTCATGCACTTACCCTACTCCACACGGAAAGATCTGCTATCCACTTTTAACATGACCCCTTTTGCAGCTTGATGGATCTTTCCCAGATGTCTGTGTCGGATCTGGTAGCTCAGCCGTAATCCGATTCCATTTCTCAACCAAACCACTCCCGCGCTCGCCTCCTGCAGCCCGGTGGAGGTTCCCGACCCCTACTCCACACGGAAAGATCAGCTGTCCTCTTTCCACATCACCCTGTTTGGCAGCGTGATGGATCTTTCCCAGATGTCTGAGTCGGATCTGCCAGCTCAGCCGATAGCCGATTCTCTTTCACGAACAAACCGCGTCCACGCTCGCCTCCTGCAGCCCGGTGGAGGTGCCAGAGAGTGACATTTTCTTCTACGGTCCAAAGTCAAAAACCGTCTTCATGGCAGGAGACAGCAGCTTAACTGGCCAGCCCGCTCACCTGCCCCCTCGACTCTGAGCCACTTGTAAACCTAATACCAGCGATTACTCGGTACTATTTTGTACAAGCCAACCTCTCTGCCACGACCGCACCACTCAAAATCCTCCCGATCGAAAGGTAACCAAGGAGCAGTGCTAAACACAAGTGAGCCCGCGCACACACCGCTCGCGCCCAAGGGTTCTAAGAGGTCTCCTGCGGGGCCCCGGTTTGACCAATGGTTGCGGAGTGACGTCAGCAGTCACTAGGTAGATTGAAAGTTGGTTCTTTTTTTTTTTTTTTTTGACTTTCTAAAGGGTGAATTTTATGGTATGTGAATTATCTCAATCAAGCTGATTTTTTTAGAAAAGTGTTCTACATGTAAGTATATATGAGTACATATATGAATATGTGTACATACATACAATAAATTGTAAGGTAATTTACGAATAGACAGCTTCATATCCATCTAAATCAATGTTTAAATTCTTCTTAAGGATTTTAAGATGCTAACATATTTGAGAGAACAGTACAATATCACATAACCTAGTTTGATAATTACAGATACATACTAAAGATTTAAACTTAAATCTCCATTGAACTTTGAAATCCTAGAATCTGCAGCAACCTGCTCACTACTGAGTTGGCTTCGCTCTAGTTCCAATTTCATATTTGCACGGAACCAAGAAACTCTACAAAGGTGAACAGCACATCACTGGGTATGGAAGAGCAGGGCCGCGTCTTTTACACCCTCGTGACCTTTGCAGCACGCGGCACTGTCCCTCGCACACATGGCAGGCCACATGACAAATGAGGGAGATACTTTTTAAATACCATACTTGTAAAACAGGACCAGAACAGTTAAACTTTTGTTCTCTGTGCTATCTCGTTAGATCAGGTCAACAAACTTCTTATGTAAAGGACCAGATAGCAAATATTTTAGGCTTTTGGACAAGATTGTTTCTGACAGAACTACTCAACTCCCTCCGAGTAACATGAAAGCAGCTGTAGACAATATATCAACAAATGGACAACATTTAAACAAATGATCCCCTGCTTTAGACCAGTGCTGTCCAACGGATCTTTCCACAGTAATAGAAATATTTTATTATCTGACTATTAAGCCCTTAAACTATGGCTACTGTGACTAAGAAACTGAATTTTTAAATTATTTTAAATGTAAACAGATACATGTGACTAGTGGCTACTGTCCTGACCAGCACTGCATTAGACAACTAACTAGCCAATTTTATTACCTCTGTTCAAAAAACCGAAAAACAGTACCTCTATTCAAAAAACTTAAAGCTAAAGATGAATTCTGTGACTACATTTCAAGGATGAACTGAGAAGAGAAAACATGATGTCAAATTTCTAATAATTCATAGATCCTACCACTAAGTATCAAAATTCGAAAGCAAATTATCTCAGTTCAAGCAGGAGGATACGTGTAGAGTTCCATGTATCTGGACTTCGCCATACTCTGTCTGGTGTACACTTGCTGGATTCCAGCTCTGAGGTCGTCCCAGATCTGGTCAAGGCCAATCTGCTTCAGTCCATGGGGATTCTGACTCCTGTTTGATGACATTGTGAGTAATGTTCTGAAGTCGTCCAGTGCAGCAATCCTTATTCAAAATACAGCTAATTCTCCATTAGATGAAAATATACAGTATCATCCCAAATTTATTCACAGCAGCTCAGAAAAGGATGTCCTTTAACTGCAGAAAATGAAATCTCATTGCAGGCAAACCCGCATTTCCCCGGAGACTACAAGGCTCGCGCGACGTCTCCGCCTGCTCGCCGGGCCCAGGCCCTGGCGAAACCCCCGTCCCGCCAAGGTCGGGCAGCGTCCCTCAGCGCAGGGACCGCCCCGCCTGGAGCTGAGTGCCGAAAGTTGGTTCTAATGGGCTATTTCTTGACGTGGCTACAGATCAGTTCTTTTCTAAGATTGGGCCTAGCTCCGCCCCCTACCTCTCGTTCCGCTCTGTCATCCCCGTCCCCTACTCCACACGAAAGGATCTGGTGTACTCTTTCAACATGGTCCCTTTAGGCAGGGTGATGGATCTTTCCCAGATGCCTGAGTGGAAATCGGAGGTAGGCCAAAGCCGATTCTCTGTCTGAAACAAACCTCGTCCGAGCTCGCCTCCTGCAACCTGGTGGCGGTGCCTGAGAGTGACTCTTTCATCTACCGTCAAAAGTCAAAAAGCTTCTTCATGGGAGAAGACAGCAGCTTCAGAGGCCCGTCCCCTCACCTGGCCCCTCGGCTCATACCCACTCGTGAAGCCGCTATGAGCGAATATTACTCAGTACTATTTTCTCGAAGACAAAATCTCTGCCACAACAGCACCACTCAAAAGCCTCCCGATCGAACGCTAACCAAGGAGCAGTGCTAAACACAGGTGAGCACGCGCACACACCGATCGCGCCCAAGGGTTCTAATAGGTGTCCTGCGGGGCCCCGGGTTGACCAATGGTTGCTGATTGCCGTCAGTGGTCCCTAGGGGGAATGAAAGATGTTTCTCACGGGCTATCTCTTGCCATGACTACAGATAAGTTCTTTCCTAAGCTTGGGCCTGGCTCCGCCCCCTACTTTTCCATCCACTCTGTCATCCACTTACCCTACTCCACACGGAAAGATCTGCTATCCACTTTTAACATGACCCCTTTTGCAGCTTGATGGATCTTTCCCAGATGTCTGTGTCGGATCTGGTAGCTCACCCGAAATCCGATTCCATTTCTCTACCAAACCGCTCCCGCGCACGCCTCCTGCAGCCTGGTGGAGGTTCCGGACCCCTACTCCACACGGAAAGATCGGCTGTCCTCTTTGCACATCACCCTGTTTGGCATCATGATGGAACTTTTCCAGATGTCTGAGTCGGATCTGCCAGCTCAGCCGAAAGCCGGTTCTCTTTCACGAACAAACCGCGTCCGCACTCGCCTCCTGAAGCCCGGTGGAGGTGCCAGAGAGTGACTTTTTCTTCTACGGTCCAAAGTCAAAAAGCGTCTTCATGGCAGAAGACAGCAGCTTAACTGGCCAGCCCGCTCACCTGCCCCCTCGGCTCTTATCCACTTGTAAACCTAATACCAGCGATTACTCGGTACTATTCTGTAGAACCCAACCTCTCTGCCACGACCGCACCACTCAAAAGCCTCCCGATCGAACGGTAACCAAGGAGCAGTGCTAAACACAAGTGAGAACCGGCGCACACACCGCTCGTGCCCGAGGGTTCTAAGAGGTCTCCTGCGGGGCCCCGGGTTGACCAATGGAGGCTGAGTGACGTCAGCAGTCACTAAGGATATTGAAAGATGGTTCTAATGGGCTATTACTTGACGTGGCCACAGATCAGTTCTTTTCTAAGATTGGGCCTAGCTCCGCCCCCTAATTCTCGTTCCGCTCTGTCATCCCCGTCCCCTACTCCACACGAAAGGATCTAGTGTACTCTTTCAACATGGCCGCTTTAGGCAGCGTGATTGATCTTTCCCAGATGTCTGAGTGGATCTGGGAGCTAGGCCAAAGCCGATTCTCTGTCTGAAATAATCCTCGTCCGAGCTCGCCTCCTGCAACCTGGTGGCGGTGCCTGAGAGTGACTCTTTCATCTACCGTCAAAAGTCAAAAAGCTTCTTCATGGGAGAAGACAGCAGCTTCAGAGGCCCGTCCCCTCACCTGGCCCCTCGGCTCATACCCACTCGTGAAGCCGCTATGAGCGAATATTACTCAGTACTATTTTCTCGAAGACAACATCTCTGCCACAACAGCACCACTCAAAAGCCTCCCGATCGAACGCTAACCAAGAAGCAGTGCTAAACACAAGTGAGCACGCGCACACACCGCTCGTGCCCGAGGGTTCTAAGAGGTCTCCTGCGGGGCCCCGGGTTGACCAATGGATGCTGAGTGACGTCAGCAGTCACTAAGGATATTGAAAGATGGTTCTAATGGGCTATTTCTTGACATGGCCACAGATCAGGTCTTTTTAAAGATTGGGCTGAGCTCCGCCCCCTACTTCTCGTTCCGCTCTGTCATCCCGGTCCCCTACTCCACACGAAAGGATCTGATGTACTCTTTCAACATGGCCCCTTAAGGCAGCGTGATTGATCTTTCCCAGATGTCTGAGTGGATCTGGGAGCTAGGCCAAAGCCGATTCTCTGTCTGAAATAAACCTCGTCCGAGCTCGCCTCCTGCAACCTGGTGGCGGTGCCTGAGAGTGACTCTTTCATCTACCGTCAAAAGTCAAAAAGCTTCTTCATGGGAGAAGACAGCAGCTTCAGAGGCCCATCCCCTCACCTGGCCCATCGGCTCATACCCACTCGTGAAGCCGCTATGAGCGAATATTACTCAGTACTATTTTCTCGAAGACAACATCTCTGCCACAACAGCACCACTCAAAATCCTCCCGATCGAACGCTAACCAAGGAGCAGTGCTAAACACAGGTGAGCACGCGCACACACCGCTCGCGCCCAAGGGTTCTAAGAGGTGTCCTGCGGGGCCCCGGGTGGACCAATGGTTGCTGATTGCCGTCAGTGGTCCCTAGGGGGAATGAAAGTTGTTTCTCACGGGCTATTTCTTGCCATGGCTACAGATAAGTTCTTTCCTAAGCTTGGGCCTGGCTCCGCCCCCTACTTCTCCATCCACTCTGTCATCCACTTACCCTACTCCACACGGAAAGATCTGCTATCCACTTTTAACATGACCCCTTTTGCAGCTTGATGGATCTTTCCCAGATGTCTGTGTCGGATCTGGTAGCTCAGCCGTAATCCGATTCCATTTCTCAACCAAACCGCTCCCGCGCTCGCCTCCTGCAGCCTGGTGGAGGTTCCCGACCCCTACTCCACACGGAAAGATCAGCTGTACTCTTTCCACATCACCCTGTTTGGCAGCGTGATGGATCTTTCCCAGATGTCTGAATCGGATCTGCCAGCTCAGCCGAAACCCGATTCTCTTTCATGAACAAACCACGTCCGCGCTCGCCTCCTGCAGCCCAGTGGAGGTGCCAGAGAGTGACTTTTTCTTCTACGGTCCAAAGTCAAAAAGCGTCTTCCTGGCTGAAGACAGCAGCTTAACAGGCCAGCCCGCTCACCTGCCCCCTCGAGTCTGAGCCTCTTGTAAACCTAATACCAGCGATTACTCGGTACTATTCTGTAGAAGCCAACCTCTCTGCCACGACCGCACCACTCAAAAGCCTCCCGATCGAACGGTAACCAAGGAGCAGTGCTAAACACAAGTGAGAACGCGCACACACCGCTCGTGCCCGAGGGTTCTAAGAGGTCTCCTGCGGGGCCCCGGGTTGACCAATGGATGCTGAGTGACGTCAGTGGTCCCTAGGGGGATTGAAAGTTGTTCCTCACGGGCTATTTCTTGACATGGCTACAGATAAGTTCTTTCCTAAGCTTGGGCCTGGCTCCGCTCCCTACTTCTCCATCCACTCTGTCATGCACTTACCCTACTCCACACGGAAAGATCTGCTATCCACTTTTAACATGACCCCTTTTGCAGCTTGATGGATCTTTCCCAGATGTCTGTGTCGGATCTGGTAGCTCAGCCGTAATCCGATTCCATTTCTCAACCAAACCACTCCCGCGCTCGCCTCCTGCAGCCCGGTGGAGGTTCCCGACCCCTACTCCACACGGAAAGATCAGCAGTCCTCTTTCCACATCACCCTGTTTGGCAGCGTGATGGATCTTTCCCAGATGTCTGAGTCGGATCTGCCAGCTCAGCCGATAGCCGATTCTCTTTCACGAACAAACCGCGTCCACGCTCGCCTCCTGCAGCCCGGTGGAGGTGCCAGAGAGTGACATTTTCTTCTACGGTCCAAAGTCAAAAACCGTCTTCATGGCAGGAGACAGCAGCTTAACTGGCCAGCCCGCTCACCTGCCCCCTCGTCTCTGAGCCACTTGTAAACCTAATACCAGCGATTACTCGGTACTATTTTGTACAAGCCAACCTCTCTGCCACGACCGCACCACTCAAAATCCTCCCGATCGAAAGGTAACCAAGGAGCAGTGCTAAACACAAGTGAGCCCGCGCACACACCGCTCGCGCCCAAGGGTTCTAAGAGGTCTCCTGCGGGGCCCCGGTTTGACCAATGGTTGCGGAGTGACGTCAGCAGTCACTAGGTAGATTGAAAGTTGGTTCTTTTTTTTTTTTTTTTTTGACTTTCTAACGGGTGAATTTTATGGTATGTGAATTATCTCAATCAAGCTGATTTTTTTAGAAAAGTGTTCTACATGTAAGTATATATGAGTACATATATGAATATGTGTACATACATACAATAAATTGTAAGGTAATTTACGAATAGACAGCTTCATATCCATCTAAATCAATGTTTAAATTCTTCTTAAGGATTTTAAGATGCTAACATATTTGAGAGAACAGTACAATATCACATAACCTAGTTTGATAATTACAGATACATACTAAAGATTTAAACTTAAATCTCCATTGAACTTTGAAATCCTAGAATCTGCAGCAACCTGCTCACTACTGAGTTGGCTTCGCTCTAGTTCCAATTTCATATTTGCACGGAACCAAGAAACTCTACAAAGGTGAACAGCACATCACTGGGTATGGAAGAGCAGGGCCGCGTCTTTTACACCCTCGTGACCTTTGCAGCACGCGGCACTGTCCCTCGCACACATGGCAGGCCACATGACAAATGAGGGAGATACTTTTTAAATACCATACTTGTAAAACAGGACCAGAACAGTTAAACTTTTGTTCTCTGTGCTATCTCGTTAGATCAGGTCAACAAACTTCTTATGTAAAGGACCAGATAGCAAATATTTTAGGCTTTTGGACAAGATTGTTTCTGACAGAACTACTCAACTCCCTCCGAGTAACATGAAAGCAGCTGTAGACAATATATCAACAAATGGACAACATTTAAACAAATGATCCCCTGCTTTAGACCAGTGCTGTCCAACGGATCTTTCCACAGTAATAGAAATATTTTATTATCTGACTATTAAGCCCTTAAACTATGGCTACTGTGACTAAGAAACTGAATTTTTAAATTATTTTAAATGTAAACAGATACATGTGACTAGTGGCTACTGTCCTGACCAGCACTGCATTAGACAACTAACTAGCCAATTTTATTACCTCTGTTCAAAAAACCGAAAAACAGTACCTCTATTCAAAAAACTTAAAGCTAAAGATGAATTCTGTGACTACATTTCAAGGATGAACTGAGAAGAGAAAACATGATGTCAAATTTCTAATAATTCATAGATCCTACCACTAAGTATCAAAATTCGAAAGCAAATTATCTCAGTTCAAGCAGGAGGATACGTGTAGAGTTCCATGTATCTGGACTTCGCCATACTCTGTCTGGTGTACACTTGCTGGATTCCAGCTCTGAGGTCGTCCCAGATCTGGTCAAGGCCAATCTGCTTCAGTCCATGGGGATTCTGACTCCTGTTTGATGACATTGTGAGTAATGTTCTGAAGTCGTCCAGTGCAGCAATCCTTATTCAAAATACAGCTAATTCTCCATTAGATGAAAATATACAGTATCATCCCAAATTTATTCACAGCAGCTCAGAAAAGGATGTCCTTTAACTGCAGAAAATGAAATCTCATTGCAGGCAAACCCGCATTTCCCCGGAGACTACAAGGCTCGCGCGACGTCTCCGCCTGCTCGCCGGGCCCAGGCCCTGGCGAAACCCCCGTCCCGCCAAGGTCGGGCAGCGTCCCTCAGCGCAGGGACCGCCCCGCCTGGAGCTGAGTGCCGAAAGTTGGTTCTAATGGGCTATTTCTTGACGTGGCTACAGATCAGTTCTTTTCTAAGATTGGGCCTAGCTCCGCCCCCTACCTCTCGTTCCGCTCTGTCATCCCCGTCCCCTACTCCACACGAAAGGATCTGGTGTACTCTTTCAACATGGTCCCTTTAGGCAGGGTGATGGATCTTTCCCAGATGCCTGAGTGGAAATCGGAGGTAGGCCAAAGCCGATTCTCTGTCTGAAACAAACCTCGTCCGAGCTCGCCTCCTGCAACCTGGTGGCGGTGCCTGAGAGTGACTCTTTCATCTACCGTCAAAAGTCAAAAAGCTTCTTCATGGGAGAAGACAGCAGCTTCAGAGGCCCGTCCCCTCACCTGGCCCCTCGGCTCATACCCACTCGTGAAGCCGCTATGAGCGAATATTACTCAGTACTATTTTCTCGAAGACAAAATCTCTGCCACAACAGCACCACTCAAAAGCCTCCCGATCGAACGCTAACCAAGGAGCAGTGCTAAACACAGGTGAGCACGCGCACACACCGATCGCGCCCAAGGGTTCTAATAGGTGTCCTGCGGGGCCCCGGGTTGACCAATGGTTGCTGATTGCCGTCAGTGGTCCCTAGGGGGAATGAAAGATGTTTCTCACGGGCTATCTCTTGCCATGACTACAGATAAGTTCTTTCCTAAGCTTGGGCCTGGCTCCGCACCCTACTTTTCCATCCACTCTGTCATCCACTTACCCTACTCCACACGGAAAGATCTGCTATCCACTTTTAACATGACCCCTTTTGCAGCTTGATGGATCTTTCCCAGATGTCTGTGTCGGATCTGGTAGCTCACCCGAAATCCGATTCCATTTCTCTACCAAACCGCTCCCGCGCACGCCTCCTGCAGCCTGGTGGAGGTTCCGGACCCCTACTCCACACGGAAAGATCGGCTGTCCTCTTTGCACATCACCCTGTTTGGCATCATGATGGATCTTTTCCAGATGTCTGAGTCGGATCTGCCAGCTCAGCCGAAAGCCGGTTCTCTTTCACGAACAAACCGCGTCCGCACTCGCCTCCTGAAGCCCGGTGGAGGTGCCAGAGAGTGACTTTTTCTTCTACGGTCCAAAGTCAAAAAGCGTCTTCATGGCAGAAGACAGCAGCTTAACTGGCCAGCCCGCTCACCTGCCCCCTCGGCTCTTATCCACTTGTAAACCTAATACCAGCGATTACTCGGTACTATTCTGTAGAACCCAACCTCTCTGCCACGACCGCACCACTCAAAAGCCTCCCGATCGAACGGTAACCAAGGAGCAGTGCTAAACACAAGTGAGAACGCGCGCACACACCGCTCGTGCCCGAGGGTTCTAAGAGGTCTCCTGCGGGGCCCCGGGTTGACCAATGGAGGCTGAGTGACGTCAGCAGTCACTAAGGATATTGAAAGATGGTTCTAATGGGCTATTACTTGACGTGGCCACAGATCAGTTCTTTTCTAAGATTGGGCCTAGCTCCGCCCCCTAATTCTCGTTCCGCTCTGTCATCCCCGTCCCCTACTCCACACGAAAGGATCTAGTGTACTCTTTCAACATGGCCGCTTTAGGCAGCGTGATTGATCTTTCCCAGATGTCTGAGTGGATCTGGGAGCTAGGCCAAAGCCGATTCTCTGTCTGAAATAATCCTCGTCCGAGCTCGCCTCCTGCAACCTGGTGGCGGTGCCTGAGAGTGACTCTTTCATCTACCGTCAAAAGTCAAAAAGCTTCTTCATGGGAGAAGACAGCAGCTTCAGAGGCCCGTCCCCTCACCTGGCCCCTCGGCTCATACCCACTCGTGAAGCCGCTATGAGCGAATATTACTCAGTACTATTTTCTCGAAGACAACATCTCTGCCACAACAGCACCACTCAAAAGCCTCCCGATCGAACGCTAACCAAGGAGCAGTGCTAAACACAAGTGAGCACGCGCACACACCGCTCGTGCCCAAGGGTTCTAAGAGGTGTCCTGCAGGGCCCCGGGTGGACCAATGGTTGCTGATTGCCGTCAGTGGTCCCTACGGGGAATGAAAGTTGTTTCTCACGGGCTATTTCTTGCCATGGCTACAGATAAGTTCTTTCCTAAGCTTGGGCCTGGCTCCGGCCCCTACTTCTCCATCCACTCTGTAATCCACTTACCCTACTCCACACGGAAAGATCTGCTATCCACTTTTAACATGACCCCTTTTGCAGCTTGATGGATCTTTCCCAGATGTCTGTGTCCGATCTGGTAGCTCAGCCGAAATCCGATTCCATTTCCCAACCAAACCGCTCCCGCGCTCGCCTCCTGCAGCCTGGTGGAGGTTCCGGACCCCTACTCCACAAGGAAAGATCGGCTGTCCTCTTTCCACATCACCCTGTTTGGCAGCGTGATGGATCTTTTCCAGATGTCTGAGTCGGATCTGCCAGCTCAGCCGAAAGCAGATTCTCTTTCACGAACAAACCGCGTCCGCGCTCGCCTCCTGAAGCCCGGTGGAGGTGCCAGAGAGTGACTTTTTCTTCTACGGTCCAAAGTCAAAAAGCGTCTTCATGGCAGAACACAGCAGCTTATCTGGCCAGCCCGCTCACCTGCCCCCTCGGCTCTTATCCACTTCTAAACCTAATACCAGCCATTACTCGGTACTATTCTGTACAGGCCAACCTCTCTGCCACGACAGCACCACTCAAAAGCCTCCCGATCGAACGGTAACGAAGGAGCAGTGCTAAACACAAGTGAGAACGCGCACACACCGCTCGCGCCCAAGGGTTCTAAGAGGTCTCCTGCGGGGCCCCGGGTTGACCAATGGAGGCTGAGTGACGTCAGCAGTCACTAAGGATATAGAAAGATGGTTCTAATGGGCTATTTCTTGACCTGGCCACAGATAAGGTCTTTTCTAAGATTGGGCCTAGCTCCGCCCCCTACTTCTCGTTCCGCTCTGTCATCCCGGTCCCCTACTCCACACGAAAGGATCTGATGTACTCTTTCAACATGGCCCCTTAAGGCAGCGTGATTGATCTTTCCCAGATGTCTGAGTGGATCTGGGAGCTAGGCCAAAGCCGATTCTCTGTCTGAAATAAACCTCGTCCGAGCTCGCCTCCTGCAACCTGGTGGCGGTGCCTGAGAGTGACTCTTTCATCTACCGTCAAAAGTCAAAAAGCTTCTTCATGGGAGAAGACAGCAGCTTCAGAGGCCCGTCCCCTCACCTGGCCCCTCGGCTCATACCCACTCGTGAAGCCGCTATGAGCGAATATTACTCAGTACTATTTTCTCGAAGACAACATTTCAGCCACCACAGCACCACTCAAAATCCTCCCGATCGAACGCTAACCAAGGAGCAGTGCTAAACACAAGTGAGCACGCGCACACACCGCTCGCGCCCAAGGGTTCTAAGAGGTGTCCTGCAGGGCCCCGGGTGGACCAATGGTTGCTGATTGCCGTCAGTGGTCCCTACGGGGAATGAAAGTTGTTTCTCACGGGCTATTTCTTGCCATGGCTACAGATAAGTTCTTTCCTAAGCTTGGGCCTGGCTCCGGCCCCTACTTCTCCATCCACTCTGTCATCCACTTACCCTACTCCACACGGAAAGATCTGCTATCCACTTTTAACATGACCCCTTTTGCAGCTTGATGGATCTTTCCCAGATGTCTGTGTCCGATCTGGTAGCTCAGCCGAAATCCGATTCCATTTCCCAACCAAACCGCTCCCGCGCTCGCCTCCTGCAGCCTGGTGGAGGTTCCGGACCCCTACTCCACACGGAAAGATCGGCTGTCCTCTTTCCACATCACCCTGTTTGGCAGCGTGATGGATCTTTTCCAGATGTCTGAGTCGGATCTGCCAGCTCAGCCGAAAGCAGATTCTCTTTCACGAACAAACCGCGTCCGCGCTCGCCTCCTGAAGCCCGGTGGAGGTGCCAGAGAGTGACTTTTTCTTCTACGGTCCAAAGTCAAAAAGCGTCTTCATGGCAGAACACAGCAGCTTATCTGGCCAGCCCGCTCACCTGCCCCCTCGGCTCTTATCCACTTCTAAACCTAATACCAGCCATTACTCGGTACTATTCTGTACAGGCCAACCTCTCTGCCACGACAGCACCACTCAAAAGCCTCCCGATCGAACGGTAACGAAGGAGCAGTGCTAAACACAAGTGAGAACGCGCACACACCGCTCGCGCCCAAGGGTTCTAAGAGGTCTCCTGCGGGGCCCCGGGTTGACCAATGGATGCTGAGTGACGTCAGCAGTCACTAAGGATATAGAAAGATGGTTCTAATGGGCTATTTCTTGACCTGGCCACAGATAAGGTCTTTTCTAAGATTGGGCCTAGCTCCGCCCCCTACTTCTCGTTCCGCTCTGTCATCCCGGTCCCCTACTCCACACGAAAGGATCTGATGTACTCTTTCAACATGGCCCCTTAAGGCAGCGTGATTGATCTTTCCCAGATGTCTGAGTGGATCTGGGAGCTAGGCCAAAGCCGATTCTCTGTCTGAAATAAACCTCGTCCGAGCTCGCCTCCTGCAACCTGGTGGCGGTGCCTGAGAGTGACTCTTTCATCTACCGTCAAAAGTCAAAAAGCTTCTTCATGGGAGAAGACAGCAGCTTCAGAGGCCCGTCCCCTCACCTGGCCCCTCAGCTCATACCCACTCGTTAAGCCGCTATGAGCGAATATTACTCAGTACTATTTTCTCGAAGACAAAATCTCTGCCACAACAGCACCACTCAAAAGCCTCCCGATCGAACGCTAACCAAGGAGCAGTGCTAAACACAAGTGAGCACGCGCACACACCGCTCGTGCCCGAGGGTTCTAAGAGGTCTCCTGCGGGGCCCCGGGTTGACCAATGGATGCTGAGTGACGTCAGCAGTCACTAAGGATATTGAAAGATGGTTCTAATGGGCTATTTCTTGACGTGGCCACAGATCAGGTCTTTTTAAAGATTGGGCTGAGCTCCGCCCCCTACTTCTCGTTCCGCTCTGTCATCCCGGTCCCCTACTCCACACGAAAGGATCTGATGTACTCTTTCAACATGGCCCCTTAAGGCAGCGTGATTGATCTTTCCCAGATGTCTGAGTGGATCTGGGAGCTAGGCCAAAGCCGATTCTCTGTCTGAAATAAACCTCGTCCGAGCTCGCCTCCTGCAACCTGGTGGCGGTGCCTGAGAGTGACTCTTTCATCTACCGTCAAAAGTCAAAAAGCTTCTTCATGGGAGAAGACAGCAGCTTCAGAGGCCCGTCCCCTCACCTGGCCCCTCGGCTCATACCCACTCGTGAAGCCGCTATGAGCGAATATTACTCAGTACTATTTTCTCGAAGACAACATTTCAGCCACCACAGCACCACTCAAAATCCTCCCGATCGAACGCTAACCAAGGAGCAGTGCTAAACACAAGTGAGCACGCGCACACACCGCTCGCGCCCAAGGGTTCTAAGAGGTGTCCTGCAGGGCCCCGGGTGGACCAATGGTTGCTGATTGCCGTCAGTGGTCCCTACGGGGAATGAAAGTTGTTTCTCACGGGCTATTTCTTGCCATGGCTACAGATAAGTTCTTTCCTAAGCTTGGGCCTGGCTCCGGCCCC
Organism: Cynocephalus volans; assembly: GCF_027409185.1. Lineage (NCBI taxonomy): Eukaryota > Metazoa > Chordata > Mammalia > Dermoptera > Cynocephalidae > Cynocephalus > Cynocephalus volans. Next base: position 62,378,315 of record NC_084469.1, read on the forward strand.
TACTTCTCCATCCACTCTGTCATCCACTTACCCTACTCCACACGGAAAGATCTGCTATCCACTTTTAACATGACCCCTTTTGCAGCTTGATGGATCTTTCCCAGATGTCTGTGTCCGATCTGGTAGCTCAGCCGAAATCCGATTCCATTTCCCAACCAAACCGCTCCCGCGCTCGCCTCCTGCCGCCTGGTGGAGGTTCCCGACCCCTACTCCACACGGAAAGATCGGCTGTCCTCTTTCCACATCACCCTGTTTGGCAGCGTGATGGATCTTTTCCAGATGTCTGAGTCGGATCTGCCAGCTCAGCCGAAAGCAGATTCTCTTTCACGAACAAACCGCGTCCGCGCTCGCCTCCTGAAGCCCGGTGGAGGTGCCAGAGAGTGACTTTTTCTTCTACGGTCCAAAGTCAAAAAGCGTCTTCATGGCAGAACACAGCAGCTTATCTGGCCAGCCCGCTCACCTGCCCCCTCGGCTCTTATCCACTTCTAAACCTAATACCAGCCATTACTCGGTACTATTCTGTACAGGCCAACCTCTCTGCCACGACAGCACCACTCAAAAGCCTCCCGATCGAACGGTAACGAAGGAGCAGTGCTAAACACAAGTGAGAACGCGCACACACCGCTCGCGCCCAAGGGTTCTAAGAGGTCTCCTGCGGGGCCCCGGGTTGACCAATGGATGCTGAGTGACGTCAGCAGTCACTAAGGATATTGAAAGATGGTTCTAATGGGCTATTTCTTGACCTGGCCACAGATAAGGTCTTTTCTAAGATTGGGCCTAGCTCCGCCCCCTACTTCTCGTTCCGCTCTGTCATCCCGGTCCCCTACTCCACACGAAAGGATCTGATGTACTCTTTCAACATGGCCCCTTAAGGCAGCGTGATTGATCTTTCCCAGATGTCTGAGTGGATCTGGGAGCTAGGCCAAAGCCGATTCTCTGTCTGAAATAAACCTCGTCCGAGCTCGCCTCCTGCAACCTGGTGGCGGTGCCTGAGAGTGACTCTTTCATCTACCGTCAAAAGTCAAAAAGCTTCTTCATGGGAGAAGACAGCAGCTTCAGAGGCCCGTCCCCTCACCTGGCCCCTCAGCTCATACCCACTCGTTAAGCCGCTATGAGCGAATATTACTCAGTACTATTTTCTCGAAGACAAAATCTCTGCCACAACAGCACCACTCAAAAGCCTCCCGATCGAACGCTAACCAAGGAGCAGTGCTAAACACAAGTGAGCACGCGCACACACCGCTCGTGCCCGAGGGTTCTAAGAGGTCTCCTGCGGGGCCCCGGGTTGACCAATGGATGCTGAGTGACGTCAGCAGTCACTAAGGATATTGAAAGATGGTTCTAATGGGCTATTTCTTGACGTGGCCACAGATCAGGTCTTTTTAAAGATTGGGCTGAGCTCCGCCCCCTACTTCTCGTTCCGCTCTGTCATCCCGGTCCCCTACTCCACACGAAAGGATCTGATGTACTCTTTCAACATGGCCCCTTAAAGCAGCGTGATTGATCTTTCCCAGATGTCTGAGTGGATCTGGGAGCTAGGCCAAAGCCGATTCTCTGTCTGAAATAAACCTCGTCCGAGCTCGCCTCCTGCAACCTGGTGGCGGTGCCTGAGAGTGACTCTTTCATCTACCGTCAAAAGTCAAAAAGCTTCTTCATGGGAGAAGACAGCAGCTTCAGAGGCCCGTCCCCTCACCTGGCCCCTCGGCTCATACCCACTCGTGAAGCCGCTATGAGCGAATATTACTCAGTACTATTTTCTCGAAGACAACATTTCAGCCACCACAGCACCACTCAAAATCCTCCCGATCGAACGCTAACCAAGGAGCAGTGCTAAACACAAGTGAGCACGCGCACACACCGCTCGCGCCCAAGGGTTCTAAGAGGTGTCCTGCAGGGCCCCGGGTGGACCAATGGTTGCTGATTGCCGTCAGTGGTCCCTACGGGGAATGAAAGTTGTTTCTCACGGGCTATTTCTTGCCATGGCTACAGATAAGTTCTTTCCTAAGCTTGGGCCTGGCTCCGGCCCCTACTTCTCCATCCACTCTGTCATCCACTTACCCTACTCCACACGGAAAGATCTGCTATCCACTTTTAACATGACCCCTTTTGCAGCTTGATGGATCTTTCCCAGATGTCTGTGTCCGATCTGGTAGCTCAGCCGAAATCCGATTCCATTTCCCAACCAAACCGCTCCCGCGCTCGCCTCCTGCCGCCTGGTGGAGGTTCCCGACCCCTACTCCACACGGAAAGATCGGCTGTCCTCTTTCCACATCACCCTGTTTGGCAGCGTGATGGATCTTTTCCAGATGTCTGAGTCGGATCTGCCAGCTCAGCCGAAAGCAGATTCTCTTTCACGAACAAACCGCGTCCACGCTCGCCTCCTGAAGTCCGGTGGAGGTGCCAGAGAGTGACTTTTTCTTCTACGGTCCAAAGTCAAAAAGCGTCTTCATGGCAGAACACAGCAGCTTATCTGGCCAGCCCGCTCACCTGCCCCCTCGGCTCTTATCCACTTCTAAACCTAATACCAGCCATTACTCGGTACTATTCTGTACAGGCCAACCTCTCTGCCACGACAGCACCACTCAAAAGCCTCCCGATCGAACGGTAACGAAGGAGCAGTGCTAAACACAAGTGAGAACGGGCACACACCGCTCGCGCCCAAGGGTTCTAAGAGGTCTCCTGCGGGGCCCCGGGTTGACCAATGGATGCTGAGTGACGTCAGCAGTCACTAAGGATATTGAAAGATGGTTCTAATGGGCTATTTCTTGACCTGGCCACAGATAAGGTCTTTTCTAAGATTGGGCCTAGCTCCGCCCCCTACTTCTCGTTCCGCTCTGTCATCCCGGTCCCCTACTCCACACGAAAGGATCTGATGTACTCTTTCAACATGGCCCCTTAAGGCAGCGTGATTGATCTTTCCCAGATGTCTGAGTGGATCTCGGAGCTAGGCCAAAAGCCGATTCTCTGTCGGAAACAAACCTCGTCCGAGCTCGCCTCCTGCAACCTGGTGGCGGTGCCTGAGAGTGACTCTTTCATCTACCGTCAAAAGTCAAAAAGCTTCTTCATGGGAGAAGACAGCAGCTTCAGAGGCCCGTTCCCTCACCTGGCCCCTCGGCTCATACCCACTCGTGAAGCCGCTATGAGCGAATATTACTCACTGCTATTATCTCGAAGACAACATCTCTGCCACAACAGCACCACTCAAAAGCCTCCCGATCGAACGCTAACCAAGGAGCAGTGCTAAACACAAGTGAGCACGCGCACACACCGCTCGCGCCCAAGGGTTCTAAGAGGTCTCCTGCGGGGCCCCGGGTTGACCAATGTTTGCTGATTGCCATCAGTGGTCCCTAGGGGGATTGAAAGTTGTTTCTCACGGGCTATTTCTTGCCATGGCTACAGATAAGTTCTTTCCTAAGCTTGGGCCTGGCTCCGCCCCCTACTTCTCCATCCACTCTGTCATGCACTTACCCTACTCCACACGGAAAGATCTGCTATCCACTTTTAACATGACCCCTTTTGCAGCTTGATGGATCTTTCCCAGATGTCTGTGTCGGATCTGGTAGCTCAGCCGAAATCCGATTCCATTTCTCAACCAAACCGCTCCCGCGCTCGCCTGCTGCCGCCTGGTGGAGGTTCCCGACCCCTACTCCACACGGAAAGATCAGCTGTCCTCTTTCCACATCACCCTGTTTGGCAGCGTGATGGATCTTTCCCAGATGTCTGAGTCGGAACTGCCAGCTCAGCCGATAGCCGATTCTCTTTCACGAACAAACCGCGTCCACGCTCGCCTCCTGCAGCCCGGTGGAGGTGCCAGAGAGTGACGTTTTCTTCTACGGTCCAAAGTCAAAAACCGTCTTCATGGCAGGAGACAGCAGCTTAACTGGCCAGCCCGCTCACCTGCCCCCTCGACTCTGAGCCACTTGTAAACCTAATACCAGCGATTACTCGGTACTATTCTGTACAAGCCAACCTCTCTGCCACGACCGCACCACTCAAAAGCCTCCCGATCGAACGGTAACCAAGGAGCAGTGCTAAACACAAGTGAGAACGCGCACACACCGCTCGTGCCCGAGGGTTCTAAGAGGTCTCCTGCGGGCCCCGGGTTGACCAATGGATGCTGAGTGACGTCAGCAGTCACTAAGGATATTGAAAGATGGTTCTAATGGGCTATTACTTGACATGGCCACAGATCAGTTCTTTCCTAAGCTTTGGCCTGGCTCCGCCCCCTACTTCTCCATCCACTCTGTCATGCACTTACCCTACTCCACACGGAAAGATCTGCTATCCACTTTTAACATGACCCCTTTTGCAGCTTGATGGATCTTTCCCAGATGTCTGTGTCGGATCTGGTAGCTCAGCCGAAATCCGATTCCATTTCTCAACCAAACCGCTCCCGCGATCGCCTCCTGCCGCCTGGTGGAGGTTCCCGACCCCTACTCCACAGGGAAAGATCAGCTGTCCTCTTTCCACATCACCCTGTTCGGCAGCGTGATGGATCTTTCCCAGATGTCTGAGTCGGATCTGCCAGCTCAGCCGATAGCCGATTCTCTTTCACGAACAAACCGCGTCCACGCTCGCCTCCTGCAGCCCGGTGGAGGTGCCAGAGAGTGACGTTTTCTTCTACGGTCCAAAGTCAAAAACCGTCTTCATGGCAGGAGACAGCAGCTTAACTGGCCAGCCCGCTCACCTGCCCCCTCGACTCTGAGCCACTTGTAAACCTAATACCAGCGATTACTCGGTACTATTGTGTACAAGCCAACCTCTCTGCCACGACCGCACCACTCAAAAGCCTCCCGATCGAACGGTAACCAAGGAGCAGTGCTAAACACAAGTGAGCCCGCGCACACACCGCTCGCGCCCAAGGGTTCTAAGAGGTCTCCTATGGGGCCCCGGGTTGACCAATGGTTGTGGAGTGACGTCAGCAGTCACTAGGTAGATTGAAAGTTGGTTCTTTTTTTTTTTTTTTTTTTTTGACTTTCTAAAGGGTGAATTTTATGGTATGTGAATTATCTCAATCAAGCTGATTTTTTTTAGAAAAGTGTTCTACATGTAAGTATATATGAGTACATATATGAATATGTGTACATACATACAATAAATTGTAAGTTAATTTAGAAATAGACAGCTTCATATCCATCTAAATCAATGTTTAAATTCTTCTTAAGGATTTTAAGATGCTAACATATTTGAGAGAACACTACAATATCACATAACCTAGTTTGATAATTACAGATACATACTAAAGATTTAAACTTAAATCTCCATTGAACTTTGAAATCCTAGAATCTGCAGCAACCTGCTCACTACTGAGTTGGCTTAGCTCTACTTCCAATTTCATATTTGCACGGAACCAAGAAACTCTACAAAGGTGAACAGCACATCACTGTGTATGGAAGAGCAGGGCCGCGTCTTTTACACCCTCGTGACCTTTGCAGCACGCGGCACTGTCCCTCGCACACATGGCAGGCCACATGACAAATGAGGGAGATACTTTTTAAATACCATACTTGTAGAACAGGACCAGAACAGTTAAACTTTTGTTCTCTGTGCTATCCCGTTAGATCAGGTCAACAAACTTCTTATGTAAAGGACCAGATAGCAAATATTTTAGGCTTTTGGACAAGATTGTTTCTGACAGAACTACTCAACTCCCTCCGAGTAACATGAAAGCAGCTGTAGACAATATATCAACAAATGGACAACATTTAAACAAATGATCCCCTGCTTTAGACCAGTGCTGTCCAACGGATCTTTCCACAGTAATAGAAATATTTTATTATCTGACTATTAAGCCCTTAAACTATGGCTACTGTGACTAAGAAACTGAATTTTTAAATTATTTTAAATGTAAACAGATACATGTGACTAGTGGCTACTGTCCTGACCAGCACTGCATTAGACAACTAACTAGCCAATTTTATTACCTCTGTTCAAAAAACCGAAAAACAGTACCTCTATTCAAAAAACTTAAAGCTAAAGATGAATTCTGTGACTACATTTCAAGGATGAACTGAGAAGAGAAAACATGATGTCAAATTTCTAATAATTCATAGATCCTACCACTAAGTATCAAAATTCGAAAGCAAATTATCTCAGTTCAAGCAGGAGGATACGTGTAGAGTTCCATGTATCTGGACTTCGCCATACTCTGTCTGGTGTACACTTGCTGGATTCCAGCTCTGAGGTCGTCCCAGATCTGGTCAAGGCCAATCTGCTTCAGTCCATGGGGATTCTGACTCCTGTTTGATGACATTGTGAGTAATGTTCTGAAGTCGTCCAGTGCAGCAATCCTTATTCAAAATACAGCTAATTCTCCATTAGATGAAAATATACAGTATCATCCCAAATTTATTCACAGCAGCTCAGAAAAGGATGTCCTTTAACTGCAGAAAATGAAATCTCATTGCAGGCAAACCCGCATTTCCCCGGAGACTACAAGGCTCGCGCGACGTCTCCGCCTGGACGCTGGGCCCAGGCCCTGGCGAAACCCCCGTCCCGCCAAGGTCGGGCAGCGTCCCTCAGCGCAGGGACCGCCCCGCCTGGAGCTGAGTGCCGAAAGTTGGTTCTAATGGGCTATTTCTTGACGTGGCTACAGATCAGTTCTTTTCTAAGATTGGACCTAGCTCCGCCCCCTACCTCTCGTTCCGCTCTGTCATCCCCGTCCCCTACTCCACACGAAAGGATCTGGTGTACTCTTTCAACATGGCCCCTTTAGGCAGCGTGATGGATCTTTCCCAGATGCCTGAGTGGAAATGGGAGGTAGGCCAAAGCCGATTCTCTGTCTGAAACAAACCTCGTCCGAGCTCGCCTCCTGCAACCTGGTGGCGGTGCCTGAGAGTGACTCTTTCATCTACCGTCAAAAGTCAAAAAGCTTCTTCATGGGAGAAGACAGCAGCTTCAGAGGCCCGTCCCCTCACCTGGCCCCTCGGCTCATACCCACTCGTGAAGCCGCTATGAGCGAATATTACTCAGTACTATTTTCTCGAAGACAACAACTCTGCCACAACAGCACCACTCAAAAGCCTCCCGATCGAACGCTAACCAAGGAGCAGTGCTAAACACAAGTGAGCACGCGCACACACCGCTCGCGCCCAAGGGTTCTAATAGGTCTCCTGCGGGGCCCCGGGTTGACCAATGGTTGCTGATTGCCGTCAGTGGTCCCTAGGGGGAATGAAAGTTGTTTCTCATGGGCTATCTCTTGCCATGGCTACAGATAAGTTCTTTCCTAAGCTTGGGCCTGGCTCCGCCCCCTACTTCTCCATCCACTCTGTCATCCATTTACCCTACTCCACACGGAAAGATCTGCTATCCACTTTTAACATGACCCCTTTTGCAGCTTGATGGATCTTTCCCAGATGTCTGTGTCGGATCTGGTAGCTCAGCCGAAATCCGATTCCATTTCTCTACCAAACCGCTCCCGCGCTCGCCTCCTGCAGCCTGGTGGAGGTTCCGGACCCCTACTCCACACGGAAAGATCGGCTGTCCTCTTTGCACATCACCCTGTTTGGCAGCATGATGGATCTTTTCCAGATGTCTGAGTCGGATCTGCCAGCTCAGCCGAAAGCCGATTCTCTTTCACGAACAAACCGCGTCCGCGCTCGCCTCCTGAAGCCCGGTGGAGGTGCCAGAGAGTGACTTTTTCTTCTACGGTCCAAAGTCAAAAAGCGTCTTCATGGCAGAAGACAGCAGCTTAACTGGCCAGCCCGCTCACCTGCCCCCTCGGCTCTTATCCACTTGTAAACCTAATACCAGCGATTACTCGATACTATTCTGTAGAAGCCAACCTCTCTGCCACGACCGCACCACTCAAAAGCCTCCCGATCGAACGGTAACCAAGGAGCAGTGCTAAACACAAGTGAGAACGCGCGCACACACCGCTCGTGCCCGAGGGTTCTAAGAGGTCTCCTGCGGGGCCCCGGGTTGACCAATGGAGGCTGAGTGACGTCAGCAGTCACTAAGGATATTGAAAGATGGTTCTAATGGGCTATTACTTGACGTGACCACAGATCAGTTCTTTTCTAAGATTGGGCCTAGCTCCGCCCACTACTTCTCGTTCCGCTCTGTCATCCCCGTCCCCTACTCCACACGAAAGGATCTAGTGTACTCTTTCAACATGGCCCCTTTAGGCAGCGTGATTGATCCTTCCCAGAAGTCTGAGTGGATCTCGGAGCTAGGCCAAAAGCCGATTCTCTGTCGGAAACAAACCTCGTCCGAGCTCGCCTCCTGCAACCTGGTGGCGGTGCCTGAGAGTGACTCTTTCATCTACCGTCAAAAGTCAAAAAGCTTCTTCATGGGAGAAGACAGCAGCTTCAGAGGCCCGTTCCCTCACCTGGCCCCTCGGCTCATACCCACTCGTGAAGCCGCTATGAGCGAATATTACTCACTGCTATTATCTCGAAGACAACATCTCTGCCACAACAGCACCACTCAAAAGCCTCCCGATCGAACGCTAACCAAGGAGCAGTGCTAAACACAAGTGAGCACGCGCACACACCGCTCGCGCCCAAGGGTTCTAAGAGGTCTCCTGCGGGGCCCCGGGTTGACCAATGTTTGCTGATTGCCATCAGTGGTCCCTAGGGGGATTGAAAGTTGTTTCTCACGGGCTATTTCTTGCCATGGCTACAGATAAGTTCTTTCCTAAGCTTGGGCCTGGCTCCGCCCCCTACTTCTCCATCCACTCTGTCATGCACTTACCCTACTCCACACGGAAAGATCTGCTATCCACTTTTAACATGACCCCTTTTGCAGCTTGATGGATCTTTCCCAGATGTCTGTGTCGGATCTGGTAGCTCAGCCGAAATCCGATTCCATTTCTCAACCAAACCGCTCCCGCGCTCGCCTCCTGCCGCCTGGTGGAGGTTCCCGACCCCTACTCCACACGGAAAGATCAGCTGTCCTCTTTCCACATCACCCTGTTCGGCAGCGTGATGGATCTTTCCCAGATGTCTGAGTCGGATCTGCCAGCTCAGCCGATAGCCGATTCTCTTTCACGAACAAACCGCGTACACGCTCGCCTCCTGCAGCCCGGTGGAGGTGCCAGAGAGTGACGTTTTCTTCTACGGTCCAAAGTCAAAAACCGTCTTCATGGCAGGAGACAGCAGCTTAACTGGCCAGCCCGCTCACCTGCCCCCTCGACTCTGAGCCACTTGTAAACCTAATACCAGCGATTACTCGGTACTATTGTGTACAAGCCAACCTCTCTGCCACGACCGCACCACTCAAAAGCCTCCCGATCGAACGGTAACCAAGGAGCAGTGCTAAACACAAGTGAGAACGCGCACACACCGCTCGTGCCCGAGGGTTCTAAGAAGTCTCCTGCGGGCCCCGGGTTGACCAATGGATGCTGAGTGACGTCAGCAGTCACTAAGGATATTGAAAGATGGTTCTAATGGGCTATTTCTTGACCTGGCCACAGATAAGGTCTTTTCTAAGATTGGGCTGAGCTCCGCCCCCTACTTCTCGTTCCGCTCTGTCATCCCGGTCCCCTACTCCACACGAAAGGATCTGATGTACTCTTTCAACATGGCCCCTTAAGGCAGCGTGATTGATCTTTCCCAGATGTCTGAGTGGATCTGGGAGCTAGGCCAAAGCCGATTCTCTGTCTGAAATAAACCTCGTCCGAGCTCGCCTCCTGCAACCTGGTGGCGGTGCCTGAGAGTGTCTCTTTCATCTACCGTCAAAAGTCAAAAAGCTTCTTCATGGGAGAAGACAGCAGCTTCAGAGGCCCGTCCCCTCACCTGGCCCCTCGGCTCATACCCACTCGTGAAGCCGCTATGAGCGAATATTACTCTGTACTATTTTCTCCAAGACAACATCTCTGCCACAACAGCACCACTCAAAAGCCTCCCGATCGAACGCTAACCAAGGAGCAGTGCTAAACATAAGTGAGCCCGCGCACACACCGCTCGCGCCCAAGGGTTCTAAGAGGTCTCCTGCGGGGCCCCGGGTTGACCAATGGTTGCGGAGTGACGTCAGCAGTCACTAGGTAGATTGAAAGTTGGTTCTTTTTTTTTTTTTTTTTTTTTTGACTTTTTAAAGGGTGAATTTTATGGTATGTGAATTATCTCAATCAAGCTGATTTTTTTAGAAAAGTGTTCTACATGTAAGTATATATGAGTACATATATGAATATGTGTACATACATACAATAAATTGTAAGTTAATTTAGAAATAGACAGCTTCATATCCATCTAAATCAATGTTTAAATTCTTCTTAAGGATTTTAAGATGCTAACATATTTGAGAGAACACTACAATATCACATAACCTAGTTTGATAATTACAGATACATACTAAAGATTTAAACTTAAATCTCCATTGAACTTTGAAATCCTAGAATCTGCAGCAACCTGCTCACTACTGAGTTGGCTTAGCTCTAGTTCCAATTTCATATTTGCACGGAACCAAGAAACTCTACAAAGGTGAACAGCACATCACTGGGTATGGAAGAGCAGGGCCGCGTCTTTTACACCCTCGTGACCTTTGCAGCACGCGGCACTGTCCCTCGCACACATGGCAGGCCACATGACAAATGAGGGAGATACTTTTTAAATACCATACTTGTAGAACAGGACCAGAACAGTTAAACTTTTGTTCTCTGTGCTATCCCGTTAGATCAGGTCAACAAACTTCTTATGTAAAGGACCAGATAGCAAATATTTTAGGCTTTTGGACAAGATTGTTTCTGACAGAACTACTCAACTCCCTCCGAGTAACATGAAAGCAGCTGTAGACAATATATAAACAAATGGACAACATTTAAACAAATGATCCCCTGCTTTAGACCAGTGCTGTCCAACGGATCTTTCCACAGTAATAGAAATATTTTATTATCTGACTATTAAGCCCTTAAACTATGGCTACTGTGACTAAGAAACTGAATTTTTAAATTATTTTAAATGTAAACAGATACATGTGACTAGTGGCTACTGTCCTGACCAGCACTGCATTAGACAACTAACTAGCCAATTTTATTACCTCTGTTCAAAAAACCGAAAAACAGTACCTCTATTCAAAAAACTTAAAGCTAAAGATGAATTCTGTGACTACATTTCAAGGATGAACTGAGAAGAGAAAACATGATGTCAAATTTCTAATAATTCATAGATCCTACCACTAAGTATCAAAATTCGAAAGCAAATTATCTCAGTTCAAGCAGGAGGATACGTGTAGAGTTCCATGTATCTGGACTTCGCCATACTCTGTCTGGTGTACACTTGCTGGATTCCAGCTCTGAGGTCGTCCCAGATCTGGTCAAGGCCAATCTGCTTCAGTCCATGGGGATTCTGACTCCTGTTTGATGACATTGTGAGTAATGTTCTGAAGTCGTCCAGTGCAGCAATCCTTATTCAAAATACAGCTAATTCTCCATTAGATGAAAATATACAGTATCATCCCAAATTTATTCACAGCAGCTCAGAAAAGGATGTCCTTTAACTGCAGAAAATGAAATCTCCTTGCAGGCAAACCCGCATTTCCCCGGAGACTACAAGGCTCGCGCGACGTCTCCGCCTGGTCGCTGGGCCCAGGCCCTGGCGAAACCCCCGTCCCGCCAAGGTCGGGCAGCGTCCCTCAGCGCAGGGACCGCCCCGCCTGGAGCTGAGTGCCGAAAGTTGGTTCTAATGGGCTATTTCTTGACGTGGCTACAGATCAGTTCTATTCTAAGATTGGGCCTAGCTCCGCCCCCTACCTCTCGTTCCGCTCTGTCATCCCCGTCCCCTACTCCACACGAAAGGATCTGGTGTACTCTTTCAACATGGCCCCTTTAGGCAGCGTGATTGATCTTTCCCAGATGTCTGAGTGGAAATGGGAGGTAGGCCAAAGCCGATTCTCTGTCTGAAACAAACCTCGTCCGAGCTCGCCTCCTGCCACCTGGTGGCGGTGCCTGAGAGTGACTCTTTCATCTACCGTCAAAAGTCAAAAAGCTTCTTCATGGGAGAAGACAGCAGCTTCAGAGGCCCGTCCCCTCACCTGGCCCCTCGGCTCATACCCACTCGTGAAGCCGCTATGAGCGAATATTACTCAGTACTATTTTCTCGAAGACAACATCTCTGCCACAACAGCACCACTCAAAAGCCTCCCGATCGAACGCTAACCAAGGAGCAGTGCTAAACACAAGTGAGCATGCGCACACACCGCTCGCCCCCAAGGGTTCTAAGAGGTGTCCTGCGGGGCCCCGGGTGGACCAATGGTTGCTGATTGCCGTCAGTGGTCCCTAGGGGGAATGAAAGTTGTTTCTCACGGGCTATTTCTTGCCATGTCTACATATAATTTCTTTCCTAAGCTCGGGCCTGGCTCCGCCCCCTACTTCTCCATCCACTCTGTCATCCACTTACCCTACTCCACACGGAAAGATCTGCTATACACTTTTAACATGACCCCTTTTGCAGCTTGATGGATCTTTCCCAGATGTCTGTGTCGCATCTGGTAGCTCAGCCGAAATCTGATTCCATTTCTCAACCAATCCGCTCCCCCGCTCGCCTCCTGCAGCATGGTGGAGGTTCCCGACCCCTACTCCACACGGAATGATCACCTGTCCTCTTTCCACATCACCCTGTTTCCCAGCGTGATGGATCTTTCCCAGATGTCTGAGTCGGATCTGCCATCTCAGCCGAAAGCCAATTCTCTTTCACGAACAAACTGTGTCCGGGCTCGCCTCCTGCAGCCCGGTGGACGTGCCAGAGAGTGACTGTTTCTTCTACGGTCCAAAGTCAAAAAGCGTCTTCATGGCACAAGACAGCAGCTTAACAGGCCAGCCCGCTCACCTGCCCCCTCGGCTCTTATCCACTTCTAAAACTAATTCCAGCGATTACTCGGTACTATTCTGTAGAAGCCAACCTCTCTGCCACAACAGCACCACTCAAAAGCCTCCCGATCGAACGGTAACCAAGGAGCAGTGCTAAACACAAGTGAGCACGCGCACACACCGCTCGCGCCCAAGGGTTCTAAGAGGTCTCCTGCGGGGCCCCGGGTTGACCAATGGTTGCTGAGTGACGTCAGCACTCACTAAGGATATTTAAAGGTGGTTCTAATGGGCTATTTCTTGACGTGGCCACAGATCAGTTCTTTTCTAAGATTGGGCCTAGCTCCGCCCCCTACTTCTCCTTCCGCTCTGTCATCCACGTCCCCTACTCCACACGAAAGGATCTGGTGTACTCTGTCAACATGGTCCCTTTAGGCAGCGTGATGGATCTTTCCCAGATGTCTGAGTGGATCTGGGAGCTAGGCCAAAAGCCGATTCTCTGTCTGAAACAAACCTCGTCCAAGCTCGCCTCCTGCCACCTGGTGGCAGTGCCTGAGAGTGACTCTTTCATCTACCGTCAAATGTCAAAAAGCTTTTTCATGGGAGAAGACAGCAGCTTCAGAGGCCCGTCCCCACACCTGGCCCCTCGGCTCATACCCACTCTGAAGCCGATATGAGCGAATATTGCTCAGTACTATCTTCTCGAAGAAAACATCTCTGCCACAACAGCACCACTCAAAAGCCCGCCGATCGAACGCGAACCGAGGGGAAGTGCTGAACACAAGTGAGCATGCGCACACACCGCTCGCGCCCAAGGGTACTAAGAGGTCTCCTGCGGGCCTACGCGTTGACCAATGATTGCTGATTGCCATCAGTGGTCCCTAGGGGGATTGAAAGTTGTTTCTCACGGGCGATTTCTTGCCATGTCTACAGATAAGTTCTTTCCTAAGCTCGGGCCTGGCTCCGCCCCTACTTCTCCATCCACTCTGTCATCCACTTACCCTACTCCACACGGAAAGATCTGCTATACACTTTTAACATGACACCTTTTGCAGCTTGATGAATCTTACCCAGATGTCTGTGTTGGATCTCGTAGCTCAGCCGAAATCCGATACCATTTCTCAACCTATCCGCTGCCCCGCTCGCCTCCTGCAGCCTGATGGAGGTTCCCGACCCCTACTCCACACGGAAAGATCAGCTGTCCTCTTTCCACATCACCCTGTTTGCCAGCGTGATGGATCTTTCCCAGATGTCTGAGTCGGATCTGCCAGCTCAGCCGAAATCCGAATCTCTTTCACGAACAAACTGTGTCCGGGCTCGCCTCCTGCAGCCCGGTGGAGGTGCCAGAGAGTGACTGTTTCTTCTACAGGCCAAAGTCAAAAAGCGTCTTCATGGCAGAAAACAGGAGCTTAACAGGCCAGCCCGCTCACCTGCCCCCTCAGCTCTTATCCACTTCTAAAACTAATTCCAGCGATTACTCGGTACTATTGTGTAGAAGCCAACCTCTCTGCCACAACAGCACCACTCAAAAGCCTCTCGATCGAACGGTAACCAAGGAGCAGTGCTAAACACAAGTGAGCACGCGTACACACCGCTCGCGCCCAAGGGTTCTAAGAGGTCTCCTGCGGGGCCCGGGTTGACCAATGGTTGCTGAGTGACGTCAGCAGTCACTAAGGATATTGAAAGGTGGTTCTAATGGGCTATTTCTTGACGTGGCCACAGATCAGTTCTTTTCTAAGATTGGGCCTAGCTCCGCCCCCTACTTCTCGTTCCGCTGTCATCCCCATCCCCTACTCCACACGAAAGGATCTGGTGTACTCTGTCAACATGGTCCCTTTAGGCAGCGTGATGGATCTTTCCCAGATGTCTGAGTGGATCTGGGAGCTAGGCCAAAAGCCGATTCTCTGTCTGAAATAAACCTCGTCCGAGCTCGCCTTCTGCCACCTGGTGGCGGTGCCTGAGAGTGACTCTTTCATCTACTGTCAAAAGTCAAAAAGCTTCTTCTTGGGAGAAGACAGCAGCTTCAGAGGCCCGTCCCCTCAACTGGCCCCTCGGCTCATACCCACTCGTGAAGCCGATATGAGCGAATGTTACTCAGTACTATCTTCTCGAAGACAACATCTCTGCCACAACAGCACCACTCAAAAGCCTCCCGATCGAACGGTAACCAAGGAGCAGTGCTATACACAAGTGGGCACGCGCACACACCGTTCGCGCCCAAGGGTTCTAAGAGGTCTCCTGCGGGGCCCTGGTGGACCAATGGTTGCTGAGTGACGTCAGCCCTCACTAAGGATATTGAAAAGTGGTTCTAATGGGCTATTTCTTGACGTGGCCACAGATCAGTTCTTTTCTAAGATTGGGCCTAGCTCCGCGCCCTACTTCTCCTTACGCTCAGTCATCCCCGTCCCCTACTCCAAACGAAAGGATCGTGTGTACTCTGTCAACATGGCCCCTTTAGGCAGCGTGATTGATCTTTCCTAGATGTCTGAGTCGATCTGGGAGCAAGGTCAAAAGCCGATCCTCTGTCTGAAAGAAACCTCCTCCGAGCTCGCCTCCTGCAACCTGGTGGCGGTGCCTGAGAGTGACTCTTTCATCTACTGTCAAAAGTCAAAAAGCTTCTTCTTGGTAGAAGACAGCAGCTTCAGAGGACCGTCCCCTCACCTGGCCCCTCGGCTCATACCCACTCGTGAAGACGATATGAGCGAATATTACTCAGTACTATCTTCTCGAAGACAACATCTCTGCCACAACAGCACCACTCAAAAGCCTCCCGATCGAACGCTAACCAAGGAGCAGTGCTAAACAAAAGTGAGCATGCGCACACACCGCTCGCGCCCAAGGGTTCTAAGAGGTGTCCTGCGGGGCCCCGGGTTGACCAATGTTTGCTGATTGCCATCAGTGGTCCCTAGGGGGATTGAAAGTTGTTTCTCACGGGCTATTTCTTGCCATGGCTACAGATAAGTTCTTTCCTAAGCTTGGGCCTGGCTCCGCCCCCTACTTCTCCATCCACTCTGTCATGCACTTACCCTACTCCACACGGAAAGATCTGCTATCCACTTTTAACATGACCCCTTTTGCAGCTTGATGGATCTTTCCCAGATGTCTGTGTCGGATCTGGTAGCTCAGCCGAAATCCGATTCCATTTCTCAACCAAACCGCTCCCGCGCTCGCCTGCTGCCGCCTGGTGGAGGTTCCCGACCCCTACTCCACACGGAAAGATCAGCTGTCCTCTTTCCACATCACCCTGTTTGGCAGCGTGATGGATCTTTCCCAGATGTCTGAGTCGGATCTGCCAGCTCAGCCGATAGCCGATTCTCTTTCACGAACAAACCGCGTCCACGCTCGCCTCCTGCAGCCCGGTGGAGGTGCCAGAGAGTGACGTTTTCTTCTACGGTCCAAAGTCAAAAACCGTCTTCATGGCAGGAGACAGCAGCTTAACTGGCCAGCCCGCTCACCTGCCCCCTCGACTCTGAGCCACTTGTAAACCTAATACCAGCGATTACTCGGTACTATTCTGTACAAGCCAACCTCTCTGCCACGACCGCACCACTCAAAAGCCTCCCGATCGAACGGTAACCAAGGAGCAGTGCTAAACACAAGTGAGAACGCGCACACACCGCTCGTGCCCGAGGGTTCTAAGAGGTCTCCTGCGGGCCCCGGGTTGACCAATGGATGCTGAGTGACGTCAGCAGTCACTAAGGATATTGAAAGATGGTTCTAATGGGCTATTACTTGACATGGCCACAGATCAGTTCTTTCCTAAGCTTTGGCCTGGCTCCGCCCCCTACTTCTCCATCCACTCTGTCATGCACTTACCCTACTCCACACGGAAAGATCTGCTATCCACTTTTAACATGACCCCTTTTGCAGGTTGATGGATCTTTCCCAGATGTCTGTGTCGGATCTGGTAGCTCAGCCGAAATCCGATTCCATTTCTCAACCAAACCGCTCCCGCGATCGCCTCCTGCCGCCTGGTGGAGGTTCCCGACCCCTACTCCACAGGGAAAGATCAGCTGTCCTCTTTCCACATCACCCTGTTCGGCAGCGTGATGGATCTTTCCCAGATGTCTGAGTCGGATCTGCCAGCTCAGCCGATAGCCGATTCTCTTTCACGAACAAACCGCGTCCACGCTCGCCTCCTGCAGCCCGGTGGAGGTGCCAGAGAGTGACGTTTTCTTCTACGGTCCAAAGTCAAAAACCGTCTTCATGGCAGGAGACAGCAGCTTAACTGGCCAGCCCGCTCACCTGCCCCCTCGACTCTGAGCCACTTGTAAACCTAATACCAGCGATTACTCGGTACTATTGTGTACAAGCCAACCTCTCTGCCACGACCGCACCACTCAAAAGCCTCCCGATCGAACGGTAACCAAGGAGCAGTGCTAAACACAAGTGAGCCCGCGCACACACCGCTCGCGCCCAAGGGTTCTAAGAGGTCTCCTATGGGGCCCCGGGTTGACCAATGGTTGTGGAGTGACGTCAGCAGTCACTAGGTAGATTGAAAGTTGGTTCTTTTTTTTTTTTTTTTTTTTTGACTTTCTAAAGGGTGAATTTTATGGTATGTGAATTATCTCAATCAAGCTGATTTTTTTTAGAAAAGTGTTCTACATGTAAGTATATATGAGTACATATATGAATATGTGTACATACATACAATAAATTGTAAGTTAATTTAGAAATAGACAGCTTCATATCCATCTAAATCAATGTTTAAATTCTTCTTAAGGATTTTAAGATGCTAACATATTTGAGAGAACACTACAATATCACATAACCTAGTTTGATAATTACAGATACATACTAAAGATTTAAACTTAAATCTCCATTGAACTTTGAAATCCTAGAATCTGCAGCAACCTGCTCACTACTGAGTTGGCTTAGCTCTACTTCCAATTTCATATTTGCACGGAACCAAGAAACTCTACAAAGGTGAACAGCACATCACTGTGTATGGAAGAGCAGGGCCGCGTCTTTTACACCCTCGTGACCTTTGCAGCACGCGGCACTGTCCCTCGCACACATGGCAGGCCACATGACAAATGAGGGAGATACTTTTTAAATACCATACTTGTAGAACAGGACCAGAACAGTTAAACTTTTGTTCTCTGTGCTATCCCGTTAGATCAGGTCAACAAACTTCTTATGTAAAGGACCAGATAGCAAATATTTTAGGCTTTTGGACAAGATTGTTTCTGACAGAACTACTCAACTCCCTCCGAGTAACATGAAAGCAGCTGTAGACAATATATCAACAAATGGACAACATTTAAACAAATGATCCCCTGCTTTAGACCAGTGCTGTCCAACGGATCTTTCCACAGTAATAGAAATATTTTATTATCTGACTATTAAGCCCTTAAACTATGGCTACTGTGACTAAGAAACTGAATTTTTAAATTATTTTAAATGTAAACAGATACATGTGACTAGTGGCTACTGTCCTGACCAGCACTGCATTAGACAACTAACTAGCCAATTTTATTACCTCTGTTCAAAAAACCGAAAAACAGTACCTCTATTCAAAAAACTTAAAGCTAAAGATGAATTCTGTGACTACATTTCAAGGATGAACTGAGAAGAGAAAACATGATGTCAAATTTCTAATAATTCATAGATCCTACCACTAAGTATCAAAATTCGAAAGCAAATTATCTCAGTTTAAGCAGGAGGATACGTGTAGAGTTCCATGTATCTGGACTTCGCCATACTCTGTCTGGTGTACACTTGCTGGATTCCAGCTCTGAGGTCGTCCCAGATCTGGTCAAGGCCAATCTGCTTCAGTCCATGGGGATTCTGACTCCTGTTTGATGACATTGTGAGTAATGTTCTGAAGTCGTCCAGTGCAGCAATCCTTATTCAAAATACAGCTAATTCTCCATTAGATGAAAATATACAGTATCATCCCAAATTTATTCACAGCAGCTCAGAGAAGGATGTCCTTTAACTGCAGAAAATGAAATCTCCTTGCAGGCAAACACGCATTTCCCCGGAGACTACAAGGCTCGCGCGACGTCTCCGCCTGGTCTCTGGGCCCAGGCCCTGGCGAAACCCCCGTCCCGCCAAGGTCGGGCAGCGTCCCTCAGCGCAGGGACCGCCCCGCCTGGAGCTGAGTGCCGAAAGTTGGTTCTAATGGGCTATTTCTTGACGTGGCTACAGATCAGTTCTATTCTAAGATTGGGCCTAGCTCCGCCCCCTACCTCTCGTTCCGCTCTGTCATCCCCGTCCCCTACTCCACACGAAAGGATCTGGTGTACTCTTTCAACATGGCCCCTTTAGGCAGCGTGATTGATCTTTCCCAGATGTCTGAGTGGAAATGGGAGGTAGGCCAAAGCCGATTCTCTGTCTGAAACAAACCTCGTCCGAGCTCGCCTCCTGCCACCTGGTGGCGGTGCCTGAGAGTGACTCTTTCATCTACCGTCAAAAGTCAAAAAGCTTCTTCATGGGAGAAGACAGCAGCTTCAGAGGCCCGTCCCCTCACCTGGCCCCTCGGCTCATACCCACTCGTGAAGCCGCTATGAGCGAATATTACTCAGTACTATTTTCTCGAAGACAACATCTCTGCCACAACAGCACCACTCAAAAGCCTCCCGATCGAACGCTAACCAAGGAGCAGTGCTAAACACAAGTGAGCATGCGCACACACCGCTCGCCCCCAAGGGTTCTAAGAGGTGTCCTGCGGGGCCCCGGGTGGACCAATGGTTGCTGATTGCCGTCAGTGGTCCCTAGGGGGAATGAAAGTTGTTTCTCACGGGCTATTTCTTGCCATGTCTACATATAATTTCTTTCCTAAGCTCGGGCCTGGCTCCGCCCCCTACTTCTCCATCCACTCTGTCATCCACTTACCCTACTCCACACGGAAAGATCTGCTATACACTTTTAACATGACCCCTTTTGCAGCTTGATGGATCTTTCCCAGATGTCTGTGTCGCATCTGGTAGCTCAGCCGAAATCTGATTCCATTTCTCAACCAATCCGCTCCCCCGCTCGCCTCCTGCAGCATGGTGGAGGTTCCCGACCCCTACTCCACACGGAATGATCACCTGTCCTCTTTCCACATCACCCTGTTTCCCAGCGTGATGGATCTTTCCCAGATGTCTGAGTCGGATCTGCCATCTCAGCCGAAAGCCAATTCTCTTTCACGAACAAACTGTGTCCGGGCTCGCCTCCTGCAGCCCGGTGGACGTGCCAGAGAGTGACTGTTTCTTCTACGGTCCAAAGTCAAAAAGCGTCTTCATGGCACAAGACAGCAGCTTAACAGGCCAGCCCGCTCACCTGCCCCCTCGGCTCTTATCCACTTCTAAAACTAATTCCAGCGATTACTCGGTACTATTCTGTAGAAGCCAACCTCTCTGCCACAACAGCACCACTCAAAAGCCTCCCGATCGAACGGTAACCAAGGAGCAGTGCTAAACACAAGTGAGCACGCGCACACACCGCTCGCGCCCAAGGGTTCTAAGAGGTCTCCTGCGGGGCCCCGGGTTGACCAATGGTTGCTGAGTGACGTCAGCACTCACTAAGGATATTTAAAGGTGGTTCTAATGGGCTATTTCTTGACGTGGCCACAGATCAGTTCTTTTCTAAGATTGGGCCTAGCTCCGCCCCCTACTTCTCCTTCCGCTCTGTCATCCACGTCCCCTACTCCACACGAAAGGATCTGGTGTACTCTGTCAACATGGTCCCTTTAGGCAGCGTGATGGATCTTTCCCAGATGTCTGAGTGGATCTGGGAGCTAGGCCAAAAGCCGATTCTCTGTCTGAAACAAACCTCGTCCAAGCTCGCCTCCTGCCACCTGGTGGCAGTGCCTGAGAGTGACTCTTTCATCTACCGTCAAATGTCAAAAAGCTTTTTCATGGGAGAAGACAGCAGCTTCAGAGGCCCGTCCCCACACCTGGCCCCTCGGCTCATACCCACTCTGAAGCCGATATGAGCGAATATTGCTCAGTACTATCTTCTCGAAGAAAACATCTCTGCCACAACAGCACCACTCAAAAGCCCGCCGATCGAACGCGAACCGAGGGGAAGTGCTGAACACAAGTGAGCATGCGCACACACCGCTCGCGCCCAAGGGTTCTAAGAGGTCTCCTGCGGGCCTACGCGTTGACCAATGATTGCTGATTGCCATCAGTGGTCCCTAGGGGGATTGAAAGTTGTTTCTCACGGGCGATTTCTTGCCATGTCTACAGATAAGTTCTTTCCTAAGCTCGGGCCTGGCTCCGCCCCTACTTCTCCATCCACTCTGTCATCCACTTACCCTACTCCACACGGAAAGATCTGCTATACACTTTTAACATGACACCTTTTGCAGCTTGATGAATCTTACCCAGATGTCTGTGTTGGATCTCGTAGCTCAGCCGAAATCCGATACCATTTCTCAACCTATCCGCTGCCCCGCTCGCCTCCTGCAGCCTGATGGAGGTTCCCGACCCCTACTCCACACGGAAAGATCAGCTGTCCTCTTTCCACATCACCCTGTTTGCCAGCGTGATGGATCTTTCCCAGATGTCTGAGTCGGATCTGCCAGCTCAGCCGAAATCCGAATCTCTTTCACGAACAAACTGTGTCCGGGCTCGCCTCCTGCAGCCCGGTGGAGGTGCCAGAGAGTGACTGTTTCTTCTACAGGCCAAAGTCAAAAAGCGTCTTCATGGCAGAAAACAGGAGCTTAACAGGCCAGCCCGCTCACCTGCCCCCTCAGCTCTTATCCACTTCTAAAACTAATTCCAGCGATTACTCGGTACTATTGTGTAGAAGCCAACCTCTCTGCCACAACAGCACCACTCAAAAGCCTCTCGATCGAACGGTAACCAAGGAGCAGTGCTAAACACAAGTGAGCACGCGTACACACCGCTCGCGCCCAAGGGTTCTAAGAGGTCTCCTGCGGGGCCCGGGTTGACCAATGGTTGCTGAGTGACGTCAGCAGTCACTAAGGATATTGAAAGGTGGTTCTAATGGGCTATTTCTTGACGTGGCCACAGATCAGTTCTTTTCTAAGATTGGGCCTAGCTCCGCCCCCTACTTCTCGTTCCGCTGTCATCCCCGTCCCCTACTCCACACGAAAGGATCTGGTGTACTCTGTCAACATGGTCCCTTTAGGCAGCGTGATGGATCTTTCCCAGATGTCTGAGTGGATCTGGGAGCTAGGCCAAAAGCCGATTCTCTGTCTGAAATAAACCTCGTCCGAGCTCGCCTTCTGCCACCTGGTGGCGGTGCCTGAGAGTGACTCTTTCATCTACTGTCAAAAGTCAAAAAGCTTCTTCTTGGGAGAAGACAGCAGCTTCAGAGGCCCGTCCCCTCAACTGGCCCCTCGGCTCATACCCACTCGTGAAGCCGATATGAGCGAATGTTACTCAGTACTATCTTCTCGAAGACAACATCTCTGCCACAACAGCACCACTCAAAAGCCTCCCGATCGAACGGTAACCAAGGAGCAGTGCTATACACAAGTGGGCACGCGCACACACCGTTCGCGCCCAAGGGTTCTAAGAGGTCTCCTGCGGGGCCCTGGTGGACCAATGGTTGCTGAGTGACGTCAGCCCTCACTAAGGATATTGAAAGGTGGTTCTAATGGGCTATTTCTTGACGTGGCCACAGATCAGTTCTTTTCTAAGATTGGGCCTAGCTCCGCCCCCTACTTCTCCTTACGCTCAGTCATCCCCGTCCCCTACTCCAAACGAAAGGATCGTGTGTACTCTGTCAACATGGCCCCTTTAGGCAGCGTGATTGATCTTTCCTAGATGTCTGAGTCGATCTGGGAGCAAGGTCAAAAGCCGATCCTCTGTCTGAAAGAAACCTCCTCCGAGCTCGCCTCCTGCAACCTGGTGGCGGTGCCTGAGAGTGACTCTTTCATCTACTGTCAAAAGTCAAAAAGCTTCTTCTTGGTAGAAGACAGCAGCTTCAGAGGACCGTCCCCTCACCTGGCCCCTCGGCTCATACCCACTCGTGAAGACGATATGAGCGAATATTACTCAGTACTATCTTCTCGAAGACAACATCTCTGCCACAACAGCACCACTCAAAAGCCTCCCGATCGAACGCTAACCAAGGAGCAGTGCTAAACACAAGTGAGCATGCGCACACACCGCTCGCGCCCAAGGGTTCTAAGAGGTGTCCTGCGGGGCCCCGGGTGGACCAATGGTTGCTGATTGCCGTCAGTGGTCCCTAGGGGGAATGAAAGTTGTTTCTCACGGGCTATTTCTTGCCATGGCTACAGATAAGTTCTTTCCTAAGCTTGGGCCTGGCTCCGCCCCCTACTTCTCCATCCACTCTGTCATCCACTTACCCTACTCCACACGGAAAGATCTGCTATCCACTTTTAACATGACCCCTTTTGCAGCTTGATGGATCTTTCCCAGATGTCTGTGTCGGATCTGGTAGCTCAGCCGAAATCCGATTCCATTTCTCAACCAAACCGCTCCCGCGCTCGCCTCCTGCCACCTGGTGGAGGTTCCCGACCCCTACTCCACACGGAAAGATCAGCTGTCCTCTTTCCACATCACCCTGTTTGGCAGCGTGATGGATCTTTCCCAGATGTCTGAGTCGGATCTGCCAGCTCAGCCGATAGCCGATTCTCTTTCACGAACAAACCGCGTCCACGCTCGCCTCCTGCAGCCCGGTGGAGGTGCCAGAGAGTGACGTTTTCTTCTACGGTCCAAAGTCAAAAACCGTCTTCATGGCAGGAGACAGCAGCTTAACTGGCCAGCCCGCTCACCTGCCCCCTCGACTCTGAGCCACTTGTAAACCTAATACCAGCGATTACTCGGTACTATTCTGTAGAAGCCAACCTCTCTGCCACGACCGCACCACTCAAAAGCCTCCCGATCGAACGGTAACCAAGGAGCAGTGCTAAACACAAGTGAGAATGCGCACACACCGCTCGTGCCCGAGGGTTCTAAGAGGTCTCCTGCGGGGCCCCGGGTTGACCAATGGATGCTGAGTGACGTCAGCAGTCACTAAGCATATTGAAAGATGGTTCTAATGGGCTATTACTTGACGTGGCCACAGATCAGTTCTTTCCTAAGCTTGGGCCTGGCTCCGCCCCCTACTTCTCCATCCACTCTGTCATGCACTTACCCTACTCCACACGGAAAGATCTGCTATCCACTTTTAACATGACCCCTTTTGCAGCTTGATGGATCTTTCCCAGATGTCTGTGTCGGATCTGGTAGCTCAGCCGAAATCCGATTCCATTTCTCATCCAAACCGCTCCCGCGCTCGCCTCCTGCCGCCTGGTGGAGGTTCCCAACCCCTACTCCACAGGGAAAGATCAGCTGTCCTCTTTCCACATCACCCTGTTCGGCAGCGTGATGGATCTTTCCCAGATGTCTGAGTCGGATCTGCCAGCTCAGCCGATAGCCGATTCTCTTTCACGAACAAACCGCGTCCACGCTCGCCTCCTGCAGCCCGGTGGAGGTGCCAGAGAGTGACGTTTTCTTCTACGGTCCAAAGTCAAAAACCGTCTTCATGGCAGGAGACAGCAGCTTAACTGGCCAGCCCGCTCACCTGCCCCCTCGACTCTGAGCCACTTGTAAACCTAATACCAGCGATTACTCGGTACTATTCTGTACAAGCCAACCTCTCTGCCACGACCGCACCACTCAAAAGCCTCCCGATCGAACGGTAACCAAGGAGCAGTGCTAAACACAAGTGAGCCCGCGCACACACCGCTGGCGCCCAAGGGTTCTAAGAGGTCTCCTGCGGGGCCCCGGGTTGACCAATGGTTGCGGAGTGACGTCAGCAGTCACTAGGTAGATTGAAAGTTGGTTCTTTTTTTTTTTTTTTTTTGACTTTCTAAAGGGTGAATTTTATGGTATGTGAATTATCTCAATCAAGCTGATTTTTTTAGAAAAGTGTTCTACATGTAAGTATATATGAGTACATATATGAATATGTGTACATACATTCAATAAATTGTAAGTTAATTTAGAAATAGACAGCTTCATATCCATCTAAATCAATGTTTAAATTCTTCTTAAGGATTTTAAGATGCTAACATATTTGAGAGAACACTACAATATCACATAACCTAGTTTGATAATTACAGATACATACTAAAGATTTAAACTTAAATCTCCATTGAACTTTGAAATCCTAGAATCTGCAGCAACCTGCTCACTACTGAGTTGGCTTAGCTCTAGTTCCAATTTCATATTTGCACGGAACCAAGAAACTCTACAAAGGTGAACAGCACATCACTGGGTATGGAAGAGCAGGGCCGCGTCTTTTACACCCTCGTGACCTTTGCAGCACGCGGCACTGTCCCTCACACACATGGCAGGCCACATGACAAATGAGGGAGATACTTTTTAAATACCATACTTGTAGAACAGGACCAGAACAGTTAAACTTTTGTTCTCTGTGCTATCCCGTTAGATCAGGTCAACAAACTTCTTATGTAAAGGACCAGATAGCAAATATTTTAGGCTTTTGGACAAGATTGTTTCTGACAGAACTACTCAACTCCCTCCGAGTAACATGAAAGCAGCTGTAGACAATATATAAACAAATGGACAACATTTAAACAAATGATCCCCTGCTTTAGACCAGTGCTGTCCAACGGATCTTTCCACAGTAATAGAAATATTTTATTATCTGACTATTAAGCCCTTAAACTATGGCTACTGTGACTAAGAAACTGAATTTTTAAATTATTTTAAATGTAAACAGATACATGTGACTAGTGGCTACTGTCCTGACCAGCACTGCATTAGACAACTAACTAGCCAATTTTATTACCTCTGTTCAAAAAACCGAAAAACAGTACCTCTATTCAAAAAACTTAAAGCTAAAGATGAATTCTGTGACTACATTTCAAGGATGAACTGAGAAGAGAAAACATGATGTCAAATTTCTAATAATTCATAGATCCTACCACTAAGTATCAAAATTCGAAAGCAAATTATCTCAGTTCAAGCAGGAGGATACGTGTAGAGTTCCATGTATCTGGACTTCGCCATACTCTGTCTGGTGTACACTTGCTGGATTCCAGCTCTGAGGTCGTCCCAGATCTGGTCAAGGCCAATCTGCTTCAGTCCATGGGGATACTGACTCCTGTTTGATGACATTGTGAGTAATGTTCTGAAGTCGTCCAGTGCAGCAATCCTTATTCAAAATACAGCTAATTCTCCATTAGATGAAAATATACAGTATCATCCCAAATTTATTCACAGCAGCTCAGAAAAGGATGTCCTTTAACTGCAGAAAATGAAATCTCATTGCAGGCAAACCCGCATTTCCCCGGAGACTACAAGGCTCGCGCGACGTCTCCGCCTGGTCGCTGGGCCCAGGCCCTGGCGAAACCCCCGTCCCGCCAAGGTCGGGCAGCGTCCCTCAGCGCAGGGACCGCCCCGCCTGGAGATGAGTGCCGAAAGTTGGTTCTAATGGGCTATTTCTTGACCTGGCTACAGATCAGTTCTATTCTAAGATTGGGCCTAGCTCCGCCCCCTACCTCTCGTTCCGCTCTGTCATCCCCGTCCCCTACTCCACACGAAAGGATCGTGTGTACTCTGTCAACATGGCCCCTTTAGGCAGCGTGATTGATCTTTCCCAGATGTCTGAGTGGATCTGGGAGCTAGGCCAAAGGCCGATTCTCTGTCTGAAACAAACCTCGTCCGAGCTCGCCTCCTGCCTCCTGGTGGCGGTGCCTGAGAGTGACTCTTTCATCTTCCGTCAAAAGTCAAAAAGCTTCTTCTTGGGAGAAGACAGCAGCTTCAGAGGCCCGTCCCCTCATCTGGCCCCTCGGCTCATACCCACTCGTGAAGTCGAAATGAGCGAATAATACTCAGTACTATTTTCTCGAAGACAACATCTCTGCCACAACAGCACCACTCAAAAGCCTCCCGATCGAACACTAACCTAAGGGAAGTGCTAAACACAAGTGAGCATGCGCACACACCGCTCGCGCCCAAGGGTTCTAACAGGTCACCTGCGGGGCCACGCGTTGACCAATGATTGCTTATTGCCGTCAGTGGTCCCTAGGGGGATTGAAAGTTGTTTCTCACGGGCGATTTCTTGCCATGTCTACCGATAAGTTCTTTCCTAAGCTCGGGCCTGGCTCCGCCCCTACTTCTCCATCCACTCTGTCATCCACTTACCCTACTCCACACGGAAAGATCTGCTATACACTTTTAACATGACCCCTTTTGCAGCTTGATGGATCTTTCCCAGATGTCTGTGTCGGATCTGGTAGCTCAGCCGAAATCCGAATCCATTTCTCAACCAATCCGCTCCCCCGCTCGCCTCCTCCAGCCTGGTGGAGGTTCCCGACCCCTACTCCACACGGAAAGATCAGCTGTGCTCTTTCCACATCACCCTGTTTGCCAGCGTGATGGATCTTTCCCAGATGTCTGAATCGGATCTGCCAGCTCAGCCGAAAGCCGATTCTCTTTCACGAACAAACTGTGTCCGGCCTCGCCTCCTGCAGCCCGGTGGAGGTGCCAGAGAGTGACTGTTTCTTCTACGGTCCAAAGTCAAAAAGCGTCTTCATGGTAGAAGACAGCAGCTTAACAGGCCAGCCCGCTCACCTGCCCCCTCGGCTCTTATCCACTTCTAAAACTAATTCCAGCGATTACTCGGTACTATTCTGTGGAAGCCAACCTCTCTACCACAACAGCACCACTCAAAAGCCTCCCGATCGAACGGTAACCAAGGAGCAGTGCTAAACACAAGTGAGCACGCGCACACACCGCTCGCGCCCAACGGTTCTAAGAGGTCTCCTGCGGGGCCCGGGTTGACCAATGGTTGCTGAGTGACGTCAGCAGTCACTAAGGATATTGAAAGGTGGTTCTAATGGGCTATTTCTTGACGTGGCCACAGATCAGTTCTTTTCTAAGATTGGGCCTAGCTCCGCCCCCTACTTCTCCTTCCGCTCTGTCATCCCCGTCCCCTACTCCAAACGAAAGGATCTGGTGTACTCTGTCAACATGGCCCCTTTAGGCAGCGTGATGGATCTTTCCCAGATATCTGAGTCGATCTGGGAGCTAGGTCAAAAGCCGATCCTTTGTCTGAAAGAAACCTCCTCCGAGCTCGCCTCCTGCAACCTGGTGGCGGTGCCTGAGAGTGACTCTTTCATCTACTGTCAAAAGTCAAAAAGCTTCTTCTTGGGAGAAGACAGCAGCTTCACAGGACCGTCCCCTCACCTGGCCCCTCGGCTCATACCCACTCGTGAAGCCGATATGAGCGAATATTACTCAGTACTATCTTCTCGAAGACAACATCTCTGCCACAAGAGCACCACTCAAAAGCCTCCCGATCGAACGGTAACCAAGGAGCAGTGCTATACACAAGTGGGCACGCGCACACACCGTTCGCGCCCAAGGGTTCTAAGAGGTCTCCTGCGGGGCCCTGGTAGACCAATGGTTGCTGAGTGACGTCAGCACTCACTAAGGATATTGAAAGGTGGTTCTAATGGGCTATTTCTTGACGTGGCCACAGATCAGTTCTTTTCTAAGATTGGGCCTAGCTCCGCCCCCTACTTCTCGTTCCGCTCTGTCATCCCCGTCCCCTACTCCAAACGAAAGGATCGTGTGTACTCTGTCAACATGGCCCCTTTAGGCAGCGTGATTGATCTTTCCCAGATATCTGAGTCGATCTGGGAGCTAGGTCAAAAGCCGATCCTTTGTCTGAAAGAAACCTCCTCCGAGCTCGCCTCCTGCAACCTGGTGGCGGTGCCTGAGAGTGACTCTTTCATCTACTGTCAAAAGTCAAAAAGCTTCTTCTTGGGAGAAGACAGCAGCTTCACAGGACCGTCCCCTCACCTGGCCCCTCGGCTCATACCCACTCGTGAAGACGATATGAGCGAATATTACTCAGTACTATCTTCTCGAAGACAACATCTCTGCCACAACAGCACCACTCAAAAGCCTCCCGATCGAACACTAACCGAGGGGAAGTGCTAAACACAATTGAGCATGCGCAGAAACCGCTCACGCCCAAGGGTTCTAAGAGGTCTCCTGCGGGGCCACGCGTTGACCAATGATTGCTGATTGCCGTCAGTGGTCCCTAGGGGGATTGAAAGTTGTTTCTTACGGGCGATTTCTTGCCATGTCTACAGATAAGTTCTTTCCTAAGCTCGGGCCTGGCTCCGCCCCCTACTTCTCAATCCACTCTGTCATCCACTTACCCTACTCCACACGGAAAGATTTGCTATCCACTTTTAACATGACCCCTTTTGCAGCTTGATGGATCTTTCCCAGATGTCTGTGTCGGATCTGGTAGCTCAGCCGAAATCCGATTCCATTTCTCAACCAATCCGCTGCCCCGCTCGCCTCCTGCAGCCTGGTGGAGGTTCCCGACCCCTACTCCAAACGGAAAGATCAGCTGTCCTCTTTCCACATCACCCTGTTTGCCACCGTGATGGATCTTTCCCAGATGTCTGAGTCGGATCTGCCAGCTCAGCCGAAAGCCAATTCTCTTTCACGAACAAACTGTGTCCGGGCTCGCCTCCTGCAGCCCGGTGGAGGTGCCAGAGAGTGACTGTTTCTTCTACGGTCCAAAGTCAAAAAGCGTCTTCATGGCAGAAGACAGCAGCTTAACAGGCCGACCCGCTCACCTCCCCATCGGCTCTTATCCACTTCTAAACCTAATACCAGCGATTACTCGGTACTATTCTGTCGAAGCCAACCTCTCTGCTACAACAGCACCACTCAAAAGCCTCCCGATCGAACGGTAACCAAGGAGCAGTGCTAAACACAAGTGAGCACGCGCACACACCGCTTGCGCCCAAGGGTTCTAAGAGGTCTCCTGCGGGGCCCCGAGTTGACCAATGATTGCTGAGTGACGTCACCAGTCACTAAGGATATTGAAAGGTGGTTCTAATGGGCTATTTCTTGACGTGGCCACAGACCAGTTCTTTTCTAAGATTGGGCCCAGCTGCACCCCCTACTTCTCATTCCGCTGTCATCCCCGTCCCCTACTCCACACGAAAGGATCTGGTGTACTCTGTCAACATGACCCCTTTAGGCAGCGTGATGGATCTTTCCCCGATATCTGAGTGGATCTGGGAGCTAGGCCAAAAGCCGATTCTCTGTCTGAAACAAACCTCGTCCGAGCTCGCCTCCTGCATCCTGGTGGCGGTGCCTGAGAGTGACTCTTTCATCTACCGTCAAATGTCAAAAATTTCTTCATGGGAGAAGACAGCAGCTTCAGAGGCCCGTCCCCTCACCTGGCCCCTCGGCTCATACCCACTCGTGAAGCCGATATGAGCGAATATTACTCAGTACTATCTTCTCGAAGACAACATCTCTGAAACAACAGCACCACTCAAAAGCCTCCCGATCGAATGCGAACCGAGGGGCAATGCTAAACACAAGTGAGCATGCGCACACACCACTCGCACCCAAGGGTTCTAAGAGGTCTCCTGCGGGGCCACGCGTTGACCAATGATTGCTGATTGCCGTCAGTGGTCCCTAGGGGGATTGAAAGTTGTTTCTCACGGGCGATTTCTTGCCATGTCTAGAGATAAGCTCTTTCCTAAGCTCGGGCCTGGCTCCGCCCCCTACTTCTCCATCCACTCTGTCATCCACTTACCCTACTCCACACGGAAAGATCTGCTATACACTTTTAAGATGACCCCTTTTGCAGCTTGATGGATCTTACCCAGATGTCTGTGTCAGATCTGGTAGCTCAGCCGAAATCCGATTCCATTTCTCAACCAATCCGCTGCCCCGCTCGCCTCCTGCAGCCTGGTGGTGGTTCCCGACCACTATTCCACACGGAAAGATCAGCTGTCCTCTTTCCACATCACCCTGTTTGGCAGCGTGATGGATCTTTCCCTGATGTCTGAGTCGGATCTGCCAGCTCAGCCGAAAGCCGATTCTCTTTCACGAACAAACTGTGTCTGTTCTCGCCTCCTGCAGCCCGGTGGAGGTGCCAGAAAGTGACTGTTTCTTCTACGGTCCAAAGTCAAAAAGCGTCTTCATGGCAGAAAACAGCAGCTTAACAGGCCAGCCCGCTCACCTGCCCCCTCGGCTCTTATCCACTTCTAAAACTAATTCCAGCGATTACTCGGTACTATTCTGTAGAAGCCAACCTCTCTGCCACAACAGCACCATTCAAAAGCCTCTCGATCGAACGGTAACCAAGGAGCAGTGCTAAACACAAGTGAGCACGTGCACACACCGCTCGCGCCCAAGGGTTCTAAGAGGTCTCCTGCGGGTCCCCGGGTTGACCAATGGATGCTGAGTGACGTCAGCAGTCACTAAGGATATTGAAAGGTGGTTCTAATGGGCTATTTCTTGACGTGGCCACAGATCAGTTCTTTTCTAAGATTGGGCCTAGCTCCGCCCCCTACTTCTCGTTCCGCTGTCATCCCCGTCCCCTACTCCAGAAGAAAGGATCTGGTGTACTCTGTCAACATGACCCCTTTAGGCAGCGTGATTGATCTTCCGTCGATGTCTGAGTGGATCTGGGAGCTAGGCCAAAAGCCGATTCTCTGTCTGAAACAACCTCGTCCGAGCTCGCCTCCTGCAACCTGGTGGCGGTGCCTGAGAGTGACTCTTTCATCTACCGTCAAATATCAAAGAGCTTCTTCATGGGAGAAAACAGCAGCTTCAGAGGCCGGTCCCCTCACCTGGCCCCTCGGCTCATACCCACCCGTGAAGCCGATATGAGCGAATATTACACAGTACTATTTTCGCGAAGCCAACCTCTCTGCCACAACAGCACCACTCAAAAGCCTCCCGATCGCACGGTAAGCAAGGAGCAGTGCTAAACATAAGTGAGCCCGCGCACACACCGCTCGCGCCCAAGGGTTCTAAGAGGTCTCCTGCGGGGCCCCGGGTTGACCAATGGTTGCGGAGTGACGTCAGCAGTCACTAAGGATATTGAAAGATGGTTCTAATGGGCTATTTCTTGACCTGGCCACAGATAAGGTCTTTTCTAAGATTGGGCTGAGCTCCGCCCCCTACTTCTCGTTCCGCTCTGTCATCCCGGTCCCCTACTCCACACGAAAGGATCTGATGTACTCTTTCAACATGGCCCCTTAAGGCAGCGTGATTGATCTTTCCCAGATGTCTGAGTGGATCTGGGAGCTAGGCCAAAGCCGATTCTCTGTCTGAAATAAACCTCGTCCGAGCTCGCCTCCTGCAACCTGGTGGCGGTGCCTGAGAGTGTCTCTTTCATCTACCGTCAAAAGTCAAAAAGCTTCTTCATGGGAGAAGACAGCAGCTTCAGAGGCCCGTCCCCTCACCTGGCCCCTCGGCTCATACCCACTCGTGAAGCCGCTATGAGCGAATATTACTCTGTACTATTTTCTCCAAGACAACATCTCTGCCACAACAGCACCACTCAAAAGCCTCCCGATCGAACGCTAACCAAGGAGCAGTGCTAAACATAAGTGAGCCCGCGCACACACCGCTCGCGCCCAAGGGTTCTAAGAGGTCTCCTGCGGGGCCCCGGGTTGACCAATGGTTGCGGAGTGACGTCAGCAGTCACTAGGTAGATTGAAAGTTGGTTCTTTTTTTTTTTTTTTTTTTTTTGACTTTTTAAAGGGTGAATTTTATGGTATGTGAATTATCTCAATCAAGCTGATTTTTTTAGAAAAGTGTTCTACATGTAAGTATATATGAGTACATATATGAATATGTGTACATACATACAATAAATTGTAAGTTAATTTAGAAATAGACAGCTTCATATCCATCTAAATCAATGTTTAAATTCTTCTTAAGGATTTTAAGATGCTAACATATTTGAGAGAACACTACAATATCACATAACCTAGTTTGATAATTACAGATACATACTAAAGATTTAAACTTAAATCTCCATTGAACTTTGAAATCCTAGAATCTGCAGCAACCTGCTCACTACTGAGTTGGCTTAGCTCTAGTTCCAATTTCATATTTGCACGGAACCAAGAAACTCTACAAAGGTGAACAGCACATCACTGGGTATGGAAGAGCAGGGCCGCGTCTTTTACACCCTCGTGACCTTTGCAGCACGCGGCACTGTCCCTCGCACACATGGCAGGCCACATGACAAATGAGGGAGATACTTTTTAAATACCATACTTGTAGAACAGGACCAGAACAGTTAAACTTTTGTTCTCTGTGCTATCCCGTTAGATCAGGTCAACAAACTTCTTATGTAAAGGACCAGATAGCAAATATTTTAGGCTTTTGGACAAGATTGTTTCTGACAGAACTACTCAACTCCCTCCGAGTAACATGAAAGCAGCTGTAGACAATATATAAACAAATGGACAACATTTAAACAAATGATCCCCTGCTTTAGACCAGTGCTGTCCAACGGATCTTTCCACAGTAATAGAAATATTTTATTATCTGACTATTAAGCCCTTAAACTATGGCTACTGTGACTAAGAAACTGAATTTTTAAATTATTTTAAATGTAAACAGATACATGTGACTAGTGGCTACTGTCCTGACCAGCACTGCATTAGACAACTAACTAGCCAATTTTATTACCTCTGTTCAAAAAACCGAAAAACAGTACCTCTATTCAAAAAACTTAAAGCTAAAGATGAATTCTGTGACTACATTTCAAGGATGAACTGAGAAGAGAAAACATGATGTCAAATTTCTAATAATTCATAGATCCTACCACTAAGTATCAAAATTCGAAAGCAAATTATCTCAGTTCAAGCAGGAGGATACGTGTAGAGTTCCATGTATCTGGACTTCGCCATACTCTGTCTGGTGTACACTTGCTGGATTCCAGCTCTGAGGTCGTCCCAGATCTGGTCAAGGCCAATCTGCTTCAGTCCATGGGGATTCTGACTCCTGTTTGATGACATTGTGAGTAATGTTCTGAAGTCGTCCAGTGCAGCAATCCTTATTCAAAATACAGCTAATTCTCCATTAGATGAAAATATACAGTATCATCCCAAATTTATTCACAGCAGCTCAGAAAAGGATGTCCTTTAACTGCAGAAAATGAAATCTCCTTGCAGGCAAACCCGCATTTCCCCGGAGACTACAAGGCTCGCGCGACG
The DNA here is from genome assembly GCF_027409185.1 of Cynocephalus volans. Taxonomy (NCBI): domain Eukaryota; kingdom Metazoa; phylum Chordata; class Mammalia; order Dermoptera; family Cynocephalidae; genus Cynocephalus; species Cynocephalus volans. The sequence continues at coordinate 62,412,001 of NC_084469.1, forward strand.
TCTCCGCCTGGTCCCTGGGCCCAGGCCCTGGCGAAACCCCCGTCCCGCCAAGGTCGGGCAGCGTCCCTCAGCGCAGGGACCGCCCCGCCTGGAGCTGAGTGCCGAAAGTTGGTTCTAATGGGCTATTTCTTGACGTGGCTACAGATCAGTTCTATTCTAAGATTGGGCCTAGCTCCGCCCCCTACCTCTCGTTCCGCTCTGTCATCCCCGTCCCCTACTCCACACGAAAGGATCTGGTGTACTCTTTCAACATGGCCCCTTTAGGCAGCGTGATTGATCTTTCCCAGATGTCTGAGTGGAAATGGGAGGTAGGCCAAAGCCGATTCTCTGTCTGAAACAAACCTCGTCCGAGCTCGCCTCCTGCCACCTGGTGGCGGTGCCTGAGAGTGACTCTTTCATCTACCGTCAAAAGTCAAAAAGCTTCTTCATGGGAGAAGACAGCAGCTTCAGAGGCCCGTCCCCTCACCTGGCCCCTCGGCTCATACCCACTCGTGAAGCCGCTATGAGCGAATATTACTCAGTACTATTTTCTCGAAGACAACATCTCTGCCACAACAGCAGCACTCAAAAGCCTCCCGATCGAACGCTAACCAAGGAGCAGTGCTAAACACAAGTGAGCATGCGCACACACCGCTCGCCCCCAAGGGTTCTAAGAGGTGTCCTGCGGGGCCCCGGGTGGACCAATGGTTGCTGATTGCCGTCAGTGGTCCCTAGGGGGAATGAAAGTTGTTTCTCACGGGCTATTTCTTGCCATGTCTACATATAATTTCTTTCCTAAGCTCGGGCCTGGCTCCGCCCCCTACTTCTCCATCCACTCTGTCATCCACTTACCCTACTCCACACGGAAAGATCTGCTATACACTTTTAACATGACCCCTTTTGCAGCTTGATGGATCTTTCCCAGATGTCTGTGTCGCATCTGGTAGCTCAGCCGAAATCTGATTCCATTTCTCAACCAATCCGCTCCCCCGCTCGCCTCCTGCAGCATGGTGGAGGTTCCCGACCCCTACTCCACACGGAATGATCACCTGTCCTCTTTCCACATCACCCTGTTTCCCAGCGTGATGGATCTTTCCCAGATGTCTGAGTCGGATCTGCCATCTCAGCCGAAAGCCAATTCTCTTTCACGAACAAACTGTGTCCGGGCTCGCCTCCTGCAGCCCGGTGGACGTGCCAGAGAGTGACTGTTTCTTATACGGTCCAAAGTCAAAAAGCGTCTTCATGGCACAAGACAGCAGCTTAACAGGCCAGCCCGCTCACCTGCCCCCTCGGCTCTTATCCACTTCTAAAACTAATTCCAGCGATTACTCGGTACTATTCTGTAGAAGCCAACCTCTCTGCCACAACAGCACCACTCAAAAGCCTCCCGATCGAACGGTAACCAAGGAGCAGTGCTAAACACAAGTGAGCACGCGCACACACCGCTCGCGCCCAAGGGTTCTAAGAGGTCTCCTGCGGGGCCCCGGGTTGACCAATGGTTGCTGAGTGACGTCAGCACTCACTAAGGATATTTAAAGGTGGTTCTAATGGGCTATTTCTTGACGTGGCCACAGATCAGTTCTTTTCTAAGATTGGGCCTAGCTCCGCCCCCTACTTCTCCTTCCGCTCTGTCATCCCCGTCCCCTACTCCACACGAAAGGATCTGGTATACTCTGTCAACATGGTCCCTTTAGGCAGCGTGATGGATCTTTCCCAGATGTCTGAGTGGATCTGGGAGCTAGGCCAAAAGCCGATTCTCTGTCTGAAACAAACCTCGTCCAAGCTCGCCTCCTGCCACCTGGTGGCAGTGCCTGAGAGTGACTCTTTCATCTACCGTCAAATGTCAAAAAGCTTTTTCATGGGAGAAGACAGCAGCTTCAGAGGCCCGTCCCCACACCTGGCCCCTCGGCTCATACCCACTCTGAAGCCGATATGAGCGAATATTGCTCAGTACTATCTTCTCGAAGAAAACATCTCTGCCACAACAGCACCACTCAAAAGCCCGCCGATCGAACGCGAACCGAGGGGAAGTGCTGAACACAAGTGAGCATGCGCACACACCGCTCGCGCCCAAGGGTTCTAAGAGGTCTCCTGCGGGCCTACGCGTTGACCAATGATTGCTGATTGCCATCAGTGGTCCCTAGGGGGATTGAAAGTTGTTTCTCACGGGCGATTTCTTGCCATGTCTACAGATAAGTTCTTTCCTAAGCTCGGGCCTGGCTCCGCCCCTACTTCTCCATCCACTCTGTCATCCACTTACCCTACTCCACACGGAAAGATCTGCTATACACTTTTAACATGACACCTTTTGCAGCTTGATGAATCTTACCCAGATGTCTGTGTTGGATCTCGTAGCTCAGCCGAAATCCGATACCATTTCTCAACCTATCCGCTGCCCCGCTCGCCTCCTGCAGCCTGATGGAGGTTCCCGACCCCTACTCCACACGGAAAGATCAGCTGTCCTCTTTCCACATCACCCTGTTTGCCAGCGTGATGGATCTTTCCCAGATGTCTGAGTCGGATCTGCCAGCTCAGCCGAAATCCGAATCTCTTTCACGAACAAACTGTGTCCGGGCTCGCCTCCTGCAGCCCGGTGGAGGTGCCAGAGAGTGACTGTTTCTTCTACAGGCCAAAGTCAAAAAGCGTCTTCATGGCAGAAAACAGGAGCTTAACAGGCCAGCCCGCTCACCTGCCCCCTCAGCTCTTATCCACTTCTAAAACTAATTCCAGCGATTACTCGGTACTATTGTGTAGAAGCCAACCTCTCTGCCACAACAGCACCACTCAAAAGCCTCTCGATCGAACGGTAACCAAGGAGCAGTGCTAAACACAAGTGAGCACGCGTACACACCGCTCGCGCCCAAGGGTTCTAAGAGGTCTCCTGCGGGGCCCGGGTTGACCAATGGTTGCTGAGTGACGTCAGCAGTCACTAAGGATATTGAAAGGTGGTTCTAATGGGCTATTTCTTGACGTGGCCACAGATCAGTTCTTTTCTAAGATTGGGCCTAGCTCCGCCCCCTACTTCTCGTTCCGCTGTCATCCCCGTCCCCTACTCCACACGAAAGGATCTGGTGTACTCTGTCAACATGGTCCCTTTAGGCAGCGTGATGGATCTTTCCCAGATGTCTGAGTGGATCTGGGAGCTAGGCCAAAAGCCGATTCTCTGTCTGAAATAAACCTCGTCCGAGCTCGCCTTCTGCCACCTGGTGGCGGTGCCTGAGAGTGACTCTTTCATCTACCTTCAAATGTCAAAAAGCTTTTTCATGGGAGAAGACAGCAGCTTCAGAGGCCCGTCCCCTCACCTGGCCCCTCGGCTCATACCCACTCGTGAAGCCGATATGAGCGAATATTACTCACTACTATCTTCTCGAAGACAACATCTCTGCCACAACAGCACCACTCAAAAGCCCGGCGATCGAACGCGAACCGAGGGGCAATGCTAACCACAAGTGAGCATGCGCACACACCGCTCGCGCCCAAGGGTTCTAAGAGGTCTCCTGCGGGCCCACGCGTTGACCAATGATTGCTGATTGCCGTCAGTGGTCCCTAGGGGGATTGAAAGTTGTTTCTCACGGGCGATTTCTTGCCATGTCTACAGATAAGTTCTTTCCTAAGCTCGGGCCTGGCTCCGCCCCTACTTCTCCATCCACTCTGTCATCCACTTACCCTACTCCACACGGAAAGATCTGCTATACACTTTTAACATGACCCCTTTTGCAGCTTGATGGATCTTTCCCAGATGTCTGTGTCGGATCTGGTAGCTCAGCCGAAATCCGATTCCATTTCTCAACCAATCCGCTCCCCCGCTCGCCTCCTGCAGCCTGGTGGAGGTTCCCGACCCCTACTCCACACGGAAAGATCAGCTGTGCTCTTTCCACATCACCCTGTTTGCCAGCGTGATGGATCTTTCCCAGATGTCTGAATCGGATCTGCCAGCTCAGCCGAAAGCCGATTCTCTTTCACGAACAAACTGTGTCCGGGCTCGCCTCCTGCAGCCCGGTGGAGGTGCCAGAGAGTGACTGTTTCTTCTACGGTCCAAAGTCAAAAAGCGTCTTCATGGTAGAAGACAGCAGCTTAACAGGCCACCCCGCTCACCTGCCCCCTCGGCTCTTATCCACTTCTAAAACTAATTCCAGCGATTACTCGGTACTATTCTGTGGAAGCCAACCTCTCTACCACAACAGCACCACTCAAAAGCCTCCCGATCGAACGGAAACCAAGGAGCAGTGCTAAACACAAGTGAGCACACGCACACACCGCTCGCGCCCAACGGTTCTAAGAGGTCTCCTGCGGGGCCCGGGTTGACCAATGGTTGCTGAGTGACGTCAGCAGTCACTAAGGATATTGAAAGGTGGTTCTAATGGGCTATTTCTTGACGTTGCCACAGATCAGTTCTTTTCTAAGATTGGGCCTAGCTCCGCCCCCTACCTCTCGTTCCGCTCTGTCATCCCCGTCCCCTACTCCACACGAAAGGATCTGGTGTACTCTTTCAACATGGCCCCTTTAGGCAGCGTGATTGATCTTTCCCAGATGTCTGAGTGGAAATGGGAGGTAGGCCAAAGCCGATTCTCTGTCTGAAACAAACCTCGTCCGAGCTCGCCTCCTGCCACCTGGTGGCGGTGCCTGAGAGTGACTCTTTCATCTACCGTCAAAAGTCAAAAAGCTTCTTCATGGGAGAAGACAGCAGCTTCAGAGGCCCGTCCCCTCACCTGGCCCCTCGGCTCATACCCACTCGTGAAGCCGCTATGAGCGAATATTACTCAGTACTATTTTCTCGAAGACAACATCTCTGCCACAACAGCACCACTCAAAAGCCTCCCGATCGAACGCTAACCAAGGAGCAGTGCTAAACACAAGTGAGCATGCGCACACACCGCTCGCCCCCAAGGGTTCTAAGAGGTGTCCTGCGGGGCCCCGGGTGGACCAATGGTTGCTGATTGCCGTCAGTGGTCCCTAGGGGGAATGAAAGTTGTTTCTCACGGGCTATTTCTTGCCATGTCTACATATAATTTCTTTCCTAAGCTCGGGCCTGGCTCCGCCCCCTACTTCGCCATCCACTCTGTCATCCACTTACCCTACTCCACACGGAAAGATCTGCTATACACTTTTAACATGACCCCTTTTGCAGCTTGATGGATCTTTCCCAGATGTCTGTGTCGCATCTGGTAGCTCAGCCGAAATCTGATTCCATTTCTCAACCAATCCGCTCCCCCGCTCGCCTCCTGCAGCATGGTGGAGGTTCCCGACCCCTACTCCACACGGAATGATCACCTGTCCTCTTTCCACATCACCCTGTTTGCCAGCGTGATGGATCTTTCCCAGATGTCTGAGTCGGATCTGCCAGCTCAGCCGAAATCCGAATCTCTTTCACGAACAAACTGTGTCCGGGCTCGCCTCCTGCAGCCCGGTGGAGGTGCCAGAGAGTGACTGTTTCTTCTACAGGCCAAAGTCAAAAAGCGTCTTCATGGCAGAAAACAGGAGCTTAACAGGCCAGCCCGCTCACCTGCCCCCTCAGCTCTTATCCACTTCTAAAACTAATTCCAGCGATTACTCGGTACTATTCTGTAGAAGCCAACCTCTCTGCCACAACAGCACCACTCAAAAGCCTCTCGATCGAACGGTAACCAAGGAGCAGTGCTAAACACAAGTGAGCACGCGTACACACCGCTCGCGCCCAAGGGTTCTAAGAGGTCTCCTGCGGGGCCCGGGTTGACCAATGGTTGCTGAGTGACGTCAGCAGTCACTAAGGATATTGAAAGGTGGTTCTAATGGGCTATTTCTTGACGTGGCCACAGATCAGTTCTTTTCTAAGATTGGGCCTAGCTCCGCCCCCTACTTCTCGTTCCGCTGTCATCCCCGTCCCCTACTCCACACGAAAGGATCTGGTGTACTCTGTCAACATGGTCCCTTTAGGCAGCGTGATGGATCTTTCCCAGATGTCTGAGTGGATCTGGGAGCTAGGCCAAAAGCCGATTCTCTGTCTGAAATAAACCTCGTCCGAGCTCGCCTTCTGCCACCTGGTGGCGGTGCCTGAGAGTGACTCTTTCATCTACCTTCAAATGTCAAAAAGCTTTTTCATGGGAGAAGACAGCAGCTTCAGAGGCCCGTCCCCTCACCTGGCCCCTCGGCTCATACCCACTCGTGAAGCCGATATGAGCGAATATTACTCACTACTATCTTCTCGAAGACAACATCTCTGCCACAACAGCACCACTCAAAAGCCCGGCGATCGAACGCGAACCGAGGGGCAATGCTAACCACAAGTGAGCATGCGCACACACCGCTCGCGCCCAAGGGTTCTAAGAGGTCTCCTGCGGGCCCACGCGTTGACCAATGATTGCTGATTGCCGTCAGTGGTCCCTAGGGGGATTGAAAGTTGTTTCTCACGGGCGATTTCTTGCCATGTCTACAGATAAGTTCTTTCCTAAGCTCGGGCCTGGCTCCGCCCCTACTTCTCCATCCACTCTGTCATCCACTTACCCTACTCCACACGGAAAGATCTGCTATACACTTTTAACATGACCCCTTTTGCAGCTTGATGGATCTTTCCCAGATGTCTGTGTCGGATCTGGTAGCTCAGCCGAAATCCGATTCCATTTCTCAAACAATCCGCTCCCCCGCTCGCCTCCTGCAGCCTGGTGGAGGTTCCCGACCCCTACTCCACACGGAAAGATCAGCTGTGCTCTTTCCACATCACCCTGTTTGCCAGCGTGATGGATCTTTCCCAGATGTCTGAATCGGATCTGCCAGCTCAGCCGAAAGCCGATTCTCTTTCACGAACAAACTGTGTCCGGGCTCGCCTCCTGCAGCCCGGTGGAGGTGCCAGAGAGTGACTGTTTCTTCTACGGTCCAAAGTCAAAAAGCGTCTTCATGGTAGAAGACAGCAGCTTAACAGGCCACCCCGCTCACCTGCCCCCTCGGCTCTTATCCACTTCTAAAACTAATTCCAGCGATTACTCGGTACTATTCTGTGGAAGCCAACCTCTCTACCACAACAGCACCACTCAAAAGCCTCCCGATCGAACGGTAACCAAGGAGCAGTGCTAAACACAAGTGAGCACACGCACACACCGCTCGCGCCCAACGGTTCTAAGAGGTCTCCTGCGGGGCCCGGGTTGACCAATGGTTGCTGAGTGACGTCAGCAGTCACTAAGGATATTGAAAGGTGGTTCTAATGGGCTATTTCTTGACGTTGCCACAGATCAGTTCTTTTCTAAGATTGGGCCTAGCTCCGCCCCCTACTTCTCCTTCCGCTCTGTCATCCCCGTCCCCTACTCCACACGAAAGGATCTGGTGTACTCTGTCAACATGGCCCCTTTAGGCAGCGTGATGGATCTTTCCCAGATGTCTGAGTGGATCTGGGAGCTAGGCCAAAAGCCGATTCTCTGTCTGAAACAAACCTCGTCCGACCTCGCCTCCTGCCACCTGGTGGCGGTGCCTGAGAGTGACTCTTTCATCTACTGTCAAAAGTCAAAAAGCTTCTTCTTGGGAGAAGACAGCAGCTTCAGATGCCCGTCCCCTCAACTGGCCCCTCGGCTCATACCCACTCGTGAAGCCGATATGAGCGAATGTTACTCAGTACTATCTTCTCGAAGACAACATCTCTGCCACAACAGCACCACTCAAAAGCCTCCCGATCGAACGGTAACCAAGGAGCAGTGCTATACACAAGTGGGCACGCGCACACACCGTTCGCGCCCAAGGGTTCTAAGAGGTCTCCTGCGGGGCCCTGGTGGACCAATGGTTGCTGAGTGACGTCAGCCCTCACTAAGGATATTGAAAGGTGGTTCTAATGGGCTATTTCTTGACGTGGCCACAGATCAGTTCTTTTCTGAGATTGGGCCTAGCTCCGCCCCCTACTTCTCCTTCCGCTCAGTCATCCCCGTCCCCTACTCCAAACGAAAGGATCGTGTGTACTCTGTCAACATGGCCCCTTTAGGCAGCGTGATTGATCTTTCCTGGATGTCTGAGTCGATCTGGGAGCAAGGTCAAAAGCCGATCCTCTGTCTGAAAGAAACCTCCTCCGAGCTCGCCTCCTGCAACCTGGTGGCGGTGCCTGAGAGTGACTCTTTCATCTACTGTCAAAAGTCAAAAAGCTTCTTCTTGGTAGAAGACAGCAGCTTCAGAGGACCGTCCCCTCACCTGGCCCCTCGGCTCATACCCACTCGTGAAGACGATATGAGCGAATATTACTCAGTACTATCTTCTCGAAGACAACATCTCTGCCACAACAGCACCACTCAAAAGCCTCCCGATCGAACGCTAACCAAGGAGCAGTGCTAAACACAAGTGAGCATGCGCACACAACGCTCGCGCCCAAGGGTTCTAAGAGGTGTCCTGCGGGGCCCCGGGTGGACCAATGGTTGCTGATTGCCGTCAGTGGTCCCTAGGGGGAATGAAAGTTGTTTCTCACGGGCTATTTCTTGCCATGGCTACAGATAAGTTCTTTCCTAAGCTTGGGCCTGGCTCCGCCCCCTACTTCTCCATCCACTCTGTCATCCACTTACCCTACTCCACACGGAAAGATCTGCTATCCACTTTTAACATGACCCCTTTTGCAGCTTGATGGATCTTTCCCAGATGTCTGTGTCGGATCTGGTAGCTCAGCCGAAATCCGATTCCATTTCTCAACCAAACCGCTCCCGCGCTCGCCTCCTGCCACCTGGTGGAGGTTCCCGACCCCTACTCCACACGGAAAGATCAGCTGTCCTCTTTCCACATCACCCTGTTTGGCAGCGTGATGGATCTTTCCCAGATGTCTGAGTCGGATCTGCCAGCTCAGCCGATAGCCGATTCTCTTTCACGAACAAACCGCGTCCACGCTCGCCTCCTGCAGCCCGGTGGAGGTGCCAGAGAGTGACGTTTTCTTCTACGGTCCAAAGTCAAAAACCGTCTTCATGGCAGGAGACAGCAGCTTAACTGGCCAGCCCGCTCACCTGCCCCCTCGACTCTGAGCCACTTGTAAACCTAATACCAGCGATTACTCGGTACTATTCTGTAGAAGCCAACCTCTCTGCCACGACCGCACCACTCAAAAGCCTCCCGATCGAACGGTAACCAAGGAGCAGTGCTAAACACAAGTGAGAATGCGCACACACCGCTCGTGCCCGAGGGTTCTAAGAGGTCTCCTGCGGGGCCCCGGGTTGACCAATGGATGCTGAGTGACGTCAGCAGTCACTAAGCATATTGAAAGATGGTTCTAATGGGCTATTACTTGACGTGGCCACAGATCAGTTCTTTCCTAAGCTTGGGCCTGGCTCCGCCCCCTACTTCTCCATCCACTCTGTCATGCACTTACCCTACTCCACACGGAAAGATCTGCTATCCACTTTTAACATGACCCCTTTTGCAGCTTGATGGATCTTTCCCAGATGTCTGTGTCGGATCTGGTAGCTCAGCCGAAATCCGATTCCATTTCTCATCCAAACCGCTCCCGCGCTCGCCTCCTGCCGCCTGGTGGAGGTTCCCAACCCCTACTCCACAGGGAAAGATCAGCTGTCCTCTTTCCACATCACCCTGTTCGGCAGCGTGATGGATCTTTCCCAGATGTCTGAGTCGGATCTGCCAGCTCAGCCGATAGCCGATTCTCTTTCACGAACAAACCGCGTCCACGCTCGCCTCCTGCAGCCCGGTGGAGGTGCCAGAGAGTGACGTTTTCTTCTACGGTCCAAAGTCAAAAACCGTCTTCATGGCAGGAGACAGCAGCTTAACTGGCCAGCCCGCTCACCTGCCCCCTCGACTCTGAGCCACTTGTAAACCTAATACCAGCGATTACTCGGTACTATTCTGTACAAGCCAACCTCTCTGCCACGACCGCACCACTCAAAAGCCTCCCGATCGAACGGTAACCAAGGAGCAGTGCTAAACACAAGTGAGCCCGCGCACACACCGCTGGCGCCCAAGGGTTCTAAGAGGTCTCCTGCGGGGCCCCGGGTTGACCAATGGTTGCGGAGTGACGTCAGCAGTCACTAGGTAGATTGAAAGTTGGTTCTTTTTTTTTTTTTTTTTTTGACTTTCTAAAGGGTGAATTTTATGGTATGTGAATTATCTCAATCAAGCTGATTTTTTTAGAAAAGTGTTCTACATGTAAGTATATATGAGTACATATATGAATATGTGTACATACATTCAATAAATTGTAAGTTAATTTAGAAATAGACAGCTTCATATCCATCTAAATCAATGTTTAAATTCTTCTTAAGGATTTTAAGATGCTAACATATTTGAGAGAACACTACAATATCACATAACCTAGTTTGATAATTACAGATACATACTAAAGATTTAAACTTAAATCTCCATTGAACTTTGAAATCCTAGAATCTGCAGCAACCTGCTCACTACTGAGTTGGCTTAGCTCTAGTTCCAATTTCATATTTGCACGGAACCAAGAAACTCTACAAAGGTGAACAGCACATCACTGGGTATGGAAGAGCAGGGCCGCGTCTTTTACACCCTCGTGACCTTTGCAGCACGCGGCACTGTCCCTCACACACATGGCAGGCCACATGACAAATGAGGGAGATACTTTTTAAATACCATACTTGTAGAACAGGACCAGAACAGTTAAACTTTTGTTCTCTGTGCTATCCCGTTAGATCAGGTCAACAAACTTCTTATGTAAAGGACCAGATAGCAAATATTTTAGGCTTTTGGACAAGATTGTTTCTGACAGAACTACTCAACTCCCTCCGAGTAACATGAAAGCAGCTGTAGACAATATATAAACAAATGGACAACATTTAAACAAATGATCCCCTGCTTTAGACCAGTGCTGTCCAACGGATCTTTCCACAGTAATAGAAATATTTTATTATCTGACTATTAAGCCCTTAAACTATGGCTACTGTGACTAAGAAACTGAATTTTTAAATTATTTTAAATGTAAACAGATACATGTGACTAGTGGCTACTGTCCTGACCAGCACTGCATTAGACAACTAACTAGCCAATTTTATTACCTCTGTTCAAAAAACCGAAAAACAGTACCTCTATTCAAAAAACTTAAAGCTAAAGATGAATTCTGTGACTACATTTCAAGGATGAACTGAGAAGAGAAAACATGATGTCAAATTTCTAATAATTCATAGATCCTACCACTAAGTATCAAAATTCGAAAGCAAATTATCTCAGTTCAAGCAGGAGGATACGTGTAGAGTTCCATGTATCTGGACTTCGCCATACTCTGTCTGGTGTACACTTGCTGGATTCCAGCTCTGAGGTCGTCCCAGATCTGGTCAAGGCCAATCTGCTTCAGTCCATGGGGATACTGGCTCCTGTTTGATGACATTGTGAGTAATGTTCTGAAGTCGTCCAGTGCAGCAATCCTTATTCAAAATACAGCTAATTCTCCATTAGATGAAAATATACAGTATCATCCCAAATTTATTCACAGCAGCTCAGAAAAGGATGTCCTTTAACTGCAGAAAATGAAATCTCATTGCAGGCAAACCCGCATTTCCCCGGAGACTACAAGGCTCGCGCGACGTCTCCGCCTGGTCGCTGGGCCCAGGCCCTGGCGAAACCCCCGTCCCGCCAAGGTCGGGCAGCGTCCCTCAGCGCAGGGACCGCCCCGCCTGGAGCTGAGTGCCGAAAGTTGGTTCTAATGGGCTATTTCTTGACGTGGCTACAGATCAGTTCTATTCTAAGATTGGGCCTAGCTCCGCCCCCTACCTCTCGTTCCGCTCTGTCATCCCCATCCCCTACTCCACACGAAAGGATCGTGTGTACTCTGTCAACATGGCCCCTTTAGGCAGCGTGATTGATCTTTCCCAGATGTCTGAGTGGATCTGGGAGCTAGGCCAAAGGCCGATTCTCTGTCTGAAACAAACCTCGTCCGAGCTCGCCTCCTGCCTCCTGGTGGCGGTGCCTGAGAGTGACTCTTTCATCTTCCGTCAAAAGTCAAAAAGCTTCTTCTTGGGAGAAGACAGCAGCTTCAGAGGCCCGTCCCCTCATCTGGCCCCTCGGCTCATACCCACTCGTGAAGTCGAAATGAGCGAATAATACTCAGTACTATTTTCTCGAAGACAACATCTCTGCCACAACAGCACCACTCAAAAGCCTCCCGATCGAACACTAACCTAAGGGAAGTGCTAAACACAAGTGAGCATGCGCACACACCGCTCGCGCCCAAGGGTTCTAAGAGGTGTCCTGCGGGGCCCCGGGTGGACCAATGGTTGCTGATTGCCGTCAGTGGTCCCTAGGGGGAATGAAAGTTGTTTCTCACGGGCTATTTCTTGCCATGGCTACAGATAAGTTCTTTCCTAAGCTTGGGCCTGGCTCCGCCCCCTACTTCTCCATCCACTCTGTCATCCACTTACCCTACTCCACACGGAAAGATCATCTGCTATCCACTTTTAACATGACCCCTTTTGCAGCTTGATGGATCTTTCCCAGATGTCTGTGTCGGATCTGGTAGCTCAGCCGAAATCCGATTCCATTTCTCAACCAATCCGCTCCCCCGCTCGCCTCCTGCAGCCTGGTGGAGGTTCCCGACCCCTACTCCACACGGAAAGATCAGCTGTCCTCTTTCCACATCACCCTGTTTTCCAGCGTAATGGATCTTTCCCAGATGTCTGAGTTGGATCTGCCAGCTCAGCCGAAAGCCGATTCTCTTTCACGAACAAACTGTGTACGGGCTCGCCTCCTGCAGCCCGGTGGAGGTGCCAGAGAGTGACTGTGTCTTCTACGGGTCAAAGTCAAAAACCGTCTTCATGGCAGAAAACAGCAGCTTAACAGGCCAGCCCGCTCACCTGCACCCTCGGCTCTTATCCACTTCTAAAACTAATTCCAGCGATTACTCGGTACTATTGTGTAGAAGCCAACCTCTCTGCCACAACAGCACCACTAAAAAGCCTCTCGATCGAACGGTAACCAAGGAGCAGTGCTAAACACAAGTGAGCACGCGCACACACCGCTCGCGCCCAAGGGTTCTAAGAGGTCTCCTGCGGGGCCCGGGTTGACCAATGGTTGCTGAGTGACGTCAGCAGTCACTAAGGATATTGAAAGGTGGTTCTAATGGGCTATTTCTTGACGTGGCCACAGATCAGTTCTTTTCTAAGATTGGGCCTAGCTCCGCCCCCTACTTCTCGTTCCGCTGTCATCCCCGTCCCCTACTCCACACGAAAGGATCTGGTGTACTCTGTCAACATGACCCCTTTAGGCAGCGTGATGGATCTTTCCCAGATGTCTGAGTGGATCTGGGAGCTAGGCCAAAAGCCGATTCTCTGTCTGAAACAAACCTCGTCCGAGCTCGCCTTCTGCCACCTGGTGGCGGTGCCTGAGAGTGACTCTTTCATCTACCTTCAAATGTCATAAAGCTTTTTCATGGGAGAAGACAGCAGCTTCAGAGGCCCGTCCCCCCACCTGGCCCCTCGGCTCATACCCACTCGTGAAGCCGATATGAGCGAATATTACTCAGTACTATCTTCTCGAAGACAACATCTCTGCCACAACAGCACCACTCAAAAGCCCGGCGATCGAACGCGAACCGAGGGGCAATGCTAACCACAAGTGACGATGCGCACACACCGCTCGCGCCCAAGGGTTCTAAGAGGTCTCCTGCGGGCCCACGCGTTGACCAATGATTGCTGATTGCCGTCAGTGGTCCCTAGGGGGATTGAAAGTTGTTTCTCACGGGCGATTTCTTGCCATGTCTACCGATAAGTTCTTTCCTAAGCTCGGGCCTGGCTCCCCCCCTACTTCTCCATCCACTCTGTCATCCACTTACCCTACTCCACACGGAAAGATCTGCTATACACTTTTAACATGACCCCTTTTGCAGCTTGATGGATCTTTCCCAGATGTCTGTGTCGGATCTGGTAGCTCAGCCGAAATCCGAATCCATTTCTCAACCAATCCGCTCCCCCGCTCGCCTCCTCCAGCCTGGTGGAGGTTCCCGACCCCTACTCCACACGGAAAGATCAGCTGTGCTCTTTCCACATCACCCTGTTTGCCAGCGTGATGGATCTTTCCCAGATGTCTGAATCGGATCTGCCAGCTCAGCCGAAAGCCGATTCTCTTTCACGAACAAACTGTGTCCGGGCTCGCCTCCTGCAGCCCGGTGGAGGTGCCAGAGAGTGACTGTTTCTTCTACGGTCCAAAGTCAAAAAGCGTCTTCATGGTAGAAGACAGCAGCTTAACAGGCCAGCCCGCTCACCTGCCCCCTCGGCTCTTATCCACTTCTAAAACTAATTCCAGCGATTACTCGGTACTATTCTGTGGAAGCCAACCTCTCTACCACAACAGCACCACTCAAAAGCCTCCCGATCGAACGTAACCAAGGAGCAGTGCTAAACACAAGTGAGCACGCGCACACACCGCTCGCGCCCAACGGTTCTAAGAGGTCTCCTGCGGGGCCCGGGTTGACCAATGGTTGCTGAGTGACGTCAGCAGTCACTAAGGATATTGAAAGGTGGTTCTAATGGGCTATTTCTTGACGTGGCCACAGATCAGTTCTTTTCTAAGATTGGGCCTAGCTCCGCCCCCTACTTCTCCTTCCGCTCTGTCATCCACGTCCCCTACTCCAAACGAAAGGATCTGGTGTACTCTGTCAACATGGCCCCTTTAGGCAGCGTGATGGATCTTTCCCAGATGTCTGAGTGGATCTTGGAGCTAGGCCAAAAGCCGATTCTCTGTCTGAAACAAACCTCGTCCGAGCTCGCCTCCTGCCACCTGGTGGCGGTGCCTGAGAGTGACTCTTTCATCTACTGTCAAAAGTCAAAAAGCTTCTTCTTGGGAGAAGACAGCAGCTTCAGAGGCCCGTCCCCTCACCTGGCCCCTCGGCTCATACCCACTCGTGAAGCCGATATGAGCGAATATTACTCAGTACTATCTTCTCGAAGACAACATCTCTGCCACAAGAGCACGACTCAAAAGCCTCCCGATCGAACGGTACCCAAGGAGCAGTGCTATACACAAGTGGGCACGCGCACACACCGTTCGCGCCCAAGGGTTCTAAGAGGTCTCCTGCGGGGCCCTGGTTTGACCAATGCTTGCTGAGTGACGTCAGCAGTCACTAAGGATATTGAAAGGTGGTTCTAATGGGCTATTTCTTGACCTGGCCACAGATCAGTTCTTTTCTAAGATTGGGCCTAGCTCCGCCCCCTACTTCTCGTTCCGCTCTGTCATCCCCGTCTCCTACTCCACACGAAAGGATCTGGTGTACTCTGTCAACATGGCCCCTTTAGGCAGCGTGATTGATCTTTCCCAGATGTCTGAGTGGATCTGGGAGCTAGGCCAAAAGCCGATTCTCTGTCTGAAACAAACCTCGTCCGAGCTCGCCTCCTGGAACCTGGTGGCGGTGTCTGAGAGTGACTCTTTCATCTACCGTCAAAAGTCAAAAAGCTTCTTCTTGGGATAAGACAGCAGCTTCAGAGGCCCGTCCTCTCACCTGGCCCCTCGGCTCATACCCACTCGTGAAGCCGATATGAGCGAATATTACTCAGTACTATTTTCGCGAAAACAACATCTCTGCCAAAAGAGCACCACTCAAAAGCCTCCCGATCGAACGGTAACCAAGGAGCAGTGCTAAACACAAGTGAGCACGCTCACACACCGCTCGCGCCCAAGGGTTCCAAGAGGTCTCCTGCGGGTCCCCGGGTTGACCAATGGATGCTGAGTGACGTCAGCAGTCACTAAGGATATTGAAAGTTGGTTCTAATGGGCTATTTCTTGACGTGGCCACAGATCAGTTCTTTTCTAAGATTGGGCCTAGCTCCGCCCCATACTTCTCGTTCCGCTGTCATCCCCGTCCCCTACTCCACACGAAAGGATCTGGTGTACTCTGTCAACATGACCCCTTTAGGCAGCGTGATGGATCTTTCCCAGATGTCTGAGTGGATCTGGGAGCTAGGCCAAAAGCCAATTCTCTGTCTGAAACAAACCTCGTCCGAGCTCGCCTCCTGCCACCTGGTGGCGGTGCCTGAGAGTGACTCTTTCATCTACCGTCAAATGTCAAAAATTTCTTCATGGGAGAAGACAGCAGCTTCAGAGGCCCGTCCCCTCACCTGGCCCCTCGTCTCATACCCACTCGTGAAGCCGATATGAGCGAATATTACTCAGTACTATTTTCTCGAAGACAACATCTCTGCCACAACAGCACCACTCAAAAGGCTCCCTATCGAACGCTGACCAAGGGGCAGTGCTAAACACAAGTGAGCATGCGCACACACCGCTCACGCCTAAGGGTTCTAAGAGGTCTCCTGCGGGGCCATGCGTTGACCAATGATTGCTGATTGCCGTCAGTGGTCCCTAGGGGGATTGAAAGTTGTTTCTCACGGGCGATTTCTTGCCATGTCTACAGATAAGTTCTTTCCTAAGCTCGGGCCTGGCTCCGCCCCCTACTTCTCCATCCACTCTGTCATCCACTTACCCTATTCCACACGGAAAGATCTGCTATACACTTTTAACATGACCCCTTTTGCAGCTTGATGGATCTTTCTCAGATATCTGTGTCGGATCTGGTAGCTCAGCCGATATCCGATTCCATTTCTCACCCAATCCGCTGCCCCGCTCGCCTCCTGCAGCCTGTTGGAGGTTCCCGACCCCTACTCCACACGGAAAGATCAGCTGTCCTCTTTCCTCATCACCCTGTTTGGCAGGGTGATGGATCTTTCCCAGATGTCTGAGTCGGATCTGCCAGCTCACCCGAAAGCCAATTCTCTTTCACGAACAAACTGTGTCCGGGCTCGCCTCCTGCAGCCCGGTGGAGGTGCCAGAGAGTGACTGTTTCTTCTACGGTCCAAAGTCAAAAAGCGTCTTCATGGCAGAAGACAGCAACTTAACAGGCCAGCCCGCTCACCTGCCACCTCGGCTCTTATCCACTTCTAAACCTATTACCCGCGATGACTCGGTACTATTCTATAGAAGCCAACCGCTCTGCCACAACAGCACCACTCAAAAGCCTCCCGATCGAACGGTAACCAAGGAGCAGTGCTAAACACAAGTGAGCACGCGCACACACCGTTCACGCCCAAGGGTTCTAAGAGGTCTCCTGCGGGGCCCCGGGTTGACCAATGGCTGCTGAGTGACGTCAGCAGTCACTAAGGATATTGAAAGGTGGTTCTAATGGGCTATTTCTTGAGGTGGCCACAGATCAGTTCTTTTCTAAGATTGGGCCTAGCTCCGCCACCTACTTCTCGTTCCGCTGTCATCCCCGTCCCCTACTCCACACGAAAGGATCTGGTGTACTCTGTCAACATGACCCCTTTAGGCAGCGTGATGGATCTTTCCCAGATGTCTGAGTGGATCTGGGAGCTAGGCCAAAAGCCGATTCTCTGTCTGAATCAAACCTCGTCCGAGCTCGCCTCCTGCCACCTGGTGGCGGTGCCTGAGAGTGACTCTTCCATCTACCGTCAAATGTCAAAAAGCTTTTTCATGGGAGAAGACAGCAGCTTCAGAGGCCCGTCCCCTCACCTGGGCCCTCGGCTCATAGGCACTCGTGAACCCGATATGAGCGAATATTACTCAGTACTATTTTCGCGAAAACAACATCTCTGCCCAAACAGCACCACTCAAAAGCCTCCCGATCGAACGCTAACCGAGGGGAAGTGCTAAACACAAGTTTGCACGCACACACACCACTCGCGCCCAAGGGTTCTAAGAGGTCTCCTGCGGGTCCCCGGGTGGACCAATGATTGCTGATTGCCGTCAGTGGTCCCTAGGGGGATTGAATGGTGTTTCTCACGGGCGATTTCTTGCCATGTCTACAGATAAGTTCTTTCCTAAGCTCGGGCCTGGCTCCGCCCCCTACTTCTCCATCCACTCTGTCATCCACTTACCCTACTCCATACGGAAAGATCTGCTATACACTTTTAACATGACACCTTTTGCAGCTTGATGAATCTTACCCAGATGTCTGTCGGATCTGGTAGCTCAGCCGAAATCCGATTCCATTTCTCAACCAATCCGCTGCCCCGCTCGCCTCCTGCAGCCTGGTGGTGGTTCCCGACCCCTACTCCACACGGAAAGATCAGCTGTCCTCTTTCCACATCACCCTGTTTGGCAGCGTGATGGATCTTTCCCAGATGTCTGAGTCGGATCTGCCAGCTCAGCCGAAAACCAATTCTCTTTCACGAACAAACTGTGTCCGGGCTCGCCTCCTGCAGCCCGGTGGAGGTGCCAGAGAGTGACTGTTTCTTCTACGGCCCAAAGTCAAAAAGCGTCTTCATGGCAGAAGACAGCAGCTTAACAGGCCAGCCCGCTCACCTGCCACCTCGGCTCTTATCCACTTCTAAACCTATTACCAGCGATTACTCGGTACTATTCTGTAGAAGCCAACCTCTCTGCCACAACAGCACAACTCAAAAGGCTCCCGATCGAACGGTAACCAAGGAGCAGTGCTCAACACAAGTGAGCACGCGCACACACCGCTCGCGCCCAAGGGTTCTAAGAGGTCTCCTGCGGGGCCCGGGTTGACCAATGGCTGCTGAGTGACGTCAGCAGTCACTAAGGATATTGAAAGGTGGTTCTAATGGGCTATTTCTTGACGTGGCCACAGATCAGTTCTTTTCTAAGATTGGGCCTAGCTCCGCCACCTACTTCTCGTTCCGCTCTGTCATCCCCGTCCCCTACTCCACACGAAAGGATCTGGTGTACTCTGTCAACATGGCCCCTTTAGGCAGCGTGATTGATCTTTCCCAGATGTCTGAGTGGATCTGGGAGCTAGGCCAAAGCCGATTCTCTGTCTGAAACAAACCTCGTCCGAGCTCGCCTCCTGGAACCTGGTGGTGGTGCCTGAGAGTGACTCTTTCATCTACCGTCAAAAGTCAAAAAGCTTCTTCTTGGGAGAAGACAGCAGCTTCAGAGGCCCGTCCCCTCACCTGGCCCCTCGGCTCATACCCACTCGTGAAGCCGATATGAGCGAATATTACTCAGTACTATTTTCGCGAAAACAACATCTCTGCCACAAGAGCACCACTCAAAAGCCTCCCGATCGAACGGTAACCAAGGAGCAGTGCTAAACACAAGTGAGCACGCTCACACACCGCTCGCGCCCAAGGGTTCCAAGAGGTCTCCTGCGGGTCCCCGTGTTGACCAATGGATGCTGAGTGACGTCAGCAGTCACTAAGGATATTGAAAGGTGGTTCTAATGGGCTATTTCTTGACGTGGCTACTGATAAGTTCTTTTCTAAGATTGGGCCTAGCTCCGCCACCTACTTCTTGTTCCGCTCTGTCGTCCCCGTCCCCTACTCCACACGAAGGGTTCTGGTGTACTCTTTCAACATCGCCCCTTTAGGCAGCGTGATTGATCTTTCCCAGATGTCTGAGTGGATCTGGGAGCTAGGCCAAAAGCCGATTCTCTGTCTGAAACAAACCTCTTCCGAGCTCACCTCCTGCAACCTGGTGGCGGTGCCTGAGAGTGACTCTTTCATCTACCGTCAAATGTCAAAAAGCTTCTTTATTGGAGGAGACAGCAGCTTCAGAGGCCCGTCCCCTCACCTGGCCCCTCGGCTCATACCCACTCGTGAAGCCGATATGAGCGAATAGTACTCAGTACTATTTTCTCGAAGACAACATCTCTGCCACAACAGCACCACTCAAAAGCCTCCCGATCGAACGCTAACCAAGGAGCAGTGCTAAACACAAGTGAGCACCCGCACACACCGCTCGCACCCAAGGGTTCTAAGAGGTCTCCTGCGGGGCCCTGGGTTGACCAATGGTTGCTGATTGCCGTCAGTGGTCCCTAGTGGGATTGAAAGTTGTCTTTTCAAAATGAAGGTCTGCTTGTGCCACTCCAATATTTTTTAAAACATTCTAATGCCTTTGCTCTTAGGATCAAATTCATGGCTTCTGTCCACTTCTCCTGCCGCATCCCACACCGTGACAAGATCACACCTTTGCAGCATGTCTCATTGATGCAACTTTACATTCATCTCTGTGACTCTTGTTCATGTGTGTCACCTCCTATAGGCTGTGAGCCCTGGAATGGAAAGATTCAGTCTATTTTGGTTTAACCTGTTTGCAGCAGGTTTGGGTACAAATCTGGGGCCTGCCTCTAATTAGCTGTGTGACCTTGTACAAGTTACTTCCATAAGTCTCGTTGCTGCATGTGGAAAACAGAGAAAACATTACCTGCCTCTGCAGAATGTTGAGAGGATGGAATTAAATAACTCATGTAGCATGGCTAACACAGAGTACGGCCTCTACGAGATGGCAGGACCGGACTGGGAGTAGCATCAGTAAGTTCTGTATGTAGTCGCTGTCCACCCATCAAATGGCCCTGAAATTAGCACTGTCCTGAATACAAATCTTCAAGTAAGCCCAGAAATAAACTCTCCCAAAAGAGACCCTGGGAATAGGAGAGAAGGGGCTGCCTTTTACACTTCAGCACCTGGAGACTTCTCCCAGGGCCCTGAAAGGTGGCTTCCCTCCTAAGAGGAGACAGACAGAGGCAGCCTGACCCAGCCCCTCCAGCCAGGAGAAAGTCTGGTCAGGGTTTATCAAATTCCCAGAAGTGTCTAGAACCCCAGAGAGCAGCCTTCTTAACAGGTCTATTTCATTAAGTCCCTTCCTCTCTCAAGAGCCTGCAGTGGCTCCCTGCAGCCTAGAGCATCCAGTGCAGCCCCCTTTACTTATGGGAATCTCACTCCCATCTCCCACCTGACCTCAGAACCCACTCTTCATTCAGACAGGCCTCTTCACCTGCCTCTAAACTCTTTCCTGACCGCAGGCCCTGCCTTCTGACCTAGAAAGCCCTCTATTTTCAGGTAATGCTCTATAAACCCTTCCACTCCCCTCAGGGCCCTCCTCTTCCAGAAAGCTCTCTAGGACTGACCCAGCCCACACTAATCTCCCCCTCTTCTGAGGTCCCAAGACCCTAATGCCTCCAATATAAGAAAAACCTCTGGTATAAGACAGACCCATCTGAGTGAAATTCCAAGCTTCTACTGTTCAAGAATAATTTTTTTTTAAGGATAAAATCATGAATGCTACACAAATATAAAATGAACATGTGTCAAAGCTTTTATTTAACTCATTAATGAGAGAACCAGTAAGATGTTATACATGATTCAAGGAAGAATCCAAAGAGCATGTATGTATACGTGTATAGCTCTTAGTCCACCCATCCCAGATGTCCATTGACCTCCTCTGACAAAACTCATTTGCATCTCAGTGAACAAGGATAGTTTGCATTATTATCAGTTTTCTACAGCTTACAGAATAATGAAATAGCTCAGAGACCATGACAGGCACAAAGGCCTCGAGAAACAGATAACATCTAATAGTCAATTAAAAGGACACCTGGTAAACGTTTTTGCCTTTTTTAACATGTTTCATAATCTTACCTGGCACTACTTAATCAGCTGTGCATCTCTGGAAAGTCACTTAAATTCTGAGGGCCTCAGTCTCCTCATATGTAAAGTGAGAGGGAAAGCACAAAACCCTGCAGGCTCTCGGCATAGAGGAGCTCCAGAAGGAGATGCTTCAATTATTACAGATATTTCCCTGCCCCTGAATTTCCCCTGGCTACTTCAGCTGCCACCTCTTAGCCTACGGGCGGCAAGGCAGGCAGACTCTGCTCTCTGTCCCCCACCACCTCCCACCAAATATGAACCAAAGCCTCTTCCTTCATTTCCCCTCAGCAACACCGAGACATGCTCAAGGGACCTTTAGCAAAATTCAGATGGAAAGAGAAAAATCTTCACAGAACTAGTGGGATAGTTTTTCCTGCCTCCTTCTTTAGAGCATGGTGTGCTCTCCACCCCCAAGGCCAAGGCAACATAGACAGCAGGTCTTTTGTAAAGTAATTCAAGACTGGTAAGACACTTTTGCCATACTTCTGTCAAAGAGATATGCTAGAAAGATGTAACCTCCCTGGAGGGTCTGATGGGTGTTTTAGACAAATATCTCTTCCAAAGGCCAGAGTATCCAGAAGGTCTTTCCCCCTCCCCTCCTCTGCCCTTAGCATCAGAAGATTCCCCCAACAATAAAATTGATAAATTGACTATCATGACGTTAAAGGAAGTACGGATGGTGAGGAGGTCCAAGCTGAAGAAGCTCAGGAGGTCCCTCCAATATCTCCATCCCATGGGTTCTGGGATTGATGAGGGCATGGACCCTGTTCTTTACAAACAGAAAGGATGTTCTTTGGTATTCCCTGTGAGTGACTGGGCTAACACAAAGCACACTCTAGGGCAAGTTCCCACAACCCAGCCGGTCCCTCAGGGTATCTCAAATGTCACTTTTGTTCATATGTTGTCTACTGCTATAACAGAATACCACAGACTGGGTAATTTATGATGGACACGCATTTATTTGACTCACACTTCTGGAGGCTGGAAAGTCCAAGACCAAGGGGCTGCAACTAGCAAGGGACTTCTTGCTGCATCTTAACATGGCAGAAGGCATCACATGGGCAAGAGAGAGTGAGAGAAGGGGGCCAAACTCATGCTTTTATAAAAAACTCACTCCCATTATAACGAATCCACTCCTGCTATAATGGCATTAATCCATTCATGAGAGCAGAGCCCTCATGACCTAATCAACTCTTTTAAAAGGTCCCACATTTCACCCTCTTGCATTGGGAATTAATTTCCAACACATGAACTTTGGGGGACATACTCAAACCACAGCAACACCACATGATTTCTTGAAGGCTCACTTACTCCAATCTCCCTATTTTACCTTTGGTCAAGCAGACACTAGATACCACTGTGCTTCCCTGGTGCTCAGGACATATCCTTTCTGCAAATCTAAGCCCATACAGAAAAACACCTCAAAGATATATGGATATCCCTACTGACCTAAAGAATAATCGTGGACATGCACAAATTTACCCATGAAGATGTCCACTGTGGTATTGTCTAGAAGTATGAAAAACTGAAACAAACTAAATGCCCAGCAATAGGGGATTGGTTAGATATATATAGTACAACCATCCAATGCAGTGCTAGGCAGTCATTCAAAATGTGACATACAAGGGGAGAGGAGATATCACAGCAAGCTCACTCCATTTAAGAATATTTGTAAGGTTAAGCAACTACAAAGAAAGGGGAAAAAAAGAAACCTCAACATTAACAGTGGCTGTTTTTTATTTTCTTCTTTTTCCTTTTGGTTTCTAAGTGTCCTGCACTAACATGTATTTGTACATGAATAGACAGACAGATAGAGATAGGTAGGCAAACAGTCATAATCCAACTCCCTGAAGCTAGACCCAACAATCACCAGGCCCACTGGAAACCAGTTCTGGGTTCCAGTCTGAGGAACAAGCCGCATTTGCCAGACCAGTGATATGCAAATGGGGAGTGGGGGGAATGAATTCTTTAGGGCTGGCACCTTCCACAATGACTCACTCAAAGTGAGCCACCCCACACCACCACACCACAAAACACACACATACACACACAGTCTTGCCAAAGAAGAGGCTTATGGGTAAAACCATTCAACAACTAGAATATCCATCCTGTAAGGTTCATCTAGTGTCTGCTCAGGGAGATCAAGGGCACTCTTAGCAAGGTTGTACAGTGGGGAAGCCCTGGCCTGAGAGTCTCAGAGCCTCCAATCTCAGCTCTCTGGCCCTGACCTTGCCTGCCTTTCTCTGGTCTTCCGTTCATCCATCTATAAAACAAATGTGTGGGGTTGAATGAAGGGCCTCCCAGATCCCCTTTCTCAAGACTCTCAGAGATATTTTGCTTTATTCTGGCCCCATCTCTCCACAGCCCTCAGGACAGCCCCAGAGTGAACTGGAATGCCCCAATCTAGGTCCTAACCCCTCCCAGTCTGCAGGAGGCGTAAGGGTAGCAATACAGGAGGCAGACCAGAGTAAGTTACCAAAGGAGGCTGGGAGGTGTCCTCTCCCAGGAGGCTCTAGACCATGCAGCTTCCCCTGCATCCCCCCAAGGAAGCCCAGGACAGAATGACTGGCAGGGCTGGGGTGAAGTCAGGTTTGTACCTTTGCCCACCCACTCCATCCCCAAGGGCCAGTTGCTGGCTCACTTCCCTTCTCTGCCATTCCCATGGCTCCTCTGCTTCCCCAGGGTTTATCATCAACACGTTCATCTCTTTCTCATCATGTTTTATTTTTGACAACCACTTTCTAGCCTGTGGCAAGCCTTTGGGTTTTGAAACAAACCTAGCTTTGAATCTCCTTACCTCTTCAAAGCCCAGGTTCCTCATCAACAAAATGGGGGTTAGGAGAGGGTCACCAACCATATATTTTATCAATTCATTCATCAAATGTACTGAGAGCCTGCTCTGTGCAGACCCCTCCAGCCCCTCACAGATGCTGCCCGCCTGGGGCTCCCAGGCAAGTAGAGGAGATGAAATAAATGATTTTACAAAGAACTGCAGAGCACCATGACACAGCCAGGGTGGATGAAAGGGGAACTCTATCATAATGAAGGGAGACCTGGGATTTGTCCAAGGCCCCAAGGTAGGGAGCGAGCAGAGCAGGATCTGGAAGCCAGAAACCCTTCCCTGAGCAGGCATCCCCTGGGGCAGGCTTGCATCTGCCAGGGCTGAGCCCTATGCTCTGAGGTGTGGGCAGCAGAGGGCAGAGGGCACAGGGTGGGAAGAGGGGTGAAGGAAACAGGCCTGACAGGTCACTCAGAGGGGAAAGCTTCAGCCAGGCCTAGCAGACACCCTAGCACGCCCCAGAACTCACCTGCCAGCTACTGGGAGCAGGAGGCCCTGCCAGCAACCCAGCCAAGCTGCGTCCCCGCCTGCCGCCCCCTCCCCATTCTGCCCTTTGCTCTTTGCCTGTGACAGGGCTCCTCTGCCCAAGTGCCCCGCCTTGCCTCTGTCCAACCTGTCTGGCTGTCCTCTGACATATCGTTTGTCTACCCTTCTCTGCACGTGTCAGTCCTCTGTTCCTGTCTGTCTGTATATCATTCTCTAACAGCGCCTGTCTGTCTGTCCTCCTCTTCACACGTCTGGCTGGCGCGCCGGCCTCCCTGCATCTCTGGGCCTCCTCGCCGCGCCTGCCCCGCCTGCCGCTGTGTGGGTGTCGGGCTGGCTGTGCGCACAGGGGCGCGGCTCGGCCCGCCCAGTCCCCCGCGTCCCCCATCTCAGGAATGACCCGGGCCGCGGCGCAACGGTGCTGAGGCCCGGCAGCCGAGCCGCGGCCGAGGCAGGCCGGAGCGAGTGGCGGTGGCGTGAGCGGCGGCGCGGGGACGACGGGCGGCCGGGAGGAGCTGCGGCAGATCACGGCCAGGGCCGGGGCCGGGGCCGGGGCCGGGGCCGGGTCCTGGGAAGCCGCTGCCGCCGCCTCGGCCCGGGATCGCGGGCAGCGGGTCGGCTGGGCTCGGCCCGGCCCCGCCTGGTCCGCCCCGCCCCGCCCCTGCGCGCAGAGCAGGCCGAGGCGGAGCGGCGTGTCCCCTGCGACACCGGAGCCCGAGCCAGAGCCCGAGCCCGAACCGGAGCGCCGCGACATCCGAGCGGGAACCGGAGCGAGAACCGGAGCTGGAGCCGAAGCTGGAGCCGGCACTGCGGCGCACGGAGCGGAGCGCGGCAGCCAAGCCGAGTAAGGGGCGTGGGGCGAGGGCGGCGCTGGGGAGGGATCGAGGAGGGCGGTCCCGACCCCCTTTCCCCGCGCTCTGCGGCTGCACCCGCGAATGCACACAACCGGGGACGCGCCGCGCGGAGCCTCGGCACGCCGGGCGGGCGGATGCGTGGTCCGGAGCAAACCGCAGCGCTCTCGGAACAGAGAGGGACCCTAGGACTCCAGCTGACCCGCACCGACTGGTGGACCACCGGACTGGCAAGGGCTGAGGCTGACCCTAAGCACGCCCTCGGGCCGCGGGGAAAGGGAGGTCCCCCGGGTTCCTGCCTGACTCGAGTGCCAGACGAGCATCCATCCCTTGAGGGGAGCCCAAGAAGTCTCCCCAGCTCCGGGAGCTGTTTGGGGGACCTCGGTTTGGAGGACCTCTGAGCAATCCACTCAAGAAGGGGAAACTAGGGTGCGTTCTCGTCCGGGGTGGGAGAGGAAAGGGACCGGGGGGTTGTGGAGTTTGGAGCGTGAATCCAGGGCCCCACCCCCTGGAACTATGAAGTTTGACCCTCGGACAGGCGGGTCACCAGGGCCGTGCCCCTGTTTCCGTGCCTGCTGCGCTGGCCTATCTCAGCACCGAGGGTGCAAGAGGGAGTGTCTCCGCCGCACCTTCTCCCGCTTTGGGGCAGACTTTCTCTTGCGCTCTCAAAAGGCCCCAAGGCAGGGTCCGAGGCGCGGCTCCCGCTGGCTGCGCAGCTGAGCAGCGTAGCCACCTCTCCCCAGGCGCCCTCGGAAGCTGGGTAGTGCCCACCCCACCCCCGGCTGAGTCGCGCGGCCCTTCCTCTCTCCCCAGCGGGCTCTGCGGTCTGGAGGCTGGCGCACGGTGAGGACCCAGGGCTGCCCTCCTGATCCCGCGCCGGTGCCGGCCTGGGTACCCAGGCCCAGGCCAGGAAAGGGAAGGCTGAAGTGACAGGTGTGAGAGGCAGAGGCTCCGAGGGCTTGGTCTTTGCTCTTGATCCACGCAGTCCCACAGGCACCTGCCAAGAGATGTGCCTCTGGACTCTCTCCTCAAACATCCTGACTGCTTTACCAGAACAAGTGACTTCACCACCCTTGTGGCTCAGTTTCCCTGTCTGAAATGTAGGCAGGATTCTGGAACCACAGGCAGGCTTGGCTGACTTTCTAGGTGTATGACCTTAGGTAAGACACTTACCCTCTCTGTGTCTCAGTTCCTCCATCTGAAATATGGGGACGGTGAGTTGAGATGATGTGTGCGGGGAGCCTAGCCTAGTGTCTGGCAAACACCCAGTACTCAATTATAGTGGGCTACAGGTGTCATTTTATGAAGTGTCTGCACCAGTAGATGCTGAGGCAGTGAGTTCACTTGAAGTACTAGGGACATCATGCCTCTGAAGCCCCTCCAAGGATGCCTTTGAATCCCCCAAGGCCCATTGATGCCTAATTGCGCAGCAAAACCCTCCTGAGGGCCTGCCCTTTCTCAAGCATTCCCTCCTTCTGAGGCTCTCTGTGGCCCAGCCCACTTTTCCACTCCCCACCCCTCCATGTCCCTCCAGGTTGGAAAAGGCTGCATCTGACTGCAAGGGACACTCTTTTCCTCCCTTTGGCTGATGTCTGCTGTCCCAAATAGGGGCACCCTACTTACCACTCAGGCTGTGCACAAGGGAATTTACACACCTCCCTCCACTCCTGTGTTTGGGAGCATGTGAAGGTTTGCCTTCCCTGCAAAGCAACCAGGCTGTCAGGTGGCTTAGACTTGCCAGTGATGATGGTTCAGACAGGCAGCGGGAAGCAGCAGGGAGAGCAGCCACAAGGGCAGGAAGACAGCCAAGACGGCAGAGGGGTACCAGGCTTGATTCCTTACTGACTGGGATGTGTTCATCCAGGTGACGAAGCCACGAAGCACTAGAAATGAACCTCAGGGAGGAAATGGAGCTGGTGACTGACAGATTAGAACTTCAAAGCTAGACAGTTCCCAGGAAGGGATCTGCCCCAGTCTGCACAGCTGTGGCCTCAAACCCAGAGCAGAGCAGAAAGAGGCCCAGGGCCTAGGGGAGCATGCTGGGATCCTTGGGGTGGCATGGGGAGGTGTAGGTGACCAGGAGGTGGGAGGAAAGCAAAGGTCCAGTTTGTGGGCATTCATGTTGGTCCCTGGCCACCTGTGGCCCAGCTGCCCAGAGCAGGGAATGGGGGAGTGATTTCAGTTGAGGAAACATATCCATATGTTGCCAGGACCTGGTGAGACAGGCAGAGTGGGTTGCCTCATCAGGGCTCCTCCACACAGAAGCCCCTCTCTGCTCTTCTTCCTCTGTAACCTCTCCCACCCCTCCCCACTCACACACTAGGGTGTCACATTCCTGCCTCTTCCATAATCCTCACTCCTCATCTCCCCAAAGGAGTTAATCGGAAACTAATTAGGTTTGTGTCTACTGGTTCACAGAGTGGTTGGAACACAGCTGATAGGGAATGTGATGGGAATATAGGCAATATTGTCAGTCTTCGGGAATAATCAGTTGGATACCCTCACCCTGGAAGTGCTCAGAGCACAGGGCAAGTGGCAGGAAGACATAAATCTGCTCTCAGCCTCCTCAGAGGAGAAACTGAGGCCTGGAGGGTTTCTGGAGCCCCTTGCAGGAGAACACAAAAACAAAGAGTTGTGGCTGAGGGCATAGTTTCTTGGAGCTGGGCTGCCTGGATTTATGGCATATAGGTCTGGGCAGCTGACTTATTATTCAAAGCCTCAGTTCCTTTTGAAAATGAGAATAAATATTACACACCTCCCAGGATAGTTGTGAGATCGAAGAAACAATAAACTCATACAGGAAGCATAAAGCAATGTCTGATGCGCTCTGCCAATGGCCCTGTAGTGTCTGCATTATGAAAATGCATTGCACACACACTGTTTCCTAAACATAAGCATTTCTCTGAATCCTGACAGCAGCTCTCTGATGTAGGTACTATCATTGTCTCCATCTTACTGATGAGAACACTGAGGCTGAGAAAAGTTAAAGGGCCATCCAACTCTGCTAGGTATAGAATACTTAAAACATCACTGTGACTCATCATAATTTTATATGACTTTGTAAAATTGATAATTAGCACATTGTAACTTAGATGTCATGTAATCAGTTATCGGAATGATTCCTCTATGGAGATCTTCAACCATTTTATGTCTGAGAACTGAAAAAGAATATGTTAATTGTCCACAGGCTATAGAATTTTTACAGACACCTTTACTTTTTTTCTATTCAAACAGTAACCAAACTGATTTAAAAGAGCAGCCTCCCATTCATTGCTTAGCCCTCATCTATTTTTCTCCAAAGCACTTACCATTCCAACATCTGTATATCTTATTTATTTATTTATTTATTGTCTGCCCCCCAAAGGCAGGAACTTTTGGCCATTTTGTTCTCTCTGATATCCCCCAGAGCCTAGAATACTACCCAGCACTTAGTATGCTTTGCAAAATTATAAAGGGTTTTACAAACATAAAGTCTATTATTGTTATTATTTTTGCCAAGTGCATAGATTGATCGAAAATAAAACATTAAGGTTCATAGCAAAAACCATTAAAGCAAATATTTGGCAAATAGGACTTGCTCAAGAGCCAGGGATAATTTGATGAAGATTAAAAACAATGGAGATCATGTTTCTAATATTTTAATAAAGCTTCTTATCAGTAAGTTCAAAGACAAATTAACTTTTTAAAAATCTTTTCAATGACAAATGACGTGTTCAAAGGCAATTAAATTAGCTTTTAAAACTTTCAATGAGCTAACTATCACTGACTCATTCATTTAATTACTTTTTATTTTGTTAGCACAAAAGTTTTTATTCAAATCTTCATTTTAATAATTTTTTAAATTATAAAAGTAATATGTGGTTCACTATAAAAATTTTGGGAAAATCATAAAAAATATAAAGAACATAAAAATCCTCTTTAATCTCACCACTGCCCAGAGAGCACAATGACTGTGGACATTTTATTCTATTGCCTTTCTAATCTTTTGTTATGTATGAATATATTATCTAGGGTTTCTTTTTCCTTTTACAAAATAAAGATCAAACTGTATGCACAGTTCCATAATCTTTTTTTTTTAATAACCTGGGTTTTTTCCTCTTAAC
This sequence comes from Cynocephalus volans, assembly GCF_027409185.1. Lineage (NCBI taxonomy): Eukaryota > Metazoa > Chordata > Mammalia > Dermoptera > Cynocephalidae > Cynocephalus > Cynocephalus volans. The sequence goes on from NC_084469.1 coordinate 62,441,552, forward strand.
ATTATACTAAAAGCAGGTTATTAAAATTTCTCTTAAAACGTGGTTTCACCACTATGTAATATTCATTATAAGTGTGTGGAATAATTTGCTCAGTCTCTCCTACCTTACTGGACAATGGGGTTGCCTCCCATGTTGTAGTGCTACAAATAATGCTTGCCTGTGTCTCTTTTGGTGTTTTCTGAGCCCCAAATGCAGCTTCTCTACACACTTGGTCAGCACCTAGTTGACAGCTTGCAGATGGACTGGTTTATGCAGTCAGACAGTAAATCAGCCTTAGAGTTTGGGCCACAATGGTGGTGAGGAAGGGGGTGACAGTTGATACTGTAGAGGGCCACTCCAGGTAAATTAAGGCAACATGGAGACCCAGTAAACTCCAGGCACATCCTGACCAACCCAGTGGGTTGCACATGTAGCCAGATGTTGCATGGGGACAGAAGGCCTCCTGCTGCAGAGGCTCTCACATACTTGGATTCCTTTTCTAATATCAGAACTGAATTACCTGTTTGCAAACCTGGATGCCTTCTACCCACCTCTTTGCCACTGTTATTTCACTTTTTCTACCCCACTCCTAAATTCATTCATTCCTTCATTCAGTCATATGACAAACATTTCATGACACTATCCACACTTGCCAAGGAATATTCTCCATTGCGGAGGTCACCAGCTGAGTTCCAGACTCATATAAAGACCTTCCTTTGACAAGAGAAAGTTTTCCTGCTGCCTCGGGAACCCCACCTGCAGCCCCAGGAGTTAGCTCCTGCCTTGGTGAGGCAGATGTGCACTTTGAAGATTACTGCGTCCAAAAAAGTCCCTAGAATGTCTTACTTTTTCTGGCTCTGGGTGATTACATGCACACCCAAAGATTCATGAAACCCCTGTGAGATGACATTGTTCATTCATTCATTCATTCAGTAAATAGCCACTGAGCACTTCCTGTGTGCCAGGCACCATGCTTAGATGCCAGGGACACAGTGGTTGTCTGGGCTGTCTAGACCTGAAGTCATTACCTCTCCCATCTCCACCGTCTGCTCACCACCCAAGCAGACACAGGAAATCATTCTCAACTTCTCTCTCTTCTTCGCTCTCTACATCTGATCCACCTGTCCCTTAAACCCACCCAGCTTGTTCCTGCCCAGGGGCCCTTGCACTCTCTGCCCCCTCTACCTGCAATTCTCTCCCTCAGGTAACTGCCCAGCTGGCTCACTTCCTCTGGTCTTTGCTTGTCTGTGACCCTCTCACCAAGACATGCTGCAGCTGCAATATCTAAATGTGCAGTCCCACCTGCACAAACAGCCTCTGTTCCTTCTCATGCTGCTCTCTAACAAACTCTACCATTGTAGCCGTACCTCTATCAAGAAAGCTCCATGGACCATCCCTGCTCTACCCCTGACACCCAGCACCTGGTACCCAGGGACTTGCAGTGAAACCTGAACTGGTGAATGCAGCCTCTTCCCTTTTCTGCAGTCATTGTTTCCTGCATTTAGGCCACATCACCCCCTGCCACAGCCTCCTGTGCTCCCCTACCTCCCACACCTAGCCCACCCTCCACACTGAGACCAGAGAGATAAAAATTGCTCTGCTGCTTAAGATCCTCCTAGCAGCACTCTTGGGGCAGAGAGCATACTACCTCACCAGGCCCTTTATTCTTCTGAGTCTCACTGTTGTCATCTGTAATGAGGGGATTTGCTTTGAGGCTCCAGTGAGCTGACAGCATGGGGAAGCAGTTGAGCAGGTGCTGCATAAACAGGGGCCATCACATGGCCCTTCCACAAGACCAGCCCACTCCACAGCCTTTCCCTGCCTGCTGCCCACCAACACGAGGCTGGCCGCTAACGGGTCCTTCTGCACCCTGCACATCTGTGCACTGGGTTTCCTTGCAATTGAGCAGACCCAGGCTCTCTCCCCGGAACGAAACCCTCATCTGCTCAGGTCTGAGTGTCGCAACGGAGCCCCAAGTGGAGGTATCCCAGGAGCAGGGACACAAAAGGGAGTGGGAATGACGTGGACTCACCACACACCATTCAGCCACTTCAAAGCCTGGAGTGCCGCCCACCCACCCGCCTGCCCGCCCTCGAGTTCCCAGCCAGACAATCCAGTTGGAGATGAGTCACCGGCAGGAACAAGCTCAGATGCTGGGCTCAGAAAGAGGTGGGCAGAGGGGGAATTGACCTCGGGTGTGGGCCCCCACCTGACCCTGGCAGCTGGGGTGGGCCCCTACCCCCACCAAATCACAGTCTCAGCCTATCTGTGCCAGACCTGTCTATGTCCTCATCGCTGTTCCTCACCATGGCTCTGGTCACATGTAGGAAAGCCAGAGTGGGCACTTGCTCCCTTGGACCTCCCACATCTAGCTCCTTTGTCGTGATGACCCCAGCAAAGCTCCACCAAAGTGGAAGGTCTGATGACACTAGGAAGTGGTTTTTCTTTGGGTCCTCAGGCTGAAATCCAGAAATGGGGGAGAAGAGAAGGAAACAGACAGTGAGGTTGAAAATCCAGCTTCTGTTATAGGATCTAGAAAGCCCCTTCTTGTGCCTTCTAAGGGTTTTGTGGGATGTATAGTAGGTGCTTGGTGAATGAATCAATGGATGCAAGCCAGGAGTGCTGGAAGGTGGTGGTGGGAGGGTGTGTGTCAAGTGCTGATTGTGTTGGACGACGCAGGGAATGTAGCCCTATCTGATGTTGGTGTTGTTGTCACAAAAGATGACAAGAAGTCTGGGGAGCATCTCAGCTCTTCACATATGCATCCTTCTCAGCAAGTTGAGCATCAGTAAAAGGCAGCCTCCACCCATCAGTTACACATCAGCATCAGGCCAAGGTTGGCTTATTCTAGCATTGCCGTGTCCTTTTGAATGTTCCCTCAGTGCCCTGAGCTGGACAGCCAAGGCCACACTGACCATCCATGCCCTTGAGGAGTTACTAGTCTAGGATAATTTAGGGCCAGGGTTTTCCTGGAAGGATGTCCAGGTGCTGCAGAAGCACAACCAGAATATTTTCTGGCCAGCAGTCAGGAGGACTCCCCTGAAGAGAGCTCTTGAGCTGGATGTTGACAGCTCCATAGGAGTTTGCCGGGTGGACAGGGAAGGAATGGCATGCCAGGGAGAGGGAACAGCCTGCAAGTAGGACAGGCCCAGTGTGTCCAGGAAGCAGGCCAGCCAGAGCACCAGGGTGGCAGATCTCTGTGGGATGTCCCTGGCAGTAACTGAAGGGCACTGAGAATGACACAGTTGCTCCCTCCTTCCCACATAGCTCTTCCTCCATCTCTTCTCTGTGGCCTTGGATAGGTTATCTCCCTGAGCCTCAGTTTTCTCATCTGCAAAATGGGAATGATGTTATCCACTTCAAAGGACCAGTTGCAATAACATTGGTGACATTACATTACCTGGCACATGCAGGTGTTTGGTGAATGTGAACCATGCCTGAAGCCCCGAGTGCCCAGAAGGTGTCCACGTATGGAAATGTCTACCTGACCAAAGGCCAAACTGGCTCGCTGCTCCCCAGCCTCCTGAACCATTGAGGGACTTACAGTTTGTCCTCCAAACACCCAAATTGAACACAGAAAACCATATGCAAAGCAAGAGTTCTAAGTGTCCTTTGCCCTGGGTGACCCATCTTCCACGTCTACATGTCCTGAGAAGCCTCAGCCTTCATCCCAGAGTCACAGGGCCCAGTGGGAGGAAGGGGGTGGAGAGGGTCTAGGGGGGTCTCTGGGAGAAACAGGACCCTGAGGAAAGCTCCTTGAGAAAGGGAGGGTGGTCAGCACCCTCCATGGCATCAGGAGCCACCAGAGGCAGCCCCACAGGAAGTACATTCCACATGCATTTATTAAGTACCTACACTATGCCAGTTCACTGGAGAGGTAAGCAGGAGCCCAGGGCTGTGGAGGTTGTAGTGAGAAACTAGGGCAGTTTCCTGAGGGCACTGGGGAAAGGTTTTCCCAAAAGAGTTTTCATCAAGGAAGTGACATAATCCATTTTACCTTTAGGAAAGATCCCTCTGGAAACAGCACGAGTGATGACTTAGGTAACTTATGTCTTCCTCCCCAGACACACATACATGTGCATGTACACACAGCCACAGTACACATGGGCACACTCACAGACACAAACGCAGACACATGTGCATGCATGTATTTTTAGAAAGCATGGGTTACAGGCCCCAAGATTCTTCTTGAATTTTCTGGTGCAAAATCACCAAGCAGCCTTCCCTGTCAGTCCTGGGGAGATCACATACGACCCTCACTTCCCCAGGTCAGAACTCTCCCTTGGTTTCTATGGAGACTGGCAGCGGTGTCACGCCAGCCTGACAGTTCACACCTGGAAGTCTGAGCTACATCAGGAGGAGGCAGGAAGGAGCCACCTAAAGAGAGGGATTCCCAAGTCAGCTCCCCTCTCCCTCACCCTAGGAGAACGGAATGAATGACCATGAGGCTGTGCACCTCAGCCCAGGGGCTTTCCAAACATACCTCTCTTCCTGAAGCAAGTTCAGGGCTTATAGCCTTGCTTTACATGGGAGGACGCTGAGGTTCAGAGGGCAAGTTGATATTAGCACTCAGGGATTGGACTTCTGAGCACAGACTCTCCAAGATAGGTCTCTGATCCATTTGTAAATAGACAAAAACAATTATTAGTCAATGCCGTGTGTCTGGCCAACAGGTTCTGTCAAAACATGGGACCATCTTGGAGGGAAAAAATATATAATTATAAAAAGGTCCCTGGGAGGCCAGGATGGGAACTCTGGACCTGCTTTTTACAGAAAAGTTCTGTCCACAAAGACGTCATCCCCAGGATCAGGGAAGTGACAGCCTCCTGAGACCTGGAGGGGCCAGGCTCTTTTCTCTCTGGCTTCTGGCTGCTGGCTTTCCCATGCAAGAGCCCCCTGAGCTCGGCATCTGTGGTCCCTCCTCAGCATCTCCCCAAGGTGCAGTTTGGTGTCTGCCAGGCAAGTGACCACACTCCTTAGGACATAAGAACCTTATCTCCCTCCTGTTCCCAAAGGCTCATGTCACTTAGGGACACACCAGGAGAGACAGAACCAGTTCAGATCTTTAGCAGCAGGGGGAAGGATGGGTTACTTTTTGAAAATGTTTCCTGCATTACCAATGGGTGTTCAAGTGACCTGGCACTTCCTAACTGCCCGAGACATCCAAGCATCACACCAAGTTCATGTTGGCGGGGGAGGGGAGTTGGGGAAGAGGCAGTTTCATTCTGTAGGCCTTCATTTCTGAATTGGTAATTTAATATATTAGGTGCCTTCTAAAGGAGTGTGCTGACTAAGTGTGGGCTTTGGAGTCAGACAGACCTAGATTGTAGTCCCAGCCTTTAGTTAGAAGCCGTATGACCTGGGGCAAGGTATATAATCTTTCTGAGTCTCAACTTCCTCATGTATAAAATGAGGATGAAAAAAGCATCCTATTCTTAAAGTTGTTGGGGTAATAATAATAATATGGTTTGAGCTAGATGTCAATAAATACCCTTCAAAAGCCAGCTGTGAGACCTTGAACTAGCCCCTCACACTCTCTAGGTCTCAGTTTTCTCTTGTATGAAATGATGACATTGGGCTAGTCTATAAGGGTCCTTCCAGCCCCAATAGTTATAAGATGCTCAGGATGCCATGGTCCATGGAAGTTGCTGGAGGCAGTGGGGTCTCACAGGCTCATGAGACAGGAGAACTCCGTGGCATCTCTAATTCCCACCCAAGGATCCATCCAAGAGAGATATTTCCCCCTCCACCCACCACTGGGACCCCAGCATGAACTTGTCCCTTCCTGCACCAACACCCCCATACTCTGCAACCCAGAGGTCCCCCAGGCCCTTGCCTAGTCTGGTCACATGCTCTCAAAGTCACCATCCTCTCCCTCAGAGGTTGACAGCTCAGGGGATGTCAGTGCCCAGCCCGCAAGGGCAGGGGCTGCGCTGTGGGCACCCCCATCACCTGCCTGTTTGTGTCTCCACAGGTGAGTGGAGGGGCCTTCCCTGCAAGAAGTCAGAGCTGTGTCCGTGGGCAGGCTGGCTCCACTGCTCTGCTCCAAGGATTACATGTCCTTCAAACACCCCTGCCCCTGTAAGTCTCCCCCCACATCCTTTTGCCTCTTGGGGCTGGGTGAGGGCAGACCTTGCAGTCGGGGTAGCAGAGAATGGCTCTTTGGCCAAAGAACTCCAGGGATCCAATCGGGGGCTAATGCGACATGATAGGTTGGGGGAGAGCCACACAGAAGACCCCTAACACCTGCAAGACACTCCCTAAAATTTGAGAATCCCACTTTGGCCAATTCTCCTGTATCAGCCCTTCCTAAAGTATGGATCACAAGTTCCTCTGAGGTGTACTAATGGGGATTACATGGTGGTAGACAGGAAAGAGACTCCATGGCCAGGTAAGTGTGGGAAATGCTGAGTGAGACACATTAAGATAGTTTTGCTGCCACAGGACTTCTCAGAGCCTTTAGTATGGGGATGTGTGTTGTGAGGCTCCCATGGAAAGAGGGAGCCCGTTGCTCTTCCCAAATCTAACCGACCACAAGGAATGTTTCACACAATTGTCATTCCACAGAACACACTCCTTGGGGTTTACTGTCCTAAGGAAACCCAGTAGATGAAGTCCCTCATTTATTGAAGCCATTAGATGATTTTGCCCCATAATAGTCTTCTCATGGCCCCCTGATGCCCATGAATCCAGGTGATGCATTCAGCCAGGTGAACCCCTGGGGCTCAAGACTGCAGCTCCCTTTGACTTACTCCCCTAGTCTCCACCAGCTCTGCCCTCACTGATTCATGCCACCACCCTTGCCCCAGGTCCCCTTCACTTCTCCCATGTCAGCCACCTAAGCCCCCCAAAACCATCACCATGTGCTATAATTGGGGGGGGCATGCATAAGCACCCCATCCTTTTCTCCTTAGTAAGTCAGGACTGTGAGTGTGTGTGTAATCAGGGGACACACTCCCCCAACACCTCAGCTGTCATGTCCCCTCTCCCATGCTCACTCTGGTCAACACCTCACCCTCACTCACCAGTGTCTGTTCAGATTTGTACCATGGATGCATGTGTGTCATGCATCTTGGGGTGGGGACATGTCTTCAAAATAGTTGAAGCCTCAATTAGTGAATCTTTGAACATCAGGTGATTCCGCAGTGGGAGGCAGGGGAAACTGGCACACCCCATCTGGGTGGGATTCTCACCAGGCATGCCAGGGGCAATATGCTGGCTGTGGGCGTTACTGACCAAAGAGCGGTATCCGGGGATGGGGGAGTCAGCCTGGCTGCTGGCTACCGTGGGTACCCAAAGAGGGTACAGGTCGAGAGTTGATAAGATTATTTCTGATGGATAGTACGAGCTCAATAAATTGTTATTACTGTTGTTCCTGTTGCTGTGGCACAATCAGAAAATGAAAACCCAAATCTCAGACAGGTGGGAAGGCTGCTGTCCAGGGGCACTTTGGAGCCCAGGGACACCTGCCCTGCAGAGGGCCGGGATGGTCCGTTCTTGCCCCTATGTGCTGCAGAGGGCCGGGATGGTCCGTTCTTGCCCCTATGTGCTGATGAGGCAGGAGCAGCCAGGAGTGGAGAAGGCTGGAAAAGGTCAAGTCTGAGGATGCTGAGTGTGGAGGCTTTCCAGAACCTTCTGGGGTTAAGCCTAGGCCACCTGCACTAATAGAGGCCATTACTGAAGAACAGCCCTCTGCAAATTCTCCTGAGGACTCCAGAGTGTGGCCGTCAGTATTCTGGGCCATTCAGAAGTGGTTCCTGCACATCTCCGAATTCCCCTTCCACCCGAAGGCCCAGTACTTAGCATGCAGTAGGCACTCAATAAATGTTTCTTGAATGGACAAATGCATAAATATACACTCTGGAGGAGGAGCTGGGGGTGGTGGGTTGGATAGAAGCTGAAGCTAGTGACTCTGCCACCAAATCCCTCCATGGGGTCTGGCCCAGCCTCCTCGCTAAGGCAAAGGGATCGTCCAACCCAGTGGTTTCCCGGAGCTCAGCACTCCTGGGAGGATCCATTTTCTTCTCTGCCAAGTTCTGCCCCTCATATTGTCCACTTCAACTGTCTTGATGACTTCTACTTTGGGTTCCTGGTGTCTTCCAGCGATTCTGACCATCTGACCATCTTACCTTGCATTTGTGATCTCCTTTGGTGGTGGAGGAGGGAGGTTCTTCCTGCACCTGCCCTGGGATGCTGGGAGGCTCCAATTCAGCCCCTGATTCTCACTCTGCACAATCCAGACCTTCCCACCCTCACTCGGCTTTCAGCTGCAGCCTCTGGGCCATCAGCTTCCAAGGCTCTGCCCCACCTCAATTTCTTCCTGGGCTTCCCATTCGTTCCTCTTCCTTATGTTGCCTGTCTCTCCTGGGCAGCCCCCACGCCTAAGCTCAGATTCAGCCAGTCCCACTATGAACTTTTTGTCTTCAACTCTACGCTGGCTGTGCTTGATTTTGCTATATTAGTTCAGGGCACCACCATTGACTCAGGCCCTTGGGCCCGAGTCTGGGAATGATGCTCAGTTCCTTCCTACCCATGCACGCATCCCTGCCACCTGCCTGGGGAGGGAGACCCTTGGGTTTGTGAATTGGGCCAACAGATCATCATTCTGACTCTGTCTCCCTCTCAGCCCCCTCTTCAGATCCAATCTAGAAATTGGTCTTTTTTTAACCAGCTCTTATCCTTGTTCACATGTCCAGGCCCCCAGCAGAAGGTGAGCTTCCAGAAAGCAGGGAGCATGCCTGCTATGTTCCCCGGTTTATCTCCAGCACTGTGCTCAGTGCCTGGGGCATAGCAGGTGCTCAGTAAATGTTTACTGAACAGCTGAACGAGTGAATCAATCGAGATGAAGCAGATGCCTTTGGGCAGCCTCTGTAGCTTGCAGACCGGAGGCCCTCATAGGGGTTCTGGAAGGGATACAGAAACACAAATGCTCCAGACCACTGAGAACCCCAGATATAGAAACAGGAAGAAAACCCAGAAGTCCCAGGAGGGGCACTGACACAGACACACACCCCTCTTTTTTAACCCCCAGTTCCAGATCTGGAGCTGCTCTGTGCATTTAGAATTGTAACAGGGAATGGCTTTAACTTTCTCAGCTCACAAAACCATCTTGCTGGCTACATATCAAGATACTGAAGCCCACAGAAACTGAAAAACTTAGGGTAGGAGCCATAGTTTGTTCTTGTTTGGGTTTCCACACCACAACCCCCTTCCAGTTTAGGCAGGCAGCCAGATAAGTCCCCAGAAGCAAAAACAAGCTCAGAAGTTTCCTAAGCAAGACTCCACCCCTAGGAATAAGTGCTCACGAGGTCCAGAGAGAGTGAACAGTCACATAGCAGAGGGGAGGAGGGTAGCAGAGTGAGCGGTGCCCACATACCTAGGGGCACAGCTGTGGGCACTGGGGAAGCAGATCACCCATTGGCCTCCCGGGGGTCAGGCAGCATTAATCAGGCCAGGCTGGGCTGACTCCTCCCAGGCACTGCCCACAGCCCAGCAGCCCCCATCCCCCAACCCCATCTCTCCTTCACACATTCCAGCTCACCTCTGCCCCTCACAGAGACAGCTCCAGCAGCCCTCATCACCCCGCCACACACACCCACCCCCATTCTGCAGGTGAGAAGACTTAGGCAGGGGGAGGTGGCAAGAACAAGAAAGGGAGAAGGCAGGGGAAACCCTGACCCAGGGAAGCCCAGAGGGCTTTTGGCCAAGTGGCTGCAAGGGGGAAGTGGGCTCCTCTGCCTGCAAGCACCAGGCCTGTTGCCATTTTCCAGCCTTCAGGAAACCTGCCTCAAGATCTGAGTGGGAAAGAGGAGAACCGGTCTGTATTCTCAGGAAGGCTGGAGGTGGGAATCCTTCTCCACCTGGCCCCAACTGGGCAGAGCAGCCAGGATTTGCCCAGGGCCCAGGCTCCAAGAACGGATGCTTCACAACCTCTTCCTCTCCACCAGCCGATGGCTGCTCTGCAGAGCTCCCTGTGAGGTGGGCGTGGCCTATATCCCTTTGGCCTCTGGGGCCCCAGGGGAGACCGAGCCTGAGCAAAGCAGGAAGAAGGAAGGTGGAAGGTCATATCCGATCATCCACGAATAAGTCAAGTGGGGCTTGTCTATGCCAAGTTCATGGTGGCCAGCACAGGTTGGCAGGGCCTCTGGGTGGGCTTTGGTCTCCCTCAGAGTTGGTGTGATATAGTAGGCAGTGCTTGAGTTTGAGTACAATCATTTACCAGCTGTGTGATCTGGAGCAAGCTACTTAACTTCAAGAAAGCTCAACTTGCTCATTTATAAAATGGAAAAATACCACCCTTTTGGTTTGATGCTCAGATTTGATGTGCCACAGGGAGAGTCTGGCTTGGTGCCAGGCACTGAGAAGATGCTCAGGAAACTTGAAAGTCTTGTCCTTTTGGCCACCTTCTTTCTCCACAGCTTAGTATTACCCAGAGAGGGAAATGGAGAAGAGTGGGGAATCTGGGGATGAATTTGGGGGTAATAAGATACTACTGTTCTCTGCTCTGCTCATTGTGACAGTTACCTTTGCACAGACTCAGCTATCCACAGAAGGAAGGACTTGAGGGCAAGGAGGGCAAATGATGGGACACATTCCCCATGCACCACTTCTGCTCCCAGAGCAGATGTCACTAATCAATTGCAGCCCTCTCATCCTGAGCCTAGAGCAACCTCACACTCTGTCTAAACCCATGCAGGCACTACCTAGAGATCATTGGCCTGTGAAGTGATACCCTTATTCATCCTTTGCTGAGATCTGACTCTGGAGGAGGGGAGAGAATAGAGGGAGTAAATTAAGCTACTCCCATTTCTCTTTGGGATCATTTTCCTTCTCCGAAAAAATGGGAGTTGAAAAAGTACCCACCTCAGAGGATTGCTGTGAGGATCAAATAAAATATCACAGGTGAAGGGCTTACAAGGCCTTATGATCATTTCTTTATGTGGCCTCCTTGCTTCCTTGTAGAAGCCCTTCAGGGGAGGGGTCGGTGTGCCCATTCCACATATCAGGAAACTGAGGCTCAAGAAAATGAAGAAATTAGTCTAGGTGACATAGCTAAAAAATGGTGGGGCCAGGGCTACACCAAGCAAGTCTGTCTAGGGCTCAATTTTAGCTGGACAAAAGGACAGGGGTGGAGTCCAGTCATTCCTTCATGCCCACGACTTGGATGGAGGAGTCCACTCTGCGGTAGGACTTCATGGCCCCACAAATGTCCCAGCTGCCCGTCCTCAGATTCTCTGATCTATCACAGAGTCTGGTTGTAATGAGTGCATGGCATCTAATTGCTAATCTTCATTTTTAATGTACAATCATGTCATATCAGAATCCCTGGCAAGAGAACACTCAGCCTAGGCTTGAGCATGTAATGTAGTAATAATAACAATAGCAGTGCCCCCTAGCTTTGGCAGAGCACTCCCAGATTGCAAATGCCTGCATTTCACTGTCCCCTGGCACTGAGCTCACTGCCCCTGGAGTCAGCCCTGCCCAGTGGCTTTTCCTGCAGTGTCCACCATGCCCCAAGGAAGGGCTTCCTGAGCTTTCCCCCAGAGCTTCCTTTGTTATCTGGACTGAGATTTCACCCAATTTGGCCCTTCCCTGTCCTCTTAGAGAGGTCTCAGTTTCCTCAACACCTTCTCCTGTCCTCCCTCTGGGACAAAGAGAAAATCAGGGCTGTAGGTCTTGGACATCAGCCTCCATGGCCTGGGAGGGGCTTTGAGGATGCAGATGGGGCAGTCTGTCACAGGTAACCTGTGGCTGGAGGTAGGTGCCCTCAGTGGTCCCTGCTGGTCACAGTACAGGAGGGGACTGGAGGGCAGGAGGACCGGGAGAGTGAGTGGCAAAGACCCGTCTTTTCTGTGGAATCATTGACATGTCTCTCTGGGAACTGGGCTTGAAGACACTGACTAGATCTGTGTTTTTCTCATGAACAGCCCAGAAGAGGGTGGGCTTTGGAGCACACAGACCTGGACTCGAATCCTGCCTGCATCATTTACGCACTGCCTAACCTCCCTGAGTCTCAATTTCCCCGGGTGTAAAATGGGAACATCCTGATGCTTTGAGGGTTACTGCGAGGGTTACCTGCTGTGCAGCATGAGGTGGGGGATTGAGATAATGTGGACCAAATGCCTGGCACCAGGGTGGGAACATTGCAGCCCCCCAGTTAAAGGTGACCATAGGTACCATGAGCAGAATAAAGCCTGAGGCTGAGCCAGAGCCTCTGCTTGGTTATCTGCAGTACGGCTCCATCATGGTTCCAGTTGTAAATGTGGACAGTCATTCCTGATATCAGGCTCATTCTCCCATTCATTCATTCATTCATTCAACAAATATTGAGCATTTACTACACAGTAACACCCTTTTAGATACCACAGTTACAGCAATAAACGAAGCAAAGTCCCAGTCCTCATGGAGCTGACATAGTCAGAAAAGACAGGCAAAAAAAACAAACAATGAATATTTAATATGTCAAAAGATGGGAACAGCTACGAATACAAATAAAGCAGTGAGGTGATGGGTATGGGCCTAGGCTCACCAAGAAGGTAACACTGGAACCGAAGTTACTAGAAGGAAGAGAGGGAGCCATGCAGGTGTCTAGGGGAAAAGGGTTCCAGGAAGAGGGATTCAGAAGTGGAAGCAGGCTTGGCTTGTTCCAGAATAGCAGGAAGGCCAAGGTGCCTGAAGAGGAGGAGAGGAAAAGTACCAGAGGTAACAGGGGTCAGATGACATAGGGCCTTAGAGGCTGTATTAGTCCATTTTCTGTTGCTTATAACAGAATACCTGAAACTGGGTAATTTATAAAGGAATGACATTTATTTCTTACAGTTTTGGAGGCTGGGAAGTCGAAAGTCCAGGGATCAAATCTGGTGAGGGCATTCTTCTTGGCAATGACTCTGCAGCAGTGCAGGTGTCACATGGCGAGAATGGCATGAGCAAGAGAGTTAATGTGCTCACTTGCTCTCCTTATAAAGCCATCAGAACCACTCCCTGATAACCTATTAAACCATTAACCCATTTTTCCATGAATGGATTAATCCACTCATAAGGGTATAGTCCTCACAGTCCAATCACCTCTTAAAGGCCCCACCTTTCAAATACCATAATTGAATTTCCCACTCTCTTAACACTGTTACAAAGAGAGTTAAGCTTCATTGAATTTTGTGCGGACATTCAATCCACAGCAGAGGCTGTTGTAGGACTTTGGCTTCTATTCAAGGAGATGGGTAGTCATTGGAGAGTTTTGAGCACAAAAGAGACCTGATCACCCTGGTTGTGGCAGAAGAGTCTGGAGGGAGACCAAGGAGAAGGTGAAGAGGCCAGGTAGGAGGCTAGGACAGTGGCTCAGGTGATGACAATGTTGCTTTGGACCAGGGGGTTAGTGGTAGAGGTGGCAAGATGGGGTCAGATTTGAAGGTGAAACAGGATTTGCAAATTAATTGGATTTGAAGTGGATGAGAAGAAAAGAAGTCAAAAATGACTTTTGGGGCCTGAGCACATGGAGGGACCGAGCTTCCATCTGCTGAGATGGGGAGGATTATGGGCAGGTTGGGTCGGGGACTGTGAGTCAAGAGTTAAGGTTTTTACGTCTGAGATGCTTTGTAGACATTGGAGTGGAGATACAGGCAGACAGTTGGATGTATAAATCTGAAGTTGAGGGGAGAGTCTCGAGCTGGAGATGTCAATTTGGGGGCTGTCAATGTACGGATGCTGTTCGGTGCTGTGAAGCTGGATGAGATCATCCAGGGAGCATGTGTGGGAATGTGGGAAAGGCAACAGTCCAAAGACGGAGCTTCGGGTTGGTGGAAGGCAAAATGATTTCTGCATCTAGAAGCCTTGCCAAGGAAAGTGTGATCCCTGGGGTTATTGCCCATGGCATCCCAAAGCCAAGTGTATTGGGAGGATTTTCCTACAAACAGGAATGAGTAAGGACACTGCCATTTCTCTGCCAAGGGCCACCCTACATTAGCCACCCTGGCACTCGGCTCCACCTGTCCCTGGAACTGTGCCTAGGTGATTGGGAAAGGCTGGTTGTCCTCTCTGATGTCACCACAGAAGTCTGCAGCCCACATGCTTCAGAGACAAGAGAGAAGGACCCCAAGAAAGAAATCACATGCCCAGGGACCCATTACCAGGAGCAGACAAGTTCAAAAGCAGGGCTTCTGTGTCCAAGGCTGAGAGCAGTCCCCCTGCTGGGCCCTCTGGGGGCTTGAGTACATTTTTACTTCCCTGAGTTTTATTTGCCTCTCTGCATTTAAAGCAGCATGCCCAAACCATCAGCTTCTGAAGGCTGCTTCCTCTGCCCACTTGAGCCCACCTTAACCCCATGTCTTTAGGTCACCTCCCTCTGCAACCTCTGCTAGAGGGAGTCATTCCAGAGCTTTTCTCTGCCCATACCCCAGGCCTTTCAGCCCTGGATGGCACTTGTCTCTCCTAGGAATGGGGCTATGGGCAGGGACTTGGGGATGGATGTAGCCTAATGCGGTAACAGCAGCAAGAGCTCAAAGACCCAGGTTCAAACCCACTGGAGCAAAGGTTTTTAAATCATCAGGACCTCTCTTTATTCACCTGTAAAATGGGACAATTACACCCACTTTCCAGTGTGACTGTGAAGGTTTGGAGAGCATGTAGTTGCTTAATAAGCTATTGTTCTTTTATTTCTTCTCTGGCCTTTTAATTCCACAGTGATTGTTGTAGACCTACTGTCATTCTTCCTGAAGGGTCCTCCCGAGACTGCTCCAGGGGGAGGACACATCTTCTCTCTCCCTCCCCAGCTAGCCCCAGGTTGGTCTTGGGAGGAAGATTGGTACACTGGCTCACCTTCATTTGACAAGGTCTCATCAGGCCTGGCCAGGTGCCAGCTTGTGCCAGGCCCCATTACGAGCACGTGATGGGATAACTCAAGCAAATAGTTTCTCCCTACCTTGTAGATTGGATGTAAGATGTCATCTGCTGACCTTGTGGGTCTCACCCTGGGGCTCTACCCAACTGCCTCACACCATATATGTGTCCAGAGAGGGGACTGGACCAGGTCACCCAGCATGTTAGTGGCTGAAACTTCAATCTCCTTTTTATGTGGAAAGTGCACTTTCCACATAAAAGTGGGAAAATGCCCAGGAGGGAGCCTGCTGCTCTGCTCTCAGTGAAAATGCAGAGAAAGTGCAACCCCTCTTTTGGAAGGAACTGTGACCCAAACTACGTCTTTAAAAGGACAGAGTCTGTGACATCCAGGTCCCCTGCCATTTACAAGGCAGTGGGCCATCAGACCAGCAAAGCTTCCCCCTTCTTCTTGTTGCAATCCTTTCCATCAAGGCCCCAAGATACCAGAAGAATCTCTGAACATCTGGAGTGAAAACAGATGAATTTCTTTTCTGGGGAGATTCTCTAGGGACTTTTTTTTAGAAGTACCAGCTCACAAGAGCCAGTAGTTAAATAGTCGGGAGTTTCATGAGCTAGTTGTTAAAACATTGGTAGCTTGACATCCACCATGGTTGGAGTATTTACACCATGGAAAATTGATAAACAGTGGAAATTAGGGATCTTTCTTTCTTTCTTTCTTTGAAAGTTGGTTTACCTGTACACTGCTAAATAAAACATACATACAGAAAGGTGCACAAATCATCAATGTATAGCTCAGTGAATTTTCACAAACTGAACACGCTCATATCAGGAAACACATTGTTACCTACACCTTAGAATTCCCTCCTCGTATTCCTCCAGTCACTACCCCATGCCAAGGGCAACCATGATCTTCACTCCTGTCACCATAAATTCGTTTTGCCTATTCTTAAACTTTATATAAATGGAATCATATGGTATGTTCTCTTTTGTGTCCAGCTTCTTTTGCTCAACATTATGTTGTGAGATTCACCCATGTTATTGAGTATAATTGTAGATCATTTACTGTTATCACTATATAGTATTCCATTGTGTGAATATACCACTAATAACTTATCCATTCTACTTTTATGGGTATTTGAGTAGTCTTCAGTTTGGGGAGATGAATGAGTAGTGCTGCTTTGAACATTCTACAGTGCTGTCCAGTAGAACTTTCTGTGATAGTAAAAATGTTCTGCATCTTCACTGTCCAGTATAACAGCCACTAGCTGCATGTAGCTACTGAGCACTTGAAATGTGGCTGGTGCAACTGTAGAACTTAATTTTTAATTTGACTTTAGTTGATCTGAATTTAAGCAGTTTCATGTGGCTTGTGGCTATCATATTGGACAGCGTAATTCTAGTACATGGTGAACATGTGGATGCTTTTCCTTTCCTCTCCACCTAGAGTGGAATTTCTGGGTTTAGCACATATCTATGTTTGGCCTTAATAGATAGAGCTAAACAGTTTTCCAAAGTGGCTGTACCAATTCACACTCCATCAGCAATGTATGAGAGTTCTAGTTGCACTATGCCCTCATCAACACTTGGTATTGTCTGAATTTTTTCATTTTAGCCATTCTAACAGGTAGCAGAGATATTACATTGTGGTTTTAATTTGAATTTCTCTGGTGATTAAATATAGTTTGGCACCTTGGGTATCCTCTTTTGTGAAGTAATTGCTCAAGTCTTTTGCCCATTTTTCTATTGAGTTTTTTTTATTATTGATTTCTAGAAGTTTTTTTTGGGGGGGGGCAGCTGACCAGGGTACAGGGACCAAGTATATGTTATACATATGAATTCCCTGTTGGATACATTATTGTAAAAATCTCCCTCTCAGTGGTTTGCCTTTTGACTCTTATAATGGTGTGTTTGGATTAACAGAATTCTTAAATTTTTGTATATATTAAGTATTTAGCATTTGAAGTTGGAAAACAGCCTTGTTAAAGAGTTTTTGTCTGTCATTGAAATTTCAGATTTTAAGTTAAACAAAATTTAAGGGATTACTGATGAAATAATTTAAACTTTTTCAAAAATCTCACATTTTTCCAAGATAAAAAGGTACCTCTAATACTTGAAAATACCAAGAGTGATTCCAATAGTATGACTATTTTAGTATGTGTGACTGTTATACATACATACACAGAGTGTCACCACACTGTAAACAATGAGAACAGTAGCATTTTGGCATCACTCCCATTTTATTCTTGTGAGGGAGTAAGGTGATCAATTACACCTGCAATGCTAGTGTGCTGACTTGTCTGCTGTATTAGTTTGTTTTGTGTTGTTATAACAGAATACTTGAGACTGGGAAATTTATAAAAAAAACAGAGTTTTATTTGGCTCATGATTCTGGGACAGCTGCATCTGGCACAGGCCTCAGGCTGCTTCTCCTCATGGCGAAAAATGGCAGGCAGCTGGCGGGTACAAGCAGATCACATGGCCAGAGGAAGCAAGAGAGAGAGAGGGGAGGTGTCAGGGTCTTTTAAACAACCAGCTCTTGCAGGAACTAATAGAGCAAGAACTCACTCAATACCCCCACCCCCAAGGGAGAGCATTAATCCATTCATGAGAGATCCACCCCCATGACTCAAAAAGCTCCCAACACTGCCACATTGGGGATCAGATTTCCATATGAGTTTGGTGGGGGGATAACACATCCAAACTCTATCATCTACCAAGCATAAAATCCAATTATCTAAAACAACATGCTATCAAATTCCCAGACAGTATGTAATTTATAACTGAATTTGTATATTTAGAAATCTGTGGAGTGTTCTTTAAATTCTTCTAAAATAAAAATTATACTAAGCATTAAATAAAAACACTGAACTAAATAGTATAACCACAAGAGTGGCTGAAGTTCAGTGTCTGGTTTAACAAATGTTTACCCATCATTTTGATATCAATTTTTGCTCATTCTTAGCACATCCAGTGTTTCTCCTGCAATGGGATTTATTTTTCAGCATATGAGAATGAAAGGCCCTGCTGTACATGACTGTCTTATTACAAGAGCCATAGGGATGTCGAACTTGTGAAGTACACGCAGGGGAACAAAGGTGCCCACAGCATTTCCCTTTGTTTGACATTGGCTTTGAATGGCTCTTAGAGAAAATTTCAAAAATAAATTTTAAAAACTGAATGAGGGTCTGTTTCTTTTTTTTTTTTTTCTTTTTCTTTTTTTTTTTTTTTTTTTTTGTCGTTTTTTCATGACCGGCACTCAGCCAGTGAGTGCACTGGTCATTCCTATATAGGATCCGAACCCGCGGCGGGAGCGTCGCCGCGCTCCCAGCGCAGCACTCTACCGAGTGCGCCACGGGCTCGGCCCATGAGGGTCTGTTTCTAAGTTTAGTCCATTAACCAAGACCTGTACTTCAACTGCAAAAATCTTCGCAGGATGGAAGTACTCAAGTGACACAAATACTGAAACACAGGTAATCGGAGGTACCAAAGGCATGGATAATATGAGTCATCAACAAAAGACAGTCTGAGTAAGTATTGCATATTTCCTGTCAGCTGAGGCTAAGACTTGCATATTTTGAACTGAAAAGGAATCTTGTGGGGCTTTTTATTTATCACTTATATGAAGAAATGCTGTTTTAGGTCCCCTCATTGAACATAAAGCCTAGGTTTCAAAATTCATTTTCCTGTATCATCACAAAACACATTATACTCTGTTAATACTATTTGACATTGAACTGCTATAATTGATGGTACAACCACTCTCTTGTGTATCCAGCAAAGAGCAAACCTATTAGAGTGAAAAGCTAATCATGAAAACATGAATGATTCTATAAAGATATGAGGAAGGACTGTTTGTGTTTTGGGATCTATTAACCAGGTCTAGGCACCTGTACAGATAGATGGCCTGGGGTAGTTTGCGCATGATGACTATACTTAGAAAGTCTTCTGAAAACCTTCTGCTTGCTCCAGCCATGGCCTTGACCCTGTGCACATCTCAGTCCCTGGGTAGGCCCTTAGCCTTCTGGCCACTTCACAGCCCAAACTCCCACCAAATTTCTTTATTTTAAGAATTTCTTTATTATATGTAGTCTAATTTATCCATTTTTTTTTAATGGTGAGTACCTTTTAAGAAATGTTTGTGTCTTATTTAAGAAATCCAGAGTTGTGAAGATGTTCTCTGATGTTTTCCTTTTCAACCATTATTGTTTGGCCTTTCACATGTAGATCTGTGTCTAGGGAATATCTTTAAGATTTTAAGGTTTGATTGTCATGTATTGAGTACCTATCATGAACAAGGCATCTTGCTAGATGGTGTGCTTTGATTAACTCATAGAAGAGACTGCTGTTCCCAATTTACAGATGGGGCAATAGAGGCTCAGAGACCTGACTTGCTCAGTGGGCTAGGCCAGCCTGAGGTGGGACCAGGATTTTAACCCAGGACTGTCTGTGACTTACTTAGCCAGAGTGATATCCTAGGACAAGATACAGGTCAGCTCTGGCAGAGGAGCTCTGGGCTTTGGCTGACCAGGCCCTGCTCCCAGGGCTACCCCCAAGGAAGGTGGCTGAGGAGTGACCTCCCTCCCAGAGGACACTAGGGCCACTGACCTTCTCAGGATACTGGATGTTGGTGAACAAAAGGCCTGCAATGAGGACTGGTTTGGCTCTCGAGACAGCTAAAGGCTGCAAAGCAATCTGACGGGAAGGGGAGAATAAAGGGCTTGTTCCCAAATACCCCATAATATTTTTTTGGAATCCATGCTCCATGAACCACTTGCTAATATGATGTTGGCAGTCAGTTGAGATTGTCAGGATTTATTGTGGCTAAGAAGTATCTGTCTTTTCCTAGCCTACTAGTTTTTCTTGTCCTACCTACTGCAATGACATTATGTTAATAGATTTCCTGATCGTAAACCATTCTTGCATTCCTGGAATAAGCCCTACTACTTATGACGTATTATTTTTAATACACTGCTAGCCTGATGCTGGTTTCCCAGATGCACTCGTAAATTCTGGGAGCTGAGGGAACTTCTGTGGATCAGGGGACAAAATCTCTTCACCATTAATGTGTCCAGAATGGGAACACACAGGGCCCTGCCTTTTGTAAGCTCTAGGCCCAGGCAGCATGGTTAACAGAGATGGGAACCATAATTGCCCCGACTGCCAGAAAAGCATAAATGGACTGGCAGAAGTATGCCCATAGAGTGTGACATTTAGAGAGGTGAGATGGCACTGGAATCCTTCATGGGTGTTTAGCAAAGAGATCTTTAGGGAGGCCAGGAATCTGAGCAAGTTGCCAGTGAGTGTTTGTTTGAGAAATTTCCAGAATCTTTTTGCAGGATCGATTTTTCAGAGAGTGGAGAAAGGGAGGACGGGGGTTAGAAATGGTTTTCTCTGTAATTGTGTTTGCCAACCCGCATGGCACCTCAGATGGCCTCTCACTTAACACAGTGCCCATCTGTACAGCCTCAGAGTAAGGGAGGGAACCACAGCTCCCCAGGAGGGCAGGTAGATATCTTGATTATTCCTAGGGCTATGGAGTCAGAACCAAGTTCAAATCCTGTCTCCCCACCCCCACCCCCAAAATGACTTTGTGACCTTGAGCAAGTCACTTCAGCTTCCTGAGCTTCAGTACCCTCATCTATTGAGTCGGATTACTAGCGCCTACCTCATACAGGTGCTAAAATTTGTCCATTTTGTTTATCTTTTCAAAAAAACAGCTTTTGGTTTCATTGATGTTATCTGTTGCTTTTCTGTTTTCTATTTCATTAATTTCTGCTCTCCTCTTTATTATTCCTTCCTCTACTTACTTTTGGTTTAGTTTGCTCTTCTTTTTCAACATAGTATCCTAGTATGAAAGCTTAGGTTTTTGAGTTGAGACTTTTCTTCTTTTCTGATGTAAAAGCTATAAATTTCCCTCTAATTTAGCTGTATCCCATAAATTTTGATATGTTGTGTTTATTCAGTTCAAATTATATTTTTATTTTTATTGCAATTTCTTCTTTGACCCATGGGTTACTTAGAAGCATGTGGTTTAATTTCTAAATATTTAGAGTTTTCCCAGATACCTTTCTGTTTTAGATCTCTAATTTAATTCCGTTGTGGTCAGAGAACATATTTTGTATGATTTAAATCGTTTTAAATTTATTGAGACGTGTTTTATGGATCATATAGAGTCTATTCTGGAGACATCAGAATAATACTAACTCAAATCCAATAAAATCTGGAAATTTTACTCCAATATATCTCATTTTCCTCCCCCACTCACTTTTGTGCTTTTGTTATCATGTATATTACATCTGCATATGTTTTAAACAAAATGGTATTATAATTATTATGTATATAATCTTATGTCTTTCAAAGAAGTTAAGAGAAGAAATTAAAAAGAATATACTTATAGAATCTTTTGTATTCACCTACATATTGACCATATGAAGAACTTTCTATTTCTTTCTATGGATTCAAGTTAGCATCTAGTGTCATTTCCTTCCAGCCTGAAGGACTACCTTTAGTATCTCTTATGAGTTAGGTCTGCTAGCAACAAAATCTCTCATTTTTTGTTTATCTGGAAATGTCTTTATTTTACCTTCAACTTTGAAAGATTCTGACTTTTTACCTCTTCAAGGTTTTTGCTGTTTGTCTGTTTAGTAACTGGCCTAAACTAAATCTATTAAGATCTGTCGCGATAGCAACATGCAGCTGCTAATGTCTCTGCTCAATTGTTGGTTTTTTTTTTTTCTTGCTTTAATTTTGAATCCTTCTTAGTGGATGACCCATGTCTACGTAGCTCAGTGTTCTGTCAAAGAATGGCCAGAGGCTGTAATCAAACATCTCAAGACAGTAAGGCTTACACTCTCTGCTATTGGTTCTGTGTGTGCAGCCTGGAGAGTGCATTGAAACTTCAGTCCATTTTCAAGTCTGCCCCAGATTTCACTTCCCTCTAAGCATCTCTCACCTCTTCTGCACAAAATGCAGGCTCCATTAGCCAGGGATGTGTTGGTGACGTGGGCCCCTCTTGGCTTCTGCTGCACATGCACACAGCCTGCACTCAACCTAGGATGTGTGGAGAACTTACCCAGACCCCTATAGCTGGATCACTTCCCAAAACTCCCTGTTAAATTTCTAACTAGTCTGCTAGTCCATTTCTTGCTACAAACAGGACCACAACTTCAGGCTGGTGCAGCAGCTGGCCCTCCTTGTTTATGTACCACCAAGATTGCCACTTTAACAACACTCTAAATCAACTTGGTCTCTGCAGTGGTAGCGTGACAGCTGCTGGGTTTCACAGCCTGTCCCACTCTGGCTGACAGTTGGTGGGGAAGAGGATGGGAGAAGTCCCAGACAAGAACACCCCAGACTTGTACTGTTTTTACCTGAAGTTCAGTCATTTTCATAAATGCTTCTTAGTTCATAGTATGCCTTTGGCCAATTTCCAGAGAACTGAAATGACAGTCTGACAGTTTCACTCAGCTTTATATGTGGTTGCACTTATGGAGTGCTTATGTAACTCATGCAAACTATCTCACTTAATCCTCACAGAACCAGCTTGAGAGATCATTACCCTGTTTTAGAGATGAGGGAACTAAGGTACATAGGTGTTAAGTAACCTGGCCAATGTCACTGACCCAGGCTCTTAAATGCTGCATTTACCACCTCCAGTGATATCCTCTCCCTAAAGCTTTTTTGAGCAAAACAGAAAACACCCCCAAATCAGGATGATTACTCACAGCTACAACAGCAAGTAATGTAATGGTGACCTGCCTAGACACTCAGTCATGTTCATTCCCCCAAATCTGACTCACAAAGGGAATCCCTGCATGACTATATTGGTTGATGCTAACTGGCACTAGTGAGCTAAGGAAGGGCTGGTTTCCTTTCCTGTTCCAGTCAAGCTGCAGAAGTGTCTCTGAGCTTCCTGGAGGCCAAAGTTACAAGGCAAGGAGGGTTAGTTACGTGATTGTCATTATCTGTAAAGAGAAAGCAGCTCTTTGGGAAAGTCAAGCTTTTCGTGGTCCTCAAATCTTGGAGCAATTTCTCACATGGAGCCTCACTGAGGGGATACTGAGAAGTGTAATTAACAGTATGTGCAGCAACACACTTGTGAGAAAGCTGCTTCTTCAGTCCCCTCAATGTGGGCTCTGAGGCATAAGGCCAAAGCAACACTACAGGAAGACAGTTCTTGGGAAGGAAGCTTAGCTACTGTAGCCCAAGAACACAGATCTAGGCTGGTCCAGCTTGTTCCGAGGACTAAAAGCTTTACACACAGAACTGTGTATGGATGGAATGGCCGTCACACAATCCTCCATAAATATTCTCTCTCCCCTGGGTGGGATAGCTCATGATAATTTGCAGCATGAATTTAACATTTCTATGTCAATTATTCATAAACTTTCTGGAAAGTCAATGTTCTAGTCAATGGCCATTTTTCTGAACCATGATTTTGAGTCTCCTAATGCAAGCTGGGCTGTGGGAGCTTACCTCCTAGCTGCTGGGTGGGGCAAGCCGGCCCCCCAGCATCTGCTTCTCAACCTAATCAGGCAAGCACAGTGACTCTACTGGTGTTATAAAATCCTGAGTTCTTTGTGGAAAATGGTCCAAGAGCCAACCCTAGGTGGCAATGGAAGAGAAGAGAACATGAGGAGGTCAAGGCCAGTGATGATTCTAGCAGGAAAATGGGAATTAGGTTCAAGTGAAATGTCTAATCCTAACCTGGCTCCATTCTGCAATGTCAGACTGTTCACTATTTCCTCTGCAGAAATAAGGAAAATGGGTTTGTGACACACCTTCAGCAAGTTTTCCAGCCAGTAAGTAAACTATACTTAAAGCCAGAGATTCACTTTAGTGAATGGTGACAAGCAGGTAAACTTACGGAATTTGGATACGTGTGAGTTAATTTTACTGAGTTTAAAGTGGCAGAATGTATCTTAGTGGAGTAAACCACTTTCATCTCATATATTTAGAATCATTAAGGGCCTGTGGGTGTGTCACATATTTTTTATTTATATTTTAACACAGTGATTGAAAACCTTCTACTTGGCAGTGGAGCACTCTTCTCTTCACTCTGACATGTAAAACAGATGGAAGCGGAGATGCTCTGCTGAAGTAGGAGCAGGGACCTGCATGATGCCCCAGAACTGCCCTACTCAGAACCAGGCACCTGTGTGGGACTGCTTGCTTTCCACAGTTTGAGAGGTTCATTTTAATCTGATTCATATCTGTGTTCCCAGTGTCTAGCATGTGTCCAGGCATGGAGTAAGGACATAGTGAGTATTGGTGAGTGGATGGATATAGGGATGGATGGATGGATGGATGGATGGATGGATGGATGGATGGATGGATGGAAGGATGGATGGATGGGTGGATGATGGATGGATGTTTGAATGGATGATGGATGGATGGGTGGATGATGGATGGATGGATGGATGATGGATGGATGGATGGGTGGATGGATGGGTGGATGATAGATGGATGGATGGGTGGATGGATGATAGATGGATGATGGATGGCTGATGGATGGATGGATGGGTGGATGGCTGATGGGTGGATGGATGGGTGGATGGCTGATGGATGGATGGATGGATAATGGATGGATGGACTGATGAGAGATGAGTGGGTGGATGGGTGATGGATGGATGATAGATAGATGGATGGGTGGATGGATGATAGATGGATGATTGGTGGCTGATGGATGGATGGATGGGTGGATGGCTGATGGGTGGATGGATGGGTGGATGGCTGATGGATGGATGGATGGATAATGAATGGATGGACTGATGAGAGATGAGTGGGTGGATGGATGATGGATGGATGATAGATGAATGGATGGGTGGATGGATGATAGATGGATGATGGATGGCTGATTGATGGATGGATGGATAATGGATGGATGGACTGATGAGAGATGGGTGGATGGGTGGATGATGGATGGATAGGTCGATGGATGGATGGATGCATGCATGGATGATGGATGGATGATGGATGGGTGGTTGGATGGGTGGATGATGGATGGATGGGTGGATGGCTGATGGATGGATGGATGATGAGTAGGTGGATGACTGAGTGAATGATGAGTAGATGGCCTAGATAGATATATGCCTGGGAGGGGGGATGATTTGTTGGTCAAATGAACTGGTGGAGGATTCATGAATAGATGGATGACTCCATATTCCATTCTTCCTTTCCATCATAATCTACACCACTCCTAATGCTACAAATGATCATGTAAAAATATTAGGAACTTGGCATGACATTAGTTGACTTCTTGTAGAGATGCATCACCATTGTAAGAAGAATCCTGAACACGAAGGAGCCTTTTCCTCATCCCCATAATCCCAACATTCAGCTGCCATCAAGGGGACATCCCACAGCCTCCCTCCAGGAGAACCCCCCTTTCCTGAGCTCTGCTGGCACCTCACCCCTCTCTGTTCCTTTCCATGCTTCTCCCTATCTCCCCTGATCTTATTCTGCTAGTTCATCCTTCAAGACCCAGCCCTTATATGTCCTTCTCTCTGACCTGCCCCCAGCCCTGTGTCATACCTCCATCAGTCTCCTGGTGACCAGAGGATGGATGTTAGCCAGTGAGCTGAGAAGTCACCCAAAAAGGCAGGAAAGGAGACTCAGAAGTGCCCAAGGCAATGAGCCCTGCCCTCACATCCCCTGCCCCAACCCTTCTCCAAGTCCCTGCTGGAAAGATGGTGCCTGAGTCACGTTCCCTACACTCCCTCCACTGACTCCGTGGCCTTGCCCTGTAGGTTTCAGTAGTGGGGGAAGAGTGCATTGCCAAGGCCAGACTTGCCAGGGAATGGACCTGTGACGAATGTCTTCATAATTTTTGTGACAGGGACCTTCAGTCAGACCTGAGTCCTTGACCCTCCTTCTCCCTCTACCAGCATCTCCGAGAGAGTGGGCAGGACTGGAGGGCTAAAGGTGTTGAGTCAGCACTCCTGAGTCTCTGAGCCTTCCCTTTGTCACGGCTGCTCAGGTAGCTGCAGGCTGAAAGATCACTTCACTGTACCCAGACAGAGCGACTGTGGAGTTGTCTACACACTACACTCAGCCAGGACTTGGGTCTGCCTCAATTTCAATGCCCTGTATGTTTCTCATTTTCCCCAGACTGGAGCCTGTCCTGACCCAGCCCCCTGACACAGGCCTGGATCTCATTGTTTTCCCTCATAGTTCCCACCTCCCTCAGACCCATTCACCCACCCTGAAGGAACAACAGTTCAAGAATAAGTGCCTCTTCAGACAGATAGCCAGCAGGTCTAGAGAGGGCAAGGGATGTGCCCAGGGTCACACAGTGAGTGAGTGTAGAACCAGGAACAGAACCCAGTTCTCCTGCCCCACACCCCCCTTCCATCCTGCTCTCTTCTCCTCTTCTGTGACACTGTTTGATGAATTATCAGACAGTCCTGGATTCAAATCCCAGATCTGCCACACAGCTAGGTAAGCAATCTGAGCATGCAACTTCAGCTCACCAAGACTCAGTCCTCATCTGTAACTGGGAGTGACAATGGCATCACACAGAGAGGAAGCAAGCCCAACACCTGGCTCCATAACCAGGTTTGGGTTGTATAGGACCTTCTGACTCTAGGCAGTTCCCAGTCCCAGAGGCACCAGAGCTGGCTTCTGCCTGGCATAGCAGTGGCCCCTGGACCCAGGCACCACCCCAGCCCTATGGGGGTCTTTGGAACCCCATGTACAGATTGTAACTAACACCAGGGCTGTCTATGAAGCCTGCTCAGAGGACAAGAAATCGGAAGGGTCAAGGACCTCTGCAGTGTTATTCTGTGGTATCGAGTGTGTTCATCTGAACCCCACTCTGTGCTTGGCTCTACATATTGCAGGGACTGTGGCTCAGCCTCCTCTACCTCTAGCTCCATGCTCATGTGAGTCCTCACGGAAGCCTCTTCACAGATCTCCTGCCTCCCACCCTGCCCCTGCCCATCTGTCCTCCCTTCTGGAGCCATAGGGCTCTCCTCTAACACTCTGACCATGCCCCTCTTTGCCCTTGTCCCTTTGTCCTTGGAATCAAGGACAGTCTCTTGATTTAACCTTCAAGATCCCTCATGGTCTGGCCCCTGACAGCCCCCACCCCCAACCTCAGCCCTGACCAGTCTCCTCTACAGCCTCCACCTCTCCTGGAATTCCTCAAATGCACCGAGCCCTCATGGGGGTGTCCCTAGGTTCTTCTATAGTGGAATTTTCCAAACTGACTTATCATTGATCTTTAGCCCACCCTAGACTTGGATTCCTTAATCAAGACCTGACTTACTGTCCTGGATGGAAGCACCTATTCTGTTCTGACAGTCTGCCAATGCTTCTTTGCAAACATCTGTGAATCCCATGGTTGGGCTGGAGTTGGGGGTGGGGTTTGGGTGAGTGATGAACCGGAGGACAGGGCAACGAGTGAGTGAGAATGACTGAGAGCGGCTCATGTGCCCTCCCTTAGGAGGCATTACATATCACTGACTTCCCCTTGTGCAATTCAAATGACTCCTGAGTTTTCTCTTTGTGCTGGCCCTGCCCAAGATACAGGGCAGAGGAGACGACAAGATAGAGAGAACCCACCCTCTGGGGGCTCTCAGTCCATATGGAACCAGAGCAGTTGAGAGTGCAGGTTCAAGAATCGGTAAGAAGAGGCTGGATCTAAGTCCTGGTCTGCCACTTTGACTAGAGCTGTGCCTCGGCTTCCCCATCTGTAGAATGGAGGGAAAGACCATAGCTGCCTGTCAGGGTTGTGATGGAGATTAGATGAGATGACCACACATGTGAAGAGTTTAGAGCCTGGCTGATGCATAGTGAATGCTGAGTCAGTGAGAGCCACCATATTGTCAGTGTTCCTCTATGGTGAAGTCACTCAAGGGTCCCTTTCCCTACAATCAAGGACACCTGTAGAACAGATCTGGAGATAGACTATACACAGAACGCCCCCGCCCAGCCCTGAATTGTTTGCTCTTTCCCATATGACTGCCTGCCCATCTCATCCCGAGACACACGGGCTCCTATCTCTGGGATCCTGGCGTCTTATCAGTGATGTTCAGCTGTTGATTTGTCTTTATTCTGAATAACCCCAGGTCATGGCCTGCTCTGACTACATAAAAAGTGGCTCAGGAGAAGCAAAGCGTCATTTTAAGGAGAGGAACATTTTATTTTATTTTACTATTTCTTATTGTGATAAAATATATGTAACATAAGATTTGCCATTTTAACCATTTTAAAACACACTCTTTCATGGAAATAATTACGTTTGCAATGCTATGTGACCATCACCTCTATTTCCAAAACCTTTTTGTCATCCTAAACATAAATTCTATACCCATTTAACACTAATTTCCCGTTATTCTTTTCCTTCAGTTTCTGGTAACTTCTTATCTACTTCTGTCTCTGAATTTTTTTTTTCTTTTTGTTTTTTCTTAATTGACCCATGATAATTGTGTATATTGGGAGAGAAACATTTTATTTTCACAAGATTTCAAACATATGAACTCCTCATGCCTGGGGCCACAGAATAGCATCTAGGCTAAGAGCACAGGACTTCAGCTTCCCGCTGACCCAGGTCCCTCTTCATAGGGCTGTGAGCTTGAAGAAGTTACTTAACCCCTCTGAGGCTGTTTCCTTACCTGTTAACTGTGGATCTCATCACAGGCCACCACAAGGATTAAATGACATAATATAGTGCTTGAAAAGTACAGGGCACACAGTAGGTGCTCAGGAGATGGTTACCACTTCTGCTGGTTTGTGGGGGGAAGGTGGTGTCTCAGGGAAGAGCCTTTATTTTGAGGTATAGTTTCCATTTGGTCGTGGGCACCTTTGTAGAAACTGCTTGGGAAGAAAGTCCAGGATAGAAGTGAAGCTTGCTTCATCCTCTGTCCTTGCCACAGCTGGTGCAGGGGGACAAGGAGGCAGAAAGTGTGGGAAGGGGGGCTTTCATCATGTTATTTCTCTGCAGTCATATTGATCTTCTTGATAAAATGGGCCCCAGGTTTGGAAATTGGAAGACTTTCCCTCATAATTTAAAGCAGTGCCTACTCTGCTGGTCGCAGTGACTGGAAGATTAATTTCCCAGCCAGCCTTGCAGGCGGATGTTTGTGTCAACTGGCTCCATTGGCAGGCACAGGTGACACCATCACTGGTAACGAGGCTGGTGCCAGATAAGGGTGGGGCTGTCATCTGCTGCTGAGGCAAGTGGAGGGAGGGGTGCCTTCAAGGTGACCTTACGGGGCTGGCACCTTGGAGCCAGGTTCTGCGTGCTTCAAGGGGCTAGCACACACACATGCACTGGCACACACACGTGCATGCACACACACACACATCTAACCCTAGGTTTTCAATCTGAGCACCTGCAGCCCTGCCATGGCCAGCTCTCTAGCAGCATGTCTGCCTTGGATCATGGGGTGACCAGTGCATCTCAAACTACTGCAAAACCTGGGATCAGGATAGGACAGACATTCCAATGCCCTGTTAGGGGCAAGATTTTGGACCCAGCCCACTATTCCACAGCACTGTGGATCCCACACACACCTATCCTCCCCAAGAAGGGCAGGTGTGCCTGATACTCCCAAGATCTGCCATTGGCTCTGAAGGTGAGAGGCTGCGTGATAGAAAGAGCATGGCCATTGGCTCAGGAGTGGTAACATGCCGGACTCTGGTCATGCTAGATGACTGGTGGCTAAAAGCTCCATATCACGACCAGCTCTAGGCAGTTGTAGTCACTGTATAGAGTGCTGAGCTGAAAAGGATACTGAGGCTGCATCCTGGGCTACACAGGAAAGAGACCATGGTCGGTTAGTAATGTCAGCCATTGGTATGGACTCAGGAAATGGTGGTAGGTACACTATAGGTTCACCAGCCAAGGACTAAGTTTCTCCTAAGTTGAGGTCAGACAAGACCATTTAAACTGATCCCTTTTGACTGGGAAGAAAAGATGGAGGGGAGCCTCACTTTGCCACCTTTCATCTATGAGTGTTGAAGAAAAATGGAAAACTTTAGCTTACTATAGCTAACAGCCAAGGACACCAAAAGGAGAAGTTGCCACTTCATCCAAAACTCAAGCTGTCACAATCAGTCAAAAAATAGAGAAGAAAACAAATTCTAGCCTAATGGGGAGATAGACACAAAGCCAACTAAGTCCATTGCAGGTCACTCAGTCATCCAACTAGTATTTAATGAGCACCTATTATGTGCCTGGCACCTGGCTGGATGCTTCAGATTCAAGCAGTACACAGGTCAGGGAAGATGGGATATCTGTCTTCAAGGAGCTAACAATCTAGTGAGGTGGGCAGGGAGTCCAAAGATGTACTAACTCCATAAACAAGTAAACAAATAAATAAACAAGATGTTCAGAGATTGGGATATAAGTGCTGTTTGAAAAAAGTGCATCGGGTAATATGACGTATAGTGAGGTGAATGGCAACTAGGCGCAACCACTCTGAGGAGGAGACTTTTAAGAAAAGATCTAAAGGACGAGAAAGAGGCAGCCATGCTCCATGTACTTTGGCAGGGGGGACTATCATGAATAATAGTATTATGAATATTAACATACAAAGTTTTGTGTGTACATGTGTTTTTATTTTTCTTAGGTAGATACCTAGGAGTACAATTGCTGGATCATATGGCAATTATGTTTAGCTCTGTGAGAACTGCCAGACTGTGTTTACGAAGAACCAGCAGTTTATGAGGGTTCCAATTTCTCCACATCCTCACTAACACTTGGTCTTTTGGAATATAAGCACATCTGTCTTTGATTATAGCCAGCCATGTGTGTGTCAACTGGTATCTCATTGTGGTTTTGATTTGCATTTCTCTGATAACTATGGATTTTGAGCATCTTTTCATGTGCTTATTGGACAGTTGTATCTTCTTTGGAGAAATGTCTACTCAGATCTTTTGTCCATTTTTTAACTGGATTTTCTTTTTGTTGTTGAGTTGCAATAGCTCTTTATATATTCTGGAGTCTCTTATTATATATATGATTCACAAATATTTTCTCCTATTCTATAGGTTGTCTTTTCATCTTCTTGATAGTGTCCTTTGATGCACAAACGTTTTTAATTTTGGTGTTTCTTTTATTTTCTTTTGTTTCTTATGCTGTTGGTGTCATATCTAAGACTCACTTGCCAAATTTAAAATCATAAAGATTCACCCCCATGTTTCCATCTAAGAGTTTTATAGTTTTTAGGTCATATATTTAGGTGTTTTGTCCATTTTGAGTTAATTTTGTATATGGTGTGAAGGAGGGATCTAACTTTATTCTTTTGCATGTATTTAGTTATCCCACTACCATTTGTTGAAGACTATTATTCTCCTCATTTAGTTGTCTTTGCACCCTTGTTGAAAATCAATTGACCATAAATATAAGGGTTTATTTCTGTACTTTAATTTAGTCCATTTATCAACATGTCTATTCCTATGCCAGTACTGCACTATCTTGATTACTGTAACTCTACAGTAAGTTTTGAAATCAGGAAGTGTGAATTCTCCAATTTAGTTCTTCTTTTGAGGTTATTTTGGGCCCCTTGAATTTTCATATAAATTTTAGGATCAGCTTGTCAGTTTCTACAAAGAAGTCAGCTGAGACTCTGATCAGGATTGTGTTGAATCTGTAGATCAATTTGTGGAGTACTGTCTTCTTAACAATATGACATGGGGTGTCTCTCCACTTATACAGGTTTTTAATTTTTTTCAAAAATGTTTTAGAATATAAGTTTTTCACTTCTTTTGTTAAATTTACTCCTAACTAGTTCATTCTTAATTTCATTTTAGGTTTGCTCATTGCTATCATATAGATATAGAACTGATTATTGTATATTGGTCTTGTATCCTGTAACCTTACTGAACTTATTAGTTCTAATGTTTTTTTTTTTAATGGATTTCTTAGGATTGTCTATATATCAGATCATGTCACTTGCAAATACAGTTTTACTTCTTTTCTTTTATTGTATTTTCTTGCTTAATTGCTCTGGCTAGAATATCCTGTACAATGTAGAATGGAAGTGGCAAGAGTGGACATGCTTGTCTTCTCCTGATCTTAGGGAAGAAATATCAGTTTTTCACCATTAAGCATGATATTATCTGTGGTTTTAGATGCCTTTTATCAGGTTTAAAAAGTTCCCTTCTATTCTTAGTTTGTTGAGTGTTTTTAACATAAACGGGTGTTGAATTTTGTCAAATGCTTTTATGATCATGTGGGGTTTGCCCTCTAATCTATTAATGTGGCATATCACATCAATAAATTTGGGGAAGTTAAGTTAATCTTGCATTCCTTGGATAAATTTCACCTGGTCATGATGTATAATCCCTTTTATGTACTGCTAGATTCAATTTGCTAGTATTTCGTTGGGGATTTTTGCCTCAATATTCACCAGCAATGTTGGTCTGTAATTTTCTTTTTCTGTGATGTCTTTGTCTGGTTTTGGATAATGCTGGCATTATAGAATGAGATGATAAATGTTCCTTCTTCTATTTTTTAGAAAAGTTTATGAAATTTTGTACTTTTTAAGCTTTTTTATTGTGGCAAAATATATATAACATAAAATTTGCCATTTTAATGATTTTAATTGTACGTTCCAGTGGCACTAAGTACATTCACACTGTTGTGCAACCATCACCACCTTCCATCTCCAGAACTTTTTTCATCTTCTCAAATCGAAGTCTTGTACCCATTAAAGGTATTATTTCTTCTTTAAATGTTTGGTAGAATTTACTAGTGAAACTATCTGGTCCTGAGCTTTTTGGTGTAAAAAGCTTTATGTTACTAATTCACTCTCTTTACTTGTTATAAATCTATTTAGAATTTCTGTTTCTTCTTGAGTTCGTTTCCTTAGTTTTGTGTATTTTTAGGAATTTGTATACATTATATTCAAGTTACTCAGTTTATTGACATACCATTTTTCGTAGTATTCTCTGATAATTCTTATTTCTATGAGGTCTGTAGTAGTGTCCCCTTTCATTTCTGATTCTAGTAGTTTGAGTCTTCTCTATTTTTTCCTTGGTCATTCTAGCTAAAGCCTTGTCCACTTTATGAACCTTTTCAAATAACCAACTTCTGGTTTCATTGATTTTTTTCTACTGTTTTTCTCTTCTCTATTTCACTAATTTTTACCCTAATCTTTATTATTTCCTTCCTTTGGCTTGCTGAGGAATTAGTTTGCTCTCTTCCAGTATCTTAATGCAGAAGATTAGGTTGTTGATTTGAGATTTTTTTTTTCTTTTTTCTAATGTAGACATTTGTAACTGTAATTTTCTCTCTAAACACTGGTTTAGCCGCATCCCACATGTTTTGGTGCAATTTCATTTTAACTCATCTCAAAGTATTTCCTAATTTCCCTTAAGATTTTCTCTTTGACTCACTGGTTATTTATTAGTATGTTATTTAATTTCCATGTATTTGTGAATTTCACGAATTTCTTTCTGTTATTAATTTCTAATTTCACTTCTCTGTGATCAGAAAACATATTTTGTACAATTTTAATAATTTCTTATTTCACTTCACTGTGATCAGAAAACATATTTTGTATAATTTTAATAATTTTAAACCTATTGATGCTTGTTTTATGACCTAGCACATTGCTTATCCTGGAAAATGTTCCATGTGCACTTGAGAGGAATCTACATTCTGCTGTTGTAAATGTTGGTTAGCTCTGGTTTTGTAGAGTGTTGTCCAAGTCTTTTATTTCCTTATTGATCTTCTGCCTAGTTTTCCTACACCTTATTGAAAATGGCACATTGAAGTCTTCGGCTATTGTTCTATTGTCTATATATCCCCTCAGTTTGTTAGCCTCTGCTTCACATATTTTGGAACTCTGTTGTTAGGTGCATTTATGTTTAAAATATAACTTCCTGATGGATTAACCCTTTTGTCATTGTAAAATGTCCCTCTTATCTCTAATGACTTTGTTTGTCTTAAAGTCTATTTTTTTCTGATATTATTATAGCCACTGCAGCTTTCTTATGATTGCTATTTGCATGGTGTATCTTTATCTATCCTTTTATTTTCAACTTATGTGTGTCTTTGGTTTTCAAATGAGACTCCTATGAACAGTATATAGTTGGATCTTGTTTTTTTACCCAGTCTGACAATCTCTGCTTTTATATTGGATTGTTTAATCAATTCACATTTACTGTTATCATTGATAAGGTTGGATTTACATCTGCCATGTTACTTTTTGTCTGTATATGTTTCATGTCTTTTTTCTTCCTCTATTTCTCCTTTTTGCTTTAAGTGAATATTTTCTGCTATAATGTTTGAATTCTTTAAATGAGTTTTTCACCATATTTGCTTGAGTGATTCCCTTAGTGGTTGCCCTAGGCCTTACCATGTACATCTTAACTTATCAGAATCTACCTCATGTTTATGCTAATTTCAGTGAAAATTAAGTTAATCCAATTGCTCCTCTATAACTCTATTCCCTCTTCTCTCTTTTAGTGCTATTGTTGTTACACATTAGAGAGCTTCTTGCGCAGCTCCTTATGATTTAGTAGGGAGACCAAGACCCAGAGAGAACCTGGCCCAATTATATACTGGCTGTATGACTGCAGGTGAGTCATTTAATATCTTTGAGCCTCAGTATCCTCACCTGTAAAATAGGGAGAGTCAGATCAACATAGCACCAAGGATGAAGTGAGCTCTGAGCATTGATTCTACACACGGTAGAGGCTTTGAAAATAGTGGCCTGTGTTTGTCTCTCTAAGAATCCCAGGAATCCATTTGCCCCAGCGTTCTCACATCGGAGAGTCAAGAAGCATACATGCCCAGCCAAAGCTGTGGGTTGTTCCTTTTCTCCAACACAAGCCTCTCCAGAAGAGCGTCTTACACTGAACTTCAGCAAACAAAGGCTTGGATCTTAGCCTGGTATGACATACAGACAGTAGGGCCTCTAGGTTAGTTGGCTGCAAGAGCCACAAGCGTGAGCCAGAACTGCCCCCGGGGCACATTCCTAGCCCTAGCTAAGGTCCTGAGTTCACGCTTCATCCTCCTGTTCCTGTCATGGGCTGAGCATGGGTGAGGCTTTTGGGGGCAGTGCTGTGAGGGGATGGGAAGGGGAAAATGACAACAGATGAGTGTCCAGTCTCTGATTGGCAGAGGTTCAGGCCCTCATCTGGGGGTTGGTGGTGAAAACCTCTTTCAGCTACTCTGGCAGGTGATCATCCAAACTCTGTTTACCATCCAAGACAGAGGCTTCATTCCCCTGAGGCAGCTTGAGGCCTACCTCATCTGGTCTCAAATATGGAGCCACTCATTCAATACAGTCATTGGGCACCTTTGGAATACCCAGCCCCAGTGCTGAGCTTGAGGACAAAGAGTGATCAGTCACAAGCCCTGGAAACCACAAGCGATTATTTGCAACAAATGCAAAGCAGGGCTCAGACATGGGCTCTGGGAGGACAGGCAAGGAGACCCCTCTCTAAACAGAGCCAAGGAATGATGTGACCTCCCTTCATGCTTGCCCCTGACCCTATGGTGTGTTGAGTGTCTGAAGGTGGCTTCCTACTGCTGTCCAGAAATGGGTCTGGCAGCCTCAGGAAGGGCTTATGCCTAGGGCAGGGGATGCTGGGGAGTGAGCCCTACACTTTGAAGCCAAACCTGGTTTCTAGCTTGGCTCTGTCATGGAGTAATGGGGTGACTGTGCGCTGGTTGCTTAATAGCACTGAGCCTTAGTCCACAAATCTGTAAAAGTCTGCACATCTGCATCACCACCCTGGCCTAGTTGGAGGGAACTGAGTGGCATTCCTAGGCACTCACTAATGAGGTGCTAGCTATCCCTGAGCAAGGCAGCAGGTGCATGTGGCTTCTCCTGGCTGCCTTTGAACCCTCCATAGGACTTCAGCCCACAAGGCCCTGTCGTCATTTCCTATAGGAGGACAAAGTTACCACAATTCCCAGGAGCTCTCAGAGATCCAGCTGTTAGTCCCACAGGAGTTTACTCTCCTTGCTCCTGCCACATCATACCCTTCCTGGAAGTCCCCTCCAATTCCTCTGCATCTTTGTCCTTGCTCTTCCTCTGCCTGGAATGCCTCCCCAGCCTTCCCTGAGCCAACATGTTCTCATCCTCTGAGATCACCTTGGCTTCACCTCCTCTCGGAAGCTTTCCCTGATCTGATCCACCCGCCTTGACCTGTCTGGGTCAGTTGCAGCCCACAGCCCCAGGCCTGCCTGAGGCCAGTAGTGTTTGTTCTTATACTCCATCCCCCTGTGCATTCCCTGCCCCTTCCCAAGACCTTGGTAAAGTCATGTTGACCTTTCAACCTCATTTCTTGGTGGAGTAGAGTCTTTATCTAGCACTGAGAGTCTTGGACTCAAGCCTCAGCTCTGCCACTCATTTGCTGTGTGACCTTGGGCAAGTCCATTGTCCTCTCTGAGTTCCACTTTTCCTATCTGTCAGTTAGTCGAGCTCCTGGAGCAGAAGCTTCAGAGGAGAGGAGGGACCATCGGCCCCCAGTACAAAAGGCTGCTGCAGGCAGTAGGGCAGGGCACTGCTCCCCTCCAACCTGGCAGGAGCAGCCAGGATAAAATCTATGCACCTGACCCCAGACTGTCCTCTGTTATTTAGGGGTGAGTTACCCAGAGTAGCAGGGGTGGAGTGGAGGAGGAAAGTGTGTGGCAGGCCTTGGCCCCAGCTCAGTGTTCTCTTTCTCTGTCCACAGTAGCACGATACAACCGCACCACCTACTTCTACCCCACATTCTCAGAAGGCCCAGAGCACAGCCATCTGCTCGTGTCTCCTGTGCTGGTGACAAGTGCTGACATAGGTGTGGTCATCATCCTCTCCTGCATCACCATCATCGTGGGCAGTATCCGCAGGTACAGGCAGGCCCGGCTCCAGCAGCACCGCCACCACCATCACTGCGGCCACCACCAACACCACCGCCACCACCACCGAAACCAAGAGTACGAGCACGGTTACGGTGAGCTGCTGCCCACCCTGGGGCCCTGGGACCCTTGTCCAATTGTGATTGCAACGCGGGTGGCATCAAGGAGATGGCGCTCTTCCATGGGTAGGGCAGGGTGGTCAGGGAAGGCATCCTAGAAGTAATGGGTGCTCAGGAAAAGCTCACAGGTGCCCGCCATAATATATTCAGTGGCACGAGAAGCCCCATTGTCTGCCAAGAGAGGAACTCAGAGTGAGGCTGAAGGTTGGAGGGACAGTGTGTTTCTACTCCCCAGTCCCTGTCGCTATTGGTCTAGGCTGTAGCAACAGCTGACCCAGCTGGTGCCTGGACAGAGGGATGGATGGAGAGATGGTTGGGTGGACGGGATGAGAGGATAAATGGATAGATGGAAGAATGGACGAATGGAGGGATAGAGGGACATACAGATGGATGGATTCAGTGGTGGATGGATGTGTGAGTGGATAGATCTATGGGATGGATGGATGGATGGATGGATGGATGGATGGATGGATGGATGGATGGATGAATGGATGGATGCGTACTTCTCCATCCACTCTGTCATCCACTTACCCTACTCCACACGGAAAGATCTGCTATACTCTTTCAATATGACCCCTTTTGGCAGCGTGATGGATCTTTCCCAGATGTCTGAGTCGGATCTGGTAGCTCAAAAACGAAAGCCGATTCTCTTTTTCAACCAAGCCGCGTCCGCCCTCGCCTCCTGCAGCCCGGTGGAGGTGCCCGACCCCTACTCCACACAGACGGATCAGCTGTCCTCTTTCCAAATCATCCTTGTTGGGAGCGTGATGGATCTTTTTCAGATGTGTGAGTTGGATTTGCAAGCTCAGCCCAAAGCGGATTCTCTTTCTCAACCAAACCACGTCCAAGCTCGACTCCTGCTGGCTGGTGGAGGTGTCCGATAGTGACTCTTTCTTCTACTCTCAAAAGTCAAAAAGCTTCCTCATGGGTGAAGACAGCAGGTCAGAGGCCAATCCCCTCACCTGGCCGCTCGGCTCTTACCCACTTCTGAAGGCGATATGAGCGGATATTACTTGGTACTGTTTCGGAGAAGCCAACCTCTCTACCACAACAGCACCACTCAAAAGCCTCCCGTTCGGATCGGTAATCAAGCGGCAGGTCTAAGCACAACTGAGCATGTGCACACAGCCCTGGCGCCGAAGAGTTCTAAGAGGTCTCCTGCGGGGCCGCGGGTTGACCAATGGTTGCTGAGTGACGTCAGCAGTCACTTGGGAGACTGAAAGTTGGTTCTAATGCGCTATTCCTTGCCATGGCTACAGATCAGTTCTTTCCTAAGTTTGGGCCTGGTTCCGCCCCCTACTTTTCATTCCACTCTGTCATCCTCGTCCCCTACTCCACACGGAAGGATCAGCTTTCCTCTTTCCACATCACTCAGGCCAGGGTGCAGAGGCTGTGCTGGGGGCAAGTGGCAGTCAGAAGACCTCCTGCAGAAGGAAGGTAGCCTAGCGCTTAAAAGGAATTAAAGCATTCGCCTAGGGAACACAGCTAGAAAGGGCATTCCAGGCAGAGGAAACAGCCTGTGCAAAAAGACTGCTGGCAAGAGGAAACACATTGTACATTCCAGAAACTTCTGGCTCTCCTCATGCCTGGAAGCGTCAGAGAGGAGGAGGAGAAGAGAGAGAGCTAGAGGTGTTGGCAGGGGACACACTGTGCTGGCCTTAAAGGCTGCAGGGAGTAGGGAATCAGGACGGAGTGGTCAGCTGAGGAGCAGCTG
Organism: Cynocephalus volans; assembly: GCF_027409185.1. Lineage (NCBI taxonomy): Eukaryota > Metazoa > Chordata > Mammalia > Dermoptera > Cynocephalidae > Cynocephalus > Cynocephalus volans. The sequence goes on from NC_084469.1 coordinate 62,480,001, forward strand.
TAAGGGGAATGGAGACTAGGGATGCTTTTGGCAGAACCCCAAGGTGAGGAGAGCAGGTGTGAGACCCAGAGGAGCAGGTCCCAGGGCCGAACTGAGCCACAAACCAGGAGAAAGCACCAAGGGACAGTTTATAGCTGCCTGGACAAACCCCATCCCTGAGGCTCCCAGGGCCTCACTCTTTGTCTGTGGCTGCCAAGGCCCAGCTATAAATGCTGCGGCTCACGCAGAAAGTTTGACAGTCCAGAAAAAAATTGGGGGTCACTGGGTCCCACACCTGTCCTAGACTGAGACTCAAAGTGTGGGTTAGGCAGGCAGCAAGGGGAGCTGCCCAAGGCCACACATGGAGCTGGGCTCCAGCTCCGCACCTTCCTGCAGACACACCTCCTGCAAGTTCGGGGCCATCTTCTCCCATGCCCTTCCCCAAATCCCTGACCCAGCCTCTGGGGCAGAGTCCAGAACCCACGGAAGTCTGAGCTGGGACTAAACATCCTGTCTCACTGGAGCTGAGCTCAGCTGCCAGATCTCATCCTAGCTGAAGGCAGGTGTGCTGGTGGGGAGCAGAGGGGGCAGCCCTGTGTGGAAGAGCCTCTGTGGGGGTTGGCATGGTCAGGTGCTTGTGAAGACACATTTGAGGGTGTTGGGGGTCCATGTGGCCTGAGGATGTCATGTGTATATCCCTGACCTGGAACATTTTCTACCTCACCCCCAGAACCGTCCAGCCTGTTCAACAACCTCTGAAAGCCCAGACTTGACTCCTAGAATCCAAGGCTTGAGTAAGCTCTGGTCAGTTCAAGGGACAGGGGACTGCCCACTGGTCAGGAGCAGGACCAGCCCAGGGGCATTGGCCAGGCTGCCCCACTAAGGGGTTCGCAGTTGGTCCAGAATTCCTATGATTTATTTAGCAACAATGCCAGGTCTTCTTCCATTCCCTTCCTCCATCTTCCCTTGTGCCCCTAGCCCCTCCTTTTGATGCTGTAATTTAGAGAGTACAGACCTGAGCCAAAATCACAACCCCTTTGAGGTCATATCCCAGAGACAGACATGGGTCCACAAAGAGAAAGGGACCAAATGGAGCTTTTCCTGATGTCCCACAGTGGGTCAATAAGAGACAGAACTCCTTCCTGGGACTGCACCCTCCGACCAATCTTGGCCCTTCCCCTCCACACTCTTGCAAAGGTTCCTATATTCCTCTGTCAGAGTACATGTCGCAGTTTAAAACTGTGCACTTTTTGCCACATGATCAGCGTTCATCTCCCCCCAGAGGTGGAGCCTGTGTTTGCTCCCCTCCTGTAGTTCAGTGCCTCACACATAGTAGGCACGCAATAAATGTTTCTTGAGTGACCGTGTCATTCCAGAGCTCTAGACAGGTCTTCAGGGAAGTGGTGACATGTGACCTCAATCCAGGCAGAGTAGAGAGCAGTAAGTGCCAAGACCAAGACGACATGACCCAGCCTGGCAGGGCAGGGGTGATGAGCTTCCCAGAGAGTTAACCTCCTATGGGCTGGGTCTTATCAAGCACCTGGAGACCAGACTGGTAAGTGGAAAGGAGCAGACGGAGCCACAGGACCCCTGTTTTGTCCCCTTGGCTGCCCAGTTGGCTTGACCTTCAGAGCCACCCCTCAGTCCCCAGACTGGCTCAGGTGTCTTGACTCTGACCCCAGTGGACCCACCCACTGTAGATACAGACCTGGACCCCAGGACCCTGCAAGGTCTCGACCCCAATCTGAGGATGGCTGAGCCCAGCTGTCCCCCGGATTCTCCAAGGCACCCCTCCCCCTAATCCTGGGCTCCATGCCCACTCACCAGAGGCTTTGTGCCACACACTCCATCCTCTAATTTAGGGTCCTCTGGATCTTCCCAGACTAACCGAGGGCACAGAGGGCCAACTCTCATCTACTTGGAACTATGCCCAAAGCCTCTAACATGGCTCCATGGAGAGGGACATCATCAAGTGTCCTGAATGACAGGGACAGGGGCAGGCACCTGGCCTCTGAGTGCCCAGCACCCACACCTGAGTGGCTAAGGCCTCCTCATTCACCACCGTGGTCAGACAAGTTCCAGGGCTGCTCAGCTGGGGATTTTCAAGCACAGAAATCATTTTCAAAATCCTCAGAAACTCTGATGTCTGTGGTTCTCAAATCCATCCAGAAACAGCCTGAGTCTGTCCAAAAACTGGCGAGGACAACCAAGAAACCCAAATCTTAGTTGTTGGAAGGAAAGGGGCTAAGTCTTACCCCACCCATGGCTCTGACCACGCCCTCAGGGGCTGCAGCCAAGGGAAATTCTTTTTCCAGCTGTGGCTACAGCAAATCATGCCAGGTTATCTACTCTCCATCAGTAGAAGGAAGAACAATATTCTGACAAAACCCTTCCTCTCAGCCCCCGTTTTGGTGGCCAAATTTCTAACACAAAAGGCAAAAGACACAAATGAATGTGGCTTTTCAGATGAAAAGGTCCCACATGTCCCTCTGACATTGAGTGTAGAAGAATCCCAGGATTTAGAAAAAGATAGATATGGTGAGGGTTCCAGCTCTACCACTATGAGCTGTTTGTCTCTGAGCCTCAGTTTTCTCTTCTGAGAACTGGGAATGTTAATTTCTACATCCTGGGGATGCTGGGGATAATGTGAAAATTAAGTGAGGTTGTGTCTATGACAGCTGAGCATCAAGAACAGTTTATTATTATTATTATTATTATAGAGAGAGGGCGGCATGATGCAAAAAGCACTATTTTGGGTGAAAGGCGGCTTCATTCAAATCCTGGCTCCATCTCTTGCTGCTGTGTGACCTGGGATGACTTACTCCACCTCTCTGGGCCTCCCTTTCCTCATCTGCAAAATGGGATTACTGACAACTACCTCACAGGATTGTTGCAAGGTTTAAATGAAACAACATGGGCCTCAGAGGAGGCTCTCAAGGGTGCTGGTCCCCCTCCACCACCCCAGGCAAGAAAGGGTGCTACAGGCTCCAGCACAGGGGTAGAGACAGGATTATTGTATCCCCACCTCCCAAAAGCCCCTGTCTCCAAGTTCCTGCCTCCTCACTAACAGCTGACTGACAAGAGAGCTAAGCACGCAGACCTCCCCCACCCCAGCAAGTGACACACTGGTGACATGGGGTGATTCAACGAGAGCCAGGGCAGTCCCATCAGAGGGCAGGAGCTTGAAGGTGACCCATGTGTGCCAAGGGATTTCCCTCCAGGGCTCACAGCAGGGCCTCTGCTAGACATGGAATAGAATCCAAGGGGGTTTTCTTATTCAGGGAACATTTTGTTTGTGGGGCCAGCCCAAGCCCACCAAGAGGTCAGTGTCCCCCAGGAGCCATGTGATCATAGCCTGTGAATGTGGCCTCTGCGTTACTGAAGTCCAGTGTAGTTATTTACTCATCAGCCCTGGGGAACCGTAGCCCATCCAAGCAGACCCCCGCAAAGAGAAACACGTGCTCCTGTTCACTCTGTCGGATGGGGTCCCCGGCAGGAAGCAGAGTTTACGAAGGGGCTGCTTACAGAGGAGTGAACTCAGTTAAGGGAACAAATGGGAGGTTGAGGCAACCCAAGACCAGCAACAGTAGAAAGCTGTTACCAACCCACAGACGATGGGACACAGGGGAAGGCATTTCTAGGACCCAGTAAGGGACAAAACAATAGAGGGCCTGGCCAACAGGACTGGCATCACAGAGAAATGCAGCCACAGCAGCAAATGTGGGCCAGCGCAGAGAGGAGCAGGAAAGAAATACCCACTTTTCTCCTCCCATCCTCAAGTGTCTGCTGGATCCCCTGCTGCCAAACCTACCCAGAAACCAGGCCAGGAGCCGCAGCGGCAGCCCCCTTGACACAGGGCAGAGGCTGGTGGGGGCTGAGGGGGAGTGCATCTCAGAGGGTGGGAAGGGAAAACAGAATGGCCTGCAAATCCCACAACCAAATGACTGGGCGTTAAGGAACAAGAAAGGTCAACAACCCATTCAGCGTGGCAGGACTAGAGTGTCAGTAAAGATTCGTGCATGTTTGGTTTCATTTTGAGCTACTGTTTATTGGTCACGTTGCAAATACTTTTTAGTACAGACCTGAAGACAACCTTGAGAGGTAGATACTAGTGTTCCCATTGTACGATGATGACACTGAGGCTCAGAGAGGCGAAGTGTCTGGCCCACAGCAGCACAGCAACAAACAGAACCACTGAGACTCCATACACCGAAGAGCTTACGATCATAACCGTCACCTGCACTGTGTGAGCCTGAAAAGAGCCCTGTGTGACTTGTGTCCCTGTGGGAAGATGCAGACAGGGACGAGAGGGCAAGAAGTTCTGCAAACAGGGGAGGCAGCTACAATTTAGTCCTCACAGTGGGGCCTGGGCATACCAGGGTTGCGGTGGAAGGTGCACAGGGCTGCGCAGGGATGGAAAGTGGGACCAAGGATGGCTCTGCAGAGGAGGGCGTTGAGCTCAACCCTGAAGTTCACAGACAGAGAAGGGGCAGGACCCTGGTGGCTGTCCTGGCCACTTCTTTTCTCTAGCTCCCTGCTATCCATAGTGTTCTCACATAGCCTCATGGTTTAAACACCGTCCACATGCAGCAAGCACCCCCAGGATCCAGGCCAGGTCTCCAGCAGATGCTGGCCACGTCACAGAGATGTTTAATGAGCAACTCCAACTTAACACAGCCCACTCAGAACTTCTGGCTTCTTCCCCACCAAATGTGCCATCACCGGCCTCCAGGTTTCCACATCTTAGTAAAGTCCCCGCTGTCCCCACAGATACTCAGGCCAAAGGCTGGGGAGCCATCCTTGGTTCCTCTCCAAATCTCACTCCCTACATCCCGTCAATGAGCAAGTCCCATTAACTCCACCTCAGAAACAGATCTCCTATAGGCCATCTCCTATAAACTCAGTCTGGGTCATCATCAACTCTCGCCTGGGATGGAGGTGACAGCCTCCTCACTGGTCTTCCATGCCCACCCTTGACCCCTCACCAGCCACTCCCCTCACCGTAGCTGGGATCTCTTTGGATCAGATCACATCACTTTTCCCCAGGCCCTGTCCTACAAGGCCCTGCACAGCCCAACTGAATTCGTTTCCTATGGCTGCTGTGACAACCTACCACAAACTTGGGGGCTTAAAGCAGCAACAATTTATTTGTTTATTGACTTACGGTTGTGGAGGTCAGCAGTACTGAATAGCGCTCAGGTGCTACAATCTGGGCTGCATTCCTTCTGGAGTCTAATCCATGTCCTTGCCTTTTCCAGCATCTCGAGCCACCTGCATTCCTTGGATTGTAGCCTCACGTTGCTTCAGCCTCCTGTCATCACCTCTTCTCTTTCCTGATTCTGACCCTCTTGCCTCCATCTTCTGAGGACCCTGTGAGTACATTGAGACCACCCCACATATTAATAGGTTCCAGGGATTAGGATGTGGATATTCAGCCTATCTCACTGACCCAGCCACTTCTTGAACCCCAGCCCCTGTTGCTCGTTTCTATCTGACCCGGGACTTCTTTTCCTCCTCAAACTTACTAACCATTCTTCCACCTCAGGGCCTTTGCACAGGCAGGTGCTGCTGCCTGGAATTCCCTTTCTTCCCCTGGCATTCCTATGGCTGACACTCAGGCGGTGGCTGAAGGGTCAGCTCTCCCAGAGGCCTTCTTTAACCTCGTAGTCTCCGCCAGCTGCCACCGCTCTCTGTGGCAGCCCCATCATCATTCCCTGAACACTCTGATCACCAGCTGATGTTTTTCCTTCTACTTGTGTTCCTGTTGTTCCCACTATAGCATGCACTCCCTGAAGGCAGGTCCCATCATTTCGCTCTCTGCTGCATCCCACTGCCCAGCATGGAGCCTGGCACACAGTAGGCACCCAACAGCCACCAGCTCAGAGCTTGGGCTGTCACCCTTCCTGCCCAGAAGTCTAAGAACTTTCTCTCTCCCTGTTCCTTGGTTTCACTTCCATTTGTTTTACTTGATCATCTTTGAGTCACTTCTCACTTGAGGGATGAAGAGAGAACCAAGACTCGCTGCTGCTTTCCGGGCAAAGAAGGAAGTGACCCACAGGGCCCGAGCCTCCCCTGAGTCAGGACCAGCTTCCTGGCCAGGACTCCCAACCTCCCCACTCCCTGCCCCAAGCCTTTGTTCATTGCCTTCCTCCTGCCTGGAGCATCCTACGTCCAGGGCGTGAGATCTCTCCCTGCTCGACCCCCTCCTTTGCAGCTGAGGAACTGAGGCCTGGAGGAGGCAGGGCCCTCTGCCAGGCACGTGGCACCTGCATTCTGGGCCCACCAACTTTTGAACAAAAGACCCCACATTTCCACCCCCACCCTAGGAGTCCACTTCCTTCTGGGCCAGAGGCAGGAACCAGAGGGCAGGGGCCTTGATTGCTAATGTCAGCGGGCCTAGAGGTCAGCTTGCCCAGATCAGACACCCTAGGTCCTAGTGAGGCCAGCCTGGCGCCAGGCCTGGGGCCTGGGGAAATGTTATTCGAGTTTAGAAACCTCCTGGGATGTACAGAGTCCAACCTCTCCCTCAGGGGACAGCCAGGGGAGGAGCCCATTTCATCCTGCACCCTGTGGGTCCTTGTCTCTCTCCAGGCATGAGCTCTGGAGCTCATGCATAGGGCTTTTGGAGCTACCATCAGCATCAGCATCACCCCCTCCTCTGGGAGACCCTTCCTGCAGCCCCTCTTCTGGGTTCTCACATCCCCAGCACTTCCTTCCATTCTAGCACGCATGGCCTGCAAGTAGCAATTGTTTCTGTGTCTGTCTTCTGCCTCCCAGAGTTTGAGCTCTTTGGGGGCATGGACAGGGTCTGGTTCTGCTGGTGTCATCTGAGAGTGAAGGGTGAAGGAGTGAATGGACAAACGTTGTTCAGTTCTCCATGGGAGATGCCCACAACCCTGGGCAGTAGCCACCATGCCCTGATGGTATCTCTCCTCTTTCCCCAGATCTGTCTCTCCTGGAAAGGTGCAGAAGCTCATGATCCTGGTCGCTGTATTGGGTGCCTGCCTGGGCTCGCTGGTGGCAGCTGCAGCAGCAACAGCAGGCACTAACCCTGCCCAACTGAACACTCCCAGCATGCTGCCCACCCTCTGGCAACAGAAGAGAGACTAGATTTGGAACCAGATGCACATCGATGAAGAGAGAAACACCTCAGTGCCCCACTATGTGGGCAAGGTAATGCTCAGGCCCCAGGCCAGGAGAAGCCATCAGCAGCTGGCCCATAGTGACAGTGGTGGTGGGGATGATAATAATGGTAAAGATGGTGGTAGATATTGTGATGGCTGTGGGGGTAGAGGTGATGATTGTGAGGGTGATGGCAATCGGGGTAAAAATGGTAGAGGTGATAGTTGTGGTAGTGGTGCTGGTGATAGTGAAGGGGAAGGTGAGGATGCTGATGGTGGTGGTGGTAGTGATGGAGGTTATGATGTTGATGGTGAAGGGGTAAGATGATGGTGGTGGTGAAGGTGTAGGTGGTGGTGGTGGTGGTGGTGGTGGTGGTAGTGATGATGGTGATAGTAGTGGTGATTGTGACGATGGCAGTCATGAAGGAGAAGGCGATAATGATGGTGATCGTGGAGATGATGGAGGTGGTGGTATAGGTGATGGTGAGCACCATGGTTCATTTTCTCCCAGCCTTCAGTCCGTAGACAAGACAGCACTGGCAGAAGGACCACCCCATGCTCAGCCTGAGAAGGTTAGCCTCGCCTGCGGGCTCAGGGCATAGGGTAGAGCCAGCCAAAGCTGTCACTAAATTTTCTCCTCTGAGAGATCCGGAAAGGCCTGCGCAGCCATCTACAAAATTGTGCTGATAACAAAGTGAACCATCCAGGTCATAGTTTGCCAACCCTGGTCTAGGCTTCTGAACCTCCTCAAAAACCCATTTCTCTCAGAGCATCTCATCCTTGTTTCCATGACCCCCACACCACTCCTCAAATTCCAGGACACTCAGAGTGAAGTGCCTGGCCCACCTCTAAGCCAGTGCCTAGGGCTCTGACCCTCATTTTGTCCTCCTTTAAAACGTATCCATCCAAGCCCACCTTCCTAGAGCTCGGAGCTAATCTGAGTGACTGCTGAATTTTCTCACCATGTCAAATTGTCATTGATGTCAAAACTCTCCAGTCTAATTCAAAGGAATGGTGCACATGATGGAATTTCACATGCAGTGACAGTTAGATGGAGGAGGTATTTTGAGAGTTTTCGGTGAGGAAGAAGGTTTCTGAGTGCATTAAAATCTCACCACATCAGCTTCTTGGAATCTGAACATTGGTCACAAGAAAGTATGGGTCAGTGTACTAGAGAAAGTAAGGTCGGTTTCAAGCACTTGACTGGGTACTGGGAAGTCAACTGTAGGCAAAAACAGGCATGGTTCCCAACCTCATGGAGATAGGGGTCAGCAAACAACCACCTGTGGGCCAAATCTGGCCCACAGCCCAGTCTGGTAAATAAAGTTTTCTTAGAACACAGTCACCAGTCACACCAACTCATTTAAGAATTCATGCAATGATGGCAGAGTTGAGAAGTTGTGACGAGGACCATATGGCCCACAAAGCTGAAAGTATTTACTATCTGGCCCTTTACAGAAACAGTTTGCCCACCCTAGTCTAGAAGGGCAGAATATGTCAGGCAAAGTACTCTTCCAGTGGTGGTGGTGAGTGGTGCCCTCTGGTCCTAGAAAAATCCCCGTCTGGCTGAAGCACCAGAAAAGCCCTGCCAGCTAAAGGAAGCAGGTGGGGCCAACTGGGAATTTCCACTCACAGCCCCACCCCCAGCCAGCTGACTATGCCCATAGGCTTTTCTTGCTATCCAGAATGGATGGCAAATTTTAATACTCCAGCATGGCCACTCAGAGAGGAAGAATTTGCCCAGGATCACAAAGTGAGACCAGGACAGAACCTTTAAGGGCTAGGTTCCTGACTCTCAGCATGAATGTGAGCTCTGTGTCATAGAGGAAAATATAGTCAACCCACCTATGACCTTCCCAGTGGGATAACTGTGCCATGAATCAGCCTCTGAAGAGAATGGCTAGTTCCAAGGAAAATCTGTGGGGTAAGACAGGGAGTGTCAGCAGAAACCGGGGCCACCTGCATCACATGCCGCTGTGGAGGGCTCACCCAGGGCCTGCCAGCAGCAGAAAGAGTGCTGGGTCTGCCACCATCTGTCAACAGCGTTCACTCGGCACCCTGCACAGGGCCAGGGACAGAGGATCCACCTGGAGAAGAAACAAGAGTACCTGGGAAAGGCTAGGACAGTGCTCTAAGGATCACCTCCCGGCTCCCAAGGATGTAATCCAAGGGAAGGAAGTCCCTGTTTATCAAGGTCAGAGCCTGGAGCCTTTCTTTACAGACCTGGATGGACAACAGGAGACATTCCTGAGCAGCCTTCTGAATCCATAAATATGGGTCAGCTTGGCTTTTGGCATTGAGATGTTAATGTCCAAATACTGTGGTATTAGAAAGCGGGAGAAGCTCCCAGAAACCCATAACCCTTGTCTACTCATGAGAAAGACATTCGACAAATTCCATTAGAGGGACACCCTACAAAATACCTGTCCAGTGCTCCTCAAAACTGTCAAGGTCATCAAAAACAAGGAAAGTCTGAGGTAATATCACAGCCCAAAAGAGCTTAAAGAAATACGATGACTAGATGTCATGTGGTGAACTGGATGGGATCCTGAAACAGAAAAAAGACATGAAGTAAAACTAAGGAAATATGCATAAATGATGGATACTAGTTCATAATAATCTATCATTATTGGTCCATTCGTTATAACAAATGTACCACACTAATGTAAGATGTTAATACTAAGGGTAAAGATGAACAGTCATATAGGAACTCTCTGTACTTACCAATTTTTCTGTAAATCTAAAACTGTTCTAAAAAATAAACTCTATTTAGGAAACATCAGCCTACAGGAAAACAGAAACTTCCATTTACATGAAATCATCTGCAGAACTCCAGTAAAATAGGTCCAAGCTGATGTGCCCTCCCACCACAGTTCCTGCCTTCGCGGGTCCTAACGCACCGATCCAGAAGGAAATTTGAAAACTGCCGTGCTATCCTAACCCTGAGCAACTCATGCAAGGCCCCAGATGGTCCCCTCTCCTTGAGTCCCCACTATCCCCACAGGCCACAGTTATAGAGCTGGTGGCTTCCTTGCTTGCTGTCCAGCTACTCATTGTACCTCCCAGCCTCTGGGCCTTGAAATCACCTCGGAAACTACCTGCCCCGTACGTACCACAGCACTGCCCCCAGAGGATTTGCCCGCACCAGCTGCCAACCTCTCCTCCTCCCTGTCCACCCAAGAGGTAGGGTCTTCACTATCTGCCTCCACTCCTTCACCTTCCAGACTCTTCCCTACACTCTGCCATTTGGCTTCTCACCCTGCCACCCTGCTGATGCTGCTCCAACCAAGGGCGCCAATGACCCTGAGCCCTCATACTGATCATGGACTGACCCTGACCCTCGATAAGAACTGAGCCCGGATCCTGATCATAAACAGAGCCCTAACCCTAGTCATGGACTGAGCCCTGATCCTGATCATGAACTGAGCCCTGGCCATCAGAAACACACATATCTTAGGACACCAATAGTATGTGTTACAAAAAATATATAGTTCAGTGGCCTAGTAAGTATGGGAAATCCTGAGTTAAAGAAAGCTCATTGGAATTCTTTTCTACAGGACTATACAATCACAGTCTCCAGGAGACTGTGACCATTCCAAAACTAAATTGACTGGGACCAACGGTGTGCTGATAAATGTTTGACAACTGGCTCTCCAGGGGAAAAGATCCTGATCTGCAGCAATTGCCAATTCCGTGGTGTAAATACTCTCACCATGTCTGATTTCAATCAACCAGTGTGACGTCACTGTGGGCAGAGTTGGGAAAAGGTGTGGATAACACATCATTATTTAGTATTTCCATCACACAGAATAACAGACATAATTAACCTCTTGAACACAGTAAAATAGTTTAGAAGTGATGAACTCTGAATATCTGTTACCTTTGTTTTTAATTTGATTTATTTAATTGTAAGTTTATAGAATTCCATGTTTAATAATGGCTATGTTTAACAACCAACTCACAAATATTCCTGAAAACTTAAGTTGGCTCTTGAAAGCCACACTGACACAAGCCAGCTTGAGCACACCACTGACTGTGTGGAACAGCAAAGGAGGCCAGTGTTTCCTGGAACTCATTTTCAAAAGGGCTGTTGTGCTCATAGAGCAACTCAACATCAACATCAGAAGCGATATTGTTTTCATTTTTCAAATGAGTTAACAACCACTCAGAGAAATTAAGTGACTGCAAAGGGGCAAAAATCTCTCTTGCCTTCCAATGGCACCAAGTATATTCTTCCACTCAAAAAATCTTTTCTAAGCACCTACTATGTCCCAGGTATCGTTCTAGGCACATTGGGTGCTGCTACGCAACTCACACCAATGTGGTATTTGCAGTGACCTGGGCAGGAACAACTCTCTGGTGACCAGTCGAGGCCCTTGTTAAAAGCCTCAGTGTCACATCTAGGACCCCTGCATAGCACCACACGCCAATGCACACACACACACGTGCACATACACACACATGAACATACACGCACATGCACACGTGCATACACACATACCTACATGAATGCACGCGCACACAGCCACCACTGCCCATTCCCAGCTCACATTGCCTCTTATTTCCTAGATCAAGTCGAGAGTGAACAGAAAGAATGCCAGGTACCTGATCAGAGGAGAGTCTGTCGGCAAGGTCGTCCGGGTCAACGAGGACACAGGAGACGTGTATGCCTTTGAGAGGCTGGACCGGGTGAAGACCTCCGAGTACCACCTCATTGCCCTCATCGTGGACAACGACACCAACAGAGACCTGGGTTCTCCTTCCAGTTTCACCATCAAAGTTCACGACGTGAATGACAACTGGCCTGTGTTCATGCACCGGTTGTTCAATGCATCTGTGCCCGAGATGTCGGCTGTGGGCAAGTGCCCAGTCTGTCCCCCTCCATCTTCTCTCCCTCATCCCCATCCTGGAGGCACTTCTCACATCAACCACTTCACTGCCTGGGGTCAGGGTTCAGTGAGTTCAGGGCAGTGGTTATAACGACTGTGTTGCCACTTTATATGACTTGAAACTCTGGTCCCTAAAGACTAAGCTCTGAGCTGGCCCCAGACAGAGCTCTGAACCTAGTCATGGACTGAGCCCTGATCCTGATCATGAACTGAGCTCAGACCTAGTAATGGACTGACCCCTGGCCATCAGAGACACACATATCCCACTACTCTTTAGAGCAAATCCCACCCACTGCCTCTGACCCGCAGGATTGGCACACCAAGAGTGTAGCCTTTGTACATGAAGAATACCAAGCCCTGCTACTAATGCAAGAAGAGTCATCTCGAGAGGCCGTGTAGTAGTGGGGTGGAGGGCAGAACCCTGGCCATAAGGCGTGTCACCAGCCTGGACTCCAGGTTCAGGAGGTTATTATTCCTTCCTCAGTCCTCCCCTATTCTCCAGATGGTACCAGAAAAGGGCTTCCCTCTCCACCCGCTCAGTCTAGGGTCCCTAGCCAGGGCCATGAGACTAGAACTTCCTGTTAAATGTGGACCCTGGAGTTTAAGGGGGTGATGAGAGATGTGACACCACTCCTTTGGGGGAACCTTCCCATTTCCTTGTCCTCACCCTTCCAGGAGATGGAGAAAAGCCCTTACTCTCCTTGGTTTCTCCACCTGAACCCAACCCTCTGCCCTCTCCCTAATTTCCCTCATAAATGCACAATCCACCTGTTCTTTGCCTCCCTTCATGGGTGGCCTGGCTGGGCCCCCATCACTGCCAGCACTTTGTCCTCATGCCAGCTCCTCAGGAAACAAAGCAGCCTTTTCTCCCTGAAGACCTGGGAAGGTTGAGACAGGGAATAGCCTGAGTCCCATCTGCCCTCATCCAGGGATGAGGTGAGGGGCAGCAGTCTCAGTGCAGCAACCTCAGGATTCTCTCTCTGCAGGGACCTCGGTCTTCCGTGTGACAGCAGTGGACGCAGATGACCACACTGTGGCAGATCACACCTCTGTCTTGTACCAAGTCCTGAAGGGAGAAAATTATTTTTCCATCGATAATTCCGGTCTGTGTGACTAACAGTCCTGGGCAGGCACCGACTTGGGGGATGGGGGATGAGGGCTGTGAATATTCCAGGTGCAGATGCTGTGAGGAACCCAGTCTGACAGTTGTCACCAATCATTGAACCACCCTGTCCCATGGAGGTGGTCAGTATCACAAGCAAAGACAAGGTGGCTGGTCAGGGACGAAGGAAGCAGACAGGTGCCCAAGACATGGACTTAAGTCCAGGGAACAAAAGCAGGATCTTGTTACCCAAGCAGTGACCGAGAGGCAACAGAGAATGCTGGTTAGCAGCTCTGGGTACAGGTTCAGACAGATCTGGTTTCTAAACTCCGGCTCTGCTACCAACCCCCTCTAGAGACCTTGGATAACTCAACTAAACTCTGGGAGTCTTAGTTCCCTTATCTAGAAAATAGGAATGCCTATATTGGTTTTGTAGTGTAGCTGTGAAGTTTGAATTTGATAACGTATAGAGTGAGCATAGCCACATAGTTTTTGTGACTTAAAAAACTGTAAGGACTGAGTCTGGAAACTAGATGGTCAGTCCTTGGGCTCACTGTCTTCCAGAGGGATGTCAGGTGCATAGCACAGATACCATTGCTATCCTGCGGTGCACGAAGACAGACATCATTAATCCATCACAGCACTCTCACTCTGAGCCTGGATGTGTCCTCACGACTTTTCTCAACACAGTGCTCCAGGTGGCTAGGACCAATATTGGACCAAATTGCTGTATACCAGCTTTGGCCTCACAGTGCAGGCTGTGGAAATAGTGGATGTGTACTCGTGGTTCTCAGCTATGGCTGCATAGTGGAATCAACTGGGGAGCTTTTAAGTCAGGTTCTCTCTGGCTAGGGCCCAGGCATCAGTATTTTCTAAAAGCTCCTAGGTAACATGGCTCCAGCTGGGACACTTTTACAGGACTCATTCTCATGACAACCAATAACTTGGACCGAGAGTTGCAAGCCAGATATGAGATCATGGTGGAGGCACAAGACACCCGGGGCCTCTGGGGGGACTCGGGCACGGCCACTGTGCTGGTCACTCTGCAAGAAGTCAATGACAACTTCCCCATCCTCGTCAAGAGTGAGCCCCTCCTTTAGGGTGCTGGGGAGGTCGGGGGTTGGAGCACTCCGGACTCAATAACTTGGGGGCTCTGGAGGAGGAGCCCTGAGTCCGTCTCCCTCTCTACCCATCCCCGGGTTGACCTAAGGCCTAGAGGAGTCCTTTTGGTGCAGGGAGGGGCCTTTCTTTCATCCTGAACCACATTCTCACAGATGAGAGGGAACCATGCCCCCTGCTGGATGCTACCCCTGTGCCCAGAGCCCCACTACAGATAGGAGCAGTTTCACCCAGATCCTATGGGCTCAGGAAAATCCAGGCCCTGAGACTCAAGCCCCAGCTAGAAAATTCCCACAAGCCAAAGAGCAGAGGGACAGCAAAGCTCTGTATCCAGAGCCAGGGCTGGGCTCTGACGCCAACCACAGACTGATTGTCCCCCAAAATATGTGTGCCAACAGCTTTTCCCATGCCCTGGCTGAGGCCGGGCCAGAAAGTCACGTGGCTCTGTCCATTTGCAACCTCTGGTGCTGGATGTCACAACTCAGAGTCTCGGCCACACAAAGACAGGCCAGTTCTCCTGGAGTGGCCTCATTGTGAGCAGCAAACACTCCCTGAAGGCAGAACTTGTCTCTCTTGTCAACTGATAGGTCCCCTAGCAAAGTGACTGGCATACAGTAGGTGCTCAATAACTACTTGGATGAATAGAGGGATGGAGGGATGGGCAGATAGGGCAGACCTCTTTGCCAGAATCCCAGGGGTTTTATTATTATCGTTGTTATCATTATTTCATCCATGTCCATTTCCTGTATCAATATAAGGTAGGATAATATAAAGGTATAATCACCTTGTCTATCTGATTAACCCACTGCCCTTTGGGGCACACTATTTGCATCAGCCATGTACACATTTGTGGTGCCTGAAGCCATCCGCGTGGGAAGCCCCTTGGGCTATCTTTTGTGGAGGACCTAGATGAGCCCCAGAACTGGATGACCAAGTAGAACATCGTGCAAGGCGAGTACAGGGACACTTTCACCATCGAGACAGACCCCACCCACAATGAGGGCATCATCAAGCCCATGAAGGTTTGTAGGCTTGCCTGTGGCAATGACATCAGATGCGGGGTTTGGGGTTCCTGGCATCCTCTGCCCAGGGGCTGCTCCTGAGCCGGAAGCCAGCAAAGGAGAACATTCTGGGTCAGCTCAGAGATGGCCATGAGCTCATGGAGACTGCAACCCAGTGTCTTGGGCTAGGTTACCCCTGAAGCAAACCCTGACACAAGGATTTGGTTATAAATCATTTATGTGGGAGGTGATCCCAGGAAGCCCCAGGAATGTCAACATGTGAAAAGAAGGAAGCTAATATTGGGCTCATTAATGGGAGTGTAGGCAAGTGGGTACCTCCAGGGCACAGTATTGAACACAACTCAGAGTTGCAGAGCTGAGGGCAAGGGAGCTGGGGTATTTATACACCAAACCCCTGCAGTGTTGACTGAGGGCTGCTCCTGGGGGCATTAACTCCCTGGCACTTCCTGGCCTGCACTGTGTCCTGGCCAGTAAAAAGCCATCAGCAAGTAAGAAAACAATGGGTGCCTGGGAACAGGACATGGGTGGCCAAGGACAGTGGCTGGTTCTGACAGAGAAGTCAGATCCACTGTATCTGGGAGAGGAGGGAAAGTCCTGTCGGGGCATAAGAATGGCTCCGGGATTGCCATGTAGAGGACTCAGAGTCCTGGGCCTGAGTCCCTCTCTGGCCCTGCCCCATGCTGGGGACTAAAGATACCCAGGGGAGAACACAACCTCCAGAGTCAATGAAGCTCTCAGGGAGTGGGAGAGACAGACATATAAACATAAAGGATAGCCGGATGTGTTGAGTGCTATGTATCAACACCATGCAGGGAGCAACCACCTCCTCAGGAGGGGCTTCTGAGAGGGCATCTGATTGCTTCTGATTGGCTTCTTGAGGGATGAGCAGCAGTTCATCAGGCATGAAGGGGAGGAGAAGCATCCTTGGAAAAGGCATAAAGAAAAGGCAAGTCCTTAAGGACCAGCGGATAGAGCCACTAGTCTGGGAGCAGGACCATGGCTGATCCATTGTATGTCCTCATTAATCGCAACGGGGTCAGGCACAGAGCCAGGGTTGGGGTGCGGTCATGAGGCTGCTGAGATGGAATGGGGGTAGCTGAAAACAGACGCCAGGCCCAGCCTCTCTCTTGATAACCTTGGACATATCACTAGTCCGGGCCACAGGCTCCTCATCACAAAATGGGCAACCCCCTAGTACTACCGTGCAGGGTTGCTGTGAAGACGACATGCCACCTCCTTAGCTCAGAGCAGGTGCTCATCATAACGTTCCCCTAACGCAGCCCCTGGACTATGAACGTATCCAGCAATACAGCTTCACCATCGAGGCCATGGACCACACCATCAACCTCGGATACCTGAGAGGCACCTCCAGCAGAAACATAGCCCACATCATCATCAACATCACAGATATGGATGAGCCCCCCCAACTTCCAGCAGCTCTTCTACCACTTCCAGCTGTGGGAGAACCAGAAGAAACCTCTGATTGTCGTGGTGATAGCCATAGACCCCAATGAGATTTGGTGCAGAATTGGGTAAGCACTTGGTGGTTGTGTTGATGACAATGACAATGACAATTCTGGCACTGATGTTCTTATGTCTGCTCGTCTGAGTCCAGGACTCAGAGAGGAAAACTGGCTTCTCCCAGCATTGCATGGGAAGTAGCAGAGGCAGAAGGAGTAGCCCAAGATCTTCCACTAACCCACTTGGGCTGCTGGGACCTTGTCCTGCCTGCGCACCCCACTTTGCATGGTCCTGGCCATCCAGAGCTGTCTGTCCTCTGCTCTACCTTGAAGCCTTCCTTTAGACCATGGTTCCCACAGGTCCCATCTAGCGAGATATGACCATCAAGAGAACAACCAATCTATTTCTGAATTCTTTATTCTATCGTTCTGTGGCAGAGCCAATCTGTTTTATTCCAGAAGCTTTATGCTAAATTTCAGTACATATAAGGCAAGCCCTCCCTTGCTATTTTTTTTTTATTTTATATAATTTTTATCCATTCTCTTTTATTCTTTCGTATGAACTTTAAAAATCTTTTATCTGTTTTTTAAAAAAACTAGAATTCTAATAAGAATCGTGTTTATATATCAATTTTGGAAGAGTTAACATTTCTATGGTACTAGGTCTTCTTATTAAGGTCAAAATATGTCCCTCCATTTTGGCCGTATCTCATATTTTAGGACTACTGCTTTCATTACCATTGCATTCTAAATACTCTGTGATTACAGTTTTTGTTTTCCCTTTGACCCAGTGGTTTATTTAAGAGATTGACTTGGTTTATTTCTTTTCATTTACGAGTGATAGGGTGTTATTTGGTTTTTGTATTAGCTCATCCTGTGCAGTAATACGATTGTATTTTTGTTCATTTCTTCCTAGGATATCTAAACTTTTGCTTTGCATATGCAAAGGTTTGTAACTACTTTACCTTCAGTAGGTTTGCAACTTTTATCCCTAGGAAATTACCCAGTTTGTTCTGCTTAAACATTTTGCCTTCGATTCCATGTTGCCTGATGTTAAGTTTGTCAGTCCTGGTTTCATGTTATTTATATTTGCCTGACATAAATGTTCTAGCCCTTACTATTAATTTTTCTAGGTCATCTGGCATTAAGTTGTCTCTTGAAAATAGAATGTAGTTGGCATTGCTTTTTAATCTACACTGAGATGCTTTGTGTTTAATGTATTTGCATTTTCATTATAAATGATAAGTTTAATCTTACTTCTTTTATCTTGTTTTATATTTCCCATTTCTTAAACTTAATGGCTTTTTTCTTTACCCTCACCTTTGCTATACAGCCTATTTTTTCTTTCTCTTTTTTCTCCTAGATAATTGGATGGAATACATCTATTTTTATTTCTACCTGTAGATTTACTTCTACTTTTGAAATTTTAAATGTTTTCCTAGACCTATATTTTCTAGTTAAAAATATCACACACACACAGACACACACAGACACACACACACACAGACACACACACACACACACACACACACACACACACACACACACACACACACACACACACACACACACACCATTGCTTTCCCATTTATGATAAAGAAATCAATAGTTTCATTTTAATTCCTTCCAAACCAGGATTTTACTTTATGTTGAGACATTTCTTGGTTAGATGGAGTAAGTTAAAAAAAAAAAAAAAAAAAAAAACTTAGGACCCATTTTTGTAGGTGATATACTTTCTGGCTCTTGCATATTTACAAATTCCTTACTTGCTTTGCTTTCTTATTTTAATACACCTAGGTGTGCTCATATAGTCCTGAGATCACAGACACTATCTTTCAAAATTGCTATCAATGTGTGATAGCATTTAATTTTGTAAGGAAATCCGGGGTGAATCTGATTCGTCTTTCTTTACAAAGAATGTATTTTTTCTGTCTGGACTCTTTTTCAATTCCTTCACATAGCCTTGAAATTCAAAGTGTCATCAGGATATGCTCAAATATTGTTCTCTTTTTACAATTATGCCTGATATCGATGACATCTTCTAATCTGTAGACTTAGGCCTTTCTTCAGATCAGAAAAGTTTTATTTTTTGTCATTTCTTCCATTCTATTTGTTCTGGAATTTTTCCTCAGTAATATATATATATTAGTCCATGTCTGTTGCTTATAACAGAATACCTGAACCTGGATAATTTATAAAGAAATGATATTTATTGCTTAGAGTGTTGGAGGCTCAGAAGTCAAAAGTCCAGTGAATACATGTGGTGAGGGCCTTGCTCTTGTTGGTGGTGACACTCTACAGCGAGGCAGAGTATCACATGGCTAGAAAGGCAGGAGTAAGAGAGCTGACCCACTCCCTCACTCTCCTTATAAAGCCATCAGAACCACACTTATTACCACCCACTAAACCATCAACTTATCTCTACATGAATGTATCAATCCACTCACGAAGGCATAGTCTCGTCACAATCTAATCACCTCCCAAAGACCCCGCCTTTCAATTACCATGTTGAGGTTTCCCACTCTCAACACTGTTATGAAACTTTGGGGAACACAACTCAAACTGTAGCTATATATAAATATGTGCGTGTGTGCGTGTGTGTGTGTTTGTGTGTGTGTATACGTATGTGTGTATATAGATTCATATATAGATTCATATATGTATATTAATCTCTTTGTAACTTTTTTCCTGATTTCTGAAGGAACGTTCCAAATTTTTACTTCACAAATGTAATTTCTTTTTAATTATTTCTTATCTCTTCCAGGTTCTTTTGCATTTCTTCCTAGCTCTTGCTCAACTTTCTTTTCACTGATCACAAAAACCAATTCCAGGTGTTGTAGAGTGTCACCTACCCAACTCTGAAAATGCTATTGATGGTCTCAGGTAGTACCTTCAGCCTGGTGACAGCACCATTGCTAAGACCACAGATATTATCCCACCCCCTGGATCCCTCTTTTGCTGTGTGGGTCTGCTCAGTGTTGTGAGTGCTGGAGTGCAACGAGCCGTGAAAGAGGAGGGTGGGGAAGCATGCAGGGGACAGGTCCTGAAGTGCCCTGTCTGTCATGCTGAGAGTTTGGACTCAGCAAAGAACAATGAAAGCCATAAAACTCTCTTCCCTGGCAGATACTCCATCCGGAGAACTAGTGACAAGGGCTAATTCTTCCGAATAACCAAGCAAGGGAACATTTACAATGAGAAAGAACTGGACAGAGAAATCTACCCCTGGTATAACCTGACTGTGGAGGCTGAAGAACTGGATTCTAGTGGTGAGTGACCCCATCTGCCAGGGGACCTGGGCTCTTTTCCTTTACCCTCATTCTTTCAAAACTGGCATAATCTGTCATTTGGGGTCTCTAAAGGCATTCCAAGCACCTGCTGAAGCACCCCTTGGCTGGGATGTGATGGAGCTTCCATGCCCAAGTGTGGTCCCTGAACCAGTAGCATTTGCATCTCCTAAGACCTTGCTGGAAGTGTAGAATCTTGGTCCTCACCCCCATATTGAACATCAGAATCTCTTGCACATCATAGTTTGAGAAGCACTGTTATAAAGCAGGTGCGCAGATGTCTCTGTGATAAGAATTACCTATGGCACCTATGAAACAGAGCTTCTCAGACACCTCCCTGAAGGTTCTGGTCCAGGGAGCCAGAGATGGCGCCTGGGAATGTGCATGGAACAAGTGTCATGTGGTTCTTATTATCGTGGATGTTTGGGAAATACTCCTTTGGGGGTTGTTTATGCCCCAGTTGATGGGTGGATTCAAAATCTGAAGCAGCTTCCAACTCTGAGATTGATAGTTTCTCCAGAAATTGTGTAACTTTTGTGGGCAAGTGTTAGGGTTTCCTTTATCTATTTGAAAAATCCCAACCATCCTCCAGGAGAAGGACTATTCCCATTGTACCCAGGATCCCCCAAGGGCCCAGAGAGGGGCAACTGTGGCCAAGACCCCACCAGTGCTACCCCGGAGGGCCCTGCCCCCTGCTGGGCCCACCTAGACCCTCACATCTCCCAACCTGGCAGCTATGCCCCAAATTCAGGACAGACTCCTACATGTTTTCCAGACCAATCTTTGCTCCTTCCTTCCCCATTCATATAATTTTAAAATTAGAAAGATTTTAAATATGGAAAATACAGAAAAGGAGAAGAAAACAATCCTCTCATAATGCTGTTAGCACTTTAGTGTATTTTCTCTTGTCTTTTTTCTATACATATTTTTAAATAAGTGAGATCATAATATTTGTATAAAATATCCTGTGTTTTTACTTAACCTTATTCCAGAACAATTTTCCCATGGTACTAAAATAATTTTTTAATTACATTTTTAAAACGTAATTTACATGGGCATTGTAAATGGTCATATATTCCATTCTTTTTCAGTGGCCTAAATTATTGACCCAATCTCAGCATCTTTTAGGTTGTTTACCTTTTTAGTTTTTTTGTAATTATTTTGTTTTATTTCTTTAATTTAACTACATTTAGGTGCCGGCCCGTGGCTCACTTGGGAGAGTGTGGTGCTGACAACACCAAGTCAGGGGTTAAGATCCCCTTACCGGTCATCTTTAAAAAAAAAAACAAAAAAACCCCTACATTTATTTACTTAAGTCCATTTAATTACTTAAGTAAATTATTGATTTCGTTAATTTAATTGAGACCTTTTTAAATGCACTTACATTGTTTACATTTTTGATTCTCACAAGTAATACATCAGTAATCTTTCTTACATATGAAGCTTTGCCCCTTCCTCTTTCACACTCCTTCCATCCAGAACACCACTCCTGGCCTCTCTTTCAGAAGTCCATAGCCCCCTCTCCTTCCAAAAAGCAGCTTTCATGGAGCAGCCCTCCAGGACTACCTATCCACACCCCACACACTCAGGGCCAGCATCAGCTGAGTCCCCAGTGGTGACAAGTCCTCTCCCGTGCAGGGACCCCCACAGGCAAAGAATCCATCGTGCAGGTCCACATTGAAGTTCTGGATGTGGATGACAACGCCCCAGAATTTGCCCAGCCCTATGAGCCAAAAGTGTGTGAGAATGCAGCCCAGGGCCAGGTGAGTCTGGCTCAGGTAGGAGGGTGGGGCAGGCTTAGGGGCCGAACCTCCCATCCAGTCAGTTGGAGTTCTACTGAGCTTAATGTAACCTGTACAACAGCCCTGGAGAAAGTAACATTATCCTTATTTTACAGATGGGTAAACTGAGGCTCAAGAGACACTGTATGGAGAGTAGATTGGGGGGGTACAGGGGTTGGTAGAAAGAGTGTCCTTATGAAAGCCATTTATGTTAGTGTTGCAGGTGAGAGGCAGCCATGGTCACATCTAAACCCAAAGTCTCCATCACTGAGCCCCAGGCCACCCCAACACCACCACTGACCATCCTCTGTGTTACACACTCCAGCTGGTCCTGCGGATCTCTGCAACAGACAAGAACATAACACCACAAAACGTGAAGTTCAAATTTGCCCTGAGCACTGAAGACAGCAACTTCACCCTCACGGATAATCACGGTGCGCAACAAACCAGTCACTTGGCTCTTAGCAGGGTCAGGGGTCAGGTTATTTAAGTCTTAAAGCAACCAGGGTCAAGGACCAGGCTACCACTGGGATTTGCAAGTTATGGGATACTTTGTACAACTCTGGCCACATACATTGTACAATCCTGGGCTGTGTGATGGTCAGAGCCACCCTGGCCAAACTGCCAAGTCCACGTGGCCTGCCATTCCCCATAAGATGGCCAAGTGGGTGTGCATCACAGAACAGGTACGCGGTGCAGGCTATGGATCCCTTCCCACATTGGAATCTCTGTGCCTCTGCAAAATTACAAACTGTCCTGTGATGGGGAGCTTTGAGGTCACTCCCAAAGACTCCAAGCTGGAAATGTGAAACCCTAAATCCCAAGAATACAGTGAACTTTGTCTTAATTCAGCTACAATGATGACTTACCACTAGGTGGCCCCTGAACAGGGTATGGTCCACCAATCACAGCCCAGAGGGTCCTGTGATGTCAGTAGTGACCAATCCAAGCTTCTGATGAGTATTTCCTTTCTAGAGTGATGATGCTGAGTTGATTTAATGCCAGCCGATGTAGACAGGTTTCCATGGCCTCTGCAACTTCCTCAGAAAAATAGAGAAAATGCCCCTTGGGTCTAAATTGAGTGATCCTTCACCCAGCACAGGTTGGGATCTCCGCTTGTCCTTGATTGGTGAAACTGTGGTTGCTGAGGACCCCTGTATTGAAACAGCCTATTGCCACCTCTGAGAAAATTTGAGGAGTGGGGTCCCTGAGAAGAGAGGACAAACCCAGGGAATCAGACACAGCCTGTCCTTAAGGAGCCTCCTGTGGGATAGGGAAGGTCCGTGATGTGTAGACAGTCAACGAAGGACCATTCAACATTCAACTGTCTTTAGAAGTAAATCATGTGGCAAAAACACCTGTCACCCCATCCCCAATGCCCACCTCAGAGTAGGGATCGACAATGGGGAAGAGAGCATCAATCCCACCCCAAGGACACCTGTATGCAACCAGGAGGCAAGTCTGTTGGTCTCAGATTCACTGACATCGTGAATGTCATGTATGTCAAAATCTCTAATTTCTCCCGTAAAATGTCAATGGCATATCCTTTATTTTCAATCATAATAGACTTAATATTGAAATGTAATGATGAATAATGAAATGTATTTGGCTTTTGTTTGAAATCTAAAAGGCAGCTTCCTTGGCTCTCAGCTGGCTTCTTGAGTGTGCCAACCCAGTGTGGCTCAGTAGATCCTGGGCCCTCTTCTGATCATTGGTATTACAACCTCCCAGGAGCCTACAAAGGGCAGATTATCTGGCCTCTGCCCACAATCACTGAATCAGAAATCTGTGTGTGTGTGTGTGTGTGTGTGTGTGTGTGTGTGTGTGTGTGTGTGTGTGTGTGTGTGTGTGTGTGTGTGTGTGTGTACACACGTGCACACGTTAGGAGGAGGGGAAGGGGTCTGAAGATCAGTGTGTTTAAGCTCCCTGGGGAATTCTTATGTACATGAAACTGCTGACTGGAGCTGGGAGGAGGAGCCAATATTTGGATCAGAGCATATCCCCATTCCGGACTGCCCAGGAAACCCTCCATTACATATGGAACTATTCTCTCTGTGCTCGCAGGAACGCGTGCATTGTTTTTATTGTTGTAAGCTTCCTTTATAACAATGGCTTTTCAGGGATAGCAGAAACATCCTTAGAAGTTAGCATAATACTAAAAGACTTTAAAACTTTATTTTTCCTGATTGCTTGTCAAAGCTTGAAACAGTCATTAATTAATTGAGCTGAAAGAGAAAACTGCCTGTTACTGGAGTGCGTTTAGGGAAGGGGATGAGGTCAGGCATATCAGTCGCCCACAGAAACAGAAAGCAGGGATTTTACGTTCTGGCTGAGCCATTCTTGGAAGTTGGGTCAAAGCAGCTTTCCAAAATATCCCATCTGTGGAGGAGTAGACCTGCGCTTAAACGGCTAAAACATGAGGCAGGCGATGCAAAGTGCAGACACACAGCCCGGGCAATACACGGGCTGGTGCAGTCAGGGAGGGCTCTCTGGGGAGCCGCTTCCCCGGCCATGTGGCCTAGGGCGGTGGGTGCTCCTGGCAGAGCCTGACTCCACTGCCTTGGCGTTTCCAGATAATACAGCCAACATCAGTGTCAAGTACGGGCAATTTGACAGGGGGCGTGTCAAGATCCACTTCCTGCCCGTGCTCATCTCGGACAACGGGAAGCCGAGCCTCACAGGCACCAGCACGCTGGCCGTGGCCGTGTGCAAGTGCAATGAGCACGGGGAGTTCACCTTCTGCGAGGACGTGGCTGCCCAGGCAGGCGTCAGCATCCAGACGCTGGTGGCCATCTTCGTCTGCATCCTCGCCATCACAGGTCAGTGCTGGGCAGGGTGGGATCGAGAGGCTGGAGGGGCTTCACAGGAGGAGGAGAGGACAGGAATTCAGGCCCAGCCCCTCCTCCAGCCTGCAAGGCAGCACTGGCTTGTGCACTATCCCGGGCTTCAGGGTCCACGTGTGGCACACAAAGATGATGGCTGCACCGAACCAGGCGTCTGGGTTGCAGGGGGCTTAAGACCCCTCTGCACTCATTGGGGAGAGGCCATCTCCACTTTAAAATAACTTACTTATGCATAACAGTTGCTCCTGGAACGTACATATTTTGAGCACTTACTGTGTGCTAGGCACTGTTCAGGCATGTATTTACACAACACTTAATTTTGAAAAAAAAAAAAATCCAGTTCTAAAGTGGAAAATTTAACATTGTCTAGTTTAGACTATGTCCTGGGGGCATTCTTTCCTTTCATAGAATTCCTCCAGCCTTGATATTTCTTTTTTTTTTTTCCCCTTATTTGGGCCTCAGAAATTTTAGTAGCATTTTAGGCCTTGCCTTAGTTTGGGTTTCACAGGAAGCAGGTCCTGGGAAAAGTTTTGGGTGCAAGTAGTTTATTTGGGAGGTGCTCCCCGGAAACCTCCTAAGGAAAAGGGTAGACAAGCAGGGAGGGGAGGCAGCTAGTTAAGGGCAAGGGATCAGGGAAGTGACCATCATGGACAAGGAGATTCACCCGCTGGGAACCTGGAGGCAGCCAGAGCTACACCTCAGCGTCTCTCCACCTGTGGAAGAGGAGCTGGTGTTTATCCACCCAACCCCATCATTTGATGGTTGAGGGCTCCTCCGAGGTGTATCAATTATCCTGCATTTCACCTGCCATGAGGTGACAAGGTCAGATACATGTGGTGCATTTCACCTGCACCACAGTGACAAGGTCAGATACAGTGGGGCACCCTCAGTGTCTCCCCTGAAAGGTCCTCTGGATATGACCCCTTTCTGGAGCTTGTGGAGCAGAAGGTCCAGACTGATTCCCCTTTTAATAATAATTAATGATGATGGCATCCCCACCACACATAGAATTGCATTTAACCTCATAACCACCTTCCGAAATATAAACAGAGCAGAGAAGTCATCATTTCCACTTCACAGACAAGGAAACTGAGGCTCAGGAAGGATGTCTCCCTGGGTATCCCACATACTTATGTATGCAGCAGTTTGTGAAAGGCTCAAGGACAGAGCCCAGGGGATGGTCTGAGCCTAATTTGGGGAGCTCTCTGTACCACACAGTCCACGCCCCCCTCAGGGAGCTGAGTCCCTCACACAGCCACACCCCTCAGAGCTTGCAGCAGGGTCGACGTCTACACCACTGTCTGAACATGGGACTCTGGGCAAGTCCCCTGGCCTCTCTGAGCTCAGTTTGCTTAACTGTAGAATAGGGATAATAATGTCTATGTTGGGTGAAGTAACATGAGCACCTGCCCAATGCAGTGCCAGCCCATATAGAGCTGGTGCTCAAGAGGGTGGCTGCTGCCCGTGCAATGAGTCCCACGTCCACTGGCACCACCAATATCCACTGTCATCAACACAGTCATCAACAATGTAGTGACTCAGAATCTTTGCACTCCAAATTCCAATTCCATCCTTTCGCCCATTTCTGCCCCAACCTCTGGCCTCCGGGCCTTTGGGACACGGTGTGGAAGAATTCGCCACAGTGGGACAAGGAGGAAGGAAATGAGGATGCAGATAAACAGAGCTGAGAGGGAGAGAGGAGAAAGAACTCCAGCGAACCCCACTCTGTTCCTCTCCGCTCATGCACACCAGTGTTTGTGACAGCCAGGCAGGACCAAGAGTGTGGGGACAGATGACTCTCCCACGGGGACGGGTGGAGCCCCAGGCGTCCGTGTTGGACAAGTCATGGAGGAGTCCTGGCCCTGGAATTTCCGGGGATGAGGAAGGAATGGAGCGGGGGTCCCCCAGCCCGGCAGTGTCTAACTGCTGTCGCTCTTGCTTGCTGTCCGGCAGTGATCACCCTGCTCATCTTCCTGCAGTGGCGGCTCCAGAAGCAGGTCCGCGCCCTCGGCAAGAGCGTGCCAGAGATCCACGAGCAGCTGGTCACCTACAACGAGGAGGGCGGCGGCGAGATGGACACCACCAGCTACGACGTGTCGGTGCTCAACTCGGTGTGCCACGGCGGCGGAGCCAAGCCCCCCGCGGCTGTCGCCAGACGCACGGCCGCCGCTGTATGCGCGGGTGCAGAAGCCGCCGCAGCACGCGCCCAGGGCACACGGCGGGCCCAGGGAGATGGCCGCGATGATCGAGGTGAAGAAGGTCGAGGCGGACCACGACGGCGGCTGCTTGCCCTACGACACGCTGCACGTCTACGGCTACAAAGGCTCTGAGTCCGTCGCCGAGTCCCTCCGCTCCCTGGGCACCGATTCGTCTGACTCCGACATCGATTACGACTTCCTCAACGACTGGGGGACCAGGTTCAAGATGCTGGCCGAGCTGTATGGCTCGGACCTCCAGGAAGAGCTGGTGTATTAGGGGGCCACCGCCTTCTGGGCCTGGGGACCCAAACTCACTGGAGCCCAGGAGAGTCCCAAGTGGGCCCTGAGACCTCCGAGACTGGCACTCACTGCCCCGCCCAGCACCCCTCCCTCCTAGGTCCCAGAGACCTCACCGTGGTGGGGGGTCGAGGCGTAGCAAACTCCAGGTCCCTGAAATATCCAGAAAGCTACTTCAGTGATGGCTACCCCCTAAATGCTGGGAAAACCAGGCTAGTGTTCTGTCTGGGCTCAGACATCCCTCGCCTCATCACCCCCAGACCACCGACCTTAATTAAAGACTTTTCTGGCTCCACAAGGCTGCAGAGCGAAGCAGCCTGTGTTCAACTGCAAAGGGAGTGGATCTTCCCCTGAAAGCGCTGACCCCCCTGGTGAGGCTGATGAGGTCCTGGTGCCTATCTGCCTGGAGGCAAAAGGCAGAATGGCATGACCTCGGGGCAAGACTTGCTGCAGCCCAGTCCCCGGGAGACTGCCACCGTCCATCAGGCCTGATCTCAAGAGCTCCAACCCTGCTCTGACTCCCTCACACTCTCCCAAATGCCCCATCCCTGCCCCTCCCAGGCCTGTCAAGAGGGAGGAAAGGGCCATATGGCAGCTCCTGACCTTGGGTCCTGAGGTGACCTTGCTGGCCTGCCACAAGGTCAATAACTGTGCTGTGCTGAGCATTGAACCATTCAACTGCATTCAGGGAAATGGCTTATTGAACTTTGAAGCAACTGTGAATTCATCCTGGAGGGACAGTGGAGACCAAGTGTGACAGATAATAGGGTGAGGGCCACCTCCATAACCACCCCTTCTGGAGAGGACCTGAGACCCTGATTTGAGACTCCTCAACACCCCTCCAGTTTTACCTGTTAGGGCGCAGATATTCCTGGAGCGGAAGACCTCTCCCCATATCCGCCTTGCTGGTTGTTCATTCATGCTGGCTCGCTCTCTCTCTTTTCTCTGTCTACTCCTTATCTCTTGACTTAAAAGCATCCAAAATGTTGCCCTCAGCAAGTCTGGCCAACGTCCAAATCCAGACATGACTGCATAACAGAGCCATGCATTGTTACCATCTCAGGGAACCGACCCTGCAGAAGGCAAGGCCCCTGCCCTGCCCAAGCTCTGCGGTCATCTCTGCATCTCCCATACACGGAACATTCTACTGCAAACAGGCCTTAGGGAAGTGGCATCAATCAAGAGAGGCAGAGAAGGAGACAAACTCTCTAGCTCACCCTTTGTCATGGACTGAGGGTCCCACTCTGGGCGAGGCCCCTGGCACTGCAGGGGATTGTAGATAACACTGACTCTTTTTTTAATCAATAACTATTTTTCATAATGATTTTTTTTTTACTAATAATACTTACAAATTTTTAGTTCTCACAAACATATAGAATAAGTGTTTTTGCATAATAAGCAGGTTGCTGTCTAGGTTAACAATTTTAATTCAGATTTTTTTAGTTAGATAAACAATTTCTGTAATCTATTTCCTATCACTATAGTAATTGCTCTACAGACAATGACTATATATTGGCCACACTGGTGCATGAGACGTACTGTATTTTTTTAATACCTAAATAAAAATCTCGAGATTCTTCCATTTCTAGAACTGAGAGGGTTCATATGAAACATACACGCATGCACGTACACATGCCCACCACCACCATCATCAGAGGAACCCAGAGGGCAAGGGGACATTTGCAGTCAGGATTTTGGAGACACCGCAGAAAAGGGTTTGGAGAAAAGAATAACAAAGGACACCTAGTCCGGTCTTCTCTCCTCCCAGAGCCTTCACCCAGCCCCTGTACATACTGCACCCCTCCTACTTCCAGTCTACATGGCAGGCAAGGCCTGTGGAAGTTGCAATACCATTTGCAATCAGAAAATAAAGAACAGGGTCTTTCCTGAGCATGTGCACAACCCTCTATGTGTGTGGGCTTCTAGATTCCTAGGAGTACACCAAAGCTTTTCAAAGCCCTCTATGGACAGCTCATTCCCCAACTTTTTCTTTGAATACCTTAGGTCAGCTCCTTGTTTGCTGCAGCTACTATCACTGGCTCAGACAGCCCTGATGTTAAACAATTGTCCCTGACTGTTTTCAACAAATGCCATCCGGGGAAAATGCTGTTTGTACTGAGTAAGCTCCAAGTCAGGTCAAATAAACACAGCCTTATAAGTGGGGTCTTCCAGGGAGCCACCATACAGGTCAAATAATGATGGTTATCTGGAAATTAAGCTTCGGAGGAGTTCCAGCTCTGTTCTGTTTCTTCCAGTGGTCCTAGGCTGCTGGTTTTCACTGTGATTGCAGAGCTATTGAGTTTCAAAGCTACTGCAGGGATGGGGAGAAAGGGATGGGACTAGGGCAAGTTAAAACCCCAGAGAGCTCTCTGTGGTAACCAAAACTTAGCTGTTTTTTTGAATAGAAACTCCCCAGATTAATTTCCAGACTTCTGAAAAAGTTGACTTTGACAATTTTTGCCAGTATTCTTGTTGCTTTTATGAGAGAGAGGAGTTCTTTATCCTGCTATTCCTGCTGATGTCACCCCTTCAGGCTGGTTTTTGAGCTCAGTTTTCCTACCCGTCCAAAGTGCCTGCTGACTGAACTCACAGAATTCCAGTCTCTGGAACCCATGTGATCTGTTCACTACTTCCTTCTCCAAGAAGCCTCCCAGTCCCCAAGTCACCTCCGGATACGACAGTCACTGTCCTTCTAACCCTCAAGTGGGGCCTGGCTCTGAGCTCTCAGCACCCCGGCCACCTCCTCTGTGTGGCCCCTTTTTACCCTGACATGGGAGGAGTGATCCGCATGTAGGCAGAGAGCCTGCTTCTGCCCCTGAGTTTGGAGGCTCTAGTGCAGGGCACAAACCCAGTACCCAGTAGCCCTTGGAATCTTCTGACCACACTTCACACGTGTGCTCCAGCCACTCTTGGGTCCCCAACTTGACCAAAATGGGCAAGAAGAGCCAGGCTCAGACCCTTTCCTCTCCCACAGGCCAAAGCTTTGAGGCTGGCATTACCTTCCAGATTTCACAGATGACAAATGTGAGACCCAGAGAGGGTGCGAGGGGGCCAGAGCCACATACCAAGCTAGGGACAGAATTGGGCCTAGACCCGGCATCCGTGGTCCCAGGAAGAGGAGGATCTCCAGAATGCTTCCCCAGACCTGGTGGCTGAGGGCTGGACCATCAAGCGCCTTCCGCCCCCGTTGTGCTGGTCATGGAGAAATGTCCACCAGGGGGCGCGCTGTGTCGACAAATGCTCAGCATTGACCAGCATCGCTGAGCCTTTGCTCCTGGCATCCTGGTGTAGATTCCTCCTGGAACTTGACAGAGAATTTGAATCGGAGAGTCTGCCGCCTGATCCGGCCCCACCGCCTGCCTAGGCTCCTGCTCCTCTCCTACTTAGCGCCAGGCTCTGATAGGGTTCATAAAGGCAGTACCGTAGATTCCCACCCTCTCGAGGGGATGTGGCCTCCAGCAGCCCGGCCAACACCGAGAATCTCAACTCACTGGGAGTGGCTGGCCTGGCAGCTGGATCCTTGGGCTTGTGAGGGTCACGTGCACCCTCTCCTGTCTCTCCGCACCGGGAGTCCCTGCTTTAGTGTCGATGCCCAGGCCCCTTGTTATGCCCCACCCTGCTTTTGCCAGGCCAATCGTGGAGGGCTGACTCTGGAACAAAACAGATCTAAGGTCCCTCAGTGCTCTGGTTCCAGGAGCCTCCCGGGTCAAAATCTTTATGATATTCCCTGCACCTGCCAGCCTCAAAAAAAAAAAAAAAAAAGAATCCTTATAATAAATCCTACTGTCCTTTAGGTGAAGAGATGAATCCGGTCCTCACAACCAAAACCCGAGGCAACTCATCAATCCCCCTTCTATCTTTTTTTTTGGGGGGGGGGTCTGGCCTGGATGGGGATCTGAACCCGTGACCTTGAGTGTTATCAACACCGCGCTCTAACCAACTCAGCTAACCAGATGACCCCCAGCACCACCCCCCCTTCTAAGGATTAGCCTAGGAGATGGGCAAAGGGTGTATCTGCCGCAATGTTAAGTTCAGCATCATTTACAAAGAAGAAAAAAAAAAAGAAAGGAAGAAAGAAAGAAACAATACAGATGTCCCACAATAAGAGATTGGTTAGGTAAATTATGCCAGATACAAAAAACCATACTGGGCAGCCATTAAAAGTCATGCTGTGATGTGGTGACCTTGAGCTGAATTCAAGGTCAAGCAAAAACACAGAACCCAATGCATTATTTACAGTCAAATCCCAATTTTTTTCTAGTAGATACCCATCTCCAGTTTATGGAGTTATGATTATTTTTTTTCTTCTTTCTTCTGTATTTTGTAAGTTGTCTGCAATCACCATGCACTATTTTCATAATCATGAAAATTTTATATTAATGTTGATTTGTAAATACTATCTAGTAATTAAAAAACAGCAGTTCAATAAGTAAAATTCGTCCCCAAATATTTTTTTAAACATTGGATGTTTTTGTTTAAAAAATAATTTTGAGTTCATTATCAATGCAACAGAGACTTTTTTAAATTAACTAAGTTGCTTTTGAAATCATTACTCTTGAACCCTGAAAAATTGTTGCTGAAGGTTTGATTGTTTGTTTGTTTGTTTCTTTACTTCTGAAAGCATTTCTTTGAACTCAGTCTGTGTGGCCTAAACTTGTTAGCCTTTGCAATTCTTTAACCCCCAATTTCCGGCAACTTTCTGGATCAGAACAATTGCAGTCTGGGGGATGGGGGAAACCTGCTTTTCCAGCCAGTCACTGAATTCTGCAATGCATAGAAATGCCCAACATTCCTCTTTCTCAGGGATGTAAGACAGACCGCTGGGACCAATTTCTCTCTGCCTATCCAGAGGTTATCTGGGATATCTGGGAAATCTGTGTGTGCATCAACACTCAGGGACTTCACAGGACTTTGCAATGTGCTTTTTTAGCCTAGGGTGTAGGAAGTACAATTAACTTATGATGTTCCTAAGTAATGGATGCTGGGGTGATGTTTAATGATGTTTAATGATATTACACAGGAAGCTGTGCTGAGCAAGGGGGGTTTGTTTTCAGAGGAGTCTCTGGCAGGAAGTGAATCAAGGAAGCAAACGAAATTCTACCTTTGACATTTCCTGGCTGAGCAGGGGGAGTACTAGAGACACAGAGTGTTCTGGGCAGGAGCTAGAAAAACCCTGCCCGGTTTTTATGTGTTGGCTGCACCTAAAGCAGCCAACATTTTGCAGAGCATAAGGAAAAGTGAAAAGTGATTTGGGGCATTTGCAGACAATACTAGGAACTTAGTGACAACAGCCCTGAAGTGAAATACCAGCATGTACTCGGCAGAACTTAGGGGAAGCAAGACACCTCATCCAAAGCTAAACCCACCAGAGACCATTCTCTTGGTCCTACTGGGCAAAGCTATGTAGGGTGACAAACTCTCAAGACTCTCCTGGTTTTAGTACTAAAAGTCCTGTGTCCTGGGAAACTCCTCAGTTCCAGGCCAAATGGACTGGTAGTTCCGAGTGAGAAATAAACGTGACCTAGAGCAATCTAAGGAACGTGAGTTATGCTAAACTTACCATGCCCAGAAAGATACGAACATGGGGCTTTAGTCACATCTTCCTCTCCATGTCTGGGGTAAATTGCTGTTTTTAACAATTATCCAGACTAGCCGCCGCCACCAATAGATATAGATTACCCAAATGTTATTGCAAATTATGCAATGTGACCCTCACTCTTTCTTTGTTGCCAAGATCCTGAAATTTATGATGCAAAGAGCAATGTATAGCCAATCAGCAGCTTATGTTGTTTCAGTGAACCATTGTAAGTTCTTTGAAACAACTTTGGAACTACAGCTTAACTTCTTCTCTCTTTATCGCTTTAAAAATCTGTTACTGCCACCAAAGGAAGCACATATTCAGGGCAACTTGAAAGTGTGGCGCCCAGGCGGCAGTCCGTGAATTTGGTGCAAATAAATTCTTTGTCTTATTTTGTTTGCTTCAGTTGCTTCTTTTAGGTCAACACGAGCTGAGCTCTGGAAGTCTATGGTCCTGGGTGTGAGTCAGCACTCTCCATTTACAAGCAGAGACATGTTTCTTAACCTCTCTGAGTCACGGTTTCCTCATCTGTAAATAGGGTAATACTATGAAGTCTATTCTAAAAGTTTTTGCAAAATCAAAAGGAAATAAATCTTGAAAAGAGAATAGAATAAAATCTGGCACACAGTAATTACACAGTGTTAACAGAAAGGAAAGAGGGAAGGAAAGAAAGTTGGATTTTAGTGAGAAGTTTATACCAGAACTGAATGAATAATACAAGTATTTATGTAGGTTTATATAAGAATAGCTAAATGCAGCAGGGTTATTCCTTATCTATTGCTACGTAACAAATTACCACAAACTGAGCTGCTTAAAACACCATCCATTTATCCCCTTATAGTTTCTGTGGTCTGTGAGTCTGGGAATGACTTCGCAGGGTTCTCTGCTCCAGGATCCCATCTGAAAGCTGCAATTAAGGTGTCAGCCAGGGCTACAGTCTTATCTCAAGTCTTGGGCAGAGAAGGATCCACTTCCAAGATTACATAGTGGAATGAAGTCAGTTCTTGGAGCCTGTTGGGCTGAGGGCCTCCCCAACATGCTCACTTGCTTCATCAAAGCCAGCAAGAGAGTCTGCCAGCAAGATGTGCACTACAGTCTCGTATAATGTAATCACTGAAGTAACGTCCTGTCACCTTTGTCACCTTTTCTATTCTATTGGTTATAAATAACTCATAAGTCCTCCCCACACTCAAGCGAAGGGGATTACATAAGGGCTTGAGCACCAGAGGTGGGAAAATTTGGGGTATTCTTAGAGTTTGTCCTCCACACAGGAATTCTCAGCTATCCAAATCTACATTTATCTGTTTCTAAAGTTGGAGCTCTGGCATATTTCTGGCACCCATTTGGGCCAGCTAATAAACCCAGGGTCTGTCTATTGGCTGGGGAAGGAAAACATATCGGGCTACGTAAAATGAATCTACTAAAAATGGTGACCTGATTTTTATTTATTTATTTATTTATTTATTTATTTATTTATTTATTTATTTATTTATTTATTTATTTATTTATTTATTTATTTTAAAGATGACCGGTAAGGGCATCTTAACCCTTGGCTTGGTGTTGTCAGCACCACACTCACCCAGTGAGCGAACCGGCCATCCATATATGGGATCCGAACCCGGGGCCTTGGTGTTATCAGCACCGCACTCTCCCGAGTGAGCCACGGGCCGGCCCGTGACCTGATTTTTATAATAATTACCAGAAAGGAAGTGTTGATTGGGACTTTATCTTTAAAATGAAACCAAAAATTATGAAAAAATTTTCATATTTTATTTTTTTAAGTGTAGACTTTTACTGCAACCATTTTCTAACTCTTAAAAAGGGAGGATTCAAGTATTGATATTCTTTCAACATAAATATACGGGAGCATAATGTAGCTTCCTTGTATTTTGTCTTTGGTTTACACAGAGAAATTTTGTAAAAATATTCCAGGCTCATTAGTTTTCCCAAAGGCTTCTCACAATCTTTTGAAATTCAAATTATTCTCTCTTAAAGTCACTTTTTGTTATTTTACTTGTTAATTTTCTCTTTGTTAATTTTCCCAACTCATCCGGACCTTCCTTTGTGACTGGCTTTGTGGATTAGAATAATTCTCCAACAATACTCTTATCAACTTCATGAAATCCTTCATCTTTCATAAGATTACAATTTCCCTCCGCAAAAGACTCACCAGCAAAGACACATGGGTAAAGGGTCAAGAGAGATGAACTGTTAAGAATAGAAGGGTGCAATTTTTAAAAGGGAAATTCTTAGTTACAATCTAACAAAACATGTGCAGGATCTGTATGCTAAAAACTACCAAGCACTGATGAAATACATCAAAGAACACACAAATAAATGGAAAGATATGCCACATTCATGAATTGGAAGGCTCAAAATTATTAAAATGTAAGTTCTCTCCAAGTTGATCTACAGATTCAACCTAATTACAATCAAAATCCTAATTGCTTTTTTATAAAAATTAACAAGCTGATTCTAACACTCATAAGGAAATCCAAAGAACCTAGAAAAGAGCCAAACAACTTTGAAAAAAGAGGAACAAACTTGAAGGACTTATACTATCTTATTCCAAGACTTATTATAAAGCTATAATCATCAAGTCAGTATGGTACTGGGAAAAGGATAGACACATTCAATGTATCTGCCTATCTACACACCTATGTGGAACTTTAGAGTTCAGAAATAGATCCAGACAAATTTGGTCATTAAATTTTCACAAAGGTACAAAAGCAATTTAATGGAGATAGGATAGTATTTTCAATAAACAATGCCGGTACAATTGGACATCCATTAGCAGGAAAAAATAGTCTTTAACCTATATGTTACATTTTACACAAAAACCAATTCTAAAAGAATTATAAAACCTAAATGCAAAACATAAGAACCATAAAACTTGCAGAAGAAAACATAAGTGAAATCTTCATGACCTGAGGTTAGGCAGAGTTCTCAGATATGACACCAAGAGCTTAATCCATAAAAAGAAAAAACTGACAAGTTGGATTTCATTAAAACTAAAAACTTTTGCTCTATGAAAAACGATACTAAGAAATTAAGACAAGCCACAGACTCACGTATCTGACAAGGGATATCCAGAGTATATAAAGCACTCTTAAAACTCAACAATAAGAAAACAAACAACCCAGTATAATAATTGGCAAAACATTTAAATAGACACTTCATCAGAGAAGATACAGACATGGCAAATAAGCACATGAGAAGATGCTCAGCATCATTAGTCATTAGGGAAATGTGTAGAAAAACCACATTGAGATACCACTGCAGACCTATTATAAGGGGAAAAAACAACTGACAATACCAAGTGCTAAGTATGCAGAGCAACTGAAGCCCTCACACACTGCTGATGAAAATGCAGAATGTACAGCCCCTTTAGAAAAGAGTTTGGCAGTTTCCTATAAAGTTAGACATACACTTACACATGGCCCAGCAATCCCACCAAATACCCACATAATAACCTCCTTAACATGGAAACCTGAATTCATACGTGTACAACAGCTTTATTCATAATACTGAAAACTGGAAACAACCCAAATGTTCCTCAGCTGGGGAATGGTGCTATGGTCTGAATGCTTCTTTCCACGCCCTCTCACCACCAACACCACCACATTAATATGTTGAAACTTAATCCCCAATGTGAGGGTATTTGGAGGTGGGGACTTTGGGAGGTGATTAGGGCACGAGGGCAGAGCATGAATGGATTAGTAAATGGGATGATTGAATGGGATTAGTGCCTTTACAAATGGACCCCAGAGGATTCCTTTCCACCATGTGAGGACACAGGTAGAAGGTGCTGCCTATGAACCAGGAAGTGGGCTCTCACAAGATACTGAATCTGCGGCACCTTGATCTTGGACTTCACAGTCCCCAGAACTGTGAAAAATAACTTTCTGTTGTTTATAAGCCACTCAATTATGGTATTTTGTTATAGAGCCCAAACAGAAGAAGACAACTGGATAAACCAACTCTGGCACAGCCATACAATGAATAAATAAATAGAATACCACTGAGCAATAAAAAGAAAGGAAACACTCATACATGCAACAACTTGGGTGAATTTCCAATGCATTATGCTATGTGGAAGAAGACAGATTCAACAGACTATGTACTGTTGATTCCTTTTATACAGTATTCTGAAAAGGTAAAACTATAACAACTGAGAACAGATCAGGGTTTCTAGAAGTTGGGGAAGAGGGAGGATTTCACTAACAAAGAGAGGCTGTATGAGAGAGAGTTTTGAGGTGATGGAACTGTTCAACATTTTAATTTTCATATTGGTTGCACAATAACATACACTTGTCAAAATCATAGAACTGTACTCCAGAATAAGTGAATGGTAATGTATGTAAATTAAAAGTAAGAAGTAAGTTTTTAAAAGTCACTGAAAAGTTTTAAAAGGATAGGGATATATTTGACCAGGGTCTGTCTAACTTTGTAAATGATCGATTTATTGGTCACTTCATTGGTGCACAAGGTTGAGATGCACCCTTTCACTTATTCATTCATTCATTCTTTACAAAATATCTGTTGAACAATGTGTCAATCAAATTCCCTTGATACTATTCCTGACATACCTGAAAGCCCTCTCCTCTTCTTCTCTACTGTTCCAGCCTTACTTTGGGCCCTCTTCATTCTCTCTCCTATAATATTCCCAAAACTTCCCAACTGGACTCCCTATCTGCAGCATCAGCACCCCTAGGCATTCTCCTGATGCCACTGAAATGATTTTTTCTAAAGAGCAAGTAAGATCTCCTGGCTTAAAACCCCTCAACAGAATTTTTCAAACCTTCAGTGGCTCTTCACTGCCTAATGATAGCACCCAAACTCTTCTTTATCATTGGTTATGAATATTCATGAGGTACAAAGCTGACTGTCACCACTTGTGCCCAAGATGTGATGGCTAGATCAATACCATCAGTATGCCCATTACCACAAATTGCGATTATTCCCCGTGTCCCCCACAGAACTAATCCCCAACCTCCCTCCTCCTCCCCACTTCCCGCACCCTGCTCTTCAACACTGGGTGTGTTCTCTCCCTCTGCAAGTCCAATTTACCACTGTGTTCTTTCTGTCCTTCCCTCTCTCTCTTTTAGCTCCCACTTATGAGTGAGGATATGCAGGATTTTTCCTTCTGTGTTTGGCTTATTTCACTCAACATAAGTTTCTCCAAGCTCATCCATGTTGTTGTGAATGTGCCCAAACTCTTTAGCCTGGTACCCAAGGCCCTAAATGATCTAACTTCTCCTTCATATTTTAATCTCTTTACTGTTCTATCCACCCTCATGCCATAAACTCTAGTATTAAGCTATTAGTGTTTCCTCAAACATATGGTAGGTTGCACTCTTGGTCAAAATATTCACTGCCCTTTTCTGTGGGAGGATTATATGTCTCTGACCCACTAATGTCAAGTTTGGCCTTGTGACTCACCTTGTCAAATAAAGTGTGAGTGGAAGAGAGGCATGCCATTCCAGAGCAGAAATTTAAGAATTAACACATGGTTCCACCATCTCTCTTCTCTCTGCCACCAGCAATGAACATATAACGTGAATTAAAAATAAAACTTCATTGTCATAAGCCACTGATATTTGGGACTTGTTTGTCACCACAGCATAACTTAGCCTAAGCTGACTGAAACACTTGGATTATAAGTACCATAATTGTTCACTTTGTAATCTCTGTGCATAGCACAGACACATAACTGGCATCCAATACACATCTGTTGAATTAATAAATATAATAAACAGTGACCCCTGGGACTTTGCACATGCTATTCTCTCTGTAAAGAGTGAACATCCCAGCTTCCTCACTTGCCCAACTCATCCCCAAGTCAAACCACAAAGATCTCCTCTAAGAAGACTTCCCTGCCCATCTGTCTTAGCTCATTTGTGCTGCTATAACAAAATACCACAGACTGCATAATTGATAAATAGAAATTTATATCTCACAGTTCTGGAGGCTGCGGAGCTCAAAATCAGGGCAATAGCATTTGGTATGTTCTGAGGGCCTTCTTACTGTGTCCTCACACGGCAAAAGGGGGCAGGGCAAAAAGGGCCTAAGCTACTTCCCACCAGCCTTTTTACAAGGCAATAATCCATTCATGAGGGCAGAGCCCTTATAACATAATCACTTCCTGCAGTGGATTGAATGTCCCGCCAAAACTTAATCCCCACTGAAACAGTGTTAAGAGAGTGGGAAATCCTATTACAATAATCGAAAGGGGGGGCCTTGAAGAGGTGATTAGATTGTGAGGACCATGTCCAGGTAAATGGGTTAATCCACATCAGTGGTGGTCATGGGCATGGATCTGAGGGCTTTAAAAGAAAAGGAATGAATAGTTAGCCTTCTCTCTGCTTCCGCCATCTGCCATGTGATATCCTCCTTTG
Source organism: Cynocephalus volans (assembly GCF_027409185.1). Classification (NCBI taxonomy): domain Eukaryota; kingdom Metazoa; phylum Chordata; class Mammalia; order Dermoptera; family Cynocephalidae; genus Cynocephalus; species Cynocephalus volans. The sequence goes on from NC_084469.1 coordinate 62,519,072, forward strand.
ATGTTAAGGGTCACTACCCACCAAAAAGGCTCTCACCAGATGTGTGCCTTGGGATTTGGATTTCCCAGCCTCCAAACTGTGATCAATAAATAGTTTTTCTTCATAAATTACCCAGTTACAGGTATGTCTGTTATAAGTAACAGAAAGGGACTAATATACTTCCCAAAAGTCCCCAACTCTAATTACCACCACAATGGAGATTAAGTTTCAACACACAAATTTTCGGGGACATTCAGACTATACCACCAACCCTCCCTCCTTCCCAAAGCGGTTGTGTATATTTCTGCTCTCATGATAATTGTCTGTCTCTCTGCCCTGATTTTGAGACTCTTAGGCAGGACCAGGTCAGCCTCACCTTGGTGGCCACTGTGCCCAGCACAGTTCCTGGACCAAAACAAGTGGATGGATGAATGAATGAAGGAGTGAGAGCCTGGGGAGTGTTCAGTTCTTCCAAGTAGCCACAAATAGCTTTCTCCACTACTTCTAATTACTGTATCTGTCATCCATCTACCCTACTGCACACGGGAGGATCTGCTGTACTCTTCCCACATCACCCATTTTTGGCAGCTTCATGGATTTTTCCGAGATGTTTGAGTCAGATCTGGTAGCTCAGCCGAAAGCCGATTCTCTTTCTCAACCAAACCGCGTCCCCGCTCTCCTTCTGCAGCCTGATGGAGGTGCCCCAGGGTGACTCTTTCTTCTGCCCTCAAAAGTCAAAAAGCTTCTTCATGGTAGAAGACAGCAGCTTCAGAAGCCCGTCCCCTCACCTGGCCCCTCGGCTCTTACCCACTTCTGAAGCTGATATGAGTGAATATTACTCAATACTCTTATGTAGAAGCCAACCTCTCTGCCACAACAGCACCACTCAAAAGCCTCCCATTCAGAACGGTAACCAAGCAGCAGGTCTAAACACAAGTGAGCATGTGCACAGAGCACTGGCGCCCAAGAGTTCTAAGAGGACTCATGCAGGGCCCCGGGTTAACCAATGGTTGCTGAGTGATATCAGAAGTCACTAGGGAGATTGAAAGTTGCTTGTCATGGGCGATTTGTTGCCATGGCTACAGATCAGTTCTTTCCTAAGCTTGAGGCAACCTTAACCATACGTTTTCCGCTGAAAATATTCAGGCTTACTTTTGAGTTTCAGGAAATTTTAAGCTAAAGGGGAATACAACATTGAAATGCATAGAAATGCCTCCACTTACTCAATATAGAGATTTACAGAATTGAATGCAAGACAGATATTTCCAAGGATTAATACTAGCATTTCATACTGGTATATGTTTCCCACGAGCCGTTAAGTGTTCTATTGTACAAATTCCTTCCTTCACAGTTGCATCTGTTTTAAAGGAGGGAAGGAAAGCTTTCATCGACATTAAGTCTAGGACTTCAAATTGAAACCTGTCCTCTTGCTCACACTGGCAGATTAAGAGGACATTTTTAAGGATAAAAGGGTTCTGAGAGACAACAGAAAGTGTCTGCGACATAACAGGTATTCAGGTTATGCATGAAAAATAGGTGCATTGACTGAATAAATAAATAGAGTTGACGGGTTCAATAATTTTAATGAAAATTTCGTAAAGTCAAGCAATACTTTTGGATGACTGGTAATCCTATGTATGTTTGCTTTTTGTTTCCAAAACTATACAAACAAAATGATTAACCTATTGTGGTCTGCTTAAATAGGATACAGCTGTACACAACACAAACATACGTGTAGAACCAAATGTGTACATAATAAAGTCTACATGCACGGAGATAACGTTTCCCTTTACTTCTGATGTGGCTGCAAATTGGCAGAACATACAGATCCACAGAAAATAACAATGATCGAAAGTGGGAAATTGTTTTGATTTGTGCAAGATTCACATTCCTACATTTCCCCACGATTATCTCCTTCCAAGGAATGACTTACTGAGACCGTTATCCATGTTCCTTGTAGAAATCACAGATACGAAAAAGGAAAAGGGAATTTCACTTTGAATTCAAGTGTCCAGAAAAAGCTATGCATTCCCTTAGCACTTTGGTACATATTTTCGGCTAACTTAAGACCATAATCTGTTTGTGCATGTGTTTAAGCAATCTTTGATCTCATTTAATATACCAAAGTACGTCTTCACCTGTCTACATACAGCTGTATCTACTTCAAAAATGTAAATAAATAAGCTGTATACGTCGGATGGAATGGTGTGTGACCACATTTTTTTATAGAACCTATTATATGGATTCTTCCTAATGCATTGCTGTTTGAAGCAGTCATGAGAAAAGCAACTCACATGCATCTCTCATCATTACATATAGATATTTTAGTAGAACGTAATTGATGGGTAAAAGGCATAAACGTTTGTGAAATGTAGTACTCCCACCAAAGTTCCTACTGGTATACTCATAAACAGCTTAAATTTTAAGCAACGGCATAGGTACCACTGCTCTTCATCATCAAATCCTTGCAGAGGGGACACCATTTCTAAATTCTTGCCCATATGTGGGCGTTTCTGGATTTTCCATGCCATTTTGTTCATTTACCTATCTTTTCAGCTGTTAGTGAACTACTCTTTTGCAGACAATTAGAACACTTTCTGATCTCTAAAACGACAAGTCTTTGCTCATCACACTACAAAGGTTGTCTTAAAGTCACCCCAACAGTAAAAGATAGCATGCGTTACTCAAAAATTTTTAAATCTCCATATTTTTATTGGCTTGAAGCAAAAAGGATACATTTTAAAAGAGCTCGCATTTTCAAATACATGAGTTTCCTGTACAACAATGTGGAGCTATCTTCCTAGTTGAGGGTTTCCTTCTCCCATCCTTCAGTAAGAAACACATAAGAATAGATGGAGACTGAATTACAGTGCATATTGGAGTTGATTCAAAGAATTTTCAGCCCCCGGAAATTGATGTATCGTGGGAAATGTACACCCCATGCACTTTCTTTTCACTTACATTGTTTAATGGTGTTTGAAAACATGTACTTGACAAATAATACGCTGTATGGACTTCATTTTGATAGTTAAGTCACTTCACGGTCTTCAATAAAGTGCTTTCTAAGGAGAATTCTCAAGGCATCAAACAGCGAAAGTTTTGTTTCTGTTTTGCTGCTCCAATACACGGTTTGGGGACTTGAACCCTGCAACATTTCACCGTCCCACCTCCTAAGGAATTTATGGAGGGACGAAAGCCTAGCATCATCGGTAGCAGGAGAATTCAGGCCCAACCATGGAGAGCCCAGAAAAGTGTGCTTTCTCCCTCATCCACCTCGCCTCCTCCACACCGGACATCACTGCCTGGCTCCGCCCTCTACTTCTCATGAAACCCTGTCATCCACGTCCCCGACTCCACATGGAAGGATATGCTGTATTCTTTCCACATCACCATTTTTGGCAGCATGATGGATCTTTCCCAGATGTCTGAGTCGGATCCGGTAGCTCAGCTGAAAGCCGATTCTCTTTCTCAACCAAACCGCGTCCGGGCTTGACTCCTGCAGCCTGGTAGAAGTTCCACACCCCTACACCACACGGAAGGATCAGCTGTCCTCTTTCCCCATCACACTTTTTGGCAGCGTGTTGGATATTTTCCAGATGTCTGACTCGGATCTGGTACCTCAGCCGAAAGTCGATTCACTTTCTGAAACAAACTGAGTCCGCATTCGCTTCCTGCAACTCGGTGGAGGTGCCCGAGAGTGACTCTTTCTTGTACCCTCAAAGGACTAAAAGCTTCTTCATGGGAGAACACAGCAGCTTCAGGAGCCCGTTCCCTCCCCCCTGGACCCTCGGCCCTTACCCACGTCTGAAAACGATTTCAGCGAATATTCCTCGATAATTTAACGTAGAAGCCACCCTCTCTGTCACAACAGCACCACTCGAATTCCTCCCGTTCGGAAAGGTAACCAAGCATCAGCTCTAAACACGAGTGAGCATGCGCACACAGTCCTGGTGCCCAAGAGGTCTAAGATGTCTCGTGAGGGGCCCCGGGTTGACCACTGGTTGCTGAGTGACGTCAGCAGTCACGAAGGAGATTGAAAGTTGGTTCTCACGGGCTATTTCATGACTTGGCTACAGATCAGTTCTTTCTTAAGATAGGGCATAGCTCCGCCCCTTTTTCCCATTCCACTCTGTAATCCCCGTCCCCTACTCCACAGGAAAGGATATGCCGTACTCTTTCCGCAACACCCTTTTTGGCAGCGTCATGGATCTCGCCCAGATGTCTGAGTCGGATCGGGTAGCTCAGCCGAAAGCCGATTCACTTTCTCAACCAAAGGGCGTCCACGCTCCCTTCCTGCACCCTGGTGGAGGTGCCCGAGAGTGACTCTTTCTTGTACCCTCAAAAGTGAAAAAGCTTCGGGCCGGTCTGTGACTCACTCGGGAGAGTGTGGTGCTGATTACCCCAAAGTCACGTATTCGGATTGCATATAGGGATGGCCGGCTTACTCACTGGGTGAGCGTGGTGCTGACAACACCAAATCAAGGGTTAAGATCCCATTACCGGTCATCTTTTAAAAAAAAGAAAAGTCCAAAAGCTTGTTCATGGGAGAAGACAGCCGCTTCCGAGACCCGTCACCTCATGTGGCCCCTAGGCTCTTACCCACTTCTGAAACCGGTAAGAGCGAATATTCCTCCACACTTTTACCTTGAAGCCACACTCTCTGCCACAACAGCAGCACTCAAAAGCCTCCGGTACGAAACGGTAATCAAGGAACACCTCTAAACACAAGTGAGCATGTGCAAATAGCACTGGTGCCCAAGGGTTCTAAAACATCTCCTGTGGGGCCCCGGCTTGACAAATGGTTGCTGAGTGACGTCACCCGTCACTAAGAAGATTGGAAGTTGGTTCTAAAGGGCTATTTCTTGACGTTGCTATAGATCAGTACTTTCCTAAGATTGGGCCTAGCTCCGCCCCCTACTTCTCATTCCATTCTGTCTTCCGGGTACCCTACTACACACGAATGGATATGCTTTACTCTTTTGACATCACCCTTTTGGAAGCGTGATGGATCTTTACCGGATGTCTGAGTCAGATCTGGTAGCTCAGCTGAAACCCGCTTCTCTTTCTCAAACAAACCGCGTCCGAGCTCGCCTCCTGCACCCTAGTGGAGGTTCCCGAGAGTGGCTCTTTTTCTACCCTCAAAAGTGAAAAAGCTTCTTCATGTGAGAAGACAGCAGCGTCAGAGGCCAGTCCCCTCACTTGGCCCATCGGCTCTTACCCGCTTCTGAAGCCGAAATGAGCGAATATTACTTGGTAATATTTTGAGAAGCAAACATCAGTGCCACAGCAGCACCTCTGAATAGACTCCCGTTCTAACGGTAACCAAGGAGCAGTGACAAACACAAGTGAGCATGCACAAACAGCCCTGGCACCCAAGAGTTCTAAGAGGGCTCGTGCGGGGCATCTTGTTGACCAGGGTTTGCTGAGTGACGTCAGCAGTAACTTGGGAAATTGAAAGTTGTTTCTCCCGGGCTATTTTCTGCCATGGCTACCAATCAGTTCTTTCCAAAGCTTGGGCTTGGCTCCGCCCCCTACTTCTCCGTCCACTCTGTCATCCACGTACCCTACTCCACACGGAAAGATCTGCTATACACTTTTAACATGACCCCTTATGCAGCTTGATGGATCTTTCCCAGATGTCTGTGTCGGATCTGGTAGCTCAGCCGAAATCCGATTCCATTTCTCAACCAAACCGCTCCCGCGCTCGCCTCCTGCAGCCTGGTGGAGGTTCCGGACACCTACTCCACACGAAAAGATCGACTGTCCTCTTTCCACATCACCCTGTTTGGCAGCGTGATGGATCTTTCCCAGATGTCTGAGTCGGATCTGCCAGCTCAGCCGAAACCCGATTCTCTTTCACGAACAAACCGCGTCCACGCTCGCCTCCTGCAGCCCGGTGGAGGTGCCAGAGAGTGACGTTTTCTTCTACGGTCCAAAGTCAAAAAGCGTCTTCATGGCAGAAGATAGCAGCTTAACTGGCCAGCCCGCTCACCTGCCCCCTCGACTCTGAGCCACTTGTAAACCTAATACCAGCGATTACTCGGTACTATTCTGTAGAAGCCAACCTCTCTGCCACGACCGCACCACTCAAAAGCCTCCCGATCGAACGGTAACCAAGGAGCAGTGCTAAACACAAGTGAGCCCGCGCACACACCGCTCGCGCCCAAGGGTTCTAAGAGGTCTCCTGCGGGGCCCCGGGTTGACCAATGGTTGCGTAGTGACGTCAGCAGTCACTAGGTAGATTGAAAGTTGGTTCTTTTTTTTTTTTTTTTTTTTTTTTGACTTTCTAAAGGGTGAATTTTATGGTATGTGAATTATCTCAATAAAGCTGATTTTTTTAGAAAAGTGTTCTACATGAAAGTATATATGAGTACATATATGAATATGTGTACATACATGCAATAAATTGTAAGTTAATTTAGAAATAGACAGCTTCATATCCATCTAAATCAATGTTTAAATTCTTCTTAAGGATTTTAAGATGCTAACATATTTGAGAGAACACTACAATATCATATAACCTAGTTTGATAATTACAGATACATACTAAAGATTTAAACTTAAATCTCCATTGAACTTTGAAATCCTAGAATCTGCAGCAACCTGCTCCCTCCTGAGTTGGCTTAGCTCTAGTTCCAATTTCATATTTGCACGGAACCAAGAAACTCTACAAAGGTGAACAGCACATCACTGGGTATGGAAGAGCAGGGCCGCGTCTTTTACACCCTCGTGACCTTTGCAGCACGTGGCACTGTCCCTCGCACACATGGCAGGCCACATGACAAATGAGGGAGATACTTTTTAAATACCATACTTGTAAAACAGGACCAGAACAGTTAAATTTTGTTCTCTGTGCTATCCCGTTAGATCAGGTCAACAAACTTCTTATGTAAAGGACCAGATAGCAAATATTTTAGGCTTTTGGACAAGATTGTTTCTGACAGAACTACTCAACTCCCTCCGAGTAACATGAAAGCAGCTGTAGACAATATATAAACAAATGGACAACATTTAAACAAATGATCCCCTGCTTTAGACCAGTGCTGTCCAACGGATCTTTCCACAGTAGTGGAAATATTTTATTATCTGACTATTAACCCCTTAAACTATGGCTACTGTGACTAGGAAACTGAATTTTTAAATTATTTTAAATGTAAACAGATACATGTGACTAGTGGCTACTATACTGACCAGCACTGCATTAGACAACTAACTAGCCAATTTTATTACCTCTGTTCAAAAAACCGAAAAACAGTGCCTCTATTCAAAAAACTTAAAGCTAAAGATGAATTCTGTGACTACATTTCAAGGATGAACTGAGAAGAGAAAACATGATGTCAAATTTCTAATAATTCATAGATCCTACCACTAAGTATCAAAATTCGAAAGCAAATTATCTCAGTTCAAGCAGAAGGATACGTGTAGAGTTCCATGTATCTGGACTTCGCCATACTCTGTCTGGTGTACACTTGCTGGATTCCAGCTCTGAGGTCGTCCCAGATCTGGTCAAGGCCAATCTGCTTCAGTCCATGGGGATTCTGACTCCTGTTTGATGACATTGTGAGTAATGTTCTGAAGTCGTCCAGTGCAGCAATCCTTATTCAAAATACAGCTAATTCTCCATTAGATGAAAATATACAGTATCATCCCAAATTTATTCACAGCAGCTCAGAAAAGGATGTCCTTTAACTGCAGAAAATGAAATCTCATTGCAGGCAAACCCGCATTTCCCCGGAGACTACAAGGCTCGCGCGACGTCTCCGCCTGGTCGCTGGGCCCAGGCCCTGGCGAACCCCCCGTCCCGCCCAGGTCGGGCAGCGTCCCTCAGCGCAGGGGCCGCCCCGCCTGGAGCTGAGTGCCGAAAGTTGGTTCTAATGGGCTATTTCTTGACGTGGCTACAGATCAGTTCTTTTCTAAGATTGGGCCTAGCTCCGCCCCCTACCTCTCGTTCCGCTCTGTCATCCCCGTCCCCTACTCCACACGAAAGGATCTGGTGTACTCTTTCAACATGGCCCCTTTTGGCAGCGTGATTGATCTTTCCCAGATGTCTGAGTGGAAATGGGAGGTAGGCCAAAGCCGATTCTCTGTCTGAAATAAACCTCGTCCGAGCTCGCCTCCTGCAACCTGGTGGCGGTGCCTGAGAGTGACTCTTTCATCTACCGTCAAAAGTCAAAAAGCTTCTTCGTGGGAGAAGACAGCAGCTTCAGAGGCCCGTCCCCTCACCTGGCCCCTCGGCTCATACCCACTCGTGAAGCCGCTATGAGCGAATATTACTCAGTACTATTTTCTCGAAGACAACATCTCTGCCACAACAGCACCACTCAAAAGGCTCCGGATCGAACGCTAACAAAGGAGCAGTGCTAAACACAAGTGAGCATGCGCACACACCGCTCGCGCCCAAGGTTTCTAAGAGGTGTCCTGCGGGGCCCCGGGTGGACCAATGGTTGCTGATTGCTGTCAGTGGTCCCTAGGGGGAATGAAAGTTGTTTCTCACGGGCTATTTCTTGCGATGGCTACAGATAAGTTCTTTCCTAAGCTTGGGCCTGGCTCCGCCCCCTACTTCTCCATCCACTCTGTCATCCACTTACCCTATTCCACACGGAAAGATCTGCTATCCACTTTTAACATGACCCCTTTTGCAGCTTGATGGATCTTTCCCAGATGTCTGTGTCGGATCTGGTAGCTCAGCCGAAATCCGATTCCATTTCTCAACCAAACCGCTCCCGCGCTCGCCTCCTGCCGCCTGGTGGAGGTTCCCGACCCCTACTCCACACGGAAAGATCGGCTGTCCTCTTTCCACATCACCCTGTTTGGCAGCGTGATGGATCTTTTCCAGATGTCTGAGTCGGATCTGCCAGCTCAGCCGAAAGTCGATTCCCTTTCAGGAACAAACCGCGTCCGCGCTCGCCTCCTGAAGCCCGGTGGAGGTGCCAGAGAGTGACTTTTTCTTCTACGGTCCAAAGTCAAAAAGCGTCTTCATGGCAGAAGACAGCAGCTTAACTGGCCAGCCCGCTCACCTGCCCCCTCGGCTCTTATCCACTTGTAAACCTAATACCAGCGATTACTCGGTACTATTCTGTACAAGCCAACCTCTCTGACACGACAGCACCACTCAAAAGCCTCTCGATCGAACGGTAACCAAGGAGCAGTGATAAACACAAGTGAGAACGCGCACACACCGCTCGTGCCCGAGGGTTCTAAGAGGTCTCCTGCGGGGCCCCGGGTTGACCAATGGATGCTGAGTGACGTCAGCAGTCACTAAGGATATTGAAAGATGGTTCTAATGGGCTATTACTTGACGTGGCCACAGATCAGTTCTTTTCTAAGATTGGGCCTAGCTCCGCCCCCTACTTCTCGTTCCGCTCTGTCATCCCCGTCCCCTACTCCACACGAAAGGATCTGGTGTACTCTTTCAACATGGCCCCTTTAGGCAGCGTGATTGATCCTTCCCAGATGTCTGAGTGGATCTGGGAGCTAGGCCAAAAGCCGATTCTCTGTCTGAAACAAACCTCGTCCGAGCTCGCCTCCTGCAACCTGGTGGCGGTGCCTGAGAGTGACTCTTTCATCTACCGTCAAAAGTCAAAAAGCTTCTTCATGGGAGAAGACAGCAGCTTCAGAGGCCCGTCCCCTCACCTGGCCCCTCGGCTCATACCCACTCGTGAAGCCGATATGAGCAAATATTACTCAGTGCTATTTTCTTGAAGACAACATCTCTGCCACAACAGCATCACTCCAAAGCCTCCCGATCGAACGCTAACCAAGGAGCAGTGCTAAACACAAGTGAGCACGCGCACACACCGCTCGCGCCCAAGGTTCTAAGAGGTCTCCTGCGGGGCCCCGGGTGGACCAATGGTTGCTGATTGCCGTCAGTGGTCCCTAGGGGGATTGAAAGTTGTTTCTCACGGGCTATTTCTTGACATGGCTACAGATAAGTTCTTTCCTAAGCTTGGGCCTGGCTCCGTCCCCTACTTCTCCATCCACTCTGTCATGCACTTACCCTACTCCACACGGAAAGATCTGCTATCCACTTTTAACATGACCCCTTTTGCAGCTTGATGGATCTTTCCCAGATGTCTGTGTAGGATCTGGTAGCTCAGCCGAAATCCGATTCCATTTCTCAACCAAACCGCTCCCGCGCTCGCCTCCTGCCGCCTGGTGGAGGTTCCCGACCCCTAATCCACACGGAAAGATCAGCTGTCCTCTTTCCACATCACCCTGTTTGGCAGCGTGATGGATCTTTCCCAGATGTCTGAGTCGGATCTGCCAGCTCAGCCGATAGCCGATTCTCTTTCACGAACAAACCGCATCCACGCTCGCCTCCTGCAGCCCGGTGGAGGTGCCAGAGAGTGACGTTTTCTTCTACGGTCCAAAGTCAAAAACCGTCTTCATGGCAGGAGACAGCAGCTTAACTGACCAGCCCGCTCACCTGCCCCCTCGACTCTGAGCCACTTGTAAACCTAATACCAGCGATTACTCAGTACTATTCTGTACAAGCCAACCTCTCTGCCACGACCGCAGCACTCAAAAGCCTCCCGATCGAACGGTAACCAAGGAGCAGTGCTAAACACAAGTGAGCCCGTGCACACACCGCTCGCGCCCAAGGGTTCTAAGAGGTCTCCTGCGGGGCCCCGGGTTGACCAATGTTTGCGGAGTGACGTCAGCAGTCACTAGGTAGATTGAAAGTTGGTTCTTTTTTTTTTTTTTTTTTTGACTTTCTAAAGGGTGAATTTTATGGTATGTGAATTATCTCAATCAAGCTGATTTTTTTAGAAAAGTGTTCTACATGTAAGTATATATGAGTACATATATGAATATGTGTACATACATACAATAAATTGTAAGTTAATTTAGAAATAGACAGCTTCATATCCATCTAAATCAATGTTTAAATTCTTCTTAAGGATTTTAAGATGCTAACATATTTGAGAGAACACTACAATATCACATAACCTAGTTTGATAATTACAGATACATACTAAAGATTTAAACTTAAATCTCCATTGAACTTTGAAATCCTAGAATCTGCAGCAACCTGCTCACTACTGAGTTGGCTTAGCTCTAGTTCCAATTTCATATTTGCACGGAACCAAGAAACTCTACAAAGGTGAACAGCACATCACTGGGTATGGAAGAGCAGGGCCGCGTCTTTTACACCCTCGTGACCTTTGCAGCACGCGGCACTGTCCCTCGCACACATGGCAGGCCACATGACAAATGAGGGAGATACTTTTTAAATACCATACTTGTAAAACAGGACCAGAACAGTTAAACTTTTGTTCTCTGTGCTATCCCGTTAGATCAGGTCAACAAACTTCTTATGTAAAGGACCAGATAGCAAATATTTTAGGCTTTTGGACAAGATTGTTTCTGACAGAACTACTCAACTCCCTCCGAGTAACATGAAAGCAGCTGTAGACAATATATAAACAAATGGACAACATTTAAACAAATGATCCCCTGCTTTAGACCAGTGCTGTCCAACGGATCTTTCCACAGTAATAGAAATATTTTATTATCTGACTATTAAGCCCTTAAACTATGGCTACTGTGACTAAGAAACTGAATTTTTAAATTATTTTAAATGTAAACAGATACATGTGACTAGTGGCTACTGTCCTGACCAGCACTGCATTAGACAACTAACTAGCCAATTTTATTACCTCTGTTCAAAAAACCGAAAAACAGTACCTCTATTCAAAAAACTTAAAGCTAAAGATGAATTCTGTGACTACATTTCAAGGATGAACTGAGAAGAGAAAACATGATGTCAAATTTCTAATAATTCATAGATCCTACCACTAAGTATCAAAATTCGAAAGCAAATTATCTCAGTTCAAGCAGGAGGATACGTGTAGAGTTCCATGTATCTGGACTTCGCCATACTCTGTCTGGTGTACACTTGCTGGATTCCAGCTCTGAGGTCGTCCCAGATCTGGTCAAGGCCAATCTGCTTCAGTCCATGGGGATTCTGACTCCTGTTTGATGACATTGTGAGTAATGTTCTGAAGTCGTCCAGTGCAGCAATCCTTATACAAAATACAGCTAATTCTCCATTAGATGAAAATATACAGTATCATCCCAAATTTATTCACAGCAGCTCAGAAAAGGATGTCCTTTAACTGCAGAAAATGAAATCTCATTGCAGGCAAACCCGCATTTCCCTGGAGACTACAAGGCTCGCGCGACGTCTCCGCCTGGTCGCTGGGCCCAGGCCCTGGCGAAACCCCCGTCCCGCCAAGGTCGGGCAGCGTCCCTCAGCGCAGGGACCGCCCCGCCTGGAGCTGAGTGCCGAAAGTTGGTTCTAATGGGCTATTTCTTGACGTGGCTACAGATCAGTTCTTTTCTAAGATTGGGCCTAGCTCCGCCCCCTACCTCTCGTTCCGCTCTGTCATCCCCGTCCCCTACTCCACACGAAAGGATCTGGTGTACTCTTTCAACATGGCCCCTTTAGGCAGCGTGATTGATCTTTCCCAGATGTCTGAGTGGAAATGGGAGGTAGGCCAAAGCCGATTCTCTGTCTGAAACAAACCTCGTCCGAGCTCGCCTCCTGCAACCTGGTGGCGGTGCCTGAGAGTGACTCTTTCATCTACCGTCAAAAGTCAAAAAGCTTCTTCATGGGAGAAGACAGCAGCTTCAGAGGCCCGTCCCCTCACCTGGCCCCTCGGCTCATACCCACTCGTGAAGCCGCTATGAGCGAATATTACTCAGTACTATTTTCTCGAAGACAACATCTCTGCCACAACAGCAGCACTCAAAAGCCTCCCGATCGAACGCTAACCAAGGAGCAGTGCTAAACACAAGTGAGCATGCGCACACACCGCTCGCGCCCAAGGGTTCTAAGAGGTGTCCTGCGGGGCCCCGGGTGGACCAATGGTTGCTGATTGCCGTCAGTGGTCCCTAGGGGGAATGAAAGTTGTTTCTCACGGGCTATTTCTTGCCATGGCTACAGATAAGTTCTTTCCTAAGCTTGGGCCTGGCTCCGCCCCCTACTTCTCCATCCACTCTGTCATCCACTTACCCTACTCCACACGGAAAGATCTGCTATCCACTTTTAACATGACCCCTTTTGCAGCTTGATGGATCTTTCCCAGATGTCTGTGTCGGATCTGGTAGCTCAGCCGAAATCCGATTCCATTTCTCAACCAAACCGCTCCCGCGCTCGCCTCCTGCCGCCTGGTGGAGGTTCCCGACCCCTACTCCACACGGAAAGATCAGCTGTCCTCTTTCCACATCACCCTGTTTGGCAGCGTGATGGATCTTTCCCAGATGTCTGAGTCGGATCTGCCAGCTCAGCCGATAGCCGATTCTCTTTCACGAACAAACCGCATCCACGCTCGCCTCCTGCAGCCCGGTGGAGGTGCCAGAGAGTGACGTTTTCTTCTACGGTCCAAAGTCAAAAACCGTCTTCATGGCAGGAGACAGCAGCTTAACTGGCCAGCCCGCTCACCTGCCCCCTCGACTCTGAGCCACTTGTAAACCTAATACCAGCGATTACTCGGTACTATTCTGTACAAGCCAACCTCTCTGCCACGACCGCACCACTCAAAAGCCTCCCGATCGAACGGTAACCAAGGAGCAGTGCTAAACACAAGTGAGCCCGCGCACACACCGCTCGCGCCCAAGGGTTCTAAGAGGTCTCCTGCGGGGCTCCGGGTTGACCAATGTTTGCGGAGTGACGTCAGCAGTCACTAGGTAGATTGAAAGTTGGTTCCTATTTTTTTTTTTTTTTTGACTTTCTAAAGGGTGAATTTTATGGTATGTGAATTATCTCAATCAAGCTGATTTTTTTAGAAAAGTGTTCTACATGTAAGTATATATGAGTACATATATGAATATGTGTACATACATACAATAAATTGTAAGTTAATTTAGAAATAGACAGCTTCATATCCATCTAAATCAATGTTTAAATTCTTCTTAAGGATTTTAAGATGCTAACATATTTGAGAGAACACTACAATATCACATAACCTAGTTTGATAATTACAGATACATACTAAAGATTTAAACTTAAATCTCCATTGAACTTTGAAATCCTAGAATCTGCAGCAACCTGCTCACTACTGAGTTGGCTTAGCTCTAGTTCCAATTTCATATTTGCACGGAACCAAGAAACTCTACAAAGGTGAACAGCACATCACTGGGTATGGAAGAGCAGGGCCGCGTCTTTTACACCCTCGTGACCTTTGCAGCACGCGGCACTGCCCCTCGCAAACATGGCAGGCCACATGACAAATGAGGGAGATACTTTTTAAATACCATACTTGTAAAACAGGACCAGAACAGTTAAACTTTTGTTCTCTGTGCTATCCCGTTAGATCAGGTCAACAAACTTCTTATGTAAAGGACCAGATAGCAAATATTTTAGGCTTTTGGACAAGATTGTTTCTGACAGAACTACTCAACTCCCTCTGAGTAACATGAAAGCAGCTGTAGACAATATATAAACAAATGGACAACATTTAAACAAATGATCCCCTGCTTTAGACCAGTGCTGTCCAACGGATCTTTCCACAGTAATAGAAATATTTTATTATCTGACTATTAAGCCCTTAAACTATGGCTACTGTGACTAAGAAACTGAATTTTTAAATTATTTTAAATGTAAACAGATACATGTGACTAGTGGCTACTGTCCTGACCAGCACTGCATTAGACAACTAACTAGCCAATTTTATTACCTCTGTTCAAAAAACCGAAAAACAGTACCTCTATTCAAAAAACTTAAAGCTAAAGATGAATTCTGTGACTACATTTCAAGGATGAACTGAGAAGAGAATACATGATGTCAAATTTCTAATAATTCATAGATCCTACCACTAAGTATCAAAATTCGAAAGCAAATTATCTCAGTTCAAGCAGGAGGATACGTGTAGAGTTCCATGTATCTGGACTTCGCCATACTCTGTCTGGTGTACACTTGCTGGATTCCAGCTCTGAGGTCGTCCCAGATCTGGTCAAGGCCAATCTGCTTCAGTCCATGGGGATTCTGACTCCTGTTTGATGACATTGTGAGTAATGTTCTGAAGTCGTCCAGTGCAGCAATCCTTATTCAAAATACAGCTCATTCTCCATTAGATGAAAATATACAGTATCATCCCAAATTTATTCACAGCAGCTCAGAAAAGGATGTCCTTTAACTGCAGAAAATGAAATCTCATTGCAGGCAAACCCGCATTTCCCCGGAGACTACAAGGCTCGCGCGACGTCTCCGCCTGGTCGCTGGGCCCAGGCCCTGGCGAAACCCCCGTCCCGCCAAGGTCGGGCAGCGTCCCTCAGCGCAGGGACCGCCCCGCCTGGAGCTGAGTGCCGAAAGTTGGTTCTAATGGGCTATTTCTTGACGTGGCTACAGATCAGTTCTTTTCTAAGATTGGGCCTAGCTCCGCCCCCTACCTCTCGTTCCGCTCTGTCATCCCCGTCCCCTACTCCACACGAAAGGATCTGGTGTACTCTTTCAACATGGCCCCTTTAGGCAGCGTGATTGATCTTTCCCAGATGTCTGAGTGGAAATGGGAGGTAGGCCAAAGCCGATTCTCTGTCTGAAACAAACCTCGTCCGAGCTCGCCTCCTGCAACCTGGTGGCGGTGCCTGAGAGTGACTCTTTCATCTACCGTCAAAAGTCAAAAAGCTTCTTCATGGGAGAAGACAGCAGCTTCAGAGGCCCGTCCCCTCACCTGGCCCCTCGGCTCATACCCACTCGTGAAGCCGCTATGAGCGAATATTACTCACTACTATTTTCTCGAAGACAACATCTCTGCCACAACAGCAGCACTCAAAAGCCTCCCGATCGAACGCTAACCAAGGAGCAGTGCTAAACACAAGTGAGCATGCGCACACACCGCTCGCGCCCAAGGGTTCTAAGAGGTGTCCTGCGGGGCCCCGGGTGGACCAATGGTTGCTGATTGCCGTCAGTGGTCCCTAGGGGGAATGAAAGTTGTTTCTCACGGGCTATTTCTTGCCATGGCTACAGATAAGTTCTTTCCTAAGCTTGGGCCTGGCTCCGCCCCCTACTTCTCCATCCACTCTGTCATCCACTTACCCTACTCCACACGGAAAGATCTGCTATCCACTTTTAACATGACCCCTTTTGCAGCTTGATGGATCTTTCCCAGATGTCTGTGTCGGATCTGGTAGCTCAGCCGAAATCCGATTCCATTTCTCAACCAAACCGCTCCCGCGCTCGCCTCCTGCCGCCTGGTGGAGGTTCCCGACCCCTACTCCACAGGGAAAGATCAGCTGTCCTCTTTCCACATCACCCTGTTTGGCAGCGTGATGGATCTTTCCCAGATGTCTGAGTCGGATCTGCCAGCTCAGCCGATAGCCGATTCTCTTTCACGAACAAACCGCGTCCACGCTCGCCTCCTGCAGCCCGGTGGAGGTGCCAGAGAGTGACGTTTTCTTCTACGGTCCAAAGTCAAAAACCGTCTTCATGGCAGGAGACAGCAGCTTAACTGGCCAGCCCGCTCACCTGCCCCCTCGACTCTGAGCCACTTGTAAACCTAATACCAGCGATTACTCGGTACTATTCTGTAGAAGCCAACCTCTCTGCCACGACCGCACCACTCAAAAGCCTCCCGATCGAACGGTAACCAAGGAGCAGTGCTAAACACAAGTGAGCCCGCGCACACACCGCTCGCGCCCAAGGGTTCTAAGAGGTCTCCTGCGGGGCCCCGTGTTGACCAATGGTTGCGGAGTGACGTCAGCAGTCACTAGGTAGATTGAAAGTTGGTTCTTTTTTTTTTTTTTTTTTTTTTTGACTTTCTAAAGGGTGAATTTTATGGTATGTGAATTATCTCAATCAAGCTGATTTTTTTAGAAAAGTGTTCTACATGTAAGTATATATGAGTACATATATGAATATGTGTACATACATACAATAAATTGTAAGTTAATTTAGAAATAGACAGCTTCATATCCATCTAAATCAATGTTTAAATTCTTCTTAAGGATTTTAAGATGCTAACATATTTGAGAGAACACTACAATATCACATAACCTAGTTTGATAATTACAGGTACATACTAAAGATTTAAACTTAAATCTCCATTGAACTTTGAAATCCTAGAATCTGCAGCAACCTGCTCACTACTGAGTTGGCTTAGCTCTAGTTCCAATTTCATATTTGCACGGAACCAAGAAACTCTACAAAGGTGAACAGCACATCACTGGGTATGGAAGAGCAGGGCCGCGTCTTTTACACCCTCGTGACCTTTGCAGCACGCGGCACTGTCCCTCGCACACATGGCAGGCCACATGACAAATGAGGGAGATACTTTTTAAATACCATACTTGTAAAACAGGACCAGAACAGTTAAACTTTTGTTCTCTGTGCTATCCCGTTAGATCAGGTCAACAAACTTCTTACGTAAAGGACCAGATAGCAAATATTTTAGGCTTTTGGACAAGATTGTTTCTGACAGAACTACTCAACTCCCTCCGAGTAACATGAAAGCAGCTGTAGACAATATATAAACAAATGGACAACATTTAAACAAATGATCCCCTGCTTTAGACCAGTGCTGTCCAACGGATCTTTCCACAGTAATAGAAATATTTTATTATCTGACTATTAAGCCCTTAAACTATGGCTACTGTGACTAAGAAACTGAATTTTTAAATTATTTTAAATGTAAACAGATACATGTGACTAGTGGCTACTGTCCTGACCAGCACTGCATTAGACAACTAACTAGCCAATTTTATTACCTCTGTTCAAAAAACCGAAAAACAGTACCTCTATTCAAAAAACTTAAAGCTAAAGATGAATTCTGTGACTACATTTCAAGGATGAACTGAGAAGAGAATACATGATGTCAAATTTCTAATAATTCATAGATCCTACCACTAAGTATCAAAATTCGAAAGCAAATTATCTCAGTTCAAGCAGGAGGATACGTGTAGAGTTCCATGTATCTGGACTTCGCCATACTCTGTCTGGTGTACACTTGCTGGATTCCAGCTCTGAGGTCGTCCCAGATCTGGTCAAGGCCAATCTGCTTCAGTCCATGGGGATTCTGACTCCTTTTTGATGACATTGTGAGTAATGTTCTGAAGTCGTCCAGTGCAGCAATCCTTATTCAAAATACAGCTCATTCTCCATTAGATGAAAATATACAGTATCATCCCAAATTTATTCACAGCAGCTCAGAAAAGGATGTCCTTTAACTGCAGAAAATGAAATCTCATTGCAGGCAAACCCGCATTTCCCCGGAGACTACAAGGCTCGCGCGACGTCTCCGCCTGGTCGCTGGGCCCAGGCCCTGGCGAAACCCCCGTCCCGCCAAGGTCGGGCAGCGTCCCTCAGAGCAGGGACCGCCCGCCTGGAGCTGAGTGCCGAAAGTTGGTTCTAATGGGCTATTTCTTGACGTGGCTACAGATCAGTTCTTTTCTAAGATTGGGCCTAGCTCCGCCCCCTACCTCTCGTTCCGCTCTGTCATCCCCGTCCCCTACTCCACACGAAAGGATCTGGTGTACTCTTTCAACATGGCCCCTTTAGGCAGCGTGATTGATCTTTCCCAGATGTCTGAGTGGAAATGGGAGGTAGGCCAAAGCCGATTCTCTGTCTGAAACAAACCTCGTCCGAGCTCGCCTCCTGCAACCTGGTGGCGGTGCCTGAGAGTGACTCTTTCATCTACCGTCAAAAGTCAAAAAGCTTCTTCATGGGAGAAGACAGCAGCTTCAGAGGCCCGTCCCCTCACCTGGCCCCTCGGCTCATACCCACTCGTGAAGCCGCTATGAGCGAATATTACTCAGTACTATTTTCTCGAAGACAACATCTCTGCCACAACAGCAGCACTCAAAAGCCTCCCGATCGAACGCTAACCAAGGAGCAGTGCTAAACACAAGTGAGCATGCGCACACACCGCTCGCGCCCAAGGGTTCTAAGAGGTGTCCTGCGGGGCCCCGGGTGGACCAATGGTTGCTGATTGCCGTCAGTGGTCCCTAGGGGGAATGAAAGTTGTTTCTCACGGGCTATTTCTTGCCATGGCTACAGATAAGTTCTTTCCTAAGCTTGGGCCTGGCTCCGCCCCCTACTTCTCCATCCACTCTGTCATCCACTTACCCTACTCCACACGGAAAGATCTGCTATCCACTTTTAACATGACCCCTTTTGCAGCTTGATGGATCTTTCCCAGATGTCTGTGTCGGATCTGGTAGCTCAGCCGAAATCCGATTCCATTTCTCAACCAAACCGCTCCCGCGCTCGCCTCCTGCCGCCTGGTGGAGGTTCCCGACCCCTACTCCACACGGAAAGATCAGCTGTCCTCTTTCCACATCACCCTGTTTGGCAGCGTGATGGATCTTTCCCAGATGTCTGAGTCGGATCTGCCAGCTCAGCCGATAGCCGATTCTCTTTCACGAACAAACCGCGTCCACGCTCGCCTCCTGCAGCCCGGTGGAGGTGCCAGAGAGTGACGTTTTCTTCTACGGTCCAAAGTCAAAAACCGTCTTCATGGCAGGAGACAGCAGCTTAACTGGCCAGCCCGCTCACCTGCCCCCTCGACTCTGAGCCACTTGTAAACCTAATACCAGCGATTACTCGGTACTATTCTGTAGAAGCCAACCTCTCTGCCACGACCGCACCACTCAAAAGCCTCCCGATCGAACGGTAACCAAGGAGCAGTGCTAAACACAAGTGAGAACGCGCACACACCGCTCGTGCCCGAGGGTTCTAAGAGGTCTCCTGCGGGGCCCCGGGTTGACCAATGGATGCTGAGTGACGTCAGCAGTCACTAAGGATATTGAAAGATGGTTCTAATGGGCTATTACTTGACGTGGCCACAGATCAGTTCTTTCCTAAGCTTGGGCCTGGCTCCGCCCCCTACTTCTCCATCCACTCTGTCATGCACTTACCCTACTCCACACCGAAAGATCTGCTATCCACTTTTAACATGACCCCTTTTGCAGCTTGATGGATCTTTCCCAGATGTCTGTGTCGGATCTGGTAGCTCAGCCGAAATCCGATTCCATTTCTCAACCAAACCGCTCCCGCGCTCGCCTCCTGCCGCCTGGTGGAGGTTCCCGACCCCTACTCCACACGGAAAGATCAGCTGTCCTCTTTCCACATCACCCTGTTTGGCAGCGTGATGGATCTTTCCCAGATGTCTGAGTCGGATCTGCCAGCTCAGCCGATAGCCGATTCTCTTTCACGAACAAACCGCGTCCACGCTCGCCTCCTGCAGCCCGGTGGAGGTGCCAGAGAGTGACGTTTTCTTCTACGGTCCAAAGTCAAAAACCGTCTTCATGGCAGGAGACAGCAGCTTAACTGGCCAGCCCGCTCACCTGCCCCCTCGACTCTGAGCCACTTGTAAACCTAATACCAGCGATTACTCGGTACTATTCTGTACAAGCCAACCTCTCTGCCACGACCGCACCACTCAAAAGCCTCCCGATCGAACGGTAACCAAGGAGCAGTGCTAAACACAAGTGAGCCCGCGCACACACCACTCGCGCCCAAGGGTTCTAAGAGGTCTCCTGCGGGGCCCCGGGTTGACCAATGGTTGCGGAGTGACGTCAGCAGTCACTAGGTAGATTGAAAGTTGGTTCTTTTTTTTTTTTTTTTTTTGACTTTCTAAAGGGTGAATTTTATGGTATGTGAATTATCTCAATCAAGCTGATTTTTTTAGAAAAGTGTTCTACATGTAAGTATATATGAGTACATATATGAATATGTGTACATACATACAATAAATTGTAAGTTAATTTAGAAATAGACAGCTTCATATCCATCTAAATCAATGTTTAAATTCTTCTTAAGGATTTTAAGATGCTAACATATTTGAGAGAACACTACAATATCACATAAGCTAGTTTGATAATTACAGATACATACTAAAGATTTAAACTTAAATCTCCATTGAACTTTGAAATCCTAGAATCTGCAGCAACCTGCTCACTACTGAGTTGGCTTAGCTCTAGTTCCAATTTCATATTTGCACGGAACCAAGAAACTCTACAAAGGTGAACAGCACATCACTGGGTATGGAAGAGCAGGGCCGCGTCTTTTACACCCTCGTGACCTTTGCAGCACGCGGCACTGCCCCTCGCACACATGGCAGGCCACATGACAAATGAGGGAGATACTTTTTAAATACCATACTTGTAAAACAGGACCAGAACAGTTAAACTTTTGTTCTCTGTGCTATCCCGTTAGATCAGGTCAACAAACTTCTTATGTAAAGGACCAGATAGCAAATATTTTAGGCTTTTGGACAAGATTGTTTCTGACAGAACTACTCAACTCCCTCCGAGTAACATGAAAGCAGCTGTAGACAATATATAAACAAATGGACAACATTTAAACAAATGATCCCCTGCTTTAGACCAGTGCTGTCCAACGGATCTTTCCACAGTAATAGAAATATTTTATTATCTGACTTTTAAGCCCTTAAACTATGGCTACTGTGACTAAGAAACTGAATTTTTAAATTATTTTAAATGTAAACAGATACATGTGACTAGTGGCTACTGTCCTGACCAGCACTGCATTAGACAACTAACTAGCCAATTTTATTACCTCTGTTCAAAAAACCGAAAAACAGTACCTCTATTCAAAAAACTTAAAGCTAAAGATGAATTCTGTGACTACATTTCAAGGATGAACTGAGAAGAGAAAACATGATGTCAAATTTCTAATAATTCATAGATCCTACCACTAAGTATCAAAATTCGAAAGCAAATTATCTCAGTTCAAGCAGGAGGATACGTGTAGAGTTCCATGTATCTGGACTTCGCCATACTCTGTCTGGTGTACACTTGCTGGATTCCAGCTCTGAGGTCGTCCCAGATCTGGTCAAGGCCAATCTGCTTCAGTCCATGGTGATTCTGACTCCTGTTTGATGACATTGTGAGTAATGTTCTGAAGTCGTCCAGTGCAGCAATCCTTATTCAAAATACAGCTAATTCTCCATTAGATGAAAATATACAGTATCATCCCAAATTTATTCACAGCAGCTCAGAAAAGGATGTCCTTTAACTGCAGAAAATGAAATCTCATTGCAGGCAAACCCGCATTTCCCCGGAGACTACAAGGCTCGCGCGACGTCTCCGCCTGGTCGCTGGGCCCAGGCCCTGGCGAAACCCCCGTCCCGCCAAGGTCGGGCAGCGTCCCTCAGCGCAGGGACCGCCCCGCCTGGAGCTGAGTGCCGAAAGTTGGTTCTAATGGGCTATTTCTTGACGTGGCTACAGATCAGTTCTTTTCTAAGATTGGGCCTAGCTCCGCCCCCTACCTCTCGTTCCGCTCTGTCATCCCCGTCCCCTACTCCACACGAAAGGATCTGGTGTACTCTTTCAACATGGCCCCTTTAGGCAGCGTGATTGATCTTTCCCAGATGTCTGAGTGGAAATGGGAGGTAGGCCAAAGCCGATTCTCTGTCTGAAACAAACCTCGTCCGAGCTCGCCTCCTGCAACCTGGTGGCGGTGCCTGAGAGTGACTCTTTCATCTACCGTCAAAAGTCAAAAAGCTTCTTCATGGGAGAAGACAGCAGCTTCAGAGGCCCGTCCCCTCACCTGGCCCCTCGGCTCATACCCACTCGTGAAGCCGCTATGAGCGAATATTACTCACTACTATTTTCTCGAAGACAACATCTCTGCCACAACAGCAGCACTCAAAAGCCTCCCGATCGAACGCTAACCAAGGAGCAGTGCTAAACACAAGTGAGCATGCGCACACACCGCTCGCGCCCAAGGGTTCTAAGAGGTGTCCTGCGGGGCCCCGGGTGGACCAATGGTTGCTGATTGCCGTCAGTGGTCCCTAGGGGGAATGAAAGTTGTTTCTCACGGGCTATTTCTTGCCATGGCTACAGATAAGTTCTTTCCTAAGCTTGGGCCTGGCTCCGCCCCCTACTTCTCCATCCACTCTGTCATCCACTTACCCTACTCCACACGGAAAGATCTGCTATCCACTTTTAACATGACCCCTTTTGCAGCTTGATGGATCTTTCCCAGATGTCTGTGTCGGATCTGGTAGCTCAGCCGAAATCCGATTCCATTTCTCAACCAAACCGCTCCCGCGCTCGCCTCCTGCCGCCTGGTGGAGGTTCCCGACCCCTACTCCACACGGAAAGATCAGCTGTCCTCTTTCCACATCACCCTGTTTGGCAGCGTGATGGATCTTTCCCAGATGTCTGAGTCGGATCTGCCAGCTCAGCCGATAGCCGATTCTCTTTCACGAACAAACCGCGTCCACGCTCGCCTCCTGCAGCCCGGTGGAGGTGCCAGAGAGTGACGTTTTCTTCTACGGTCCAAAGTCAAAAACCGTCTTCATGGCAGGAGACAGCAGCTTAACTGGCCAGCCCGCTCACCTGCCCCCTCGACTCTGAGCCACTTGTAAACCTAATACCAGCGATTACTCGGTACTATTCTGTAGAAGCCAACCTCTCTGCCACGACCGCACCACTCAAAGGCCTCCCGATCGAACGGTAACCAAGGAGCAGTGCTAAACACAAGTGAGAACGCGCACACACCGCTCGTGCCCGAGGGTTCTAAGAGGTCTCCTGCGGGGCCCCGGGTTGACCAATGGATGCTGAGTGACGTCAGCAGTCACTAAGGATATTGAAAGATGGTTCTAATGGGCTATTACTTGACGTGGCCACAGATCAGTTCTTTCCTAAGCTTGGGCCTGGCTCCGCCCCCTACTTCTCCATCCACTCTGTCATGCACTTACCCTACTCCACACCGAAAGATCTGCTATCCACTTTTAACATGACCCCTTTTGCAGCTTGATGGATCTTTCCCAGATGTCTGTGTCGGATCTGGTAGCTCAGCCGAAATCCGATTCCATTTCTCAACCAAACCGCTCCCGCGCTCGCCTCCTGCCGCCTGGTGGAGGTTCCCGACCCCTACTCCACACGGAAAGATCAGCTGTCCTCTTTCCACATCACCCTGTTTGGCAGCGTGATGGATCTTTCCCAGATGTCTGAGTCGGATCTGCCAGCTCAGCCGATAGCCGATTCTCTTTCACGAACAAACCGCGTCCACGCTCGCCTCCTGCAGCCCGGTGGAGGTGCCAGAGAGTGACGTTTTCTTCTACGGTCCAAAGTCAAAAACCGTCTTCATGGCAGGAGACAGCAGCTTAACTGGCCAGCCCGCTCACCTGCCCCCTCGACTCTGAGCCACTTGTAAACCTAATACCAGCGATTACTCGGTACTATTCTGTACAAGCCAACCTCTCTGCCACGACCGCACCACTCAAAAGCCTCCCGATCGAACGGTAACCAAGGAGCAGTGCTAAACACAAGTGAGCCCGCGCACACACCACTCGCGCCCAAGGGTTCTAAGAGGTCTCCTGCGGGGCCCCGGGTTGACCAATGGTTGCGGAGTGACGTCAGCAGTCACTAGGTAGATTGAAAGTTGGTTCTTTTTTTTTTTTTTTTTTTGACTTTCTAAAGGGTGAATTTTATGGTATGTGAATTATCTCAATCAAGCTGATTTTTTTAGAAAAGTGTTCTACATGTAAGTATATATGAGTACATATATGAATATGTGTACATACATACAATAAATTGTAAGTTAATTTAGAAATAGACAGCTTCATATCCATCTAAATCAATGTTTAAATTCTTCTTAAGGATTTTAAGATGCTAACATATTTGAGAGAACACTACAATATCACATAAGCTAGTTTGATAATTACAGATACATACTAAAGATTTAAACTTAAATCTCCATTGAACTTTGAAATCCTAGAATCTGCAGCAACCTGCTCACTACTGAGTTGGCTTAGCTCTAGTTCCAATTTCATATTTGCACGGAACCAAGAAACTCTACAAAGGTGAACAGCACATCACTGGGTATGGAAGAGCAGGGCCGCGTCTTTTACACCCTCGTGACCTTTGCAGCACGCGGCACTGCCCCTCGCACACATGGCAGGCCACATGACAAATGAGGGAGATACTTTTTAAATACCATACTTGTAAAACAGGACCAGAACAGTTAAACTTTTGTTCTCTGTGCTATCCCGTTAGATCAGGTCAACAAACTTCTTATGTAAAGGACCAGATAGCAAATATTTTAGGCTTTTGGACAAGATTGTTTCTGACAGAACTACTCAACTCCCTCCGAGTAACATGAAAGCAGCTGTAGACAATATATAAACAAATGGACAACATTTAAACAAATGATCCCCTGCTTTAGACCAGTGCTGTCCAACGGATCTTTCCACAGTAATAGAAATATTTTATTATCTGACTATTAAGCCCTTAAACTATGGCTACTGTGACTAAGAAACTGAATTTTTAAATTATTTTAAATGTAAACAGATACATGTGACTAGTGGCTCCTGTCCTCACCAGCACTGCATTAGACAACTAACTAGCCAATTTTATTACCTCTGTTCAAAAAACCGAAAAACAGTACCTCTATTCAAAAAACTTAAAGCTAAAGATGAATTCTGTGACTACATTTCAAGGATGAACTGAGAAGAGAAAACATGATGTCAAATTTCTAATAATTCATAGATCCTACCACTAAGTATCAAAATTCGAAAGCAAATTATCTCAGTTCAAGCAGGAGGATACGTGTAGAGTTCCATGTATCTGGACTTCGCCATACTCTGTCTGGTGTACACTTGCTGGATTCCAGCTCTGAGGTCGTCCCAGATCTGGTCAAGGCCAATCTGCTTCAGTCCATGGTGATTCTGACTCCTGTTTGATGACATTGTGAGTAATGTTCTGAAGTCGTCCAGTGCAGCAATCCTTATTCAAAATACAGCTAATTCTCCATTAGATGAAAATATACAGTATCATCCCAAATTTATTCACAGCAGCTCAGAAAAGGATGTCCTTTAACTGCAGAAAATGAAATCTCATTGCAGGCAAACCCGCATTTCCCCGGAGACTACAAGGCTCGCGCGACGTCTCCGCCTGGTCGCTGGGCCCAGGCCCTGGCGAAACCCCCGTCCCGCCAAGGTCGGGCAGCGTCCCTCAGCGCAGGGACCGCCCCGCCTGGAGCTGAGTGCCGAAAGTTGGTTCTAATGGGCTATTTCTTGACGTGGCTACAGATCAGTTCTTTTCTAAGATTGGGCCTAGCTCCGCCCCCTACCTCTCGTTCCGCTCTGTCATCCCCGTCCCCTACTCCACACGAAAGGATCTGGTGTACTCTTTCAACATGGCCCCTTTAGGCAGCGTGATTGATCTTTCCCAGATGTCTGAGTGGAAATGGGAGGTAGGCCAAAGCCGATTCTCTGTCTGAAACAAACCTCGTCCGAGCTCGCCTCCTGCAACCTGGTGGCGGTGCCTGAGAGTGACTCTTTCATCTACCGTCAAAAGTCAAAAAGCTTCTTCATGGGAGAAGACAGCAGCTTCAGAGGCCCGTCCCCTCACCTGGCCCCTCGGCTCATACCCACTCGTGAAGCCGCTATGAGCGAATATTACTCACTACTATTTTCTCGAAGACAACATCTCTGCCACAACAGCAGCACTCAAAAGCCTCCCGATCGAACGCTAACCAAGGAGCAGTGCTAAACACAAGTGAGCATGCGCACACACCGCTCGCGCCCAAGGGTTCTAAGAGGTGTCCTGCGGGGCCCCGGGTGGACCAATGGTTGCTGATTGCCGTCAGTGGTCCCTAGGGGGAATGAAAGTTGTTTCTCACGGGCTATTTCTTGCCATGGCTACAGATAAGTTCTTTCCTAAGCTTGGGCCTGGCTCCGCCCCCTACTTCTCCATCCACTCTGTCATCCACTTACCCTACTCCACACGGAAAGATCTGCTATCCACTTTTAACATGACCCCTTTTGCAGCTTGATGGATCTTTCCCAGATGTCTGTGTCGGATCTGGTAGCTCAGCCGAAATCCGATTCCATTTCTCAACCAAACCGCTCCCGCGCTCGCCTCCTGCCGCCTGGTGGAGGTTCCCGACCCCTACTCCACACGGAAAGATCAGCTGTCCTCTTTCCACATCACCCTGTTTGGCAGCGTGATGGATCTTTCCCAGATGTCTGAGTCGGATCTGCCAGCTCAGCCGATAGCCGATTCTCTTTCACGAACAAACCGCGTCCACGCTCGCCTCCTGCAGCCCGGTGGAGGTGCCAGAGAGTGACGTTTTCTTCTACGGTCCAAAGTCAAAAACCGTCTTCATGGCAGGAGACAGCAGCTTAACTGGCCAGCCCGCTCACCTGCCCCCTCGACTCTGAGCCACTTGTAAACCTAATACCAGCGATTACTCGGTACTATTCTGTAGAAGCCAACCTCTCTGCCACGACCGCACCACTCAAAGGCCTCCCGATCGAACGGTAAGCAAGGAGCAGTGCTAAACACAAGTGAGAACGCGCACACACCGCTCGTGCCCGAGGGTTCTAAGAGGTCTCCTGCGGGGCCCCGGGTTGACCAATGGATGCTGAGTGACGTCAGCAGTCACTAAGGATATTGAAAGATGGTTCTAATGGGCTATTACTTGACGTGCCACAGATCAGTTCTTTCCTAAGCTTGGGCCTGGCTCCGCCCCCTACTTCTCCATCCACTCTGTCATGCACTTACCCTACTCCACACCGAAAGATCTGCTATCCACTTTTAACATGACCCCTTTTGCAGCTTGATGGATCTTTCCCAGATGTCTGTGTCGGATCTGGTAGCTCAGCCGAAATCCGATTCCATTTCTCAACCAAACCGCTCCCGCGCTCGCCTCCTGCCGCCTGGTGGAGGTTCCCGACCCCTACTCCACACGGAAAGATCAGCTGTCCTCTTTCCACATCACCCTGTTTGGCAGCGTGATGGATCTTTCCCAGATGTCTGAGTCGGATCTGCCAGCTCAGCCGATAGCCGATTCTCTTTCACGAACAAACCGCGTCCACGCTCGCCTCCTGCAGCCCGGTGGAGGTGCCAGAGAGTGACGTTTTCTTCTACGGTCCAAAGTCAAAAACCGTCTTCATGGCAGGAGACAGCAGCTTAACTGGCCAGCCCGCTCACCTGCCCCCTCGACTCTGAGCCACTTGTAAACCTAATACCAGCGATTACTCGGTACTATTCTGTACAAGCCAACCTCTCTGCCACGACCGCACCACTCAAAAGCCTCCCGATCGAACGGTAACCAAGGAGCAGTGCTAAACACAAGTGAGCCCGCGCACACACCGCTCGCGCCCAAGGGTTCTAAGAGGTCTCCTGCGGGGCCCCGGGTTGACCAATGGTTGCGGAGTGACGTCAGCAGTCACTAGGTAGATTGAAAGTTGGTTCTTTTTTTTTTTTTTTTTTTGACTTTCTAAAGGGTGAATTTTATGGTATGTGAATTATCTCAATCAAGCTGATTTTTTTAGAAAAGTGTTCTACATGTAAGTATATATGAGTACATATATGAATATGTGTACATACATACAATAAATTGTAAGTTAATTTAGAAATAGACAGCTTCATATCCATCTAAATCAATGTTTAAATTCTTCTTAAGGATTTTAAGATGCTAACATATTTGAGAGAACACTACAATATCACATAAGCTAGTTTGATAATTACAGATACATACTAAAGATTTAAACTTAAATCTCCATTGAACTTTGAAATCCTAGAATCTGCAGCAACCTGCTCACTACTGAGTTGGCTTAGCTCTAGTTCCAATTTCATATTTGCACGGAACCAAGAAACTCTACAAAGGTGAACAGCACATCACTGGGTATGGAAGAGCAGGGCCGCGTCTTTTACACCCTCGTGACCTTTGCAGCACGCGGCACTGTCCCTCGCACACATGGCAGGCCACATGACAAATGAGGGAGATACTTTTTAAATACCATACTTGTAAAACAGGACCAGAACAGTTAAACTTTTGTTCTCTGTGCTATCCCGTTAGATCAGGTCAACAAACTTCTTATGTAAAGGACCAGATAGCAAATATTTTAGGCTTTTGGACAAGATTGTTTCTGACAGAACTACTCAACTCCCTCCGAGTAACATGAAAGCAGCTGTAGACAATATATAAACAAATGGACAACATTTAAACAAATGATCCCCTGCTTTAGACCAGTGCTGTCCAACGGATCTTTCCACAGTAATAGAAATATTTTATTATCTGACTATTAAGCCCTTAAACTATGGCTACTGTGACTAAGAAACTGAATTTTTAAATTATTTTAAATGTAAACAGATACATGTGACTAGTGGCTACTGTCCTGACCAGCACTGCATTAGACAACTAACTAGCCAATTTTATTACCTCTGTTCAAAAAACCGAAAAACAGTACCTCTATTCAAAAAACTTAAAGCTAAAGATGAATTCTGTGACTACATTTCAAGGATGAACTGAGAAGAGAAAACATGATGTCAAATTTCTAATAATTCATAGATCCTACCACTAAGTATCAAAATTCGAAAGCAAATTATCTCAGTTCAAGCAGGAGGATACGTGTAGAGTTCCATGTATCTGGACTTCGCCATACTCTGTCTGGTGTACACTTGCTGGATTCCAGCTCTGAGGTCGTCCCAGATCTGGTCAAGGCCAATCTGCTTCAGTCCATGGGGATTCTGACTCCTGTTTGATGACATTGTGAGTAATGTTCTGAAGTCGTCCAGTGCAGCAATCCTTATTCAAAATACAGCTAATTCTCCATTAGATGAAAATATACAGTATCATCCCAAATTTATTCACAGCAGCTCAGAAAAGGATGTCCTTTAACTGCAGAAAATGAAATCTCATTGCAGGCAAACCCGCATTTCCCCGGAGACTACAAGGCTCGCGCGACGTCTCCGCCTGGTCGCTGGGCCCAGGCCCTGGCGAAACCCCCGTCCCGCCAAGGTCGGGCAGCGTCCCTCAGCGCAGGGACCGCCCCGCCTGGAGCTGAGTGCCGAAAGTTGGTTCTAATGGGCTATTTCTTGACGTGGCTACAGATCAGTTCTTTTCTAAGATTGGGCCTAGCTCCGCCCCCTACCTCTCGTTCCGCTCTGTCATCCCCGTCCCCTACTCCACACGAAAGGATCTGGTGTACTCTTTCAACATGGCCCCTTTAGGCAGCGTGATTGATCTTTCCCAGATGTCTGAGTGGAAATGGGAGGTAGGCCAAAGCCGATTCTCTGTCTGAAACAAACCTCGTCCGAGCTCGCCTCCTGCAACCTGGTGGCGGTGCCTGAGAGTGACTCTTTCATCTACCGTCAAAAGTCAAAAAGCTTCTTCATGGGAGAAGACAGCAGCTTCAGAGGCCCGTCCCCTCACCTGGCCCCTCGGCTCATACCCACTCGTGAAGCCGCTATGAGCGAATATTACTCACTACTATTTTCTCGAAGACAACATCTCTGCCACAACAGCAGCACTCAAAAGCCTCCCGATCGAACGCTAACCAAGGAGCAGTGCTAAACACAAGTGAGCATGCGCACACACCGCTCGCACCCAAGGGTTCTAAGAGGTGTCCTGCGGGGCCCCGGGTGGACCAATGGTTGCTGATTGCCGTCAGTGGTCCCTAGGGGGAATGAAAGTTGTTTCTCACGGGCTATTTCTTGCCATGGCTACAGATAAGTTCTTTCCTAAGCTTGGGCCTGGCTCCGCCCCCTACTTCTCCATCCACTCTGTCATCCACTTACCCTACTCCACACGGAAAGATCTGCTATCCACTTTTAACATGACCCCTTTTGCAGCTTGATGGATCTTTCCCAGATGTCTGTGTCGGATCTGGTAGCTCAGCCGAAATCCGATTCCATTTCTCAACCAAACCGCTCCCGCGCTCGCCTCCTGCCGCCTGGTGGAGGTTCCCGACCCCTACTCCACACGGAAAGATCAGCTGTCCTCTTTCCACATCACCCTGTTTGGCAGCGTGATGGATCTTTCCCAGATGTCTGAGTCGGATCTGCCAGCTCAGCCGATAGCCGATTCTCTTTCACGAACAAACCGCGTCCACGCTCGCCTCCTGCAGCCCGGTGGAGGTGCCAGAGAGTGACGTTTTCTTCTACGGTCCAAAGTCAAAAACCGTCTTCATGGCAGGAGACAGCAGCTTAACTGGCCAGCCCGCTCACCTGCCCCCTCGACTCTGAGCCAC
Source organism: Cynocephalus volans (assembly GCF_027409185.1). Taxonomy (NCBI): domain Eukaryota; kingdom Metazoa; phylum Chordata; class Mammalia; order Dermoptera; family Cynocephalidae; genus Cynocephalus; species Cynocephalus volans. The sequence goes on from NC_084469.1 coordinate 62,550,001, forward strand.
TTGTAAACCTAATACCAGCGATTACTCGGTACTATTCTGTAGAAGCCAACCTCTCTGCCACGACCGCACCACTCAAAGGCCTCCCGATCGAACGGTAAGCAAGGAGCAGTGCTAAACACAAGTGAGAACGCGCACACACCGCTCGTGCCCGAGGGTTCTAAGAGGTCTCCTGCGGGGCCCCGGGTTGACCAATGGATGCTGAGTGACGTCAGCAGTCACTAAGGATATTGAAAGATGGTTCTAATGGGCTATTACTTGACGTGCCACAGATCAGTTCTTTCCTAAGCTTGGGCCTGGCTCCGCCCCCTACTTCTCCATCCACTCTGTCATGCACTTACCCTACTCCACACCGAAAGATCTGCTATCCACTTTTAACATGACCCCTTTTGCAGCTTGATGGATCTTTCCCAGATGTCTGTGTCGGATCTGGTAGATCAGCCGAAATCCGATTCCATTTCTCAACCAAACCGCTCCCGCGCTCGCCTCCTGCCGCCTGGTGGAGGTTCCCGACCCCTACTCCACACGGAAAGATCAGCTGTCCTCTTTCCACATCACCCTGTTTGGCAGCGTGATGGATCTTTCCCAGATGTCTGAGTCGGATCTGCCAGCTCAGCCGATAGCCGATTCTCTTTCACGAACAAACCGCATCCACGCTCGCCTCCTGCAGCCCGGTGGAGGTGCCAGAGAGTGACGTTTTCTTCTACGGTCCAAAGTCCAAAACCGTCTTCATGGCAGGAGACAGCAGCTTAACTGGCCAGCCCGCTCACCTGCCCCCTCGACTCTGAGCCACTTGTAAACCTAATACCAGCGATTACTCGGTACTATTCTGTACAAGCCAACCTCTCTGCCACGACCGCACCACTCAAAAGCCTCCCAATCGAACGGTAACCAAGGAGCAGTGCTAAACACAAGTGAGCCCGCGCACACACCGCTCGCGCCCAAGGGTTCTAAGAGGTCTCCTGCGGGGCCCCGGGTTGACCAATGTTTGCGGAGTGACGTCAGCAGTCACTAGGTAGATTGAAAGTTGGTTCTTTTTTTTTTTTTTTTTTTTTTGACTTTCTAAAGGGTGAATTTTATGGTATGTGAATTATCTCAATCAAGCTGATTTTTTTAGAAAAGTGTTCTACATGTAAGTATATATGAGTACATATATGAATATGTGTACATACATACAATAAATTGTAAGTTAATTTAGAAATAGACAGCTTCATATCCATCTAAATCAATGTTTAAATTCTTCTTAAGGATTTTAAGATGCTAACATATTTGAGAGAACACTACAATATCACATAACCTAGTTTGATAATTACAGATACATACTAAAGATTTAAACTTAAATCTCCATTGAACTTTGAAATCCTAGAATCTGCAGCAACCTGCTCACTACTGAGTTGGCTTAGCTCTAGTTCCAATTTCATATTTGCACGGAACCAAGAAACTCTACAAAGGTGAACAGCACATCACTGGGTATGGAAGAGCAGGGCCGCGTCTTTTACACCCTCGTGACCTTTGCAGCACGCGGCACTGCCCCTCGCACACATGGCAGGCCACATGACAAATGAGGGAGATACTTTTTAAATACCATACTTGTAAAACAGGACCAGAACAGTTAAACTTTTGTTCTCTGTGCTATCCCGTTAGATCAGGTCAACAAACTTCTTATGTAAAGGACCAGATAGCAAATATTTTAGGCTTTTGGACAAGATTGTTTCTGACAGAACTACTCAACTCCCTCCGAGTAACATGAAAGCAGCTGTAGACAATATATAAACAAATGGACAACATTTAAACAAATGATCCCCTGCTTTAGACCAGTGCTGTCCAACGGATCTTTCCACAGTAATAGAAATATTTTATTATCTGACTATTAAGCCCTTAAACTATGGCTACTGTGACTAAGAAACTGAATTTTTAAATTATTTTAAATGTAAACAGATACATGTGACTAGTGGCTACTGTCCTGACCAGCACTGCATTAGACAACTAACTAGCCAATTTTATTACCTCTGTTCAAAAAACCGAAAAACAGTACCTCTATTCAAAAAACTTAAAGCTAAAGATGAATTCTGTGACTACATTTCAAGGATGAACTGAGAAGAGAAAACATGATGTCAAATTTCTAATAATTCATAGATCCTACCACTAAGTATCAAAATTCGAAAGCAAATTATCTCAGTTCAAGCAGGAGGATACGTGTAGAGTTCCATGTATCTGGACTTCGCCATACTCTGTCTGGTGTACACTTGCTGGATTCCAGCTCTGAGGTCGTCCCAGATCTGGTCAAGGCCAATCTGCTTCAGTCCATGGGGATTCTGACTCCTGTTTGATGACATTGTGAGTAATGTTCTGAAGTCGTCCAGTGCAGCAATCCTTATTCAAAATACAGCTCATTCTCCATTAGATGAAAATATACAGTATCATCCCAAATTTATTCACAGCAGCTCAGAAAAGGATGTCCTTTAACTGCAGAAAATGAAATCTCATTGCAGGCAAACCCGCATTTCCCCGGAGACTACAAGGCTCGCGCGACGTCTCCGCCTGGTCGCTGGGCCCAGGCCCTGGCGAAACCCCCGTCCCGCCAAGGTCGGGCAGCGTCCCTCAGCGCAGGGACCGCCCCGCCTGGAGCTGAGTGCCGAAAGTTGGTTCTAATGGGCTATTTCTTGACGTGGCTACAGATCAGTTCTTTTCTAAGATTGGGCCTAGCTCCGCCCCCTACCTCTCGTTCCGCTCTGTCATCCCCGTCCCCTACTCCACACGAAAGGATCTGGTGTACTCTTTCAACATGGCCCCTTTAGGCAGCGTGATTGATCTTTCCCAGATGTCTGAGTGGAAATGGGAGGTAGGCCAAAGCCGATTCTCTGTCTGAAACAAACCTCGTCCGAGCTCGCCTCCTGCAACCTGGTGGCGGTGCCTGAGAGTGACTCTTTCATCTACCGTCAAAAGTCAAAAAGCTTCTTCATGGGAGAAGACAGCAGCTTCAGAGGCCCGTCCCCTCACCTGGCCCCTCGGCTCATACCCACTCGTGAAGCCGCTATGAGCGAATATTACTCAGTACTATTTTCTCGAAGACAACATCTCTGCCACAACAGCAGCACTCAAAAGCCTCCCGATCGAACGCTAACCAAGGAGCAGTGCTAAACACAAGTGAGCATGCGCACACACAGCTCGTGCCCGAGGGTTCTAAGAGGTCTCCTGCGGGGCCCCGGGTTGACCAATGGATGCTGAGTGACGTCAGCAGTCACTAAGGATATTGAAAGATGGTTCTAATGGGCTATTACTTGACGTGGCCACAGATCAGTTCTTTCCTAAGCTTGGGCCTGGCTCCGCCCCCTACTTCTCCATCCACTCTGTCATGCACTTACCCTACTCCACACCGAAAGATCTGCTATCCACTTTTAACATGACCCCTTTTGCAGCTTGATGGATCTTTCCCAGATGTCTGTGTCGGATCTGGTAGCTCAGCCGAAATCCGATTCCATTTCTCAACCAAACCGCTCCCGCGCTCGCCTCCTGCCGCCTGGTGGAGGTTCCCGACCCCTACTCCACAGGGAAAGATCAGCTGTCCTCTTTCCACATCACCCTGTTCGGCAGCGTGATGGATCTTTCCCAGATGTCTGAGTCGGATCTGCCAGCTCAGCCGATAGCCGATTCTCTTTCACGAACAAACCGCGTCCACGCTCGCCTCCTGCAGCCCGGTGGAGGTGCCAGAGAGTGACGTTTTCTTCTACGGTCCAAAGTCAAAAACCGTCTTCATGGCAGGAGACAGCAGCTTAACTGGCCAGCCCGCTCACCTGCCCCCTCGACTCTGAGCCACTTGTAAACCTAATACCAGCGATTACTCGGTACTATTCTGTACAAGCCAACCTCTCTGCCACGACCGCACCACTCAAAAGCCTCCCGATCGAACGGTAACCAAGGAGCAGTGCTAAACACAAGTGAGCCCGCGCACACACCGCTCGCGCCCAAGGGTTCTAAGAGGTCTCCTGCGGGGCCCCGGGTTGACCAATGGTTGCGGAGTGACGTCAGCAGTCACTAGGTAGATTGAAAGTTGGTTCTTTTTTTTTTTTTTTTTTTGACTTTCCAAAGGGTGAAATTTATGGTATGTGAATTATCTCAATCAAGCTGATTTTTTTAGAAAAGTGTTCTACATGTAAGTATATATGAGTACATATATGAATATGTGTACATACATACAATAAATTGTAAGTTAATTTAGAAATAGACAGCTTCATATCCATCTAAATCAATGTTTAAATTCTTCTTAAGGATTTTAAGATGCTAACATATTTGAGAGAACACTACAATATCACATAAGCTAGTTTGATAATTACAGATACATACTAAAGATTTAAACTTAAATCTCCATTGAACTTTGAAATCCTAGAATCTGCAGCAACCTGCTCACTACTGAGTTGGCTTAGCTCTAGTTCCAATTTCATATTTGCACGGAACCAAGAAACTCTACAAAGGTGAACAGCACATCACTGGGTATGGAAGAGCAGGGCCGCGTCTTTTACACCCTCGTGACCTTTGCAGCACGCGGCACTGCCCCTCGCACACATGGCAGGCCACATGACAAATGAGGGAGATACTTTTTAAATACCATACTTGTAAAACAGGACCAGAACAGTTAAACTTTTGTTCTCTGTGCTATCCCGTTAGATCAGGTCAACAAACTTCTTATGTAAAGGACCAGATAGCAAATATTTTAGGCTTTTGGACAAGATTGTTTCTGACAGAACTACTCAACTCCCTCCGAGTAACATGAAAGCAGCTGTAGACAATATATAAACAAATGGACAACATTTAAACAAATGATCCCCTGCTTTAGACCAGTGCTGTCCAACGGATCTTTCCACAGTAATAGAAATATTTTATTATCTGACTATTAAGCCCTTAAACTATGGCTACTGTGACTAAGAAACTGAATTTTTAAATTATTTTAAATGTAAACAGATACATGTGACTAGTGGCTACTGTCCTGACCAGCACTGCATTAGACAACTAACTAGCCAATTTTATTACCTCTGTTCAAAAAACCGAAAAACAGTACCTCTATTCAAAAAACTTAAAGCTAAAGATGAATTCTGTGACTACATTTCAAGGATGAACTGAGAAGAGAAAACATGATGTCAAATTTCTAATAATTCATAGATCCTACCACTAAGTATCAAAATTCGAAAGCAAATTATCTCAGTTCAAGCAGGAGGATACGTGTAGAGTTCCATGTATCTGGACTTCGCCATACTCTGTCTGGTGTACACTTGCTGGATTCCAGCTCTGAGGTCGTCCCAGATCTGGTCAAGGCCAATCTGCTTCAGTCCATGGGGATTCTGACTCCTGTTTGATGACATTGTGAGTAATGTTCTGAAGTCGTCCAGTGCAGCAATCCTTATTCAAAATACAGCTCATTCTCCATTAGATGAAAATATACAGTATCATCCCAAATTTATTCACAGCAGCTCAGAAAAGGATGTCCTTTAACTGCAGAAAATGAAATCTCATTGCAGGCAAACCCGCATTTCCCCGGAGACTACAAGGCTCGCGCGACGTCTCCGCCTGGTCGCTGGGCCCAGGCCCTGGCGAAACCCCCGTCCCGCCAAGGTCGGGCAGCGTCCCTCAGCGCAGGGACCGCCCCGCCTGGAGCTGAGTGCCGAAAGTTGGTTCTAATGGGCTATTTCTTGACGTGGCTACAGATCAGTTCTTTTCTAAGATTGGGCCTAGCTCCGCCCCCTACCTCTCGTTCCGCTCTGTCATCCCCGTCCCCTACTCCACACGAAAGGATCTGGTGTACTCTTTCAACATGGCCCCTTTAGGCAGCGTGATTGATCTTTCCCAGATGTCTGAGTGGAAATGGGAGGTAGGCCAAAGCCGATTCTCTGTCTGAAACAAACCTCGTCCGAGCTCGCCTCCTGCAACCTGGTGGCGGTGCCTGAGAGTGACTCTTTCATCTACCGTCAAAAGTCAAAAAGCTTCTTCATGGGAGAAGACAGCAGCTTCAGAGGCCCGTCCCCTCACCTGGCCCCTCGGCTCATACCCACTCGTGAAGCCGCTATGAGCGAATATTACTCAGTACTATTTTCTCGAAGACAACATCTCTGCCACAACAGCAGCACTCAAAAGCCTCCCGATCGAACGCTAACCAAGGAGCAGTGCTAAACACAAGTGAGCATGCGCACACACCGCTCGCGCCCAAGGGTTCTAAGAGGTGTCCTGCGGGGCCCCGGGTGGACCAATGGTTGCTGATTGCCGTCAGTGGTCCCTAGGGGGAATGAAAGTTGTTTCTCACGGGCTATTTCTTGCCATGGCTACAGATAAGTTCTTTCCTAAGCTTGGGCCTGGCTCCGCCCCCTACTTCTCCATCCACTCTGTCATCCACTTACCCTACTCCACACGGAAAGATCTGCTATCCACTTTTAACATGACCCCTTTTGCAGCTTGATGGATCTTTCCCAGATGTCTGTGTCGGATCTGGTAGCTCAGCCGAAATCCGATTCCATTTCTCAACCAAACCGCTCCCGCGCTCGCCTCCAGCCGCCTTGTGGAGGTTCCCGACCCCTACTCCACAGGGAAAGATCAGCTGTCCTCTTTCCACATCACCCTGTTCGGCAGCGTGATGGATCTGTCCCAGATGTCTGAGTCGGATCTGCCAGCTCAGCCGATAGCCGATTCTCTTTCACGAACAAACCGCGTCCACGCTCGCCTCCTGCAGCCCGGTGGAGGTGCCAGAGAGTGACGTTTTCTTCTACGGTCCAAAGTCAAAAACCGTCTTCATGGCAGGAGACAGCAGCTTAACTGGCCAGCCCGCTCACCTGCCCCCTCGACTCTGAGCCACTTGTAAACCTAATACCAGCGATTACTCGGTACTATTCTGTACAAGCCAACCTCTCTGCCACGACCGCACCACTCAAAAGCCTCCCGATCGAACGGTAACCAAGGAGCAGTGCTAAACACAAGTGAGCCCGCGCACACACCGCTCGCGCCCAAGGGTTCTAAGAGGTCTCCTGCGGGGCCCCGGGTTGACCAATGGTTGCGGAGTGACGTCAGCAGTCACTAGGTAGATTGAAAGTTGGTTCTTTTTTTTTTTTTTTTTTTTTTTGACTTTCTAAAGGGTGAATTTTATGGTATGTGAATTATCTCAATCAAGCTGATTTTTTTAGAAAAGTGTTCTACATGTAAGTATATATGAGTACATATATGAATATGTGTACATACATACAATAAATTGTAAGTTAATTTAGAAATAGACAGCTTCATATCCATCTAAATCAATGTTTAAATTCTTCTTAAGGATTTTAAGATGCTAACATATTTGAGAGAACACTACAATATCACATAACCTAGTTTGATAATTACAGGTACATACTAAAGATTTAAACTTAAATCTCCATTGAACTTTGAAATCCTAGAATCTGCAGCAACCTGCTCACTACTGAGTTGGCTTAGCTCTAGTTCCAATTTCATATTTGCACGGAACCAAGAAACTCTACAAAGGTGAACAGCACATCACTGGGTATGGAAGAGCAGGGCCGCGTCTTTTACACCCTCGTGACCTTTGCAGCACGCGGCACTGTCCCTCGCACACATGGCAGGCCACATGACAAATGAGGGAGATACTTTTTAAATACCATACTTATAAAACAGGACCAGAACAGTTAAACTTTTGTTCTCTGTGCTATCCCGTTAGATCAGGTCAACAAACTTCTTATGTAAAGGACCAGATAGCAAATATTTTAGGCTTTTGGACAAGATTGTTTCTGACAGAACTACTCAACTCCCTCCGAGTAACATGAAAGCAGCTGTAGACAATATATAAACAAATGGACAACATTTAAACAAATGATCCCCTGCTTTAGACCAGTGCTGTCCAACGGATCTTTCCACAGTAATAGAAATATTTTATTATCTGACTATTAAGCCCTTAAACTATGGCTACTGTGACTAAGAAACTGAATTTTTAAATTATTTTAAATGTAAACAGATACATGTGACTAGTGGCTACTGTCCTGACCAGCACTGCATTAGACAACTAACTAGCCAATTTTATTACCTCTGTTCAAAAAACCGAAAAACAGTACCTCTATTCAAAAAACTTAAAGCTAAAGATGAATTCTGTGACTACATTTCAAGGATGAACTGAGAAGAGAAAACACGATGTCAAATTTCTAATAATTCATAGATCCTACCACTAAGTATCAAAATTCGAAAGCAAATTATCTCAGTTCAAGCAGGAGGATACGTGTAGAGTTCCATGTATCTGGACTTCGCCATACTCTGTCTGGTGTACACTTGCTGGATTCCAGCTCTGAGGTCGTCCCAGATCTGGTCAAGGCCAATCTGCTTCAGTCCATGGGGATTCTGACTCCTGTTTGATGACATTGTGAGTAATGTTCTGAAGTCGTCCAGTGCAGCAATCCTTATTCAAAATACAGCTAATTCTCCATTAGATGAAAATATACAGTATCATCCCAAATTTATTCACAGCAGCTCAGAAAAGGATGTCCTTTAACTGCAGAAAATGAAATCTCATTGCAGGCAAACCCGCATTTCCCCGGAGACTACAAGGCTCGCGCGACGTCTCCGCCTGGTCGCTGGGCCCAGGCCCTGGCGAACCCCCCGTCCCTCCAAGGTCGGGCAGCGTCCCTCAGCGCAGGGACCGCCCCGCCTGGAGCTGAGTGCCGAAAGTTGGTTCTAATGGGCTATTTCTTGACGTGGCTACAGATCAGTTCTTTTCTAAGATTGGGCCTAGCTCCGCCCCCTACCTCTCGTTCCGCTCTGTCATCCCCGTCCCCTACTCCACACGAAAGGATCTGGTGTACTCTTTCAACATGGCCCCTTTAGGCAGCGTGATTGATCTTTCCCAGATGTCTGAGTGGAAATGGGAGGTAGGCCAAAGCCGATTCTCTGTCTGAAACAAACCTCGTCCGAGCTCGCCTCCTGCAACCTGGTGGCGGTGCCTGAGAGTGACTCTTTCATCTACCGTCAAAAGTCAAAAAGCTTCTTCATGGGAGAAGACAGCAGCTTCAGAGGCCCGTCCCCTCACCTGGCCCCTCGGCTCATACCCACTCGTGAAGCCGCTATGAGCGAATATTACTCAGTACTATTTTCTCGAAGACAACATCTCTGCCACAACAGCAGCACTCAAAAGCCTCCCGATCGAACGCTAACCAAGGAGCAGTGCTAAACACAAGTGAGCATGCGCACACACCGCTCGCGCCCAAGGGTTCTAAGAGGTGTCCTGCGGGGCCCCGGGTGGACCAATGGTTGCTGATTGCCGTCAGTGGTCCCTAGGGGGAATGAAAGTTGTTTCTCACGGGCTACTTCTTGCCATGGCTACAGATAAGTTCTTTCCTAAGCTTGGGCCTGGCTCCGCCCCCTACTTCTCCATCCACTCTGTCATCCACTTACCCTACTCCACACGGAAAGATCTGCTATCCACTTTTAACATGACCCCTTTTGCAGCTTGATGGATCTTTCCCAGATGTCTGTGTCGGATCTGGTAGCTCAGCCGAAATCCGATTCCATTTCTCAACCAAACCGCTCCCGCGCTCGCCTCCTGCCGCCTGGTGGAGGTTCCCGACCCCTACTCCACACGGAAAGATCAGCTGTCCTCTTTCCACATCACCCTGTTTGGCAGCGTGATGGATCTTTCCCAGATGTCTGAGTCGGATCTGCCAGCTCAGCCGATAGCCGATTCTCTTTCACGAACAAACCGCGTCCACGCTCGCCTCCTGCAGCCCGGTGGAGGTGCCAGAGAGTGACGTTTTCTTCTACGGTCCAAAGTCAAAAACCGTCTTCATGGCAGGAGACAGCAGCTTAACTGGCCAGCCCGCTCACCTGCCCCCTCGACTCTGAGCCACTTGTAAACCTAATACCAGCGATTACTCGGTACTATTCTGTAGAAGCCAACCTCTCTGCCACGACCGCACCACTCAAAAGCCTCCCGATCGAACGGTAACCAAGGAGCAGTGCTAAACACAAGTGAGAACGCGCACACACCGCTCGTGCCCGAGGGTTCTAAGAGGTCTCCTGCGGGGCCCCGGGTTGACCAATGGATGCTGAGTGACGTCAGCAGTCACTAAGGATATTGAAAGATGGTTCTAATGGGCTATTACTTGACGTGGCCACAGATCAGTTCTTTCCTAAGCTTGGGCCTGGCTCCGCCCCCTACTTCTCCATCCACTCTGTCATGCACTTACCCTACTCCACACCGAAAGATCTGCTATCCACTTTTAACATGACCCCTTTTGCAGCTTGATGGATCTTTCCCAGATGTCTGTGTCGGATCTGGTAGCTCAGCCGAAATCCGATTCCATTTCTCAACCAAACCGCTCCCGCGCTCGCCTCCTGCCGCCTGGTGGAGGTTCCCGACCCCTACTCCACAGGGAAAGATCAGCTGTCCTCTTTCCACATCACCCTGTTTGGCAGCGTGATGGATCTTTCCCAGATGTCTGAGTCGGATCTGCCAGCTCAGCCGATAGCCGATTCTCTTTCACGAACAAACCGCGTCCACGCTCGCCTCCTGCAGCCCGGTGGAGGTGCCAGAGAGTGACGTTTTCTTCTACGGTCCAAAGTCAAAAACCGTCTTCATGGCAGGAGACAGCAGCTTAACTGGCCAGCCCGCTCACCTGCCCCCTCGACTCTGAGCCACTTGTAAACCTAATACCAGCGATTACTCGGTACTATTCTGTACAAGCCAACCTCTCTGCCACGACCGCACCACTCAAAAGCCTCCCGATCGAACGGTAACCAAGGAGCAGTGCTAAACACAAGTGAGCCCGCGCACACACCGCTCGCGCCCAAGGGTTCTAAGAGGTCTCCTGCGGGGCCCCGGGTTGACCAATGGTTGCGGAGTGACGTCAGCAGTCACTAGGTAGATTGAAAGTTGGTTCTTTTTTTTTTTTTTTTTTTTTGACTTTCTAAAGGGTGAATTTTATGGTATGTGAATTATCTCAATCAAGCTGATTTTTTTAGAAAAGTGTTCTACATGTAAGTATATATGAGTACATATATGAATATGTGTACATACATACAATAAATTGTAAGTTAATTTAGAAATAGACAGCTTCATATCCATCTAAATCAATGTTTAAATTCTTCTTAAGGATTTTAAGATGCTAACATATTTGAGAGAACACTACAATATCACATAACCTAGTTTGATAATTACAGGTACATACTAAAGATTTAAACTTAAATCTCCATTGAACTTTGAAATCCTAGAATCTGCAGCAACCTGCTCACTACTGAGTTGGCTTAGCTCTAGTTCCAATTTCATATTTGCACGGAACCAAGAAACTCTACAAAGGTGAACAGCACATCACTGGGTATGGAAGAGCAGGGCCACGTCTTTTACACCCTCGTGACCTTTGCAGCACGCGGCACTGTCCCTCGCACACATGGCAGGCCACATGACAAATGAGGGAGATACTTTTTAAATACCATACTTGTAAAACAGGACCAGAACAGTTAAACTTTTGTTCTCTGTGCTATCCCGTTAGATCAGGTCAACAAACTTCTTATGTAAAGGACCAGATAACAAATATTTTAGGCTTTTGGACAAGATTGTTTCTGACAGAACTACTCAACTCCCTCCGAGTAACATGAAAGCAGCTGTAGACAATATATAAACAAATGGACAACATTTAAACAAATGATCCCCTGCTTTAGACCAGTGCTGTCCAACGGATCTTTCCACAGTAATAGAAATATTTTATTATCTGACTATTAAGCCCTTAAACTATGGCTACTGTGACTAAGAAACTGAATTTTTAAATTATTTTAAATGTAAACAGATACATGTGACTAGTGGCTACTGTCCTGACCAGCACTGCATTAGACAACTAACTAGCCAATTTTATTACCTCTGTTCAAAAAACCGAAAAACAGTACCTCTATTCAAAAAACTTAAAGCTAAAGATGAATTCTGTGACTACATTTCAAGGATGAACTGAGAAGAGAAAACACGATGTCAAATTTCTAATAATTCATAGATCCTACCACTAAGTATCAAAATTCGAAAGCAAATTATCTCAGTTCAAGCAGGAGGATACGTGTAGAGTTCCATGTATCTGGACTTCGCCATACTCTGTCTGGTGTACACTTGCTGGATTCCAGCTCTGAGGTCGTCCCAGATCTGGTCAAGGCCAATCTGCTTCAGTCCATGGGGATTCTGACTCCTGTTTGATGACATTGTGAGTAATGTTCTGAAGTCGTCCAGTGCAGCAATCCTTATTCAAAATACAGCTCATTCTCCATTAGATGAAAATATACAGTATCATCACAAATTTATTCACAGCAGCTCAGAAAAGGATGTCCTTTAACTGCAGAAAATGAAATCTCATTGCAGGCAAACCCGCATTTCCCCGGAGACTACAAGGCTCGCGCGACGTCTCCGCCTGGTCGCTGGGCCCAGGCCCTGGCGAAACCCCCGTCCCGCCAAGGTCGGGCAGCGTCCCTCAGCGCAGGGACCGCCCCGCCTGGAGCTGAGTGCCGAAAGTTGGTTCTAATGGGCTATTTCTTGACGTGGCTACAGATCAGTTCTTTTCTAAGATTGGGCCTAGCTCCGCCCCCTACCTCTCGTTCCGCTCTGTCATCCCCGTCCCCTACTCCACACGAAAGGATCTGGTGTACTCTTTCAACATGGCCCCTTTAGGCAGCGTGATTGATCTTTCCCAGATGTCTGAGTGGAAATGGGAGGTAGGCCAAAGCCGATTCTCTGTCTGAAACAAACCTCGTCCGAGCTCGCCTCCTGCAACCTGGTGGCGGTGCCTGAGAGTGACTCTTTCATCTACCGTCAAAAGTCAAAAAGCTTCTTCATGGGAGAAGACAGCAGCTTCAGAGGCCCGTCCCCTCACCTGGCCCCTCGGCTCATACCCACTCGTGAAGCCGCTATGAGCGAATATTACTCAGTACTATTTTCTCGAAGACAACATCTCTGCCACAACAGCAGCACTCAAAAGCCTCCCGATCCAACGCTAACCAAGGAGCAGTGCTAAACACAAGTGAGCATGCGCACACACCGCTCACGCCCAAGGGTTCTAAGAGGTGTCCTGCGGGGCCCCGGGTGGACCAATGGTTGCTGATTGCCGTCAGTGGTCCCTAGGGGGAATGAAAGTTGTTTCTCACGGGCTATTTCTTGCCATGGCTACAGATAAGTTCTTTCCTAAGCTTGGGCCTGGCTCCGCCCCCTACTTCTCCATCCACTCTGTCATCCACTTACCCTACTCCACACGGAAAGATCTGCTATCCACTTTTAACATGACCCCTTTTGCAGCTTGATGGATCTTTCCCAGATGTCTGTGTCGGATCTGGTAGCTCAGCCGAAATCCGATTCCATTTCTCAACCAAACCGCTCCCGCGCTCGCCTCCTGCCGCCTGGTGGAGGTTCCCGACCCCTACTCCACACGGAAAGATCAGCTGTCCTCTTTCCACATCACCCTGTTTGGCAGCGTGATGGATCTTTCCCAGATGTCTGAGTCGGATCTGCCAGCTCAGCCGATAGCCGATTCTCTTTCACGAACAAACCGCGTCCACGCTCGCCTCCTGCAGCCCGGTGGAGGTGCCAGAGAGTGACGTTTTCTTCTACGGTCCAAAGTCAAAAACCGTCTTCATGGCAGGAGACAGCAGCTTAACTGGCCAGCCCGCTCACCTGCCCCCTCGACTCTGAGCCACTTGTAAACCTAATACCAGCGATTACTCGGTACTATTCTGTACAAGCCAACCTCTCTGCCACGACCGCACCACTCAAAAGCCTCCCGATCGAACGGTAACCAAGGAGCAGTGCTAAACACAAGTGAGAACGCGCACACACCGCTCGTGCCCGAGGGTTCTAAGAGGTCTCCTGCGGGGCCCCGGGTTGACCAATGGATGCAGAGTGACGTCAGCAGTCACTAAGGATATTGAAAGATGGTTCTAATGGGCTATTACTTGACGTGGCCACAGATCAGTTCTTTCCTAAGCTTGGGCCTGGCTCCGCCCCCTACTTCTCCATCCACTCTGTCATGCACTTACCCTACTCCACACCGAAAGATCTGCTATCCACTTTTAACATGACCCCTTTTGCAGCTTGATGGATCTTTCCCAGATGTCTGTGTCGGATCTGGTAGCTCAGCCGAAATCCGATTCCATTTCTCAACCAAACCGCTCCCGCGCTCGCCTCCTGCCGCCTGGTGGAGGTTCCCGACCCCTACTCCACAGGGAAAGATCAGCTGTCCTCTTTCCACATCACCCTGTTCGGCAGCGTGATGGATCTTTCCCAGATGTCTGAGTCGGATCTGCCAGCTCAGCCGATAGCCGATTCTCTTTCACGAACAAACCGCGTCCACGCTCGCCTCCTGCAGCCCGGTGGAGGTGCCAGAGAGTGACGTTTTCTTCTACGGTCCAAAGTCAAAAACCGTCTTCATGGCAGGAGACAGCAGCTTAACTGGCCAGCCCGCTCACCTGCCCCCTCGACTCTGAGCCACTTGTAAACCTAATACCAGCGATTACTCGGTACTATTCTGTACAAGCCAACCTCTCTGCCACGACCGCACCACTCAAAAGCCTCCCGATCGAACGGTAACCAAGGAGCAGTGCTAAACACAAGTGAGCCCGCGCACACACCGCTCGCGCCCAAGGGTTCTAAGAGGTCTCCTGCGGGGCCCCGGGTTGACCAATGGTTGCGGAGTGACGTCAGCAGTCACTAGGTAGATTGAAAGTTGGTTCTTTTTTTTTTTTTTTTTTTTTGACTTTCTAAAGGGTGAATTTTATGGTATGTGAATTATCTCAATCAAGCTGATTTTTTTAGAAAAGTGTTCTACATGTAAGTATATATGAGTACATATATGAATATGTGTACATACATACAATAAATTGTAAGTTAATTTAGAAATAGACAGCTTCATATCCATCTAAATCAATGTTTAAATTCTTCTTAAGGATTTTAAGATGCTAACATATTTGAGAGAACACTACAATATCACATAACCTAATTTGATAATTACAGATACATACTAAAGATTTAAACTTAAATCTCCATTGAACTTTGAAATCCTAGAATCTGCAGCAACCTGCTCACTACTGACTTGGCTTAGCTCTAGTTCCAATTTCATATTTGCACGGAACCAAGAAACTCTACAAAGGTGAACAGCACATCACTGGGTATGGAAGAGCAGGGCCGCGTCTTTTACACCCTCGTGACCTTTGCAGCACGCGGCACTGTCCCTCGCACACATGGCAGGCCACATGACAAATGAGGGAGATACTTTTTAAATACCATACTTGTAAAACAGGACCAGAACAGTTAAACTTTTGTTCTCTGTGCTATCCCGTTAGATCAGGTCAACAAACTTCTTATGTAAAGGACCAGATAGCAAATATTTTAGGCTTTTGGACAAGATTGTTTCTGACAGAACTACTCAACTCCCTCCGAGTAACATGAAAGCAGCTGTAGACAATATATAAACAAATGGACAACATTTAAACAAATGATCCCCTGCTTTAGACCAGTGCTGTCCAACGGATCTTTCCACAGTAATAGAAATATTTTATTATCTGACTATTAAGCCCTTAAACTATGGCTACTGTGACTAAGAAACTGAATTTTTAAATTATTTTAAATGTAAACAGATACATGTGACTAGTGGCTACTGTCCTGACCAGCACTGCATTAGACAACTAACTAGCCAATTTTATTACCTCTGTTCAAAAAACCGAAAAACAGTACCTCTATTCAAAAAACTTAAAGCTAAAGATGAATTCTGTGACTACATTTCAAGGATGAACTGAGAAGAGAAAACACGATGTCAAATTTCTAATAATTCATAGATCCTACCACTAAGTATCAAAATTCGAAAGCAAATTATCTCAGTTCAAGCAGGAGGATACGTGTAGAGTTCCATGTATCTGGACTTCGCCATACTCTGTCTGGTGTACACTTGCTGGATTCCAGCTCTGAGGTCGTCCCAGATCTGGTCAAGGCCAATCTGCTTCAGTCCATGGGGATTCTGACTCCTGTTTGATGACATTGTGAGTAATGTTCTGAAGTCGTCCAGTGCAGCAATCCTTATTCAAAATACAGCTCATTCTGTATTAGATGAAAATATACAGTATCATCCCAAATTTATTCACAGCAGCTCAGAAAAGGATGTCCTTTAACTGCAGAAAATGAAATCTCATTGCAGGCAAACCCGCATTTCCCCGGAGACTACAAGGCTCGCGCGACGTCTCCGCCTGGTCGCTGGGCCCAGGCCCTGGCGAAACCCCCGTCCCGCCAAGGTCGGGCAGCGTCCCTCAGCGCAGGGACCGCCCCGCCTGGAGCTGAGTGCCGAAAGTTGGTTCTAATGGGCTATTTCTTGACGTGGCTACAGATCAGTTCTTTTCTAAGATTGGGCCTAGCTCCGCCCCCTACCTCTCGTTCCGCTCTGTCATCCCCGTCCCCTACTCCACACGAAAGGATCTGGTGTACTCTTTCAACATGGCCCCTTTAGGCAGCGTGATTGATCTTTCCCAGATGTCTGAGTGGAAATGGGAGGTAGGCCAAAGCCGATTCTCTGTCTGAAACAAACCTCGTCCGAGCTCGCCTCCTGCAACCTGGTGGCGGTGCCTGAGAGTGACTCTTTCATCTACCGTCAAAAGTCAAAAAGCTTCTTCATGGGAGAAGACAGCAGCTTCAGAGGCCCGTCCCCTCACCTGGCCCCTCGGCTCATACCCACTCGTGAAGCCGCTATGAGCGAATATTACTCAGTACTATTTTCTCGAAGACAACATCTCTGCCACAACAGCAGCACTCAAAAGCCTCCCGATCGAACGCTAACCAAGGAGCAGTGCTAAACACAAGTGAGCATGCGCACACACCGCTCGCGCCCAAGGGTTCTAAGAGGTGTCCTGCGGGGCCCCGGGTGGACCAATGGTTGCTGATTGCCGTCAGTGGTCCCTAGGGGGAATGAAAGTTGTTTCTCACGGGCTATTTCTTGCCATGGCTACAGATAAGTTCTTTCCTAAGCTTGGGCCTGGCTCCGCCCCCTACTTCTCCATCCACTCTGTCATCCACTTACCCTACTCCACACGGAAAGATCTGCTATCCACTTTTAACATGACCCCTTTTGCAGCTTGATGGATCTTTCCCAGATGTCTGTGTCGGATCTGGTAGCTCAGCCGAAATCCGATTCCATTTCTCAACCAAACCGCTCCCGCGCTCGCCTCCTGCCGCCTGGTGGAGGTTCCCGACCCCTACTCCACACGGAAAGATCAGCTGTCCTCTTTCCACATCACCCTGTTTGGCAGCGTGATGGATCTTTCCCAGATGTCTGAGTCGGATCTGCCAGCTCAGCCGATAGCCGATTCTCTTTCACGAACAAACCGCGTCCACGCTCGCCTCCTGCAGCCCGGTGGAGGTGCCAGAGAGTGACGTTTTCTTCTACGGTCCAAAGTCAAAAACCGTCTTCATGGCAGGAGACAGCAGCTTAACTGGCCAGCCCGCTCACCTGCCCCCTCGACTCTGAGCCACTTGTAAACCTAATACCAGCGATTACTCGGTACTATTCTGTACAAGCCAACCTCTCTGCCACGACCGCACCACTCAAAAGCCTCCCGATCGAACGGTAACCAAGGAGCAGTGCTAAACACAAGTGAGAACGCGCACACACCGCTCGTGCCCGAGGGTTCTAAGAGGTCTCCTGCGGGGCCCCGGGTTGACCAATGGATGCAGAGTGACGTCAGCAGTCACTAAGGATATTGAAAGATGGTTCTAATGGGCTATTACTTGACGTGGCCACAGATCAGTTCTTTCCTAAGCTTGGGCCTGGCTCCGCCCCCTACTTCTCCATCCACTCTGTCATGCACTTACCCTACTCCACACCGAAAGATCTGCTATCCACTTTTAACATGACCCCTTTTGCAGCTTGATGGATCTTTCCCAGATGTCTGTGTCGGATCTGGTAGCTCAGCCGAAATCCGATTCCATTTCTCAACCAAACCGCTCCCGCGCTCGCCTCCTGCCGCCTGGTGGAGGTTCCCGACCCCTACTCCACAGGGAAAGATCAGCTGTCCTCTTTCCACATCACCCTGTTCGGCAGCGTGATGGATCTTTCCCAGATGTCTGAGTCGGATCTGCCAGCTCAGCCGATAGCCGATTCTCTTTCACGAACAAACCGCGTCCACGCTCGCCTCCTGCAGCCCGGTGGAGGTGCCAGAGAGTGACGTTTTCTTCTACGGTCCAAAGTCAAAAACCGTCTTCATGGCAGGAGACAGCAGCTTAACTGGCCAGCCCGCTCACCTGCCCCCTCGACTCTGAGCCACTTGTAAACCTAATACCAGCGATTACTCGGTACTATTCTGTACAAGCCAACCTCTCTGCCACGACCGCACCACTCAAAAGCCTCCCGATCGAACGGTAACCAAGGAGCAGTGCTAAACACAAGTGAGCCCGCGCACACACCGCTCGCGCCCAAGGGTTCTAAGAGGTCTCCTGCGGGGCCCCGGGTTGACCAATGGTTGCGGAGTGACGTCAGCAGTCACTAGGTAGATTGAAAGTTGGTTCTTTTTTTTTTTTTTTTTTTTTGACTTTCTAAAGGGTGAATTTTATGGTATGTGAATTATCTCAATCAAGCTGATTTTTTTAGAAAAGTGTTCTACATGTAAGTATATATGAGTACATATATGAATATGTGTACATACATACAATAAATTGTAAGTTAATTTAGAAATAGACAGCTTCATATCCATCTAAATCAATGTTTAAATTCTTCTTAAGGATTTTAAGATGCTAACATATTTGAGAGAACACTACAATATCACATAACCTAGTTTGATAATTACAGGTACATACTAAAGATTTAAACTTAAATCTCCATTGAACTTTGAAATCCTAGAATCTGCAGCAACCTGCTCACTACTGAGTTGGCTTAGCTCTAGTTCCAATTTCATATTTGCACGGAACCAAGAAACTCTACAAAGGTGAACAGCACATCACTGGGTATGGAAGAGCAGGGCCACGTCTTTTACACCCTCGTGACCTTTGCAGCACGCGGCACTGTCCCTCGCACACATGGCAGGCCACATGACAAATGAGGGAGATACTTTTTAAATACCATACTTGTAAAACAGGACCAGAACAGTTAAACTTTTGTTCTCTGTGCTATCCCGTTAGATCAGGTCAACAAACTTCTTATGTAAAGGACCAGATAACAAATATTTTAGGCTTTTGGACAAGATTGTTTCTGACAGAACTACTCAACTCCCTCCGAGTAACATGAAAGCAGCTGTAGACAATATATAAACAAATGGACAACATTTAAACAAATGATCCCCTGCTTTAGACCAGTGCTGTCCAACGGATCTTTCCACAGTAATAGAAATATTTTATTATCTGACTATTAAGCCCTTAAACTATGGCTACTGTGACTAAGAAACTGAATTTTTAAATTATTTTAAATGTAAACAGATACATGTGACTAGTGGCTACTGTCCTGACCAGCACTGCATTAGACAACTAACTAGCCAATTTTATTACCTCTGTTCAAAAAACCGAAAAACAGTACCTCTATTCAAAAAACTTAAAGCTAAAGATGAATTCTGTGACTACATTTCAAGGATGAACTGAGAAGAGAAAACACGATGTCAAATTTCTAATAATTCATAGATCCTACCACTAAGTATCAAAATTCGAAAGCAAATTATCTCAGTTCAAGCAGGAGGATACGTGTAGAGTTCCATGTATCTGGACTTCGCCATACTCTGTCTGGTGTACACTTGCTGGATTCCAGCTCTGAGGTCGTCCCAGATCTGGTCAAGGCCAATCTGCTTCAGTCCATGGGGATTCTGACTCCTGTTTGATGACATTGTGAGTAATGTTCTGAAGTCGTCCAGTGCAGCAATCCTTATTCAAAATACAGCTCATTCTCCATTAGATGAAAATATACAGTATCATCCCAAATTTATTCACAGCAGCTCAGAAAAGGATGTCCTTTAACTGCAGAAAATGAAATCTCATTGCAGGCAAACCCGCATTTCCCCGGAGACTACAAGGCTCGCGCGACGTCTCCGCCTGGTCGCTGGGCCCAGGCCCTGGCGAAACCCCCGTCCCGCCAAGGTCGGGCAGCGTCCCTCAGCGCAGGGACCGCCCCGCCTGGAGCTGAGTGCCGAAAGTTGGTTCTAATGGGCTATTTCTTGACGTGGCTACAGATCAGTTCTTTTCTAAGATTGGGCCTAGCTCCGCCCCCTACCTCTCGTTCCGCTCTGTCATCCCCGTCCCCTACTCCACACGAAAGGATCTGGTGTACTCTTTCAACATGGCCCCTTTAGGCAGCGTGATTGATCTTTCCCAGATGTCTGAGTGGAAATGGGAGGTAGGCCAAAGCCGATTCTCTGTCTGAAACAAACCTCGTCCGAGCTCGCCTCCTGCAACCTGGTGGCGGTGCCTGAGAGTGACTCTTTCATCTACCGTCAAAAGTCAAAAAGCTTCTTCATGGGAGAAGACAGCAGCTTCAGAGGCCCGTCCCCTCACCTGGCCCCTCGGCTCATACCCACTCGTGAAGCCGCTATGAGCGAATATTACTCAGTACTATTTTCTCGAAGACAACATCTCTGCCACAACAGCAGCACTCAAAAGCCTCCCGATCGAACGCTAACCAAGGAGCAGTGCTAAACACAAGTGAGCATGCGCACACACCGCTCGCGCCCAAGGGTTCTAAGAGGTGTCCTGCGGGGCCCCGGGTGGACCAATGGTTGCTGATTGCCGTCAGTGGTCCCTAGGGGGAATGAAAGTTGTTTCTCACGGGCTATTTCTTGCCATGGCTACAGATAAGTTCTTTCCTAAGCTTGGGCCTGGCTCCGCCCCCTACTTCTCCATCCACTCTGTCATCCACTTACCCTACTCCACACGGAAAGATCTGCTATCCACTTTTAACATGACCCCTTTTGCAGCTTGATGGATCTTTCCCAGATGTCTGTGTCGGATCTGGTAGCTCAGCCGAAATCCGATTCCATTTCTCAACCAAACCGCTCCCGCGCTCGCCTCCTGCCGCCTGGTGGAGGTTCCCGACCCCTACTCCACACGGAAAGATCAGCTGTCCTCTTTCCACATCACCCTGTTTGGCAGCGTGATGGATCTTTCCCAGATGTCTGAGTCGGATCTGCCAGCTCAGCCGATAGCCGATTCTCTTTCACGAACAAACCGCGTCCACGCTCGCCTCCTGCAGCCCGGTGGAGGTGCCAGAGAGTGACGTTTTCTTCTACGGTCCAAAGTCAAAAACCGTCTTCATGGCAGGAGACAGCAGCTTAACTGGCCAGCCCGCTCACCTGCCCCCTCGACTCTGAGCCACTTGTAAACCTAATACCAGCGATTACTCGGTACTATTCTGTACAAGCCAACCTCTCTGCCACGACCGCACCACTCAAAAGCCTCCCGATCGAACGGTAACCAAGGAGCAGTGCTAAACACAAGTGAGAACGCGCACACACCGCTCGTGCCCGAGGGTTCTAAGAGGTCTCCTGCGGGGCCCCGGGTTGACCAATGGATGCAGAGTGACGTCAGCAGTCACTAAGGATATTGAAAGATGGTTCTAATGGGCTATTACTTGACGTGGCCACAGATCAGTTCTTTCCTAAGCTTGGGCCTGGCTCCGCCCCCTACTTCTCCATCCACTCTGTCATGCACTTACCCTACTCCACACCGAAAGATCTGCTATCCACTTTTAACATGACCCCTTTTGCAGCTTGATGGATCTTTCCCAGATGTCTGTGTCGGATCTGGTAGCTCAGCCGAAATCCGATTCCATTTCTCAACCAAACCGCTCCCGCGCTCGCCTCCTGCCGCCTGGTGGAGGTTCCCGACCCCTACTCCACAGGGAAAGATCAGCTGTCCTCTTTCCACATCACCCTGTTCGGCAGCGTGATGGATCTTTCCCAGATGTCTGAGTCGGATCTGCCAGCTCAGCCGATAGCCGATTCTCTTTCACGAACAAACCGCGTCCACGCTCGCCTCCTGCAGCCCGGTGGAGGTGCCAGAGAGTGACGTTTTCTTCTACGGTCCAAAGTCAAAAACCGTCTTCATGGCAGGAGACAGCAGCTTAACTGGCCAGCCCGCTCACCTGCCCCCTCGACTCTGAGCCACTTGTAAACCTAATACCAGCGATTACTCGGTACTATTCTGTACAAGCCAACCTCTCTGCCACGACCGCACCACTCAAAAGCCTCCCGATCGAACGGTAACCAAGGAGCAGTGCTAAACACAAGTGAGCCCGCGCACACACCGCTCGCGCCCAAGGGTTCTAAGAGGTCTCCTGCGGGGCCCCGGGTTGACCAATGGTTGCGGAGTGACGTCAGCAGTCACTAGGTAGATTGAAAGTTGGTTCTTTTTTTTTTTTTTTTTTTTGACTTTCTAAAGGGTGAATTTTATGGTATGTGAATTATCTCAATCAAGCTGATTTTTTTAGAAAAGTGTTCTACATGTAAGTATATATGAGTACATATATGAATATGTGTACATACATACAATAAATTGTAAGTTAATTTAGAAATAGACAGCTTCATATCCATCTAAATCAATGTTTAAATTCTTCTTAAGGATTTTAAGATGCTAACATATTTGAGAGAACACTACAATATCACATAACCTAGTTTGATAATTACAGGTACATACTAAAGATTTAAACTTAAATCTCCATTGAACTTTGAAATCCTAGAATCTGCAGCAACCTGCTCACTACTGAGTTGGCTTAGCTCTAGTTCCAATTTCATATTTGCACGGAACCAAGAAACTCTACAAAGGTGAACAGCACATCACTGGGTATGGAAGAGCAGGGCCACGTCTTTTACACCCTCGTGACCTTTGCAGCACGCGGCACTGTCCCTCGCACACATGGCAGGCCACATGACAAATGAGGGAGATACTTTTTAAATACCATACTTGTAAAACAGGACCAGAACAGTTAAACTTTTGTTCTCTGTGCTATCCCGTTAGATCAGGTCAACAAACTTCTTATGTAAAGGACCAGATAACAAATATTTTAGGCTTTTGGACAAGATTGTTTCTGACAGAACTACTCAACTCCCTCCGAGTAACATGAAAGCAGCTGTAGACAATATATAAACAAATGGACAACATTTAAACAAATGATCCCCTGCTTTAGACCAGTGCTGTCCAACGGATCTTTCCACAGTAATAGAAATATTTTATTATCTGACTATTAAGCCCTTAAACTATGGCTACTGTGACTAAGAAACTGAATTTTTAAATTATTTTAAATGTAAACAGATACATGTGACTAGTGGCTACTGTCCTGACCAGCACTGCATTAGACAACTAACTAGCCAATTTTATTACCTCTGTTCAAAAAACCGAAAAACAGTACCTCTATTCAAAAAACTTAAAGCTAAAGATGAATTCTGTGACTACATTTCAAGGATGAACTGAGAAGAGAAAACACGATGTCAAATTTCTAATAATTCATAGATCCTACCACTAAGTATCAAAATTCGAAAGCAAATTATCTCAGTTCAAGCAGGAGGATACGTGTAGAGTTCCATGTATCTGGACTTCGCCATACTCTGTCTGGTGTACACTTGCTGGATTCCAGCTCTGAGGTCGTCCCAGATCTGGTCAAGGCCAATCTGCTTCAGTCCATGGGGATTCTGACTCCTGTTTGATGACATTGTGAGTAATGTTCTGAAGTCGTCCAGTGCAGCAATCCTTATTCAAAATACAGCTCATTCTGCATTAGATGAAAATATACAGTATCATCCCAAATTTATTCACAGCAGCTCAGAAAAGGATGTCCTTTAACTGCAGAAAATGAAATCTCATTGCAGGCAAACCCGCATTTCCCCGGAGACTACAAGGCTCGCGCGACGTCTCCGCCTGGTCGCTGGGCCCAGGCCCTGGCGAAACCCCCGTCCCGCCAAGGTCGGGCAGCGTCCCTCAGCGCAGGGACCGCCCCGCCTGGAGCTGAGTGCCGAAAGTTGGTTCTAATGGGCTATTTCTTGACGTGGCTACAGATCAGTTCTTTTCTAAGATTGGGCCTAGCTCCGCCCCCTACCTCTCGTTCCGCTCTGTCATCCCCGTCCCCTACTCCACACGAAAGGATCTGGTGTACTCTTTCAACATGGCCCCTTTAGGCAGCGTGATTGATCTTTCCCAGATGTCTGAGTGGAAATGGGAGGTAGGCCAAAGCCGATTCTCTGTCTGAAACAAACCTCGTCCGAGCTCGCCTCCTGCAACCTGGTGGCGGTGCCTGAGAGTGACTCTTTCATCTACCGTCAAAAGTCAAAAAGCTTCTTCATGGGAGAAGACAGCAGCTTCAGAGGCCCGTCCCCTCACCTGGCCCCTCGGCTCATACCCACTCGTGAAGCCGCTATGAGCGAATATTACTCAGTACTATTTTCTCGAAGACAACATCTCTGCCACAACAGCAGCACTCAAAAGCCTCCCAATCCAACGCTAACCAAGGAGCAGTGCTAAACACAAGTGAGCATGCGCACACACCGCTCGCGCCCAAGGGTTCTAAGAGGTGTCCTGCGGGGCCCCGGGTGGACCAATGGTTGCTGATTGCCGTCAGTGGTCCCTAGGGGGAATGAAAGTTGTTTCTCACGGGCTATTTCTTGCCATGGCTACAGATAAGTTCTTTCCTAAGCTTGGGCCTGGCTCCGCCCCCTACTTCTCCATCCACTCTGTCATCCACTTACCCTACTCCACACGGAAAGATCTGCTATCCACTTTTAACATGACCCCTTTTGCAGCTTGATGGATCTTTCCCAGATGTCTGTGTCGGATCTGGTAGCTCAGCCGAAATCCGATTCCATTTCTCAACCAAACCGCTCCCGCGCTCGCCTCCTGCCGTCTGGTGGAGGTTCCCGACCCCTACTCCACAGGGAAAGATCAGCTGTCCTCTTTCCACATCACCCTGTTCGGCAGCGTGATGGATCTTTCCCAGATGTCTGAGTCGGATCTGCCAGCTCAGCCGATAGCCGATTCTCTTTCACGAACAAACCGCGTCCACGCTCGCCTCCTGCAGCCCGGTGGAGGTGCCAGAGAGTGACGTTTTCTTCTACGGTCCAAAGTCAAAAACCGTCTTCATGGCAGGAGACAGCAGCTTAACTGGCCAGCCCGCTCACCTGCCCCCTCGACTCTGAGCCACTTGTAAACCTAATACCAGCGATTACTCGGTACTATTCTGTACAAGCCAACCTCTCTGCCACGACCGCACCACTCAAAAGCCTCCCGATCGAACGGTAACCAAGGAGCAGTGCTAAACACAAGTGAGCCCGCGCACACACCGCTCGCGCCCAAGGGTTCTAAGAGGTCTCCTGCGGGGCCCCGGGTTGACCAATGGTTGCGGAGTGACGTCAGCAGTCACTAGGTAGATTGAAAGTTGGTTCTTTTTTTTTTTTTTTTTTTTTTTTGACTTTCTAAAGGGTGAATTTTATGGTATGTGAATTATCTCAATCAAGCTGATTTTTTTAGAAAAGTGTTCTACATGTAAGTATATATGAGTACATATATGAATATGTGTACATACATACAATAAATTGTAAGTTAATTTAGAAATAGACAGCTTCATATCCATCTAAATCAATGTTTAAATTCTTCTTAAGGATTTTAAGATGCTAACATATTTGAGAGAACACTACAATATCACATAACCTAGTTTGATAATTACAGGTACATACTAAAGATTTAAACTTAAATCTCCATTGAACTTTGAAATCCTAGAATCTGCAGCAACCTGCTCACTACTGAGTTGGCTTAGCTCTAGTTCCAATTTCATATTTGCACGGAACCAAGAAACTCTACAAAGGTGAACAGCACATCACTGGGTATGGAAGAGCAGGGCCGCGTCTTTTACACCCTCGTGACCTTTGCAGCACGCGGCACTGTCCCTCGCACACATGGCAGGCCACATGACAAATGAGGGAGATACTTTTTAAATACCATACTTGTAAAACAGGACCAGAACAGTTAAACTTTTGTTCTCTGTGCTATCCCGTTAGATCAGGTCAACAAACTTCTTATGTAAAGGACCAGATAGCAAATATTTTAGGCTTTTGGACAAGATTGTTTCTGACAGAACTACTCAACTCCCTCCGAGTAACATGAAAGCAGCTGTAGACAATATATAAACAAATGGACAACATTTAAACAAATGATCCCCTGCTTTAGACCAGTGCTGTCCAACGGATCTTTCCACAGTAATAGAAATATTTTATTATCTGACTATTAAGCCCTTAAACTATGGCTACTGTGACTAAGAAACTGAATTTTTAAATTATTTTAAATGTAAACAGATACATGTGACTAGTGGCTACTGTCCTGACCAGCACTGCATTAGACAACTAACTAGCCAATTTTATTACCTCTGTTCAAAAAACCGAAAAACAGTACCTCTATTCAAAAAACTTAAAGCTAAAGATGAATTCCGTGACTACATTTCAAGGATGAACTGAGAAGAGAAAACATGATGTCAAATTTCTAATAATTCATAGATCCTACCACTAAGTATCAAAATTCGAAAGCAAATTATCTCAGTTCAAGCAGGAGGATACGTGTAGAGTTCCATGTATCTGGACTTCGCCATACTCTGTCTGGTGTACACTTGCTGGATTCCAGCTCTGAGGTCGTCCCAGATCTGGTCAAGGCCAATCTGCTTCAGTCCATGGGGATTCTGACTCCAGTTTGATGACATTGTGAGTAATGTTCTGAAGTCGTCCAGTGCAGCAATCCTTATTCAATATACAGCTAATTCTCCATTAGATGAAAATATACAGTATCATCCCAAATTTATTCACAGCAGCTCAGAAAAGGATGTCCTTTAACTGCAGAAAATGAAATCTCATTGCAGGCAAACCCGCATTTCCCCGGAGACTACAAGGCTCGCGCGACGTCTCCGCCTGGTCGCTGGGCCCAGGCCCTGGCGAACCCCCCGTCCCGCCAAGGTCGGGCAGCGTCCCTCAGCGCAGGGACCGCCCCGCCTGGAGCTGAGTGCCGAAAGTTGGTTCTAATGGGCTATTTCTTGACGTGGCTACAGATCAGTTCTTTTCTAAGATTGGGCCTAGCTCCGCCCCCTACCTCTCGTTCCGCTCTGTCATCCCCGTCCCCTACTCCACACGAAAGGATCTGGTGTACTCTTTCAACATGGCCCCTTTAGGCAGCGTGATTGATCTTTCCCAGATGTCTGAGTGGAAATGGGAGGTAGGCCAAAGCCGATTCTCTGTCTGAAACAAACCTCGTCCGAGCTCGCCTCCTGCAACCTGGTGGCGGTGCCTGAGAGTGACTCTTTCATCTACCGTCAAAAGTCAAAAAGCTTCTTCATGGGAGAAGACAGCAGCTTCAGAGGCCCGTCCCCTCACCTGGCCCCTCGGCTCATACCCACTCGTGAAGCCGCTATGAGCGAATATTACTCAGTACTATTTTCTCGAAGACAACATCTCTGCCACAACAGCAGCACTCAAAAGCCTCCCGATCGAACGCTAACCAAGGAGCAGTGCTAAACACAAGTGAGCATGCGCACACACCGCTCGCGCCCAAGGGTTCTAAGAGGTGTCCTGCGGGGCCCCGGGTGGACCAATGGTTGCTGATTGCCGTCAGTGGTCCCTAGGGGGAATGAAAGTTGTTTCTCACGGGCTATTTCTTGCCATGGCTACAGATAAGTTCTTTCCTAAGCTTGGGCCTGGCTCCGCCCCCTACTTCTCCATCCACTCTGTCATCCACTTACCCTACTCCACACGGAAAGATCTGCTATCCACTTTTAACATGACCCCTTTTGCAGCTTGATGGATCTTTCCCAGATGTCTGTGTCGGATCTGGTAGCTCAGCCGAAATCCGATTCCATTTCTCAACCAAACCGCTCCCGCGCTCGCCTCCTGCCGCCTGGTGGAGGTTCCCGACCCCTACTCCACAGGGAAAGATCAGCTGTCCTCTTTCCACATTACCCTGTTTGGCAGCGTGATGGATCTTTCCCAGATGTCTGAGTCGGATCTGCCAGCTCAGCCGATAGCCGATTCTCTTTCACGAACAAACCGCGTCCACGCTCGCCTCCTGCAGCCCGGTGGAGGTGCCAGAGAGTGACGTTTTCTTCTACGGTCCAAAGTCAAAAACCGTCTTCATGGCAGGAGACAGCAGCTTAACTGGCCAGCCCGCTCACCTGCCCCCTCGACTCTGAGCCACTTGTAAACCTAATACCAGCGATTACTCGGTACTATTCTGTAGAAGCCAACCTCTCTGCCACGACCGCACCACTCAAAAGCCTCCCGATCGAACGGTAACCAAGGAGCAGTGCTAAACACAAGTGAGAACGCGCACACACCGCTCATGCCCGAGGGTTCTAAGAGGTCTCCTGCGGGGCCCCGGGTTGACCAATGGATGCTGAGTGACGTCAGCAGTCACTAAGGATATTGAAAGATGGTTCTAATGGGCTATTACTTGACGTGGCCACAGATCAGTTCTTTCCTAAGCTTGGGCCTGGCTCCGCCCCCTACTTCTCCATCCACTCTGTCATGCACTTACCCTACTCCACACCGAAAGATCTGCTATCCACTTTTAACATGACCCCTTTTGCAGCTTGATGGATCTTTCCCAGATGTCTGTGTCGGATCTGGTAGCTCAGCCGAAATCCGATTCCATTTCTCAACCAAACCGCTCCCGCGCTCGCCTCCAGCCGCCTGGTGGAGGTTCCCGACCCCTACTCCACAGGGAAAGATCAGCTGTCCTCTTTCCACATCACCCTGTTCGGCAGCGTGATGGATCTTTCCCAGATGTCTGAGTCGGATCTGCCAGCTCAGCCGATAGCCGATTCTCTTTCACGAACAAACCGCGTCCACGCTCGCCTCCTGCAGCCCGGTGGAGGTGCCAGAGAGTGACGTTTTCTTCTACGGTCCAAAGTCAAAAACCGTCTTCATGGCAGGAGACAGCAGCTTAACTGGCCAGCCCGCTCACCTGCCCCCTCGACTCTGAGCCACTTGTAAACCTAATACCAGCGATTACTCGGTACTATTCTGTACAAGCCAACCTCTCTGCCACGACCGCACCACTCAAAAGCCTCCCGATCGAACGGTAACCAAGGAGCAGTGCTAAACACAAGTGAGCCCGCGCACACACCGCTCGCGCCCAAGGGTTCTAAGAGGTCTCCTGCGGGGCCCCGGGTTGACCAATGGTTGCGGAGTGACGTCAGCAGTCACTAGGTAGATTGAAAGTTGGTTCTTTTTTTTTTTTTTTTTTTTGACTTTCTAAAGGGTGAATTTTATGGTATGTGAATTATCTCAATCAAGCTGATTTTTTTAGAAAAGTGTTCTACATGTAAGTATATATGAGTACATATATGAATATGTGTACATACATACAATAAATTGTAAGTTAATTTAGAAATAGACAGCTTCATATCCATCTAAATCAATGTTTAAATTCTTCTTAAGGATTTTAAGATGCTAACATATTTGAGAGAACACTACAATATCACATAACCTAGTTTGATAATTACAGGTACATACTAAAGATTTAAACTTAAATCTCCATTGAACTTTGAAATCCTAGAATCTGCAGCAACCTGCTCACTACTGACTTGGCTTAGCTCTAGTTCCAATTTCATATTTGCACGGAACCAAGAAACTCTACAAAGGTGAACAGCACATCACTGGGTATGGAAGAGCAGGGCCGCGTCTTTTACACCCTCGTGACCTTTGCAGCACGCGGCACTGTCCCTCGCACACATGGCAGGCCACATGACAAATGAGGGAGATACTTTTTAAATACCATACTTGTAAAACAGGACCAGAACAGTTAAACTTTTGTTCTCTGTGCTATCCCGTTAGATCCGGTCAACAAACTTCTTATGTAAAGGACCAGATAGCAAATATTTTAGGCTTTTGGACAAGATTGTTTCTGACAGAACTACTCAACTCCCTCCGAGTAACATGAAAGCAGCTGTAGACAATATATAAACAAATGGACAACATTTAAACAAATGATCCCCTGCTTTAGACCAGTGCTGTCCAACGGATCTTTCCACAGTAATAGAAATATTTTATTATCTGACTATTAAGCCCTTAAACTATGGCTACTGTGACTAAGAAACTGAATTTTTAAATTATTTTAAATGTAAACAGATACATGTGACTAGTGGCTACTGTCCTGACCAGCACTGCATTAGACAACTAACTAGCCAATTTTATTACCTCTGTTCAAAAAACCGAAAAACAGTACCTCTATTCAAAAAACTTAAAGCTAAAGATGAATTCTGTGACTACATTTCAAGGATGAACTGAGAAGAGAAAACATGATGTCAAATTTCTAATAATTCATAGATCCTACCACTAAGTATCAAAATTCGAAAGCAAATTATCTCAGTTCAAGCAGGAGGATACGTGTAGAGTTCCATGTATCTGGACTTCGCCATACTCTGTCTGGTGTACACTTGCTGGATTCCAGCTCTGAGGTCGTCCCAGATCTGGTCAAGGCCAATCTGCTTCAGTCCATGGGGATTCTGACTCCTGTTTGATGACATTGTGAGTAATGTTCTGAAGTCGTCCAGTGCAGCAATCCTTATTCAAAATACAGCTCATTCTGCATTAGATGAAAATATACAGTATCATCCCAAATTTATTCACAGCAGCTCAGAAAAGGATGTCCTTTAACTGCAGAAAATGAAATCTCATTGCAGGCAAACCCGCATTTCCCCGGAGACTACAAGGCTCGCGCGACGTCTCCGCCTGGTCGCTGGGCCCAGGCCCTGGCGAAACCCCCGTCCCGCCAAGGTCGGGCAGCGTCCCTCAGCGCAGGGACCGCCCCGCCTGGAGCTGAGTGCCGAAAGTTGGTTCTAATGGGCTATTTCTTGACGTGGCTACAGATCAGTTCTTTTCTAAGATTGGGCCTAGCTCCGCCCCCTACCTGTCGTTCCGCTCTGTCATCCCCGTCCCCTACTCCACACGAAAGGATCTGGTGTACTCTTTCAACATGGCCCCTTTAGGCAGCGTGATTGATCTTTCCCAGATGTCTGAGTGGAAATGGGAGGTAGGCCAAAGCCGATTCTCTGTCTGAAACAAACCTCGTCCGAGCTCGCCTCCTGCAACCTGGTGGCGGTGCCTGAGAGTGACTCTTTCATCTACCGTCAAAAGTCAAAAAGCTTCTTCATGGGAGAAGACAGCAGCTTCAGAGGCCCGTCCCCTCACCTGGCCCCTCGGCTCATACCCACTCGTGAAGCCGCTATGAGCGAATATTACTCAGTACTATTTTCTCGAAGACAACATCTCTGCCACAACAGCAGCACTCAAAAGCCTCCCGATCGAACGCTAACCAAGGAGCAGTGCTAAACACAAGTGAGCATGCGCACACACCGCTCGCGCCCAAGGGTTCTAAGAGGTGTCCTGCGGGGCCCCGGGTGGACCAATGGTTGCTGATTGCCGTCAGTGGTCCCTAGGGGGAATGAAAGTTGTTTCTCACGGGCTATTTCTTGCCATGGCTACAGATAAGTTCTTTCCTAAGCTTGGGCCTGGCTCCGCCCCCTACTTCTCCATCCACTCTGTCATCCACTTACCCTACTCCACACGGAAAGATCTGCTATCCACTTTTAACATGACCCCTTTTGCAGCTTGATGGATCTTTCCCAGATGTCTGTGTCGGATCTGGTAGCTCAGCCGAAATCCGATTCCATTTCTCAACCAAACCGCTCCCGCGCTCGCCTCCTGCCGCCTGGTGGAGGTTCCCGACCCCTACTCCACACGGAAAGATCAGCTGTCCTCTTTCCACATCACCCTGTTCGGCAGCGTGATGGATCTTTCCCAGATGTCTGAGTCGGATCTGCCAGCTCAGCCGATAGCCGATTCTCTTTCACGAACAAACCGCGTCCACGCTCGCCTCCTGCAGCCCGGTGGAGGTGCCAGAGAGTGACGTTTTCTTCTACGGTCCAAAGTCAAAAACCGTCTTCATGGCAGGAGACAGCAGCTTAACTGGCCAGCCCGCTCACCTGCCCCCTCGACTCTGAGCCACTTGTAAACCTAATACCAGCGATTACTCGGTACTATTCTGTAGAAGCCAACCTCTCTGCCACGACCGCACCACTCAAAAGCCTCCCGATCGAACGGTAACCAAGGAGCAGTGCTAAACACAAGTGAGAACGCGCACACACCGCTCGTGCCCGAGGGTTCTAAGAGGTCTCCTGCGGGGCCCCGGGTTGACCAATGGATGCTGAGTGACGTCAGCAGTCACTAAGGATATTGAAAGATGGTTCTAATGGGCTATTACTTGACGTGGCCACAGATCAGTTCTTTCCTAAGCTTGGGCCTGGCTCCGCCCCCTACTTCTCCATCCACTCTGTCATGCACTTACCCTACTCCACACCGAAAGATCTGCTATCCACTTTTAACATGACCCCTTTTGCAGCTTGATGGATCTTTCCCAGATGTCTGTGTCGGATCTGGTAGCTCAGCCGAAATCCGATTCCATTTCTCAACCAAACCGCTCCCGCGCTCGCCTCCTGCCGCCTGGTGGAGGTTCCCGACCCCTACTCCACAGGGAAAGATCAGCTGTCCTCTTTCCACATCACCCTGTTCGGCAGCGTGATGGATCTTTCCCAGATGTCTGAGTCGGATCTGCCAGCTCAGCCGATAGCCGATTCTCTTTCACGAACAAACCGCGTCCACGCTCGCCTCCTGCAGCCCGGTGGAGGTGCCAGAGAGTGACGTTTTCTTCTACGGTCCAAAGTCAAAAACCGTCTTCATGGCAGGAGACAGCAGCTTAACTGGCCAGCCCGCTCACCTGCCCCCTCGACTCTGAGCCACTTGTAAACCTAATACCAGCGATTACTCGGTACTATTCTGTACAAGCCAACCTCTCTGCCACGACCGCACCACTCAAAAGCCTCCCGATCGAACGGTAACCAAGGAGCAGTGCTAAACACAAGTGAGCCCGCGCACACACCGCTCGCGCCCAAGGGTTCTAAGAGGTCTCCTGCGGGGCCCCGGGTTGACCAATGGTTGCGGAGTGACGTCAGCAGTCACTAGGTAGATTGAAAGTTGGTTCTTTTTTTTTTTTTTTTTTTTTTGACTTTCTAAAGGGTGAATTTTATGGTATGTGAATTATCTCAATCAAGCTGATTTTTTTAGAAAAGTGTTCTACATGTAAGTATATATGAGTACATATATGAATATGTGTACATACATACAATAAATTGTAAGTTAATTTAGAAATAGACAGCTTCATATCCATCTAAATCAATGTTTAAATTCTTCTTAAGGATTTTAAGATGCTAACATATTTGAGAGAACACTACAATATCACATAACCTAGTTTGATAATTACAGGTACATACTAAAGATTTAAACTTAAATCTCCATTGAACTTTGAAATCCTAGAATCTGCAGCAACCTGCTCACTACTGAGTTGGCTTAGCTCTAGTTCCAATTTCATATTTGCACGGAACCAAGAAACTCTACAAAGGTGAACAGCACATCACTGGGTATGGAAGAGCAGGGCCGCGTCTTTTACACCCTCGTGACCTTTGCAGCACGCGGCACTGTCCCTCGCACACATGGCAGGCCACATGACAAATGAGGGAGATACTTTTTAAATACCATACTTGTAAAACAGGACCAGAACAGTTAAACTTTTGTTCTCTGTGCTATCCCGTTAGATCAGGTCAACAAACTTCTTATGTAAAGGACCAGATAGCAAATATTTTAGGCTTTTGGACAAGATTGTTTCTGACAGAACTACTCAACTCCCTCCGAGTAACATGAAAGCAGCTGTAGACAATACATAAACAAATGGACAACATTTAAACAAATGATCCCCTGCTTTAGACCAGTGCTGTCCAATGGATCTTTCCACAGTAATAGAAATATTTTATTATCTGACTATTAAGCCCTTAAACTATGGCTACTGTGACTAAGAAACTGAATTTTTAAATTATTTTAAATGTAAACAGATACATGTGACTAGTGGCTACTGTCCTGACCAGCACTGCATTAGACAACTAACTAGCCAATTTTATTACCTCTGTTCAAAAAACCGAAAAACAGTACCTCTATTCAAAAAACTTAAAGCTAAAGATGAATTCCGTGACTACATTTCAAGGATGAACTTAGAAGAGAAAACATGATGTCAAATTTCTAATAATTCATAGATCCTACCACTAAGTATCAAAATTCGAAAGCAAATTATCTCAGTTCAAGCAGGAGGATACGTGTAGAGTTCCATGTATCTGGACTTCGCCATACTCTGTCTGGTGTACACTTGCTGGATTCCAGCTCTGAGGTCGTCCCAGATCTGGTCAAGGCCAATCTGCTTCAGTCCATGGGGATTCTGACTCCTGTTTGATGACATTGTGAGTAATGTTCTGAAGTCGTCCAGTGCAGTAATCCTTATTCAATATACAGCTAATTCTCCATTAGATGAAAATATACAGTATCATCCCAAATTTATTCACAGCAGCTCAGAAAAGGATGTCCTTTAACTGCAGAAAATGAAATCTCATTGCAGGCAAACCCGCATTTCCCCGGAGACTACAAGGCTCGCGCGACGTCTCCGCCTGGTCGCTGGGCCCAGGCCCTGGCGAACCCCCCGTCCCGCCAAGGTCGGGCAGCGTCCCTCAGCGCAGGGACCGCCCCGCCTGGAGCTGAGTGCCGAAAGTTGGTTCTAATGGGCTATTTCTTGACGTGGCTACAGATCAGTTCTTTTCTAAGATTGGGCCTAGCTCCGCCCCCTACCTCTCGTTCCGCTCTGTCATCCCCGTCCCCTACTCCACACGAAAGGATCTGGTGTACTCTTTCAACATGGCCCCTTTAGGCAGCGTGATTGATCTTTCCCAGATGTCTGAGTGGAAATGGGAGGTAGGCCAAAGCCGATTCTCTGTCTGAAACAAACCTCGTCCGAGCTCGCCTCCTGCAACCTGGTGGCGGTGCCTGAGAGTGACTCTTTCATCTACCGTCAAAAGTCAAAAAGCTTCTTCATGGGAGAAGACAGCAGCTTCAGAGGCCCGTCCCCTCACCTGGCCCCTCGGCTCATACCCACTCGTGAAGCCGCTATGAGCGAATATTACTCAGTACTATTTTCTCGAAGACAACATCTCTGCCACAACAGCAGCACTCAAAAGCCTCCCGATCGAACGCTAACCAAGGAGCAGTGCTAAACACAAGTGAGCATGCGCACACACCGCTCGCGCCCAAGGGTTCTAAGAGGTGTCCTGCGGGGCCCCGGGTGGACCAATGGTTGCTGATTGCCGTCAGTGGTCCCTAGGGGGAATGAAAGTTGTTTCTCACGGGCTATTTCTTGCCATGGCTACAGATAAGTTCTTTCCTAAGCTTGGGCCTGGCTCCGCCCCCTACTTCTCCATCCACTCTGTCATCCACTTACCCTACTCCACACGGAAAGATCTGCTATCCACTTTTAACATGACCCCTTTTGCAGCTTGATGGATCTTTCCCAGATGTCTGTGTCGGATCTGGTAGCTCAGCCGAAATCCGATTCCATTTCTCAACCAAACCGCTCCCGCGCTCGCCTCCTGCCGCCTGGTGGAGGTTCCCGACCCCTACTCCACAGGGAAAGATCAGCTGTCCTCTTTCCACATCACCCTGTTCGGCAGCGTGATGGATCTTTCCCAGATGTCTGAGTCGGATCTGCCAGCTCAGCCGATAGCCGATTCTCTTTCACGAACAAACCGCGTCCACGCTCGCCTCCTGCAGCCCGGTGGAGGTGCCAGAGAGTGACGTTTTCTTCTACGGTCCAAAGTCAAAAACCGTCTTCATGGCAGGAGACAGCAGCTTAACTGGTCAGCCCGCTCACCTGCCCCCTCGACTCTGAGCCACTTGTAAACCTAATACCAGCGATTACTCGGTACTATTCTGTAGAAGCCAACCTCTCTGCCACGACCGCACCACTCAAAAGCCTCCCGATCGAACGGTAACCAAGGAGCAGTGCTAAACACAAGTGAGCCCGCGCACACACCGCTCGCGCCCAAGGGTTCTAAGAGGTCTCCTGCGGGGCCCCGGGTTGACCAATGGTTGCGGAGTGACGTCAGCAGTCACTAGGTAGATTGAAAGTTGGTTCTTTTTTTTTTTTTTTTTTTTGACTTTCTAAAGGGTGAATTTTATGGTATGTGAATTATCTCAATCAAGCTGATTTTTTTAGAAAAGTGTTCTACATGTAAGTATATATGAGTACATATATGAATATGTGTACATACATACAATAAATTGTAAGTTAATTTAGAAATAGACAGCTTCATATCCATCTAAATCAATGTTTAAATTCTTCTTAAGGATTTTAAGATGCTAACATATTTGAGAGAACACTACAATATCACATAACCTAGTTTGATAATTACAGATACATACTAAAGATTTAAACTTAAATCTCCATTGAACTTTGAAATCCTAGAATCTGCAGCAACCTGCTCACTACTGACTTGGCTTAGCTCTAGTTCCAATTTCATATTTGCACGGAACCAAGAAACTCTACAAAGGTGAACAGCACATCACTGGGTATGGAAGAGCAGGGCCGCGTCTTTTACACCCTCGTGACCTTTGCAGCACGCGGCACTGTCCCTCGCACACATGGCAGGCCACATGACAAATGAGGGAGATACTTTTTAAATACCATACTTGTAAAACAGGACCAGAACAGTTAAACTTTTGTTCTCTGTGCTATCCCGTTAGATCCGGTCAACAAACTTCTTATGTAAAGGACCAGATAGCAAATATTTTAGGCTTTTGGACAAGATTGTTTCTGACAGAACTACTCAACTCCCTCCGAGTAACATGAAAGCAGCTGTAGACAATATATAAACAAATGGACAACATTTAAACAAATGATCCCCTGCTTTAGACCAGTGCTGTCCAACGGATCTTTCCACAGTAATAGAAATATTTTATTATCTGACTATTAAGCCCTTAAACTATGGCTACTGTGACTAAGAAACTGAATTTTTAAATTATTTTAAATGTAAACAGATACATGTGACTAGTGGCTACTGTCCTGACCAGCACTGCATTAGACAACTAACTAGCCAATTTTATTACCTCTGTTCAAAAAACCGAAAAACAGTACCTCTATTCAAAAAACTTAAAGCTAAAGATGAATTCTGTGACTACATTTCAAGGATGAACTGAGAAGAGAAAACATGATGTCAAATTTCTAATAATTCATAGATCCTACCACTAAGTATCAAAATTCGAAAGCAAATTATCTCAGTTCAAGCAGGAGGATACGTGTAGAGTTCCATGTATCTGGACTTCGCCATACTCTGTCTGGTGTACACTTGCTGGATTCCAGCTCTGAGGTCGTCCCAGATCTGGTCAAGGCCAATCTGCTTCAGTCCATGGGGATTCTGACTCCTGTTTGATGACATTGTGAGTAATGTTCTGAAGTCGTCCAGTGCAGCAATCCTTATTCAAAATACAGCTCATTCTGCATTAGATGAAAATATACAGTATCATCCCAAATTTATTCACAGCAGCTCAGAAAAGGATGTCCTTTAACTGCAGAAAATGAAATCTCATTGCAGGCAAACCCGCATTTCCCCGGAGACTACAAGGCTCGCGCGACGTCTCCGCCTGGTCGCTGGGCCCAGGCCCTGGCGAAACCCCCGTCCCGCCAAGGTCGGGCAGCGTCCCTCAGCGCAGGGACCGCCCCGCCTGGAGCTGAGTGCCGAAAGTTGGTTCTAATGGGCTATTTCTTGACGTGGCTACAGATCAGTTCTTTTCTAAGATTGGGCCTAGCTCCGCCCCCTACCTCTCGTTCCGCTCTGTCATCCCCGTCCCCTACTCCACACGAAAGGATCTGGTGTACTCTTTCAACATGGCCCCTTTAGGCAGCGTGATTGATCTTTCCCAGATGTCTGAGTGGAAATGGGAGGTAGGCCAAAGCCGATTCTCTGTCTGAAACAAACCTCGTCCGAGCTCGCCTCCTGCAACCTGGTGGCGGTGCCTGAGAGTGACTCTTTCATCTACCGTCAAAAGTCAAAAAGCTTCTTCATGGGAGAAGACAGCAGCTTCAGAGGCCCGTCCCCTCACCTGGCCCCTCGGCTCATACCCACTCGTGAAGCCGCTATGAGCGAATATTACTCAGTACTATTTTCTCGAAGACAACATCTCTGCCACAACAGCAGCACTCAAAAGCCTCCCGATCGAACGCTAACCAAGGAGCAGTGCTAAACACAAGTGAGCATGCGCACACACCGCTCGCGCCCAAGGGTTCTAAGAGGTGTCCTGCGGGGCCCCGGGTGGACCAATGGTTGCTGATTGCCGTCAGTGGTCCCTAGGGGGAATGAAAGTTGTTTCTCACGGGCTATTTCTTGCCATGGCTACAGATAAGTTCTTTCCTAAGCTTGGGCCTGGCTCCGCCCCCTACTTCTCCATCCACTCTGTCATGCACTTACCCTACTCCACACCGAAAGATCTGCTATCCACTTTTAACATGACCCCTTTTGCAGCTTGATGGATCTTTCCCAGATGTCTGTGTCGGATCTGGTAGCTCAGCCGAAATCCGATTCCATTTCTCAACCAAACCGCTCCCGCGCTCGCCTCCTGCCGCCTGGTGGAGGTTCCCGACCCCTACTCCACAGGGAAAGATCAGCTGTCCTCTTTCCACATCACCCTGTTCGGCAGCGTGATGGATCTTTCCCAGATGTCTGAGTCGGATCTGCCAGCTCAGCCGATAGCCGATTCTCTTTCACGAACAAACCGCGTCCACGCTCGCCTCCTGCAGCCCGGTGGAGGTGCCAGAGAGTGACGTTTTCTTCTACGGTCCAAAGTCAAAAACCGTCTTCATGGCAGGAGACAGCAGCTTAACTGGCCAGCCCGCTCACCTGCCCCCTCGACTCTGAGCCACTTGTAAACCTAATACCAGCGATTACTCGGTACTATTCTGTACAAGCCAACCTCTCTGCCACGACCGCACCACTCAAAAGCCTCCCGATCGAACGGTAACCAAGGAGCAGTGCTAAACACAAGTGAGCCCGCGCACACACCGCTCGCGCCCAAGGGTTCTAAGAGGTCTCCTGCGGGGCCCCGGGTTGACCAATGGTTGCGGAGTGACGTCAGCAGTCACTAGGTAGATTGAAAGTTGGTTCTTTTTTTTTTGACTTTCTAAAGGGTGAATTTTATGGTATGTGAATTATCTCAATCAAGCTGATTTTTTTAGAAAAGTGTTCTACATGTAAGTATATATGAGTACATATATGAATATGTGTACATACATACAATAAATTGTAAGTTAATTTAGAAATAGACAGCTTCATATCCATCTAAATCAATGTTTAAATTCTTCTTAAGGATTTTAAGATGCTAACATATTTGAGAGAACACTACAATATCACATAACCTAGTTTGATAATTACAGGTACATACTAAAGATTTAAACTTAAATCTCCATTGAACTTTGAAATCCTAGAATCTGCAGCAACCTGCTCACTACTGAGTTGGCTTAGCTCTAGTTCCAATTTCATATTTGCACGGAACCAAGAAACTCTACAAAGGTAAACAGCACATCACTGGGTATGGAAGAGCAGGGCCGCGTCTTTTACACCCTCGTGACCTTTGCAGCACGCGGCACTGTCCCTCGCACACATGGCAGGCCACATGACAAATGAGGGAGATACTTTTTAAATACCATACTTGTAAAACAGGACCAGAACAGTTAAACTTTTGTTCTCTGTGCTATCCCGTTAGATCAGGTCAACAAACTTCTTATGTAAAGGACCAGATAGCAAATATTTTAGGCTTTTGGACAAGATTGTTTCTGACAGAACTACTCAACTCCCTCCGAGTAACATGAAAGCAGCTGTAGACAATATATAAACAAATGGACAACATTTAAACAAATGATCCCCTGCTTTAGACCAGTGCTGTCCAACGGATCTTTCCACAGTAATAGAAATATTTTATTATCTGACTATTAAGCCCTTAAACTATGGCTACTGTGACTAAGAAACTGAATTTTTAAATTATTTTAAATGTAAACAGATACATGTGACTAGTGGCTACTGTCCTGACCAGCACTGCATTAGACAACTAACTAGCCAATTTTATTACCTCTGTTCAAAAAACCGAAAAACAGTACCTCTATTCAAAAAACGTAAAGCTAAAGATGAATTCTGTGACTACATTTCAAGGATGAACTGAGAAGAGAAAACACGATGTCAAATTTCTAATAATTCATAGATCCTACCACTAAGTATCAAAATTCGAAAGCAAATTATCTCAGTTCAAGCAGGAGGATACGTGTAGAGTTCCATGTATCTGGACTTCGCCATACTCTGTCTGGTGTACACTTGCTGGATTCCAGCTCTGAGGTCGTCCCAGATCTGGTCAAGGCCAATCTGCTTCAGTCCATGGGGATTCTGACTCCTGTTTGATGACATTGTGAGTAATGTTCTGAAGTCGTCCAGTGCAGCAATCCTTATTCAAAATACAGCTAATTCTCCATTAGATGAAAATATACAGTATCATCCCAAATTTATTCACAGCAGCTCAGAAAAGGATGTCCTTTAACTGCAGAAAATGAAATCTCATTGCAGGCAAACCCGCATTTCCCCGGAGACTACAAGGCTCGCGCGACGTCTCCGCCTGGTCGCTGGGCCCAGGCCCTGGCGAAACCCCCGTCCCGCCAAGGTCGGGCAGCGTCCCTCAGCGCAGGGACCGCCCCGCCTGGAGCTGAGTGCCGAAAGTTGGTTCTAATGGGCTATTTCTTGACGTGGCTACAGATCAGTTCTTTTCTAAGATTGGGCCTAGCTCCGCCCCCTACCTCTCGTTCCGCTCTGTCATCCCCGTCCCCTACTCCACACGAAAGGATCTGGTGTACTCTTTCAACATGGCCCCTTTAGGCAGCGTGATTGATCTTTCCCAGATGTCTGAGTGGAAATGGGAGGTAGGCCAAAGCCGATTCTCTGTCTGAAACAAACCTCGTCCGAGCTCGCCTCCTGCAACCTGGTGGCGGTGCCTGAGAGTGACTCTTTCATCTACCGTCAAAAGTCAAAAAGCTTCTTCATGGGAGAAGACAGCAGCTTCAGAGGCCCGTCCCCTCACCTGGCCCCTCGGCTCATACCCACTCGTGAAGCCGCTATGAGCGAATATTACTCAGTACTATTTTCTCGAAGACAACATCTCTGCCACAACAGCAGCACTCAAAAGCCTCCCGATCGAACGCTAACCAAGGAGCAGTGCTAAACACAAGTGAGCATGCGCACACACCGCTCGCGCCCAAGGGTTCTAAGAGGTGTCCTGCGGGGCCCCGGGTGGACCAATGGTTGCTGATTGCCGTCAGTGGTCCCTAGGGGGAATGAAAGTTGTTTCTCACGGGCTATTTCTTGCCATGGCTACAGATAAGTTCTTTCCTAAGCTTGGGCCTGGCTCCGCCCCCTACTTCTCCATCCACTCTGTCATGCACTTACCCTACTCCACACCGAAAGATCTGCTATCCACTTTTAACATGACCCCTTTTGCAGCTTGATGGATCTTTCCCAGATGTCTGTGTCGGATCTGGTAGCTCAGCCGAAATCCGATTCCATTTCTCAACCAAACCGCTCCCGCGCTCGCCTCCTGCCGCCTGGTGGAGGTTCCCGACCCCTACTCCACAGGGAAAGATCAGCTGTCCTCTTTCCACATCACCCTGTTCGGCAGCGTGATGGATCTTTCCCAGATGTCTGAGTCGGATCTGCCAGCTCAGCCGATAGCCGATTCTCTTTCACGAACAAACCGCGTCCACGCTCGCCTCCTGCAGCCCGGTGGAGGTGCCAGAGAGTGACGTTTTCTTCTACGGTCCAAAGTCAAAAACCGTCTTCATGGCAGGAGACAGCAGCTTAACTGGCCAGCCCGCTCACCTGCCCCCTCGACTCTGAGCCACTTGTAAACCTAATACCAGCGATTACTCGGTACTATTCTGTACAAGCCAACCTCTCTGCCACGACCGCACCACTCAAAAGCCTCCCGATCGAACGGTAACCAAGGAGCAGTGCTAAACACAAGTGAGCCCGCGCACACACCGCTCGCGCCCAAGGGTTCTAAGAGGTCTCCTGCGGGGCCCCGGGTTGACCAATGGTTGCGGAGTGACGTCAGCAGTCACTAGGTAGATTGAAAGTTGGTTCTTTTTTTTTTTTTTTTTTTTTTGACTTTCTAAAGGGTGAATTTTATGGTATGTGAATTATCTCAATCAAGCTGATTTTTTTAGAAAAGTGTTCTACATGTAAGTATATATGAGTACATATATGAATATGTGTACATACATACAATAAATTGTAAGTTAATTTAGAAATAGACAGCTTCATATCCATCTAAATCAATGTTTAAATTCTTCTTAAGGATTTTAAGATGCTAACATATTTGAGAGAACACTACAATATCACATAACCTAGTTTGATAATTACAGATACATACTAAAGATTTAAACTTAAATCTCCATTGAACTTTGAAATCCTAGAATCTGCAGCAACCTGCTCACTACTGACTTGGCTTAGCTCTAGTTCCAATTTCATATTTGCACGGAACCAAGAAACTCTACAAAGGTGAACAGCACATCACTGGATATGGAAGAGCAGGGCCGCGTCTTTTACACCCTCGTGACCTTTGCAGCACGCGGCACTGTCCCTCGCACACATGGCAGGCCACATGACAAATGAGGGAGATACTTTTTAAATACCATACTTGTAAAACAGGACCAGAACAGTTAAACTTTTGTTCTCTGTGCTATCCCGTTAGATCAGGTCAACAAACTTCTTATGTAAAGGACCAGATAGCAAATATTTTAGGCTTTTGGACAAGATTGTTTCTGACAGAACTACTCAACTCCCTCCGAGTAACATGAAAGCAGCTGTAGACAATATATAAACAAATGGACAACATTTAAACAAATGATCCCCTGCTTTAGACCAGTGCTGTCCAACGGATCTTTCCACAGTAATAGAAATATTTTGTTATCTGACTATTAAGCCCTTAAACTATGGCTACTGTGACTAAGAAACTGAATTTTTAAATTATTTTAAATGTAAACAGATACATGTGACTAGTGGCTACTGTCCTGACCAGCACTGCATTAGACAACTAACTAGCCAATTTTATTACCTCTGTTCAAAAAACCGAAAAACAGTACCTCTATTCAAAAAACTTAAAGCTAAAGATGAATTCTGTGACTACAGTTCAAGGATGAACTGAGAAGAGAAAACATGATGTCAAATTTCTAATAATTCATAGATCCTACCACTAAGTATCAAAATTCGAAAGCAAATTATCTCAGTTCAAGCAGGAGGATACGTGTAGAGTTCCATGTATCTGGACTTCGCCATACTCTGTCTGGTGTACACTTGCTGGATTCCAGCTCTGAGGTCGTCCCAGATCTGGTCAAGGCCAATCTGCTTCAGTCCATGGGGATTCTGACTCCTGTTTGATGACATTGTGAGTAATGTTCTGAAGTCGTCCAGTGCAGCAATCCTTATTCAAAATACAGCTAATTCTCCATTAGATGAAAATATACAGTATCATCCCAAATTTATTCACAGCAGCTCAGAAAAGGATGTCCTTTAACTGCAGAAAATGAAATCTCATTGCAGGCAAACCCGCATTTCCCCGGAGACTACAAGGCTCGCGCGACGTCTCCGCCTGGTCGCTGGGCCCAGGCCCTGGCGAAACCCCCGTCCCGCCAAGGTCGGGCAGCGTCCCTCAGCGCAGGGACCGCCCCGCCTGGAGCTGAGTGCCGAAAGTTGGTTCTAATGGGCTATTTCTTGACGTGGCTACAGATCAGTTCTTTTCTAAGATTGGGCCTAGCTCCGCCCCCTACCTCTCGTTCCGCTCTGTCATCCCCGTCCCCTACTCCACACGAAAGGATCTGGTGTACTCTTTCAACATGGCCCCTTTAGGCAGCGTGATTGATCTTTCCCAGATGTCTGAGTGGAAATGGGAGGTAGGCCAAAGCCGATTCTCTGTCTGAAACAAACCTCGTCCGAGCTCGCCTCCTGCAACCTGGTGGCGGTGCCTGAGAGTGACTCTTTCATCTACCGTCAAAAGTCAAAAAGCTTCTTCATGGGAGAAGACAGCAGCTTCAGAGGCCCGTCCCCTCACCTGGCCCCTCGGCTCATACCCACTCGTGAAGCCGCTATGAGCGAATATTACTCAGTACTATTTTCTCGAAGACAACATCTCTGCCACAACAGCAGCACTCAAAAGCCTCCCGATCGAACGCTAACCAAGGAGCAGTGCTAAACACAAGTGAGCATGCGCACACACCGCTCGCGCCCAAGGGTTCTAAGAGGTGTCCTGCGGGGCCCCGGGTGGACCAATGGTTGCTGATTGCCGTCAGTGGTCCCTAGGGGGAATGAAAGTTGTTTCTCACGGGCTATTTCTTGCCATGGCTACAGATAAGTTCTTTCCTAAGCTTGGGCCTGGCTCCGCCCCCTACTTCTCCATCCACTCTGTCATGCACTTACCCTACTCCACACCGAAAGATCTGCTATCCACTTTTAACATGACCCCTTTTGCAGCTTGATGGATCTTTCCCAGATGTCTGTGTCGGATCTGGTAGCTCAGCCGAAATCCGATTCCATTTCTCAACCAAACCGCTCCCGCGCTCGCCTCCTGCCGCCTGGTGGAGGTTCCCGACCCCTACTCCACACGGAAAGATCAGCTGTCCTCTTTCCACATCACCCTGTTCGGCAGCGTGATGGATCTTTCCCAGATGTCTGAGTCGGATCTGCCAGCTCAGCCGATAGCCGATTCTCTTTCACGAACAAACCGCGTCCACGCTCGCCTCCTGCAGCCCGGTGGAGGTGCCAGAGAGTGATGTTTTCTTCTACGGTCCAAAGTCAAAAACCGTCTTCAT
The DNA here is from genome assembly GCF_027409185.1 of Cynocephalus volans. Taxonomy (NCBI): domain Eukaryota; kingdom Metazoa; phylum Chordata; class Mammalia; order Dermoptera; family Cynocephalidae; genus Cynocephalus; species Cynocephalus volans. Next base: position 62,594,768 of record NC_084469.1, read on the forward strand.
GGCAGGAGACAGCAGCTTAACTGGCCAGCCCGCTCACCTGCCCCCTCGACTCTGAGCCACTTGTAAACCTAATACCAGCGATTACTCGGTACTATTCTGTACAAGCCAACCTCTCTGCCACGACCGCACCACTCAAAAGCCTCCCGATCGAACGGTAACCAAGGAGCAGTGCTAAACACAAGTGAGCCCGCGCACACACCGCTCGCGCCCAAGGGTTCTAAGAGGTCTCCTGCGGGGCCCCGGGTTGACCAATGGTTGCGGAGTGACGTCAGCAGTCACTAGGTAGATTGAAAGTTGGTTCTTTTTTTTTTTTTTTTTTTTTTGACTTTCTAAAGGGTGAATTTTATGGTATGTGAATTATCTCAATCAAGCTGATTTTTTTAGAAAAGTGTTCTACATGTAAGTATATATGAGTACATATATGAATATGTGTACATACATACAATAAATTGTAAGTTAATTTAGAAATAGACAGCTTCATATCCATCTAAATCAATGTTTAAATTCTTCTTAAGGATTTTAAGATGCTAACATATTTGAGAGAACACTACAATATCACATAACCTAGTTTGATAATTACAGATACATACTAAAGATTTAAACTTAAATCTCCATTGAACTTTGAAATCCTAGAATCTGCAGCAACCTGCTCACTACTGAGTTGGCTTAGCTCTAGTTCCAATTTCATATTTGCACGGAACCAAGAAACTCTACAAAGGTGAACAGCACATCACTGGATATGGAAGAGCAGGGCCGCGTCTTTTACACCCTCGTGACCTTTGCAGCACGCGGCACTGTCCCTCGCACACATGGCAGGCCACATGACAAATGAGGGAGATACTTTTTAAATACCATACTTGTAAAACAGGACCAGAACAGTTAAACTTTTGTTCTCTGTGCTATCCCGTTAGATCAGGTCAACAAACTTCTTATGTAAAGGACCAGATAGCAAATATTTTAGGCTTTTGGACAAGATTGTTTCTGACAGAACTACTCAACTCCCTCCGAGTAACATGAAAGCAGCTGTAGACAATATATAAACAAATGGACAACATTTAAACAAATGATCCCCTGCTTTAGACCAGTGCTGTCCAACGGATCTTTCCACAGTAATAGAAATATTTTATTATCTGACTATTAAGCCCTTAAACTATGGCTACTGTGACTAAGAAACTGAATTTTTAAATTATTTTAAATGTAAACAGATACATGTGACTAGTGGCTACTGTCCTGACCAGCACTGCATTAGACAACTAACTAGCCAATTTTATTACCTCTGTTCAAAAAACCGAAAAACAGTACCTCTATTCAAAAAACTTAAAGCTAAAGATGAATTCTGTGACTACATTTCAAGGATGAACTGAGAAGAGAAAACATGATGTCAAATTTCTAATAATTCATAGATCCTACCACTAAGTATCAAAATTCGAAAGCAAATTATCTCAGTTCAAGCAGGAGGATACGTGTAGAGTTCCATGTATCTGGACTTCGCCATACTCTGTCTGGTGTACACTTGCTGGATTCCAGCTCTGAGGTCGTCCCAGATCTGGTCAAGGCCAATCTGCTTCAGTCCATGGGGATTCTGACTCCTGTTTGATGACATTGTGAGTAATGTTCTGAAGTCGTCCAGTGCAGCAATCCTTATTCAATATACAGCTAATTCTCCATTAGATGAAAATATACAGTATCATCCCAAATTTATTCACAGCAGCTCAGAAAAGGATGTCCTTTAACTGCAGAAAATGAAATCTCATTGCAGGCAAACCCGCATTTCCCCGGAGACTACAAGGCTCGCGTGACGTCTCCGCCTGGTCGCTGGGCCCAGGCCCTGGCGGAAACCCCCGTCCCGCCAAGGTCGGGCAGCGTCCCTCAGCGCAGGGACCGCCCCGCCTGGAGCTGAGTGCCGAAAGTTGGTTCTAATGGGCTATTTCTTGACGTGGCTACAGATCAGTTCTTTTCTAAGATTGGGCCTAGCTCCGCCCCCTACCTCTCGTTCCGCTCTGTCATCCCCGTCCCCTACTCCACACGAAAGGATCTGGTGTACTCTTTCAACATGGCCCCTTTAGGCAGCGTGATTGATCTTTCCCAGATGTCTGAGTGGAAATGGGAGGTAGGCCAAAGCCGATTCTCTGTCTGAAACAAACCTCGTCCGAGCTCGCCTCCTGCAACCTGGTGGCGGTGCCTGAGAGTGACTCTTTCATCTACCGTCAAAAGTCAAAAAGCTTCTTCATGGGAGAAGACAGCAGCTTCAGAGGCCCGTCCCCTCACCTGGCCCCTCGGCTCATACCCACTCGTGAAGCCGCTATGAGCGAATATTACTCAGTACTATTTTCTCGAAGACAACATCTCTGCCACAACAGCAGCACTCAAAAGCCTCCCGATCGAACGCTAACCAAGGAGCAGTGCTAAACACAAGTGAGCATGCGCACACACCGCTCGCGCCCAAGGGTTCTAAGAGGTGTCCTGCGGGGCCCCGGGTGGACCAATGGTTGCTGATTGCCGTCAGTGGTCCCTAGGGGGAATGAAAGTTGTTTCTCACGGGCTATTTCTTGCCATGGCTACAGATAAGTTCTTTCCTAAGCTTGGGCCTGGCTCCGCCCCCTACTTCTCCATCCACTCTGTCATCCACTTACCCTACTCCACACGGAAAGATCTGCTATCCACTTTTAACATGACCCCTTTTGCAGCTTGATGGATCTTTCCCAGATGTCTGTGTCGGATCTGGTAGCTCAGCCGAAATCCGATTCCATTTCTCAACCAAACCGCTCCCGCGCTCGCCTCCTGCCGCCTGGTGGAGGTTCCCGACCCCTACTCCACACGGAAAGATCAGCTGTCCTCTTTCCACATCACCCTGTTCGGCAGCGTGATGGATCTTTCCCAGATGTCTGAGTCGGATCTGCCAGCTCAGCCGATAGCCGATTCTCTTTCACGAACAAACCGCGTCCACGCTCGCCTCCTGCAGCCCGGTGGAGGTGCCAGAGAGTGACGTTTTCTTCTACGGTCCAAAGTCAAAAACCGTCTTCATGGCAGGAGACAGCAGCTTAACTGGCCAGCCCGCTCACCTGCCCCCTCGACTCTGAGCCACTTGTAAACCTAATACCAGCGATTACTCGGTACTATTCTGTAGAAACCAACCTCTCTGCCACGACCGCACCACTCAAAAGCCTCCCGATCGAACGGTAACCAAGGAGCAGTGCTAAACACAAGTGAGAACGCGCACACACCGCTCGTGCCCGAGGGTTCTAAGAGGTCTCCTGCGGGGCCCGGGGTTGACCAATGGATGCTGAGTGACGTCAGCAGTCACTAAGGATATTGAAAGATGGTTCTAATGGGCTATTACTTGACGTGGCCACAGATCAGTTCTTTCCTAAGCTTGGGCCTGGCTCCGCCCCCTACTTCTCCATCCACTCTGTCATGCACTTACCCTACTCCACACCGAAAGATCTGCTATCCACTTTTAACATGACCCCTTTTGCAGCTTGATGGATCTTTCCCAGATGTCTGTGTCGGATCTGGTAGCTCAGCCGAAATCCGATTCCATTTCTCAACCAAACCGCTCCCGCGCTCGCCTCCTGCCGCCTGGTGGAGGTTCCCGACCCCTACTCCACACGGAAAGATCAGCTGTCCTCTTTCCACATCACCCTGTTCGGCAGCGTGATGGATCTTTCCCAGATGTCTGAGTCGGATCTGCCAGCTCAGCCGATAGCCGATTCTCTTTCACGAACAAACCGCGTCCACGCTCGCCTCCTGCAGCCCGGTGGAGGTGCCAGAGAGTGACGTTTTCTTCTACGGTCCAAAGTCAAAAACCGTCTTCATGGCAGGAGACAGCAGCTTAACTGGCCAGCCCGCTCACCTGCCCCCTCGACTCTGAGCCACTTGTAAACCTAATACCAGCGATTACTCGGTACTATTCTGTACAAGCCAACCTCTCTGCCACGACCGCACCACTCAAAAGCCTCCCGATCGAACGGTAACCAAGGAGCAGTGCTAAACACAAGTGAGCCCGCGCACACACCGCTCGCGCCCAAGGGTTCTAAGAGGTCTCCTGCGGGGCCCCGGGTTGACCAATGGTTGCGGAGTGACGTCAGCAGTCACTAGGTAGATTGAAAGTTGGTTCTTTTTTTTTTTTTTTTTTTTTGACTTTCTAAAGGGTGAATTTTATGGTATGTGAATTATCTCAATCAAGCTGATTTTTTTAGAAAAGTGTTCTACATGTAAGTATATATGAGTACATATATGAATATGTGTACATACATACAATAAATTGTAAGTTAATTTAGAAATAGACAGCTTCATATCCATCTAAATCAATGTTTAAATTCTTCTTAAGGATTTTAAGATGCTAACATATTTGAGAGAACACTACAATATCACATAACCTAGTTTGATAATTACAGATACATACTAAAGATTTAAACTTAAATCTCCATTGAACTTTGAAATCCTAGAATCTGCAGCAACCTGCTCACTACTGAGTTGGCTTAGCTCTAGTTCCAATTTCATATTTGCACGGAACCAAGAAACTCTACAAAGGTGAACAGCACATCACTGGGTATGGAAGAGCAGGGCCGCGTCTTTTACACCCTCGTGACCTTTGCAGCACGCGGCACTGTCCCTCGCACACATGGCAGGCCACATGACAAATGAGGGAGATACTTTTTAAATACCATACTTGTAAAACAGGACCAGAACAGTTAAACTTTTGTTCTCTGTGCTATCCCGTTAGATCAGGTCAACAAACTTCTTATGTAAAGGACCAGATAGCAAATATTTTAGGCTTTTGGACAAGATTGTTTCTGACAGAACTACTCAACTCCCTCCGAGTAACATGAAAGCAGCTGTAGACAATATATAAACAAATGGACAACATTTAAACAAATGATCCCCTGCTTTAGACCAGTGCTGTCCAACGGATCTTTCCACAGTAATAGAAATATTTTATTATCTGACTATTAAGCCCTTAAACTATGGCTACTGTGACTAAGAAACTGAATTTTTAAATTATTTTAAATGTAAACAGATACATGTGACTAGTGGCTACTGTCCTGACCAGCACTGCATTAGACAACTAACTAGCCAATTTTATTACCTCTGTTCAAAAAACCGAAAAACAGTACCTCTATTCAAAAAACTTAAAGCTAAAGATGAATTCCGTGACTACATTTCAAGGATGAACTGAGAAGAGAAAACATGATGTCAAATTTCTAATAATTCATAGATCCTACCACTAAGTATCAAAATTCGAAAGCAAATTATCTCAGTTCAAGCAGGAGGATACGTGTAGAGTTCCATGTATCTGGACTTCGCCATACTCTGTCTGGTGTACACTTGCTGGATTCCAGCTCTGAGGTCGTCCCAGATCTGGTCAAGGCCAATCTGCTTCAGTCCATGGGGATTCTGACTCCTGTTTGATGACATTGTGAGTAATGTTCTGAAGTCGTCCAGTGCAGCAATCCTTATTCAATATACAGCTAATTCTCCATTAGATGAAAATATACAGTATCATCCCAAATTTATTCACAGCAGCTCAGAAAAGGATGTCCTTTAACTGCAGAAAATGAAATCTCATTGCAGGCAAACCCGCATTTCCCCGGAGACTACAAGGCTCGCGCGACGTCTCCGCCTGGTCGCTGGGCCCAGGCCCTGGCGAACCCCCCGTCCCGCCAAGGTCGGGCAGCGTCCCTCAGCGCAGGGACCGCCCCGCCTGGAGCTGAGTGCCGAAAGTTGGTTCTAATGGGCTATTTCTTGACGTGGCTACAGATCAGTTCTTTTCTAAGATTGGGCCTAGCTCCGCCCCCTACCTCTCGTTCCGCTCTGTCATCCCCGTCCCCTACTCCACACGAAAGGATCTGGTGTACTCTTTCAACATGGCCCCTTTAGGCAGCGTGATTGATCTTTCCCAGATGTCTGAGTGGAAATGGGAGGTAGGCCAAAGCCGATTCTCTGTCTGAAACAAACCTCGTCCGAGCTCGCCTCCTGCAACCTGGTGGCGGTGCCTGAGACTGACTCTTTCATCTACCGTCAAAAGTCAAAAAGCTTCTTCATGGGAGAAGACAGCAGCTTCAGAGGCCCGTCCCCTCACCTGGCCCCTCGGCTCATACCCACTCGTGAAGCCGCTATGAGCGAATATTACTCAGTACTATTTTCTCGAAGACAACATCTCTGCCACAACAGCAGCACTCAAAAGCCTCCCGATCGAACGCTAACCAAGGAGCAGTGCTAAACACAAGTGAGCATGCGCACACACCGCTCGCGCCCAAGGGTTCTAAGAGGTGTCCTGCGGGGCCCCGGGTGGACCAATGGTTGCTGATTGCCGTCAGTGGTCCCTAGGGGGAATGAAAGTTGTTTCTCACGGGCTATTTCTTGCCATGGCTACAGATAAGTTCTTTCCTAAGCTTGGGCCTGGCTCCGCCCCCTACTTCTCCATCCACTCTGTCATCCACTTACCCTACTCCACACGGAAAGATCTGCTATCCACTTTTAACATGACCCCTTTTGCAGCTTGATGGATCTTTCCCAGATGTCTGTGTCGGATCTGGTAGCTCAGCCGAAATCCGATTCCATTTCTCAACCAAACCGCTCCCGCGCTCGCCTCCTGCCGCCTGGTGGAGGTTCCCGACCCCTACTCCACAGGGAAAGATCAGCTGTCCTCTTTCCACATCACCCTGTTCGGCAGCGTGATGGATCTTTCCCAGATGTCTGAGTCGGATCTGCCAGCTCAGCCGATAGCCGATTCTCTTTCACGAACAAACCGCGTCCACGCTCGCCTCCTGCAGCCCGGTGGAGGTGCCAGAGAGTGACGTTTTCTTCTACGGTCCAAAGTCAAAAACCGTCTTCATGGCAGGAGACAGCAGCTTAACTGGCCAGCCCGCTCACCTGCCCCCTCGACTCTGAGCCACTTGTAAACCTAATACCAGCGATTACTCGGTACTATTCTGTAGAAGCCAACCTCTCTGCCACGACCGCACCACTCAAAAGCCTCCCGATCGAACGGTAACCAAGGAGCAGTGCTAAACACAAGTGAGAACGCGCACACACCGCTCGTGCCCGAGGGTTCTAAGAGGTCTCCTGCGGGGCCCCGGGTTGACCAATGGATGCTGAGTGACGTCAGCAGTCACTAAGGATATTGAAAGATGGTTCTAATGGGCTATTACTTGACGTGGCCACAGATCAGTTCTTTCCTAAGCTTGGGCCTGGCTCCGCCCCCTACTTCTCCATCCACTCTGTCATGCACTTACCCTACTCCACACCGAAAGATCTGCTATCCACTTTTAACATGACCCCTTTTGCAGCTTGATGGATCTTTCCCAGATGTCTGTGTCGGATCTGGTAGCTCAGCCGAAATCCGATTCCATTTCTCAACCAAACCGCTCCCGCGCTCGCCTCCTGCCGCCTGGTGGAGGTTCCCGACCCCTACTCCACACGGAAAGATCAGCTGTCCTCTTTCCACATCACCCTGTTCGGCAGCGTGATGGATCTTTCCCAGATGTCTGAGTCGGATCTGCCAGCTCAGCCGATAGCCGATTGTCTTTCACGAACAAACCGCGTCCACGCTCGCCTCCTGCAGCCCGGTGGAGGTGCCAGAGAGTGACGTTTTCTTCTACGGTCCAAAGTCAAAAACCGTCTTCATGGCAGGAGACAGCAGCTTAACTGGCCAGCCCGCTCACCTGCCCCCTCGACTCTGAGCCACTTGTAAACCTAATACCAGCGATTACTCGGTACTATTCTGTACAAGCCAACCTCTCTGCCACGACCGCACCACTCAAAAGCCTCCCGATCGAACGGTAACCAAGGAGCAGTGCTAAACACAAGTGAGCCCGCGCACACACCGCTCGCGCCCAAGGGTTCTAAGAGGTCTCCTGCGGGGCCCCGGGTTGACCAATGGTTGCGGAGTGACGTCAGCAGTCACTAGGTAGATTGAAAGTTGGTTCTTTTTTTTTTTTTTTTTTTTTTGACTTTCTAAAGGGTGAATTTTATGGTATGTGAATTATCTCAATCAAGCTGATTTTTTTAGAAAAGTGTTCTACATGTAAGTATATATGAGTACATATATGAATATGTGTACATACATACAATAAATTGTAAGTTAATTTAGAAATAGACAGCTTCATATCCATCTAAATCAATGTTTAAATTCTTCTTAAGGATTTTAAGATGCTAACATATTTGAGAGAACACTACAATATCACATAACCTAGTTTGATAATTACAGGTACATACTAAAGATTTAAACTTAAATCTCCATTGAACTTTGAAATCCTAGAATCTGCAGCAACCTGCTCACTACTGAGTTGGCTTAGCTCTAGTTCCAATTTCATATTTGCACGGAACCAAGAAACTCTACAAAGGTGAACAGCACATCACTGGGTATGGAAGAGCAGGGCCGCGTCTTTTACACCCTCGTGACCTTTGCAGCACGCGGCACTGTCCCTCGCACACATGGCAGGCCACATGACAAATGAGGGAGATACTTTTTAAATACCATACTTGTAAAACAGGACCAGAACAGTTAAACTTTTGTTCTCTGTGCTATCCCGTTAGATCAGGTCAACAAACTTCTTATGTAAAGGACCAGATAGCAAATATTTTAGGCTTTTGGACAAGATTGTTTCTGACAGAACTACTCAACTCCCTCCGAGTAACATGAAAGCAGCTGTAGACAATATATAAACAAATGGACAACATTTAAACAAATGATCCCCTGCTTTAGACCAGTGCTGTCCAACGGATCTTTCCACAGTAATAGAAATATTTTATTATCTGACTATTAAGCCCTTAAACTATGGCTACTGTGACTAAGAAACTGAATTTTTAAATTATTTTAAATGTAAACAGATACATGTGACTAGTGGCTACTGTCCTGACCAGCACTGCATTAGACAACTAACTAGCCAATTTTATTACCTCTGTTCAAAAAACCGAAAAACAGTACCTCTATTCAAAAAACTTAAAGCTAAAGATGAATTCCGTGACTACATTTCAAGGATGAACTTAGAAGAGAAAACATGATGTCAAATTTCTAATAATTCATAGATCCTACCACTAAGTATCAAAATTCGAAAGCAAATTATCTCAGTTCAAGCAGGAGGATACGTGTAGAGTTCCATGTATCTGGACTTCGCCATACTCTGTCTGGTGTACACTTGCTGGATTCCAGCTCTGAGGTCGTCCCAGATCTGGTCAAGGCCAATCTGCTTCAGTCCATGGGGATTCTGACTCCTGTTTGATGACATTGTGAGTAATGTTCTGAAGTCGTCCAGTGCAGTAATCCTTATTCAATATACAGCTAATTCTCCATTAGATGAAAATATACAGTATCATCCCAAATTTATTCACAGCAGCTCAGAAAAGGATGTCCTTTAACTGCAGAAAATGAAATCTCATTGCAGGCAAACCCGCATTTCCCCGGAGACTACAAGGCTCGCGCGACGTCTCCGCCTGGTCGCTGGGCCCAGGCCCTGGCGAACCCCCCGTCCCGCCAAGGTCGGGCAGCGTCCCTCAGCGCAGGGACCGCCCCGCCTGGAGCTGAGTGCCGAAAGTTGGTTCTAATGGGCTATTTCTTGACGTGGCTACAGATCAGTTCTTTTCTAAGATTGGGCCTAGCTCCGCCCCCTACCTCTCGTTCCGCTCTGTCATCCCCGTCCCCTACTCCACACGAAAGGATCTGGTGTACTCTTTCAACATGGCCCCTTTAGGCAGCGTGATTGATCTTTCCCAGATGTCTGAGTGGAAATGGGAGGTAGGCCAAAGCCGATTCTCTGTCTGAAACAAACCTCGTCCGAGCTCGCCTCCTGCAACCTGGTGGCGGTGCCTGAGAGTGACTCTTTCATCTACCGTCAAAAGTCAAAAAGCTTCTTCATGGGAGAAGACAGCAGCTTCAGAGGCCCGTCCCCTCACCTGGCCCCTCGGCTCATACCCACTCGTGAAGCCGCTATGAGCGAATATTACTCAGTACTATTTTCTCGAAGACAACATCTCTGCCACAACAGCAGCACTCAAAAGCCTCCCGATCGAACGCTAACCAAGGAGCAGTGCTAAACACAAGTGAGCATGCGCACACACCGCTCGCGCCCAAGGGTTCTAAGAGGTGTCCTGCGGGGCCCCGGGTGGACCAATGGTTGCTGATTGCCGTCAGTGGTCCCTAGGGGGAATGAAAGTTGTTTCTCACGGGCTATTTCTTGCCATGGCTACAGATAAGTTCTTTCCTAAGCTTGGGCCTGGCTCCGCCCCCTACTTCTCCATCCACTCTGTCATCCACTTACCCTACTCCACACGGAAAGATCTGCTATCCACTTTTAACATGACCCCTTTTGCAGCTTGATGGATCTTTCCCAGATGTCTGTGTCGGATCTGGTAGCTCAGCCGAAATCCGATTCCATTTCTCAACCAAACCGCTCCCGCGCTCGCCTCCTGCCGCCTGGTGGAGGTTCCCGACCCCTACTCCACAGGGAAAGATCAGCTGTCCTCTTTCCACATCACCCTGTTCGGCAGCGTGATGGATCTTTCCCAGATGTCTGAGTCGGATCTGCCAGCTCAGCCGATAGCCGATTCTCTTTCACGAACAAACCGCGTCCACGCTCGCCTCCTGCAGCCCGGTGGAGGTGCCAGAGAGTGACGTTTTCTTCTACGGTCCAAAGTCAAAAACCGTCTTCATGGCAGGAGACAGCAGCTTAACTGGCCAGCCCGCTCACCTGCCCCCTCGACTATGAGCCACTTGTAAACCTAATACCAGCGATTACTCGGTACTATTCTGTAGAAGCCAACCTCTCTGCCACGACCGCACCACTCAAAAGCCTCCCGATCGAACGGTAACCAAGGAGCAGTGCTAAACACAAGTGAGCCCGCGCACACACCGCTCGCGCCCAAGGGTTCTAAGAGGTCTCCTGCGGGGCCCCGGGTTGACCAATGGTTGCGGAGTGACGTCAGCAGTCACTAGGTAGATTGAAAGTTGGTTCTTTTTTTTTTTTTTTTTTTTGACTTTCTAAAGGGTGAATTTTATGGTATGTGAATTATCTCAATCAAGCTGATTTTTTTAGAAAAGTGTTCTACATGTAAGTATATATGAGTACATATATGAATATGTGTACATACATACAATAAATTGTAAGTTAATTTAGAAATAGACAGCTTCATATCCATCTAAATCAATGTTTAAATTCTTCTTAAGGATTTTAAGATGCTAACATATTTGAGAGAACACTACAATATCACATAACCTAGTTTGATAATTACAGATACATACTAAAGATTTAAACTTAAATCTCCATTGAACTTTGAAATCCTAGAATCTGCAGCAACCTGCTCACTACTGACTTGGCTTAGCTCTAGTTCCAATTTCATATTTGCACGGAACCAAGAAACTCTACAAAGGTGAACAGCACATCACTGGGTATGGAAGAGCAGGGCCGCGTCTTTTACACCCTCGTGACCTTTGCAGCACGCGGCACTGTCCCTCGCACACATGGCAGGCCACATGACAAATGAGGGAGATACTTTTTAAATACCATACTTGTAAAACAGGACCAGAACAGTTAAACTTTTGTTCTCTGTGCTATCCCGTTGGATCCGGTCAACAAACTTCTTATGTAAAGGACCAGATAGCAAATATTTTAGGCTTTTGGACAAGATTGTTTCTGACAGAACTACTCAACTCCCTCCGAGTAACATGAAAGCAGCTGTAGACAATATATAAACAAATGGACAACATTTAAACAAATGATCCCCTGCTTTAGACCAGTGCTGTCCAACGGATCTTTCCACAGTAATAGAAATATTTTATTATCTGACTATTAAGCCCTTAAACTATGGCTACTGTGACTAAGAAACTGAATTTTTAAATTATTTTAAATGTAAACAGATACATGTGACTAGTGGCTACTGTCCTGACCAGCACTGCATTAGACAACTAACTAGCCAATTTTATTACCTCTGTTCAAAAAACCGAAAAACAGTACCTCTATTCAAAAAACTTAAAGCTAAAGATGAATTCTGTGACTACATTTCAAGGATGAACTGAGAAGAGAAAACATGATGTCAAATTTCTAATAATTCATAGATCCTACCACTAAGTATCAAAATTCGAAAGCAAATTATCTCAGTTCAAGCAGGAGGATACGTGTAGAGTTCCATGTATCTGGACTTCGCCATACTCTGTCTGGTGTACACTTGCTGGATTCCAGCTCTGAGGTCGTCCCAGATCTGGTCAAGGCCAATCTGCTTCAGTCCATGGGGATTCTGACTCCTGTTTGATGACATTGTGAGTAATGTTCTGAAGTCGTCCAGTGCAGCAATCCTTATTCAAAATACAGCTCATTCTGCATTAGATGAAAATATACAGTATCATCCCAAATTTATTCACAGCAGCTCAGAAAAGGATGTCCTTTAACTGCAGAAAATGAAATCTCATTGCAGGCAAACCCGCATTTCCCCGGAGACTACAAGGCTCGCGCGACGTCTCCGCCTGGTCGCTGGGCCCAGGCCCTGGCGAAACCCCCGTCCCGCCAAGGTCGGGCAGCGTCCCTCAGCGCAGGGACCGCCCCGCCTGGAGCTGAGTGCCGAAAGTTGGTTCTAATGGGCTATTTCTTGACGTGGCTACAGATCAGTTCTTTTCTAAGATTGGGCCTAGCTCCGCCCCCTACCTGTCGTTCCGCTCTGTCATCCCCGTCCCCTACTCCACACGAAAGGATCTGGTGTACTCTTTCAACATGGCCCCTTTAGGCAGCGTGATTGATCTTTCCCATATGTCTGAGTGGAAATGGGAGGTAGGCCAAAGCCGATTCTCTGTCTGAAACAAACCTCGTCCGAGCTCGCCTCCTGCAACCTGGTGGCGGTGCCTGAGAGTGACTCTTTCATCTACCGTCAAAAGTCAAAAAGCTTCTTCATGGGAGAAGACAGCAGCTTCAGAGGCCCGTCCCCTCACCTGGCCCCTCGGCTCATACCCACTCGTGAAGCCGCTATGAGCGAATATTACTCAGTACTATTTTCTCGAAGACAACATCTCTGCCACAACAGCAGCACTCAAAAGCCTCCCGATCGAACGCTAACCAAGGAGCAGTGCTAAACACAAGTGAGCATGCGCACACACCGCTCGCGCCCAAGGGTTCTAAGAGGTGTCCTGCGGGGCCCCGGGTGGACCAATGGTTGCTGATTGCCGTCAGTGGTCCCTAGGGGGAATGAAAGTTGTTTCTCACGGGCTATTTCTTGCCATGGCTACAGATAAGTTCTTTCCTAAGCTTGGGCCTGGCTCCGCCCCCTACTTCTCCATCCACTCTGTCATGCACTTACCCTACTCCACACCGAAAGATCTGCTATCCACTTTTAACATGACCCCTTTTGCAGCTTGATGGATCTTTCCCAGATGTCTGTGTCGGATCTGGTAGCTCAGCCGAAATCCGATTCCATTTCTCAACCAAACCGCTCCCGCGCTCGCCTCCTGCCGCCTGGTGGAGGTTCCCGACCCCTACTCCACACGGAAAGATCAGCTGTCCTCTTTCCACATCACCCTGTTCGGCAGCGTGATGGATCTTTCCCAGATGTCTGAGTCGGATCTGCCAGCTCAGCCGATAGCCGATTGTCTTTCACGAACAAACCGCGTCCACGCTCGCCTCCTGCAGCCCGGTGGAGGTGCCAGAGAGTGACGTTTTCTTCTACGGTCCAAAGTCAAAAACCGTCTTCATGGCAGGAGACAGCAGCTTAACTGGCCAGCCCGCTCACCTGCCCCCTCGACTCTGAGCCACTTGTAAACCTAATACCAGCGATTACTCGGTACTATTCTGTACAAGCCAACCTCTCTGCCACGACCGCACCACTCAAAAGCCTCCCGATCGAACGGTAACCAAGGAGCAGTGCTAAACACAAGTGAGTCCGCGCACACACCGCTCGCGCCCAAGGGTTCTAAGAGGTCTCCTGCGGGGCCCCGGGTTGACCAATGGTTGCGGAGTGACGTCAGCAGTCACTAGGTAGATTGAAAGTTGGTTCTTTTTTTTTTTTTTTTTTTTTTTTTGACTTTCTAAAGGGTGAATTTTATGGTATGTGAATTATCTCAATCAAGCTGATTTTTTTAGAAAAGTGTTCTACATGTAAGTATATATGAGTACATATATGAATATGTGTACATACATACAATAAATTGTAAGTTAATTTAGAAATAGACAGCTTCATATCCATCTAAATCAATGTTTAAATTCTTCTTAAGGATTTTAAGATGCTAACATATTTGAGAGAACACTACAATATCACATAACCTAGTTTGATAATTACAGATACATACTAAAGATTTAAACTTAAATCTCCATTGAACTTTGAAATCCTAGAATCTGCAGCAACCTGCTCACTACTGAGTTGGCTTAGCTCTAGTTCCAATTTCATATTTGCACGGAACCAAGAAACTCTACAAAGGTGAACAGCACATCACTGGATATGGAAGAGCAGGGCCGCGTCTTTTACACCCTCGTGACCTTTGCAGCACGCGGCACTGTCCCTCGCACACATGGCAGGCCACATGACAAATGAGGGAGATACTTTTTAAATACCATACTTGTAAAACAGGACCAGAACAGTTAAACTTTTGTTCTCTGTGCTATCCCGTTAGATCAGGTCAACAAACTTCTTATGTAAAGGACCAGATAGCAAATATTTTAGGCTTTTGGACAAGATTGTTTCTGACAGAACTACTCAACTCCCTCCGAGTAACATGAAAGCAGCTGTAGACAATATATAAACAAATGGACAACATTTAAACAAATGATCCCCTGCTTTAGACCAGTGCTGTCCAACGGATCTTTCCACAGTAATAGAAATATTTTATTATCTGACTATTAAGCCCTTAAACTATGGCTACTGTGACTAAGAAACTGAATTTTTAAATTATTTTAAATGTAAACAGATACATGTGACTAGTGGCTACTGTCCTGACCAGCACTGCATTAGACAACTAACTAGCCAATTTTATTACCTCTGTTCAAAAAACCGAAAAACAGTACCTCTATTCAAAAAACTTAAAGCTAAAGATGAATTCTGTGACTACATTTCAAGGATGAACTGAGAAGAGAAAACATGATGTCAAATTTCTAATAATTCATAGATCCTACCACTAAGTATCAAAATTCGAAAGCAAATTATCTCAGTTCAAGCAGGAGGATACGTGTAGAGTTCCATGTATCTGGACTTCGCCATACTCTGTCTGGTGTACACTTGCTGGATTCCAGCTCTGAGGTCGTCCCAGATCTGGTCAAGGCCAATCTGCTTCAGTCCATGGGGATTCTGACTCCTGTTTGATGACATTGTGAGTAATGTTCTGAAGTCGTCCAGTGCAGCAATCCTTATTCAATATACAGCTAATTCTCCATTAGATGAAAATATACAGTATCATCCCAAATTTATTCACAGCAGCTCAGAAAAGGATGTCCTTTAACTGCAGAAAATGAAATCTCATTGCAGGCAAACCCGCATTTGCCTGGAGACTACAAGGCTCGCGTGACGTCTCCGCCTGGTCGCTGGGCCCAGGCCCTGGCGGAAACCCCCGTCCCGCCAAGGTCGGGCAGCGTCCCTCAGCGCAGGGACCGCCCCGCCTGGAGCTGAGTGCCGAAAGTTGGTTCTAATGGGCTATTTCTTGACGTGGCTACAGATCAGTTCTTTTCTAAGATTGGGCCTAGCTCCGCCCCCTACCTCTCGTTCCGCTCTGTCATCCCCGTCCCCTACTCCACACGAAAGGATCTGGTGTACTCTTTCAACATGGCCCCTTTAGGCAGCGTGATTGATCTTTCCCAGATGTCTGAGTGGAAATGGGAGGTAGGCCAAAGCCGATTCTCTGTCTGAAACAAACCTCGTCCGAGCTCGCCTCCTGCAACCTGGTGGCAGTGCCTGAGAGTGACTCTTTCATCTACCGTCAAAAGTCAAAAAGCTTCTTCATGGGAGAAGACAGCAGCTTCAGAGGCCCGTCCCCTCACCTGGCCCCTCGGCTCATACCCACTCGTGAAGCCGCTATGAGCGAATATTACTCAGTACTATTTTCTCGAAGACAACATCTCTGCCACAACAGCAGCACTCAAAAGCCTCCCGATCGAACGCTAACCAAGGAGCAGTGCTAAACACAAGTGAGCATGCGCACACACCGCTCGCGCCCAAGGGTTCTAAGAGGTGTCCTGCGGGGCCCCGGGTGGACCAATGGTTGCTGATTGCCGTCAGTGGTCCCTAGGGGGAATGAAAGTTGTTTCTCACGGGCTATTTCTTGCCATGGCTACAGATAAGTTCTTTCCTAAGCTTGGGCCTGGCTCCGCCCCCTACTTCTCCATCCACTCTGTCATCCACTTACCCTACTCCACACGGAAAGATCTGCTATCCACTTTTAACATGACCCCTTTTGCAGCTTGATGGATCTTTCCCAGATGTCTGTGTCGGATCTGGTAGCTCAGCCGAAATCCGATTCCATTTCTCAACCAAACCGCTCCCGCGCTCGCCTCCTGCCGCCTGGTGGAGGTTCCCGACCCCTACTCCACAGGGAAAGATCAGCTGTCCTCTTTCCACATCACCCTGTTCGGCAGCGTGATGGATCTTTCCCAGATGTCTGAGTCGGATCTGCCAGCTCAGCCGATAGCCGATTCTCTTTCACGAACAAACCGCGTCCACGCTCGCCTCCTGCAGCCCGGTGGAGGTGCCAGAGAGTGACGTTTTCTTCTACGGTCCAAAGTCAAAAACCGTCTTCATGGCAGGAGACAGCAGCTTAACTGGCCAGCCCGCTCACCTGCCCCCTCGACTCTGAGCCACTTGTAAACCTAATACCAGCGATTACTCGGTACTATTCTGTAGAAACCAACCTCTCTGCCACGACCGCACCACTCAAAAGCCTCCCGATCGAACGGTAACCAAGGAGCAGTGCTAAACACAAGTGAGAACGCGCACACACCGCTCGTGCCCGAGGGTTCTAAGAGGTCTCCTGCGGGGCCCGTGGTTGACCAATGGATGCTGAGTGACGTCAGCAGTCACTAAGGATATTGAAAGATGGTTCTAATGGGCTATTACTTGACGTGGCCACAGATCAGTTCTTTCCTAAGCTTGGGCCTGGCTCCGCCCCCTACTTCTCCATCCACTCTGTCATGCACTTACCCTACTCCACACCGAAAGATCTGCTATCCACTTTTAACATGACCCCTTTTGCAGCTTGATGGATCTTTCCCAGATGTCTGTGTCGGATCTGGTAGCTCAGCCGAAATCCGATTCCATTTCTCAACCAAACCGCTCCCGCGCTCGCCTCCTGCCGCCTGGTGGAGGTTCCCGACCCCTACTCCACAGGGAAAGATCAGCTGTCCTCTTTCCACATCACCCTGTTCGGCAGCGTGATGGATCTTTCCCAGATGTCTGAGTCGGATCTGCCAGCTCAGCCGATAGCCGATTCTCTTTCACGAACAAACCGCGTCCACGCTCGCCTCCTGCAGCCCGGTGGAGGTGCCAGAGAGTGACGTTTTCTTCTACGGTCCAAAGTCAAAAACCGTCTTCATGGCAGGAGACAGCAGCTTAACTGGCCAGCCCGCTCACCTGCCCCCTCGACTCTGAGCCACTTGTAAACCTAATACCAGCGATTACTCGGTACTATTCTGTACAAGCCAACCTCTCTGCCACGACCGCACCACTCAAAAGCCTCCCGATCGAACGGTAACCAAGGAGCAGTGCTAAACACAAGTGAGCCCGCGCACACACCGCTCGCGCCCAAGGGTTCTAAGAGGTCTCCTGCGGGGCCCCGGGTTGACCAATGGTTGCGGAGTGACGTCAGCAGTCACTAGGTAGATTGAAAGTTGGTTCTTTTTTTTTTTTTTTTTTTTGACTTTCTAAAGGGTGAATTTTATGGTATGTGAATTATCTCAATCAAGCTGATTTTTTTAGAAAAGTGTTCTACATGTAAGTATATATGAGTACATATATGAATATGTGTACATACATACAATAAATTGTAAGTTAATTTAGAAATAGACAGCTTCATATCCATCTAAATCAATGTTTAAATTCTTCTTAAGGATTTTAAGATGCTAACATATTTGAGAGAACACTACAATATCACATAACCTAGTTTGATAATTACAGATACATACTAAAGATTTAAACTTAAATCTCCATTGAACTTTGAAATCCTAGAATCTGCAGCAACCTGCTCACTACTGACTTGGCTTAGCTCTAGTTCCAATTTCATATTTGCACGGAACCAAGAAACTCTACAAAGGTGAACAGCACATCACTGGGTATGGAAGAGCAGGGCCGCGTCTTTTACACCCTCGTGACCTTTGCAGCACGCGGCACTGTCCCTCGCACACATGGCAGGCCACATGACAAATGAGGGAGATACTTTTTAAATACCATACTTGTAAAACAGGACCAGAACAGTTAAACTTTTGTTCTCTGTGCTATCCCGTTAGATCAGGTCAACAAACTTCTTATGTAAAGGAACAGATAGCAAATATTTTAGGCTTTTGGACAAGATTGTTTCTGACAGAACTACTCAACTCCCTCCGAGTAACATGAAAGCAGCTGTAGACAATATATAAACAAATGGACAACATTTAAACAAATGATCCCCTGCTTTAGACCAGTGCTGTCCAACGGATCTTTCCACAGTAATAGAAATATTTTATTATCTGACTATTAAGCCCTTAAACTATGGCTACTGTGACTAAGAAACTGAATTTTTAAATTATTTTAAATGTAAACAGATACATGTGACTAGTGGCTACTGTCCTGACCAGCACTGCATTAGACAACTAACTAGCCAATTTTATTACCTCTGTTCAAAAAACCGAAAAACAGTACCTCTATTCAAAAAACTTAAAGCTAAAGATGAATTCCGTGACTACATTTCAAGGATGAACTGAGAAGAGAAAACATGATGTCAAATTTCTAATAATTCATAGATCCTACCACTAAGTATCAAAATTCGAAAGCAAATTATCTCAGTTCAAGCAGGAGGATACGTGTAGAGTTCCATGTATCTGGACTTCGCCATACTCTGTCTGGTGTACACTTGCTGGATTCCAGCTCTGAGGTTGTCCCAGATCTGGTCAAGGCCAATCTGCTTCAGTCCATGGGGATTCTGACTCCTGTTTGATGACATTGTGAGTAATGTTCTGAAGTCGTCCAGTGCAGCAATCCTTATTCAATATACAGCTAATTCTCCATTAGATGAAAATATACAGTATCATCCCAAATTTATTCACAGCAGCTCAGAAAAGGATGTCCTTTAACTGCAGAAAATGAAATCTCATTGCAGGCAAACCCGCATTTCCCCGGAGACTACAAGGCTCGCGCGACGTCTCCGCCTGGTCGCTGGGCCCAGGCCCTGGTGAACCCCCCGTCCCGCCAAGGTCGGGCAGCGTCCCTCAGCGCAGGGACCGCCCCGCCTGGAGCTGAGTGCCGAAAGTTGGTTCTAATGGGCTATTTCTTGACGTGGCTACAGATCAGTTCTTTTCTAAGATTGGGCCTAGCTCCACCCCCTACCTCTCGTTCCGCTCTGTCATCCCCGTCCCCTACTCCACACGAAAGGATCTGGTGTACTCTTTCAACATGGCCCCTTTAGGCAGCGTGATTGATCTTTCCCAGATGTCTGAGTGGAAATGGGAGGTAGGCCAAAGCCGATTCTCTGTCTGAAACAAACCTCGTCCGAGCTCGCCTCCTGCAACCTGGTGGCGGTGCCTGAGAGTGACTCTTTCATCTACCGTCAAAAGTCAAAAAGCTTCTTCATGGGAGAAGACAGCAGCTTCAGAGGCCCGTCCCCTCACCTGGCCCCTCGGCTCATACCCACTCGTGAAGCCGCTATGAGCGAATATTACTCAGTACTATTTTCTCGAAGACAACATCTCTGCCACAACAGCAGCACTCAAAAGCCTCCCGATCGAACGCTAACCAAGGAGCAGTGCTAAACACAAGTGAGCATGCGCACACACCGTTCGCGCCCAAGGGTTCTAAGAGGTGTCCTGCGGGGCCCCGGGTGGACCAATGGTTGCTGATTGCCGTCAGTGGTCCCTAGGGGGAATGAAAGTTGTTTCTCACGGGCTATTTCTTGCCATGGCTACAGATAAGTTCTTTCCTAAGCTTGGGCCTGGCTCCGCCCCCTACTTCTCCATCCACTCTGTCATCCACTTACCCTACTCCACACGGAAAGATCTGCTATCCACTTTTAACATGACCCCTTTTGCAGCTTGATGGATCTTTCCCAGATGTCTGTGTCGGATCTGGTAGCTCAGCCGAAATCCGATTCCATTTCTCAACCAAACCGCTCCCGCGCTCGCCTCCTGCCGTCTGGTGGAGGTTCCCGACCCCTACTCCACAGGGAAAGATCAGCTGTCCTCTTTCCACATCACCCTGTTCGGCAGCGTGATGGATCTTTCCCAGATGTCTGAGTCAGATCTGCCAGCTCAGCCGATAGCCGATTCTCTTTCACGAACAAACCGCGTCCACGCTCGCCTCCTGCAGCCCGGTGGAGGTGCCAGAGAGTGACGTTTTCTTCTACGGTCCAAAGTCAAAAACCGTCTTCATGGCAGGAGACAGCAGCTTAACTGGCCAGCCCGCTCACCTGCCCCCTCGACTCTGAGCCACTTGTAAACCTAATACCAGCGATTACTCGGTACTATTCTGTAGAAGCCAACCTCTCTGCCACGACCGCACCACTCAAAAGCCTCCCGATCGAACGGTAACCAAGGAGCAGTGCTAAACACAAGTGAGAACGCGCACACACCGCTCGTGCCCGAGGGTTCTAAGAGGTCTCCTGCGGGGCCCCGGGTTGACCAATGGATGCTGAGTGACGTCAGCAGTCACTAAGGATATTGAAAGATGGTTCTAATGGGCTATTACTTGACGTGGCCACAGATCAGTTCTTTCCTAAGCTTGGGCCTGGCTCCGCCCCCTACTTCTCCATCCACTCTGTCATGCACTTACCCTACTCCACACCGAAAGATCTGCTATCCACTTTTAACATGACCCCTTTTGCAGCTTGATGGATCTTTCCCAGATGTCTGTGTCGGATCTGGTAGCTCAGCCGAAATCCGATTCCATTTCTCAACCAAACCGCTCCCGCGCTCGCCTCCTGCCGCCTGGTGGAGGTTCCCGACCCCTACTCCACACGGAAAGATCAGCTGTCCTCTTTCCACATCACCCTGTTCGGCAGCGTGATGGATCTTTCCCAGATGTCTGAGTCGGATCTGCCAGCTCAGCCGATAGCCGATTCTCTTTCACGAACAAACCGCGTCCACGCTCGCCTCCTGCAGCCCGGTGGAGGTGCCAGAGAGTGACGTTTTCTTCTACGGTCCAAAGTCAAAAACCGTCTTCATGGCAGGAGACAGCAGCTTAACTGGCCAGCCCGCTCACCTGCCCCCTCGACTCTGAGCCACTTGTAAACCTAATACCAGCGATTACTCGGTACTATTCTGTACAAGCCAACCTCTCTGCCACGACCGCACCACTCAAAAGCCTCCCGATCGAACGGTAACCAAGGAGCAGTGCTAAACACAAGTGAGCCCGCGCACACACCGCTCGCGCCCAAGGGTTCTAAGAGGTCTCCTGCGGGGCCCCGGGTTGACCAATGGTTGCGGAGTGACGTCAGCAGTCACTAGGTAGATTGAAAGTTGGTTCTTTTTTTTTTTTTTTTTTTTGACTTTCTAAAGGGTGAATTTTATGGTATGTGAATTATCTCAATCAAGCTGATTTTTTTAGAAAAGTGTTCTACATGTAAGTATATATGAGTACATATATGAATATGTGTACATACATACAATAAATTGTAAGTTAATTTAGAAATAGACAGCTTCATATCCATCTAAATCAATGTTTAAATTCTTCTTAAGGATTTTAAGATGCTAACATATTTGAGAGAACACTACAATATCACATAACCTAGTTTGATAATTACAGGTACATACTAAAGATTTAAACTTAAATCTCCATTGAACTTTGAAATCCTAGAATCTGCAGCAACCTGCTCACTACTGAGTTGGCTTAGCTCTAGTTCCAATTTCATATTTGCACGGAACCAAGAAACTCTTCAAAGGTGAACAGCACATCACTGGGTATGGAAGAGCAGGGCCGCGTCTTTTACACCCTCGTGACCTTTGCAGCACGCGGCACTGTCCCTCGCACACATGGCAGGCCACATGACAAATGAGGGAGATACTTTTTAAATACCATACTTGTAAAACAGGACCAGAACAGTTAAACTTTTGTTCTCTGTGCTATCCCGTTAGATCAGGTCAACAAACTTCTTATGTAAAGGACCAGATAGCAAATATTTTAGGCTTTTGGACAAGATTGTTTCTGACAGAACTACTCAACTCCCTCCGAGTAACATGAAAGCAGCTGTAGACAATATATAAACAAATGGACAACATTTAAACAAATGATCCCCTGCTTTAGACCAGTGCTGTCCAACGGATCTTTCCACAGTAATAGAAATATTTTATTATCTGACTATTAAGCCCTTAAACTATGGCTACTGTGACTAAGAAACTGAATTTTTAAATTATTTTAAATGTAAACAGATACATGTGACTAGTGGCTACTGTCCTGACCAGCACTGCATTAGACAACTAACTAGCCAATTTTATTACCTCTGTTCAAAAAACCGAAAAACAGTACCTCTATTCAAAAAACTTAAAGCTAAAGATGAATTCCGTGACTACATTTCAAGGATGAACTTAGAAGAGAAAACATGATGTCAAATTTCTAATAATTCATAGATCCTACCACTAAGTATCAAAATTCGAAAGCAAATTATCTCAGTTCAAGAAGGAGGATACGTGTAGAGTTCCATGTATCTGGACTTCGCCATACTCTGTCTGGTGTACACTTGCTGGATTCCAGCTCTGAGGTCGTCCCAGATCTGGTCAAGGCCAATCTGCTTCAGTCCATGGGGATTCTGACTCCTGTTTGATGACATTGTGAGTAATGTTCTGAAGTCGTCCAGTGCAGCAATCCTTATTCAATATACAGCTAATTCTCCATTAGATGAAAATATACAGTATCATCCCAAATTTATTCACAGCAGCTCAGAAAAGGATGTCCTTTAACTGCAGAAAATGAAATCTCATTGCAGGCAAACCCGCATTTCCCCGGAGACTACAAGGCTCGCGCGACGTCTCCGCCTGGTCGCTGGGCCCAGGCCCTGGCGAACCCCCCGTCCCGCCAAGGTCGGGCAGCGTCCCTCAGCGCAGGGACCGCCCCGCCTGGAGCTGAGTGCCGAAAGTTGGTTCTAATGGGCTATTTCTTGACGTGGCTACAGATCAGTTCTTTTCTAAGATTGGGCCTAGCTCCGCCCCCTACCTCTCGTTCCGCTCTGTCCTCCCCGTCCCCTACTCCACACGAAAGGATCTGGTGTACTCTTTCAACATGGCCCCTTTAGGCAGCGTGATTGATCTTTCCCAGATGTCTGAGTGGAAATGGGAGGTAGGCCAAAGCCGATTCTCTGTCTGAAACAAACCTCGTCCGAGCTCGCCTCCTGCAACCTGGTGGCGGTGCCTGAGAGTGACTCTTTCATCTACCGTCAAAAGTCAAAAAGCTTCTTCATGGGAGAAGACAGCAGCTTCAGAGGCCCGTCCCCTCACCTGGCCCCTCGGCTCATACCCACTCGTGAAGCCGCTATGAGCGAATATTACTCAGTACTATTTTCTCGAAGACAACATCTCTGCCACAACAGCAGCACTCAAAAGCCTCCCGATCGAACGCTAACCAAGGAGCAGTGCTAAACACAAGTGAGCATGCGCACACACCGCTCGCGCCCAAGGGTTCTAAGAGGTCTCCTGCGGGGCCCCGGGTTGACCAATGGATGCTGAGTGACGTCAGCAGTCACTAAGGATATTGAAAGATGGTTCTAATGGGCTATTACTTGACGTGGCCACAGATCAGTTCTTTCCTAAGCTTGGGCCTGGCTCCGCCCCCTACTTCTCCATCCACTCTGTCATGCACTTACCCTACTCCACACCGAAAGATCTGCTATCCACTTTTAACATGACCCCTTTTCAGCTTGATGGATCTTTCCCAGATGTCTGTGTCGGATCTGGTAGCTCAGCCGAAATCCGATTCCATTTCTCAACCAAACCGCTCCCGCGCTCGCCTCCTGCCGCCTGGTGGAGGTTCCCGACCCCTACTCCACACGGAAAGATCAGCTGTCCTCTTTCCACATCACCCTGTTCGGCAGCGTGATGGATCTTTCCCAGATGTCTGAGTCGGATCTGCCAGCTCAGCCGATAGCCGATTCTCTTTCACGAACAAACCGCGTCCACGCTCGCCTCCTGCAGCCCGGTGGAGGTGCCAGAGAGTGACGTTTTCTTCTACGGTCCAAAGTCAAAAACCGTCTTCATGGCAGGAGACAGCAGCTTAACTGGCCAGCCCGCTCACCTGCCCCCTCGACTCTGAGCCACTTGTAAACCTAATACCAGCGATTACTCGGTACTATTCTGTACAAGCCAACCTCTCTGCCACGACCGCACCACTCAAAAGCCTCCCGATCGAACGGTAACCAAGGAGCAGTGCTAAACACAAGTGAGCCCGCGCACACACCGCTCGCGCCCAAGGGTTCTAAGAGGTCTCCTGCGGGGCCCCGGGTTGACCAATGGTTGCGGAGTGACGTCAGCAGTCACTAGGTAGATTGAAAGTTGGTTCTTTTTTTTTTTTTTTTTTTTGACTTTCTAAAGGGTGAATTTTATGGTATGTGAATTATCTCAATCAAGCTGATTTTTTTAGAAAAGTGTTCTACATGTAAGTATATATGAGTACATATATGAATATGTGTACATACATACAATAAATTGTAAGTTAATTTAGAAATAGACAGCTTCATATCCATCTAAATCAATGTTTAAATTCTTCTTAAGGATTTTAAGATGCTAACATATTTGAGAGAACACTACAATATCACATAACCTAGTTTGATAATTACAGGTACATACTAAAGATTTAAACTTAAATCTCCATTGAACTTTGAAATCCTAGAATCTGCAGCAACCTGCTCACTACTGAGTTGGCTTAGCTCTAGTTCCAATTTCATATTTGCACGGAACCAAGAAACTCTTCAAAGGTGAACAGCACATCACTGGGTATGGAAGAGCAGGGCCGCGTCTTTTACACCCTCGTGACCTTTGCAGCACGCGGCACTGTCCCTCGCACACATGGCAGGCCACATGACAAATGAGGGAGATACTTTTTAAATACCATACTTGTAAAACAGGACCAGAACAGTTAAACTTTTGTTCTCTGTGCTATCCCGTTAGATCAGGTCAACAAACTTCTTATGTAAAGGACCAGATAGCAAATATTTTAGGCTTTTGGACAAGATTGTTTCTGACAGAACTACTCAACTCCCTCCGAGTAACATGAAAGCAGCTGTAGACAATATATAAACAAATGGACAACATTTAAACAAATGATCCCCTGCTTTAGACCAGTGCTGTCCAACGGATCTTTCCACAGTAATAGAAATATTTTATTATCTGACTATTAAGCCCTTAAACTATGGCTACTGTGACTAAGAAACTGAATTTTTAAATTATTTTAAATGTAAACAGATACATGTGACTTGTGGCTACTGTCCTGACCAGCACTGCATTAGACAACTAACTAGCCAATTTTATTACCTCTGTTCAAAAAACCGAAAAACAGTACCTCTATTCAAAAAACTTAAAGCTAAAGATGAATTCCGTGACTACATTTCAAGGATGAACTTAGAAGAGAAAACATGATGTCAAATTTCTAATAATTCATAGATCCTACCACTAAGTATCAAAATTCGAAAGCAAATTATCTCAGTTCAAGAAGGAGGATACGTGTAGAGTTCCATGTATCTGGACTTCGCCATACTCTGTCTGGTGTACACTTGCTGGATTCCAGCTCTGAGGTCGTCCCAGATCTGGTCAAGGCCAATCTGCTTCAGTCCATGGGGATTCTGACTCCTGTTTGATGACATTGTGAGTAATGTTCTGAAGTCGTCCAGTGCAGCAATCCTTATTCAATATACAGCTAATTCTCCATTAGATGAAAATATACAGTATCATCCCAAATTTATTCACAGCAGCTCAGAAAAGGATGTCCTTTAACTGCAGAAAATGAAATCTCATTGCAGGCAAACCCGCATTTCCCCGGAGACTACAAGGCTCGCGCGACGTCTCCGCCTGGTCGCTGGGCCCAGGCCCTGGCGAACCCCCCGTCCCGCCAAGGTCGGGCAGCGTCCCTCAGCGCAGGGACCGCCCCGCCTGGAGCTGAGTGCCGAAAGTTGGTTCTAATGGGCTATTTCTTGACGTGGCTACAGATCAGTTCTTTTCTAAGATTGGGCCTAGCTCCGCCCCCTACCTCTCGTTCCGCTCTGTCATCCCCGTCCCCTACTCCACACGAAAGGATCTGGTGTACTCTTTCAACATGGCCCCTTTAGGCAGCGTGATTGATCTTTCCCAGATGTCTGAGTGGAAATGGGAGGTAGGCCAAAGCCGATTCTCTGTCTGAAACAAACCTCGTCCGAGCTCGCCTCCTGCAACCTGGTGGCGGTGCCTGAGAGTGACTCTTTCATCTACCGTCAAAAGTCAAAAAGCTTCTTCATGGGAGAAGACAGCAGCTTCAGAGGCCCGTCCCCTCACCTGGCCCCTCGGCTCATACCCACTCGTGAAGCCGCTATGAGCGAATATTACTCAGTACTATTTTCTCGAAGACAACATCTCTGCCACAACAGCAGCACTCAAAAGCCTCCCGATCGAACGCTAACCAAGGAGCAGTGCTAAACACAAGTGAGCATGCGCACACACCGCTCGCGCCCAAGGGTTCTAAGAGGTGTCCTGCGGGGCCCCGGGTGGACCAATGGTTGCTGATTGCCGTCAGTGGTCCCTAGGGGGAATGAAAGTTGTTTCTCACGGGCTATTTCTTGCCATGGCTACAGATAAGTTCTTTCCTAAGCTTGGGCCTGGCTCCGCCCCCTACTTCTCCATCCACTCTGTCATCCACTTACCCTACTCCACACGGAAAGATCTGCTATCCACTTTTAACATGACCCCTTTTGCAGCTTGATAGATCTTTCCCAGATGTCTGTGTCGGATCTGGTAGCTCAGCCGAAATCCGATTCCATTTCTCAACCAAACCGCTCCCGCGCTCGCCTCCTGCCGCCTGGTGGAGGTTCCCGACCCCTACTCCACAGGGAAAGATCAGCTGTCCTCTTTCCACATCACCCTGTTCGGCAGCGTGATGGATCTTTACCAGATGTCTGAGTCGGATCTGCCAGCTCAGCCGATAGCCGATTCTCTTTCACGAACAAACCGCGTCCACGCTCGCCTCCTGCAGCCCGGTGGAGGTGCCAGAGAGTGACGTTTTCTTCTACGGTCCAAAGTCAAAAACCGTCTTCATGGCAGGAGACAGCAGCTTAACTGGCCAGCCCGCTCACCTGCCCCCTCGACTCTGAGCCACTTGTAAACCTAATACCAGCGATTACTCGGTACTATTCTGTAGAAGCCAACCTCTCTGCCACGACCGCACCACTCAAAAGCCTCCCGATCGAACGGTAACCAAGGAGCAGTGCTAAACACAAGTGAGAACGCGCACACACCGCTCGTGCCCGAGGGTTCTAAGAGGTCTCCTGCGGGGCCCCGGGTTGACCAATGGATGCTGAGTGACGTCAGCAGTCACTAAGGATATTGAAAGATGGTTCTAATGGGCTATTACTTGACGTGGCCACAGATCAGTTCTTTCCTAAGCTTGGGCCTGGCTCCGCCCCCTACTTCTCCATCCACTCTGTCATGCACTTACCCTACTCCACACCGAAAGATCTGCTATCCACTTTTAACATGACCCCTTTTGCAGCTTGATGGATCTTTCCCAGATGTCTGTGTCGGATCTGGTAGCTCAGCCGAAATCCGATTCCATTTCTCAACCAAACCGCTCCCGCGCTCGCCTCCTGCCGCCTGGTGGAGGTTCCCGACCCCTACTCCACACGGAAAGATCAGCTGTCCTCTTTCCACATCACCCTGTTCGGCAGCGTGATGGATCTTTCCCAGATGTCTGAGTCGGATCTGCCAGCTCAGCCGATAGCCGATTCTCTTTCACGAACAAACCGCGTCCACGCTCGCCTCCTGCAGCCCGGTGGAGGTGCCAGAGAGTGACGTTTTCTTCTACGGTCCAAAGTCAAAAACCGTCTTCATGGCAGGAGACAGCAGCTTAACTGGCCAGCCCGCTCACCTGCCCCCTCGACTCTGAGCCACTTGTAAACCTAATACCAGCGATTACTCGGTACTATTCTGTACAAGCCAACCTCTCTGCCACGACCGCACCACTCAAAAGCCTCCCGATCGAACGGTAACCAAGGAGCAGTGCTAAACACAAGTGAGCCCGCGCACACACCGCTCGCGCCCAAGGGTTCTAAGAGGTCTCCTGCGGGGCCCCGGGTTGACCAATGGTTGCGGAGTGACGTCAGCAGTCACTAGGTAGATTGAAAGTTGGTTCTTTTTTTTTTTTTTTTTTTGACTTTCTAAAGGGTGAATTTTATGGTATGTGAATTATCTCAATCAAGCTGATTTTTTTAGAAAAGTGTTCTACATGTAAGTATATATGAGTACATATATGAATATGTGTACATACATACAATAAATTGTAAGTTAATTTAGAAATAGACAGCTTCATATCCATCTAAATCAATGTTTAAATTCTTCTTAAGGATTTTAAGATGCTAACATATTTGAGAGAACACTACAATATCACATAACCTAGTTTGATAATTACAGGTACATACTAAAGATTTAAACTTAAATCTCCATTGAACTTTGAAATCCTAGAATCTGCAGCAACCTGCTCACTACTGAGTTGGCTTAGCTCTAGTTCCAATTTCATATTTGCACGGAACCAAGAAACTCTTCAAAGGTGAACAGCACATCACTGGGTATGGAAGAGCAGGGCCGCGTCTTTTACACCCTCGTGACCTTTGCAGCACGCGGCACTGTCCCTCGCACACATGGCAGGCCACATGACAAATGAGGGAGATACTTTTTAAATACCATACTTGTAAAACAGGACCAGAACAGTTAAACTTTTGTTCTCTGTGCTATCCCGTTAGATCAGGTCAACAAACTTCTTATGTAAAGGACCAGATAGCAAATATTTTAGGCTTTTGGACAAGATTGTTTCTGACAGAACTACTCAACTCCCTCCGAGTAACATGAAAGCAGCTGTAGACAATATATAAACAAATGGACAACATTTAAACAAATGATCCCCTGCTTTAGACCAGTGCTGTCCAACGGATCTTTCCACAGTAATAGAAATATTTTATTATCTGACTATTAAGCCCTTAAACTATGGCTACTGTGACTAAGAAACTGAATTTTTAAATTATTTTAAATGTAAACAGATACATGTGACTAGTGGCTACTGTCCTGACCAGCACTGCATTAGACAACTAACTAGCCAATTTTATTACCTCTGTTCAAAAAACCGAAAAACAGTACCTCTATTCAAAAAACTTAAAGCTAAAGATGAATTCCGTGACTACATTTCAAGGATGAACTTAGAAGAGAAAACATGATGTCAAATTTCTAATAATTCATAGATCCTACCACTAAGTATCAAAATTCGAAAGCAAATTATCTCAGTTCAAGAAGGAGGATACGTGTAGAGTTCCATGTATCTGGACTTCGCCATACTCTGTGTGGTGTACACTTGCTGGATTCCAGCTCTGAGGTCGTCCCAGATCTGGTCAAGGCCAATCTGCTTCAGTCCATGGGGATTCTGACTCCTGTTTGATGACATTGTTAGTAATGTTCTGAAGTCGTCCAGTGCAGCAATCCTTATTCAATATACAGCTAATTCTCCATTAGATGAAAATATACAGTATCATCCCAAATTTATTCACAGCAGCTCAGAAAAGGATGTCCTTTAACTGCAGAAAATGAAATCTCATTGCAGGCAAACCCGCATTTCCCCGGAGACTACAAGGCTCGCGCGACGTCTCCGCCTGGTCGCTGGGCCCAGGCCCTGGCGAAACCCCCGTCCCGCCAAGGTCGGGCAGCGTCCCTCAGCGCAGGGACCGCCCCGCCTGGAGCTGAGTGCCGAAAGTTGGTTCTAATGGGCTATTTCTTGACGTGGCTACAGATCAGTTCTTTTCTAAGATTGGGCCTAGCTCCGCCCCCTACCTCTCGTTCCGCTCTGTCCTCCCCGTCCCCTACTCCACACGAAAGGATCTGGTGTACTCTTTCAACATGGCCCCTTTAGGCAGCGTGATTGATCTTTCCCAGATGTCTGAGTGGAAATGGGAGGTAGGCCAAAGCCGATTCTCTGTCTGAAACAAACCTCGTCCGAGCTCGCCTCCTGCAACCTGGTGGCGGTGCCTGAGAGTGACTCTTTCATCTACCGTCAAAAGTCAAAAAGCTTCTTCATGGGAGAAGACAGCAGCTTCAGAGGCCCGTCCCCTCACCTGGCCCCTCGGCTCATACCCACTCGTGAAGCCGCTATGAGCGAATATTACTCAGTACTATTTTCTCGAAGACAACATCTCTGCCACAACAGCAGCACTCAAAAGCCTCCCGATCGAACGCTAACCAAGGAGCAGTGCTAAACACAAGTGAGCATGCGCACACACCGCTCGCGCCCAAGGGTTCTAAGAGGTGTCCTGCGGGGCCCCGGGTGGACCAATGGTTGCTGATTGCCGTCAGTGGTCCCTAGGGGGAATGAAAGTTGTTTCTCACGGGCTATTTCTTGCCATGGCTACAGATAAGTTCTTTCCTAAGCTTGGGCCTGGCTCCGCCCCCTACTTCTCCATCCACTCTGTCATCCACTTACCCTACTCCACACGGAAAGATCTGCTATCCACTTTTAACATGACCCCTTTTGCAGCTTGATGGATCTTTCCCAGATGTCTGTGTCGGATCTGGTAGCTCAGCCGAAATCCGATTCCATTTCTCAACCAAACCGCTCCCGCGCTCGCCTCCTGCCGCCTGGTGGAGGTTCCCGACCCCTACTCCACAGGGAAAGATCAGCTGTCCTCTTTCCACATCACCCTGTTCGGCAGCGTGATGGATCTTTCCCAGATGTCTGAGTCGGATCTGCCAGCTCAGCCGATAGCCGATTCTCTTTCACGAACAAACCGCGTCCACGCTCGCCTCCTGCAGCCCGGTGGAGGTGCCAGAGAGTGACGTTTTCTTCTACGGTCCAAAGTCAAAAACCGTCTTCATGGCAGGAGACAGCAGCTTAACTGGCCAGCCCGCTCACCTGCCCCCTCGACTCTGAGCCACTTGTAAACCTAATACCAGCGATTACTCGGTACTATTCTGTACAAGCCAACCTCTCTGCCACGACCGCACCACTCAAAAGCCTCCCGATCGAACGGTAACCAAGGAGCAGTGCTAAACACAAGTGAGCCCGCGCACACACCGCTCGCGCCCAAGGGTTCTAAGAGGTCTCCTGCGGGGCCCCGGGTTGACCAATGGTTGCGGAGTGACGTCAGCAGTCACTAGGTAGATTGAAAGTTGGTTCTTTTTTTTTTTTTTTTTTTTGACTTTCTAAAGGGTGAATTTTATGGTATGTGAATTATCTCAATCAAGCTGATTTTTTTAGAAAAGTGTTCTACATGTAAGTATATATGAGTACATATATGCATATGTGTACATACAT
Source organism: Cynocephalus volans (assembly GCF_027409185.1). NCBI lineage: Eukaryota > Metazoa > Chordata > Mammalia > Dermoptera > Cynocephalidae > Cynocephalus > Cynocephalus volans. Next base: position 62,626,370 of record NC_084469.1, read on the forward strand.
ACAATAAATTGTAAGTTAATTTAGAAATAGACAGCTTCATATCCATCTAAATCAATGTTTAAATTCTTCTTAAGGATTTTAAGATGCTAACATATTTGAGAGAACACTACAATATCACATAACCTAGTTTGATAATTACAGATACATACTAAAGATTTAAACTTAAATCTCCATTGAACTTTGAAATCCTAGAATCTGCAGCAACCTGCTCACTACTGACTTGGCTTAGCTCTAGTTCCAATTTCATATTTGCACGGAACCAAGAAACTCTACAAAGGTGAACAGCACATCACTGGGTATGGAAGAGCAGGGCCGCGTCTTTTACACCCTCGTGACCTTTGCAGCACGCGGCACTGTCCCTCGCACACATGGCAGGCCACATGACAAATGAGGGAGATACTTTTTAAATACCATACTTGTAAAACAGGACCAGAACAGTTAAACTTTTGTTCTCTGTGCTATCCCGTTAGATCCGGTCAACAAACTTCTTATGTAAAGGACCAGATAGCAAATATTTTAGGCTTTTGGACAAGATTGTTTCTGACAGAACTACTCAACTCCCTCCGAGTAACATGAAAGCAGCTGTAGACAATATATAAACAAATGGACAACATTTAAACAAATGATCCCCTGCTTTAGACCAGTGCTGTCCAACGGATCTTTCCACAGTAATAGAAATATTTTATTATCTGACTATTAAGCCCTTAAACTATGGCTACTGTGACTAAGAAACTGAATTTTTAAATTATTTTAAATGTAAACAGATACATGTGACTAGTGGCTACTGTCCTGACCAGCACTGCATTAGACAACTAACTAGCCAATTTTATTACCTCTGTTCAAAAAACCGAAAAACAGTACCTCTATTCAAAAAACTTAAAGCTAAAGATGAATTCTGTGACTACATTTCAAGGATGAACTGAGAAGAGAAAACATGATGTCAAATTTCTAATAATTCATAGATCCTACCACTAAGTATCAAAATTCGAAAGCAAATTATCTCAGTTCAAGCAGGAGGATACGTGTAGAGTTCCATGTATCTGGACTTCGCCATACTCTGTCTGGTGTACACTTGCTGGATTCCAGCTCTGAGGTCGTCCCAGATCTGGTCAAGGCCAATCTGCTTCAGTCCATGGGGATTCTGACTCCAGTTTGATGACATTGTGAGTAATGTTCTGAAGTCGTCCAGTGCAGCAATCCTTATTCAATATACAGCTAATTCTCCATTAGATGAAAATATACAGTATCATCCCAAATTTATTCACAGCAGCTCAGAAAAGGATGTCCTTTAACTGCAGAAAATGAAATCTCATTGCAGGCAAACCCGCATTTCCCCGGAGACTACAAGGCTCGCGCGACGTCTCCGCCTCGTCGCTGGGCCCAGGCCCTGGCGAACCCCCCGTCCCGCCAAGGTCGGGCAGCGTCCCTCAGCGCAGGGACCGCCCCGCCTGGAGCTGAGTGCCGAAAGTTGGTTCTAATGGGCTATTTCTTGACGTGGCTACAGATCAGTTCTTTTCTAAGATTGGGCCTAGCTCCGCCCCCTACCTCTCGTTCCGCTCTGTCATCCCCGTCCCCTACTCCACACGAAAGGATCTGGTGTACTCTTTCAACATGGCCCCTTTAGGCAGCGTGATTGATCTTTCCCAGATGTCTGAGTGGAAATGGGAGGTAGGCCAAAGGCGATTCTCTGTCTGAAACAAACCTCGTCCGAGCTCGCCTCCTGCAACCTGGTGGCGGTGCCTGAGAGTGACTCTTTCATCTACCGTCAAAAGTCAAAAAGCTTCTTCATGGGAGAAGACAGCAGCTTCAGAGGCCCGTCCCCTCACCTGGCCCCTCGGCTCATACCCACTCGTGAAGCCGCTATGAGCGAATATTACTCAGTACTATTTTCTCGAAGACAACATCTCTGCCACAACAGCAGCACTCAAAAGCCTCCCGATCGAACGCTAACCAAGGAGCAGTGCTAAACACAAGTGAGCATGCGCACACACCGCTCGCGCCCAAGGGTTCTAAGAGGTGTCCTGCGGGGCCCCGGGTGGACCAATGGTTGCTGATTGCCGTCAGTGGTCCCTAGGGGGAATGAAAGTTGTTTCTCACGGGCTATTTCTTGCCATGGCTACAGATAAGTTCTTTCCTAAACTTGGGCCTGGCTCCGCCCCCTACTTCTCCATCCACTCTGTCATGCACTTACCCTACTCCACACCGAAAGATCTGCTATCCACTTTTAACATGACCCCTTTTGCAGCTTGATGGATCTTTCCCAGATGTCTGTGTCGGATCTGGTAGCTCAGCCGAAATCCGATTCCATTTCTCAACCAAACCGCTCCCGCGCTCGCCTCCTGCCGCCTGGTGGAGGTTCCCGACCCCTACTCCACACGGAAAGATCAGCTGTCCTCTTTCCACATCACCCTGTTCGGCAGCGTGATGGATCTTTCCCAGATGTCTGAGTCGGATCTGCCAGCTCAGCCGATAGCCGATTCTCTTTCACGAACAAACCGCGTCCACGCTCGCCTCCTGCAGCCCGGTGGAGGTGCCAGAGAGTGACGTTTTCTTCTACGGTCCAAAGTCAAAAACCGTCTTCATGGCAGGAGACAGCAGCTTAACTGGCCAGCCCGCTCACCTGCCCCCTCGACTCTGAGCCACTTGTAAACCTAATACCAGCGATTACTCGGTACTATTCTGTACAAGCCAACCTCTCTGCCACGACCGCACCACTCAAAAGCCTCCCGATCGAACGGTAACCAAGGAGCAGTGCTAAACACAAGTGAGCCCGCGCACACACCGCTCGCGCCCAAGGGTTCTAAGAGGTCTCCTGCGGGGCCCCGGGTTGACCAATGGTTGCGGAGTGACGTCAGCAGTCACTAGGTAGATTGAAAGTTGGTTCTTTTTTTTTTTTTTTTTTTTTTTTGACTTTCTAAAGGGTGAATTTTATGGTATGTGAATTATCTCAATCAAGCTGATTTTTTTAGAAAAGTGTTCTACATGTAAGTATATATGAGTACATATATGAATATGTGTACATACATACAATAAATTGTAAGTTAATTTAGAAATAGACAGCTTCATATCCATCTAAATCAATGTTTAAATTCTTCTTAAGGATTTTAAGATGCTAACATATTTGAGAGAACACTACAATATCACATAACCTAGTTTGATAATTACAGGTACATACTAAAGATTTAAACTTAAATCTCCATTGAACTTTGAAATCCTAGAATCTGCAGCAACCTGCTCACTACTGAGTTGGCTTAGCTCTAGTTCCAATTTCATATTTGCACGGAACCAAGAAACTCTACAAAGGTAAACAGCACATCACTGGGTATGGAAGAGCAGGGCCGCGTCTTTTACACCCTCGTGACCTTTGCAGCACGCGGCACTGTCCCTCGCACACATGGCAGGCCACATGACAAATGAGGGAGATACTTTTTAAATACCATACTTGTAAAACAGGACCAGAACAGTTAAACTTTTGTTCTCTGTGCTATCCCGTTAGATCAGGTCAACAAACTTCTTATGTAAAGGACCAGATAGCAAATATTTTAGGCTTTTGGACAAGATTGTTTCTGACAGAACTACTCAACTCCCTCCGAGTAACATGAAAGCAGCTGTAGACAATATATAAACAAATGGACAACATTTAAACAAATGATCCCCTGCTTTAGACCAGTGCTGTCCAACGGATCTTTCCACAGTAATAGAAATATTTTATTATCTGACTATTAAGCCCTTAAACTATGGCTACTGTGACTAAGAAACTGAATTTTTAAATTATTTTAAATGTAAACAGATACATGTGACTAGTGGCTACTGTCCTGACCAGCACTGCATTAGACAACTAACTAGCCAATTTTATTACCTCTGTTCAAAAAACCGAAAAACAGTACCTCTATTCAAAAAACGTAAAGCTAAAGATGAATTCTGTGACTACATTTCAAGGATGAACTGAGAAGAGAAAACACGATGTCAAATTTCTAATAATTCATAGATCCTACCACTAAGTATCAAAATTCGAAAGCAAATTATCTCAGTTCAAGCAGGAGGATACGTGTAGAGTTCCATGTATCTGGACTTCGCCATACTCTGTCTGGTGTACACTTGCTGGATTCCAGCTCTGAGGTCGTCCCAGATCTGGTCAAGGCCAATCTGCTTCAGTCCATGGGGATTCTGACTCCTGTTTGATGACATTGTGAGTAATGTTCTGAAGTCGTCCAGTGCAGCAATCCTTATTCAAAATACAGCTAATTCTCCATTAGATGAAAATATACAGTATCATCCCAAATTTATTCACAGCAGCTCAGAAAAGGATGTCCTTTAACTGCAGAAAATGAAATCTCATTGCAGGCAAACCCGCATTTCCCCGGAGACTACAAGGCTCGCGCGACGTCTCCGCCTGGTCGCTGGGCCCAGGCCCTGGCGAAACCCCCGTCCCGCCAAGGTCGGGCAGCGTCCCTCAGGGCAGGGACCGCCCCGCCTGGAGCTGAGTGCCGAAAGTTGGTTCTAATGGGCTATTTCTTGACGTGGCTACAGATCAGTTCTTTTCTAAGATTGGGCCTAGCTCCGCCCCCTACCTCTCGTTCCGCTCTGTCATCCCCGTCCCCTACTCCACACGAAAGGATCTGGTGTACTCTTTCAACATGGCCCCTTTAGGCAGCGTGATTGATCTTTCCCAGATGTCTGAGTGGAAATGGGAGGTAGGCCAAAGCCGATTCTCTGTCTGAAACAAACCTCGTCCGAGCTCGCCTCCTGCAACCTGGTGGCGGTGCCTGAGAGTGACTCTTTCATCTACCGTCAAAAGTCAAAAAGCTTCTTCATGGGAGAAGACAGCAGCTTCAGAGGCCCGTCCCCTCACCTGGCCCCTCGGCTCATACCCACTCGTGAAGCCGCTATGAGCGAATATTACTCAGTACTATTTTCTCGAAGACAACATCTCTGCCACAACAGCAGCACTCAAAAGCCTCCCGATCGAACGCTAACCAAGGAGCAGTGCTAAACACAAGTGAGCATGCGCACACACTGCTCGCGCCCAAGGGTTCTAAGAGGTGTCCTGCGGGGCCCCGGGTGGACCAATGGTTGCTGATTGCCGTCAGTGGTCCCTAGGGGGAATGAAAGTTGTTTCTCACGGGCTATTTCTTGCCATGGCTACAGATAAGTTCTTTCCTAAGCTTTGGCCTGGCTCCGCCCCCTACTTCTCCATCCACTCTGTCATCCACTTACCCTACTCCACACGGAAAGATCTGCTATCCACTTTTAACATGACCCCTTTTGCAGCTTGATGGATCTTTCCCAGATGTCTGTGTCGGATCTGGTAGCTCAGCCGAAATCCGATTCCATTTCTCAACCAAACCGCTCCCGCGCTCGCCTCCTGCCGCCTGGTGGAGGTTCCCGACCCCTACTCCACACGGAAAGATCAGCTGTCCTCTTTCCACATCACCCTGTTTGGCAGCGTGATGGATCTTTCCCAGATGTCTGAGTCGGATCTGCCAGCTCAGCCGATAGCCGATTCTCTTTCACGAACAAACCGCGTCCACGCTCGCCTCCTGCAGCCCGGTGGAGGTGCCAGAGAGTGACGTTTTCTTCTACGGTCCAAAGTCAAAAACCGTCTTCATGGCAGGAGACAGCAGCTTAACTGGCCAGCCCGCTCACCTGCCCCCTCGACTCTGAGCCACTTGTAAACCTAATACCAGCGATTACTCGGTACTATTCTGTAGAAGCCAACCTCTCTGCCACGACCGCACCACTCAAAAGCCTCCCGATCGAACGGTAACCAAGGAGCAGTGCTAAACACAAGTGAGAACGCGCACACACCGCTCGTGCCCGAGGGTTCTAAGAGGTCTCCTGCGGGGCCCCGGGTTGACCAATGGATGCTGAGTGACGTCAGCAGTCACTAAGGATATTGAAAGATGGTTCTAATGGGCTATTACTTGACGTGGCCACAGATCAGTTCTTTCCTAAGCTTGGGCCTGGCTCCGCCCCCTACTTCTCCATCCACTCTGTCATGCACTTACCCTACTCCACACCGAAAGATCTGCTATCCACTTTTAACATGACCCCTTTTGCAGCTTGATGGATCTTTCCCAGATGTCTGTGTCGGATCTGGTAGCTCAGCCGAAATCCGATTCCATTTCTCAACCAAACCGCTCCCGCGCTCGCCTCCTGCCGCCTGGTGGAGGTTCCCGACCCCTACTCCACACGGAAAGATCAGCTGTCCTCTTTCCACATCACCCTGTTCGGCAGCGTGATGGATCTTTCCCAGATGTCTGAGTCGGATCTGCCAGCTCAGCCGATAGCCGATTCTCTTTCACGAACAAACCGCGTCCACGCTCGCCTCCTGCAGCCCGGTGGAGGTGCCAGAGAGTGACGTTTTCTTCTACGGTCCAAAGTCAAAAACCGTCTTCATGGCAGGAGACAGCAGCTTAACTGGCCAGCCCGCTCACCTGCCCCCTCGACTCTGAGCCACTTGTAAACCTAATACCAGCGATTACTCGGTACTATTCTGTAGAAGCCAACCTCTCTGCCACGACCGCACCACTCAAAAGCCTCCCGATCGAACGGTAACCAAGGAGCAGTGCTGAACACAAGTGAGCTCGCGCACACACCGCTCGCGCCCAAGGGTTCTAAGAGGTCTCCTGCGGGGCCCCGGGTTGACCAATGGTTGCGGAGTGACGTCAGCAGTCACTAGGTAGATTGAAAGTTGGTTCTTTTTTTTTTTTTTTTTTTTGACTTTCTAAAGGGTGAATTTTATGGTATGTGAATTATCTCAATCAAGCTGATTTTTTTAGAAAAGTGTTCTACATGTAAGTATATATGAGTACATATATGAATATGTGTACATACATACAATAAATTGTAAGTTAATTTAGAAATAGACAGCTTCATATCCATCTAAATCAATGTTTAAATTCTTCTTAAGGATTTTAAGATGCTAACATATTTGAGAGAACACTACAATATCACATAACCTAGTTTGATAATTACAGATACATACTAAAGATTTAAACTTAAATCTCCATTGAACTTTGAAATCCTAGAATCTGCAGCAACCTGCTCACTACTGACTTGGCTTAGCTCTAGTTCCAATTTCATATTTGCACGGAACCAAGAAACTCTACAAAGGTGAACAGCACATCACTGGGTATGGAAGAGCAGGGCCGCGTCTTTTACACCCTCGTGACCTTTGCAGCACGCGGCACTGTCCCTCGCACACATGGCAGGCCACATGACAAATGAGGGAGATACTTTTTAAATACCATACTTGTAAAACAGGACCAGAACAGTTAAACTTTTGTTCTCTGTGCTATCCCGTTAGATCAGGTCAACAAACTTCTTATGTAAAGGACCAGATAGCAAATATATTTTAGGCTTTTGGACAAGATTGTTTCTGACAGAACTACTCAACTCCCTCCGAGTAACATGAAAGCAGCTGTAGACAATATATAAACAAATGGACAACATTTAAACAAATGATCCCCTGCTTTAGACCAGTGCTGTCCAACGGATCTTTCCACAGTAATAGAAATATTTTATTATCTGACTATTAAGCCCTTAAACTATGGCTACTGTGACTAAGAAACTGAATTTTTAAATTATTTTAAATGTAAACAGATACATGTGACTAGTGGCTACTGTCCTGACCAGCACTGCATTAGACAACTAACTAGCCAATTTTATTACCTCTGTTCAAAAAACCGAAAAACAGTACCTCTATTCAAAAAACTTAAAGCTAAAGATGAATTCTGTGACTACATTTCAAGGATGAACTGAGAAGAGAAAACACGATGTCAAATTTGTAATAATTCATAGATCCTACCACTAAGTATCAAAATTCGAAAGCAAATTATCTCAGTTCAAGCAGGAGGATACGTGTAGAGTTCCATGTATCTGGACTTCGCCATACTCTGTCTGGTGTACACTTGCTGGATTCCAGCTCTGAGGTCGTCCCAGATCTGGTCAAGGCCAATCTGCTTCAGTCCATGGGGATTCTGACTCCTGTTTGATGACATTGTGAGTAATGTTCTGAAGTCGTCCAGTGCAGCAATCCTTATTCAATATACAGCTAATTCTCCATTAGATGAAAATATACAGTATCATCCCAAATTTATTCACAGCAGCTCAGAAAAGGATGTCCTTTAACTGCAGAAAATGAAATCTCATTGCAGGCAAACCCGCATTTCCCCGGAGACTACAAGGCTCGCGCGACGTCTCCGCCTCGTCGCTGGGCCCAGGCCCTGGCGGAAACCCCCGTCCCGCCAAGGTCGGGCAGCGTCCCTCAGCGCAGGGACCGCCCCGCCTGGAGCTGAGTGCCGAAAGTTGGTTCTAATGGGCTATTTCTTGACGTGGCTACAGATCAGTTCTTTTCTAAGATTGGGCCTAGCTCCGCCCCCTACCTCTCGTTCCGCTCTGTCATCCCCGTCCCCTACTCCACACGAAAGGATCTGGTGTACTCTTTCAACATGGCCCCTTTAGGCAGCGTGATTGATCTTTCCCAGATGTCTGAGTGGAAATGGGAGGTAGGCCAAAGCCGATTCTCTGTCTGAAACAAACCTCGTCCGAGCTCGCCTCCTGCAACCTGGTGGCGGTGCCTGAGAGTGACTCTTTCATCTACCGTCAAAAGTCAAAAAGCTTCTTCATGGGAGAAGACAGCAGCTTCAGAGGCCCGTCCCCTCACCTGGCCCCTCGGCTCATACCCACTCGTGAAGCCGCTATGAGCGAATATTACTCAGTACTATTTTCTCGAAGACAACATCTCTGCCACAACAGCAGCACTCAAAAGCCTCCCGATCGAACGCTAACCAAGGAGCAGTGCTAAACACAAGTGAGCATGCGCACACACCGCTCGCGCCCAAGGGTTCTAAGAGGTGTCCTGCGGGGCCCCGGGTGGACCAATGGTTGCTGATTGCCGTCAGTGGTCCCTAGGGGGAATGAAAGTTGTTTCTCACGGGCTATTTCTTGCCATGGCTACAGATAAGTTCTTTCCTAAGCTTGGGCCTGGCTCCGCCCCCTACTTCTCCATCCACTCTGTCATCCACTTACCCTACTCCACACGGAAAGATCTGCTATCCACTTTTAACATGACCCCTTTTGCAGCTTGATGGATCTTTCCCAGATGTCTGTGTCGGATCTGGTAGCTCAGCCGAAATCCGATTCCATTTCTCAACCAAACCGCTCCCGCGCTCGCCTCCTGCCGCCTGGTGGAGGTTCCCGACCCCTACTCCACAGGGAAAGATCAGCTGTCCTCTTTCCACATCACCCTGTTCGGCAGCGTGATGGATCTTTCCCAGATGTCTGAGTCGGATCTGCCAGCTCAGCCGATAGCCGATTCTCTTTCACGAACAAACCGCGTCCACGCTCGCCTCCTGCAGCCCGGTGGAGGTGCCAGAGAGTGACGTTTTCTTCTACGGTCCAAAGTCAAAAACCGTCTTCATGGCAGGAGACAGCAGCTTAACTGGCCAGCCCGCTCACCTGCCCCCTCGACTCTGAGCCACTTGTAAACCTAATACCAGCGATTACTCGGTACTATTCTGTAGAAGCCAACCTCTCTGCCACGACCGCACCACTCAAAAGCCTCCCGATCGAACGGTAACCAAGGAGCAGTGCTAAACACAAGTGAGAACGCGCACACACCGCTCGTGCCCGAGGGTTCTAAGAGGTCTCCTGCGGGGCCCCGGGTTGACCAATGGATGCTGAGTGACGTCAGCAGTCACTAAGGATATTGAAAGATGGTTCTAATGGGCTATTACTTGACGTGGCCACAGATCAGTTCTTTCCTAAGCTTGGGCCTGGCTCCGCCCCCTACTTCTCCATCCACTCTGTCATGCACTTACCCTACTCCACACCGAAAGATCTGCTATCCACTTTTAACATGACCCCTTTTGCAGCTTGATGGATCTTTCCCAGATGTCTGTGTCGGATCTGGTAGCTCAGCCGAAATCCGATTCCATTTCTCAACCAAACCGCTCCCGCGCTCGCCTCCTGCCGCCTGGTGGAGGTTCCCGACCCCTACTCCACACGGAAAGATCAGCTGTCCTCTTTCCACATCACCCTGTTCGGCAGCGTGATGGATCTTTCCCAGATGTCTGAGTCGGATCTGCCAGCTCAGCCGATAGCCGATTCTCTTTCACGAACAAACCGCGTCCACGCTCGCCTCCTGCAGCCCGGTGGAGGTGCCAGAGAGTGACGTTTTCTTCTACGGTCCAAAGTCAAAAACCGTCTTCATGGCAGGAGACAGCAGCTTAACTGGCCAGCCCGCTCACCTGCCCCCTCGACTCTGAGCCACTTGTAAACCTAATACCAGCGATTACTCGGTACTATTCTGTACAAGCCAACCTCTCTGCCACGACCGCACCACTCAAAAGCCTCCCGATCGAACGGTAACCAAGGAGCAGTGCTAAACACAAGTGAGCCCGCGCACACACCGCTCGCGCCCAAGGGTTCTCAGAGGTCTCCTGCGGGGCCCCGGGTTGACCAATAGTTGCGGAGTGACGTCAGCAGTCACTAGGTAGATTGAAAGTTGGTTCTTTTTTTTTTTTTTTTTTTTTTTTTTTGACTTTCTAAAGGGTGAATTTTATGGTATGTGAATTATCTCAATCAAGCTGATTTTTTTAGAAAAGTGTTCTACATGTAAGTATATATGAGTACATATATGAATATGTGTACATACATACAATAAATTGTAAGTTAATTTAGAAATAGACAGCTTCATATCCATCTAAATCAATGTTTAAATTCTTCTTAAGGATTTTAAGATGCTAACATATTTGAGAGAACACTACAATATCACATAACCTAGTTTGATAATTACAGATACATACTAAAGATTTAAACTTAAATCTCCATTGAACTTTGAAATCCTAGAATCTGCAGCAACCTGCTCACTACTGAGTTGGCTTAGCTCTAGTTCCAATTTCATATTTGCACGGAACCAAGAAACTCTACAAAGGTGAACAGCACATCACTGGGTATGGAAGAGCAGGGCCGCGTCTTTTACACCCTCGTGACCTTTGCAGCACGCGGCACTGTCCCTCGCACACATGGCAGGCCACATGACAAATGAGGGAGATACTTTTTAAATACCATACTTGTAAAACAGGACCAGAACAGTTAAACTTTTGTTCTCTGTGCTATCCCGTTAGATCAGGTCAACAAACTTCTTATGTAAAGGACCAGATAGCAAATATATTTTAGGCTTTTGGACAAGATTGTTTCTGACAGAACTACTCAACTCCCTCCGAGTAACATGAAAGCAGCTGTAGACAATATATAAACAAATGGACAACATTTAAACAAATGATCCCCTGCTTTAGACCAGTGCTGTCCAACGGATCTTTCCACAGTAATAGAAATATTTTATTATCTGACTATTAAGCCCTTAAACTATGGCTACTGTGACTAAGAAACTGAATTTTTAAATTATTTTAAATGTAAACAGATACATGTGACTAGTGGCTACTGTCCTGACCAGCACTGCATTAGACAACTAACTAGCCAATTTTATTACCTCTGTTCAAAAAACCGAAAAACAGTACCTCTATTCAAAAAACTTAAAGCTAAAGATGAATTCTGTGACTACATTTCAAGGATGAACTGAGAAGAGAAAACACGATGTCAAATTTCTAATAATTCATAGATCCTACCACTAAGTATCAAAATTCGAAAGCAAATTATCTCAGTTCAAGCAGGAGGATACGTGTAGAGTTCCATGTATCTGGACTTCGCCATACTCTGTCTGGTGTACACTTGCTGGATTCCAGCTCTGAGGTCGTCCCAGATCTGGTCAAGGCCAATCTGCTTCAGTCCATGGGGATTCTGACTCCACTTTGATGACATTGTGAGTAATGTTCTGAAGTCGTCCAGTGCAGCAATCCTTATTCAATATACAGCTAATTCTCCATTAGATGAAAATATACAGTATCATCCCAAATTTATTCACAGCAGCTCAGAAAAGGATGTCCTTTAACTGCAGAAAATGAAATCTCATTGCAGGCAAACCCACATTTCCCCGGAGACTACAAGGCTCGCGCGACGTCTCCGCCTCGTCGCTGGGCCCAGGCCCTGGCGGAAACCCCCGTCCCGCCAAGGTCGGGCAGCGTCCCTCAGCGCAGGGACCGCCCCGCCTGGAGCTGAGTGCCGAAAGTTGGTTCTAATGGGCTATTTCTTGACGTGGCTACAGATCAGTTCTTTTCTAAGATTGGGCCTAGCTCCGCCCCCTACCTCTCGTTCCGCTCTGTCATCCCCGTCCCCTACTCCACACGAAAGGATCTGGTGTACTCTTTCAACATGGCCCCTTTAGGCAGCGTGATTGATCTTTCCCAGATGTCTGAGTGGAAATGGGAGGTAGGCCAAAGCCGATTCTCTGTCTGAAACAAACCTCGTCCGAGCTCGCCTCCTGCAACCTGGTGGCGGTGCCTGAGAGTGACTCTTTCATCTACCGTCAAAAGTCAAAAAGCTTCTTCATGGGAGAAGACAGCAGCTTCAGAGGCCCGTCCCCTCACCTGGCCCCTCGGCTCATACCCACTCGTGAAGCCGCTATGAGCGAATATTACTCAGTACTATTTTCTCGAAGACAACATCTCTGCCACAACAGCAGCACTCAAAAGCCTCCCGATCGAACGCTAACCAAGGAGCAGTGCTAAACACAAGTGAGCATGCGCACACACCGCTCGCGCCCAAGGGTTCTAAGAGGTGTCCTGCGGGGCCCCGGGTGGACCAATGGTTGCTGATTGCCGTCAGTGGTCCCTAGGGGGAATGAAAGTTGTTTCTCACGGGCTATTTCTTGCCATGGCTACAGATAAGTTCTTTCCTAAGCTTGGGCCTGGCTCCGCCCCCTACTTCTCCATCCACTCTGTCATCCACTTACCCTACTCCACACGGAAAGATCTGCTATCCACTTTTAACATGACCCCTTTTGCAGCTTGATGGATCTTTCCCAGATGTCTGTGTCGGATCTGGTAGCTCAGCCGAAATCCGATTCCATTTCTCAACCAAACCGCTCCCGCGCTCGCCTCCTGCCGCCTGGTGGAGGTTCCCGACCCCTACTCCACACGGAAAGATCAGCTGTCCTCTTTCCACATCACCCTGTTTGGCAGCGTGATGGATCTTTCCCAGATGTCTGAGTCGGATCTGCCAGCTCAGCCGATAGCCGATTCTCTTTCACGAACAAACCGCGTCCACGCTCGCCTCCTGCAGCCCGGTGGAGGTGCCAGAGAGTGACGTTTTCTTCTACGGTCCAAAGTCAAAAACCGTCTTCATGGCAGGAGACAGCAGCTTAACTGGCCAGCCCGCTCACCTGCCCCCTCGACTCTGAGCCACTTGTAAACCTAATACCAGCGATTACTCGGTACTATTCTGTACAAGCCAACCTCTCTGCCACGACCGCACCACTCAAAAGCCTCCCGATCGAACGGTAACCAAGGAGCAGTGCTAAACACAAGTGAGAACGCGCACACACCGCTCGTGCCCGAGGGTTCTAAGAGGTCTCCTGCGGGGCCCCGGGTTGACCAATGGATGCTGAGTGACGTCAGCAGTCACTAAGGATATTGAAAGATGGTTCTAATGGGCTATTACTTGACGTGGCCACAGATCAGTTCTTTCCTAAGCTTGGGCCTGGCTCCGCCCCCTACTTCTCCATCCACTCTGTCATGCACTTACCCTACTCCACACCGAAAGATCTGCTATCCACTTTTAACATGACCCCTTTTGCAGCTTGATGGATCTTTCCCAGATGTCTGTGTCGGATCTGGTAGCTCAGCCGAAATCCGATTCCATTTCTCAACCAAACCGCTCCCGCGCTCGCCTCCTGCCGCCTGGTGGAGGTTCCCGACCCCTACTCCACACGGAAAGATCAGCTGTCCTCTTTCCACATCACCCTGTTCGGCAGCGTGATGGATCTTTCCCAGATGTCTGAGTCGGATCTGCCAGCTCAGCCGATAGCCGATTCTCTTTCACGAACAAACCGCGTCCACGCTCGCCTCCTGCAGCCCGGTGGAGGTGCCAGAGAGTGACGTTTTCTTCTACGGTCCAAAGTCAAAAACCGTCTTCATGGCAGGAGACAGCAGCTTAACTGGCCAGCCCGCTCACCTGCCCCCTCGACTCTGAGCCACTTGTAAACCTAATACCAGCGATTACTCGGTACTATTCTGTACAAGCCAACCTCTCTGCCACGACCGCACCACTCAAAAGCCTCCCGATCGAACGGTAACCAAGGAGCAGTGCTAAACACAAGTGAGCCCGCGCACACACCGCTCGCGCCCAAGGGTTCTAAGAGGTCTCCTGCGGGGCCCCGGGTTGACCAATGGTTGCGGAGTGACGTCAGCAGTCACTAGGTAGATTGAAAGTTGGTTCTTTTTTTTTTTTTTTTTTTTTTGACTTTCTAAAGGGTGAATTTTATGGTATGTGAATTATCTCAATCAAGCTGATTTTTTTAGAAAAGTGTTCTACATGTAAGTATATATGAGTACATATATGAATATGTGTACATACATACAATAAATTGTAAGTTAATTTAGAAATAGACAGCTTCATATCCATCTAAATCAATGTTTAAATTCTTCTTAAGGATTTTAAGATGCTAACATATTTGAGAGAACACTACAATATCACATAACCTAGTTTGATAATTACAGGTACATACTAAAGATTTAAACTTAAATCTCCATTGAACTTTGAAATCCTAGAATCTGCAGCAACCTGCTCACTACTGAGTTGGCTTAGCTCTAGTTCCAATTTCATATTTGCACGGAACCAAGAAACTCTACAAAGGTGAACAGCACATCACTGGGTATGGAAGAGCAGGGCCACGTCTTTTACACCCTCGTGACCTTTGCAGCACGCGGCACTGTCCCTCGCACACATGGCAGGCCACATGACAAATGAGGGAGATACTTTTTAAATACCATACTTGTAAAACAGGACCAGAACAGTTAAACTTTTGTTCTCTGTGCTATCCCGTTAGATCAGGTCAACAAACTTCTTATGTAAAGGACCAGATAGCAAATATTTTAGGCTTTTGGACAAGATTGTTTCTGACAGAACTACTCAACTCCCTCCGAGTAACATGAAAGCAGCTGTAGACAATATATAAACAAATGGACAACATTTAAACAAATGATCCCCTGCTTTAGACCAGTGCTGTCCAACGGATCTTTCCACAGTAATAGAAATATTTTATTATCTGACTATTAAGCCCTTAAACTATGGCTACTGTGACTAAGAAACTGAATTTTTAAATTATTTTAAATGTAAACAGATACATGTGACTAGTGGCTACTGTCCTGACCAGCACTGCATTAGACAACTAACTAGCCAATTTTATTACCTCTGTTCAAAAAACCGAAAAACAGTACCTCTATTCAAAAAACTTAAAGCTAAAGATGAATTCTGTGACTACATTTCAAGGATGAACTGAGAAGAGAAAACACGATGTCAAATTTCTAATAATTCATAGATCCTACCACTAAGTATCAAAATTCGAAAGCAAATTATCTCAGTTCAAGCAGGAGGATACGTGTAGAGTTCCATGTATCTGGACTTCGCCATACTCTGTCTGGTGTACACTTGCTGGATTCCAGCTCTGAGGTCGTCCCAGATCTGGTCAAGGCCAATCTGCTTCAGTCCATGGGGATTCTGACTCCAGTTTGATGACATTGTGAGTAATGTTCTGAAGTCGTCCAGTGCAGCAATCCTTATTCAATATACAGCTAATTCTCCATTAGATGAAAATATACAGTATCATCCCAAATTTATTCACAGCAGCTCAGAAAAGGATGTCCTTTAACTGCAGAAAATGAAATCTCATTGCAGGCAAACCCACATTTCCCCGGAGACTACAAGGCTCGCGCGACGTCTCCGCCTCGTCGCTGGGCCCAGGCCCTGGCGGAAACCCCCGTCCCGCCAAAGTCGGGCAGCGTCCCTCAGCGCAGGGACCGCCCCGCCTGGAGCTGAGTGCCGAAAGTTGGTTCTAATGGGCTATTTCTTGACGTGGCTACAGATCAGTTCTTTTCTAAGATTGGGCCTAGCTCCGCCCCCTACCTCTCGTTCCGCTCTGTCATCCCCGTCCCCTACTCCACACGAAAGGATCTGGTGTACTCTTTCAACATGGCCCCTTTAGGCAGCGTGATTGATCTTTCCCAGATGTCTGAGTGGAAATGGGAGGTAGGCCAAAGCCGATTCTCTGTCTGAAACAAACCTCGTCCGAGCTCGCCTCCTGCAACCTGGTGGCGGTGCCTGAGAGTGACTCTTTCATCTACCGTCAAAAGTCAAAAAGCTTCTTCATGGGAGAAGACAGCAGCTTCAGAGGCCCGTCCCCTCACCTGGCCCCTCGGCTCATACCCACTCGTGAAGCCGCTATGAGCGAATATTACTCAGTACTATTTTCTCGAAGACAACATCTCTGCCACAACAGCAGCACTCAAAAGCCTCCAGATCGAACGCTAACCAAGGAGCAGTGCTAAACACAAGTGAGCATGCGCACACACCGCTCGCGCCCAAGGGTTCTAAGAGGTGTCCTGCGGGGCCCCGGGTGGACCAATGGTTGCTGATTGCCATCAGTGGTCCCTAGGGGGAATGAAAGTTGTTTCTCACGGGCTATTTCTTGCCATGGCTACAGATAAGTTCTTTCCTAAGCTTGGGCCTGGCTCCGCCCCCTACTTCTCCATCCACTCTGTCATCCACTTACCCTACTCCACACGGAAAGATCTGCTATCCACTTTTAACATGACCCCTTTTGCAGCTTGATGGATCTTTCCCAGATGTCTGTGTCGGATCTGGTAGCTCAGCCGAAATCCGATTCCATTTCTCAACCAAACCGCTCCCGCGCTCGCCTCCTGCCGCCTGGTGGAGGTTCCCGACCCCTACTCCACAGGGAAAGATCAGCTGTCCTCTTTCCACATCACCCTGTTCGGCAGCGTGATGGATCTTTCCCAGATGTCTGAGTCGGATCTGCCAGCTCAGCCGATAGCCGATTCTCTTTCACGAACAAACCGCGTCCACGCTCGCCTCCTGCAGCCCGGTGGAGGTGCCAGAGAGTGACGTTTTCTTCTACGGTCCAAAGTCAAAAACCGTCTTCATGGCAGGAGACAGCAGCTTAACTGGCCAGCCCGCTCACCTGCCCCCTCGACTCTGAGCCACTTGTAAACCTAATACCAGCGATTACTCGGTACTATTCTGTAGAAGCCAACCTCTCTGCCACGACCGCACCACTCAAAAGCCTCCCGATCGAACGGTAACCAAGGAGCAGTGCTAAACACAAGTGAGCCCGCGCACACACCGCTCGCGCCCAAGGGTTCTAAGAGGTCTCCTGCGGGGCCCCGGGTTGACCAATGGTTGCGGAGTGACGTCAGCAGTCACTAGGTAGATTGAAAGTTGGTTCTTTTTTTTTTTTTTTTTTTTTTGACTTTCTAAAGGGTGAATTTTATGGTATGTGAATTATCTCAATCAAGCTGATTTTTTTAGAAAAGTGTTCTACATGTAAGTATATATGAGTACATATATGAATATGTGTACATACATACAATAAATTGTAAGTTAATTTAGAAATAGACAGCTTCATATCCATCTAAATCAATGTTTAAATTCTTCTTAAGGATTTTAAGATGCTAACATATTTGAGAGAACACTACAATATCACATAACCTAGTTTGATAATTACAGGTACATACTAAAGATTTAAACTTAAATCTCCATTGAACTTTGAAATCCTAGAATCTGCAGCAACCTGCTCACTACTGAGTTGGCTTAGCTCTAGTTCCAATTTCATATTTGCACGGAACCAAGAAACTCTACAAAGGTGAACAGCACATCACTGGGTATGGAAGAGCAGGGCCACGTCTTTTACACCCTCGTGACCTTTGCAGCACGCGGCACTGTCCCTCGCACACATGGCAGGCCACATGACAAATGAGGGAGATACTTTTTAAATACCATACTTGTAAAACAGGACCAGAACAGTTAAACTTTTGTTCTCTGTGCTATCCCGTTAGATCAGGTCAACAAACTTCTTATGTAAAGGACCAGATAGCAAATATTTTAGGCTTTTGGACAAGATTGTTTCTGACAGAACTACTCAACTCCCTCCGAGTAACATGAAAGCAGCTGTAGACAATATATAAACAAATGGACAACATTTAAACAAATGATCCCCTGCTTTAGACCAGTGCTGTCCAACGGATCTTTCCACAGTAATAGAAATATTTTATTATCTGACTATTAAGCCCTTAAACTATGGCTACTGTGACTAAGAAACTGAATTTTTAAATTATTTTAAATGTAAACAGATACATGTGACTAGTGGCTACTGTCCTGACCAGCACTGCATTAGACAACTAACTAGCCAATTTTATTACCTCTGTTCAAAAAACCGAAAAACAGTACCTCTATTCAAAAAACTTAAAGCTAAAGATGAATTCTGTGACTACATTTCAAGGATGAACTGAGAAGAGAAAACACGATGTCAAATTTCTAATAATTCATAGATCCTACCACTAAGTATCAAAATTCGAAAGCAAATTATCTCAGTTCAAGCAGGAGGATACGTGTAGAGTTCCATGTATCTGGACTTCGCCATACTCTGTCTGGTGTACACTTGCTGGATTCCAGCTCTGAGGTCGTCCCAGATCTGGTCAAGGCCAATCTGCTTCAGTCCATGGGGATTCTGACTCCTGTTTGATGACATTGTGAGTAATGTTCTGAAGTCGTCCAGTGCAGCAATCCTTATTCAAAATACAGCTAATTCTCCATTAGATGAAAATATACAGTATCATCCCAAATTTATTCACAGCAGCTCAGAAAAGGATGTCCTTTAACTGCAGAAAATGAAATCTCATTGCAGGCAAACCCGCATTTCCCCGGAGACTACAAGGCTTGCGCGACGTCTCCGCCTGGTCGCTGGGCCCAGGCCCTGGCGAAACCCCCGTCCCGCCAAGGTCGGGCAGCGTCCCTCAGCGCAGGGACCGCCCCGCCTGGAGCTGAGTGCCGAAAGTTGGTTCTAATGGGCTATTTCTTGACGTGGCTACAGATCAGTTCTTTTCTAAGATTGGGCCTAGCTCCGCCCCCTACCTCTCGTTCCGCTCTGTCATCCCCGTCCCCTACTCCACACGAAAGGATCTGGTGTACTCTTTCAACATGGCCCCTTTAGGCAGCGTGATTGATCTTTCCCAGATGTCTGAGTGGAAATGGGAGGTAGGCCAAAGCCGATTCTCTGTCTGAAACAAACCTCGTCCGAGCTCGCCTCCTGCAACCTGGTGGCGGTGCCTGAGACTGACTCTTTCATCTACCGTCAAAAGTCAAAAAGCTTCTTCATGGGAGAAGACAGCAGCTTCAGAGGCCCGTCCCCTCACCTGGCCCCTCGGCTCATACCCACTCGTGAAGCCGCTATGAGCGAATATTACTCAGTACTATTTTCTCGAAGACAACATCTCTGCCACAACAGCAGCACTCAAAAGCCTCCCGATCGAACGCTAACCAAGGAGCAGTGCTAAACACAAGTGAGCATGCGCACACACCGCTCGCGCCCAAGGGTTCTAAGAGGTGTCCTGCGGGGCCCCGGGTGGACCAATGGTTGCTGATTGCCGTCAGTGGTCCCTAGGGGGAATGAAAGTTGTTTCTCACGGGCTATTTCTTGCCATGGCTACAGATAAGTTCTTTCCTAAGCTTGGGCCTGGCTCCGCCCCCTACTTCTCCATCCACTCTGTCATCCACTTACCCTACTCCACACGGAAAGATCTGCTATCCACTTTTAACATGACCCCTTTTGCAGCTTGATGGATCTTTCCCAGATGTCTGTGTCGGATCTGGTAGCTCAGCCGAAATCCGATTCCATTTCTCAACCAAACCGCTCCCGCGCTCGCCTCCTGCCGCCTGGTGGAGGTTCCCGACCCCTACTCCACAGGGAAAGATCAGCTGTCCTCTTTCCACATCACCCTGTTCGGCAGCGTGATGGATCTTTCCCAGATGTCTGAGTCGGATCTGCCAGCTCAGCCGATAGCCGATTCTCTTTCACGAACAAACCGCGTCCACGCTCGCCTCCTGCAGCCCGGTGGAGGTGCCAGAGAGTGACGTTTTCTTCTACGGTCCAAAGTCAAAAACCGTCTTCATGGCAGGAGACAGCAGCTTAACTGGCCAGCCCGCTCACCTGCCCCCTCGACTCTGAGCCACTTGTAAACCTAATACCAGCGATTACTCGGTACTATTCTGTACAAGCCAACCTCTCTGCCACGACCGCACCACTCAAAAGCCTCCCGATCGAACGGTAACCAAGGAGCAGTGCTAAACACAAGTGAGCCCGCGCACACACCGCTCGTGCCCGAGGGTTCTAAGAGGTCTCCTGCGGGGCCCCGGGTTGACCAATGGTTGCGGAGTGACGTCAGCAGTCACTAGGTAGATTGAAAGTTGGTTCTTTTTTTTTTTTTTTTTTTTTTTTGACTTTCTAAAGGGTGAATTTTATGGTATGTGAATTATCTCAATCAAGCTGATTTTTTTAGAAAAGTGTTCTACATGTAAGTATATATGAGTACATATATGAATATGTGTACATACATACAATAAATTGTAAGTTAATTTAGAAATAGACAGCTTCATATCCATCTAAATCAATGTTTAAATTCTTCTTAAGGATTTTAAGATGCTAACATATTTGAGAGAACACTACAATATCACATAACCTAGTTTGATAATTACAGGTACATACTAAAGATTTAAACTTAAATCTCCATTGAACTTTGAAATCCTAGAATCTGCAGCAACCTGCTCACTACTGAGTTGGCTTAGCTCTAGTTCCAATTTCATATTTGCACGGAACCAAGAAACTCTACAAAGGTAAACAGCACATCACTGGGTATGGAAGAGCAGGGCCGCGTCTTTTACACCCTCGTGACCTTTGCAGCACGCGGCACTGTCCCTCGCACACATGGCAGGCCACATGACAAATGAGGGAGATACTTTTTAAATACCATACTTGTAAAACAGGACCAGAACAGTTAAACTTTTGTTCTCTGTGCTATCCCGTTAGATCAGGTCAACAAACTTCTTATGTAAAGGACCAGATAGCAAATATTTTAGGCTTTTGGACAAGATTGTTTCTGACAGAACTACTCAACTCCCTCCGAGTAACATGAAAGCAGCTGTAGACAATATATAAACAAATGGACAACATTTAAACAAATGATCCCCTGCTTTAGACCAGTGCTGTCCAACGGATCTTTCCACAGTAATAGAAATATTTTATTATCTGACTATTAAGCCCTTAAACTATGGCTACTGTGACTAAGAAACTGAATTTTTAAATTATTTTAAATGTAAACAGATACATGTGACTAGTGGCTACTGTCCTGACCAGCACTGCATTAGACAACTAACTAGCCAATTTTATTACCTCTGTTCAAAAAACCGAAAAACAGTACCTCTATTCAAAAAACTTAAAGCTAAAGATGAATTCTGTGACTACATTTCAAGGATGAACTGAGAAGAGAAAACACGATGTCAAATTTCTAATAATTCATAGATCCTACCACTAAGTATCAAAATTCGAAAGCAAATTATCTCAGTTCAAGCAGGAGGATACGTGTAGAGTTCCATGTATCTGGACTTCGCCATACTCTGTCTGGTGTACACTTGCTGGATTCCAGCTCTGAGGTCGTCCCAGATCTGGTCAAGGCCAATCTGCTTCAGTCCATGGGGATTCTGACTCCTGTTTGATGACATTGTGAGTAATGTTCTGAAGTCGTCCAGTGCAGCAATCCTTATTCAAAATACAGCTAATTCTCCATTAGATGAAAATATACAGTATCATCCCAAATTTATTCACAGCAGCTCAGAAAAGGATGTCCTTTAACTGCAGAAAATGAAATCTCATTGCAGGCAAACCCGCATTTCCCCGGAGACTACAAGGCTCGCGCGACGTCTCCGCCTGGTCGCTGGGCCCAGGCCCTGGCGAAACCCCCGTCCCGCCAAGGTCGGGCAGCGTCCCTCAGCGCAGGGACCGCCCCGCCTGGAGCTGAGTGCCGAAAGTTGGTTCTAATGGGCTATTTCTTGACGTGGCTACAGATCAGTTCTTTTCTAAGATTGGGCCTAGCTCCGCCCCCTACCTCTCGTTCCGCTCTGTCATCCCCGTCCCCTACTCCACACGAAAGGATCTGGTGTACTCTTTCAACATGGCCCCTTTAGGCAGCGTGATTGATCTTTCCCAGATGTCTGAGTGGAAATGGGAGGTAGGCCAAAGCCGATTCTCTGTCTGAAACAAACCTCGTCCGAGCTCGCCTCCTGCAACCTGGTGGCGGTGCCTGAGAGTGACTCTTTCATCTACCGTCAAAAGTCAAAAAGCTTCTTCATGGGAGAAGACAGCAGCTTCAGAGGCCCGTCCCCTCACCTGGCCCCTCGGCTCATACCCACTCGTGAAGCCGCTATGAGCGAATATTACTCAGTACTATTTTCTCGAAGACAACATCTCTGCCACAACAGCAGCACTCAAAAGCCTCCCGATCGAACGCTAACCAAGGAGCAGTGCTAAACACAAGTGAGCATGCGCACACACCGCTCGCGCCCAAGGGTTCTAAGAGGTGTCCTGCGGGGCCCCGGGTGGACCAATGGTTGCTGATTGCCGTCAGTGGTCCCTAGGGGGAATGAAAGTTGTTTCTCACGGGCTATTTCTTGCCATGGCTACAGATAAGTTCTTTCCTAAGCTTGGGCCTGGCTCCGCCCCCTACTTCTCCATCCACTCTGTCATGCACTTACCCTACTCCACACCGAAAGATCTGCTATCCACTTTTAACATGACCCCTTTTGCAGCTTGATGGATCTTTCCCAGATGTCTGTGTCGGATCTGGTAGCTCAGCCGAAATCCGATTCCATTTCTCAACCAAACCGCTCCCGCGCTCGCCTCCTGCCGCCTGGTGGAGGTTCCCGACCCCTACTCCACAGGGAAAGATCAGCTGTCCTCTTTCCACATCACCCTGTTCGGCAGCGTGATGGATCTTTCCCAGATGTCTGAGTCGGATCTGCCAGCTCAGCCGATAGCCGATTCTCTTTCACGAACAAACCGCGTCCACGCTCGCCTCCTGCAGCCCGGTGGAGGTGCCAGAGAGTGACGTTTTCTTCTACGGTCCAAAGTCAAAAACCGTCTTCATGGCAGGAGACAGCAGCTTAACTGGCCAGCCCGCTCACCTGCCCCCTCGACTCTGAGCCACTTGTAAACCTAATACCAGCGATTACTCGGTACTATTCTGTACAAGCCAACCTCTCTGCCACGACCGCACCACTCAAAAGCCTCCCGATCGAACGGTAACCAAGGAGCAGTGCTAAACACAAGTGAGCCCGCGCACACACCGCTCGCGCCCAAGGGTTCTCAGAGGTCTCCTGCGGGGCCCCGGGTTGACCAATGGTTGCGGAGTGACGTCAGCAGTCACTAGGTAGATTGAAAGTTGGTTCTTTTTTTTTTTTTTTTTTTTTTTTTGACTTTCTAAAGGGTGAATTTTATGGTATGTGAATTATCTCAATCAAGCTGATTTTTTTAGAAAAGTGTTCTACATGTAAGTATATATGAGTACATATATGAATATGTGTACATACATACAATAAATTGTAAGTTAATTTAGAAATAGACAGCTTCATATCCATCTAAATCAATGTTTAAATTCTTCTTAAGGATTTTAAGATGCTAACATATTTGAGAGAACACTACAATATCACATAACCTAGTTTGATAATTACAGGTACATACTAAAGATTTAAACTTAAATCTCCATTGAACTTTGAAATCCTAGAATCTGCAGCAACCTGCTCACTACTGAGTTGGCTTAGCTCTAGTTCCAATTTCATATTTGCACGGAACCAAGAAACTCTACAAAGGTGAACAGCACATCACTGGGTATGGAAGAGCAGGGCCGCGTCTTTTACACCCTCGTGACCTTTGCAGCACGCGGCACTGTCCCTCGCACACATGGCAGGCCACATGACAAATGAGGGAGATACTTTTTAAATACCATACTTGTAAAACAGGACCAGAACAGTTAAACTTTTGTTCTCTGTGCTATCCCGTTAGATCAGGTCAACAAACTTCTTATGTAAAGGACCAGATAGCAAATATATTTTAGGCTTTTGGACAAGATTGTTTCTGACAGAACTACTCAACTCCCTCCGAGTAACATGAAAGCAGCTGTAGACAATATATAAACAAATGGACAACATTTAAACAAATGATCCCCTGCTTTAGACCAGTGCTGTCCAACGGATCTTTCCACAGTAATAGAAATATTTTATTATCTGACTATTAAGCCCTTAAACTATGGCTACTGTGACTAAGAAACTGAATTTTTAAATTATTTTAAATGTAAACAGATACATGTGACTAGTGGCTACTGTCCTGACCAGCACTGCATTAGACAACTAACTAGCCAATTTTATTACCTCTGTTCAAAAAACCGAAAAACAGTACCTCTATTCAAAAAACTTAAAGCTAAAGATGAATTCTGTGACTACATTTCAAGGATGAACTGAGAAGAGAAAACACGATGTCAAATTTCTAATAATTCATAGATCCTACCACTAAGTATCAAAATTCGAAAGCAAATTATCTCAGTTCAAGCAGGAGGATACGTGTAGAGTTCCATGTATCTGGACTTCGCCATACTCTGTCTGGTGTACACTTGCTGGATTCCAGCTCTGAGGTCGTCCCAGATCTGGTCAAGGCCAATCTGCTTCAGTCCATGGGGATTCTGACTCCAGTTTGATGACATTGTGAGTAATGTTCTGAAGTCGTCCAGTGCAGCAATCCTTATTCAATATACAGCTAATTCTCCATTAGATGAAAATATACAGTATCATCCCAAATTTATTCACAGCAGCTCAGAAAAGGATGTCCTTTAACTGCAGAAAATGAAATCTCATTGCAGGCAAACCCGCATTTCCCCGGAGACTACAAGGCTCGCGCGACGTCTCCGCCTGGTCGCTGGGCCCAGGCCCTGGCGAAACCCCCGTCCCGCCAAGGTCGGGCAGCGTCCCTCAGCGCAGGGACCGCCCCGCCTGGAGCTGAGTGCCGAAAGTTGGTTCTAATGGGCTATTTCTTGACGTGGCTACAGATCAGTTCTTTTCTAAGATTGGGCCTAGCTCCGCCCCCTACCTCTCGTTCCGCTCTGTCATCCCCGTCCCCTACTCCACACGAAAGGATCTGGTGTACTCTTTCAACATGGCCCCTTTAGGCAGCGTGATTGATCTTTCCCAGATGTCTGAGTGGAAATGGGAGGTAGGCCAAAGCCGATTCTCTGTCTGAAACAAACCTCGTCCGAGCTCGCCTCCTGCAACCTGGTGGCGGTGCCTGAGAGTGACTCTTTCATCTACCGTCAAAAGTCAAAAAGCTTCTTCATGGGAGAAGACAGCAGCTTCAGAGGCCCGTCCCCTCACCTGGCCCCTCGGCTCATACCCACTCGTGAAGCCGCTATGAGCGAATATTACTCAGTACTATTTTCTCGAAGACAACATCTCTGCCACAACAGCAGCACTCAAAAGCCTCCCGATCGAACGCTAACCAAGGAGCAGTGCTAAACACAAGTGAGCATGCGCACACACCGCTCGCGCCCAAGGGTTCTAAGAGGTGTCCTGCGGGGCCCCGGGTGGACCAATGGTTGCTGATTGCCATCAGTGGTCCCTAGGGGGAATGAAAGTTGTTTCTCACGGGCTATTTCTTGCCATGGCTACAGATAAGTTCTTTCCTAAGCTTGGGCCTGGCTCCGCCCCCTACTTCTCCATCCACTCTGTCATCCACTTACCCTACTCCACACGGAAAGATCTGCTATCCACTTTTAACATGACCCCTTTTGCAGCTTGATGGATCTTTCCCAGATGTCTGTGTCGGATCTGGTAGCTCAGCCGAAATCCGATTCCATTTCTCAACCAAACCGCTCCCGCGCTCGCCTCCTGCCGCCTGGTGGAGGTTCCCGACCCCTACTCCACACGGAAAGATCAGCTGTCCTCTTTCCACATCACCCTGTTCGGCAGCGTGATGGATCTTTCCCAGATGTCTGAGTCGGATCTGCCAGCTCAGCCGATAGCCGATTCTCTTTCACGAACAAACCGCGTCCACGCTCGCCTCCTGCAGCCCGGTGGAGGTGCCAGAGAGTGACGTTTTCTTCTACGGTCCAAAGTCAAAAACCGTCTTCATGGCAGGAGACAGCAGCTTAACTGGCCAGCCCGCTCACCTGCCCCCTCGACTCTGAGCCACTTGTAAACCTAATACCAGCGATTACTCGGTACTATTCTGTAGAAGCCAACCTCTCTGCCACGACCGCACCACTCAAAAGCCTCCCGATCGAACGGTAACCAAGGAGCAGTGCTAAACACAAGTGAGAACGCGCACACACCGCTCGTGCCCGAGGGTTCTAAGAGGTCTCCTGCGGGGCCCCGGGTTGACCAATGGATGCTGAGTGACGTCAGCAGTCACTAAGGATATTGAAAGATGGTTCTAATGGGCTATTACTTGACGTGGCCACAGATCAGTTCTTTCCTAAGCTTGGGCCTGGCTCCGCCCCCTACTTCTCCATCCACTCTGTCATGCACTTACCCTACTCCACACCGAAAGATCTGCTATCCACTTTTAACATGACCCCTTTTGCAGCTTGATGGATCTTTCCCAGATGTCTGTGTCGGATCTGGTAGCTCAGCCGAAATCCGATTCCATTTCTCAACCAAACCGCTCCCGCGCTCGCCTCCTGCCGCCTGGTGGAGGTTCCCGACCCCTACTCCACAGGGAAAGATCAGCTGTCCTCTTTCCACATCACCCTGTTCGGCAGCGTGATGGATCTTTCCCAGATGTCTGAGTCGGATCTGCCAGCTCAGCCGATAGCCGATTCTCTTTCACGAACAAACCGCGTCCACGCTCGCCTCCTGCAGCCCGGTGGAGGTGCCAGAGAGTGACGTTTTCTTCTACGGTCCAAAGTCAAAAACCGTCTTCATGGCAGGAGACAGCAGCTTAACTGGCCAGCCCGCTCACCTGCCCCCTCGACTCTGAGCCACTTGTAAACCTAATACCAGCGATTACTCGGTACTATTCTGTACAAGCCAACCTCTCTGCCACGACCGCACCACTCAAAAGCCTCCCGATCGAACGGTAACCAAGGAGCAGTGCTAAACACAAGTGAGCCCGCGCACACACCGCTCGCGCCCAAGGGTTCTAAGAGGTCTCCTGCGGGGCCCCGGGTTGACCAATGGTTGCGGAGTGACGTCAGCAGTCACTAGGTAGATTGAAAGTTGGTTCTTTTTTTTTTTTTTTTTTTTTGACTTTCTAAAGGGTGAATTTTATGGTATGTGAATTATCTCAATCAAGCTGATTTTTTTAGAAAAGTGTTCTACATGTAAGTATATATGAGTACATATATGAATATGTGTACATACATACAATAAATTGTAAGTTAATTTAGAAATAGACAGCTTCATATCCATCTAAATCAATGTTTAAATTCTTCTTAAGGATTTTAAGATGCTAACATATTTGAGAGAACACTACAATATCACATAACCTAGTTTGATAATTACAGGTACATACTAAAGATTTAAACTTAAATCTCCATTGAACTTTGAAATCCTAGAATCTGCAGCAACCTGCTCACTACTGAGTTGGCTTAGCTCTAGTTCCAATTTCATATTTGCACGGAACCAAGAAACTCTACAAAGGTGAACAGCACATCACTGGGTATGGAAGAGCAGGGCCGCGTCTTTTACACCCTCGTGACCTTTGCAGCACGCGGCACTGTCCCTCGCACACATGGCAGGCCACATGACAAATGAGGGAGATACTTTTTAAATACCATACTTGTAAAACAGGACCAGAACAGTTAAACTTTTGTTCTCTGTGCTATCCCGTTAGATCAGGTCAACAAACTTCTTATGTAAAGTACCAGATAGCAAATATTTTAGGCTTTTGGACAAGATTGTTTCTGACAGAATTACTCAACTCCCTCCGAGTAACATGAAAGCAGCTGTAGACAATATATAAACAAATGGACAACATTTAAACAAATGATCCCCTGCTTTAGACCAGTGCTGTCCAACGGATCTTTCCACAGTAATAGAAATATTTTATTATCTGACTATTAAGCCCTTAAACTATGGCTACTGTGACTAAGAAACTGAATTTTTAAATTATTTTAAATGTAAACAGATACATGTGACTAGTGGCTACTGTCCTGACCAGCACTGCATTAGACAACTAACTAGCCAATTTTATTACCTCTGTTCAAAAAACCGAAAAACAGTACCTCTATTCAAAAAACTTAAAGCTAAAGATGAATTCTGTGACTACATTTCAAGGATGAACTGAGAAGAGAAAACACGATGTCAAATTTCTAATAATTCATAGATCCTACCACTAAGTATCAAAATTCGAAAGCAAATTATCTCAGTTCAAGCAGGAGGATACGTGTAGAGTTCCATGTATCTGGACTTCGCCATACTCTGTCTGGTGTACACTTGCTGGATTCCAGCTCTGAGGTCGTCCCAGATCTGGTCAAGGCCAATCTGCTTCAGTCCATGGGGATTCTGACTCCAGTTTGATGACATTGTGAGTAATGTTCTGAAGTCGTCCAGTGCAGCAATCCTTATTCAATATACAGCTAATTCTCCATTAGATGAAAATATACAGTATCATCCCAAATTTATTCACAGCAGCTCAGAAAAGGATGTCCTTTAACTGCAGAAAATGAAATCTCATTGCAGGCAAACCCACATTTCCCCGGAGACTACAAGGCTCGCGCGACGTCTCCGCCTCGTCGCTGGGCCCAGGCCCTGGCGGAAACCCCCGTCCCGCCAAGGTCGGGCAGCGTCCCTCAGCGCAGGGACCGCCCCGCCTGGAGCTGAGTGCCGAAAGTTGGTTCTAATGGGCTATTTCTTGACGTGGCTACAGATCAGTTCTTTTCTAAGATTGGGCCTAGCTCCGCCCCCTACCTCTCGTTCCGCTCTGTCATCCCCGTCCCCTACTCCACACGAAAGGATCTGGTGTACTCTTTCAACATGGCCCCTTTAGGCAGCGTGATTGATCTTTCCCAGATGTCTGAGTGGAAATGGGAGGTAGGCCAAAGCCGATTCTCTGTCTGAAACAAACCTCGTCCGAGCTCGCCTCCTGCAACCTGGTGGCGGTGCCTGAGAGTGACTCTTTCATCTACCGTCAAAAGTCAAAAAGCTTCTTCATGGGAGAAGACAGCAGCTTCAGAGGCCCGTCCCCTCACCTGGCCCCTCGGCTCATACCCACTCGTGAAGCCGCTATGAGCGAATATTACTCAGTACTATTTTCTCGAAGACAACATCTCTGCCACAACAGCAGCACTCAAAAGCCTCCCGATCGAACGCTAACCAAGGAGCAGTGCTAAACACAAGTGAGCATGCGCACACACCGCTCGCGCCCAAGGGTTCTAAGAGGTGTCCTGCGGGGCCCCGGGTGGACCAATGGTTGCTGATTGCCGTCAGTGGTCCCTAGGGGGAATGAAAGTTGTTTCTCACGGGCTATTTCTTGCCATGGCTACAGATAAGTTCTTTCCTAAGCTTGGGCCTGGCTCCGCCCCCTACTTCTCCATCCACTCTGTCATCCACTTACCCTACTCCACACGGAAAGATCTGCTATCCACTTTTAACATGACCCCTTTTGCAGCTTGATGGATCTTTCCCAGATGTCTGTGTCGGATCTGGTAGCTCAGCCGAAATCCGATTCCATTTCTCAACCAAACCGCTCCCGCGCTCGCCTCCTGCCGCCTGGTGGAGGTTCCCGACCCCTACTCCACACGGAAAGATCAGCTGTCCTCTTTCCACATCACCCTGTTCGGCAGCGTGATGGATCTTTCCCAGATGTCTGAGTCGGATCTGCCAGCTCAGCCGATAGCCGATTCTCTTTCACGAACAAACCGCGTCCACGCTCGCCTCCTGCAGCCCGGTGGAGGTGCCAGAGAGTGACGTTTTCTTCTACGGTCCAAAGTCAAAAACCGTCTTCATGGCAGGAGACAGCAGCTTAACTGGCCAGCCCGCTCACCTGCCCCCTCGACTCTGAGCCACTTGTAAACCTAATACCAGCGATTACTCGGTACTATTCTGTAGAAGCCAACCTCTCTGCCACGACCGCACCACTCAAAAGCCTCCCGATCGAACGGTAACCAAGGAGCAGTGCTAAACACAAGTGAGAACGCGCACACACCGCTCGTGCCCGAGGGTTCTAAGAGGTCTCCTGCGGGGCCCCGGGTTGACCAATGGATGCTGAGTGACGTCAGCAGTCACTAAGGATATTGAAAGATGGTTCTAATGGGCTATTACTTGACGTGGCCACAGATCAGTTCTTTCCTAAGCTTGGGCCTGGCTCCGCCCCCTACTTCTCCATCCACTCTGTCATGCACTTACCCTACTCCACACCGAAAGATCTGCTATCCACTTTTAACATGACCCCTTTTGCAGCTTGATGGATCTTTCCCAGATGTCTGTGTCGGATCTGGTAGCTCAGCCGAAATCCGATTCCATTTCTCAACCAAACCGCTCCCGCGCTCGCCTCCTGCCGCCTGGTGGAGGTTCCCGACCCCTACTCCACAGGGAAAGATCAGCTGTCCTCTTTCCACATCACCCTGTTCGGCAGCGTGATGGATCTTTCCCAGATGTCTGAGTCGGATCTGCCAGCTCAGCCGATAGCCGATTCTCTTTCACGAACAAACCGCGTCCACGCTCGCCTCCTGCAGCCCGGTGGAGGTGCCAGAGAGTGACGTTTTCTTCTACGGTCCAAAGTCAAAAACCGTCTTCATGGCAGGAGACAGCAGCTTAACTGGCCAGCCCGCTCACCTGCCCCCTCGACTCTGAGCCACTTGTAAACCTAATACCAGCGATTACTCGGTACTATTCTGTAGAAGCCAACCTCTCTGCCACGACCGCACCACTCAAAAGCCTCCCGATCGAACGGTAACCAAGGAGCAGTGCTAAACACAAGTGAGCCCGCGCACACACCGCTCGCGCCCAAGGGTTCTAAGAGGTCTCCTGCGGGGCCCCGGGTTGACCAATGGTTGCGGAGTGACGTCAGCAGTCACTAGGTAGATTGAAAGTTGGTTCTTTTTTTTTTTTTTTTTTTTTGACTTTCTAAAGGGTGAATTTTATGGTATGTGAATTATCTCAATCAAGCTGATTTTTTTAGAAAAGTGTTCTACATGTAAGTATATATGAGTACATATATGAATATGTGTACATACATACAATAAATTGTAAGTTAATTTAGAAATAGACAGCTTCATATCCATCTAAATCAATGTTTAAATTCTTCTTAAGGATTTTAAGATGCTAACATATTTGAGAGAACACTACAATATCACATAACCTAGTTTGATAATTACAGGTACATACTAAAGATTTAAACTTAAATCTCCATTGAACTTTGAAATCCTAGAATCTGCAGCAACCTGCTCACTACTGAGTTGGCTTAGCTCTAGTTCCAATTTCATATTTGCACGGAACCAAGAAACTCTACAAAGGTGAACAGCACATCACTGGGTATGGAAGAGCAGGGCCGCGTCTTTTACACCCTCGTGACCTTTGCAGCACGCGGCACTGTCCCTCGCACACATGGCAGGCCACATGACAAATGAGGGAGATACTTTTTAAATACCATACTTGTAAAACAGGACCAGAACAGTTAAACTTTTGTTCTCTGTGCTATCCCGTTAGATCAGGTCAACAAACTTCTTATGTAAAGTACCAGATAGCAAATATTTTAGGCTTTTGGACAAGATTGTTTCTGACAGAATTACTCAACTCCCTCCGAGTAACATGAAAGCAGCTGTAGACAATATATAAACAAATGGACAACATTTAAACAAATGATCCCCTGCTTTAGACCAGTGCTGTCCAACGGATCTTTCCACAGTAATAGAAATATTTTATTATCTGACTATTAAGCCCTTAAACTATGGCTACTGTGACTAAGAAACTGAATTTTTAAATTATTTTAAATGTAAACAGATACATGTGACTAGTGGCTACTGTCCTGACCAGCACTGCATTAGACAACTAACTAGCCAATTTTATTACCTCTGTTCAAAAAACCGAAAAACAGTACCTCTATTCAAAAAACTTAAAGCTAAAGATGAATTCTGTGACTACATTTCAAGGATGAACTGAGAAGAGAAAACACGATGTCAAATTTCTAATAATTCATAGATCCTACCACTAAGTATCAAAATTCGAAAGCAAATTATCTCAGTTCAAGCAGGAGGATACGTGTAGAGTTCCATGTATCTGGACTTCGCCATACTCTGTCTGGTGTACACTTGCTGGATTCCAGCTCTGAGGTCGTCCCAGATCTGGTCAAGGCCAATCTGCTTCAGTCCATGGGGATTCTGACTCCAGTTTGATGACATTGTGAGTAATGTTCTGAAGTCGTCCAGTGCAGCAATCCTTATTCAATATACAGCTAATTCTCCATTAGATGAAAATATACAGTATCATCCCAAATTTATTCACAGCAGCTCAGAAAAGGATGTCCTTTAACTGCAGAAAATGAAATCTCATTGCAGGCAAACCCACATTTCCCCGGAGACTACAAGGCTCGCGCGACGTCTCCGCCTCGTCGCTGGGCCCAGGCCCTGGCGGAAACCCCCGTCCCGCCAAGGTCGGGCAGCGTCCCTCAGCGCAGGGACCGCCCCGCCTGGAGCTGAGTGCCGAAAGTTGGTTCTAATGGGCTATTTCTTGACGTGGCTACAGATCAGTTCTTTTCTAAGATTGGGCCTAGCTCCGCCCCCTACCTCTCGTTCCGCTCTGTCATCCCCGTCCCCTACTCCACACGAAAGGATCTGGTGTACTCTTTCAACATGGCCCCTTTAGGCAGCGTGATTGATCTTTCCCAGATGTCTGAGTGGAAATGGGAGGTAGGCCAAAGCCGATTCTCTGTCTGAAACAAACCTCGTCCGAGCTCGCCTCCTGCAACCTGGTGGCGGTGCCTGAGAGTGACTCTTTCATCTACCGTCAAAAGTCAAAAAGCTTCTTCATGGGAGAAGACAGCAGCTTCAGAGGCCCGTCCCCTCACCTGGCCCCTCGGCTCATACCCACTCGTGAAGCCGCTATGAGCGAATATTACTCAGTACTATTTTCTCGAAGACAACATCTCTGCCACAACAGCAGCACTCAAAAGCCTCCCGATCGAACGCTAACCAAGGAGCAGTGCTAAACACAAGTGAGCATGCGCACACACCGCTCGCGCCCAAGGGTTCTAAGAGGTGTCCTGCGGGGCCCCGGGTGGACCAATGGTTGCTGATTGCCGTCAGTGGTCCCTAGGGGGAATGAAAGTTGTTTCTCACGGGCTATTTCTTGCCATGGCTACAGATAAGTTCTTTCCTAAGCTTGGGCCTGGCTCCGCCCCCTACTTCTCCATCCACTCTGTCATCCACTTACCCTACTCCACACGGAAAGATCTGCTATCCACTTTTAACATGACCCCTTTTGCAGCTTGATGGATCTTTCCCAGATGTCTGTGTCGGATCTGGTAGCTCAGCCGAAATCCGATTCCATTTCTCAACCAAACCGCTCCCGCGCTCGCCTCCTGCCGCCTGGTGGAGGTTCCCGACCCCTACTCCACACGGAAAGATCAGCTGTCCTCTTTCCACATCACCCTGTTCGGCAGCGTGATGGATCTTTCCCAGATGTCTGAGTCGGATCTGCCAGCTCAGCCGATAGCCGATTCTCTTTCACGAACAAACCGCGTCCACGCTCGCCTCCTGCAGCCCGGTGGAGGTGCCAGAGAGTGACGTTTTCTTCTACGGTCCAAAGTCAAAAACCGTCTTCATGGCAGGAGACAGCAGCTTAACTGGCCAGCCCGCTCACCTGCCCCCTCGACTCTGAGCCACTTGTAAACCTAATACCAGCGATTACTCGGTACTATTCTGTACAAGCCAACCTCTCTGCCACGACCGCACCACTCAAAAGCCTCCCGATCGAACGGTAACCAAGGAGCAGTGCTAAACACAAGTGAGAACGCGCACACACCGCTCGTGCCCGAGGGTTCTAAGAGGTCTCCTGCGGGGCCCCGGGTTGACCAATGGATGCTGAGTGACGTCAGCAGTCACTAAGGATATTGAAAGATGGTTCTAATGGGCTATTACTTGACGTGGCCACAGATCAGTTCTTTCCTAAGCTTGGGCCTGGCTCCGCCCCCTACTTCTCCATCCACTCTGTCATGCACTTACCCTACTCCACACCGAAAGATCTGCTATCCACTTTTAACATGACCCCTTTTGCAGCTTGATGGATCTTTCCCAGATGTCTGTGTCGGATCTGGTAGCTCAGCCGAAATCCGATTCCATTTCTCAACCAAACCGCTCCCGCGCTCGCCTCCTGCCGCCTGGTGGAGGTTCCCGACCCCTACTCCACAGGGAAAGATCAGCTGTCCTCTTTCCACATCACCCTGTTCGGCAGCGTGATGGATCTTTCCCAGATGTCTGAGTCGGATCTGCCAGCTCAGCCGATAGCCGATTCTCTTTCACGAACAAACCGCGTCCACGCTCGCCTCCTGCAGCCCGGTGGAGGTGCCAGAGAGTGACGTTTTCTTCTACGGTCCAAAGTCAAAAACCGTCTTCATGGCAGGAGACAGCAGCTTAACTGGCCAGCCCGCTCACCTGCCCCCTCGACTCTGAGCCACTTGTAAACCTAATACCAGCGATTACTCGGTACTATTCTGTAGAAGCCAACCTCTCTGCCACGACCGCACCACTCAAAAGCCTCCCGATCGAACGGTAACCAAGGAGCAGTGCTAAACACAAGTGAGCCCGCGCACACACCGCTCGCGCCCAAGGGTTCTAAGAGGTCTCCTGCGGGGCCCCGGGTTGACCAATGGTTGCGGAGTGACGTCAGCAGTCACTAGGTAGATTGAAAGTTGGTTCTTTTTTTTTTTTTTTTTTTTTGACTTTCTAAAGGGTGAATTTTATGGTATGTGAATTATCTCAATCAAGCTGATTTTTTTAGAAAAGTGTTCTACATGTAAGTATATATGAGTACATATATGAATATGTGTACATACATACAATAAATTGTAAGTTAATTTAGAAATAGACAGCTTCATATCCATCTAAATCAATGTTTAAATTCTTCTTAAGGATTTTAAGATGCTAACATATTTGAGAGAACACTACAATATCACATAACCTAGTTTGATAATTACAGGTACATACTAAAGATTTAAACTTAAATCTCCATTGAACTTTGAAATCCTAGAATCTGCAGCAACCTGCTCACTACTGAGTTGGCTTAGCTCTAGTTCCAATTTCATATTTGCACGGAACCAAGAAACTCTACAAAGGTAAACAGCACATCACTGGGTATGGAAGAGCAGGGCCGCGTCTTTTACACCCTCGTGACCTTTGCAGCACGCGGCACTGTCCCTCGCACACATGGCAGGCCACATGACAAATGAGGGAGATACTTTTTAAATACCATACTTGTAAAACAGGACCAGAACAGTTAAACTTTTGTTCTCTGTGCTATCCCGTTAGATCAGGTCAACAAACTTCTTATGTAAAGGACCAGATAGCAAATATTTTAGGCTTTTGGACAAGATTGTTTCTGACAGAACTACTCAACTCCCTCCGAGTAACATGAAAGCAGCTGTAGACAATATATAAACAAATGGACAACATTTAAACAAATGATCCCCTGCTTTAGACCAGTGCTGTCCAACGGATCTTTCCACAGTAATAGAAATATTTTATTATCTGACTATTAAGCCCTTAAACTATGGCTACTGTGACTAAGAAACTGAATTTTTAAATTATTTTAAATGTAAACAGATACATGTGACTAGTGGCTACTGTCCTGACCAGCACTGCATTAGACAACTAACTAGCCAATTTTATTACCTCTGTTCAAAAAACCGAAAAACAGTACCTCTATTCAAAAAACTTAAAGCTAAAGATGAATTCTGTGACTACATTTCAAGGATGAACTGAGAAGAGAAAACACGATGTCAAATTTCTAATAATTCATAGATCCTACCACTAAGTATCAAAATTCGAAAGCAAATTATCTCAGTTCAAGCAGGAGGATACGTGTAGAGTTCCATGTATCTGGACTTCGCCATACTCTGTCTGGTGTACACTTGCTGGATTCCAGCTCTGAGGTCGTCCCAGATCTGGTCAAGGCCAATCTGCTTCAGTCCATGGGGATTCTGACTCCTGTTTGATGACATTGTGAGTAATGTTCTGAAGTCGTCCAGTGCAGCAATCCTTATTCAAAATACAGCTAATTCTCCATTAGATGAAAATATACAGTATCATCCCAAATTTATTCACAGCAGCTCAGAAAAGGATGTCCTTTAACTGCAGAAAATGAAATCTCATTGCAGGCAAACCCGCATTTCCCCGGAGACTACAAGGCTCGCGCGACGTCTCCGCCTGGTCGCTGGGCCCAGGCCCTGGCGAAACCCCCGTCCCGCCAAGGTCGGGCAGCGTCCCTCAGCGCAGGGACCGCCCCGCCTGGAGCTGAGTGCCGAAAGTTGGTTCTAATGGGCTATTTCTTGACGTGGCTACAGATCAGTTCTTTTCTAAGATTGGGCCTAGCTCCGCCCCCTACCTCTCGTTCCGCTCTGTCATCCCCGTCCCCTACTCCACACGAAAGGATCTGGTGTACTCTTTCAACATGGCCCCTTTAGGCAGCGTGATTGATCTTTCCCAGATGTCTGAGTGGAAATGGGAGGTAGGCCAAAGCCGATTCTCTGTCTGAAACAAACCTCGTCCGAGCTCGCCTCCTGCAACCTGGTGGCGGTGCCTGAGAGTGACTCTTTCATCTACCGTCAAAAGTCAAAAAGCTTCTTCATGGGAGAAGACAGCAGCTTCAGAGGCCCGTCCCCTCACCTGGCCCCTCGGCTCATACCCACTCGTGAAGCCGCTATGAGCGAATATTACTCAGTACTATTTTCTCGAAGACAACATCTCTGCCACAACAGCAGCACTCAAAAGCCTCCCGATCGAACGCTAACCAAGGAGCAGTGCTAAACACAAGTGAGCATGCGCACACACCGCTCGCGCCCAAGGGTTCTAAGAGGTGTCCTGCGGGGCCCCGGGTGGACCAATGGTTGCTGATTGCCGTCAGTGGTCCCTAGGGGGAATGAAAGTTGTTTCTCACGGGCTATTTCTTGCCATGGCTACAGATAAGTTCTTTCCTAAGCTTGGGCCTGGCTCCGCCCCCTACTTCTCCATCCACTCTGTCATGCACTTACCCTACTCCACACCGAAAGATCTGCTATCCACTTTTAACATGACCCCTTTTGCAGCTTGATGGATCTTTCCCAGATGTCTGTGTCGGATCTGGTAGCTCAGCCGAAATCCGATTCCATTTCTCAACCAAACCGCTCCCGCGCTCGCCTCCTGCCGCCTGGTGGAGGTTCCCGACCCCTACTCCACAGGGAAAGATCAGCTGTCCTCTTTCCACATCACCCTGTTCGGCAGCGTGATGGATCTTTCCCAGATGTCTGAGTCGGATCTGCCAGCTCAGCCGATAGCCGATTCTCTTTCACGAACAAACCGCGTCCACGCTCGCCTCCTGCAGCCCGGTGGAGGTGCCAGAGAGTGACGTTTTTTTCTACGGTCCAAAGTCAAAAACCGTCTTCATGGCAGGAGACAGCAGCTTAACTGGCCAGCCCGCTCACCTGCCCCCTCGACTCTGAGCCACTTGTAAACCTAATACCAGCGATTACTCGGTACTATTCTGTACAAGCCAACCTCTCTGCCACGACCGCACCACTCAAAAGCCTCCCGATCGAACGGTAACCAAGGAGCAGTGCTAAACACAAGTGAGCCCGCGCACACACCGCTCGCGCCCAAGGGTTCTCAGAGGTCTCCTACGGGGCCCCGGGTTGACCAATGGTTGCGGAGTGACGTCAGCAGTCACTAGGTAGATTGAAAGTTGGTTCTTTTTTTTTTTTTTTTTTTTTTTTTGACTTTCTAAAGGGTGCATTTTATGGTATGTGAATTATCTCAATCAAGCTGATTTTTTTAGAAAAGTGTTCTACATGTAAGTATATATGAGTACATATATGAATATGTGTACATACATACAATAAATTGTAAGTTAATTTAGAAATAGACAGCTTCATATCCATCTAAATCAATGTTTAAATTCTTCTTAAGGATTTTAAGATGCTAACATATTTGAGAGAACACTACAATATCACATAACCTAGTTTGATAATTACAGGTACATACTAAAGATTTAAACTTAAATCTCCATTGAACTTTGAAATCCTAGAATCTGCAGCAACCTGCTCACTACTGAGTTGGCTTAGCTCTAGTTCCAATTTCATATTTGCACGGAACCAAGAAACTCTACAAAGGTGAACAGCACATCACTGGGTATGGAAGAGCAGGGCCGCGTCTTTTACACCCTCGTGACCTTTGCAGCACGCGGCACTGTCCCTCGCACACATGGCAGGCCACATGACAAATGAGGGAGATACTTTTTAAATACCATACTTGTAAAACAGGACCAGAACAGTTAAACTTTTGTTCTCTGTGCTATCCCGTTAGATCAGGTCAACAAACTTCTTATGTAAAGGACCAGATAGCAAATATTTTAGGCTTTTGGACAAGATTGTTTCTGACAGAACTACTCAACTCCCTCCGAGTAACATGAAAGCAGCTGTAGACAATATATAAACAAATGGACAACATTTAAACAAATGATCCCCTGCTTTAGACCAGTGCTGTCCAACGGATCTTTCCACAGTAATAGAAATATTTTATTATCTGACTATTAAGCCCTTAAACTATGGCTACTGTGACTAAGAAACTGAATTTTTAAATTATTTTAAATGTAAACAGATACATGTGACTAGTGGCTACTGTCCTGACCAGCACTGCATTAGACAACTAACTAGCCAATTTTATTACCTCTGTTCAAAAAACCGAAAAACAGTACCTCTATTCAAAAAACTTAAAGCTAAAGATGAATTCTGTGACTACATTTCAAGGATGAACTGAGAAGAGAAAACACGATGTCAAATTTCTAATAATTCATAGATCCTACCACTAAGTATCAAAATTCGAAAGCAAATTATCTCAGTTCAAGCAGGAGGATACGTGTAGAGTTCCATGTATCTGGACTTCGCCATACTCTGTCTGGTGTACACTTGCTGGATTCCAGCTCTGAGGTCGTCCCAGATCTGGTCAAGGCCAATCTGCTTCAGTCCATGGGGATTCTGACTCCTGTTTGATGACATTGTGAGTAATGTTCTGAAGTCGTCCAGTGCAGCAATCCTTATTCAAAATACAGCTAATTCTCCATTAGATGAAAATATACAGTATCATCCCAAATTTATTCACAGCAGCTCAGAAAAGGATGTCCTTTAACTGCAGAAAATGAAATCTCATTGCAGGCAAACCCGCATTTCCCCGGAGACTACAAGGCTTGCGCGACGTCTCCGCCTGGTCGCTGGGCCCAGGCCCTGGCGAAACCCCCGTCCCGCCAAGGTCGGGCAGCGTCCCTCAGCGCAGGGACCGCCCCGCCTGGAGCTGAGTGCCGAAAGTTGGTTCTAATGGGCTATTTCTTGACGTGGCTACAGATCAGTTCTTTTCTAAGATTGGGCCTAGCTCCGCCCCCTACCTCTCGTTCCGCTCTGTCATCCCCGTCCCCTACTCCACACGAAAGGATCTGGTGTACTCTTTCAACATGGCCCCTTTAGGCAGCGTGATTGATCTTTCCCAGATGTCTGAGTGGAAATGGGAGGTAGGCCAAAGCCGATTCTCTGTCTGAAACAAACCTCGTCCGAGCTCGCCTCCTGCAACCTGGTGGCGGTGCCTGAGAGTGACTCTTTCATCTACCGTCAAAAGTCAAAAAGCTTCTTCATGGGAGAAGACAGCAGCTTCAGAGGCCCGTCCCCTCACCTGGCCCCTCGGCTCATACCCACTCGTGAAGCCGCTATGAGCGAATATTACTCAGTACTATTTTCTCGAAGACAACATCTCTGCCACAACAGCAGCACTCAAAAGCCTCCCGATCGAACGCTAACCAAGGAGCAGTGCTAAACACAAGTGAGCATGCGCACACACCGCTCGCGCCCAAGGGTTCTAAGAGGTGTCCTGCGGGGCCCCGGGTGGACCAATGGTTGCTGATTGCCGTCAGTGGTCCCTAGGGGGAATGAAAGTTGTTTCTCACGGGCTATTTCTTGCCATGGCTACAGATAATTTCTTTCCTAAGCTTGGGCCTGGCTCCGCCCCCTACTTCTCCATCCACTCTGTCATCCACTTACTCTACTCCACACGGAAAGATCTGCTATCCACTTTTAACATGACCCCTTTTGCAGCTTGATGGATCTTTCCCAGATGTCTGTGTCGGATCTGGTAGCTCAGCCGAAATCCGATTCCATTTCTCAACCAAACCGCTCCCGCGCTCGCCTCCTGCCGCCTGGTGGAGGTTCCCGACCCCTACTCCACAGGGAAAGATCAGCTGTCCTCTTTCCACATCACCCTGTTTGGCAGCGTGATGGATCTTTCCCAGATGTCTGAGTCGGATCTGCCAGCTCAGCCGATAGCCGATTCTCTTTCACGAACAAACCGCGTCCACGCTCGCCTCCTGCAGCCCGGTGGAGGTGCCAGAGAGTGACGTTTTCTTCTACGGTCCAAAGTCAAAAACCGTCTTCATGGCAGGAGACAGCAGCTTAACTGGCCAGCCCGCTCACCTGCCCCCTCGACTCTGAGCCACTTGTAAACCTAATACCAGCGATTACTCGGTACTATTCTGTAGAAGCCAACCTCTCTGCCACGACCGCACCACTCAAAAGCCTCCCGATCGAACGGTAACCAAGGAGCAGTGCTAAACACAAGTGAGAACGCGCACACACCGCTCGTGCCCGAGGGTTCTAAGAGGTCTCCTGCGGGGCCCCGGGTTGACCAATGGATGCTGAGTGACGTCAGCAGTCACTAAGGATATTGAAAGATGGTTCTAATGGGCTATTACTTGACGTGGCCACAGATCAGTTCTTTCCTAAGCTTGGGCCTGGCTCCGCCCCCTACTTCTCCATCCACTCTGTCATCCACTTACCCTACTCCACACCGAAAGATCTGCTATCCACTTTTAACATGACCCCTTTTGCAGCTTGATGCATCTTTCCCAGATGTCTGTGTCGGATCTGGTAGCTCAGCCGAAATCCGATTCCATTTCTCAACCAAACCGCTCCCGCGCTCGCCTCCTGCCGCCTGGTGGAGGTTCCCGACCCCTACTCCACAGGGAAAGATCAGCTGTCCTCTTTCCACATCACCCTGTTCGGCAGCGTGATGGATCTTTCCCAGATGTCTGAGTCGGATCTGCCAGCTCAGCCGATAGCCGATTCTCTTTCACGAACAAACCGCGTCCACGCTCGCCTCCTGCAGCCCGGTGGAGGTGCCAGAGAGTGACGTTTTCTTCTACGGTCCAAAGTCAAAAACCGTCTTCATGGCAGGAGACAGCAGCTTAACTGGCCAGCCCGCTCACCTGCCCCCTCGACTCTGAGCCACTTGTAAACCTAATACCAGCGATTACTCGGTACTATTCTGTACAAGCCAACCTCTCTGCCACGACCGCACCACTCAAAAGCCTCCCGATCGAACGGTAACCAAGGAGCAGTGCTAAACACAAGTGAGCCCGCGCACACACCGCTCGCGCCCAAGGGTTCTAAGAGGTCTCCTGCGGGGCCCCGGGTTGACCAATGGTTGCGGAGTGACGTCAGCAGTCACTAGGTAGATTGAAAGTTGGTTCTTTTTTTTTTTTTTTTTTTTTTGACTTTCTAAAGGGTGAATTTTATGGTATGTGAATTATCTCAATCAAGCTGATTTTTTTAGAAAAGTGTTCTACATGTAAGTATATATGAGTACATATATGAATATGTGTACATACATACAATAAATTGTAAGTTAATTTAGAAATAGACAGCTTCATATCCATCTAAATCAATGTTTAAATTCTTCTTAAGGATTTTAAGATGCTAACATATTTGAGAGAACACTACAATATCACATAACCTAGTTTGATAATTACAGATACATACTAAAGATTTAAACTTAAATCTGCATTGAACTTTGAAATCCTAGAATCTGCAGCAACCTGCTCACTACTGAGTTGGCTTAGCTCTAGTTCCAATTTCATATTTGCACGGAACCAAGAAACTCTACAAAGGTGAACAGCACATCACTGGGTATGGAAGAGCAGGGCCGCGTCTTTTACACCCTCGTGACCTTTGCAGCACGCGGCACTGTCCCTCGCACACATGGCAGGCCACATGACAAATGAGGGAGATACTTTTTAAATACCATACTTGTAAAACAGGACCAGAACAGTTAAACTTTTGTTCTCTGTGCTATCCCGTTAGATCAGGTCAACAAACTTCTTATGTAAAGGACCAGATAGCAAATATTTTAGGCTTTTGGACAAGATTGTTTCTGACAGAACTACTCAACTCCCTCCGAGTAACATGAAAGCAGCTGTAGACAATATATAAACAAATGGACAACATTTAAACAAATGATCCCCTGCTTTAGACCAGTGCTGTCCAACGGATCTTTCCACAGTAATAGAAATATTTTATTATCTGACTATTAAGCCCTTAAACTATGGCTACTGTGACTAAGAAACTGAATTTTTAAATTATTTTAAATGTAAACAGATACATGTGACTAGTGGCTACTGTCCTGACCAGCACTGCATTAGACAACTAACTAGCCAATTTTATTACCTCTGTTCAAAAAACCGAAAAACAGTACCTCTATTCAAAAAACTTAAAGCTAAAGATGAATTCTGTGACTACATTTCAAGGATGAACTGAGAAGAGAAAACACGATGTCAAATTTCTAATAATTCATAGATCCTACCACTAAGTATCAAAATTCGAAAGCAAATTATCTCAGTTCAAGCAGGAGGATACGTGTAGAGTTCCATGTATCTGGACTTCGCCATACTCTGTCTGGTGTACACTTGCTGGATTCCAGCTCTGAGGTCGTCCCAGATCTGGTCAAGGCCAATCTGCTTCAGTCCATGGGGATTCTGACTCCTGTTTGATGACATTGTGAGTAATGTTCTGAAGTCGTCCAGTGCAGCAATCCTTATTCAAAATACAGCTAATTCTCCATTAGATGAAAATATACAGTATCATCCCAAATTTATTCACAGCAGCTCAGAAAAGGATGTCCTTTAACTGCAGAAAATGAAATCTCATTGCAGGCAAACCCGCATTTCCTCGGAGACTACAAGGCTCGCGCGACGTCTCCGCCTCGTCGCTGGGCCCAGGCCCTGGCGGAAACCCCCGTCCCGCCAAGGTCGGGCAGCGTCCCTCAGCGCAGGGACCGCCCCGCCTGGAGCTGAGTGCCGAAAGTTGGTTCTAATGGGCTATTTCTTGACGTGGCTACAGATCAGTTCTTTTCTAAGATTGGGCCTAGCTCCGCCCCCTACCTCTCGTTCCGCTCTGTCATCCCCGTCCCCTACTCCACACGAAAGGATCTGGTGTACTCTTTCAACATGGCCCCTTTAGGCAGCGTGATTGATCTTTCCCAGATGTCTGAGTGGAAATGGGAGGTAGGCCAAAGCCGATTCTCTGTCTGAAACAAACCTCGTCCGAGCTCGCCTCCTGCAACCTGGTGGCGGTGCCTGAGAGTGACTCTTTCATCTACCGTCAAAAGTCAAAAAGCTTCTTCATGGGAGAAGACAGCAGCTTCAGAGGCCCGTCCCCTCACCTGGCCCCTCGGCTCATACCCACTCGTGAAGCCGCTATGAGCGAATATTACTCAGTACTATTTTCTCGAAGACAACATCTCTGCCACAACAGCAGCACTCAAAAGCCTCCCGATCGAACGCTAACCAAGGAGCAGTGCTAAACACAAGTGAGCATGCGCACACACCGCTCGCGCCCAAGGGTTCTAAGAGGTGTCCTGCGGGGCCCCGGGTGGACCAATGGTTGCTGATTGCCATCAGTGGTCCCTAGGGGGAATGAAAGTTGTTTCTCACGGGCTATTTCTTGCCATGGCTACAGATAAGTTCTTTCCTAAGCTTGGGCCTGGCTCCGCCCCCTACTTCTCCATCCACTCTGTCATCCACTTACCCTACTCCACACGGAAAGATCTGCTATCCACTTTTAACATGACCCCTTTTGCAGCTTGATGGATCTTTCCCAGATGTCTGTGTCGGATCTGGTAGCTCAGCCGAAATCCGATTCCATTTCTCAACCAAACCGCTCCCGCGCTCGCCTCCTGCCGCC
This sequence comes from Cynocephalus volans, assembly GCF_027409185.1. Classification (NCBI taxonomy): domain Eukaryota; kingdom Metazoa; phylum Chordata; class Mammalia; order Dermoptera; family Cynocephalidae; genus Cynocephalus; species Cynocephalus volans. The sequence goes on from NC_084469.1 coordinate 62,670,564, forward strand.
TGGTGGAGGTTCCCGACCCCTACTCCACACGGAAAGATCAGCTGTCCTCTTTCCACATCACCCTGTTTGGCAGCGTGATGGATCTTTCCCAGATGTCTGAGTCGGATCTGCCAGCTCAGCCGATAGCCGATTCTCTTTCACGAACAAACCGCGTCCACGCTCGCCTCCTGCAGCCCGGTGGAGGTGCCAGAGAGTGACGTTTTCTTCTACGGTCCAAAGTCAAAAACCGTCTTCATGGCAGGAGACAGCAGCTTAACTGGCCAGCCCGCTCACCTGCCCCCTCGACTCTGAGCCACTTGTAAACCTAATACCAGCGATTACTCGGTACTATTCTGTACAAGCCAACCTCTCTGCCACGACCGCACCACTCAAAAGCCTCCCGATCGAACGGTAACCAAGGAGCAGTGCTAAACACAAGTGAGCCCGCGCACACACCGCTCGCGCCCAAGGGTTCTAAGAGGTCTCCTGCGGGGCCCCGGGTTGACCAATGGTTGCGGAGTGACGTCAGCAGTCACTAGGTAGATTGAAAGTTGGTTCTTTTTTTTTTTTTTTTTTTTTTGACTTTCTAAAGGGTGAATTTTATGGTATGTGAATTATCTCAATCAAGCTGATTTTTTTAGAAAAGTGTTCTACATGTAAGTATATATGAGTACATATATGAATATGTGTACATACATACAATAAATTGTAAGTTAATTTAGAAATAGACAGCTTCATATCCATCTAAATCAATGTTTAAATTCTTCTTAAGGATTTTAAGATGCTAACATATTTGAGAGAACACTACAATATCACATAACCTAGTTTGATAATTACAGATACATACTAAAGATTTAAACTTCAATCTCCATTGAACTTTGAAATCCTAGAATCTGCAGCAACCTGCTCACTACTGAGTTGGCTTAGCTCTAGTTCCAATTTCATATTTGCACGGAACCAAGAAACTCTACAAAGGTGAACAGCACATCACTGGGTATGGAAGAGCAGGGCCGCGTCTTTTACACCCTCGTGACCTTTGCAGCACGCGGCACTGTCCCTCGCACACATGGCAGGCCACATGACAAATGAGGGAGATACTTTTTAAATACCATACTTGTAAAACAGGACCAGAACAGTTAAACTTTTGTTCTCTGTGCTATCCCGTTAGATCAGGTCAACAAACTTCTTATGTAAAGGACCAGATAGCAAATATTTTAGGCTTTTGGACAAGATTGTTTCTGACAGAACTACTCAACTCCCTCCGAGTAACATGAAAGCAGCTGTAGACAATATATAAACAAATGGACAACATTTAAACAAATGATCCCCTGCTTTAGACCAGTGCTGTCCAACGGATCTTTCCACAGTAATAGAAATATTTTATTATCTGACTATTAAGCCCTTAAACTATGGCTACTGTGACTAAGAAACTGAATTTTTAAATTATTTTAAATGTAAACAGATACATGTGACTAGTGGCTACTGTCCTGACCAGCACTGCATTAGACAACTAACTAGCCAATTTTATTACCTCTGTTCAAAAAACCGAAAAACAGTACCTCTATTCAAAAAACTTAAAGCTAAAGATGAATTCTGTGACTACATTTCAAGGATGAACTGAGAAGAGAAAACACGATGTCAAATTTCTAATAATTCATAGATCCTACCACTAAGTATCAAAATTCGAAAGCAAATTATCTCAGTTCAAGCAGGAGGATACGTGTAGAGTTCCATGTATCTGGACTTCGCCATACTCTGTCTGGTGTACACTTGCTGGATTCCAGCTCTGAGGTCGTCCCAGATCTGGTCAAGGCCAATCTGCTTCAGTCCATGGGGATTCTGACTCCTGTTTGATGACATTGTGAGTAATGTTCTGAAGTCGTCCAGTGCAGCAATCCTTATTCAAAATACAGCTAATTCTCCATTAGATGAAAATATACAGTATCATCCCAAATTTATTCACAGCAGCTCAGAAAAGGATGTCCTTTAACTGCAGAAAATGAAATCTCATTGCAGGCAAACCCGCATTTCCCCGGAGACTACAAGGCTCGCGCGACGTCTCCGCCTCGTCGCTGGGCCCAGGCCCTGGCGGAAACCCCCGTCCCGCCAAGGTCGGGCAGCGTCCCTCAGCGCAGGGACCGCCCCGCCTGGAGCTGAGTGCCGAAAGTTGGTTCTAATGGGCTATTTCTTGACGTGGCTACAGATCAGTTCTTTTCTAAGATTGGGCCTAGCTCCGCCCCCTACCTCTCGTTCCGCTCTGTCATCCCCGTCCCCTACTCCACACGAAAGGATCTGGTGTACTCTTTCAACATGGCCCCTTTAGGCAGCGTGATTGATCTTTCCCAGATGTCTGAGTGGAAATGGGAGGTAGGCCAAAGCCGATTCTCTGTCTGAAACAAACCTCGTCCGAGCTCGCCTCCTGCAACCTGGTGGCGGTGCCTGAGAGTGACTCTTTCATCTACCGTCAAAAGTCAAAAAGCTTCTTCATGGGAGAAGACAGCAGCTTCAGAGGCCCGTCCCCTCACCTGGCCCCTCGGCTCATACCCACTCGTGAAGCCGCTATGAGCGAATATTACTCAGTACTATTTTCTCGAAGACAACATCTCTGCCACAACAGCAGCACTCAAAAGCCTCCCGATCGAACGCTAACCAAGGAGCAGTGCTAAACACAAGTGAGCATGCGCACACACCGCTCGCGCCCAAGGGTTCTAAGAGGTGTCCTGCGGGGCCCCGGGTGGACCAATGGTTGCTGATTGCCGTCAGTGGTCCCTAGGGGGAATGAAAGTTGTTTCTCACGGGCTATTTCTTGCCATGGCTACAGATAAGTTCTTTCCTAAGCTTGGGCCTGGCTCCGCCCCCTACTTCTCCATCCACTCTGTCATCCACTTACTCTACTCCACACGGAAAGATCTGCTATCCACTTTTAACATGACCCCTTTTGCAGCTTGATGGATCTTTCCCAGATGTCTGTGTCGGATCTGGTAGCTCAGCCGAAATCCGATTCCATTTCTCAACCAAACCGCTCCCGCGCTCGCCTCCTGCCGCCTGGTGGAGGTTCCCGACCCCTACTCCACAGGGAAAGATCAGCTGTCCTCTTTCCACATCACCCTGTTTGGCAGCGTGATGGATCTTTCCCAGATGTCTGAGTCGGATCTGCCAGCTCAGCCGATAGCCGATTCTCTTTCACGAACAAACCGCGTCCACGCTCGCCTCCTGCAGCCCGGTGGAGGTGCCAGAGAGTGACGTTTTCTTCTACGGTCCAAAGTCAAAAACCGTCTTCATGGCAGGAGACAGCAGCTTAACTGGCCAGCCCGCTCACCTGCCCCCTCGACTCTGAGCCACTTGTAAACCTAATACCAGCGATTACTCGGTACTATTCTGTAGAAGCCAACCTCTCTGCCACGACCGCACCACTCAAAAGCCTCCCGATCGAACGGTAACCAAGGAGCAGTGCTAAACACAAGTGAGAACGCGCACACACCGCTCGTGCCCGAGGGTTCTAAGAGGTCTCCTGCGGGGCCCCGGGTTGACCAATGGATGCTGAGTGACGTCAGCAGTCACTAAGGATATTGAAAGATGGTTCTAATGGGCTATTACTTGACGTGGCCACAGATCAGTTCTTTCCTAAGCTTGGGCCTGGCTCCGCCCCCTACTTCTCCATCCACTCTGTCATCCACTTACCCTACTCCACACCGAAAGATCTGCTATCCACTTTTAACATGACCCCTTTTGCAGCTTGATGGATCTTTCCCAGATGTCTGTGTCGGATCTGGTAGCTCAGCCGAAATCCGATTCCATTTCTCAACCAAACCGCTCCCGCGCTCGCCTCCTGCCGCCTGGTGGAGGTTCCCGACCCCTACTCCACAGGGAAAGATCAGCTGTCCTCTTTCCACATCACCCTGTTCGGCAGCGTGATGGATCTTTCCCAGATGTCTGAGTCGGATCTGCCAGCTCAGCCGATAGCCGATTCTCTTTCACGAACAAACCGCGTCCACGCTCGCCTCCTGCAGCCCGGTGGAGGTGCCAGAGAGTGACGTTTTCTTCTACGGTCCAAAGTCAAAAACCGTCTTCATGGCAGGAGACAGCAGCTTAACTGGCCAGCCCGCTCACCTGCCCCCTCGACTCTGAGCCACTTGTAAACCTAATACCAGCGATTACTCGGTACTATTCTGTACAAGCCAACCTCTCTGCCACGACCGCACCACTCAAAAGCCTCCCGATCGAACGGTAACCAAGGAGCAGTGCTAAACACAAGTGAGCCCGCGCACACACCGCTCGCGCCCAAGGGTTCTAAGAGGTCTCCTGCGGGGCCCCGGGTTGACCAATGGTTGCGGAGTGACGTCAGCAGTCACTAGGTAGATTGAAAGTTGGTTCTTTTTTTTTTTTTTTTTTTTTTGACTTTCTAAAGGGTGAATTTTATGGTATGTGAATTATCTCAATCAAGCTGATTTTTTTAGAAAAGTGTTCTACATGTAAGTATATATGAGTACATATATGAATATGTGTACATACATACAATAAATTGTAAGTTAATTTAGAAATAGACAGCTTCATATCCATCTAAATCAATGTTTAAATTCTTCTTAAGGATTTTAAGATGCTAACATATTTGAGAGAACACTACAATATCACATAACCTAGTTTGATAATTACAGATACATACTAAAGATTTAAACTTAAATCTGCATTGAACTTTGAAATCCTAGAATCTGCAGCAACCTGCTCACTACTGAGTTGGCTTAGCTCTAGTTCCAATTTCATATTTGCACGGAACCAAGAAACTCTACAAAGGTGAACAGCACATCACTGGGTATGGAAGAGCAGGGCCGCGTCTTTTACACCCTCGTGACCTTTGCAGCACGCGGCACTGTCCCTCGCACACATGGCAGGCCACATGACAAATGAGGGAGATACTTTTTAAATACCATACTTGTAAAACAGGACCAGAACAGTTAAACTTTTGTTCTCTGTGCTATCCCGTTAGATCAGGTCAACAAACTTCTTATGTAAAGGACCAGATAGCAAATATTTTAGGCTTTTGGACAAGATTGTTTCTGACAGAACTACTCAACTCCCTCCGAGTAACATGAAAGCAGCTGTAGACAATATATAAACAAATGGACAACATTTAAACAAATGATCCCCTGCTTTAGACCAGTGCTGTCCAACGGATCTTTCCACAGTAATAGAAATATTTTATTATCTGACTATTAAGCCCTTAAACTATGGCTACTGTGACTAAGAAACTGAATTTTTAAATTATTTTAAATGTAAACAGATACATGTGACTAGTGGCTACTGTCCTGACCAGCACTGCATTAGACAACTAACTAGCCAATTTTATTACCTCTGTTCAAAAAACCGAAAAACAGTACCTCTATTCAAAAAACTTAAAGCTAAAGATGAATTCTGTGACTACATTTCAAGGATGAACTGAGAAGAGAAAACACGATGTCAAATTTCTAATAATTCATAGATCCTACCACTAAGTATCAAAATTCGAAAGCAAATTATCTCAGTTCAAGCAGGAGGATACGTGTAGAGTTCCATGTATCTGGACTTCGCCATACTCTGTCTGGTGTACACTTGCTGGATTCCAGCTCTGAGGTCGTCCCAGATCTGGTCAAGGCCAATCTGCTTCAGTCCATGGGGATTCTGACTCCTGTTTGATGACATTGTGAGTAATGTTCTGAAGTCGTCCAGTGCAGCAATCCTTATTCAAAATACAGCTAATTCTCCATTAGATGAAAATATACAGTATCATCCCAAATTTATTCACAGCAGCTCAGAAAAGGATGTCCTTTAACTGCAGAAAATGAAATCTCATTGCAGGCAAACCCGCATTTCCCCGGAGACTACAAGGCTCGCGCGACGTCTCCGCCTCGTCGCTGGGCCCAGGCCCTGGCGGAAACCCCCGTCCCGCCAAGGTCGGGCAGCGTCCCTCAGCGCAGGGACCGCCCCGCCTGGAGCTGAGTGCCGAAAGTTGGTTCTAATGGGCTATTTCTTGACGTGGCTACAGATCAGTTCTTTTCTAAGATTGGGCCTAGCTCCGCCCCCTACCTCTCGTTCCGCTCTGTCATCCCCGTCCCCTACTCCACACGAAAGGATCTGGTGTACTCTTTCAACATGGCCCCTTTAGGCAGCGTGATTGATCTTTCCCAGATGTCTGAGTGGAAATGGGAGGTAGGCCAAAGCCGATTCTCTGTCTGAAACAAACCTCGTCCGAGCTCGCCTCCTGCAACCTGGTGGCGGTGCCTGAGAGTGACTCTTTCATCTACCGTCAAAAGTCAAAAAGCTTCTTCATGGGAGAAGACAGCAGCTTCAGAGGCCCGTCCCCTCACCTGGCCCCTCGGCTCATACCCACTCGTGAAGCCGCTATGAGCGAATATTACTCAGTACTATTTTCTCGAAGACAACATCTCTGCCACAACAGCAGCACTCAAAAGCCTCCCGATCGAACGCTAACCAAGGAGCAGTGCTAAACACAAGTGAGCATGCGCACACACCGCTCGCGCCCAAGGGTTCTAAGAGGTGTCCTGCGGGGCCCCGGGTGGACCAATGGTTGCTGATTGCCATCAGTGGTCCCTAGGGGGAATGAAAGTTGTTTCTCACGGGCTATTTCTTGCCATGGCTACAGATAAGTTCTTTCCTAAGCTTGGGCCTGGCTCCGCCCCCTACTTCTCCATCCACTCTGTCATCCACTTACCCTACTCCACACGGAAAGATCTGCTATCCACTTTTAACATGACCCCTTTTGCAGCTTGATGGATCTTTCCCAGATGTCTGTGTCGGATCTGGTAGCTCAGCCGAAATCCGATTCCATTTCTCAACCAAACCGCTCCCGCGCTCGCCTCCTGCCGCCTGGTGGAGGTTCCCGACCCCTACTCCACACGGAAAGATCAGCTGTCCTCTTTCCACATCACCCTGTTTGGCAGCGTGATGGATCTTTCCCAGATGTCTGAGTCGGATCTGCCAGCTCAGCCGATAGCCGATTCTCTTTCACGAACAAACCGCGTCCACGCTCGCCTCCTGCAGCCCGGTGGAGGTGCCAGAGAGTGACGTTTTCTTCTACGGTCCAAAGTCAAAAACCGTCTTCATGGCAGGAGACAGCAGCTTAACTGGCCAGCCCGCTCACCTGCCCCCTCGACTCTGAGCCACTTGTAAAGCTAATACCAGCGATTACTCGGTACTATTCTGTACAAGCCAACCTCTCTGCCACGACCGCACCACTCAAAAGCCTCCCGATCGAACGGTAACCAAGGAGCAGTGCTAAACACAAGTGAGCCCGCGCACACACCGCTCGCGCCCAAGGGTTCTAAGAGGTCTCCTGCGGGGCCCCGGGTTGACCAATGGTTGCGGAGTGACGTCAGCAGTCACTAGGTAGATTGAAAGTTGGTTCTTTTTTTTTTTTTTTTTTTTTTGACTTTCTAAAGGGTGAATTTTATGGTATGTGAATTATCTCAATCAAGCTGATTTTTTTAGAAAAGTGTTCTACATGTAAGTATATATGAGTACATATATGAATATGTGTACATACATACAATAAATTGTAAGTTAATTTAGAAATAGACAGCTTCATATCCATCTAAATCAATGTTTAAATTCTTCTTAAGGATTTTAAGATGCTAACATATTTGAGAGAACACTACAATATCACATAACCTAGTTTGATAATTACAGATACATACTAAAGATTTAAACTTAAATCTCCATTGAACTTTGAAATCCTAGAATCTGCAGCAACCTGCTCACTACTGAGTTGGCTTAGCTCTAGTTCCAATTTCATATTTGCACGGAACCAAGAAACTCTACAAAGGTGAACAGCACATCACTGGGTATGGAAGAGCAGGGCCGCGTCTTTTACACCCTCGTGACCTTTGCAGCACGCGGCACTGTCCCTCGCACACATGGCAGGCCACATGACAAATGAGGGAGATACTTTTTAAATACCATACTTGTAAAACAGGACCAGAACAGTTAAACTTTTGTTCTCTGTGCTATCCCGTTAGATCAGGTCAACAAACTTCTTATGTAAAGGACCAGATAGCAAATATTTTAGGCTTTTGGACAAGATTGTTTCTGACAGAACTACTCAACTCCCTCCGAGTAACATGAAAGCAGCTGTAGACAATATATAAACAAATGGACAACATTTAAACAAATGATCCCCTGCTTTAGACCAGTGCTGTCCAACGGATCTTTCCACAGTAATAGAAATATTTTATTATCTGACTATTAAGCCCTTAAACTATGGCTACTGTGACTAAGAAACTGAATTTTTAAATTATTTTAAATGTAAACAGATACATGTGACTAGTGGCTACTGTCCTGACCAGCACTGCATTAGACAACTAACTAGCCAATTTTATTACCTCTGTTCAAAAAACCGAAAAACAGTACCTCTATTCAAAAAACTTAAAGCTAAAGATGAATTCTGTGACTACATTTCAAGGATGAACTGAGAAGAGAAAACACGATGTCAAATTTCTAATAATTCATAGATCCTACCACTAAGTATCAAAATTCGAAAGCAAATTATCTCAGTTCAAGCAGGAGGATACGTGTAGAGTTCCATGTATCTGGACTTCGCCATACTCTGTCTGGTGTACACTTGCTGGATTCCAGCTCTGAGGTCGTCCCAGATCTGGTCAAGGCCAATCTGCTTCAGTCCATGGGGATTCTGACTCCTGTTTGATGACATTGTGAGTAATGTTCTGAAGTCGTCCAGTGCAGCAATCCTTATTCAAAATACAGCTCATTCTCCATTAGATGAAAATATACAGTATCATCCCAAATTTATTCACAGCAGCTCAGAAAAGGATGTCCTTTAACTGCAGAAAATGAAATCTCATTGCAGGCAAACCCGCATTTCCCCGGAGACTACAAGGCTCGCGCGACGTCTCCGCCTCGTCGCTGGGCCCAGGCCCTGGCGGAAACCCCCGTCCCGCCAAGGTCGGGCAGCGTCCCTCAGCGCAGGGACCGCCCCGCCTGGAGCTGAGTGCCGAAAGTTGGTTCTAATGGGCTATTTCTTGACGTGGCTACAGATCAGTTCTTTTCTAAGATTGGGCCTAGCTCCGCCCCCTACCTCTCGTTCCGCTCTGTCATCCCCGTCCCCTACTCCACACGAAAGGATCTGGTGTACTCTTTCAACATGGCCCCTTTAGGCAGCGTGATTGATCTTTCCCAGATGTCTGAGTGGAAATGGGAGGTAGGCCAAAGCCGATTCTCTGTCTGAAACAAACCTCGTCCGAGCTCGCCTCCTGCAACCTGGTGGCGGTGCCTGAGAGTGACTCTTTCATCTACCGTCAAAAGTCAAAAAGCTTCTTCATGGGAGAAGACAGCAGCTTCAGAGGCCCGTCCCCTCACCTGGCCCCTCGGCTCATACCCACTCGTGAAGCCGCTATGAGCGAATATTACTCAGTACTATTTTCTCGAAGACAACATCTCTGCCACAACAGCAGCACTCAAAAGCCTCCCGATCGAACGCTAACCAAGGAGCAGTGCTAAACACAAGTGAGCATGCGCACACACCGCTCGCGCCCAAGGGTTCTAAGAGGTGTCCTGCGGGGCCCCGGGTGGACCAATGGTTGCTGATTGCCGTCAGTGGTCCCTAGGGGGAATGAAAGTTGTTTCTCACGGGCTATTTCTTGCCATGGCTACAGATAAGTTCTTTCCTAAGCTTGGGCCTGGCTCCGCCCCCTACTTCTCCATCCACTCTGTCATGCACTTACCCTACTCCACACCGAAAGATCTGCTATCCACTTTTAACATGACCCCTTTTGCAGCTTGATGGATCTTTCCCAGATGTCTGTGTCGGATCTGGTAGCTCAGCCGAAATCCGATTCCATTTCTCAACCAAACCGCTCCCGCGCTCGCCTCCTGCCGCCTGGTGGAGGTTCCCGACCCCTACTCCACAGGGAAAGATCAGCTGTCCTCTTTCCACATCACCCTGTTCGGCAGCGTGATGGATCTTTCCCAGATGTCTGAGTCGGATCTGCCAGCTCAGCCGATAGCCGATTCTCTTTCACGAACAAACCGCGTCCACGCTCGCCTCCTGCAGCCCGGTGGAGGTGCCAGAGAGTGACGTTTTTTTCTACGGTCCAAAGTCAAAAACCGTCTTCATGGCAGGAGACAGCAGCTTAACTGGCCAGCCCGCTCACCTGCCCCCTCGACTCTGAGCCACTTGTAAACCTAATACCAGCGATTACTCGGTACTATTCTGTACAAGCCAACCTCTCTGCCACGACCGCACCACTCAAAAGCCTCCCGATCGAACGGTAACCAAGGAGCAGTGCTAAACACAGGTGAGCCCGCGCACACACCGCTCGCGCCCAAGGGTTCTAAGAGGTCTCCTGCGGGGCCCCGGGTTGACCAATGGTTGCGGAGTGACGTCAGCAGTCACTAGGTAGATTGAAAGTTGGTTCTTTTTTTTTTTTTTTTTTTTTTGACTTTCTAAAGGGTGAATTTTATGGTATGTGAATTATCTCAATCAAGCTGATTTTTTTAGAAAAGTGTTCTACATGTAAGTATATATGAGTACATATATGAATATGTGTACATACATACAATAAATTGTAAGTTAATTTAGAAATAGACAGCTTCATATCCATCTAAATCAATGTTTAAATTCTTCTTAAGGATTTTAAGATGCTAACATATTTGAGAGAACACTACAATATCACATAACCTAGTTTGATAATTACAGGTACATACTAAAGATTTAAACTTAAATCTCCATTGAACTTTGAAATCCTAGAATCTGCAGCAACCTGCTCACTACTGAGTTGGCTTAGCTCTAGTTCCAATTTCATATTTGCACGGAACCAAGAAACTCTACAAAGGTGAACAGCACATCACTGGGTATGGAAGAGCAGGGCCGCGTCTTTTACACCCTCGTGACCTTTGCAGCACGCGGCACTGTCCCTCGCACACATGGCAGGCCACATGACAAATGAGGGAGATACTTTTTAAATACCATACTTGTAAAACAGGACCAGAACAGTTAAACTTTTGTTCTCTGTGCTATCCCGTTAGATCAGGTCAACAAACTTCTTATGTAAAGGACCAGATAGCAAATATTTTAGGCTTTTGGACAAGATTGTTTCTGACAGAACTACTCAACTCCCTCCGAGTAACATGAAAGCAGCTGTAGACAATATATAAACAAATGGACAACATTTAAACAAATGATCCCCTGCTTTAGACCAGTGCTGTCCAACGGATCTTTCCACAGTAATAGAAATATTTTATTATCTGACTATTAAGCCCTTAAACTATGGCTACTGTGACTAAGAAACTGAATTTTTAAATTATTTTAAATGTAAACAGATACATGTGACTAGTGGCTACTGTCCTGACCAGCACTGCATTAGACAACTAACTAGCCAATTTTATTACCTCTGTTCAAAAAACCGAAAAACAGTACCTCTATTCAAAAAACTTAAAGCTAAAGATGAATTCTGTGACTACATTTCAAGGATGAACTGAGAAGAGAAAACACGATGTCAAATTTCTAATAATTCATAGATCCTACCACTAAGTATCAAAATTCGAAAGCAAATTATCTCAGTTCAAGCAGGAGGATACGTGTAGAGTTCCATGTATCTGGACTTCGCCATACTCTGTCTGGTGTACACTTGCTGGATTCCAGCTCTGAGGTCGTCCCAGATCTGGTCAAGGCCAATCTGCTTCAGTCCATGGGGATTCTGACTCCTGTTTGATGACATTGTGAGTAATGTTCTGAAGTCGTCCAGTGCAGCAATCCTTATTCAAAATACAGCTCATTCTCCATTAGATGAAAATATACAGTATCATCCCAAATTTATTCACAGCAGCTCAGAAAAGGATGTCCTTTAACTGCAGAAAATGAAATCTCATTGCAGGCAAACCCGCATTTCCCCGGAGACTACAAGGCTTGCGCGACGTCTCCGCCTGGTCGCTGGGCCCAGGCCCTGGCGAAACCCCCGTCCCGCCAAGGTCGGGCAGCGTCCCTCAGCGCAGGGACCGCCCCGCCTGGAGCTGAGTGCCGAAAGTTGGTTCTAATGGGCTATTTCTTGACGTGGCTACAGATCAGTTCTTTTCTAAGATTGGGCCTAGCTCCGCCCCCTACCTCTCGTTCCGCTCTGTCATCCCCGTCCCCTACTCCACACGAAAGGATCTGGTGTACTCTTTCAACATGGCCCCTTTAGGCAGCGTGATTGATCTTTCCCAGATGTCTGAGTGGAAATGGGAGGTAGGCCAAAGCCGATTCTCTGTCTGAAACAAACCTCGTCCGAGCTCGCCTCCTGCAACCTGGTGGCGGTGCCTGAGAGTGACTCTTTCATCTACCGTCAAAAGTCAAAAAGCTTCTTCATGGGAGAAGACAGCAGCTTCAGAGGCCCGTCCCCTCACCTGGCCCCTCGGCTCATACCCACTCGTGAAGCCGCTATGAGCGAATATTACTCAGTACTATTTTCTCGAAGACAACATCTCTGCCACAACAGCAGCACTCAAAAGCCTCCCGATCGAACGCTAACCAAGGAGCAGTGCTAAACACAAGTGAGCATGCGCACACACCGCTCGCGCCCAAGGGTTCTAAGAGGTGTCCTGCGGGGCCCCGGGTGGACCAATGGTTGCTGATTGCCGTCAGTGGTCCCTAGGGGGAATGAAAGTTGTTTCTCACGGGCTATTTCTTGCCATGGCTACAGATAAGTTCTTTCCTAAGCTTGGGCCTGGCTCCGCCCCCTACTTCTCCATCCACTCTGTCATCCACTTACCCTACTCCACACGGAAACATCTGCTATCCACTTTTAACATGACCCCTTTTGCAGCTTGATGGATCTTTCCCAGATGTCTGTGTCGGATCTGGTAGCTCAGCCGAAATCCGATTCCATTTCTCAACCAAACCGCTCCCGCGCTCGCCTCCTGCCGCCTGGTGGAGGTTCCCGACCCCTACTCCACAGGGAAAGATCAGCTGTCCTCTTTCCACATCACCCTGTTTGGCAGCGTGATGGATCTTTCCCAGATGTCTGAGTCGGATCTGCCAGCTCAGCCGATAGCCGATTCTCTTTCACGAACAAACCGCGTCCACGCTCGCCTCCTGCAGCCCGGTGGAGGTGCCAGAGAGTGACGTTTTCTTCTACGGTCCAAAGTCAAAAACCGTCTTCATGGCAGGAGACAGCAGCTTAACTGGCCAGCCCGCTCACCTGCCCCCTCGACTCTGAGCCACTTGTAAACCTAATACCAGCGATTACTCGGTACTATTCTGTAGAAGCCAACCTCTCTGCCACGACCGCACCACTCAAAAGCCTCCCGATCGAACGGTAACCAAGGAGCAGTGCTAAACACAAGTGAGAACGCGCACACACCGCTCACGCCCGAGGGTTCTAAGAGGTCTCCTGCGGGGCCCCGGGTTGACCAATGGATGCTGAGTGACGTCAGCAGTCACTAAGGATATTGAAAGATGGTTCTAATGGGCTATTACTTGACGTGGCCACAGATCAGTTCTTTCCTAAGCTTGGGCCTGGCTCCGCCCCCTACTTCTCCATCCACTCTGTCATGCACTTACCCTACTCCACACCGAAAGATCTGCTATCCACTTTTAACATGACCCCTTTTGCAGCTTGATGGATCTTTCCCAGATGTCTGTGTCGGATCTGGTAGCTCAGCCGAAATCCGATTCCATTTCTCAACCAAACCGCTCCCGCGCTCGCCTCCTGCCGCCTGGTGGAGGTTCCCGACCCCTACTCCACAGGGAAAGATCAGCTGTCCTCTTTCCACATCACCCTGTTCGGCAGCGTGATGGATCTTTCCCAGATGTCTGAGTCGGATCTGCCAGCTCAGCCGATAGCCGATTCTCTTTCACGAACAAACCGCGTCCACGCTCGCCTCCTGCAGCCCGGTGGAGGTGCCAGAGAGTGACGTTTTCTTCTACGGTCCAAAGTCAAAAACCGTCTTCATGGCAGGAGACAGCAGCTTAACTGGCCAGCCCGCTCACCTGCCCCCTCGACTCTGAGCCACTTGTAAACCTAATACCAGCGATTACTCGGTACTATTCTGTACAAGCCAACCTCTCTGCCACGACCGCACCACTCAAAAGCCTCCCGATCGAACGCTAACCAAGGAGCAGTGCTAAACACAAGTGAGCCCGCGCACACACCGCTCACGCCCAAGGGTTCTAAGAGGTCTCCTGCGGGGCCCCGGGTTGACCAATGGTTGCGGAGTGACGTCAGCAGTCACTAGGTAGATTGAAAGTTGGTTCTTTTTTTTTTTTTTTTTTTGACTTTCTAAAGGGTGAATTTTATGGTATGTGAATTATCTCAATCAAGCTGATATTTTTAGAAAAGTGTTCTACATGTAAGTATATATGAGTACATATATGAATATGTGTACATACATACAATAAATTGTAAGTTAATTTAGAAATAGACAGCTTCATATCCATCTAAATCAATGTTTAAATTCTTCTAAAGGATTTTAAGATGCTAACATATTTGAGAGAACACTACAATATCACATAACCTAGTTTGATAATTACAGGTACATACTAAAGATTTAAACTTAAATCTCCATTGAACTTTGAAATCCTAGAATCTGCAGCAACCTGCTCACTACTGAGTTGGCTTAGCTCTAGTTCCAATTTCATATTTGCACGGAACCAAGAAACTCTACAAAGGTGAACAGCACATCACTGGGTATGGAAGAGCAGGGCCGCGTCTTTTACACCCTCGTGACCTTTGCAGCACGCGGCACTGTCCCTCGCACACATGGCAGGCCACATGACAAATGAGGGAGATACTTTTTAAATACCATACTTGTAAAACAGGACCAGAACAGTTAAACTTTTGTTCTCTGTGCTATCCCGTTAGATCAGGTCAACAAACTTCTTATGTAAAGGACCAGATAGCAAATATTTTAGGCTTTTGGACAAGATTGTTTCTGACAGAACTACTCAACTCCCTCCGAGTAACATGAAAGCAGCTGTAGACAATATATAAACAAATGGACAACATTTAAACAAATGATCCCCTGCTTTAGACCAGTGCTGTCCAACGGATCTTTCCACAGTAATAGAAATATTTTATTATCTGACTATTAAGCCCTTAAACTATGGCTACTGTGACTAAGAAACTGAATTTTTAAATTATTTTAAATGTAAACAGATACATGTGACTAGTGGCTACTGTCCTGACCAGCACTGCATTAGACAACTAACTAGCCAATTTTATTACCTCTGTTCAAAAAACCGAAAAACAGTACCTCTATTCAAAAAACTTAAAGCTAAAGATGAATTCTGTGACTACATTTCAAGGATGAACTGAGAAGAGAAAACACGATGTCAAATTTCTAATAATTCATAGATCCTACCACTAAGTATCAAAATTCGAAAGCAAATTATCTCAGTTCAAGCAGGAGGATACGTGTAGAGTTCCATGTATCTGGACTTCGCCATACTCTGTCTGGTGTACACTTGCTGGATTCCAGCTCTGAGGTCGTCCCAGATCTGGTCAAGGCCAATCTGCTTCAGTCCATGGGGATTCTGACTCCTGTTTGATGACATTGTGAGTAATGTTCTGAAGTCGTCCAGTGCAGCAATCCTTATTCAAAATACAGCTCATTCTCCATTAGATGAAAATATACAGTATCATCCCAAATTTATTCACAGCAGCTCAGAAAAGGATGTCCTTTAACTGCAGAAAATGAAATCTCATTGCAGGCAAACCCGCATTTCCCCGGAGACTACAAGGCTTGCGCGACGTCTCCGCCTGGTCGCTGGGCCCAGGCCCTGGCGAAACCCCCGTCCCGCCAAGGTCGGGCAGCGTCCCTCAGCGCAGGGACCGCCCCGCCTGGAGCTGAGTGCCGAAAGTTGGTTCTAATGGGCTATTTCTTGACGTGGCTACAGATCAGTTCTTTTCTAAGATTGGGCCTAGCTCCGCCCCCTACCTCTCGTTCCGCTCTGTCATCCCCGTCCCCTACTCCACACGAAAGGATCTGGTGTACTCTTTCAACATGGCCCCTTTAGGCAGCGTGATTGATCTTTCCCAGATGTCTGAGTGGAAATGGGAGGTAGGCCAAAGCCGATTCTCTGTCTGAAACAAACCTCGTCCGAGCTCGCCTCCTGCAACCTGGTGGCGGTGCCTGAGAGTGACTCTTTCATCTACCGTCAAAAGTCAAAAAGCTTCTTCATGGGAGAAGACAGCAGCTTCAGAGGCCCGTCCCCTCACCTGGCCCCTCGGCTCATACCCACTCGTGAAGCCGCTATGAGCGAATATTACTCAGTACTATTTTCTCGAAGACAACATCTCTGCCACAACAGCAGCACTCAAAAGCCTCCCGATCGAACGCTAACCAAGGAGCAGTGCTAAACACAAGTGAGCATGCGCACACACCGCTCGCGCCCAAGGGTTCTAAGAGGTGTCCTGCGGGGCCCCGGGTGGACCAATGGTTGCTGATTGCCGTCAGTGGTCCCTAGGGGGAATGAAAGTTGTTTCTCACGGGCTATTTCTTGCCATGGCTACAGATAAGTTCTTTCCTAAGCTTGGGCCTGGCTCCGCCCCCTACTTCTCCATCCACTCTGTCATCCACTTACCCTACTCCACACGGAAACATCTGCTATCCACTTTTAACATGACCCCTTTTGCAGCTTGATGGATCTTTCCCAGATGTCTGTGTCGGATCTGGTAGCTCAGCCGAAATCCGATTCCATTTCTCAACCAAACCGCTCCCGCGCTCGCCTCCTGCCGCCTGGTGGAGGTTCCCGACCCCTACTCCACAGGGAAAGATCAGCTGTCCTCTTTCCACATCACCCTGTTTGGCAGCGTGATGGATCTTTCCCAGATGTCTGAGTCGGATCTGCCAGCTCAGCCGATAGCCGATTCTCTTTCACGAACAAACCGCGTCCACGCTCGCCTCCTGCAGCCCGGTGGAGGTGCCAGAGAGTGACGTTTTCTTCTACGGTCCAAAGTCAAAAACCGTCTTCATGGCAGGAGACAGCAGCTTAACTGGCCAGCCCGCTCACCTGCCCCCTCGACTCTGAGCCACTTGTAAACCTAATACCAGCGATTACTCGGTACTATTCTGTAGAAGCCAACCTCTCTGCCACGACCGCACCACTCAAAAGCCTCCCGATCGAACGGTAACCAAGGAGCAGTGCTAAACACAAGTGAGAACGCGCACACACCGCTCACGCCCGAGGGTTCTAAGAGGTCTCCTGCGGGGCCCCGGGTTGACCAATGGATGCTGAGTGACGTCAGCAGTCACTAAGGATATTGAAAGATGGTTCTAATGGGCTATTACTTGACGTGGCCACAGATCAGTTCTTTCCTAAGCTTGGGCCTGGCTCCGCCCCCTACTTCTCCATCCACTCTGTCATGCACTTACCCTACTCCACACCGAAAGATCTGCTATCCACTTTTAACATGACCCCTTTTGCAGCTTGATGGATCTTTCCCAGATGTCTGTGTCGGATCTGGTAGCTCAGCCGAAATCCGATTCCATTTCTCAACCAAACCGCTCCCGCGCTCGCCTCCTGCCGCCTGGTGGAGGTTCCCGACCCCTACTCCACAGGGAAAGATCAGCTGTCCTCTTTCCACATCACCCTGTTCGGCAGCGTGATGGATCTTTCCCAGATGTCTGAGTCGGATCTGCCAGCTCAGCCGATAGCCGATTCTCTTTCACGAACAAACCGCGTCCACGCTCGCCTCCTGCAGCCCGGTGGAGGTGCCAGAGAGTGACGTTTTCTTCTACGGTCCAAAGTCAAAAACCGTCTTCATGGCAGGAGACAGCAGCTTAACTGGCCAGCCCGCTCACCTGCCCCCTCGACTCTGAGCCACTTGTAAACCTAATACCAGCGATTACTCGGTACTATTCTGTACAAGCCAACCTCTCTGCCACGACCGCACCACTCAAAAGCCTCCCGATCGAACGCTAACCAAGGAGCAGTGCTAAACACAAGTGAGCCCGCGCACACACCGCTCACGCCCAAGGGTTCTAAGAGGTCTCCTGCGGGGCCCCGGGTTGACCAATGGTTGCGGAGTGACGTCAGCAGTCACTAGGTAGATTGAAAGTTGGTTCTTTTTTTTTTTTTTTTTTTTGACTTTCTAAAGGGTGAATTTTATGGTATGTGAATTATCTCAATCAAGCTGATATTTTTAGAAAAGTGTTCTACATGTAAGTATATATGAGTACATATATGAATATGTGTACATACATACAATAAATTGTAAGTTAATTTAGAAATAGACAGCTTCATATCCATCTAAATCAATGTTTAAATTCTTCTAAAGGATTTTAAGATGCTAACATATTTGAGAGAACACTACAATATCACATAACCTAGTTTGATAATTACAGGTACATACTAAAGATTTAAACTTAAATCTCCATTGAACTTTGAAATCCTAGAATCTGCAGCAACCTGCTCACTACTGAGTTGGCTTAGCTCTAGTTCCAATTTCATATTTGCACGGAACCAAGAAACTCTACAAAGGTAAACAGCACATCACTGGGTATGGAAGAGCAGGGCCGCGTCTTTTACACCCTCGTGACCTTTGCAGCACGCGGCACTGTCCCTCGCACACATGGCAGGCCACATGACAAATGAGGGAGATACTTTTTAAATACCATACTTGTAAAACAGGACCAGAACAGTTAAACTTTTGTTCTCTGTGCTATCCCGTTAGATCAGGTCAACAAACTTCTTATGTAAAGGACCAGATAGCAAATATTTTAGGCTTTTGGACAAGATTGTTTCTGACAGAACTACTCAACTCCCTCCGAGTAACATGAAAGCAGCTGTAGACAATATATAAACAAATGGACAACATTTAAACAAATGATCCCCTGCTTTAGACCAGTGCTGTCCAACGGATCTTTCCACAGTAATAGAAATATTTTATTATCTGACTATTAAGCCCTTAAACTATGGCTACTGTGACTAAGAAACTGAATTTTTAAATTATTTTAAATGTAAACAGATACATGTGACTAGTGGCTACTGTCCTGACCAGCACTGCATTAGACAACTAACTAGCCAATTTTATTACCTCTGTTCAAAAAACCGAAAAACAGTACCTCTATTCAAAAAACTTAAAGCTAAAGATGAATTCTGTGACTACATTTCAAGGATGAACTGAGAAGAGAAAACACGATGTCAAATTTCTAATAATTCATAGATCCTACCACTAAGTATCAAAATTCGAAAGCAAATTATCTCAGTTCAAGCAGGAGGATACGTGTAGAGTTCCATGTATCTGGACTTCGCCATACTCTGTCTGGTGTACACTTGCTGGATTCCAGCTCTGAGGTCGTCCCAGATCTGGTCAAGGCCAATCTGCTTCAGTCCATGGGGATTCTGACTCCTGTTTGATGACATTGTGAGTAATGTTCTGAAGTCGTCCAGTGCAGCAATCCTTATTCAAAATACAGCTAATTCTCCATTAGATGAAAATATACAGTATCATCCCAAATTTATTCACAGCAGCTCAGAAAAGGATGTCCTTTAACTGCAGAAAATGAAATCTCATTGCAGGCAAACCCGCATTTCCTCGGAGACTACAAGGCTCGCGCGACGTCTCCGCCTCGTCGCTGGGCCCAGGCCCTGGCGGAAACCCCCGTCCCGCCAAGGTCGGGCAGCGTCCCTCAGCGCAGGGACCGCCCCGCCTGGAGCTGAGTGCCGAAAGTTGGTTCTAATGGGCTATTTCTTGACGTGGCTACAGATCAGTTCTTTTCTAAGATTGGGCCTAGCTCCGCCCCCTACCTCTCGTTCCGCTCTGTCATCCCCGTCCCCTACTCCACACGAAAGGATCTGGTGTACTCTTTCAACATGGCCCCTTTAGGCAGCGTGATTGATCTTTCCCAGATGTCTGAGTGGAAATGGGAGGTAGGCCAAAGCCGATTCTCTGTCTGAAACAAACCTCGTCCGAG
This sequence comes from Cynocephalus volans, assembly GCF_027409185.1. Taxonomy (NCBI): domain Eukaryota; kingdom Metazoa; phylum Chordata; class Mammalia; order Dermoptera; family Cynocephalidae; genus Cynocephalus; species Cynocephalus volans. Next base: position 62,690,445 of record NC_084469.1, read on the forward strand.
CTCGCCTCCTGCAACCTGGTGGCGGTGCCTGAGAGTGACTCTTTCATCTACCGTCAAAAGTCAAAAAGCTTCTTCATGGGAGAAGACAGCAGCTTCAGAGGCCCGTCCCCTCACCTGGCCCCTCGGCTCATACCCACTCGTGAAGCCGCTATGAGCGAATATTACTCAGTACTATTTTCTCGAAGACAACATCTCTGCCACAACAGCAGCACTCAAAAGCCTCCCGATCGAACGCTAACCAAGGAGCAGTGCTAAACACAAGTGAGCATGCGCACACACCGCTCGCGCCCAAGGGTTCTAAGAGGTGTCCTGCGGGGCCCCGGGTGGACCAATGGTTGCTGATTGCCATCAGTGGTCCCTAGGGGGAATGAAAGTTGTTTCTCACGGGCTATTTCTTGCCATGGCTACAGATAAGTTCTTTCCTAAGCTTGGGCCTGGCTCCGCCCCCTACTTCTCCATCCACTCTGTCATCCACTTACCCTACTCCACACGGAAAGATCTGCTATCCACTTTTAACATGACCCCTTTTGCAGCTTGATGGATCTTTCCCAGATGTCTGTGTCGGATCTGGTAGCTCAGCCGAAATCCGATTCCATTTCTCAACCAAACCGCTCCCGCGCTCGCCTCCTGCCGCCTGGTGGAGGTTCCCGACCCCTACTCCACACGGAAAGATCAGCTGTCCTCTTTCCACATCACCCTGTTTGGCAGCGTGATGGATCTTTCCCAGATGTCTGAGTCGGATCTGCCAGCTCAGCCGATAGCCGATTCTCTTTCACGAACAAACCGCGTCCACGCTCGCCTCCTGCAGCCCGGTGGAGGTGCCAGAGAGTGACGTTTTCTTCTACGGTCCAAAGTCAAAAACCGTCTTCATGGCAGGAGACAGCAGCTTAACTGGCCAGCCCGCTCACCTGCCCCCTCGACTCTGAGCCACTTGTAAACCTAATACCAGCGATTACTCGGTACTATTCTGTACAAGCCAACCTCTCTGCCACGACCGCACCACTCAAAAGCCTCCCGATCGAACGGTAACCAAGGAGCAGTGCTAAACACAAGTGAGCCCGCGCACACACCGCTCGCGCCCAAGGGTTCTAAGAGGTCTCCTGCGGGGCCCCGGGTTGACCAATGGTTGCGGAGTGACGTCAGCAGTCACTAGGTAGATTGAAAGTTGGTTCTTTTTTTTTTTTTTTTTTTTTTGACTTTCTAAAGGGTGAATTTTATGGTATGTGAATTATCTCAATCAAGCTGATTTTTTTAGAAAAGTGTTCTACATGTAAGTATATATGAGTACATATATGAATATGTGTACATACATACAATAAATTGTAAGTTAATTTAGAAATAGACAGCTTCATATCCATCTAAATCAATGTTTAAATTCTTCTTAAGGATTTTAAGATGCTAACATATTTGAGAGAACACTACAATATCACATAACCTAGTTTGATAATTACAGATACATACTAAAGATTTAAACTTAAATCTCCATTGAACTTTGAAATCCTAGAATCTGCAGCAACCTGCTCACTACTGAGTTGGCTTAGCTCTAGTTCCAATTTCATATTTGCACGGAACCAAGAAACTCTACAAAGGTGAACAGCACATCACTGGGTATGGAAGAGCAGGGCCGCGTCTTTTACACCCTCGTGACCTTTGCAGCACGCGGCACTGTCCCTCGCACACATGGCAGGCCACATGACAAATGAGGGAGATACTTTTTAAATACCATACTTGTAAAACAGGACCAGAACAGTTAAACTTTTGTTCTCTGTGCTATCCCGTTAGATCAGGTCAACAAACTTCTTATGTAAAGGACCAGATAGCAAATATTTTAGGCTTTTGGACAAGATTGTTTCTGACAGAACTACTCAACTCCCTCCGAGTAACATGAAAGCAGCTGTAGACAATATATAAACAAATGGACAACATTTAAACAAATGATCCCCTGCTTTAGACCAGTGCTGTCCAACGGATCTTTCCACAGTAATAGAAATATTTTATTATCTGACTATTAAGCCCTTAAACTATGGCTACTGTGACTAAGAAACTGAATTTTTAAATTATTTTAAATGTAAACAGATACATGTGACTAGTGGCTACTGTCCTGACCAGCACTGCATTAGACAACTAACTAGCCAATTTTATTACCTCTGTTCAAAAAACCGAAAAACAGTACCTCTATTCAAAAAACTTAAAGCTAAAGATGAATTCTGTGACTACATTTCAAGGATGAACTGAGAAGAGAAAACACGATGTCAAATTTCTAATAATTCATAGATCCTACCACTAAGTATCAAAATTCGAAAGCAAATTATCTCAGTTCAAGCAGGAGGATACGTGTAGAGTTCCATGTATCTGGACTTCGCCATACTCTGTCTGGTGTACACTTGCTGGATTCCAGCTCTGAGGTCGTCCCAGATCTGGTCAAGGCCAATCTGCTTCAGTCCATGGGGATTCTGACTCCTGTTTGATGACATTGTGAGTAATGTTCTGAAGTCGTCCAGTGCAGCAATCCTTATTCAAAATACAGCTAATTCTCCATTAGATGAAAATATACAGTATCATCCCAAATTTATTCACAGCAGCTCAGAAAAGGATGTCCTTTAACTGCAGAAAATGAAATCTCATTGCAGGCAAACCCGCATTTCCTCGGAGACTACAAGGCTCGCGCGACGTCTACGCCTCGTCGCTGGGCCCAGGCCCTGGCGGAAACCCCCGTCCCGCCAAGGTCGGGCAGCGTCCCTCAGCGCAGGGACCGCCCCGCCTGGAGCTGAGTGCCGAAAGTTGGTTCTAATGGGCTATTTCTTGACGTGGCTACAGATCAGTTCTTTTCTAAGATTGGGCCTAGCTCCGCCCCCTACCTCTCGTTCCGCTCTGTCATCCCCGTCCCCTACTCCACACGAAAGGATCTGGTGTACTCTTTCAACATGGCCCCTTTAGGCAGCGTGATTGATCTTTCCCAGATGTCTGAGTGGAAATGGGAGGTAGGCCAAAGCCGATTCTCTGTCTGAAACAAACCTCGTCCGAGCTCGCCTCCTGCAACCTGGTGGCGGTGCCTGAGAGTGACTCTTTCATCTACCGTCAAAAGTCAAAAAGCTTCTTCATGGGAGAAGACAGCAGCTTCAGAGGCCCGTCCCCTCACCTGGCCCCTCGGCTCATACCCACTCGTGAAGCCGCTATGAGCGAATATTACTCAGTACTATTTTCTCGAAGACAACATCTCTGCCACAACAGCAGCACTCAAAAGCCTCCCGATCGAACGCTAACCAAGGAGCAGTGCTAAACACAAGTGAGCATGCGCACACACCGCTCGCGCCCAAGGGTTCTAAGAGGTGTCCTGCGGGGCCCCGGGTGGACCAATGGTTGCTGATTGCCATCAGTGGTCCCTAGGGGGAATGAAAGTTGTTTCTCACGGGCTATTTCTTGCCATGGCTACAGATAAGTTCTTTCCTAAGCTTGGGCCTGGCTCCGCCCCCTACTTCTCCATCCACTCTGTCATCCACTTACCCTACTCCACACGGAAAGATCTGCTATCCACTTTTAACATGACCCCTTTTGCAGCTTGATGGATCTTTCCCAGATGTCTGTGTCGGATCTGGTAGCTCAGCCGAAATCCGATTCCATTTCTCAACCAAACCGCTCCCGCGCTCGCCTCCTGCCGCCTGGTGGAGGTTCCCGACCCCTACTCCACAGGGAAAGATCAGCTGTCCTCTTTCCACATCACCCTGTTCGGCAGCGTGATGGATCTTTCCCAGATGTCTGAGTCGGATCTGCCAGCTCAGCCGATAGCCGATTCTCTTTCACGAACAAACCGCGTCCACGCTCGCCTCCTGCAGCCCGGTGGAGGTGCCAGAGAGTGACGTTTTTTTCTACGGTCCAAAGTCAAAAACCGTCTTCATGGCAGGAGACAGCAGCTTAACTGGCCAGCCCGCTCACCTGCCCCCTCGACTCTGAGCCACTTGTAAACCTAATACCAGCGATTACTCGGTACTATTCTGTACAAGCCAACCTCTCTGCCACGACCGCACCACTCAAAAGCCTCCCGATCGAACGGTAACCAAGGAGCAGTGCTAAACACAAGTGAGCCCGCGCACACACCGCTCGCGCCCAAGGGTTCTCAGAGGTCTCCTACGGGGCCCCGGGTTGACCAATGGTTGCGGAGTGACGTCAGCAGTCACTAGGTAGATTGAAAGTTGGTTCTTTTTTTTTTTTTTTTTTTTTTTTTTGACTTTCTAAAGGGTGCATTTTATGGTATGTGAATTATCTCAATCAAGCTGATTTTTTTAGAAAAGTGTTCTACATGTAAGTATATATGAGTACATATATGAATATGTGTACATACATACAATAAATTGTAAGTTAATTTAGAAATAGACAGCTTCATATCCATCTAAATCAATGTTTAAATTCTTCTTAAGGATTTTAAGATGCTAACATATTTGAGAGAACACTACAATATCACATAACCTAATTTGATAATTACAGGTACATACTAAAGATTTAAACTTAAATCTCCATTGAACTTTGAAATCCTAGAATCTGCAGCAACCTGCTCACTACTGAGTTGGCTTAGCTCTAGTTCCAATTTCATATTTGCACGGAACCAAGAAACTCTACAAAGGTGAACAGCACATCACTGGGTATGGAAGAGCAGGGCCGCGTCTTTTACACCCTCGTGACCTTTGCAGCACGCGGCACTGTCCCTCGCACACATGGCAGGCCACATGACAAATGAGGGAGATACTTTTTAAATACCATACTTGTAAAACAGGACCAGAACAGTTAAACTTTTGTTCTCTGTGCTATCCCGTTAGATCAGGTCAACAAACTTCTTATGTAAAGGACCAGATAGCAAATATTTTAGGCTTTTGGACAAGATTGTTTCTGACAGAACTACTCAACTCCCTCCGAGTAACATGAAAGCAGCTGTAGACAATATATAAACAAATGGACAACATTTAAACAAATGATCCCCTGCTTTAGACCAGTGCTGTCCAACGGATCTTTCCACAGTAATAGAAATATTTTATTATCTGACTATTAAGCCCTTAAACTATGGCTACTGTGACTAAGAAACTGAATTTTTAAATTATTTTAAATGTAAACAGATACATGTGACTAGTGGCTACTGTCCTGACCAGCACTGCATTAGACAACTAACTAGCCAATTTTATTACCTCTGTTCAAAAAACCGAAAAACAGTACCTCTATTCAAAAAACTTAAAGCTAAAGATGAATTCTGTGACTACATTTCAAGGATGAACTGAGAAGAGAAAACACGATGTCAAATTTCTAATAATTCATAGATCCTACCACTAAGTATCGAAATTCGAAAGCAAATTATCTCAGTTCAAGCAGGAGGATACGTGTAGAGTTCCATGTATCTGGACTTCGCCATACTCTGTCTGGTGTACACTTGCTGGATTCCAGCTCTGAGGTCGTCCCAGATCTGGTCAAGGCCAATCTGCTTCAGTCCATGGGGATTCTGACTCCTGTTTGATGACATTGTGAGTAATGTTCTGAAGTCGTCCAGTGCAGCAATCCTTATTCAAAATACAGCTAATTCTCCATTAGATGAAAATATACAGTATCATCCCAAATTTATTCACAGCAGCTCAGAAAAGGATGTCCTTTAACTGCAGAAAATGAAATCTCATTGCAGGCAAACCCGCATTTCCCCGGAGACTACAAGGCTTGCGCGACGTCTCCGCCTGGTCGCTGGGCCCAGGCCCTGGCGAAACCCCCGTCCCGCCAAGGTCGGGCAGCGTCCCTCAGCGCAGGGACCGCCCCGCCTGGAGCTGAGTGCCGAAAGTTGGTTCTAATGGGCTATTTCTTGACGTGGCTACAGATCAGTTCTTTTCTAAGATTGGGCCTAGCTCCGCCCCCTACCTCTCGTTCCGCTCTGTCATCCCCGTCCCCTACTCCACACGAAAGGATCTGGTGTACTCTTTCAACATGGCCCCTTTAGGCAGCGTGATTGATCTTTCCCAGATGTCTGAGTGGAAATGGGAGGTAGGCCAAAGCCGCTTCTCTGTCTGAAACAAACCTCGTCCGAGCTCGCCTCCTGCAACCTGGTGGCGGTGCCTGAGAGTGACTCTTTCATCTACCGTCAAAAGTCAAAAAGCTTCTTCATGGGAGAAGACAGCAGCTTCAGAGGCCCGTCCCCTCACCTGGCCCCTCGGCTCATACCCACTCGTGAAGCCGCTATGAGCGAATATTACTCAGTACTATTTTCTCGAAGACAACATCTCTGCCACAACAGCAGCACTCAAAAGCCTCCCGATCGAACGCTAACCAAGGAGCAGTGCTAAACACAAGTGAGCATGCGCACACACCGCTCGCGCCCAAGGGTTCTAAGAGGTGTCCTGCGGGGCCCCGGGTGGACCAATGGTTGCTGATTGCCGTCAGTGGTCCCTAGGGGGAATGAAAGTTGTTTCTCACGGGCTATTTCTTGCCATGGCTACAGATAAGTTCTTTCCTAAGCTTGGGCCTGGCTCCGCCCCCTACTTCTCCATCCACTCTGTCATCCACTTACTCTACTCCACACGGAAAGATCTGCTATCCACTTTTAACATGACCCCTTTTGCAGCTTGATGGATCTTTCCCAGATGTCTGTGTCGGATCTGGTAGCTCAGCCGAAATCCGATTCCATTTCTCAACCAAACCGCTCCCGCGCTCGCCTCCTGCCGCCTGGTGGAGGTTCCCGACCCCTACTCCACAGGGAAAGATCAGCTGTCCTCTTTCCACATCACCCTGTTTGGCAGCGTGATGGATCTTTCCCAGATGTCTGAGTCGGATCTGCCAGCTCAGCCGATAGCCGATTCTCTTTCACGAACAAACCGCGTCCACGCTCGCCTCCTGCAGCCCGGTGGAGGTGCCAGAGAGTGACGTTTTCTTCTACGGTCCAAAGTCAAAAACCGTCTTCATGGCAGGAGACAGCAGCTTAACTGGCCAGCCCGCTCACCTGCCCCCTCGACTCTGAGCCACTTGTAAACCTAATACCAGCGATTACTCGGTACTATTCTGTAGAAGCCAACCTCTCTGCCACGACCGCACCACTCAAAAGCCTCCCGATCGAACGGTAACCAAGGAGCAGTGCTAAACACAAGTGAGAACGCGCACACACCGCTCGTGCCCGAGGGTTCTAAGAGGTCTCCTGCGGGGCCCCGGGTTGACCAATGGATGCTGAGTGACGTCAGCAGTCACTAAGGATATTGAAAGATGGTTCTAATGGGCTATTACTTGGCGTGGCCACAGATCAGTTCTTTCCTAAGCTTGGGCCTGGCTCCGCCCCCTACTTCTCCATCCACTCTGTCATCCACTTACCCTACTCCACACCGAAAGATCTGCTATCCACTTTTAACATGACCCCTTTTGCAGCTTGATGCATCTTTCCCAGATATCTGTGTCGGATCTGGTAGCTCAGCCGAAATCCGATTCCATTTCTCAACCAAACCGCTCCCGCGCTCGCCTCCTGCCGCCTGGTGGAGGTTCCCGACCCCTACTCCACAGGGAAAGATCAGCTGTCCTCTTTCCACATCACCCTGTTCGGCAGCGTGATGGATCTTTCCCAGATGTCTGAGTCGGATCTGCCAGCTCAGCCGATAGCCGATTCTCTTTCACGAACAAACCGCGTCCACGCTCGCCTCCTGCAGCCCGGTGGAGGTGCCAGAGAGTGACGTTTTCTTCTACGGTCCAAAGTCAAAAACCGTCTTCATGGCAGGAGACAGCAGCTTAACTGGCCAGCCCGCTCACCTGCCCCCTCGACTCTGAGCCACTTGTAAACCTAATACCAGCGATTACTCGGTACTATTCTGTACAAGCCAACCTCTCTGCCACGACCGCACCACTCAAAAGCCTCCCGATCGAACGGTAACCAAGGAGCAGTGCTAAACACAAGTGAGCCCGCGCACACACCGCTCGCGCCCAAGGGTTCTAAGAGGTCTCCTGCGGGGCCCCGGGTTGACCAATGGTTGCGGAGTGACGTCAGCAGTCACTAGGTAGATTGAAAGTTGGTTCTTTTTTTTTTTTTTTTTTTTTGACTTTCTAAAGGGTGAATTTTATGGTATGTGAATTATCTCAATCAAGCTGATTTTTTTAGAAAAGTGTTCTACATGTAAGTATATATGAGTACATATATGAATATGTGTACATACATACAATAAATTGTAAGTTAATTTAGAAATAGACAGCTTCATATCCATCTAAATCAATGTTTAAATTCTTCTTAAGGATTTTAAGATGCTAACATATTTGAGAGAACACTACAATATCACATAACCTAGTTTGATAATTACAGATACATACTAAAGATTTAAACTTAAATCTGCATTGAACTTTGAAATCCTAGAATCTGCAGCAACCTGCTCACTACTGAGTTGGCTTAGCTCTAGTTCCAATTTCATATTTGCACGGAACCAAGAAACTCTACAAAGGTGAACAGCACATCACTGGGTATGGAAGAGCAGGGCCGCGTCTTTTACACCCTCGTGACCTTTGCAGAACGCGGCAATGTCCCTCGCACACATGGCAGGCCACATGACAAATGAGGGAGATACTTTTTAAATACCATACTTGTAAAACAGGACCAGAACAGTTAAACTTTTGTTCTCTGTGCTATCCCGTTAGATCAGGTCAACAAACTTCTTATGTAAAGGACCAGATAGCAAATATTTTAGGCTTTTGGACAAGATTGTTTCTGACAGAACTACTCAACTCCCTCCGAGTAACATGAAAGCAGCTGTAGACAATATATAAACAAATGGACAACATTTAAACAAATGATCCCCTGCTTTAGACCAGTGCTGTCCAACGGATCTTTCCACAGTAATAGAAATATTTTATTATCTGACTATTAAGCCCTTAAACTATGGCTACTGTGACTAAGAAACTGAATTTTTAAATTATTTGAAATGTAAACAGATACATGTGACTAGTGGCTACTGTCCTGACCAGCACTGCATTAGACAACTAACTAGCCAATTTTATTACCTCTGTTCAAAAAACCGAAAAACAGTACCTCTATTCAAAAAACTTAAAGCTAAAGATGAATTCTGTGACTACATTTCAAGGATGAACTGAGAAGAGAAAACACGATGTCAAATTTCTAATAATTCATAGATCCTACCACTAAGTATCAAAATTCGAAAGCAAATTATCTCAGTTCAAGCAGGAGGATACGTGTAGAGTTCCATGTATCTGGACTTCGCCATACTCTGTCTGGTGTACACTTGCTGGATTCCAGCTCTGAGGTCGTCCCAGATCTGGTCAAGGCCAATCTGCTTCAGTCCATGGGGATTCTGACTCCTGTTTGATGACATTGTGAGTAATGTTCTGAAGTCGTCCAGTGCAGCAATCCTTATTCAAAATACAGCTAATTCTCCATTAGATGAAAATATACAGTATCATCCCAAATTTATTCACAGCAGCTCAGAAAAGGATGTCCTTTAACTGCAGAAAATGAAATCTCATTGCAGGCAAACCCGCATTTCCTCGGAGACTACAAGGCTCGCGCGACGTCTCCGCCTCGTCGCTGGGCCCAGGCCCTGGCGGAAACCCCCGTCCCGCCAAGGTCGGGCAGCGTCCCTCAGCGCAGGGACCGCCCCGCCTGGAGCTGAGTGCCGAAAGTTGGTTCTAATGGGCTATTTCTTGACGTGGCTACAGATCAGTTCTTTTGTAAGATTGGGCCTAGCTCCGCCCCCTACCTCTCGTTCCGCTCTGTCATCCCCGTCCCCTACTCCACACGAAAGGATCTGGTGTACTCTTTCAACATGGCCCCTTTAGGCAGCGTGATTGATCTTTCCCAGATGTCTGAGTGGAAATGGGAGGTAGGCCAAAGCCGATTCTCTGTCTGAAACAAACCTCGTCCGAGCTCGCCTCCTGCAACCTGGTGGCGGTGCCTGAGAGTGACTCTTTCATCTACCGTCAAAAGTCAAAAAGCTTCTTCATGGGAGAAGACAGCAGCTTCAGAGGCCCGTCCCCTCACCTGGCCCCTCGGCTCATACCCACTCGTGAAGCCGCTATGAGCGAATATTACTCAGTACTATTTTCTCGAAGACAACATCTCTGCCACAACAGCAGCACTCAAAAGCCTCCCGATCGAACGCTAACCAAGGAGCAGTGCTAAACACAAGTGAGCATGCGCACACACCGCTCGCGCCCAAGGGTTCTAAGAGGTGTCCTGCGGGGCCCCGGGTGGACCAATGGTTGCTGATTGCCATCAGTGGTCCCTAGGGGGAATGAAAGTTGTTTCTCACGGGCTATTTCTTGCCATGGCTACAGATAAGTTCTTTCCTAAGCTTGGGCCTGGCTCCGCCCCCTACTTCTCCATCCACTCTGTCATCCACTTACCCTACTCCACACGGAAAGATCTGCTATCCACTTTTAACATGACCCCTTTTGCAGCTTGATGGATCTTTCCCAGATGTCTGTGTCGGATCTGGTAGCTCAGCCGAAATCCGATTCCATTTCTCAACCAAACCGCTCCCGCGCTCGCCTCCTGCCGCCTGGTGGAGGTTCCCGACCCCTACTCCACACGGAAAGATCAGCTGTCCTCTTTCCACATCACCCTGTTTGGCAGCGTGATGGATCTTTCCCAGATGTCTGAGTCGGATCTGCCAGCTCAGCCGATAGCCGATTCTCTTTCACGAACAAACCGCGTCCACGCTCGCCTCCTGCAGCCCGGTGGAGGTGCCAGAGAGTGACGTTTTCTTCTACGGTCCAAAGTCAAAAACCGTCTTCATGGCAGGAGACAGCAGCTTAACTGGCCAGCCCGCTCACCTGCCCCCTCGACTCTGAGCCACTTGTAAACCTAATACCAGCGATTACTCGGTACTATTCTGTACAAGCCAACCTCTCTGCCACGACCGCACCACTCAAAAGCCTCCCGATCGAACGGTAACCAAGGAGCAGTGCTAAACACAAGTGAGCCCGCGCACACACCGCTCGGGCCCAAGGGTTCTAAGAGGTCTCCTGCGGGGCCCCGGGTTGACCAATGGTTGCGGAGTGACGTCAGCAGTCACTAGGTAGATTGAAAGTTGGTTCTTTTTTTTTTTTTTTTTTTTTGACTTTCTAAAGGGTGAATTTTATGGTATGTGAATTATCTCAATCAAGCTGATTTTTTTAGAAAAGTGTTCTACATGTAAGTATATATGAGTACATATATGAATATGTGTACATACATACAATAAATTGTAAGTTAATTTAGAAATAGACAGCTTCATATCCATCTAAATCAATGTTTAAATTCTTCTTAAGGATTTTAAGATGCTAACATATTTGAGAGAACACTACAATATCACATAACCTAGTTTGATAATTACAGATACATACTGAAGATTTAAACTTAAATCTCCATTGAACTTTGAAATCCTAGAATCTGCAGCAACCTGCTCACTACTGAGTTGGCTTAGCTCTAGTTCCAATTTCATATTTGCACGGAACCAAGAAACTCTACAAAGGTGAACAGCACATCACTGGGTATGGAAGAGCAGGGCCGCGTCTTTTACACCCTCGTGACCTTTGCAGCACGCGGCACTGTCCCTCGCACACATGGCAGGCCACATGACAAATGAGGGAGATACTTTTTAAATACCATACTTGTAAAACAGGACCAGAACAGTTAAACTTTTGTTCTCTGTGCTATCCCGTTAGATCAGGTCAACAAACTTCTTATGTAAAGGACCAGATAGCAAATATTTTAGGCTTTTGGACAAGATTGTTTCTGACAGAACTACTCAACTCCCTCCGAGTAACATGAAAGCAGCTGTAGACAATATATAAACAAATGGACAACATTTAAACAAATGATCCCCTGCTTTAGACCAGTGCTGTCCAACGGATCTTTCCACAGTAATAGAAATATTTTATTATCTGACTATTAAGCCCTTAAACTATGGCTACTGTGACTAAGAAACTGAATTTTTAAATTATTTTAAATGTAAACAGATACATGTGACTAGTGGCTACTGTCCTGACCAGCACTGCATTAGACAACTAACTAGCCAATTTTATTACCTCTGTTCAAAAAACCGAAAAACAGTACCTCTATTCAAAAAACTTAAAGCTAAAGATGAATTCTGTGACTACATTTCAAGGATGAACTGAGAAGAGAAAACACGATGTCAAATTTCTAATAATTCATAGATCCTACCACTAAGTATCAAAATTCGAAAGCAAATTATCTCAGTTCAAGCAGGAGGATACGTGTAGAGTTCCATGTATCTGGACTTCGCCATACTCTGTCTGGTGTACACTTGCTGGATTCCAGCTCTGAGGTCGTCCCAGATCTGGTCAAGGCCAATCTGCTTCAGTCCATGGGGATTCTGACTCCTGTTTGATGACATTGTGAGTAATGTTCTGAAGTCGTCCAGTGCAGCAATCCTTATTCAAAATACAGCTAATTCTCCATTAGATGAAAATATACAGTATCATCCCAAATTTATTCACAGCAGCTCAGAAAAGGATGTCCTTTAACTGCAGAAAATGAAATCTCATTGCAGGCAAACCCGCATTTCCTCGGAGACTACAAGGCTCGCGCGACGTCTCCGCCTCGTCGCTGGGCCCAGGCCCTGGCGGAAACCCCCGTCCCGCCAAGGTCGGGCAGCGTCCCTCAGCGCAGGGACCGCCCCGCCTGGAGCTGAGTGCCGAAAGTTGGTTCTAATGGGCTATTTCTTGACGTGGCTACAGATCAGTTCTTTTCTAAGATTGGGCCTAGCTCCGCCCCCTACCTCTCGTTCCGCTCTGTCATCCCCGTCCCCTACTCCACACGAAAGGATCTGGTGTACTCTTTCAACATGGCCCCTTTAGGCAGCGTGATTGATCTTTCCCAGATGTCTGAGTGGAAATGGGAGGTAGGCCAAAGCCGATTCTCTGTCTGAAACAAACCTCGTCCGAGCTCGCCTCCTGCAACCTGGTGGCGGTGCCTGAGAGTGACTCTTTCATCTACCGTCAAAAGTCAAAAAGCTTCTTCATGGGAGAAGACAGCAGCTTCAGAGGCCCGTCCCCTCACCTGGCCCCTCGGCTCATACCCACTCGTGAAGCCGCTATGAGCGAATATTACTCAGTACTATTTTCTCGAAGACAACATCTCTGCCACAACAGCAGCACTCAAAAGCCTCCCGATCGAACGCTAACCAAGGAGCAGTGCTAAACACAAGTGAGCATGCGCACACACCGCTCGCGCCCAAGGGTTCTAAGAGGTGTCCTGCGGGGCCCCGGGTGGACCAATGGTTGCTGATTGCCATCAGTGGTCCCTAGGGGGAATGAAAGTTGTTTCTCACGGGCTATTTCTTGCCATGGCTACAGATAAGTTCTTTCCTAAGCTTGGGCCTGGCTCCGCCCCCTACTTCTCCATCCACTCTGTCATCCACTTACCCTACTCCACACGGAAAGATCTGCTATCCACTTTTAACATGACCCCTTTTGCAGCTTGATGGATCTTTCCCAGATGTCTGTGTCGGATCTGGTAGCTCAGCCGAAATCCGATTCCATTTCTCAACCAAACCGCTCCCGCGCTCGCCTCCTGCCGCCTGGTGGAGGTTCCCGACCCCTACTCCACACGGAAAGATCAGCTGTCCTCTTTCCACATCACCCTGTTCGGCAGCGTGATGGATCTTTCCCAGATGTCTGAGTCGGATCTGCCAGCTCAGCCGATAGCCGATTCTCTTTCACGAACAAACCGCGTCCACGCTCGCCTCCTGCAGCCCGGTGGAGGTGCCAGAGAGTGACGTTTTCTTCTACGGTCCAAAGTCAAAAACCGTCTTCATGGCAGGAGACAGCAGCTTAACTGGCCAGCCCGCTCACCTGCCCCCTCGACTCTGAGCCACTTGTAAACCTAATACCAGCGATTACTCGGTACTATTCTGTACAAGCCAACCTCTCTGCCACGACCGCACCACTCAAAAGCCTCCCGATCGAACGGTAACCAAGGAGCAGTGCTAAACACAAGTGAGCCCGCGCACACACCGCTCGCGCCCAAGGGTTCTAAGAGGTCTCCTGCGGGGCCCCGGGTTGACCAATGGTTGCGGAGTGACGTCAGCAGTCACTAGGTAGATTGAAAGTTGGTTCTTTTTTTTTTTTTTTTTTTTTGACTTTCTAAAGGGTGAATTTTATGGTATGTGAATTATCTCAATCAAGCTGATTTTTTTAGAAAAGTGTTCTACATGTAAGTATATATGAGTACATATATGAATATGTGTACATACATACAATAAATTGTAAGTTAATTTAGAAATAGACAGCTTCATATCCATCTAAATCAATGTTTAAATTCTTCTTAAGGATTTTAAGATGCTAACATATTTGAGAGAACACTACAATATCACATAACCTAGTTTGATAATTACAGGTACATACTAAAGATTTAAACTTAAATCTCCATTGAACTTTGAAATCCTAGAATCTGCAGCAACCTGCTCACTACTGAGTTGGCTTAGCTCTAGTTCCAATTTCATATTTGCACGGAACCAAGAAACTCTACAAAGGTGAACAGCACATCACTGGGTATGGAAGAGCAGGGCCGCGTCTTTTACACCCTCGTGACCTTTGCAGCACGCGGCACTGTCCCTCGCACACATGGCAGGCCACATGACAAATGAGGGAGATACTTTTTAAATACCATACTTGTAAAACAGGACCAGAACAGTTAAACTTTTGTTCTCTGTGCTATCCCGTTAGATCAGGTCAACAAACTTCTTATGTAAAGGACCAGATAGCAAATATTTTAGGCTTTTGGACAAGATTGTTTCTGACAGAACTACTCAACTCCCTCCGAGTAACATGAAAGCAGCTGTAGACAATATATAAACAAATGGACAACATTTAAACAAATGATCCCCTGCTTTAGACCAGTGCTGTCCAACGGATCTTTCCACAGTAATAGAAATATTTTATTATCTGACTATTAAGCCCTTAAACTATGGCTACTGTGACTAAGAAACTGAATTTTTAAATTATTTTAAATGTAAACAGATACATGTGACTAGTGGCTACTGTCCTGACCAGCACTGCATTAGACAACTAACTAGCCAATTTTATTACCTCTGTTCAAAAAACCGAAAAACAGTACCTCTATTCAAAAAACTTAAAGCTAAAGATGAATTCTGTGACTACATTTCAAGGATGAACTGAGAAGAGAAAACACGATGTCAAATTTCTAATAATTCATAGATCCTACCACTAAGTATCAAAATTCGAAAGCAAATTATCTCAGTTCAAGCAGGAGGATACGTGTAGAGTTCCATGTATCTGGACTTCGCCATACTCTGTCTGGTGTACACTTGCTGGATTCCAGCTCTGAGGTCGTCCCAGATCTGGTCAAGGCCAATCTGCTTCAGTCCATGGGGATTCTGACTCCTGTTTGATGACATTGTGAGTAATGTTCTGAAGTCGTCCAGTGCAGCAATCCTTATTCAAAATACAGCTAATTCTCCATTAGATGAAAATATACAGTATCATCCCAAATTTATTCACAGCAGCTCAGAAAAGGATGTCCTTTAACTGCAGAAAATGAAATCTCATTGCAGGCAAACCCGCATTTCCTCGGAGACTACAAGGCTCGCGCGACGTCTCCGCCTCGTCGCTGGGCCCAGGCCCTGGCGGAAACCCCCGTCCCGCCAAGGTCGGGCAGCGTCCCTCAGCGCAGGGACCGCCCCGCCTGGAGCTGAGTGCCGAAAGTTGGTTCTAATGGGCTATTTCTTGACGTGGCTACAGATCAGTTCTTTTCTAAGATTGGGCCTAGCTCCGCCCCCTACCTCTCGTTCCGCTCTGTCATCCCCGTCCCCTACTCCACACGAAAGGATCTGGTGTACTCTTTCAACATGGCCCCTTTAGGCAGCGTGATTGATCTTTCCCAGATGTCTGAGTGGAAATGGGAGGTAGGCCAAAGCCGATTCTCTGTCTGAAACAAACCTCGTCCGAGCTCGCCTCCTGCAACCTGGTGGCGGTGCCTGAGAGTGACTCTTTCATCTACCGTCAAAAGTCAAAAAGCTTCTTCATGGGAGAAGACAGCAGCTTCAGAGGCCCGTCCCCTCACCTGGCCCCTCGGCTCATACCCACTCGTGAAGCCGCTATGAGCGAATATTACTCAGTACTATTTTCTCGAAGACAACATCTCTGCCACAACAGCAGCACTCAAAAGCCTCCCGATCGCACGCTAACCAAGGAGCAGTGCTAAACACAAGTGAGCATGCGCACACACCGCTCGCGCCCAAGGGTTCTAAGAGGTGTCCTGCGGGGCCCCGGGTGGACCAATGGTTGCTGATTGCCATCAGTGGTCCCTAGGGGGAATGAAAGTTGTTTCTCACGGGCTATTTCTTGCCATGGCTACAGATAAGTTCTTTCCTAAGCTTGGGCCTGGCTCCGCCCCCTACTTCTCCATCCACTCTGTCATCCACTTACCCTACTCCACACGGAAAGATCTGCTATCCACTTTTAACATGACCCCTTTTGCAGCTTGATGGATCTTTCCCAGATGTCTGTGTCGGATCTGGTAGCTCAGCCGAAATCCGATTCCATTTCTCAACCAAACCGCTCCCGCGCTCGCCTCCTGCCGCCTGGTGGAGGTTCCCGACCCCTACTCCACACGGAAAGATCAGCTGTCCTCTTTCCACATCACCCTGTTTGGCAGCGTGATGGATCTTTCCCAGATGTCTGAGTCGGATCTGCCAGCTCAGCCGATAGCCGATTCTCTTTCACGAACAAACCGCGTCCACGCTCGCCTCCTGCAGCCCGGTGGAGGTGCCAGAGAGTGACGTTTTCTTCTACGGTCCAAAGTCAAAAACCGTCTTCATGGCAGGAGACAGCAGCTTAACTGGCCAGCCCGCTCACCTGCCCCCTCGACTCTGAGCCACTTGTAAACCTAATACCAGCGATTACTCGGTACTATTCTGTAGAAGCCAACCTCTCTGCCATGACCGCACCACTCAAAAGCCTCCCGATCGAACGGTAACCAAGGAGCAGTGCTAAACACAAGTGAGAACGCGCACACACCGCTCGTGCCCGAGGGTTCTAAGAGGTCTCCTGCGGGGCCCCGGGTTGACCAATGGATGCTGAGTGACGTCAGCAGTCACTAAGGATATTGAAAGATGGTTCTAATGGGCTATTACTTGACGTGGCCACAGATCAGTTCTTTCCTAAGCTTGGGCCTGGCTCCGCCCCCTACTTCTCCATCCACTCTGTCATGCACTTACCCTACTCCACACCGAAAGATCTGCTATCCACTTTTAACATGACCCCTTTTGCAGCTTGATGGATCTTTCCCAGATGTCTGTGTCGGATCTGGTAGCTCAGCCGAAATCCGATTCCATTTCTCAACCAAACCGCTCCCGCGCTCGCCTCCTGCCGCCTGGTGGAGGTTCCCGACCCCTACTCCACAGGGAAAGATCAGCTGTCCTCTTTCCACATCACCCTGTTCGGCAGCGTGATGGATCTTTCCCAGATGTCTGAGTCGGATCTGCCAGCTCAGCCGATAGCCGATTCTCTTTCACGAACAAACCGCGTCCACGCTCGCCTCCTGCAGCCCGGTGGAGGTGCCAGAGAGTGACGTTTTCTTCTACGGTCCAAAGTCAAAAACCGTCTTCATGGCAGGAGACAGCAGCTTAACTGGCCAGCCCGCTCACCTGCCCCCTCGACTCTGAGCCACTTGTAAACCTAATACCAGCGATTACTCGGTACTATTCTGTACAAGCCAACCTCTCTGCCACGACCGCACCACTCAAAAGCCTCCCGATCGAACGGTAACCAAGGAGCAGTGCTAAACACAAGTGAGCCCGCGCACACACCGCTCGCGCCCAAGGGTTCTAAGAGGTCTCCTGCGGGGCCCCGGGTTGACCAATGGTTGCGGAGTGACGTCAGCAGTCACTAGGTAGATTGAAAGTTGGTTCTTTTTTTTTTTTTTTTTTTTTTGACTTTCTAAAGGGTGAATTTTATGGTATGTGAATTATCTCAATCAAGCTGATTTTTTTAGAAAAGTGTTCTACATGTAAGTATATATGAGTACATATATGAATATGTGTACATACATACAATAAATTGTAAGTTAATTTAGAAATAGACAGCTTCATATCCATCTAAATCAATGTTTAAATTCTTCTTAAGGATTTTAAGATGCTAACATATTTGAGAGAACACTACAATATCACATAACCTAGTTTGATAATTACAGGTACATACTAAAGATTTAAACTTAAATCTCCATTGAACTTTGAAATCCTAGAATCTGCAGCAACCTGCTCACTACTGAGTTGGCTTAGCTCTAGTTCCAATTTCATATTTGCACGGAACCAAGAAACTCTACAAAGGTAAACAGCACATCACTGGGTATGGAAGAGCAGGGCCGCGTCTTTTACACCCTCGTGACCTTTGCAGCACGCGGCACTGTCCCTCGCACACATGGCAGGCCACATGACAAATGAGGGAGATACTTTTTAAATACCATACTTGTAAAACAGGACCAGAACAGTTAAACTTTTGTTCTCTGTGCTATCCCGTTAGATCAGGTCAACAAACTTCTTATGTAAAGGACCAGATAGCAAATATTTTAGGCTTTTGGACAAGATTGTTTCTGACAGAACTACTCAACTCCCTCCGAGTAACATGAAAGCAGCTGTAGACAATATATAAACAAATGGACAACATTTAAACAAATGATCCCCTGCTTTAGACCAGTGCTGTCCAACGGATCTTTCCACAGTAATAGAAATATTTTATTATCTGACTATTAAGCCCTTAAACTATGGCTACTGTGACTAAGAAACTGAATTTTTAAATTATTTTAAATGTAAACAGATACATGTGACTAGTGGCTACTGTCCTGACCAGCACTGCATTAGACAACTAACTAGCCAATTTTATTACCTCTGTTCAAAAAACCGAAAAACAGTACCTCTATTCAAAAAACTTAAAGCTAAAGATGAATTCTGTGACTACATTTCAAGGATGAACTGAGAAGAGAAAACACGATGTCAAATTTCTAATAATTCATAGATCCTACCACTAAGTATCAAAATTCGAAAGCAAATTATCTCAGTTCAAGCAGGAGGATACGTGTAGAGTTCCATGTATCTGGACTTCGCCATACTCTGTCTGGTGTACACTTGCTGGATTCCAGCTCTGAGGTCGTCCCAGATCTGGTCAAGGCCAATCTGCTTCAGTCCATGGGGATTCTGACTCCTGTTTGATGACATTGTGAGTAATGTTCTGAAGTCGTCCAGTGCAGCAATCCTTATTCAAAATACAGCTAATTCTCCATTAGATGAAAATATACAGTATCATCCCAAATTTATTCACAGCAGCTCAGAAAAGGATGTCCTTTAACTGCAGAAAATGAAATCTCATTGCAGGCAAACCCGCATTTCCCCGGAGACTACAAGGCTCGCGCGACGTCTCCGCCTGGTCGCTGGGCCCAGGCCCTGGCGAAACCCCCGTCCCGCCAAGGTCGGGCAGCGTCCCTCAGCGCAGGGACCTCCCCGCCTGGAGCTGAGTGCCGAAAGTTGGTTCTAATGGGCTATTTCTTGACGTGGCTACAGATCAGTTCTTTTCTAAGATTGGGCCTAGCTCCGCCCCCTACCTCTCGTTCCGCTCTGTCATCCCCGTCCCCTACTCCACACGAAAGGATCTGGTGTACTCTTTCAACATGGCCCCTTTAGGCAGCGTGATTGATCTTTCCCTGATATCTGAGTGGAAATGGGAGGTAGGCCAAAGCCGATTCTCTGTCTGAAACAAACCTCGTCCGAGCTCGCCTCCTGCAACCTGGTGGCGGTGCCTGAGAGTGACTCTTTCATCTACCGTCAAAAGTCAAAAAGCTTCTTCATGGGAGAAGACAGCAGCTTCAGAGGCCCGTCCCCTCACCTGGCCCCTCGGCTCATACCCACTCGTGAAGCCGCTATGAGCGAATATTACTCAGTACTATTTTCTCGAAGACAACATCTCTGCCACAACAGCAGCACTCAAAAGCCTCCCGATCGAACGCTAACCAAGGAGCAGTGCTAAACACAAGTGAGCATGCGCACACACCGCTCGCGCCCAAGGGTTCTAAGAGGTGTCCTGCGGGGCCCCGGGTGGACCAATGGTTGCTGATTGCCGTCAGTGGTCCCTAGGGGGAATGAAAGTTGTTTCTCACGGGCTATTTCTTACCATGGCTACAGATAAGTTCTTTCCTAAGCTTGGGCCTGGCTCCGCCCCCTACTTCTCCATCCACTCTGTCATGCACTTACCCTACTCCACACCGAAAGATCTGCTATCCACTTTTAACATGACCCCTTTTGCAGCTTGATGGATCTTTCCCAGATGTCTGTGTCGGATCTTGTAGCTCAGCCGAAATCCGATTCCATTTCTCAACCAAACCGCTCCCGCGCTCGCCTCCTGCCGCCTGGTGGAGGTTCCCGACCCCTACTCCACAGGGAAAGATCAGCTGTCCTCTTTCCACATCACCCTGTTCGGCAGCGTGATGGATCTTTCCCAGATGTCTGAGTCGGATCTGCCAGCTCAGCCGATAGCCGATTCTCTTTCACGAACAAACCGCGTCCACGCTCGCCTCCTGCAGCCCGGTGGAGGTGCCAGAGAGTGACGTTTTTTTCTACGGTCCAAAGTCAAAAACCGTCTTCATGGCAGGAGACAGCAGCTTAACTGGCCAGCCCGCTCACCTGCCCCCTCGACTCTGAGCCACTTGTAAACCTAATACCAGCGATTACTCGGTACTATTCTGTACAAGCCAACCTCTCTGCCACGACCGCACCACTCAAAAGCCTCCCGATCGAACGGTAACCAAGGAGCAGTGCTAAACACAAGTGAGCCCGCGCACACACCGCTCGCGCCCAAGGGTTCTAAGAGGTCTCCTGCGGGGCCCCGGGTTGACCAATGGTTGCGGAGTGACGTCAGCAGTCACTAGGTAGATTGAAAGTTGGTTCTTTTTTTTTTTTTTTTTTTTTGACTTTCTAAAGGGTGAATTTTATGGTATGTGAATTATCTCAATCAAGCTGATTTTTTTAGAAAAGTGTTCTACATGTAAGTATATATGAGTACATATATGAATATGTGTACATACATACAATAAATTGTAAGTTAATTTAGAAATAGACAGCTTCATATCCATCTAAATCAATGTTTAAATTCTTCTTAAGGATTTTAAGATGCTAACATATTTGAGAGAACACTACAATATCACATAACCTAGTTTGATAATTACAGATACATACTAAAGATTTAAACTTAAATCTCCATTGAACTTTGAAATCCTAGAATCTGCAGCAACCTGCTCACTACTGAGTTGGCTTAGCTCTAGTTCCAATTTCATATTTGCACGGAACCAAGAAACTCTACAAAGGTAAACAGCACATCACTGGGTATGGAAGAGCAGGGCCGCGTCTTTTACACCCTCGTGACCTTTGCAGCACGCGGCACTGTCCCTCGCACACATGGCAGGCCACATGACAAATGAGGGAGATACTTTTTAAATACCATACTTGTAAAACAGGACCAGAACAGTTAAACTTTTGTTCTCTGTGCTATCCCGTTAGATCAGGTCAACAAACTTCTTATGTAAAGGACCAGATAGCAAATATTTTAGGCTTTTGGACAAGATTGTTTCTGACAGAACTACTCAACTCCCTCCGAGTAACATGAAAGCAGCTGTAGACAATATATAAACAAATGGACAACATTTAAACAAATGATCCCCTGCTTTAGACCAGTGCTGTCCAACGGATCTTTCCACAGTAATAGAAATATTTTATTATCTGACTATTAAGCCCTTAAACTATGGCTACTGTGACTAAGAAACTGAATTTTTAAATTATTTTAAATGTAAACAGATACATGTGACTAGTGGCTACTGTCCTGACCAGCACTGCATTAGACAACTAACTAGCCAATTTTATTACCTCTGTTCAAAAAACCGAAAAACAGTACCTCTATTCAAAAAACTTAAAGCTAAAGATGAATTCTGTGACTACATTTCAAGGATGAACTGAGAAGAGAAAACACGATGTCAAATTTCTAATAATTCATAGATCCTACCACTAAGTATCAAAATTCGAAAGCAAATTATCTCAGTTCAAGCAGGAGGATACGTGTAGAGTTCCATGTATCTGGACTTCGCCATACTCTGTCTGGTGTACACTTGCTGGATTCCAGCTCTGAGGTCGTCCCAGATCTGGTCAAGGCCAATCTGCTTCAGTCCATGGGGATTCTGACTCCTGTTTGATGACATTGTGAGTAATGTTCTGAAGTCGTCCAGTGCAGCAATCCTTATTCAAAATACAGCTAATTCTCCATTAGATGAAAATATACAGTATCATCCCAAATTTATTCACAGCAGCTC
Source organism: Cynocephalus volans (assembly GCF_027409185.1). Taxonomy (NCBI): domain Eukaryota; kingdom Metazoa; phylum Chordata; class Mammalia; order Dermoptera; family Cynocephalidae; genus Cynocephalus; species Cynocephalus volans. Next base: position 62,712,760 of record NC_084469.1, read on the forward strand.
AGAAAAGGATGTCCTTTAACTGCAGAAAATGAAATCTCATTGCAGGCAAACCCGCATTTCCCCGGAGACTACAAGGCTCGCTCGACGTCTCCGCCTCGTCGCTGGGCCCAGGCCCTGGCGGAAACCCCCGTCCCGCCAAGGTCGGGCAGCGTCCCTCAGCGCAGGGACCGCCCCGCCTGGAGCTGAGTGCCGAAAGTTGGTTCTAATGGGCTATTTCTTGACGTGGCTACAGATCAGTTCTTTTCTAAGATTGGGCCTAGCTCCGCCCCCTACCTCTCGTTCCGCTCTGTCATCCCCGTCCCCTACTCCACACGAAAGGATCTGGTGTACTCTTTCAACATGGCCCCTTTAGGCAGCGTGATTGATCTTTCCCAGATGTCTGAGTGGAAATGGGAGGTAGGCCAAAGCCGATTCTCTGTCTGAAACAAACCTCGTCCGAGCTCGCCTTCTGCAACCTGGTGGCGGTGCCTGAGAGTGACTCTTTCATCTACCGTCAAAAGTCAAAAAGCTTCTTCATGGGAGAAGACAGCAGCTTCAGAGGCCCGTCCCCTCACCTGGCCCCTCGGCTCATACCCACTCGTGAAGCCGCTATGAGCGAATATTACTCAGTACTATTTTCTCGAAGACAACATCTCTGCCACAACAGCAGCACTCAAAAGCCTCCCGATCGAACGCTAACCAAGGAGCAGTGCTAAACACAAGTGAGCATGCGCACACACCGCTCGCGCCCAAGGGTTCTAAGAGGTGTCCTGCGGGGCCCCGGGTGGACCAATGGTTGCTGATTGCCGTCAGTGGTCCCTAGGGGGAATGAAAGTTGTTTCTCACGGGCTATTTCTTGCCATGGCTACAGATAAGTTCTTTCCTAAGCTTGGGCCTGGCTCCGCCCCCTACTTCTCCATCCACTCTGTCATCCACTTACTCTACTCCACACGGAAAGATCTGCTATCCACTTTTAACATGACCCCTTTTGCAGCTTGATGGATCTTTCCCAGATGTCTGTGTCGGATCTGGTAGCTCAGCCGAAATCCGATTCCATTTCTCAACCAAACCGCTCCCGCGCTCGCCTCCTGCCGCCTGGTGGAGGTTCCCGACCCCTACTCCACAGGGAAAGATCAGCTGTCCTCTTTCCACATCACCCTGTTTGGCAGCGTGATGGATCTTTCCCAGATGTCTGAGTCGGATCTGCCAGCTCAGCCGATAGCCGATTCTCTTTCACGAACAAACCGCGTCCACGCTCGCCTCCTGCAGCCCGGTGGAGGTGCCAGAGAGTGACGTTTTCTTCTACGGTCCAAAGTCAAAAACCGTCTTCATGGCAGGAGACAGCAGCTTAACTGGCCAGCCCGCTCACCTGCCCCCTCGACTCTGAGCCACTTGTAAACCTAATACCAGCGATTACTCGGTACTATTCTGTACAAGCCAACCTCTCTGCCACGACCGCACCACTCAAAAGCCTCCCGATCGAACGGTAACCAAGGAGCAGTGCTAAACACAAGTGAGAACGCGCACACACCGCTCGTGCCCGAGGGTTCTAAGAGGTCTCCTGCGGGGCCCCGGGTTGACCAATGGATGCTGAGTGACGTCAGCAGTCACTAAGGATATTGAAAGATGGTTCTAATGGGCTATTACTTGACGTGGCCACAGATCAGTTCTTTCCTAAGCTTGGGCCTGGCTCCGCCCCCTACTTCTCCATCCACTCTGTCATCCACTTACCCTACTCCACACCGAAAGATCTGCTATCCACTTTTAACATGACCCCTTTTGCAGCTTGATGCATCTTTCCCAGATGTCTGTGTCGGATCTGGTAGCTCAGCCGAAATCCGATTCCATTTCTCAACCAAACCGCTCCCGCGCTCGCCTCCTGCCGCCTGGTGGAGGTTCCCGACCCCTACTCCACAGGGAAAGATCAGCTGTCCTCTTTCCACATCACCCTGTTCGGCAGCGTGATGGATCTTTCCCAGATGTCTGAGTCGGATCTGCCAGCTCAGCCGATAGCCGATTCTCTTTCACGAACAAACCGCGTCCACGCTCGCCTCCTGCAGCCCGGTGGAGGTGCCAGAGAGTGACGTTTTCTTCTACGGTCCAAAGTCAAAAACCGTCTTCATGGCAGGAGACAGCAGCTTAACTGGCCAGCCCGCTCACCTGCCCCCTCGACTCTGAGCCACTTGTAAACCTAATACCAGCGATTACTCGGTACTATTCTGTACAAGCCAACCTCTCTGCCACGACCGCACCACTCAAAAGCCTCCCGATCGAACGGTAACCAAGGAGCAGTGCTAAACACAAGTGAGCCCGCGCACACACCGCTCGCGCCCAAGGGTTCTAAGAGGTCTCCTGCGGGGCCCCGGGTTGACCAATGGTTGCGGAGTGACGTCAGCAGTCACTAGGTAGATTGAAAGTTGGTTCTTTTTTTTTTTTTTTTTTTTTTGACTTTCTAAAGGGTGAATTTTATGGTATGTGAATTATCTCAATCAAGCTGATTTTTTTAGAAAAGTGTTCTACATGTAAGTATATATGAGTACATATATGAATATGTGTACATACATACAATAAATTGTAAGTTAATTTAGAAATAGACAGCTTCATATCCATCTAAATCAATGTTTAAATTCTTCTTAAGGATTTTAAGATGCTAACATATTTGAGAGAACACTACAATATCACATAACCTAGTTTGATAATTACAGATACATACTAAAGATTTAAACTTAAATCTCCATTGAACTTTGAAATCCTAGAATCTGCAGCAACCTGCTCACTACTGAGTTGGCTTAGCTCTAGTTCCAATTTCATATTTGCACGGAACCAAGAAACTCTACAAAGGTGAACAGCACATCACTGGGTATGGAAGAGCAGGGCCGCGTCTTTTACACCCTCGTGACCTTTGCAGCACGCGGCACTGTCCCTCGCACACATGGCAGGCCACATGACAAATGAGGGAGATACTTTTTAAATACCATACTTGTAAAACAGGACCAGAACAGTTAAACTTTTGTTCTCTGTGCTATCCCGTTAGATCAGGTCAACAAACTTCTTATGTAAAGGACCAGATAGCAAATATTTTAGGCTTTTGGACAAAATTGTTTCTGACAGAACTACTCAACTCCCTCCGAGTAACATGAAAGCAGCTGTAGACAATATATAAACAAATGGACAACATTTAAACAAATGATCCCCTGCTTTAGACCAGTGCTGTCCAACGGATCTTTCCACAGTAATAGAAATATTTTATTATCTGACTATTAAGCCCTTAAACTATGGCTACTGTGACTAAGAAACTGAATTTTTAAATTATTTGAAATGTAAACAGATACATGTGACTAGTGGCTACTGTCCTGACCAGCACTGCATTAGACAACTAACTAGCCAATTTTATTACCTCTGTTCAAAAAACCGAAAAACAGTACCTCTATTCAAAAAACTTAAAGCTAAAGATGAATTCTGTGACTACATTTCAAGGATGAACTGAGAAGAGAAAACACGATGTCAAATTTCTAATAATTCATAGATCCTACCACTAAGTATCAAAATTCGAAAGCAAATTATCTCAGTTCAAGCAGGAGGATACGTGTAGAGTTCCATGTATCTGGACTTCGCCATACTCTGTCTGGTGTACACTTGCTGGATTCCAGCTCTGAGGTCGTCCCAGATCTGGTCAAGGCCAATCTGCTTCAGTCCATGGGGATTCTGACTCCTGTTTGATGACATTGTGAGTAATGTTCTGAAGTCGTCCAGTGCAGCAATCCTTATTCAAAATACAGCTAATTCTCCATTAGATGAAAATATACAGTATCATCCCAAATTTATTCACAGCAGCTCAGAAAAGGATGTCCTTTAACTGCAGAAAATGAAATCTCATTGCAGGCAAACCCGCATTTCCTCGGAGACTACAAGGCTCGCTCGAAGTCTCCGCCTCGTCGCTGGGCCCAGGCCCTGGCGGAAACCCCCGTCCCGCCAAGGTCGGGCAGCGTCCCTCAGCGCAGGGACCGCCCCGCCTGGAGCTGAGTGCCGAAAGTTGGTTCTAATGGGCTATTTCTTGACGTGGCTACAGATCAGTTCTTTTCTAAGATTGGGCCTAGCTCCGCCCCCTACCTCTCGTTCCGCTCTGTCATCCCCGTCCCCTACTCCACACGAAAGGATCTGGTGTACTCTTTCAACATGGCCCCTTTAGGCAGCGTGATTGATCTTTCCCAGATGTCTGAGTGGAAATGGGAGGTAGGCCAAAGCCGATTCTCTGTCTGAAACAAACCTCGTCCGAGCTCGCCTCCTGCAACCTGGTGGCGGTGCCTGAGAGTGACTCTTTCATCTACCGTCAAAAGTCAAAAAGCTTCTTCATGGGAGAAGACAGCAGCTTCAGAGGCCCGTCCCCTCACCTGGCCCCTCGGCTCATACCCACTCGTGAAGCCGCTATGAGCGAATATTACTCAGTACTATTTTCTCGAAGACAACATCTCTGCCACAACAGCAGCACTCAAAAGCCTCCCGATCGAACGCTAACCAAGGAGCAGTGCTAAACACAAGTGAGCATGCGCACACACCGCTCGCGCCCAAGGGTTCTAAGAGGTGTCCTGCGGGGCCCCGGGTGGACCAATGGTTGCTGATTGCCATCAGTGGTCCCTAGGGGGAATGAAAGTTGTTTCTCACGGGCTATTTCTTGCCATGGCTACAGATAAGTTCTTTCCTAAGCTTGGGCCTGGCTCCGCCCCCTACTTCTCCATCCACTCTGTCATCCACTTACCCTACTCCACACGGAAAGATCTGCTATCCACTTTTAACATGACCCCTTTTGCAGCTTGATGGATCTTTCCCAGATGTCTGTGTCGGATCTGGTAGCTCAGCCGAAATCCGATTCCATTTCTCAACCAAACCGCTCCCGCGCTCGCCTCCTGCCGCCTGGTGGAGGTTCCCGACCCCTACTCCACACGGAAAGATCAGCTGTCCTCTTTCCACATCACCCTGTTCGGCAGCGTGATGGATCTTTCCCAGATGTCTGAGTCGGATCTGCCAGCTCAGCCGATAGCCGATTCTCTTTCACGAACAAACCGCGTCCACGCTCGCCTCCTGCAGCCCGGTGGAGGTGCCAGAGAGTGACGTTTTCTTCTACGGTCCAAAGTCAAAAACCGTCTTCATGGCAGGAGACAGCAGCTTAACTGGCCAGCCCGCTCACCTGCCCCCTCGACTCTGAGCCACTTGTAAACCTAATACCAGCGATTACTCGGTACTATTCTGTAGAAGCCAACCTCTCTGCCACGACCGCACCACTCAAAAGCCTCCCGATCGAACGGTAACCAAGGAGCAGTGCTAAACACAAGTGAGAACGCGCACACACCGCTCGTGCCCGAGGATTCTAAGAGGTCTCCTGCGGGGCCCCGGGTTGACCAATGGATGCTGAGTGACGTCAGCAGTCACTAAGGATATTGAAAGATGGTTCTAATGGGCTATTACTTGACGTGGCCACAGATCAGTTCTTTCCTAAGCTTGGGCCTGGCTCCGCCCCCTACTTCTCCATCCACTCTGTCATGCACTTACCCTACTCCACACCGAAAGATCTGCTATCCACTTTTAACATGACCCCTTTTGCAGCTTGATGGATCTTTCCCAGATGTCTGTGTCGGATCTGGTAGCTCAGCCGAAATCCGATTCCATTTCTCAACCAAACCGCTCCCGCGCTCGCCTCCTGCCGCCTGGTGGAGGTTCCCGACCCCTACTCCACAGGGAAAGATCAGCTGTCCTCTTTCCACATCACCCTGTTCGGCAGCGTGATGGATCTTTCCCAGATGTCTGAGTCGGATCTGCCAGCTCAGCCGATAGCCGATTCTCTTTCACGAACAAACCGCGTCCACGCTCGCCTCCTGCAGCCCGGTGGAGGTGCCAGAGAGTGACGTTTTCTTCTACGGTCCAAAGTCAAAAACCGTCTTCATGGCAGGAGACAGCAGCTTAACTGGCCAGCCCGCTCACCTGCCCCCTCGACTCTGAGCCACTTGTAAACCTAATACCAGCGATTACTCGGTACTATTCTGTACAAGCCAACCTCTCTGCCACGACCGCACCACTCAAAAGCCTCCCGATCGAACGGTAACCAAGGAGCAGTGCTAAACACAAGTGAGCCCGCGCACACACCGCTCGCGCCCAAGGGTTCTAAGAGGTCTCCTGCGGGGCCCCGGGTTGACCAATGGTTGCGGAGTGACGTCAGCAGTCACTAGGTAGATTGAAAGTTGGTTCTTTTTTTTTTTTTTTTTTTTTTTGACTTTCTAAAGGGTGAATTTTATGGTATGTGAATTATCTCAATCAAGCTGATTTTTTTAGAAAAGTGTTCTACATGTAAGTATATATGAGTACATATATGAATATGTGTACATACATACAATAAATTGTAAGTTAATTTAGAAATAGACAGCTTCATATCCATCTAAATCAATGTTTAAATTCTTCTTAAGGATTTTAAGATGCTAACATATTTGAGAGAACACTACAATATCACATAACCTAGTTTGATAATTACAGGTACATACTAAAGATTTAAACTTAAATCTCCATTGAACTTTGAAATCCTAGAATCTGCAGCAACCTGCTCACTACTGAGTTGGCTTAGCTCTAGTTCCAATTTCATATTTGCACGGAACCAAGAAACTCTACAAAGGTGAACAGCACATCACTGGGTATGGAAGAGCAGGGCCGCGTCTTTTACACCCTCGTGACCTTTGCAGCACGCGGCACTGTCCCTCGCACACATGGCAGGCCACATGACAAATGAGGGAGATACTTTTTAAATACCATACTTGTAAAACAGGACCAGAACAGTTAAACTTTTGTTCTCTGTGCTATCCCGTTAGATCAGGTCAACAAACTTCTTATGTAAAGGACCAGATAGCAAATATTTTAGGCTTTTGGACAAGATTGTTTCTGACAGAACTACTCAACTCCCTCCGAGTAACATGAAAGCAGCTGTAGACAATATATAAACAAATGGACAACATTTAAACAAATGATCCCCTGCTTTAGACCAGTGCTGTCCAACGGATCTTTCCACAGTAATAGAAATATTTTATTATCTGACTATTAAGCCCTTAAACTATGGCTACTGTGACTAAGAAACTGAATTTTTAAATTATTTTAAATGTAAACAGATACATGTGACTAGTGGCTACTGTCCTGACCAGCACTGCATTAGACAACTAACTAGCCAATTTTATTACCTCTGTTCAAAAAACCGAAAAACAGTACCTCTATTCAAAAAACTTAAAGCTAAAGATGAATTCTGTGACTACATTTCAAGGATGAACTGAGAAGAGAAAACACGATGTCAAATTTCTAATAATTCATAGATCCTACCACTAAGTATCAAAATTCAAAAGCAAATTATCTCAGTTCAAGCAGGAGGATACGTGTAGAGTTCCATGTATCTGGACTTCGCCATACTCTGTCTGGTGTACACTTGCTGGATTCCAGCTCTGAGGTCGTCCCAGATCTGGTCAAGGCCAATCTGCTTCAGTCCATGGGGATTCTGACTCCTGTTTGATGACATTGTGAGTAATGTTCTGAAGTCGTCCAGTGCAGCAATCCTTATTCAATATACAGCTAATTCTCCATTAGATGAAAATATACAGTATCATCCCAAATTTATTCACAGCAGCTCAGAAAAGGATGTCCTTTAACTGCAGAAAATGAAATCTCATTGCAGGCAAACCCGCATTTCCCCGGAGACTACAAGGCTCGCGCGACGTCTCCGCCTGGTCGCTGGGCCCAGGCCCTGGCGAACCCCCCGTCCCGCCAAGGTCGGGCAGCGTCCCTCAGCGCAGGGACCGCCCCGCCTGGAGCTGAGTGCCGAAAGTTGGTTCTAATGGGCTATTTCTTGACGTGGCTACAGATCAGTTCTTTTCTAAGATTGGGCCTAGCTCCGCCCCCTACCTCTCGTTCCGCTCTGTCATCCCCGTCCCCTACTCCACACGAAAGGATCTGGTGTACTCTTTCAACATGGCCCCTTTAGGCAGCGTGATTGATCTTTCCCAGATGTCTGAGTGGAAATGGGAGGTAGGCCAAAGCCGATTCTCTGTCTGAAACAAACCTCGTCCGAGCTCGCCTCCTGCAACCTGGTGGCGGTGCCTGAGAGTGACTCTTTCATCTACCGTCAAAAGTCAAAAAGCTTCTTCATGGGAGAAGACAGCAGCTTCAGAGGCCCGTCCCCTCACCTGGCCCCTCGGCTCATACCCACTCGTGAAGCCGCTATGAGCGAATATTACTCAGTACTATTTTCTCGAAGACAACATCTCTGCCACAACAGCAGCACTCAAAAGCCTCCCGATCGAACGCTAACCAAGGAGCAGTGCTAAACACAAGTGAGCATGCGCACACACCGCTCGCGCCCAAGGGTTCTAAGAGGTGTCCTGCGGGGCCCCGGGTGGACCAATGGTTGCTGATTGCCGTCAGTGGTCCCTAGGGGGAATGAAAGTTGTTTCTCACGGGCTATTTCTTGCCATGGCTACAGATAAGTTCTTTCCTAAGCTTGGGCCTGGCTCCGCCCCCTACTTCTCCATCCAATCTGTCATCCACTTACCCTACTCCACACGGAAAGATCTGCTATCCACTTTTAACATGACCCCTTTTGCAGCTTGATGGATCTTTCCCAGATGTCTGTGTCGGATCTGGTAGCTCAGCCGAAATCCGATTCCATTTCTCAACCAAACCGCTCCCGCGCTCGCCTCCTGCCGCCTGGTGGAGGTTCCCGACCCCTACTCCACACGGAAAGATCAGCTGTCCTCTTTCCACATCACCCTGTTTGGCAGCGTGATGGATCTTTCCCAGATGTCTGAGTCGGATCTGCCAGCTCAGCCGATAGCCGATTCTCTTTCACGAACAAACCGCGTCCACGCTCGCCTCCTGCAGCCCGGTGGAGGTGCCAGAGAGTGACGTTTTCTTCTACGGTCCAAAGTCAAAAACCGTCTTCATGGCAGGAGACAGCAGCTTAACTGGCCAGCCCGCTCACCTGCCCCCTCGACTCTGAGCCACTTGTAAACCTAATACCAGCGATTACTCGGTACTATTCTGTAGAAGCCAACCTCTCTGCCACGACCGCACCACTCAAAAGCCTCCCGATCGAACGGTAACCAAGGAGCAGTGCTAAACACAAGTGAGAACGCGCACACACCGCTCGTGCCCGAGGGTTCTAAGAGGTCTCCTGCGGGGCCCCGGGTTGACCAATGGATGCTGAGTGACGTCAGCAGTCACTAAGGATATTGAAAGATGGTTCTAATGGGCTATTACTTGACGTGGCCACAGATCAGTTCTTTCCTAAGCTTGGGCCTGGCTCCGCCCCCTACTTCTCCATCCACTCTGTCATGCACTTACCCTACTCCACACCGAAAGATCTGCTATCCACTTTTAACATGACCCCTTTTGCAGCTTGATGGATCTTTCCCAGATGTCTGTGTCGGATCTGGTAGCTCAGCCGAAATCCGATTCCATTTCTCAACCAAACCGCTCCCGCGCTCGCCTCCTGCCGCCTGGTGGAGGTTCCCGACCCCTACTCCACAGGGAAAGATCAGCTGTCCTCTTTCCACATCACCCTGTTCGGCAGCGTGATGGATCTTTCCCAGATGTCTGAGTCGGATCTGCCAGCTCAGCCGATAGCCGATTCTCTTTCACGAACAAACCGCGTCCACGCTCGCCTCCTGCAGCCCGGTGGAGGTGCCAGAGAGTGACGTTTTCTTCTACGGTCCAAAGTCAAAAACCGTCTTCATGGCAGGAGACAGCAGCTTAACTGGCCAGCCCGCTCACCTGCCCCCTCGACTCTGAGCCACTTGTAAACCTAATACCAGCGATTACTCGGTACTATTCTGTACAAGCCAACCTCTCTGCCACGACCGCACCACTCAAAAGCCTCCCGATCGAACGGTAACCAAGGAGCAGTGCTAAACACAAGTGAGCCCGCGCACACACCGCTCGCGCCCAAGGGTTCTAAGAGGTCTCCTGCGGGGCCCCGGGTTGACCAATGGTTGCGGAGTGACGTCAGCAGTCACTAGGTAGATTGAAAGTTGGTTCTTTTTTTTTTTTTTTTTTTTTGACTTTCTAAAGGGTGAATTTTATGGTATGTGAATTATCTCAATCAAGCTGATTTTTTTAGAAAAGTGTTCTACATGTAAGTATATATGAGTACATATATGAATATGTGTACATACATACAATAAATTGTAAGTTAATTTAGAAATAGACAGCTTCATATCCATCTAAATCAATGTTTAAATTCTTCTTAAGGATTTTAAGATGCTAACATATTTGAGAGAACACTACAATATCACATAACCTAGTTTGATAATTACAGATACATACTAAAGATTTAAACTTAAATCTCCATTGAACTTTGAAATCCTAGAATCTGCAGCAACCTGCTCACTACTGAGTTGGCTTAGCTCTAGTTCCAATTTCATATTTGCACGGAACCAAGAAACTCTCCAAAGGTGAACAGCACATCACTGGGTATGGAAGAGCAGGGCCGCGTCTTTTACACCCTCGTGACCTTTGCAGCACGCGGCACTGTCCCTCGCACACATGGCAGGCCACATGACAAATGAGGGAGATACTTTTTAAATACCATACTTGTAAAACAGGACCAGAACAGTTAAACTTTTGTTCTCTGTGCTATCCCGTTAGATCAGGTCAACAAACTTCTTATGTAAAGGACCAGATAGCAAATATTTTAGGCTTTTGGACAAGATTGTTTCTGACAGAACTACTCAACTCCCTCCGAGTAACATGAAAGCAGCTGTAGACAATATATAAACAAATGGACAACATTTAAACAAATGATCCCCTGCTTTAGACCAGTGCTGTCCAACGGATCTTTCCACAGTAATAGAAATATTTTATTATCTGACTATTAAGCCCTTAAACTATGGCTACTGTGACTAAGAAACTGAATTTTTAAATTATTTGAAATGTAAACAGATACATGTGACTAGTGGCTACTGTCCTGACCAGCACTGCATTAGACAACTAACTAGCCAATTTTATTACCTCTGTTCAAAAAACCGAAAAACAGTACCTCTATTCAAAAAACTTAAAGCTAAAGATGAATTCTGTGACTACATTTCAAGGATGAACTGAGAAGAGAAAACATGATGTCAAATTTCTAATAATTCATAGATCCTACCACTAAGTATCAAAATTCGAAAGCAAATTATCTCAGTTCAAGGAGGAGGATACGTGTAGAGTTCCATGTATCTGGACTTCGCCATACTCTGTCTGGTGTACACTTGCTGGATTCCAGCTCTGAGGTCGTCCCAGATCTGGTCAAGGCCAATCTGCTTCAGTCCATGGGGATTCTGACTCCTGTTTGATGACATTGTGAGTAATGTTCTGAAGTCGTCCAGTGCAGCAATCCTTATTCAATATACAGCTAATTCTCCATTAGATGAAAATATACAGTATCATCCCAAATTTATTCACAGCAGCTCAGAAAAGGATGTCCTTTAACTGCAGAAAATGAAATCTCATTGCAGGCAAACCTGCATTTCCCCGGAGACTACAAGGCTCGCGCGACGTCTCCGCCTGGTCACTGGGCCCAGGCCCTGGCGGAAACCCCCGTCCCGCCAAGGTCGGGCAGCGTCCCTCAGCGCAGGGACCGCCCCGCCTGGAGCTGAGTGCCGAAAGTTGGTTCTAATGGGCTATTTCTTGACGTGGCTACAGATCAGTTCTTTTCTAAGATTGGGCCTAGCTCCGCCCCCTACCTCTCGTTCCGCTCTGTCATCCCCGTCCCCTACTCCACACGAAAGGATCTGGTGTACTCTTTCAACATGGCCCCTTTAGGCAGCGTGATTGATCTTTCCCAGATGTCTGAGTGGAAATGGGAGGTAGGCCAAAGCCGATTCTCTGTCTGAAACAAACCTCGTCCGAGCTCGCCTCCTGCAACCTGGTGGCGGTGCCTGAGAGTGACTCTTTCATCTACCGTCAAAAGTCAAAAAGCTTCTTCATGGGAGAAGACAGCAGCTTCAGAGGCCCGTCCCCTCACCTGGCCCCTCGGCTCATACCCACTCGTGAAGCCGCTATGAGCGAATATTACTCAGTACTATTTTCTCGAAGACAACATCTCTGCCACAACAGCAGCACTCAAAAGCCTCCCGATCGAACGCTAACCAAGGAGCAGTGCTAAACACAAGTGAGCATGCGCACACACCGCTCGCGCCCAAGGGTTCTAAGAGGTGTCCTGCGGGGCCCCGGGTGGACCAATGGTTGCTGATTGCCGTCAGTGGTCCCTAGGGGGAATGAAAGTTGTTTCTCACGGGCTATTTCTTGCCATGGCTACAGATAAGTTCTTTCCTAAGCTTGGGCCTGGCTCCGCCCCCTACTTCTCCATCCACTCTGTCATCCACTTACCCTACTCCACACGGAAAGATCTGCTATCCACTTTTAACATGACCCCTTTTGCAGCTTGATGGATCTTTCCCAGATGTCTGTGTCGGATCTGGTAGCTCAGCCGAAATCCGATTCCATTTCTCAACCAAACCGCTCCCGCGCTCGCCTCCTGCCGCCTGGTGGAGGTTCCCGACCCCTACTCCACACGGAAAGATCAGCTGTCCTCTTTCCACATCACCCTGTTTGGCAGCGTGATGGATCTTTCCCAGATGTCTGAGTCGGATCTGCCAGCTCAGCCGATAGCCGATTCTCTTTCACGAACAAACCGCGTCCACGCTCGCCTCCTGCAGCCCGGTGGAGGTGCCAGAGAGTGACGTTTTCTTCTACGGTCCAAAGTCAATACCGTCTTCATGGCAGGAGACAGCAGCTTAACTGGCCAGCCCGCTCACCTGCCCCCTCGACTCTGAGCCACTTGTAAACCTAATACCAGCGATTACTCGGTACTATTCTGTACAAGCCAACCTCTCTGCCACGACCGCACCACTCAAAAGCCTCCCGATCGAACGGTAACCAAGGAGCAGTGCTAAACACAAGTGAGCCCGCGCACACACCGCTCGCGCCCAAGGGTTCTAAGAGGTCTCCTGCGGGGCCCCGGGTTGACCAATGGTTGCGGAGTGACGTCAGCAGTCACTAGGTAGATTGAAAGTTGGTTCTTTTTTTTTTTTTTTTTTTTTTTGACTTTCTAAAGGGTGAATTTTATGGTATGTGAATTATCTCAATCAAGCTGATTTTTTTAGAAAAGTGTTCTACATGTAAGTATATATGAGTACATATATGAATATGTGTACATACATACAATAAATTGTAAGTTAATTTAGAAATAGACAGCTTCATATCCATCTAAATCAATGTTTAAATTCTTCTTAAGGATTTTAAGATGCTAACATATTTGAGAGAACACTACAATATCACATAACCTAGTTTGATAATTACAGATACATACTAAAGATTTAAACTTAAATCTCCATTGAACTTTGAAATCCTAGAATCTGCAGCAACCTGCTCACTACTGAGTTGGCTTAGCTCTAGTTCCAATTTCATATTTGCACGGAACCAAGAAACTCTACAAAGGTGAACAGCACATCACTGGGTATGGAAGAGCAGGGCCGCGTCTTTTACACCCTCGTGACCTTTGCAGCACGCGGCACTGTCCCTCGCACACATGGCAGGCCACATGACAAATGAGGGAGATACTTTTTAAATACCATACTTGTAAAACAGGACCAGAACAGTTAAACTTTTGTTCTCTGTGCTATCCCGTTAGATCAGGTCAACAAACTTCTTATGTAAAGGACCAGATAGCAAATATTTTAGGCTTTTGGACAAGATTGTTTCTGACAGAACTACTCAACTCCCTCCGAGTAACATGAAAGCAGCTGTAGACAATATATAAACAAATGGACAACATTTAAACAAATGATCCCCTGCTTTAGACCAGTGCTGTCCAACGGATCTTTCCACAGTAATAGAAATATTTTATTATCTGACTATTAAGCCCTTAAACTATGGCTACTGTGACTAAGAAACTGAATTTTTAAATTATTTTAAATGTAAAAAGATACATGTGACTAGTGGCTACTGTCCTGACCAGCACTGCATTAGACAACTAACTAGCCAATTTTATTACCTCTGTTCAAAAAACCGAAAAACAGTACCTCTATTCAAAAAACTTAAAGCTAAAGATGAATTCTGTGACTACATTTCAAGGATGAACTGAGAAGAGAAAACATGATGTCAAATTTCTAATAATTCATAGATCCTACCACTAAGTATCAAAATTCGAAAGCAAATTATCTCAGTTCAAGCAGGAGGATACGTGTAGAGTTCCATGTATCTGGACTTCGCCATACTCTGTCTGGTGTACACTTGCTGGATTCCAGCTCTGAGGTCGTCCCAGATCTGGTCAAGGCCAATCTGCTTCAGTCCATGGGGATTCTGACTCCTGTTTGATGACATTGTGAGTAATGTTCTGAAGTCGTCCAGTGCAGCAATCCTTATTCAAAAGACAGCTCATTCTCCATTAGATGAAAATATACAGTATCATCCCAAATTTATTCACAGCAGCTCAGAAAAGGATGTCCTTTAACTGCAGAAAATGAAATCTCATTGCAGGCAAACCTGCATTTCCCCGGAGACTACAAGGCTCGCGCGACGTCTCCGCCTGGTCACTGGGCCCAGGCCCTGGCGGAAACCCCCGTCCCGCCAAGGTCGGGCAGCGTCCCTCAGCGCAGGGACCGCCCCGCCTGGAGCTGAGTGCCGAAAGTTGGTTCTAATGGGCTATTTCTTGACGTGGCTACAGATCAGTTCTTTTCTAAGATTGGGCCTAGCTCCGCCCCCTACCTCTCGTTCCGCTCTGTCATCCCCGTCCCCTACTCCACACGAAAGGATCTGGTGTACTCTTTCAACATGGCCCCTTTAGGCAGCGTGATTGATCTTTCCCAGATGTCTGAGTGGAAATGGGAGGTAGGCCAAAGCCGATTCTCTGTCTGAAACAAACCTCGTCCGAGCTCGCCTCCTGCAACCTGGTGGCGGTGCCTGAGAGTGACTCTTTCATCTACCGTCAAAAGTCAAAAAGCTTCTTCATGGGAGAAGACAGCAGCTTCAGAGGCCCGTCCCCTCACCTGGCCCCTCGGCTCATACCCACTCGTGAAGCCGCTATGAGCGAATATTACTCAGTACTATTTTCTCGAAGACAACATCTCTGCCACAACAGCAGCACTCAAAAGCCTCCCGATCGAACGCTAACCAAGGAGCAGTGCTAAACACAAGTGAGCATGCGCACACACCGCTCGCGCCCAAGGGTTCTAAGAGGTGTCCTGCGGGGCCCCGGGTGGACCAATGGTTGCTGATTGCCGTCAGTGGTCCCTAGGGGGAATGAAAGTTGTTTCTCACGGGCTATTTCTTGCCATGGCTACAGATAAGTTCTTTCCTAAGCTTGGGCCTGGCTCCGCCCCCTACTTCTCCATCCAATCTGTCATCCACTTACCCTACTCCACACGGAAAGATCTGCTATCCACTTTTAACATGACCCCTTTTGCAGCTTGATGGATCTTTCCCAGATGTCTGTGTCGGATCTGGTAGCTCAGCCGAAATCCGATTCCATTTCTCAACCAAACCGCTCCCGCGCTCGCCTCCTGCCGCCTGGTGGAGGTTCCCGACCCCTACTCCACACGGAAAGATCAGCTGTCCTCTTTCCACATCACCCTGTTTGGCAGCGTGATGGATCTTTCCCAGATGTCTGAGTCGGATCTGCCAGCTCAGCCGATAGCCGATTCTCTTTCACGAACAAACCGCGTCCACGCTCGCCTCCTGCAGCCCGGTGGAGGTGCCAGAGAGTGACGTTTTCTTCTACGGTCCAAAGTCAAAAACCGTCTTCATGGCAGGAGACAGCAGCTTAACTGGCCAGCCCGCTCACCTGCCCCCTCGACTCTGAGCCACTTGTAAACCTAATACCAGCGATTACTCGGTACTATTCTGTAGAAGCCAACCTCTCTGCCACGACCGCACCACTCAAAAGCCTCCCGATCGAACGGTAACCAAGGAGCAGTGCTAAACACAAGTGAGAACGCGCACACACCGCTCGTGCCCGAGGGTTCTAAGAGGTCTGCTGCGGGGCCCCGGGTTGACCAATGGATGCTGAGTGACGTCAGCAGTCACTAAGGATATTGAAAGATGGTTCTAATGGGCTATTACTTGACGTGGCCACAGATCAGTTCTTTCCTAAGCTTGGGCCTGGCTCCGCCCCCTACTTCTCCATCCACTCTGTCATGCACTTACCCTACTCCACACCGAAAGATCTGCTATCCACTTTTAACATGACCCCTTTTGCAGCTTGATGGATCTTTCCCAGATGTCTGTGTCGGATCTGGTAGCTCAGCCGAAATCCGATTCCATTTCTCAACCAAACCGCTCCCGCGCTCGCCTCCTGCCGCCTGGTGGAGGTTCCCGACCCCTACTCCACAGGGAAAGATCAGCTGTCCTCTTTCCACATCACCCTGTTCGGCAGCGTGATGGATCTTTCCCAGATGTCTGAGTCGGATCTGCCAGCTCAGCCGATAGCCGATTCTCTTTCACGAACAAACCGCGTCCACGCTCGCCTCCTGCAGCCCGGTGGAGGTGCCAGAGAGTGACGTTTTCTTCTACGGTCCAAAGTCAAAAACCGTCTTCATGGCAGGAGACAGCAGCTTAACTGGCCAGCCCGCTCACCTGCCCCCTCGACTCTGAGCCACTTGTAAACCTAATACCAGCGATTACTCGGTACTATTCTGTACAAGCCAACCTCTCTGCCACGACCGCACCACTCAAAAGCCTCCCGATCGAACGGTAACCAAGGAGCAGTGCTAAACACAAGTGAGCCCGCGCACACACCGCTCGCGCCCAAGGGTTCTAAGAGGTCTCCTGCGGGGCCCCGGGTTGACCAATGGTTGCGGAGTGACGTCAGCAGTCACTAGGTAGATTGAAAGTTGGTTCTTTTTTTTTTTTTTTTTTTTTGACTTTCTAAAGGGTGAATTTTATGGTATGTGAATTATCTCAATCAAGCTGATTTTTTTAGAAAAGTGTTCTACATGTAAGTATATATGAGTACATATATGAATATGTGTACATACATACAATAAATTGTAAGTTAATTTAGAAATAGACAGCTTCATATCCATCTAAATCAATGTTTAAATTCTTCTTAAGGATTTTAAGATGCTAACATATTTGAGAGAACACTACAATATCACATAACCTAGTTTGATAATTACAGATACATACTAAAGATTTAAACTTAAATCTCCATTGAACTTTGAAATCCTAGAATCTGCAGCAACCTGCTCACTACTGAGTTGGCTTAGCTCTAGTTCCAATTTCATATTTGCACGGAACCAAGAAACTCTACAAAGGTGAACAGCACATCACTGGGTATGGAAGAGCAGGGCCGCGTCTTTTACACCCTCGTGACCTTTGCAGCACGCGGCACTGTCCCTCGCACACATGGCAGGCCACATGACAAATGAGGGAGATACTTTTTAAATACCATACTTGTAAAACAGGACCAGAACAGTTAAACTTTTGTTCTCTGTGCTATCCCGTTAGATCAGGTCAACAAACTTCTTATGTAAAGGACCAGATAGCAAATATTTTAGGCTTTTGGACAAGATTGTTTCTGACAGAACTACTCAACTCCCTCCGAGTAACATGAAAGCAGCTGTAGACAATATATAAACAAATGGACAACATTTAAACAAATGATCCCCTGCTTTAGACCAGTGCTGTCCAACGGATCTTTCCACAGTAATAGAAATATTTTATTATCTGACTATTAAGCCCTTAAACTATGGCTACTGTGACTAAGAAACTGAATTTTTAAATTATTTGAAATGTAAACAGATACATGTGACTAGTGGCTACTGTCCTGACCAGCACTGCATTAGACAACTAACTAGCCAATTTTATTACCTCTGTTCAAAAAACCGAAAAACAGTACCTCTATTCAAAAAACTTAAAGCTAAAGATGAATTCTGTGACTACATTTCAAGGATGAACTGAGAAGAGAAAACATGATGTCAAATTTCTAATAATTCATAGATCCTACCACTAAGTATCAAAATTCGAAAGCAAATTATCTCAGTTCAAGGAGGAGGATACGTGTAGAGTTCCATGTATCTGGACTTCGCCATACTCTGTCTGGTGTACACTTGCTGGATTCCAGCTCTGAGGTCGTCCCAGATCTGGTCAAGGCCAATCTGCTTCAGTCCATGGGGATTCTGACTCCTGTTTGATGACATTGTGAGTAATGTTCTGAAGTCGTCCAGTGCAGCAATCCTTATTCAATATACAGCTAATTCTCCATTAGATGAAAATATACAGTATCATCCCAAATTTATTCACAGCAGCTCAGAAAAGGATGTCCTTTAACTGCAGAAAATGAAATCTCATTGCAGGCAAACCTGCATTTCCCCGGAGACTACAAGGCTCGCGCGACGTCTCCGCCTGGTCACTGGGCCCAGGCCCTGGCGGAAACCCCCGTCCCGCCAAGGTCGGGCAGCGTCCCTCAGCGCAGGGACCGCCCCGCCTGGAGCTGAGTGCCGAAAGTTGGTTCTAATGGGCTATTTCTTGACGTGGCTACAGATCAGTTCTTTTCTAAGATTGGGCCTAGCTCCGCCCCCTACCTCTCGTTCCGCTCTGTCATCCCCGTCCCCTACTCCACACGAAAGGATCTGGTGTACTCTTTCAACATGGCCCCTTTAGGCAGCGTGATTGATCTTTCCCAGATGTCTGAGTGGAAATGGGAGGTAGGCCAAAGCCGATTCTCTGTCTGAAACAAACCTCGTCCGAGCTCGCCTCCTGCAACCTGGTGGCGGTGCCTGAGAGTGACTCTTTCATCTACCGTCAAAAGTCAAAAAGCTTCTTCATGGGAGAAGACAGCAGCTTCAGAGGCCCGTCCCCTCACCTGGCCCCTCGGCTCATACCCACTCGTGAAGCCGCTATGAGCGAATATTACTCAGTACTATTTTCTCGAAGACAACATCTCTGCCACAACAGCAGCACTCAAAAGCCTCCCGATCGAACGCTAACCAAGGAGCAGTGCTAAACACAAGTGAGCATGCGCACACACCGCTCGCGCCCAAGGGTTCTAAGAGGTGTCCTGCGGGGCCCCGGGTGGACCAATGGTTGCTGATTGCCGTCAGTGGTCCCTAGGGGGAATGAAAGTTGTTTCTCACGGGCTATTTCTTGCCATGGCTACAGATAAGTTCTTTCCTAAGCTTGGGCCTGGCTCCGCCCCCTACTTCTCCATCCACTCTGTCATCCACTTACCCTACTCCACACGGAAAGATCTGCTATCCACTTTTAACATGACCCCTTTTGCAGCTTGATGGATCTTTCCCAGATGTCTGTGTCGGATCTGGTAGCTCAGCCGAAATCCGATTCCATTTCTCAACCAAACCGCTCCCGCGCTCGCCTCCTGCCGCCTGGTGGAGGTTCCCGACCCCTACTCCACACGGAAAGATCAGCTGTCCTCTTTCCACATCACCCTGTTTGGCAGCGTGATGGATCTTTCCCAGATGTCTGAGTCGGATCTGCCAGCTCAGCCGATAGCCGATTCTCTTTCACGAACAAACCGCGTCCACGCTCGCCTCCTGCAGCCCGGTGGAGGTGCCAGAGAGTGACGTTTTCTTCTACGGTCCAAAGTCAATACCGTCTTCATGGCAGGAGACAGCAGCTTAACTGGCCAGCCCGCTCACCTGCCCCCTCGACTCTGAGCCACTTGTAAACCTAATACCAGCGATTACTCGGTACTATTCTGTACAAGCCAACCTCTCTGCCACGACCGCACCACTCAAAAGCCTCCCGATCGAACGGTAACCAAGGAGCAGTGCTAAACACAAGTGAGCCCGCGCACACACCGCTCGCGCCCAAGGGTTCTAAGAGGTCTCCTGCGGGGCCCCGGGTTGACCAATGGTTGCGGAGTGACGTCAGCAGTCACTAGGTAGATTGAAAGTTGGTTCTTTTTTTTTTTTTTTTTTTTTTTGACTTTCTAAAGGGTGAATTTTATGGTATGTGAATTATCTCAATCAAGCTGATTTTTTTAGAAAAGTGTTCTACATGTAAGTATATATGAGTACATATATGAATATGTGTACATACATACAATAAATTGTAAGTTAATTTAGAAATAGACAGCTTCATATCCATCTAAATCAATGTTTAAATTCTTCTTAAGGATTTTAAGATGCTAACATATTTGAGAGAACACTACAATATCACATAACCTAGTTTGATAATTACAGATACATACTAAAGATTTAAACTTAAATCTCCATTGAACTTTGAAATCCTAGAATCTGCAGCAACCTGCTCACTACTGAGTTGGCTTAGCTCTAGTTCCAATTTCATATTTGCACGGAACCAAGAAACTCTACAAAGGTGAACAGCACATCACTGGGTATGGAAGAGCAGGGCCGCGTCTTTTACACCCTCGTGACCTTTGCAGCACGCGGCACTGTCCCTCGCACACATGGCAGGCCACATGACAAATGAGGGAGATACTTTTTAAATACCATACTTGTAAAACAGGACCAGAACAGTTAAACTTTTGTTCTCTGTGCTATCCCGTTAGATCAGGTCAACAAACTTCTTATGTAAAGGACCAGATAGCAAATATTTTAGGCTTTTGGACAAGATTGTTTCTGACAGAACTACTCAACTCCCTCCGAGTAACATGAAAGCAGCTGTAGACAATATATAAACAAATGGACAACATTTAAACAAATGATCCCCTGCTTTAGACCAGTGCTGTCCAACGGATCTTTCCACAGTAATAGAAATATTTTATTATCTGACTATTAAGCCCTTAAACTATGGCTACTGTGACTAAGAAACTGAATTTTTAAATTATTTTAAATGTAAAAAGATACATGTGACTAGTGGCTACTGTCCTGACCAGCACTGCATTAGACAACTAACTAGCCAATTTTATTACCTCTGTTCAAAAAACCGAAAAACAGTACCTCTATTCAAAAAACTTAAAGCTAAAGATGAATTCTGTGACTACATTTCAAGGATGAACTGAGAAGAGAAAACATGATGTCAAATTTCTAATAATTCATAGATCCTACCACTAAGTATCAAAATTCGAAAGCAAATTATCTCAGTTCAAGCAGGAGGATACGTGTAGAGTTCCATGTATCTGGACTTCGCCATACTCTGTCTGGTGTACACTTGCTGGATTCCAGCTCTGAGGTCGTCCCAGATCTGGTCAAGGCCAATCTGCTTCAGTCCATGGGGATTCTGACTCCTGTTTGATGACATTGTTAGTAATGTTCTGAAGTCGTCCAGTGCAGCAATCCTTATTCAAAAGACAGCTCATTCTCCATTAGATGAAAATATACAGTATCATCCCAAATTTATTCACAGCAGCTCAGAAAAGGATGTCCTTTAACTGCAGAAAATGAAATCTCATTGCAGGCAAACCTGCATTTCCCCGGAGACTACAAGGCTCGCGCGACGTCTCCGCCTGGTCACTGGGCCCAGGCCCTGGCGGAAACCCCCGTCCCGCCAAGGTCGGGCAGCGTCCCTCAGCGCAGGGACCGCCCCGCCTGGAGCTGAGTGCCAAAAGTTGGTTCTAATGGGCTATTTCTTGACGTGGCTACAGATCAGTTCTTTTCTAAGATTGGGCCTAGCTCCGCCCCCTACCTCTCGTTCCGCTCTGTCATCCCCGTCCCCTACTCCACACGAAAGGATCTGGTGTACTCTTTCAACATGGCCCCTTTAGGCAGCGTGATTGATCTTTCCCAGATGTCTGAGTGGAAATGGGAGGTAGGCCAAAGCCGATTCTCTGTCTGAAACAAACCTCGTCCGAGCTCGCCTCCTGCAACCTGGTGGCGGTGCCTGAGAGTGACTCTTTCATCTACCGTCAAAAGTCAAAAAGCTTCTTCATGGGAGAAGACAGCAGCTTCAGAGGCCCGTCCCCTCACCTGGCCCCTCGGCTCATACCCACTCGTGAAGCCGCTATGAGCGAATATTACTCAGTACTATTTTCTCGAAGACAACATCTCTGCCACAACAGCAGCACTCAAAAGCCTCCCGATCGAACGCTAACCAAGGAGCAGTGCTAAACACAAGTGAGCATGCGCACACACCGCTCGCGCCCAAGGGTTCTAAGAGGTGTCCTGCGGGGCCCCGGGTGGACCAATGGTTGCTGATTGCCGTCAGTGGTCCCTAGGGCGAATGAAAGTTTTTTCTCACGGGCTATTTCTTGCCATGGCTACAGATAAGTTCTTTCCTAAGCTTGGGCCTGGCTCCGCCCCCTACTTCTCCATCCACTCTGTCATGCACTTACCCTACTCCACACGGAAAGATCTGCTATCCACTTTTAACATGACCCCTTTTGCAGCTTGATGGATCTTTCCCAGATGTCTGTGTCGGATCTGGTAGCTCAGCCGAAATCCGATTCCATTTCTCAACCAAACCGCTCCCGCGCTCGCCTCCTGCCGCCTGGTGGAGGTTCCCGACCCCTACTCCACAGGGAAAGATCAGCTGTCCTCTTTCCACATCACCCTGTTCGGCAGCGTGATGGATCTTTCCCAGATGTCTGAGTCGGATCTGCCAGCTCAGCCGATAGCCGATTCTCTTTCACGAACAAACCGCGTCCACGCTCGCCTCCTGCAGCCCGGTGGAGGTGCCAGAGAGTGACGTTTTCTTCTACGGTCCAAAGTCAAAAACCGTCTTCATGGCAGGAGACAGCAGCTTAACTGGCCAGCCCGCTCACCTGCCCCCTCGACTCTGAGCCACTTGTAAACCTAATACCAGCGATTACTCGGTACTATTCTGTAGAAGCCAACCTCTCTGCCACGACCGCACCACTCAAAAGCCTCCCGATCGAACGGTAACCAAGGAGCAGTGCTAAACACAAGTGAGCCCGCGCACACACCGCTCGCGCCCAAGGGTTCTAAGAGGTCTCCTGCGGGGCCCCGGGTTGACCAATGGTTGCGGAGTGACGTCAGCAGTCACTAGGTAGATTGAAAGTTGGTTCTTTTTTTTTTTTTTTTTTTTTTGACTTTCTAAAGGGTGAATTTTATGGTATGTGAATTATCTCAATCAAGCTGATTTTTTTAGAAAAGTGTTCTACATGTAAGTATATATGAGTACATATATGAATATGTGTACATACATACAATAAATTAAAAGTTAATTTAGAAATAGACAGCTTCATATCCATCTAAATCAATGTTTAAATTCTTCTTAAGGATTTTAAGATGCTAACATATTTGAGAGAACACTACAATATCACATAACCTAGTTTGATAATTACAGATACATACTAAAGATTTAAACTTAAATCTCCATTGAACTTTGAAATCCTAGAATCTGCAGCAACCTGCTCACTACTGAGTTGGCTTAGCTCTAGTTCCAATTTCATATTTGCACGGAACCAAGAAACTCTACAAAGGTGAACAGCACATCACTGGGTATGGAAGAGCAGGGCCGCGTCTTTTACACCCTCGTGACCTTTGCAGCACGCGGCACTGTCCCTCGCACACATGGCAGGCCACATGACAAATGAGGGAGATACTTTTTAAATACCATACTTGTAAAACAGGACCAGAACAGTTAAACTTTTGTTCTCTGTGCTATCCCGTTAGATCAGGTCAACAAACTTCTTATGTAAAGGACCAGATAGCAAATATTTTAGGCTTTTGGACAAGATTGTTTCTGACAGAACTACTCAACTCCCTCCGAGTAACATGAAAGCAGCTGTAGACAATATATAAACAAATGGACAACATTTAAACAAATGATCCCCTGCTTTAGACCAGTGCTGTCCAACGGATCTTTCCACAGTAATAGAAATATTTTATTATCTGACTATTAAGCCCTTAAACTATGGCTACTGTGACTAAGAAACTGAATTTTTAAATTATTTTAAATGTAAACAGATACATGTGACTAGTGGCTACTGTCCTGACCAGCACTGCATTAGACAACTAACTAGCCAATTTTATTACCTCTGTTCAAAAAACCGAAAAACAGTACCTCTATTCAAAAAACTTAAAGCTAAAGATGAATTCTGTGACTACATTTCAAGGATGAACTGAGAAGAGAAAACATGATGTCAAATTTCTAATAATTCATAGATCCTACCACTAAGTATCAAAATTCGAAAGCAAATTATCTCAGTTCAAGCAGGAGGATACGTGTAGAGTTCCATGTATCTGGACTTCGCCATACTCTGTCTGGTGTACACTTGCTGGATTCCAGCTCTGAGGTCGTCCCAGATCTGGTCAAGGCCAATCTGCTTCAGTCCATGGGGATTCTGACTCCTGTTTGATGACATTGTGAGTAATGTTCTGAAGTCGTCCAGTGCAGCAATCCTTATTCAAAAGACAGCTCATTCTCCATTAGATGAAAATATACAGTATCATCCCAAATTTATTCACAGCAGCTCAGAAAAGGATGTCCTTTAACTGCAGAAAATGAAATCTCATTGCAGGCAAACCCGCATTTCCCCGGAGACTACAAGGCTCGCGCGACGTCTCCGCCTGGTCGCTGGGCCCAGGCCCTGGCGAACCCCCCGTCCCACCAAGGTCGGGCAGCGTCCCTCAGCGCAGGGACCGCCCCGCCTGGAGGTGAGTGCCGAAAGTTGGTTCTAATGGGCTATTTCTTGACGTGGCTACAGATCAGTTCTTTTCTGAGATTGGGCCTAGCTCCGCCCCCTACCTCTCCTTCCGCACTGTCATCCCCGTCCCCTACTCCACACGAAAGGATCTGGTGTACTCTTTCAACATGGCCCCTTTAGGCAGCGTGATTGATCTTTCCCAGATGTCTGAGTGGAAATGGGAGGTAGGCCAAAGCCGATTCTCTGTCTGAAACAAACCTCGTCCGAGCTCGCCTCCTGCAACCTGGTGGCGGTGCCTGAGAGGGACTCTTTCATCTACCGTCAAAAGTCAAAAAGCTTCGTCATGGGAGAAGACAGCAGCTTCAGAGGCCCGTCCCCTCACCTGGCCCCTCGGCTCATACCCACTCGTGAAGCCGCTATGAGCGAATATTACTCAGTACTATTTTCTCGAAGACAGCATCTCTGCCACTACAGCAGCACTCAAAAGCCTCCCGATCGAACGCTAACCAAGGAGCAGTGCTAAACACAAGTGAGCATGCGCACACACCGCTTGCGCCCAAGGGTTCTAAGAGGTGTCCTGCGGGGCCCCGGGTGGACCAATGGTTGCTGATTGCCGTCAGTGGTCCCTAGGGGGAATGAAAGTTGTTTCTCAAGGGCTATTTCTTGCCATGGCTACAGATAAGTTCTTTCCTAAGCTTGGGCCTGGCTCCGCCCCCTACTTCTCCATCCACTCTGTCATCCACTTACCCTACTCCACACGGAAAGATCTGCTATCCACTTTTAACATGACCCCTTTTGCAGCTTGATGGATCTTTCCCAGATGTCTGTGTCGGATCTGGTAGCTCAGCCGAAATCCGATTCCATTTCTCAACCAAACCGCTCCCGCGCTCGCCTCCTGCCGCCTGGTGGAGGTTCCCGACCCCTACTCCACAGGGAAAGATCAGCTGTCCTCTTTCCACATCACCCTGTTCGGCAGCGTGATGGATCTTTCCCAGATGTCTGAGTCGGATCTGCCAGCTCAGCCGATAGCCGATTCTCTTTCACGAACAAACCGCGTCCACGCTCGCCTCCTGCAGCCCGGTGGAGGTGCCAGAGAGTGACGTTTTCTTCTACGGTCCAAAGTCAAAAACCGTCTTCATGGCAGGAGACAGCAGCTTAACTGGCCAGCCCGCTCACCTGCCCCCTCGACTCTGAGCCACTTGTAAACCTAATACCAGCGATTACTCGGTACTATTCTGTAGAAGCCAACCTCTCTGCCACGACCGCACCACTCAAAAGCCTCCCGATCGAACGCTAACCAAGGAGCAGTGCTAAACACAAGTGAGCATGCGCACACACCGCTCGCGCCCAAGGGTTCTAAGAGGTGTCCTGCGGGGCCCCGGGTGGACCAATGGTTGCTAATTGCCGTCAGTGGTCCCTAGGGCGAATGAAAGTTGTTTCTCACGGGCTATTTCTTGCCATGGCTACAGATAAGTTCTTTCCTAAGCTTGGGCCTGGCTCCGCCCCCTACTTCTCCAACCACTCTGTCATGCACTTACCCTACTCCACACGGAAAGATCTGCTATCCACTTTTAACATGACCCCTTTTGCAGCTTGATGGATCTTTCCCAGATGTCTGTGTCGGATCTGGTAGCTCAGCCGAAATCCGATTCCATTTCTCAACCAAACCGCTCCCGCGCTCGCCTCCTGCCGCCTGGTGGAGGTTCCCGACCCCTACTCCACAGGGAAAGATCAGCTGTCCTCTTTCCACATCACCCTGTTCGGCAGTGTGATGGATCTTTCCCAGATGTCTGAGTCGGATCTGCCAGCTCAGCCGATAGCCGATTCTCTTTCACGAACAAACCGCGTCCACGCTCGCCTCCTGCAGCCCGGTGGAGGTGCCAGAGAGTGACGTTTTCTTTTACGGTCCAAAGTCAAAAACCGTCTTCATGGCAGGAGACAGCAGCTTAACTGGCCAGCCCGCTCACCTGGCCCCTCGACTCTGAGCCACTTGTAAACCTAATACCAGCGATTACTCGGTACTATTCTGTACAAGCCAACCTCTCTGCCACGACCGCACCACTCAAAAGCCTCCCGATCGAACGGTAACCAAGGAGCAGTGCTAAACACAAGTGAGCCCGCGCACACACCGCTCGCGCCCAAGGGTTCTAAGAGGTCTCCTGCGGGGCCCCGGGTTGACCAATGGTTGCGGAGTGACGTCAGCAGTCACTAGGTAGATTGAAAGTTGGTTCTTTTTTTTTTTTTTTTTTTTTTGACTTTCTAAAGGGTGAATTTTATGGTATGTGAATTATCTCAATCAAGCTGATTTTTTTAGAAAAGTGTTCTACATGTAAGTATATATGAGTACATATATGAATATGTGTACATACATACAATAAATTGTAAGTTAATTTAGAAATAGACAGCTTCATATCCATCTAAATCAATGTTTAAATTCTTCTTAAGGATTTTAAGATGCTAACATATTTGAGAGAACACTACAATATCACATAACCTAGTTTGATAATTACAGATACATACTAAAGATTTAAACTTAAATCTCCATTGAACTTTGAAATCCTAGAATCTGCAGCAACCTGCTCACTACTGAGTTGGCTTAGCTCTAGTTCCAATTTCATATTTGCACGGAACCAAGAAACTCTACAAAGGTGAACAGCACATCACTGGGTATGGAAGAGCAGGGCCGCGTCTTTTACACCCTCGTGACCTTTGCAGCACGCGGCACTGTCCCTCGCACACATGGCAGGCCACATGACAAATGAGGGAGATACTTTTTAAATATCATACTTGTAAAACAGGACCAGAACAGTTAAACTTTTGTTCTCTGTGCTATCCCGTTAGATCAGGTCAACAAACTTCTTATGTAAAGGACCAGATAGCAAATATTTTAGGCTTTTGGACAAGATTGTTTTTGACAGAACTACTCAACTCCCTCCGAGTAACATGAAAGCAGCTGTAGACAATATATAAACAAATGGACAACATTTAAACAAATGATCCCCTGCTTTAGACCAGTGCTGTCCAACGGATCTTTCCACAGTAATAGAAATATTTTATTATCTGACTATTAAGCCCTTAAACTATGGCTACTGTGACTAAGAAACTGAATTTTTAAATTATTTTAAATGTAAACAGATACATGTGACTAGTGGCTACTGTCCTGACCAGCACTGCATTAGACAACTAACTAGCCAATTTTATTACCTCTGTTCAAAAAACCGAAAAACAGTACCTCTATTCAAAAAACTTAAAGCTAAAGATGAATTCTGTGACTACATTTCAAGGATGAACTGAGAAGAGAAAACATGATGTCAAATTTCTAATAATTCATAGATCCTACCACTAAGTATCAAAATTCGAAAGCAAATTATCTCAGTTCAAGCAGGAGGATACGTGTAGAGTTCCATGTATCTGGACTTCGCCATACTCTGTCTGGTGTACACTTGCTGGATTCCAGCTCTGAGGTCGTCCCAGATCTGGTCAAGGCCAATCTGCTTCAGTCCATGGGGATTCTGACTCCTGTTTGATGACATTGTGAGTAATGTTCTGAAGTCGTCCAGTGCAGCAATCCTTATTCAATATACAGCTAATTCTCCATTAGATGAAAATATACAGTATCATCCCAAATTTATTCACAGCAGCTCAGAAAAGGATGTCCTTTAACTGCAGAAAATGAAATCTCATTGCAGGCAAACCCGCATTTCCCCGGAGACTACAAGGCTCGCGCGACGTCTCCGCCTGGTCGCTGGGCCCAGGCCCTGGCGAACCCCGCGTCCCGCCAAGGTCGGGCAGCGTCCCTCAGCGCAGGGACCGCCCCGCCTGGAGCTGAGTGCCGAAAGTTGGTTCTAATGGGCTATTTCTTGACGTGGCTACAGATCAGTTCTTTTCTAAGATTGGGCCTAGCTCCGCCCCCTACCTCTCGTTCCGCTCTGTCATCCCCGTCCCCTACTCCACACGAAAGGATCTGGTGTACTCTTTCAACATGGCCCCTTTAGGCAGCGTGATTGATCTTTCCCAGATGTCTGAGTGGAAATGGGAGGTAGGCCAAAGCCGATTCTCTGTCTGAAACAAACCTCGTCCGAGCTCGCCTCCTGCAACCTGGTGGCGGTGCCTGAGAGTGACTCTTTCATCTACCGTCAAAAGTCAAAAAGCTTCTTCATGGGAGAAGACAGCAGCTTCAGAGGCCCGTCCCCTCACCTGGCCCCTCGGCTCATACCCACTCGTGAAGCCGCTATGAGCGAATATTACTCAGTACTATTTTCTCGAAGACAGCATCTCTGCCACAACAGCAGCACTCAAAAGCCTCCCGATCGAACGCTAACCAAGGAGCAGTGCTAAACACAAGTGAGCATGCGCACACACCGCTCGCGCCCAAGGGCTCTAAGAGGTGTCCTGCGGGGCCCCGGGTGGACCAATGGTTGCTGATTGCCGTCAGTGGTCCCTAGGGGGAATGAAAGTTGTTTCTCACGGGCTATTTCTTGCCATGGCTACAGATAAGTTCTTTCCTAAGCTTGGGCCTGGCTCCGCCCCCTACTTCTCCATCCACTCTGTCATGCACTTACCCTACTCCACACGGAAAGATCTGCTATCCACTTTTAACATGACCCCTTTTGCAGCTTGATGGATCTTTCCCAGATGTCTGTGTCGGATCTGGTAGCTCAGCCGAAATCCGATTCCATTTCTCAACCAAACCGCTCCCGCGCTCGCCTCCTGCCGCCTGGTGGAGGTTCCCGACCCCTACTCCACAGGGAAAGATCAGCTGTCCTCTTTCCACATCACCCTGTTCGGCAGCGTGATGGATCTTTCCCAGATGTCTGAGTCGGATCTGCCAGCTCAGCCGATAGCCGATTCTCTTTCACGAACAAACCGCGTCCACGCTCGCCTCCTGCAGCCCGGTGGAGGTGCCAGAGAGTGACGTTTTCTTCTACGGTCCAAAGTCAAAAACCGTCTTCATGGCAGGAGACAGCAGCTTAACTGGCCAGCCCGCTCACCTGCCCCCTCGACTCTGAGCCACTTGTAAACCTAATACCAGCGATTACTCGGTACTATTCTGTAGAAGCCAACCTCTCTGCCACGACCGCACCACTCAAAAGCCTCCCGATCGAACGGTAACCAAGGAGCAGTGCTAAACACAAGTGAGAACGCGCACACACCGCTCGTGCCCGAGGGTTCTAAGAGGTCTCCTGCGGGGCCCCGGGTTGACCAATGGATGCTGAGTGACGTCAGCAGTCACTAAGGATATTGAAAGATGGTTCTAATGGGCTATTACTTGACGTGGCCACAGATCAGTTCTTTCCTAAGCTTGGGCCTGGCTCCGCCCCCTACTTCTCCATCCACTCTGTCATGCACTTACCCTACTCCACACCGAAAGATCTGCTATCCACTTTTAACATGACCCCTTTTGCAGCTTGATGGATCTTTCCCAGATGTCTGTGTCGGATCTGGTAGCTCAGCCGAAATCCGATTCCATTTCTCAACCAAACCGCTCCCGCGCTCGCCTCCTGCCGCCTGGTGGAGGTTCCCGACCCCTACTCCACAGGGAAAGATCAGCTGTCCTCTTTCCACATCACCCTGTTCGGCAGCGTGATGGATCTTTCCCAGATGTCTGAGTCGGATCTGCCAGCTCAGCCGATAGCCGATTCTCTTTCACGAACAAACCGCGTCCACGCTCGCCTCCTGCAGCCCGGTGGAGGTGCCAGAGAGTGACGTTTTCTTCTACGGTCCAAAGTCAAAAACCGTCTTCATGGCAGGAGACAGCAGCTTAACTGGCCAGCCCGCTCACCTGCCCCCTCGACTCTGAGCCACTTGTAAACCTAATACCAGCGATTACTCGGTACTATTCTGTACAAGCCAACCTCTCTGCCACGACCGCACCACTCAAAAGCCTCCCGATCGAACGGTAACCAAGGAGCAGTGCTAAACACAAGTGAGCCCGCGCACACACCGCTCGCGCCCAAGGGTTCTAAGAGGTCTCCTGCGGGGCCCCGGGTTGACCAATGGTTGCGGAGTGACGTCAGCAGTCACTAGGTAGATTGAAAGTTGGTTCTTTTTTTTTTTTTTTTTTTGACTTTCTAAAGGGTGAATTTTATGGTATGTGAATTATCTCAATCAAGCTGATTTTTTTAGAAAAGTGTTCTACATGTAAGTATATATGAGTACATATATGAATATGTGTACATACATACAATAAATTGTAAGTTAATTTAGAAATAGACAGCTTCATATCCATCTAAATCAATGTTTAAATTCTTCTTAAGGATTTTAAGATGCTAACATATTTGAGAGAACACTACAATATCACATAACCTAGTTTGATAATTACAGATACATACTAAAGATTTAAACTTAAATCTCCATTGAACTTTGAAATCCTAGAATCTGCAGCAACCTGCTCACTACTGAGTTGGCTTAGCTCTAGTTCCAATTTCATATTTGCACGGAACCAAGAAACTCTACAAAGGTGAGCAGCACATCACTGGGTATGGAAGAGCAGGGCCGCGTCTTTTACACCCTCGTGACCTTTGCAGCACGCGGCACTGTCCCTCGCACACATGGCAGGCCACATGACAAATGAGGGAGATACTTTTTAAATACCATACTTGTAAAACAGGACCAGAACAGTTAAACTTTTGTTCTCTGTTCTATCCCGTTAGATCAGGTCAACAAACTTCTTATGTAAAGGACCAGATAGCAAATATTTTAGGCTTTTGGACAAGATTGTTTCTGACAGAACTACTCAACTCCCTCCGAGTAACATGAAAGCAGCTGTAGACAATATATAAACAAATGGACAACATTTAAACAAATGATCCCCTGCTTTAGACCTGTGCTGTCCAACGGATCTTTCCACAGTAATAGAAATATTTTATTATCTGACTATTAAGCCCTTAAACTATGGCTACTGTGACTAAGAAACTGAATTTTTAAATTATTTGAAATGTAAACAGATACATGTGACTAGTGGCTACTGTCCTGACCAGCACTGCATTAGACAACTAACTAGCCAATTTTATTACCTCTGTTCAAAAAACCGAAAAACAGTACCTCTATTCAAAAAACTTAAAGCTAAAGATGAATTCTGTGACTACATTTCAAGGATGAACTGAGAAGAGAAAACATGATGTCAAATTTCTAATAATTCATAGATCCTACCACTAAGTATCAAAATTCGAAAGCAAATTATCTCAGTTCAAGCAGGAGGATACGTGTAGAGTTCCATGTATCTGGACTTCGCCATACTCTGTCTGGTGTACACTTGCTGGATTCCAGCTCTGAGGTCGTCCCAGATCTGGTCAAGGCCAATCTGCTTCAGTCCATGGGGATTCTGACTCCTGTTTGATGACATTGTGAGTAATGTTCTGAAGTCGTCCAGTGCAGCAATCCTTATTCAAAATACAGCTCATTCTCCATTAGATGAAAATATACAGTATCATCCCAAATTTATTCACAGCAGCTCAGAAAAGGATGTCCTTTAACTGCAGAAAATGAAATCTCATTGCAGGCAAACCCGCATTTCCCCGGAGACTACAAGGCTCGCGCGACGTCTCCGCCTGGTCGCTGGGCCCAGGCCCTGGCGAAACCCCCGTCCCGCCAAGGTCGGGCAGCGTCCCTCAGCGCAGGGACCGCCCCGCCTGGAGCTGAGTGCCGAAAGTTGGTTCTAATGGGCTATTTCTTGACGTGGCTACAGATCAGTTCTTTTCTAAGATTGGGCCTAGCTCCGCCCCCTACCTCTCGTTCCGCTCTGTCATCCCCGTCCCCTACTCCACACGAAAGGATCTGGTGTACTCTTTCAACATGGCCCCTTTAGGCAGCGTGATTGATCTTTCCCAGATGTCTGAGTGGAAATGGGAGGTAGGCCAAAGCCGATTCTCTGTCTGAAACAAACCTCGTCCGAGCTCGCCTCCTGCAACCTGGTGGCGGTGCCTGAGAGTGACTCTTTCATCTACCGTCAAAAGTCAAAAAGCTTCTTCATGGGAGAAGACAGCAGCTTCAGAGGCCCGTCCCCTCACCTGCCCCCTCGGCTCATACCCACTCGTGAAGCCGCTATGAGCGAATATTACTCAGTACTATTTTCTCGAAGACAACATCTCTGCCACAACAGCAGCACTCAAAAGCCTCCCGATCGAACGCTAACCAAGGAGCAGTGCTAAACACAAGTGAGCATGCGCACACACCGCTCGCGCCCAAGGGTTCTAGGAGGTGTCCTGCGGGGCCCCTGGTGGACCAATGGTTGCTGATTGCCGTCAGTGGTCCCTAGGGGGAATGAAAGTTGTTTCTCACAGGCTATTTCTTGCCATGGCTACAGATAAGTTCTTTCCTAAGCTTGGGCCTGGCTCCGCCCCCTACTTCTCCATCCACTCTGTCATCCACTTACCCTACTCCACACGGAAAGATCTGCTATCCACTTTTAACATGACCCCTTTTGCAGCTTGATGGATCTTTCCCAGATGTCTGTGTCGGATCTGGTAGCTCAGCCGAAATCCGATTCCATTTCTCAACCAAACCGCTCCCGCGCTCGCCTCCTGCCGCCTGGTGGAGGTTCCCGACCCCTACTCCACAGGGAAAGATCAGCTGTCCTCTTTCCACATCACCCTGTTCGGCAGCGTGATGGATCTTTCCCAGATGTCTGAGTCGGATCTG
The DNA here is from genome assembly GCF_027409185.1 of Cynocephalus volans. Lineage (NCBI taxonomy): Eukaryota > Metazoa > Chordata > Mammalia > Dermoptera > Cynocephalidae > Cynocephalus > Cynocephalus volans. The sequence goes on from NC_084469.1 coordinate 62,745,908, forward strand.
CCAGCTCAGCCGATAGCCGATTCTCTTTCACGAACAAACCGCGTCCACGCTCGCCTCCTGCAGCCCGGTGGAGGTGCCAGAGAGTGACGTTTTCTTCTACGGTCCAAAGTCAAAAACCGTCTTCATGGCAGGAGACAGCAGCTTAACTGGCCAGCCCGCTCACCTGCCCCCTCGACTCTGAGCCACTTGTAAACCTAATACCAGCGATTACTCGGTACTATTCTGTAGAAGCCAACCTCTCTGCCACGACCGCACCACTCAAAAGCCTCCCGATCGAACGCTAACCAAGGAGCAGTGCTAAACACAAGTGAGCATGCGCACACACCGCTCGCGCCCAAGGGTTCTAAGAGGTGTCCTGCGGGGCCCCGGGTGGACCAATGGTTGCTAATTGCCGTCAGTGGTCCCTAGGGCGAATGAAAGTTGTTTCTCACGGGCTATTTCTTGCCATGGCTACAGATAAGTTCTTTCCTAAGCTTGGGCCTGGCTCCGCCCCCTACTTCTCCAACCACTCTGTCATGCACTTACCCTACTCCACACGGAAAGATCTGCTATCCACTTTTAACATGACCCCTTTTGCAGCTTGATGGATCTTTCCCAGATGTCTGTGTCGGATCTGGTAGCTCAGCCGAAATCCGATTCCATTTCTCAACCAAACCGCTCCCGCGCTCGCCTCCTGCCGCCTGGTGGAGGTTCCCGACCCCTACTCCACAGGGAAAGATCAGCTGTCCTCTTTCCACATCACCCTGTTCGGCAGTGTGATGGATCTTTCCCAGATGTCTGAGTCGGATCTGCCAGCTCAGCCGATAGCCGATTCTCTTTCACGAACAAACCGCGTCCACGCTCGCCTCCTGCAGCCCGGTGGAGGTGCCAGAGAGTGACGTTTTCTTTTACGGTCCAAAGTCAAAAACCGTCTTCATGGCAGGAGACAGCAGCTTAACTGGCCAGCCCGCTCACCTGGCCCCTCGACTCTGAGCCACTTGTAAACCTAATACCAGCGATTACTCGGTACTATTCTGTACAAGCCAACCTCTCTGCCACGACCGCACCACTCAAAAGCCTCCCGATCGAACGGTAACCAAGGAGCAGTGCTAAACACAAGTGAGCCCGCGCACACACCGCTCGCGCCCAAGGGTTCTAAGAGGTCTCCTGCGGGGCCCCGGGTTGACCAATGGTTGCGGAGTGACGTCAGCAGTCACTAGGTAGATTGAAAGTTGGTTCTTTTTTTTTTTTTTTTTTTTTTGACTTTCTAAAGGGTGAATTTTATGGTATGTGAATTATCTCAATCAAGCTGATTTTTTTAGAAAAGTGTTCTACATGTAAGTATATATGAGTACATATATGAATATGTGTACATACATACAATAAATTGTAAGTTAATTTAGAAATAGACAGCTTCATATCCATCTAAATCAATGTTTAAATTCTTCTTAAGGATTTTAAGATGCTAACATATTTGAGAGAACACTACAATATCACATAACCTAGTTTGATAATTACAGATACATACTAAAGATTTAAACTTAAATCTCCATTGAACTTTGAAATCCTAGAATCTGCAGCAACCTGCTCACTACTGAGTTGGCTTAGCTCTAGTTCCAATTTCATATTTGCACGGAACCAAGAAACTCTACAAAGGTGAACAGCACATCACTGGGTATGGAAGAGCAGGGCCGCGTCTTTTACACCCTCGTGACCTTTGCAGCACGCGGCACTGTCCCTCGCACACATGGCAGGCCACATGACAAATGAGGGAGATACTTTTTAAATATCATACTTGTAAAACAGGACCAGAACAGTTAAACTTTTGTTCTCTGTGCTATCCCGTTAGATCAGGTCAACAAACTTCTTATGTAAAGGACCAGATAGCAAATATTTTAGGCTTTTGGACAAGATTGTTTTTGACAGAACTACTCAACTCCCTCCGAGTAACATGAAAGCAGCTGTAGACAATATATAAACAAATGGACAACATTTAAACAAATGATCCCCTGCTTTAGACCAGTGCTGTCCAACGGATCTTTCCACAGTAATAGAAATATTTTATTATCTGACTATTAAGCCCTTAAACTATGGCTACTGTGACTAAGAAACTGAATTTTTAAATTATTTTAAATGTAAACAGATACATGTGACTAGTGGCTACTGTCCTGACCAGCACTGCATTAGACAACTAACTAGCCAATTTTATTACCTCTGTTCAAAAAACCGAAAAACAGTACCTCTATTCAAAAAACTTAAAGCTAAAGATGAATTCTGTGACTACATTTCAAGGATGAACTGAGAAGAGAAAACATGATGTCAAATTTCTAATAATTCATAGATCCTACCACTAAGTATCAAAATTCGAAAGCAAATTATCTCAGTTCAAGCAGGAGGATACGTGTAGAGTTCCATGTATCTGGACTTCGCCATACTCTGTCTGGTGTACACTTGCTGGATTCCAGCTCTGAGGTCGTCCCAGATCTGGTCAAGGCCAATCTGCTTCAGTCCATGGGGATTCTGACTCCTGTTTGATGACATTGTGAGTAATGTTCTGAAGTCGTCCAGTGCAGCAATCCTTATTCAATATACAGCTAATTCTCCATTAGATGAAAATATACAGTATCATCCCAAATTTATTCACAGCAGCTCAGAAAAGGATGTCCTTTAACTGCAGAAAATGAAATCTCATTGCAGGCAAACCCGCATTTCCCCGGAGACTACAAGGCTCGCGCGACGTCTCCGCCTGGTCGCTGGGCCCAGGCCCTGGCGAACCCCGCGTCCCGCCAAGGTCGGGCAGCGTCCCTCAGCGCAGGGACCGCCCCGCCTGGAGCTGAGTGCCGAAAGTTGGTTCTAATGGGCTATTTCTTGACGTGGCTACAGATCAGTTCTTTTCTAAGATTGGGCCTAGCTCCGCCCCCTACCTCTCGTTCCGCTCTGTCATCCCCGTCCCCTACTCCACACGAAAGGATCTGGTGTACTCTTTCAACATGGCCCCTTTAGGCAGCGTGATTGATCTTTCCCAGATGTCTGAGTGGAAATGGGAGGTAGGCCAAAGCCGATTCTCTGTCTGAAACAAACCTCGTCCGAGCTCGCCTCCTGCAACCTGGTGGCGGTGCCTGAGAGTGACTCTTTCATCTACCGTCAAAAGTCAAAAAGCTTCTTCATGGGAGAAGACAGCAGCTTCAGAGGCCCGTCCCCTCACCTGGCCCCTCGGCTCATACCCACTCGTGAAGCCGCTATGAGCGAATATTACTCAGTACTATTTTCTCGAAGACAGCATCTCTGCCACAACAGCAGCACTCAAAAGCCTCCCGATCGAACGCTAACCAAGGAGCAGTGCTAAACACAAGTGAGCATGCGCACACACCGCTCGCGCCCAAGGGTTCTAGGAGGTGTCCTGCGGGGCCCCGGGTGGACCAATGGTTGCTGATTGCCGTCAGTGGTCCCTAGGGGGAATGAAAGTTGTTTCTCACGGGCTATTTCTTGCCATGGCTACAGATAAGTTCTTTCCTAAGCTTGGGCCTGGCTCCGCCCCCTACTTCTCCATCCACTCTGTCATGCACTTACCCTACTCCACACGGAAAGATCTGCTATCCACTTTTAACATGACCCCTTTTGCAGCTTGATGGATCTTTCCCAGATGTCTGTGTCGGATCTGGTAGCTCAGCCGAAATCCGATTCCATTTCTCAACCAAACCGCTCCCGCGCTCGCCTCCTGCCGCCTGGTGGAGGTTCCCGACCCCTACTCCACAGGGAAAGATCAGCTGTCCTCTTTCCACATCACCCTGTTCGGCAGCGTGATGGATCTTTCCCAGATGTCTGAGTCGGATCTGCCAGCTCAGCCGATAGCCGATTCTCTTTCACGAACAAACCGCGTCCACGCTCGCCTCCTGCAGCCCGGTGGAGGTGCCAGAGAGTGACGTTTTCTTCTACGGTCCAAAGTCAAAAACCGTCTTCATGGCAGGAGACAGCAGCTTAACTGGCCAGCCCGCTCACCTGCCCCCTCGACTCTGAGCCACTTGTAAACCTAATACCAGCGATTACTCGGTACTATTCTGTAGAAGCCAACCTCTCTGCCACGACCGCACCACTCAAAAGCCTCCCGATCGAACGGTAACCAAGGAGCAGTGCTAAACACAAGTGAGAACGCGCACACACCGCTCGTGCCCGAGGGTTCTAAGAGGTCTCCTGCGGGGCCCCGGGTTGACCAATGGATGCTGAGTGACGTCAGCAGTCACTAAGGATATTGAAAGATGGTTCTAATGGGCTATTACTTGACGTGGCCACAGATCAGTTCTTTCCTAAGCTTGGGCCTGGCTCCGCCCCCTACTTCTCCATCCACTCTGTCATGCACTTACCCTACTCCACACCGAAAGATCTGCTATCCACTTTTAACATGACCCCTTTTGCAGCTTGATGGATCTTTCCCAGATGTCTGTGTCGGATCTGGTAGCTCAGCCGAAATCCGATTCCATTTCTCAACCAAACCGCTCCCGCGCTCGCCTCCTGCCGCCTGGTGGAGGTTCCCGACCCCTACTCCACAGGGAAAGATCAGCTGTCCTCTTTCCACATCACCCTGTTCGGCAGCGTGATGGATCTTTCCCAGATGTCTGAGTCGGATCTGCCAGCTCAGCCGATAGCCGATTCTCTTTCACGAACAAACCGCGTCCACGCTCGCCTCCTGCAGCCCGGTGGAGGTGCCAGAGAGTGACGTTTTCTTCTACGGTCCAAAGTCAAAAACCGTCTTCATGGCAGGAGACAGCAGCTTAACTGGCCAGCCCGCTCACCTGCCCCCTCGACTCTGAGCCACTTGTAAACCTAATACCAGCGATTACTCGGTACTATTCTGTACAAGCCAACCTCTCTGCCACGACCGCACCACTCAAAAGCCTCCCGATCGAACGGTAACCAAGGAGCAGTGCTAAACACAAGTGAGCCCGCGCACACACCGCTCGCGCCCAAGGGTTCTAAGAGGTCTCCTGCGGGGCCCCGGGTTGACCAATGGTTGCGGAGTGACGTCAGCAGTCACTAGGTAGATTGAAAGTTGGTTCTTTTTTTTTTTTTTTTTTTTGACTTTCTAAAGGGTGAATTTTATGGTATGTGAATTATCTCAATCAAGCTGATTTTTTTAGAAAAGTGTTCTACATGTAAGTATATATGAGTACATATATGAATATGTGTACATACATACAATAAATTGTAAGTTAATTTAGAAATAGACAGCTTCATATCCATCTAAATCAATGTTTAAATTCTTCTTAAGGATTTTAAGATGCTAACATATTTGAGAGAACACTACAATATCACATAACCTAGTTTGATAATTACAGATACATACTAAAGATTTAAACTTAAATCTCCATTGAACTTTGAAATCCTAGAATCTGCAGCAACCTGCTCACTACTGAGTTGGCTTAGCTCTAGTTCCAATTTCATATTTGCACGGAACCAAGAAACTCTACAAAGGTGAGCAGCACATCACTGGGTATGGAAGAGCAGGGCCGCGTCTTTTACACCCTCGTGACCTTTGCAGCACGCGGCACTGTCCCTCGCACACATGGCAGGCCACATGACAAATGAGGGAGATACTTTTTAAATACCATACTTGTAAAACAGGACCAGAACAGTTAAACTTTTGTTCTCTGTTCTATCCCGTTAGATCAGGTCAACAAACTTCTTATGTAAAGGACCAGATAGCAAATATTTTAGGCTTTTGGACAAGATTGTTTCTGACAGAACTACTCAACTCCCTCCGAGTAACATGAAAGCAGCTGTAGACAATATATAAACAAATGGACAACATTTAAACAAATGATCCCCTGCTTTAGACCTGTGCTGTCCAACGGATCTTTCCACAGTAATAGAAATATTTTATTATCTGACTATTAAGCCCTTAAACTATGGCTACTGTGACTAAGAAACTGAATTTTTAAATTATTTGAAATGTAAACAGATACATGTGACTAGTGGCTACTGTCCTGACCAGCACTGCATTAGACAACTAACTAGCCAATTTTATTACCTCTGTTCAAAAAACCGAAAAACAGTACCTCTATTCAAAAAACTTAAAGCTAAAGATGAATTCTGTGACTACATTTCAAGGATGAACTGAGAAGAGAAAACATGATGTCAAATTTCTAATAATTCATAGATCCTACCACTAAGTATCAAAATTCGAAAGCAAATTATCTCAGTTCAAGCAGGAGGATACGTGTAGAGTTCCATGTATCTGGACTTCGCCATACTCTGTCTGGTGTACACTTGCTGGATTCCAGCTCTGAGGTCGTCCCAGATCTGGTCAAGGCCAATCTGCTTCAGTCCATGGGGATTCTGACTCCTGTTTGATGACATTGTGAGTAATGTTCTGAAGTCGTCCAGTGCAGCAATCCTTATTCAAAATACAGCTCATTCTCCATTAGATGAAAATATACAGTATCATCCCAAATTTATTCACAGCAGCTCAGAAAAGGATGTCCTTTAACTGCAGAAAATGAAATCTCATTGCAGGCAAACCCGCATTTCCCCGGAGACTACAAGGCTCGCGCGACGTCTCCGCCTGGTCGCTGGGCCCAGGCCCTGGCGAAACCCCCGTCCCGCCAAGGTCGGGCAGCGTCCCTCAGCGCAGGGACCGCCCCGCCTGGAGCTGAGTGCCGAAAGTTGGTTCTAATGGGCTATTTCTTGACGTGGCTACAGATCAGTTCTTTTCTAAGATTGGGCCTAGCTCCGCCCCCTACCTCTCGTTCCGCTCTGTCATCCCCGTCCCCTACTCCACACGAAAGGATCTGGTGTACTCTTTCAACATGGCCCCTTTAGGCAGCGTGATTGATCTTTCCCAGATGTCTGAGTGGAAATGGGAGGTAGGCCAAAGCCGATTCTCTGTCTGAAACAAACCTCGTCCGAGCTCGCCTCCTGCAACCTGGTGGCGGTGCCTGAGAGTGACTCTTTCATCTACCGTCAAAAGTCAAAAAGCTTCTTCATGGGAGAAGACAGCAGCTTCAGAGGCCCGTCCCCTCACCTGCCCCCTCGGCTCATACCCACTCGTGAAGCCGCTATGAGCGAATATTACTCAGTACTATTTTCTCGAAGACAACATCTCTGCCACAACAGCAGCACTCAAAAGCCTCCCGATCGAACGCTAACCAAGGAGCAGTGCTAAACACAAGTGAGCATGCGCACACACCGCTCGCGCCCAAGGGTTCTAGGAGGTGTCCTGCGGGGCCCCTGGTGGACCAATGGTTGCTGATTGCCGTCAGTGGTCCCTAGGGGGAATGAAAGTTGTTTCTCACAGGCTATTTCTTGCCATGGCTACAGATAAGTTCTTTCCTAAGCTTGGGCCTGGCTCCGCCCCCTACTTCTCCATCCACTCTGTCATCCACTTACCCTACTCCACACGGAAAGATCTGCTATCCACTTTTAACATGACCCCTTTTGCAGCTTGATGGATCTTTCCCAGATGTCTGTGTCGGATCTGGTAGCTCAGCCGAAATCCGATTCCATTTCTCAACCAAACCGCTCCCGCGCTCGCCTCCTGCCGCCTGGTGGAGGTTCCCGACCCCTACTCCACACGGAAAGATCAGCTGTCCTCTTTCCACATCACCCTGTTTGGCAGCGTGATGGATCTTTCCCAGATGTCTGAGTCGGATCTGCCAGCTCAGCCGATAGCCGATTCTCTTTCACGAACAAACCGCGTCCACGCTCGCCTCCTGCAGCCCGGTGGAGGTGCCAGAGAGTGACGTTTTCTTCTACGGTCCAAAGTCAAAAACCGTCTTCATGGCAGGAGACAGCAGCTTAACTGGCCAGCCCGCTCACCTGCCCCCTCGACTCTGAGCCACTTGTAAACCTAATACCAGCGATTACTCGGTACTATTCTGTAGAAGCCAACCTCTCTGCCACGACCGCACCACTCAAAAGCCTCCCGATCGAACGGTAACCAAGGAGCAGTGCTAAACACAAGTGAGAACGCGCACACACCGCTCGTGCCCGAGGGTTCTAAGAGGTCTCCTGCGGGGCCCCGGGTTGACCAATGGATGCTGAGTGACGTCAGCAGTCACTAAAGATATTGAAAGATGGTTCTAATGGGCTATTACTTGACGTGGCCACAGATCAGTTCTTTCCTAAGCTTGGGCCTGGCTCCGCCCCCTACTTCTCCATCCACTCTGTCATGCACTTACCCTACTCCACACGGAAAGATCTGCTATCCACTTTTAACATGACCCCTTTTGCAGCTTGATGGATCTTTCCCAGATGTCTGTGTCGGATCTGGTAGCTCAGCTGAAATCCGATTCCATTTATCAACCAAACCGCTCCCGCGCTCGCCTCCTGCCGCCTGGTGGAGGTTCCCGACCCCTACTCCACAGGGAAAGATCAGCTGTCCTCTTTCCACATCACCCTGTTCGGCAGCGTGATGGATCTTTCCCAGATGTCTGAGTCGGATCTGCCAGCTCAGCCGATAGCCGATTCTCTTTCACGAACAAACCGCGTTCACGCTCGCCTCCTGCAGCCCGGTGGAGGTGCCAGAGAGTGACGTTTTCTTCTACGGTCCAAAGTCAAAAACCGTCTTCATGGCAGGAGACAGCAGCTTAACTGGCCAGCCCGCTCACCTGCCCCCTCGACTCTGAGCCACTTGTAAACCTAATACCAGCGATTACTCGGTACTATTCTGTACAAGACAACCTCTCTGCCACGACCGCACCACTCAAAAGCCTCCCGATCGAACGGTAACCAAGAAGCAGTGCTAAACACAAGTGAGCCCGCGCACACACCGCTCGCGCCCAAGGGTTCTAAGAGGTCTCCTGCGGGGCCCCGGGTTGACCAATGGTTGCGGAGTGACGTCAGCAGTCACTAGGTAGATTGAAAGTTGGTTCTTTTTTTTTTTTTTTTTTTTTGACTTTCTAAAGGGTGAATTTTCTGGTATGTGAATTATCTCAATCAAGCTGATTTTTTTAGAAAAGTGTTCTACATGTAAGTATATATGAGTACATATATGAATATGTGTACATACATACAATAAATTGTAAGTTAATTTAGAAATAGACAGCTTCATATCCATCTAAATCAATGTTTAAATTCTTCTTAAGGATTTTAAGATGCTAACATATTTGAGAGAACACTACAATATCACATAACCTAGTTTGATAATTACAGATACATACTAAAGATTTAAACTTAAATCTCCATTGAACTTTGAAATCCTAGAATCTGCAGCAACCTGCTCACTACTGAGTTGGCTTAGCTCTAGTTCCAATTTCATATTTGCACGGAACCAAGAAACTCTACAAAGGTGAACAGCACATCACTGGGTATGGAAGAGTAGGGCCGCGTCTTTTACACCCTCGTGACCTTTGCAGCACGCGGTACTGTCCCTCGCACACATGGCAGGCCACATGACAAATGAGGGAGATACTTTTTAAATACCATACTTGTAAAACAGGACCAGAACAGTTAAACTTTTGTTCTCTGTGCTATCCCGTTAGATCAGGTCAACAAACTTCTTATGTAAAGGACCAGATAGCAAATATTTTAGGCTTTTGGACAAGATTGTTTCTGACAGAACTACTCAACTCCCTCCGAGTAACATGAAAGCAGCTGTAGACAATATATAAACAAATGGACAACATTTAAACAAATGATCCCCTGCTTTAGACCAGTGCTGTCCAACGGATCTTTCCACAGTAATAGAAATATTTTATTATCTGACTATTAAGCCCTTAAACTATGGCTACTGTGACTAAGAAACTGAATTTTTAAATTATTTTAAATGTAAACAGATACATGTGACTAGTGGCTACTGTCCTGACCAGCACTGCATTAGACAACTAACTAGCCAATTTTATTACCTCTGTTCAAAAAACCGAAAAACAGTACCTCTATTCAAAAAACTTAAAGCTAAAGATGAATTCTGTGACTACATTTCAAGGATGAACTGAGAAGAGAAAACATGATGTCAAATTTCTAATAATTCATAGATCCTACCACTAAGTATCAAAATTCGAAAGCAAATTATTTCAGTTCAAGCAGGAGGATACGTGTAGAGTTCCATGTATCTGGACTTCGCCATACTCTGTCTGGTGTACACTTGCTGGATTCCAGCTCTGAGGTCGTCCCGGATCTGGTCAAGGACAATCTGCTTCAGTCCATGGGGATTCTGACTCCTGTTTGATGACATTGTGAGTAATGTTCTGAAGTCGTCCAGTGCAGCAATCCTTATTCAAAATACAGCTAATTCTCCATTAGATGAAAATATACAGTATCATCCCAAATTTATTCACAGCAGCTCAGAAAAGGATGTCCTTTAACTGCAGAAAATGAAATCTCATTGCAGGCAAACCCGCATTTCCCCGGAGACTACAAGGCTCGCGCGACGTCTCCGCCTGGTCGCTGGGCCCAGGCCCTGGCGAAACCCCCGTCCCGCCAAGGTCGGGCAGCGTCCCTCAGCGCAGGGACCGCCCCGCCTGGAGCTGAGTGCCGAAAGTTGGTTCTAATGGGCTATTTCTTGACGTGGCTACAGATCAGTTCTTTTCTAAGATTGGGCCTAGCTCCGCCCCGTACCTCTCCTTCCGCTCTGTCATCCCCGTCCCCTACTCCACACGAAAGGATCTGGTGTACTCTTTCAACATGGCCCCTTTAGGCAGCGTGATGGATCTTTCCCAGATGTCTGAGTGGAAATGGGAGGTAGGCCAAAGCCGATTCTCTGTCTGAAACAAACCTCGTCCGAGCTCGCCTCCTGCAACCTGGTGGCGGTGCCTGAGAGTGACTCTTTCATCTACCGTCAAAAGTCAAAAAGCTTCTTCATGGGAGAAGACAGCAGCTTCAGAGGCCCATCCCCTCACCTGGCCCCTCGGCTCATACCCACTCGTGAAGCCGCTATGAGCGAATATTACTCAGTACTATTTTCTCGAAGACAACATCTCTGCCACAACAGCAGCACTCAAAAGCCTCCCGATCGAAAGCTAACCAAGAAGCAGTGCTAAACACAAGTGAGCATGCGCACACACCGCTCACGCCCAAGGGTTCTAGGAGGTGTCCTGCGGGGCCCCGGGTGGACCAATGGTTGCTGATTGCCGTCAGTGGTCCCTAGGGGGAATGAAAGTTGTTTCTCACGGGCTATTTCTTGCCATGGCTACAGATAAGTTCTTTCCTAAGCTTGGGCCTGGCTCCGCCCCCTACTTCTCCATCCACTCTGTCATGCACTTACCCTACTCCACACGGAAAGATCTGCTATCCACTTTTAACATGACCCCTTTTGCAGCTTGATGGATCTTTCCCAGATGTCTGTGTCGGATCTGGTAGCTCAGCCGAAATCCGATTCCATTTCTCAACCAAACCGCTCCCGCGCTCGCCTCCTGCCGCCTGGTGTAGGTTCCCGACCCCTACTCCACACGGAAAGATCAGCTGTCCTCTTTCCACATCACCCTGTTTGGCAGCGTGATGGATCTTTCTCAGATGTCTGAGTCGGATCTGCCAGCTCAGCCGATATCCGATTCTCTTTCACGAACAAACCGCGTCCACGCTCGCCTCCTGCAGCTCGGTGGAGGTGCCAGAGAGTGACGTTTTCTTCTACGGTCCAAAGTCAAAAACCGTCTTCATGGCAGGAGACAGCAGCTTAACTGGCCAGCCCGCTCACCTGCCCCCTCGACTCTGAGCCACTTGTAAACCTAATACCAGCGATTACTCGGTACTATTCTGTAGAAGCCAACCTCTCTGCCACGACCGCACTACTCAAAAGCCTCCCGATCGAACGGTAACCAAGGAGCAGTGCTAAACACAAGTGAGAACGCGCACACACCGCTCGTGCCCGAGGGTTCTAAGAGGTCCCCTGCGGGGCCCGGGTTGACCAATGGATGCTGAGTGACGTCAGCAGTCACTAAAGATATTGAAAGATGGTTCTAATGGGCTATTACTTGACGTGGCCACAGATCAGTTCTTTCCTAAGCTTGGGCCTGGCTCCGCCCCCTACTTCTCCATCCACTCTGTCATGCACTTACCCTACTCCACACCGAAAGATCTGCTATCTACTTTTAACATGACCCCTTTTGCAGCTTGATGGATCTTTCCCAGATGTCTGTGTCAGATCTGGTAGCTCAGCCGAAATCCGATTCCATTTATCAACCAAACCGCTCCCGCGCTCGCCTCCTGCCGCCTGGTGGAGGTTCCCGACCCCTACTCCACAGGGAAAGATCAGCTGTCCTCTTTCCACATCACCCTGTTCGGCAGCGTGATGGATCTTTCCCAGATGTCTGAGTCGGATCTGCCAGCTCAGCCGATAGCCGATTCTCTTTCACGAACAAACCGCGTCCACGCTCGCCTCCTGCAGCCCGGTGGAGGTGCCAGAGAGTGACGTTTTCTTCTACGGTCCAAAGTCAAAAACCGTCTTCATGGCAGGAGACAGCAGCTTAACTGGCCAGCCCGCTCACCTGCCCCCTCGACTCTGAGCCACTTGTAAACCTAATACCAGCGATTACTCGGTACTATTCTGTACAAGCCAACCTCTCTGCCACGACCGCACCACTCAAAAGCCTCCCGATCGAACGGTAACCAAGGAGCAGTGCTAAACACAAGTGAGCCCGCGCACACACCGCTCGCGCCCAAGGGTTCTAAGAGGTCTCCTGCGGGGCCCCGGGTTGACCAATGGTTGCGGAGTGACGTCAGCAGTCACTAGGTAGATTGAAAGTTGGTTCTTTTTTTTTTTTTTTTTTTTGACTTTCTAAAGGGTGAATTTTATGGTATGTGAATTATCTCAATCAAGCTGATTCTTTTTAGAAAAGTGTTCTACATGTAAGTATATATGAGTACATATATGAATATGTGTACATACATACAATAAATTGTAAGTTAATTTAGAAATAGACAGCTTCATATCCATCTAAATCAATGTTTAAATTCTTCTTAAGGATTTTAAGATGCTAACATATTTGAGAGAACACTACAATATCACATAACCTAGTTTGATAATTACAGATACATACTAAAGATTTAAACTTAAATCTCCATTGAACTTTGAAATCCTAGAATCTGCAGCAACCTGCTCACTACTGAGTTGGCTTAGCTCTAGTTCCAATTTCATATTTGCACGGAACCAAGAAACTCTACAAAGGTGAACAGCACATCACTGGGTATGGAAGAGCAGGGCCGCGTCTTTTACACCCTCGTGACCTTTGCAGCACGCGGCACTGTCCCTCGCACACATGGCAGGCCACATGACAAATGAGGGAGATACTTTTTAAATACCATACTTGTAAAACAGGACCAGAACAGTTAAACTTTTGTTCTCTGTGCTATCCCGTTAGATCAGGTCAACAAACTTCTTATGTAAAGGACCAGATAGCAAATATTTTAGGCTTTTGGACAAGATTGTTTCTGACAGAACTACTCAACTCCCTCCGAGTAACATGAAAGCAGCTGTAGACAATATATAAACAAATGGACAACATTTAAACAAATGATCCCCTGCTTTAGACCAGTGCTGTCCAACGGATCTTTCCACAGTAATAGAAATATTTTATTATCTGACTATTAAGCCCTTAAACTATGGCTACTGTGACTAAGAAACTGAATTTTTAAATTATTTGAAATGTAAACAGATACATGTGACTAGTGGCTACTGTCCTGACCAGCACTGCATTAGACAACTAACTAGCCAATTTTATTACCTCTGTTCAAAAAACCGAAAAACAGTACCTCTATTCAAAAAACTTAAAGCTAAAGATGAATTCTGTGACTACATTTCAAGGATGAACTGAGAAGAGAAAACATGATGTCAAATTTCTAATAATTCATAGATCCTACCACTAAGTATCAAAATTCGAAAGCAAATTATCTCAGTTCAAGCAGGAGGATACGTGTAGAGTTCCATGTATCTGGACTTCGCCATACTCTGTCTGGTGTACACTTGCTGGATTCCAGCTCTGAGGTCGTCCCAGATCTGGTCAAGGCCAATCTGCTTCAGTCCATGGGGATTCTGACTCCTGTTTGATGACATTGTGAGTAATGTTCTGAAGTCGTCCAGTGCAGCAATCCTTATTCAATATACAGCTAATTCTCCATTAGATGAAAATATACAGTATCATCCCAAATTTATTCACAGCAGCTCAGAAAAGGATGTCCTTTAACTGCAGAAAATGAAATCTCATTGCAGGCAAACCTGCATTTCCCCGGAGACTACAAGGCTCGCGCGACGTCTCCGCCTGGTCGCTGGGCCCAGGCCCTGGCGGAAACCCCCGTCCCGCCAAGGTCGGGCAGCGTCCCTCAGCGCAGGGACCGCCCCGCCTGGAGCTGAGTGCCGAAAGTTGGTTCTAATGGGCTATTTCTTGACGTGGCTACAGATCAGTTCTTTTCTAAGATTGGGCCTAGCTCCGCCCCCTACCTCTCGTTCCGCTCTGTCATCCCCGTCCCCTACTCCACACGAAAGGATCTGGTGTACTCTTTCAACATGGCCCCTTTAGGCAGCGTGATTGATCTTTCCCAGATGTCTGAGTGGAAATGGGAGGTAGGCCAAAGCCGATTCTCTGTCTGAAACAAACCTCGTCCGAGCTCGCCTCCTGCAACCTGGTGGCGGTGCCTGAGAGTGACTCTTTCATCTACCGTCAAAAGTCAAAAAGCTTCTTCATGGGAGAAGACAGCAGCTTCAGAGGCCCGTCCCCTCACCTGGCCCCTCGGCTCATACCCACTCGTGAAGCCGCTATGAGCGAATATTACTCAGTACTATTTTCTCGAAGACAACATCTCTGCCACAACAGCAGCACTCAAAAGCCTCCCGATCGAACGCTAACCAAGGAGCAGTGCTAAACACAAGTGAGCATGCGCACACACCGCTCGCGCCCAAGGGTTCTAAGAGGTGTCCTGCGGGGCCCCGGGTGGACCAATGGTTGCTGATTGCCGTCAGTGGTCCCTAGGGGGAATGAAAGTTGTTTCTCACGGGCTATTTCTTGCCATGGCTACAGATAAGTTCTTTCCTAAGCTTGGGCCTGGCTCCGCCCCCTACTTCTCCATCCACTCTGTCATCCACTTACCCTACTCCACACGGAAAGATCTGCTATCCACTTTTAACATGACCCCTTTTGCAGCTTGATGGATCTTTCCCAGATGTCTGTGTCGGATCTGGTAGCTCAGCCGAAATCCGATTCCATTTCTCAACCAAACCGCTCCCGCGCTCGCCTCCTGCCGCCTGGTGGAGGTTCCCGACCCCTACTCCACAGGGAAAGATCAGCTGTCCTCTTTCCACATCACCCTGTTCGGCAGCGTGATGGATCTTTCCCAGATGTCTGAGTCGGATCTGCCAGCTCAGCCGATAGCCGATTCTCTTTCACGAACAAACCGCGTCCACGCTCGCCTCCTGCAGCCCGGTGGAGGTGCCAGAGAGTGACGTTTTCTTCTACGGTCCAAAGTCAAAAACCGTCTTCATGGCAGGAGACAGCAGCTTAACTGGCCAGCCCGCTCACCTGCCCCCTCGACTCTGAGCCACTTGTAAACCTAATACCAGCGATTACTCGGTACTATTCTGTAGAAGCCAACCTCTCTGCCACGACCGCACCACTCAAAAGCCTCCCGATCGAACGGTAACCAAGGAGCAGTGCTAAACACAAGTGAGAACGCGCACACACCGCTCGTGCCCGAGGGTTCTAAGAGGTCTCCTGCGGGGCCCCGGGTTGACCAATGGATGCTGAGTGACGTCAGCAGTCACTAAGGATATTGAAAGATGGTTCTAATGGGCTATTACTTGACGTGGCCACAGATCAGTTCTTTCCTAAGCTTGGGCCTGGCTCCGCCCCCTACTTCTCCATCCACTCTGTCATGCACTTACCCTACTCCACACCGAAAGATCTGCTATCCACTTTTAACATGACCCCTTTTGCAGCTTGATGGATCTTTCCCAGATGTCTGTGTCGGATCTGGTAGCTCAGCCGAAATCCGATTCCATTTCTCAACCAAACCGCTCCCGCGCTCGCCTCCTGCCGCCTGGTGGAGGTTCCCGACCCCTACTCCACAGGGAAAGATCAGCTGTCCTCTTTCCACATCACCCTGTTCGGCAGCGTGATGGATCTTTCCCAGATGTCTGAGTCGGATCTGCCAGCTCAGCCGATAGCCGATTCTCTTTCACGAACAAACCGCGTCCACGCTCGCCTCCTGCAGCCCGGTGGAGGTGCCAGAGAGTGACGTTTTCTTCTACGGTCCAAAGTCAAAAACCGTCTTCATGGCAGGAGACAGCAGCTTAACTGGCCAGCCCGCTCACCTGCCCCCTCGACTCTGAGCCACTTGTAAACCTAATACCAGCGATTACTCGGTACTATTCTGTACAAGCCAACCTCTCTGCCACGACCGCACCACTCAAAAGCCTCCCGATCGAACGGTAACCAAGGAGCAGTGCTAAACACAAGTGAGCCCGCGCACACACCGCTCGCGCCCAAGGGTTCTAAGAGGTCTCCTGCGGGGCCCCGGGTTGACCAATGGTTGCGGAGTGACGTCAGCAGTCACTAGGTAGATTGAAAGTTGGTTCTTTTTTTTTTTTTTTTTTTTTTGACTTTCTAAAGGGTGAATTTTATGGTATGTGAATTATCTCAATCAAGCTGATTTTTTTAGAAAAGTGTTCTACATGTAAGTATATATGAGTACATATATGAATATGTGTACATACATACAATAAATTGTAAGTTAATTTAGAAATAGACAGCTTCATATCCATCTAAATCAATGTTTAAATTCTTCTTAAGGATTTTAAGATGCTAACATATTTGAGAGAACACTACAATATCACATAACCTAGTTTGATAATTACAGATACATACTAAAGATTTAAACTTAAATCTCCATTGAACTTTGAAATCCTAGAATCTGCAGCAACCTGCTCACTACTGAGTTGGCTTAGCTCTAGTTCCAATTTCATATTTGCACGGAACCAAGAAACTCTACAAAGGTGAACAGCACATCACTGGGTATGGAAGTGCAGGGCCGCGTCTTTTACACCCTCGTGACCTTTGCAGCACGCGGCACTGTCCCTCGCACACATGGCAGGCCACATGACAAATGAGGGAGATACTTTTTAAATACCATACTTGTAAAACAGGACCAGAACAGTTAAACTTTTGTTCTCTGTGCTATCCCGTTAGATCAGGTCAACAAACTTCTTATGTAAAGGACCAGATAGCAAATATTTTAGGCTTTTGGACAAGATTGTTTCTGACAGAACTACTCAACTCCCTCCGAGTAACATGAAAGCAGCTGTAGACAATATATAAACAAATGGACAACATTTAAACAAATGATCCCCTGCTTTAGACCAGTGCTGTCCAACGGATCTTTCCACAGTAATAGAAATATTTTATTATCTGACTATTAAGCCCTTAAACTATGGCTACTGTGACTAAGAAACTGAATTTTTAAATTATTTGAAATGTAAACAGATACATGTGACTAGTGGCTACTGTCCTGACCAGCACTGCATTAGACAACTAACTAGCCAATTTTATTACCTCTGTTCAAAAAACCGAAAAACAGTACCTCTATTCAAAAAACTTAAAGCTAAAGATGAATTCTGTGACTACATTTCAAGGATGAACTGAGAAGAGAAAACATGATGTCAAATTTCTAATAATTCATAGATCCTACCACTAAGTATCAAAATTCGAAAGCAAATTATCTCAGTTCAAGCAGGAGGATACGTGTAGAGTTCCATGTATCTGGACTTCGCCATACTCTGTCTGGTGTACACTTGCTGGATTCCAGCTCTGAGGTCGTCCCAGATCTGGTCAAGGCCAATCTGCTTCAGTCCATGGGGATTCTGACTCCTGTTTGATGACATTGTGAGTAATGTTCTGAAGTCGTCCAGTGCAGCAATCCTTATTCAAAATACAGCTAATTCTCCATTAGATGAAAATATACAGTATCATCCCAAATTTATTCACAGCAGCTCAGAAAAGGATGTCCTTTAACTGCAGAAAATGAAATCTCATTGCAGGCAAACCCGCATTTCCCCGGAGACTACAAGGCTCGCGCGACGTCTCCGCCTGGTCGCTGGGCCCAGGCCCTGGCGAAACCCCCGTCCCGCCAAGGTCGGGCAGCGTCCCTCAGCGCAGGGACCGCCCCGCCTGGAGCTGAGTGCCGAAAGTTGGTTCTAATGGGCTATTTCTTGACGTGGCTACAGATCAGTTCTTTTCTAAGATTGGGCCTAGCTCCGCCCCCTACCTCTCGTTCCGCTCTGTCATCCCCGTCCCCTACTCCACACGAAAGGATCTGGTGTACTCTTTCAACATGGCCCCTTTAGGCAGCGTGATGGATCTTTCCCAGATGTCTGAGTGGAAATGGGAGGTAGGCCAAAGCCGATTCTCTGTCTGAAACAAACCTCGTCCGAGCTCGCCTCCTGCAACCTGGTGGCGGTGCCTGAGAGTGACTCTTTCATCTACCGTCAAAAGTCAAAAAGCTTCTTCATGGGAGAAGACAGCAGCTTCAGAGGCCCATCCCCTCACCTGGCCCCTCGGCTCATACCCACTCGTGAAGCCGCTCTGAGCGAATATTACTCAGTACTATTTTCTCGAAGACAACATCTCTGCCACAACAGCAGCACTCAAAAGCCTCCCGATCGAATGCTAACCAAGGAGCAGTGCTAAACACAAGTGAGCATGCGCACACACCGCTCGCGCCCAAGGGTTCTAGGAGGTGTCCTGCGGGCCCCCGGGTGGACCAATGGTTGCTGATTGCCGTCAGTGGTCCCTAGGGGGAATGAAAGTTGTTTCTCACGGGCTATTTCTTGCCATGGCTACAGATAAGTTCTTTCCTAAGCTTGGGCCTGGCTCCGCCCCCTACTTCTCCATCCACTCTGTCATCCACTTACCCTACTCCACACGGAAAGATCTGCTATCCACTTTTAACATGACCCCTTTTGCAGCTTGATGGATCTTTCCCAGATGTCTGTGTCGGATCTGGTAGCTCAGCCGAAATCCGATTCCATTTCTCAACCAAACCGCTCCCGCGCTCGCCTCCTGCCGCCTGGTGGAGGTTCCCGACCCCTACTCCACACGGAAATATCAGCTGTCCTCTTTCCACATCACCCTGTTTGGCAGCGTGATGGATCTTTCCCAGATGTCTGAGTCGGATCTGCCAGCTCAGCCGATAGCCGATTCTCTTTCACGAACAAACCGCGTCCACGCTCGCCTCCTGCAGCCCGGTGGAGGTGCCAGAGAGTGACGTTTTCTTCTACGGTCCAAAGTCAAAAACCGTCTTCATGGCAGGAGACAGCAGCTTAACTGGCCAGCCCGCTCACCTGCCCCCTCGACTCTGAGCCACTTGTAAACCTAATACCAGCGATTACTCGGTACTATTCTGTAGAAGCCAACCTCTCTGCCACGACCGCACCACTCAAAAGCCTCCCGATCGAACGGTAACCAAGGAGCAGTGCTAAACACAAGTGAGAACGCGCACACACCGCTCGTGCCCGAGGGTTCTAAGAGGTCTCCTGCGGGGCCCCGGGTTGACCAATGGATGCTGAGTGACGTCAGCAGTCACTAAGGATATTGAAAGATGGTTCTAATGGGCTATTACTTGACGTGGCCACAGATCAGTTCTTTCCTAAGCTTGGGCCTGGCTCCGCCCCCTACTTCTCCATCCACTCTGTCATCCACTTACCCTACTCCACACCGAAAGATCTGCTATCCACTTTTAACATGACCCCTTTTGCAGCTTGATGGATCTTTCCCAGATGTCTGTGTCGGATCTGGTAGCTCAGCCGAAATCCGATTCCATTTCTCAACCAAACCGCTCCCGCGCTCGCCTCCTGCCGCCTGGTGGAGGTTCCCGACCCCTACTCCACAGGGAAAGATCAGCTGTCCTCTTTCCACATCACCCTGTTCGGCAGCGTGATGGATCTTTCCCAGATGTCTGAGTCGGATCTGCCAGCTCAGCAGATAGCCGATTCTCTTTCACGAACAAACCGCGTCCACGCTCGCCTCCTGCAGCCCGGTGGAGGTGCCAGAGAGTGACGTTTTCTTCTACGGTCCAAAGTCAAAAACCGTCTTCATGGCAGGAGACAGCAGCTTAACTGGCCAGCCCGCTCACCTGCCCCCTCGACTCTGAGCCACTTGTAAACCTAATACCAGCGATTACTCGGTACTATTCTGTACAAGCCAACCTCTCTGCCACGACCGCACCACTCAAAAGCCTCCCGATCGAACGGTAACCAAGGAGCAGTGCTAAACACAAGTGAGCCCGCGCACACACCGCTCGCGCCCAAGGGTTCTAAGAGGTCTCCTGCGGGGCCCCGGGTTGACCAATGGTTGCGGAGTGACGTCAGCAGTCACTAGGTAGATTGAAAGTTGGTTCTTTTTTTTTTTTTTTTTTTTGACTTTCTAAAGGGTGAATTTTATGGTATGTGAATTATCTCAATCAAGCTGATTTTTTTAGAAAAGTGTTCTACATGTAAGTATATATGAGTACATATATGAATATGTGTACATACATACAATAAATTGTAAGTTAATTTAGAAATAGACAGCTTCATATCCATCTAAATCAATGTTTAAATTCTTCTTAAGGATTTTAAGATGCTAACATATTTGAGAGAACACTACAATATCACATAACCTAGTTTGATAATTACAGATACATACTAAAGATTTAAACTTAAATCTCCATTGAACTTTGAAATCCTAGAATCTGCAGCAACCTGCTCACTACTGAGTTGGCTTAGCTCTAGTTCCAATTTCATATTTGCACGGAACCAAGAAACTCTACAAAGGTGAACAGCACATCACTGGGTATGGAAGAGCAGGGCCGCGTCTTTTACACCCTCGTGACCTTTGCAGCACGTGGCACTGTCCCTCGCACACATGGCAGGCCACATGACAAATGAGGGAGATACTTTTTAAATACCATACTTGTAAAACAGGACCAGAACAGTTAAACTTTTGTTCTCTGTGCTATCCCGTTAGATCAGGTCAACAAACTTCTTATGTAAAGGACCAGATAGCAAATATTTTAGGCTTTTGGACAAGATTGTTTCTGACAGAACTACTCAACTCCCTCCGAGTAACATGAAAGCAGCTGTAGACAATATATAAACAAATGGACAACATTTAAACAAATGATCCCCTGCTTTAGACCAGTGCTGTCCAACGGATCTTTCCACAGTAATAGAAATATTTTATTATCTGACTATTAAGCCCTTAAACTATGGCTACTGTGACTAAGAAACTGAATTTTTAAATTATTTGAAATGTAAACAGATACATGTGACTAGTGGCTACTGTCCTGACCAGCACTGCATTAGACAACTAACTAGCCAATTTTATTACCTCTGTTCAAAAAACCGAAAAACAGTACCTCTATTCAAAAAACTTAAAGCTAAAGATGAATTCTGTGACTACATTTCAAGGATGAACTGAGAAGAGAAAACATGATGTCAAATTTCTAATAATTCATAGATCCTACCACTAAGTATCAAAATTCGAAAGCAAATTATCTCAGTTCAAGCAGGAGGATACGTGTAGAGTTCCATGTATCTGGACTTCGCCATACTCTGTCTGGTGTACACTTGCTGGATTCCAGCTCTGAGGTCGTCCCAGATCTGGTCAAGGCCAATCTGCTTCAGTCCATGGGGATTCTGACTCCTGTTTGATGACATTGTGAGTAATGTTCTGAAGTCGTCCAGTGCAGCAATCCTTATTCAATATACAGCTAATTCTCCATTAGATGAAAATATACAGTATCATCCCAAATTTATTCACAGCAGCTCAGAAAAGGATGTCCTTTAACTGCAGAAAATGAAATCTCATTGCAGGCAAACCTGCATTTCCCCGGAGACTACAAGGCTCGCGCGACGTCTCCGCCTGGTCGCTGGGCCCAGGCCCTGGCGGAAACCCCCGTCCCGCCAAGGTCGGGCAGCGTCCCTCAGCGCAGGGACCGCCCCGCCTGGAGCTGAGTGCCGAAAGTTGGTTCTAATGGGCTATTTCTTGACGTGGCTACAGATCAGTTCTTTTCTAAGATTGGGCCTAGCTCCGCCCCCTACCTCTCGTTCCGCTCTGTCATCCCCGTCCCCTACTCCACACGAAAGGATCTGGTGTACTCTTTCAACATGGCCCCTTTAGGCAGCGTGATTGATCTTTCCCAGATGTCTGAGTGGAAATGGGAGGTAGGCCAAAGCCGATTCTCTGTCTGAAACAAACCTCGTCCGAGCTCGCCTCCTGCAACCTGGTGGCGGTGCCTGAGAGTGACTCTTTCATCTACCGTCAAAAGTCAAAAAGCTTCTTCATGGGAGAAGACAGCAGCTTCAGAGGCCCGTCCCCTCACCTGGCCCCTCGGCTCATACCCACTCGTGAAGCCGCTATGAGCGAATATTACTCAGTACTATTTTCTCGAAGACAACATCTCTGCCACAACAGCAGCACTCAAAAGCCTCCCGATCGAACGCTAACCAAGGAGCAGTGCTAAACACAAGTGAGCATGCGCACACACCGCTCGCGCTCAAGGGTTCTAAGAGGTGTCCTGCGGGGCCCCGGGTGGACCAATGGTTGCTGATTGCCGTCAGTGGTCCCTAGGGGGAATGAAAGTTGTTTCTCACGGGCTATTTCTTGCCATGGCTACAGATAAGTTCTTTCCTAAGCTTGGGCCTGGCTCCGCCCCCTACTTCTCCATCCACTCTGTCATCCACTTACCCTACTCCACACGGAAAGATCTGCTATCCACTTTTAACATGACCCCTTTTGCAGCTTGATGGATCTTTCCCAGATGTCTGTGTCGGATCTGGTAGCTCAGCCGAAATCCGATTCCATTTCTCAACCAAACCGCTCCCGCGCTCGCCTCCTGCCGCCTGGTGGAGGTTCCCGACCCCTACTCCACAGGGAAAGATCAGCTGTCCTCTTTCCACATCACCCTGTTCGGCAGCGTGATGGATCTTTCCCAGATGTCTGAGTCGGATCTGCCAGCTCAGCCGATAGCCGATTCTCTTTCACGAACAAACCGCGTCCACGCTCGCCTCCTGCAGCCCGGTGGAGGTGCCAGAGAGTGACGTTTTCTTCTACGGTCCAAAGTCAAAAACCGTCTTCATGGCAGGAGACAGCAGCTTAACTGGCCAGCCCGCTCACCTGCCCCCTCGACTCTGAGCCACTTGTAAACCTAATACCAGCGATTACTCGGTACTATTCTGTAGAAGCCAACCTCTCTGCCACGACCGCACCACTCAAAAGCCTCCCGATCGAACGGTAACCAAGGAGCAGTGCTAAACACAAGTGAGAACGCGCACACACCGCTCGTGCCCGAGGGTTCTAAGAGGTCTCCTGCGGGGCCCCGGGTTGACCAATGGATGCTGAGTGACGTCAGCAGTCACTAAGGATATTGAAAGATGGTTCTAATGGGCTATTACTTGACGTGGCCACAGATCAGTTCTTTCCTAAGCTTGGGCCTGGCTCCGCCCCCTACTTCTCCATCCACTCTGTCATGCACTTACCCTACTCCACACCGAAAGATCTGCTATCCACTTTTAACATGACCCCTTTTGCAGCTTGATGGATCTTTCCCAGATGTCTGTGTCGGATCTGGTAGCTCAGCCGAAATCCGATTCCATTTCTCAACCAAACCGCTCCCGCGCTCGCCTCCTGCCGCCTGGTGGAGGTTCCCGACCCCTACTCCACAGGGAAAGATCAGCTGTCCTCTTTCCACATCACCCTGTTCGGCAGCGTGATGGATCTTTCCCAGATGTCTGAGTCGGATCTGCCAGCTCAGCCGATAGCCGATTCTCTTTCACGAACAAACCGCGTCCACGCTCGCCTCCTGCAGCCCGGTGGAGGTGCCAGAGAGTGACGTTTTCTTCTACGGTCCAAAGTCAAAAACCGTCTTCATGGCAGGAGACAGCAGCTTAACTGGCCAGCCCGCTCACCTGCCCCCTCGACTCTGAGCCACTTGTAAACCTAATACCAGCGATTACTCGGTACTATTCTGTACAAGCCAACCTCTCTGCCACGACCGCACCACTCAAAAGCCTCCCGATCGAACGGTAACCAAGGAGCAGTGCTAAACACAAGTGAGCCCGCGCACACACCGCTCGCGCCCAAGGGTTCTAAGAGGTCTCCTGCGGGGCCCCGGGTTGACCAATGGTTGCGGAGTGACGTCAGCAGTCACTAGGTAGATTGAAAGTTGGTTCTTTTTTTTTTTTTTTTTTTTTTTTGACTTTCTAAAGGGTGAATTTTATGGTATGTGAATTATCTCAATCAAGCTGATTTTTTTAGAAAAGTGTTCTACATGTAAGTATATATGAGTACATATATGAATATGTGTACATACATACAATAAATTGTAAGTTAATTTAGAAATAGACAGCTTCATATCCATCTAAATCAATGTTTAAATTCTTCTTAAGGATTTTAAGATGCTAACATATTTGAGAGAACACTACAATATCACATAACCTAGTTTGATAATTACAGATACATACTAAAGATTTAAACTTAAATCTCCATTGAACTTTGAAATCCTAGAATCTGCAGCAACCTGCTCACTACTGAGTTGGCTTAGCTCTAGTTCCAATTTCATATTTGCACGGAACCAAGAAACTCTACAAAGGTGAACAGCACATCACTGGGTATGGAAGAGCAGGGCCGCGTCTTTTACACCCTCGTGACCTTTGCAGCACGTGGCACTGTCCCTCGCACACATGGCAGGCCACATGACAAATGAGGGAGATACTTTTTAAATACCATACTTGTAAAACAGGACCAGAACAGTTAAACTTTTGTTCTCTGTGCTATCCCGTTAGATCAGGTCAACAAACTTCTTATGTAAAGGACCAGATAGCAAATATTTTAGGCTTTTGGACAAGATTGTTTCTGACAGAACTACTCAACTCCCTCCGAGTAACATGAAAGCAGCTGTAGACAATATATAAACAAATGGACAACATTTAAACAAATGATCCCCTGCTTTAGACCAGTGCTGTCCAACGGATCTTTCCACAGTAATAGAAATA